>NC_138970.1:77128000-78396500 GCF_055761805.1 Camellia sinensis
AGCTTCACTTTTTTAACAAGAAGTGATTTGGGTAGTCTAAAAAAGCAAGTTGTAAAATTAAATAATTTAAAATTTTGTGATTCAAATGGTTTAAATCATTTAAAATGATATCGTTTTGATAGATTTTGAGTGTAAAATGACGTTGTTTTGACAGATTTAAATTATTTGAGTCACAAAATTTTGAACTACCAAACATTTTCTAAACACAATTATATTCTTTATATTATTTAGGGTTATATATTAATGAAGGTAAAAATTTCTTAAATTGGGTAGAGATATTTTGATAATTTGATTGTGATGTGATATCATAAATAAATATTAACCAAAAAAATCAAAAGTAATTTTTTACTAAACTTTTCAAATTACTTTCTAAAAAAATCAAAAAATCTAATTAAAAATCAAAAAAACTTTTAACTATTTTTCTCAAACATTACTCGATAAGCATTTTAGTGTCGGAGTAACATCCTTGACAGTATCATCAGGGAGAAACCTCTCAGCCCACGCCACCAGATGTGGTGTCTTGGTTTCACGCCATGGGAATTATAACTAAAAATAAAAAATAAAAAAGAAATTATTATTTAAGATATAATTAAATAATTTTTGAATTATAATTAAAATAATATTATTATTAACAACATAATGAGTTATAATTAAAGATACAAAAATTATAATTAAATGTGTATATAGTAGGACACATTTCAAAAACGTCAAAGAAGGTGTGTTTCAAAATTTTTTTTATTTAAACAATATAAATATAATTATTCTACCCAACGCGGTCACGTGCCCTTGACTTCTCAATTTTTTATATTCAACAATCTTATTGTTTTGATCATGAAAAAAAAAGTTAAAATTGTAAAGTGCTTCCTCTATTTTAATTTCCCCACTCCGTGACTTATTCTACCATTATTAATTAGAAATGAGCATCATAAAAAATAAAAAAAAATTAACAAATTCAATAAATTAGATTGAATACTAAGGCATTTTTGAGGGACTGTGATAGTTAAACCCATATTTAGACAATGAACTACAATAAAAATTGGGGTTAAAAAAAAAAAAACTCAATCAGAGTCCCTGACTGTATTAGAGGAGCCTTGACTAACATCACAATTTTACAAAACAATTTAATTGTATTACCCATAAATAGGAGTGCTTGCAGATTGAGTTGGGTTGGATGACCTCCCATTCACCATTCTTCCGAACTTGGACGAATTAGGAAAAATTAATCCTCATTTGTTCACTTAGAATATCGAAATTGTTCATTTTGTGACAGAATGATTCGGACCATTTAATTTTGACAAATCGAATAGATATTTACCGGCTTTACTCATAAACATCTAAGGAGTGATGGCCAGCATCACAATCTTGCCAAAAAATCATACCAAAAATCCATGTAAGTTTTAATATGACATGAATGTTAAATTTTATTTAGCAAATTCCATAGCAATGAACTATAACTTTGACATGCTAGCCTTCCAATACTCAGAAAACTTCATATACTCAACAATAGTACTCTCTCTCTCTCTCTCTCTCATTGCCTAGAAGTTGCATTTTCCATGATATCCTGAATTAGCATTGCCATGTTGAGGTGAGAAGAACCTCCTTCTTCCATTGCCCTCTTTGCCATTTCCCCAAGCTGTCTAGCTCTTTTTCTTCTCTCCTCCCCTTCCTCTCCTCCATCCATCAACTTGCCTATGGCCTTCACAACATTATCCTTATGCACCAACACCCCTACTTTCTCCTCCTCTCCCCATCTTGTAGGAACCTCCACACCAACACTCACTCCAATCCTCAAAACCTGCACAATTAACTTCTCATTGCAAAATTGCTCTCCAAACACACCCACAATGCGTAACAAAACCCCCAATTGCCCAGTGTGACAATATCAGTACTTGCGGTGCCCAACCGCGGATCAAAAGGCCTCTATCTTTGGTCCTCTCTTCGAACCCGTCTTCCAAATTCCATTTCTCCAATTCCTCTACTTTATCCCTTATGACCCAAATGAATGCCTCGTTTGATGCTTCTAGCCCCAACCCAATCTCTATCATCTGCGAAAGCGCTTGGCGAGAGAGGCTTCCGAGGCAAACATAGACTACAGTTCTTGGTTGTTGTGAGTCAAGCCAATTCAAGCAATGGTGTGCATCAATCGCAGACTCGTTACCTCTCTCGGCCTTATCTAACTTGTCTTTGTTGCATAGCGAAACAGGTCCAATGCACCAAACTTTATTTCCTGTCGCCTTTTGGTATTCTTTCACATAGCCTGACTCCAACTCCTCAAAAGTATTAGCCACAGTCCCATACCTTGATTTCTCCGCCTCCCTTATCTTTTCACGAATGTTATTCAAACCCCATATGCTCGGATTGGCAGAAGCCGGAAGCTGGGCTTTGGTTAGCTCGATTCGGTCAGGCAAGCCGGGCACAACAAAGTACTCTGACTCCTCCAACGCTTTATATTCATCAAACACCATGTGGGTCCGTATATTATGTGACAAAAACAGAGAAAAACAACAGGTTCCATGGAAAACAAGCCTAGGAATATGAAATTTCTGAGCAACATCACTTGTCCATGGCAAAAACTGATCAGAGATTATGCAATTTGGGTTTGGTTTTAACTCACCAAACAGTTGTTCCAATGGTGGTTGTAACATACTGGTTGCAGCATAGAACTTCTGAGCCATGTCAGGCGAAGGGACCTTGTCGAGGTTCTCACACCCTTCGGGCAGTCCAGCTTCGAGACATGGGAATCTGAGTTGGAGAAATTTGATTTGAGTCCAGATTGTTGTGCTCGAGCAATGACTGTTGTGAATCGATTAGCGTTGAGTGGTGTGGTGACTATGGTGACAATAACACCTTGTTGTGCCAGTAATCTGGCTATGTCTATCATGGGGATCATGTGGCCATGGGCCATTAAAGGGAACAAAATGAAGTGAAGCTTTTGAGTTCGGGAAGCCATGGCCATTTAGCTTGAAGTAAATGGAGAGATTGATATGGGTTGCCTTCTCTTTTGTTTTATTTATGAAGTCTCTTATAGTCCAACTCAGAAGGTTGGCCTATTAGGTGTAGCTTGGGCCTTGGTGATGTGTTCCTCTAAATCTCATATTTAACTTATCAGCAGTGATTGGGAGCTCTAGTAGAGCTGCTCTAATAGCAGCTCTACTGAGCTGGCAACCAATTAAAAAAAAAAAAAAAAAAAAAACAGAAAAAGACAAAACAGTGGTCAGAAGAAGACAATTTAATGCTAAGTTTAAAGGTGCTCTTTTAGAGCTCTAAAGCAATTTTCTTAACTTATTGTGGCCATGCTTGAGGGTTTTCTTTGAGATTTGTCCGACTCACGTAATGGGAGCGCTTTGCTTGAGTTTTGAAATTAAGCGAATGCTGTGTTTGAATTCCGAAATTAATCAAGATATGCATAGACTAACATGACACTTAAATATAAGACCAAAAAAAAAAAAAAAAAAAAAAAATCTCTTATAATATTTTTTTAAGTGATTAAATTTGTTCACAAACTCAAAACATGTTACTCTTCTTTAGGGGTGTAAATTTGTTCTGGCTCGGCTTGGTCCACTTGGGCCCGGCCCAGCCCATGTCGGGCCTCACGAGTTTCTGCCAAAATTTGGACTAGGTTGGGTAGGTTCACGAGCTAAAAAATTAGGCCCAAGCCCAGGGATATTTGGGCCTTGGGCGGGCTAGTGGGCTTGGCCTCAGGCTTGAGCCGGGCTTGGGTGGGCCTAACCATATATTTTTTTTAAAAATTTTATTCTATTAAAATTTTATTATTTTTCACTAAAAAAGACACTGGCCCTTGGGCCGGGCCTTGAGTGGGCTTTCTGCGGGCCAATAGACTGGGTCATGGGCCAGGCCAGGTGGACTAGGCTTCAAAATGATGGCCCAGGCCCAGGGTTGGACTCTGACCCGGGCCTAAACGAGCCTAAACAGATTGAGCCCACCTTAGATCACGGGTTATTTCTACATTCCTACTATCCTTACTAACGGTTACTCTTCGTAACCTAATTGGAGTTGTGAAAAAGAAACATAATCACATAAATGGTCTTCTTTTCAACTCTAGTTAGTTTCATAAATCAAAGCAAAAAGAAGATAATCAGAATTAAAAGAAAGACCTCTTATTTAACTATGTTCCTTTTGTACAGCTCTAGTTAAGTTACAAGTGAGGCTTACTTTATCCGAACAAGCCAATAAGGAGAATAACTTTCATACAGTTTTTGAGATTGTAAACAAATTTGCTCTCTGCTTTCCTAGGGTAAGAGCATGCTGTGTCAAAAAAAAATGGACAAATCATATCAGTGATGGATGTAATTTGTCTCTTGCTTTAATTTGGTTTTTGTTGTTCTAATTTTATTAACTTTTCTTTTTACTATTTTTATATTGTATCAATTTAGTTTAGTTGATAACATCTATTAAAAAATTAGACAGAAATCAAGAATAAAATGATTCATTTAAAATGGGATCTCAACCTTTCAAGCACTTTGAGGAGGGTGAATAGTTTGTTTTGTAAGATAAAAAACAATTTTAATTATTAAAGTATACGTTGTCATTTTAATCTCTTAAGTTTTAATTTTGTCTTTTTGGTCTTTAAATTTGTTAATTTGAGTCAATTTTAGTCTTATCTATAACATCTGTTTACATTGATAATGGAAAAAAGTATTTTATTTTGAATAAAAGACAGTTTTGATCCCTAAAGTTTATATTTCTTTTCATTTTAATCCCTCAAGTTTTAAATTTTGTTATTTCGGTCCTAAAAATTGCCAGTTTGAGGTAGGATCAAATTGATTTAGATTGACAACTATGAGGACTAAAATGACAAATTTAAAATTTGAGGGATTAAAATGACAATAAATGCATACTTTAGGGACCAAAATTATCTTTTATTCATATTCATGTTATCAAAGTAGGCAGATGTTAGACCTAGTACCAAATTAATTCAAATTGATAAATTTGAGGACCAAAATGACAAAATTAAAACTTAAATGATTAAAATGAAAAATAAAGCATACTTTGGACATTAAAACTGTCTTTTATTCTTATTTTGTATATTGATTTCAGTATAGTTTCTAAAAGGATGTTATCAATTGAACTAAATTGTCAAAATGTAAAAATTTTAAAAGTAAATTTGATGCAACTAATATTCAATGACCAAATTGACGCTATGTGCAAATTACAATAACTACAAGTGTAATTTATCCAAAATTTGATGTCTCTTTGTCCTGACTCATTCGTAGTCGTTTTATTGTGTCTAAAATTTTCGTGTTGTCACTACAAATTAGGATTTTGGGTAAAAATTTTAGGGATAAAATCATTTTTCCAAGGCAAAATATTTTAATAGTCAAAAGTATTAGTGTCGTACATTTAGTGACGAAATTAGATATTTAGTGATGAATTATTATCTTTTTGAGACTAAATTTCACTACAAGAAAAGTGGGCAAATAACACGGAATTTTTTGCGACGGTGTGTATGCTGTCGCAAAAAGTGGTCTTTTGCAACGGCATATGAAGCCGTCTCAAATACTGTTTTTTGCAACGGCAGTTTCCCCGTCGCTAATAAGCACAGAACAAAAAATCACTTAGATATGGAAGTATTAGCGACGGCACTGTGTACCGTCGCAAATAGTAGACATTTGTGACGGGAATGCTCTATCGCAAAAAAAAAAATCCCTTAATAAAACGGCGTTGTTTTGTAAATGGATTTGATCATTTGCGACGGTTTGCCATGCCGTGGCAAATAGTCTGAAATTTCATCTCCCTCCTTCAGCCGAAATGGCGCTCGATCTAGAAGCCACTCCCGGATTGAAAAAAATGGGTTAGAGAGAGAGAGTCTGCCTTCTCTCTAGAAACATTCCTCGTTTGTACGGTTTCAACTTCTCGTTGATAATGACTGCTTCACTGCATTCTGACCCATTTTCTGTAATTACTGCTACGCTTGTTACTGATCCTAGTAGGGCGATGAATATTAGTGATATTAGTGGTGAAAATCCTGAAGGGAAATCAGTGCGAAATGGTCTGTCTGAGAGTGATCTTCAACAACTGATAGATCTCGCGAATAATAGGGAAGGAACTATAGAGCAATCTCCAGTATCATTCTCGGCTCTGGCGAGTCGTCTTCAAGCCCTTAAGGATGCCATCAAGGTAGATTTACCACTGACTCCCAAATCAAGGGTTGTAGATCCACATGAGTGTCGTGATCTATCTTCACAGCCCGTGTTAGGGCTAGATCTGGGGGATACATCACAGATTGCAGCGGTATCATCCCTGAAATGGAGCGCCATGGTTGATTCAGAAAACCTCAGATTTGGAAATGTCCAAGATAGTTTGGTACGCACTAAGGCGAAGGGTCTAGCAACGGCATCAGCAGAGGAATATATACCTGTGGGGGATATCGTCGTAGACAACCTGCAAGGTATGA
Source organism: Camellia sinensis (assembly GCF_055761805.1). Lineage (NCBI taxonomy): Eukaryota > Viridiplantae > Streptophyta > Magnoliopsida > Ericales > Theaceae > Camellia > Camellia sinensis. Next base: position 77,134,416 of record NC_138970.1, read on the forward strand.
ATCTGTCGTCTCTGGCTACGAAATCCGATAAGGAAAATGATATACAAGTCCGTAGAGTCGCTGAAATGGAGGGTTTTCCTCAACAGAACCTGCATCAAGGGGGTAGAGGGCAGAGTTCGTATAGGGGAGGTCGTGGGCGAGGGGGTCGGGGCAACCCTAACTCGTTGAGAGTAGACTCTTCTGCTGTAGCTTCAAACCAAACAACTAAATCCTGGGCTGAGGTTGCTACCATGCCTAGTAGATCTTCAATTAAACTAAGGTACATTCCTCCTCCAGCATCTGATGACCCAAATGTTGTGGATTTACCTTTTAGGGAGGTGGGGTTGGAAAAATGAGAGTCTTGTTTGGTGGGCTACTTCTTGGACAGAAAACTTCCATTCCATTATATTAGGAATAATGCTGTTAATATTTGGTTTTGTGGTTCAGATGGGGAAGCTGAAAAGACGCATTCAACCTAGGGACATTACCATAAACATTGGAAAGGATGCCCCAATTCCTGAATGCCCTATCCCTGGTGAAAGGTGGTTGTTTCTGCCATAATTTTATTGGAAAATAGGAACAAAGTTGTGTCTCTGTTTTAAGATTTTTAATAAATTAACTTTACAAATATTTGATCTCTGCAGATGGAAAGAAATAAGGCATGACAACACAGTTACATGGCTTGCTTTTTGGAATGATCCAATCAACCCAAAGGAATTCAAATACGTGTTCTTGGCAGCTAGCAGTTCTTTGAAAGGGCAAAGTGACAAGGAGAAATATGAGAAATTAAGGATGTTGAAGGTACTTTACATAAAATTTTACCTACACATCTGATGAATGCCATTTCTATTTGTGTTAGACAATGTAGTAGTAAATTCCCGTCCCTTAGCTATAACTATAATTCGTTGTTTGATTGTAGGACTACATACAAGGCATCAGAGCAGCATATACTAAGGATTTTGCCAGTAAGGATATCACAAGGCGGCAAATAGCAGTTGCCACCTATCGTATTGATAAACTAGCTCTCAGGGCAGGCAATGAGAAGGTATGGTGTATGTAATTGTTTTCATCATGTTTATGTTTATCTTTTACTCTCTTGTTCATGGAACATCCTCTTTCTTTTTCATCCCAATGTAGAAACATAGTTGAGAATCTGACAACAGGTAATTGGTTAAGACTCTGTTGGATGGGGTGGACAACCTTCTCTGTGGAGGAAACATAGTGATGCAGATCATCTTACAGATGCTAATAGTGTTTTATTTACTTTATATAGATGCATGCTTTAATGTATAAACACATGTATTATGTATATATGATGAGTCCTCTGCGATCTTGCTCAGAAAGTAAATTGAAACATAACAAAAAAAACGAAACAAGTTTTGGAGCCTTTATTCTTATAATTGTTTCGATCTTGCAGGATGATGATGAAGCTGATACCATTGGTTGCTGCACATTGAAAGTAGAAAATGTAGAACTGGAATATGTAAATTCTCACACCCTCCAACATAAGTATACGCATGTGCACGCACACACAGAATCAGTGAGATAGAGATCTCGTAGTTGTGATTTTAGGTTGCTTGTGATGATTTTGGTTTGCATTAAATATGCTTTTACTTTTGAATTTTGTGATGAGGAGTCCCTAATTTAATTCACCAGCTTGATGGAATAAGAACACAGTTGAATAGTCAAAAGCTCATGCTGCATAGCATGAGGAAGTCAGTGGATTAGTTTAGAGGTAGAACTCTTGCTTGTGACCCAGGACATCTGAAACTGGTGGTTTGGAGATATAGTAGAGGGCATTAAATCTTACACTAGGTGTTTGGGGGCTGGACATCATCTGAGTCTGGCCAGGCTTGCACTAAATCTGCCCCAGCTCAAATATCGGGCTATATAGTCTACCCATGCCCAGCCCTATCAGAAAATACAATTCTCAAGCCTACCCATCATGCCTCTATATTATTAACCGTTTAAAAATAATAATTAAAATAATTCAATCTAACAAGTAACAACCGAACGAAAAAGAAAGAAGCAATTTGTAAACAACTAACAATAATTAGGAAGAAAACTGAAACTTTCAGCCCAAACCAATGTTATTACATGAAAAAAAAGGGGGCCTTGACAATTTTGTTTTCGTTTTCTCGGTTCAATTATTACTTTTAGAATCTCCAAATACATGTCTTGACTTTATATTACATTTCCTTTTGAAGTCAACTATGATTTATTTATTTATTAATTATTATTATATTTATTTATTTTTTATTTTTTGGGAACAGGATGAATGGACTGGTGAGCAGAAACTACAGTATAATGATGCTTCCGAAGATATTGAACCTGAAGAAATTCGTCCAATGGGAAACTATGCTGTATCAATAACATGGCCAGATGGATTTACCCAGGTATTGGACCTATTTTATTGTAGTGAAAAATATTATGTAGTACCCATTTGTAATCATAAAATCATTATTCATCTATTTTAATATGAATTCTACAAAGCATCTATCCCACATTTATATATATGATGCAAACTAAAAACATTTCCACAGCATGACTTAAGAAAGAAATGTTTGTCTTGTCAATTCTAATAGCATGATTTAAGGAAGAGATCTAACAATGTCATGGCAAATCAAAAAGAGTTTTAAACTTTATTTTAAGAACATATAAACTGATTCATAGACCAATCAGATTGCAGCACATAATTAAAAAATAAATAAAAAAAAATCAAAAAAATGAGAAAAAAGGATTGAGCTTTGTAGTGGTAATAACCTCACTACATTTTGCAATTATATATATATATATATTATAGACTACAGATTATAGATGCCAAATTCTAATCTCTGCAAGACTTGGGAAATGTGATATGTATAATATTAAATCATCAATCATAAGAGAATTTCTGAGGATGTAGAAGGAGAAAATATGGTTCATTTACTTCTGTTCATGCTTGGAGAGGGGAGAGGATATAGAAGGAGAAAATATGGAATCACACATTTATTTTCATTTTAGTTTCATACTGTTTGGCATCCATCCATCCGTAAGGTTTTATGAATCCATTCTAACTAAATAATTTATTTGAAGATTGGAGCTAATTAGATTGTGCGCTAAATAGGAAACTATGCATTCTGCTGAACAATTCATATTCATGTATCTTCTTACATGCTTGCTTAGATTGCTAACTGATTGTGTATTCGTGTATCTGGATGCTGTGCCTGCAGTTTGTTGACCTGTCTTACATTATATATACAAAGATGTCCTTTGACTGTCCTTAGTCTTTACCCCTTGCAAATTGCTTTTTCCTTGGAGGCTCCAACCTCCATTTGGTAATTTTTGCATTGAGAAGTTGCTTGATGGTTGTGACATGTGTTTTTGTCTCAAATCATAGGATTCATTTTATTGCTTTTCCAGTGCCGTAAAATATGCTAGTATTTAATTGATTAATATCCTGGTATTTAGGACATTCTCTTCTAATGTAGAATAATCACCCCTGCTTGCTACTAGGAAAGAAAAAAATGACATAATTGGAGCTGGAGCAGCAGAGGGGGCAATTGATGTTGCGAACATGCAAAATGAACATTGATCATGTGGATTTTTACTTTCATTTTAAGCTCTGGATATTTAGCTTTTCCATCTAAGTGAACTTAGGCAGGTATATGGGTACACAATTACTTGAACTCATTCTCTTCCCCTTGTTTGAACTCAATTTTTTAATTTTATTTTTATCTTTTATGAGAAACTGCTTTAGGTCTATGTATCAAAAGGAGAAAATTTAAGCAGTTGATAATTTTGGGATGAGTAATGCATATTTTTTCTTTAATAATTCTGCACTGCATTTTTTTTCTTTAATACTTTACTTGAAAAGAGTTGCATCCCATTATGTCCTGAAGTGGTTAAGAAGTATTGACCACTTGTCCAAAATTTGGGATTTGTCGAATTTATGGACCGATGCAGGAAAATTGAGATTTGAAAGTCACAATACTTGTGGAATTGATTATTTGCTGTACAGAAAAATTAATGTGATATTCTCCATTGCAAGTGTGTTTTGGTGTTCATAAATATTCTGTTGAAGGTAATTTGTATTCTAATTTATGTCAAAATAATTACACCCTTTATGTGTACAAACATAATATATGCGTATATGCAAATTAATTGAAGGATGATGAACTTTTGTATAGATACTAGAAGGCTGACATTTCTTTAAAGGTGTCATAACTTATTTCCATTTCTTAATTTTCTCAGAAATGCATCTGTTCTCATTGTTGATTGAGATGTTTAATTATCCATGTGGGATTTGATGACTAACAAAAAAAATGTTGTATTTGATGCTATAGTAGTTAAATTTTTATGTTTTTTTGTAATTAACATTAACATATAATTATATTGTCATTAATTATTTTTATTTTTATTTTTCAGATATTTCTCATGTAAGAGTGCTTCTGATGGAATGCATGCCTGTGGAGAATGTGGCTAACTTTTGTTTTTGTTATCTACGAAGAATGATGAGAAAAACATTTAATTTTGATTTATGTTATTTTGAATTATGAACAAAATCATGTATTTAAACATTATATATGTATTATGGAACATTATGTAGTGGGATAATTTTGTTGATGTATAATTATGAATGGAAGAATATTTTATTATGGAGAAATTGTTATTTTTATACAGGAATTTTTATATTATTATGCAATTATTATGAAGAAATTTTAATATTTTTAATAATTTTATCACAACATGTTTTTTTCTTTTTTGTGATGGCATTACACCGTCACAAAAAACAGAAAATTTTAATATTTTTATTGATTTTGTTACAGGTTTTACTTTTTGTGATGACACTAAACTGTCGCAAAAAATAGAAATCTTATTATTTAAAATAGAAATTTTATTATTTTTTTAATACTTTTTGCGACGGCAATACATTGTTGCAAAAAATAGAAAATTTCATATTTTTAATACTTTTTGCGACGGCACCACACCGTCGCAAAAACAGTGTTCTTGCCGTTGCCAAAAAAAGACTATTAGCGACGGCATTTTTTGCCGTCTCAAATAACATTTTTAGCGACGGTAAAATAGTGCCGTCGCAAAAAGTTAAGAAATTTTAAACACTATTAGCGACTGCAAAGTGCCGTTGCAAAAGGCAAAAATGCCGTCGCAAAACATTAGCGACGGTATTGTGCCGTCGCAAAAACTCTTTTGCAACGCTCCCAGTTGCGACCCTCCTCTTGCCGTCGTAAAAAGTCATTTACCGTCGCAAAAAGTTTTTTGCTACGATATTAAGAGTATTAGCGACGGATTTTACCGTCGCAAAAAACTGAAATTTTAGTAGTGTTTTTTGTCTAAAAAATAAATCTTTTTTATACCAAATTATTTTGTCTCTAAAAGTCTATTTATTAGGAGATGTTTGATAACATCATTCAGCACTTAAAATTGAATGTATTAAGTAATAATCAAATAAACCCGTTTGATACTATAATTGATATTACTTAAAAATTTAAGTGCCTCTTAAAATGTAAGTTAAAACTTAAGAAAATTTTAAGTCATATAAAATTTATTTATTTTTAATAGGACTTGATGAGAATTAAATTTAACTATTAACACTTATTAGTAGTTTATCTTATTTTTTTTTGTTTTATGCAAATAAGATAAGATTGGCATCTTTCAGTACGTAAAAGTGAAAAAGTGGAGCTGTAAAGTCATTGCACGCGAGTCCTACAAGTCATGAATTGTGACTTAATAAAATTCTCCTTGTGAAAGAGGAAGATACAAATGTAGCCAAATAATAAATTGTGATAGTTACATTGAAAAAAATGCTATCAATGTGATACTTGCATTGAAAATGCTATAGCTCTTATGATTAGGAAGATACTATCAAAATCTTATGATAAAAAAGAAATTATCAATTTTACATTTACTAAGCATTGATCTCTTTATCTTTTAATTATGTAAATTCTAATGTGTAAAGAGAAATTCTAATGTGTAAAGAGAGAAATACAGAGAATAATGTATCTATATTATTATTGATTGGTGTGTCTGTATATTACAATTCCTATATATATAGAAGAGAAGATGGTAGTAGGTGTAGGTGGTAGGTGGAGTGAGTGGTAGGTGGTAGGTGGAGTGAGTGGTAGTGGAGGTGGTAGGTGGGTGGTAGTTTACATTTTACAATTTACATTTTACATTAACAGCCCCCCTCAAACTCAAGGAGGATAGGTACTAGCCAACTTGAGTTTGGAGAGAGTAACAAAACAGAAAAATAGGCTGACAATTAAAAATGGGATAGGAGACACTGTATGGTCGTGTCGGACCGTTGTAGCAGACAGTTTACGGGGTCATGTCGGACCGATGTAGCAGAGGTTGTGGTGGTGCACAGTGCGCCATGAGCGACTTATACATGATACTGTGTATAACCCCCCCTCAAACTCAAATAGGTGTGAAGATAGAAACCTATTTGAGGTTGAAACAAAGGGATTGATAAAGCTGACCGGTGTAGAAGACACTGTATGAGTGTGTATAGAGGCTGCCCAAAAAATATACATGGATGTAGATATCGAGCCCTCAAAAGTCGTGCCCTCAAAAGGTGTGCCCAATCTGTCAAAAGGCATGCCATCAAAAGGCGTGCCCGATGCATCAAAAGGCGTGCCAGAGATGATGGCGAGGCACGTGAGTGCCTTGGCTGGCGTGCCCGTTTGTCTGGCGTCAAGAGGCGCGCGATGCGCGTGGCTGCCTCGGCTATTTAACTAAGACGAAGCCTGAGGCCGAGGCAGAGGCAAAAAACCTGCGAAATCCTCTGAAAAACGCTTCGTTGTGCTGAGAGAGATAGTCTGTAACACTCTGTTGCGAGAGATGGCTTCGTCGTCCCGTGGTCTGCTGACTCTCTTTCCCGACCTCAACGAGTCAACAAGAGAGATAACGGGTGCGGTGGCCAGTGAAACTCAACCAAGCGCTTCCGGTTTTGCTTCGTTGAACTTTCCGATGCGGTCGGTGGAGCAAAAAATGGCAGTGCAAACGGATGTGGAGGCTAATCAGTATACGTTGAAGGCATGTGTGGAGTCCATGACGGCGGTCACAAACTTGTCGCACCGGCTGCAGAGTAGGACAAATGAGGTGCAGCAATTAAACTCCCAACTGGCTCTGCTCCAACGCATGTATAAGGATGCGCGAGCAGAGATAAGTGTGCTTAAGGCGGAAAACAAGGAGTTGAAGCGGAAGGCCACCGTGATGTTCCGATTTGGAGGTCCACCATATGCGGGAGTGGAGGAGCAGGGAGGAGGCAACTGGCTTGGTGGTCGAGGAAGTACGGAGGCAGCACCGTCAAGGGCCGCCCAGGACGGAGGCAAGAAGAAGAGACCGGCGGCAGAGTAGAGAAGAAAAATCCCGCCTGTGGGTGGGTGTGTGTGTGGGTTGTTTGTTGATTTTTGTTTTTGTTTTTGTTTTTGTTTTTTTTTTTGTTTTTGTTTTTTTGTTTTTGTTTTTTTTTTTGTTTTTGTAATTGTGATCGGGGTGGATCCCCTGAGATGAATAAAATGAGTGTATTGTGCAAATTGTTTGTTTTTTTTTTTTGTTTTTTTTTTTTTTGGTGGAAGATAGGGTGATGCTCACGAGTTGTAGAATAAGGAAAATGGATTGAAAAAGAAAGATAGAAAAAATAAAATAAAATAAAAGTAGGAGTAGTGGAAATAGATTATATATATATATATATATATGTAAATAAAGGAAAAGTGGGAAAGAGCGTGGGTGCAAAAGCGTGAAAAAAATGTGGGTGCACATGGTTTTGGGTTTATGATACATTATTTTAATATATATATATATATATTGTTTGTTTTGGTTGGGGGAAGTGAATGTGTGAAACCGTGTGAATGGTTCACATGGGGCTGTCTCCCTTGTGTGATAACATAATAAAAAGAAAGTTGGGTGTGTTGTGTAGCTCCAAAAAGAGAGAGAAAGAGAGTCCAAGACCAAGAAAGGGAAGGGAAGCATCAGATACGGGACCAGGGAGGGCCAAGTGGAATAGCGCCTTGACCTACAGGGATGCCTGGAGTGCAACCTGGGGAGGCCGGAGTGAATCAGCCGCAGTGATGGGCGATGTCGCCGTTGGTGATGCTAGTTTGTCGGGAGCGACGTTTGGGACGAAGAAGTCGAGTATGGCTCCGGCGAGCGTGAGCTCTGGGAGCAACAAATCAACTTTTCTCTCTCTAGAAAAGCAACTCGAACTCTACCAGAAACTGCTGCATCGGCCTTGGCAGAGCTGGTGGTGCTGCAGCGGAGATCGGAGGCAGTGGAGGAGAGCTTCGCGGTGGTGCTCCTGTTGCTTGCAACGAGGGTGCGTGAGACGATGGCGAAGAGGGTGGCACCTGTGGGAAGAGAGAGAGAGAGAAAAGTTGATAAGTGGCGAGGATGGATGGTAAGGGCCTTGTGAGCTTAGTCTTTCGGTCTCTGATGGGTTTGGTTGGGGGGAGAGAAAGTGAAGATGAGGAGGAGTGTTTGGTTCCCTGGAAACGGCTCCGGTCTCCTGTCAGCCGTTGTCGACCTTCTTCTTTGACTTGTTGAAATGGGTATCGTGGATGCCATACAAGGGACCCTTGACTGATTTCTTTCAAATGAGGAGCAACGGGGTTTATAAGAAGATGCAGATTTGATCATGCAAATAGATGATGACATACTGTGGAAATCAACCACACCCATGAATCGGCTCTGCTTGGTCGCCGGTCGCCGGTCGCCGATGGTGGAGTGGCCGGTGGTGGAGCTGAAACCGGCGGAGCGGACACCACAGGAGGTGTGGCCGGAAATTGACCTCCAACGCCGGCGACGACAATGCAGATAAAGCTACAACATAGACGGACCTGCGATGGAATTTGTGGCAGCGGAGTGAAGGTATGTGTAGAGGTCCGGCGGGCGGCCAAGGCGAGACTGCCGCCCGCCGGTGAAGCAGAATGACTAGGTTGTTAACCTAGCTCTGATACCATGTAAATTCTAATGTGTAAAGAGAGAAATACAGAGAATAATGTATCTATATTATTATTGATTGGTGTGTCTGTATATTACAATTCCTATATATATAGAAGAGAAGATGGTAGTAGGTGTAGGTGGTAGTGGAGGTGGTAGGTGGAGTGAGTGGTAGGTGGTAGGTGGAGTGAGTGGTAGTGGAGGTGGTAGGTGGGTGGTAGTTTACATTTTACAATTTACATTTTACATTAACAAATTAGATTTATATATGAATAATTAATTGAGCTAATCTAATTAATCATGTTAAATATATACTGTTAGCAGGGACGGAATGACAAAGAGACTACTAGCGGCTACACACTTATGCCCAATTAATAAAACCTTACTAATATATGGCACTTTTAATCTAGTATACAATTCTTTATTAAAGATATATAGGCCCTAGCTTTTTTAATTGGTATGGCACCCCTAGTTAATAAATGGTATTACCCACTCTTTTTCTTGGTTATGACACTACTTAACAAGAAAACAACCATTTAACTAGGAGCAATAAGTTTAGGTAGCTTCCTCAATTTATCAAAAAATTTATCAACTGCATTGATAAGTTAATTAATTAGAATGCTATATATATATATATATATATATTTCCTTTCTTAAAAGTCTCTAGTTTGAAGTGGGCTGTCATGTGAGACCACACTATCAAATTCTAGACTTTTGTCGGATTGTCTTTGTTTTAGTTCATAGAACTGTTGTTATAGAATTTTCATTCAACAATGATTGGAGAAAAATTATTGAGTTCTTCTAGAGCACCACCTTTTTATATTTTTTCATTAATTATTATAAAATATGCGGTCTCTTCTTTCACTAATCATCACATTATATGTTGTCTCTTATTTTTTAATCACTTAACATAAAATCATATACCCATTATTATAACATGACTATACGTTGTCTAAATCAACTCTATTTCCACTATTTTCAGAGGTGTCTGCTAGCTCTTGGGGTCCAATTTCAATTAATGAATCCACCCTTTATTTAGTTTCATCTTCAAAATTTATTTTTGTTTGTGTTTTTTTGAAAGGAGGAATTATACTCTAGTGGGAGATTTTTTTTTTTTTTACACAAATATGAAAGGATGTAAATATAACTTTTTACTTGTACACCATCACAAAATTACTTGAGCTCTACATATTTTTATAATTTTTTTTTTATATATCTATTACACTATTTTGAAATTTCCCCTTTTTCATACCAAAAAAAAAAAAGAGAAGAAATTTCCTCTTTGAAAGCACTGAAAACTAACTGACAAATCAGGTCACAGACTGGACATTTTCATAAGCAAAAATATCGTCCACTTGCAACTTCGTGATTATTTATAATATTTTATGTGTCTCTAATATTTTCTGACTTATGTTCAAAATAATTAAAATAGATTGTAATTTTGGATTAAGCAATGCTAGTATATTTATCTCAAAATTTCTTTGTCATTTTATATTAGCTAAGTACATGACAATCCACATAGCTAATCACACATAATGGTAACAAAAAAAAAGAAAAAAATAATCATATTATATTTATGAAAATTTTAAAAATAATCATAGAAACTTTGTTTGACAAATTTTTTAGTTTATAAATTGGGAACCTCAAGTTTTTAATTTGGGTTCAAAATATAAACTCAAAAAAATTATTTTCATTGTTTTTATATATATATATTATTTATTTATTTATTTTTTTGGGTGTACAATGCACACTATTTGTAGCTTTACTACAAAATTACTTAAATATTTATGAATTTACATAAGTGATCTCACAAAAATGTATAAGATAAACACAAATTTGTGTAAGTCTTAAGTTTTCATGAACTTACTCGAATTTGTATTCAACTTACATATTTTTACATTATCACTTATATAAATTTATGAAAACTTATATAATTTTGTGATAAAATTATATACGTTGTGCATTCCACACCAGACCATTTTCCCATTTCGAAACTACTTGGAAACAAATTTCAACCATTTTATTGAATTCATTGTACTTGCAAACTGCCTTTTATTGCACTTTGATGTTCTTTACTCTGGTATTTGGTATTAGGCCCAGGCTTTTCTTCTGTTCAAAATCGGATTGGAGTGTACTATCTGGCTTCATAGGCCCACTATAGAGTATATATCGATAATTTGAACCGTTGAATAATTAGGACTCGTCGAGTATTTCATTTTTGCAAAAAATCATATTGATCGGACATAGATAGCTACTTGATTAGATCAAATTTGTGTTAACAATAATTATGATTTTAAAAATAAATTGTTGACACAAATGTAATCTGATTAAGTAATTATTGATATCTGATCAACGTAAATTTTTATAGAGATGAAATACTCGACGAGTCTTATATATTGAACGATTTGGATTATCAAGATGAATTTTGTAATGGGCCGCAGAGCTTTAATACTCCAATTGAAAAACCCAACTGGAGAGAAACTGAGTCCTTGGTATTATTATTAATTTCCTCAATTGTTCAGTTTGACTAAAGTCCAATATATTGAAAGATTAACAATAAGGTTATGGACACAAAATTGATCATAAAATTTAGGATAAATTATTAATAGATTTTCATAGTTAAATTTAATTGTCATTAAGTCCTATTAAAATAAGTTAAGCCTTGTTGGAGAACATGCTATTTTAGTAACTTTTTGAATTTTTGGCTAAAATATGAGATAAAAAAAAAAAACTAGTATGTTTAGAATGATTTTTTAATTTTTTACGAAAAGATGTGCAAAAAGTAGAGAAAAAAGAGAATTTTTAAATTTTTGGTATAGATTATTGGTTTTTTGATTTTTTTTAGTGACTTTTTGACTTTTAGGCTAAAAAGTGATGTTGTCAAATGATGCTTTAGTACAATTGTTGTTAAAAATAATTTTTCGTGACTATTTTTTGCATATATCGCTAAAAATTGATAATTAGTAACTTTTTTGTCACAATTTTTATAAATTGTAGCTAAAACTTACAATTAGTGACTATTTTTTGTAACATTCAAATTGTCACTGAAAATTGAAAATTAGTAGCTTTTCTTGTGACGATTTTTTTAAGGGCAAAGCACTATTAAATTCTAAATTTGGAAATGTTAAACCATTTATTATTGTGTTTATTTTCAAAGACTAATAGATCCCATTCCAATGTTAAAGACTTTAAAGTCCATGCTTTATGTGCTACGTATCAAAAAGTAAGGGGTAAATATGGGGTATTATTTGTGTTGAATTTACCAAAGAGGCCAACATCAAAATGGAGTGTCTCTCTTGTGTGAGTGCAAATAGAAGGTAATTTCTGGGTTGGGGATTGTGATCCCGATGTTACTGCGATTTTGATTCCGTGATTACCGAGATTTTTTTTGTTAGGGTTGGTAATGCTGATGTTAATTCCCAATTTAACATTTGATTGTCGCCGAAAACCCTAGTTTGCTTAAAACCTCATTTGTCAAAATTCGTTGCTTCCATTATCAAGTTGGGTTTGATTAGCGTCACATTCAGTAATTGGCATTGAATACGACATCTATACATCGTTGGCGCCGACGATCGTCGTGGTAACACATGGCGGCAGGTATGTAATGTATAGTTTGCTGATGTGTGCATGTGATTTTACGTTGTAGATTGTTGTCATCGACTTGTTACGTTGTATCCCCTCTTCGATTGGTTGATGTTGTTGTGTCCTTACATGTGATGTAGTATTGTTATAATGTGGACCAGTGTCCTGGTTTGAGTAAACATTGCGGTGGTTCTTTTCTCTTGTTATGGCCCAGTTGTGTGTTTTTTAAAGTTAGTGAGGGACCTTGCTTTTGGGTGATTTGGTAATGAGTGTGAAAAAGTGTGGAAATTGATTTTTTGTGGACTATGGCCACTTGTTTGGGTCGGGTTTGAGAATGAGTTAGTAATGAATGTTGTGTTGCTAAATTTAAATGTGTAAGTTTCTTGAATTACAATGAGGGGTGTACAATTGATTTGGGTGTGTCGATGTGGTGTATATGTTTGAGGGTGATGTGGTAATGAGTGGGTAAAAGTGAGAGGGTTGGCACTGGAATTTGAGAATAAGGTAGTAGTTGTTTTGGTGGAGTAAAAATTACAATGTTACTTTAAAGTTGTAAGTTCCTTGAATGCCAGTGACGGGTAATTTTTGGTTACGGTAATTATGTGGTAGACGTTGTGTGGTGGTATGTGTTTAGGTATTTCAAATGTTATGGCGTTTGTTTTACACAGTAGAATAACATCGTACCCCTTAGTGGTTTTTGTCCACGGTTAAAAAAATTGTTTTGGTCAAAATGTGGGAAAATGGTCGTTTAGAATATTGTGGTTAGATGTGCAAGCAACGGTCAGAGACACAGTGGCGCAACCAGTTAATGATTAAATAATGTTTTTGTATGACAAGTTTGTGGTGGATAGTTAGTGTTAGTATGTGTTGGTGATATGGTATTGGTTTGTTGATTGTTCTTGTGGTGATATTACGAATGTTGTGTTATTTGTTATTGTTGGTTAGTTGATTTTTCTTGTGTTGATTTAGTAATGTTACTGGTGGTGCAGGAAGTGTAAGCCGGTAGCGTGCGACACGCAAGGTGGAATGTAGAACTCCGTAATCATGTTCTTCAATTTAGACTTTAACTCGATTGGCAACAAGGAGACAATCAAAATTGCATTCAAAACAGACAGAGCAACTATGCGGCCTATGAAACAAGCTGTCATGGACACAAAGAAGCTAATGTACCGGTTGAATATCGCCGAAGTGATCAAAACCGTGTTGGAGTTCGATTTTGGTGATGGTCATATCAAGCAATTACAAACGACGCCGTTTTGGCTCATGATTGACACGATCCGAGTGCATAAATTGGATTCGAACGCATATAAGAAGTGTGATGTAATCATGTGCCGTATAATTTAGACATACAATATAACCGATGAGAAATTTTACATCAGGGGGAGAGGGCTACTGAGAAGAAGATGTTGCAAAGCTGATGTGTTTGTACATATGTGTGAAATTATTTTTCGTTACGACGGGTGAGTCCATTAGGTGGGCGTTTGTGCGGGTTATCGATAATTTGGAGACGTTACGGTTGTATGATTGGACAACAAAGATCCGAAACTCATTGGTTTCTTCATTGAATGAGGCCACAACAGGCCGGAATGGGTTACCAGGTGTGTGGTTACGTTACTGGTATGATTTTGATTTAAAGTACAAAAATACCCATAAACTATAAAACATTGACCACAAATAGTTGACGTTGTATTTACCATTACCAATGTTTTCAATTTGTAATTTCTCCTTTGTGAGCACACGGGCATTATAGAGCCGGATATGCGGAATGTTTCACCACGATTTTGCCGATGGAACCTTGGAAAAGTCATCGAGAAATTGAAAAGTGTGGAATTATCGATGGAGGGTTCCATAGAGGTATGACGTTCAACTTGTTGTTGAGTTATGTTATATGTTTGGTTGATTCGTAATTAATATATTGTATCGTTGTGTTTTTTCCCCAAGTTAATCTTGATAAACTTGTGGAGACTGTTATTGAAAGGTATTTCGTTAAGGTTTTTGTAGATGCACAAGGCGGTGTGGAACAAGGTAGGAAAGTGTTGGAAGTGAAGCCGGTGAGTGCGTGGGATGGGTTGGCTGCTAATGCAGTTAATGCCGTTGTGAACTTTGTTGAATTGAGTTTGGATTGTTGGCAGCTAGATTTGCCACATGGTGGTGAGGTTGAATGGATGTCGGACCTGAAGAAAGAAGAAATTTGCAATGCGCATTCATATGGTATCAACAATGAAGCTTGTTACAACCCAAACCTACCCCTAAAAGTTTAGGACATGATCGGCCTGTACTCAGGCCTCAACTTAAAATTTGAGAATATCATCTATTCAACAAAGGGGCCTAAAGCGAAAGCAATTAAATAATACAACGTCCATCGAGCCGTGCTTATATGTGAGGATCATTACACAACTTCCTGTAATCGGAGAAGTTCACATGCACTGTTCAGATAGAAATACAGTCCAAGGCAGGTATATGTACAAATAGTTAATAACTCAAAAGTTATATGACCATAAAATGTTCAACAAAGCCAGCAAAAACATTACAAAAATGTGGCACTGAACTCTTTAAGAAACAAAAAGAATCCACTTGGGATTACCCAAAAATGTCCAGAAAAAGGCGCATGAAGCTGACCTAGGGCTGGCCTCCAAGCTGACCACTTACAAAACATACATGAATACGGAATGAGTTAGGCTCAGTGAATAATAATAATGCAATAAAGCATATAAATGAGCATGTGTTTTGCAAAACGTGTATGTAATACATGTATGTCCTTTTTATCAATACCTTTCAAAATGGCCTCGGGCCTAATCATAATAATAGAATGGCCTCGGGCCCAGTAATAACAGAATGGCCTCGGGCCCAATATATTATACCATAATAAGTCCCATCTCATATCCACATTCCAATTCCAATTCTTGTAGCTCATTCATTCGAATAACATGACTTCAGAGAATCACGATTAGCGTATCAAAATAAATACAAGTGAGTATATCTTTACACTACTACTATTACTCATAGTGATCTTGTCATGTAGTAGTCCCTTCTGGCAAATGACCTATACATCCCACACATAAACTGATAAGTAATGCATTCCTTTCTTAGCTTATTGTCTTTCCTCTTTCTTTTATTTTGTTCATTCTCTATTCATTTTTTTAAGTCTTTGAGAGGGCTATTAACAGATTCAGAAGGCCAAAAGGGGTATCAAAAGATAGTAGAAATTTTCCACCCATTTCGGCACGTGCGGAGGTCCCCCACCGCATGTGTGGCCTCGTACATGCTTTTATTTCAAAAAGCCAACTTCTACCTTCCCTATTTTCCGCACGTGCGGTTGTGAGCCCCTCATGTGCGACTGTGCATCCCACACGTGTGGCTATGAGCCCTGCACGTGCTGTTCTAAATCTGTTTGTGTAGTCCGAAAATGCCCCAAAATAAAGCTTTCCAAACACATTTTCAAGGCTCAAATCAAGCAATTTCTCTTAAGAAAACATGATATAAGAATTGTGGACTCGCCTTTTTCTCGCGCCCCGCCTTTCGGAAAAGGGTTGGAAAAGAAAGGCCTCACAATTCGGACTCTTGCAGTTCTGAATCTAGTCTCACAAAGTACAATGTAAAATTGATAATCACCAAAGAGTCCAAATTCGACAAATCTTTTTGGAAAATCAATTTTAAATCAAATAATGCCAAAATTGGACTACTTTGCCAAATTACAGAGTAGCCACTTAAATATTTTATTTTTAGGAAAATCTAGGAAACCCTGACTCGTGCCAAAGGCCACGTGTCCGTCATCACCAAAGTTGCCTCGGTTCGGGAACTTAGGTACGAGAGGGGAAGGTCCTGAAATGAGCACCCTCGCTCGCCCAATCAAAGATTGGACTCTACTAATCATGATATGATGTTTTATAAACATTATATGTTCTTATTCTGATTATTAGACTAGTTTTACTATGTGATGCACATAAGCAAGTATAGACTAGTTTGCAAGACTTGGAACAATTCAACTCATGTTTGTTTGCGAAAATGGTTTGAACTTGCCACCCTCAAGTGAGCTTAAAGATGCGGATTTGCCACCAAACATAGTGGGCTTAAAATATAATTTGCCACTTAACAAAGTGGGCATAAAACACATATTTGTTGAATTGTTCCAATTCAAAGAACAAGCCTTCATCCACAGGCATTCATGCAATTTAGCATTTAAGCACACAGCATCATGGCAAGCATGCGAAACATGGCAACGTGGAAATCACACTCATGCAAGTATGCTAAAGCATAAAGACTTATCGAGTACTCTAAGCCAAAAAAAAAACTAGTTAGAAAGATGCATGATCCTAACTATACAAGATGTCTAATGCAACACATGCGATAATGCAATTAATAGGCTGGGCTACTATATGACATATGAATCAATTTGAACAACATGTGATTAAACACGTATTCAAAGAAGTATTGAAAGTGCAATGTAGTTTGAATGATGCGCTGAGCCTCTGTGCATGCAAGACAAATGAATGGATGCAAACATGCAAGCATAAGATATGCTAATTGAAAATGTCCCTAATCTAACCATCAAAAGCGATTAAATAAAAGGGAGAAAGACGTGAGATTGGAAGACATGCACACACGCACGCACACTTATTCCAACATTGCGCCCTCGTGAAGGAGGGTCCGAATGAATAAGCTAACTAGTTACACTAATTAAGCTAACTAATAGAAACCAAAACTAATTAACTATTCTAGTTAACTAATTATTACAAACCGAATTAAGCTAATTAATTACAAAACTAATTAATTAACTAAATAGTTACAACACTTGTATGAATGAATTAGCTACAACTAACTAATTAAGCAAAGCAAGTAAATGGCCTTGAGGGGCGATGGATGCATGCATGCTTGGCTTCTCCACCCGAAAGTGCCACTGCCTTGCCGTTGCAGCCTTTGTTTGCACATGTTTGATCACTGAAAATTGCACTAACTTCCAGAACACTTCTGCTCCACCTCAGGAACACACTGAGCAACTTTGTTCATTGATGGCCGGTCGGCTACTGCTGGTGGCCGTTCGGCTACCCCTTCCCTGAATTTCCTTTTTTGCTGCAATAGAGAGCAAACAGATGCAAAGCAGTGTATTCTCAAGGAATGTATGTACTGCTACCCTCGTTATCATCACACAAGCTCAAGGGAGTGTAGCTCTTGGTCCTCAAACCATCAACCAAGCATTTTCCATGCATGATGGCTAAGGAACCAAGATTATACAAGCTTAATGAATGCACAAACAAGACTAAAACAACCATCACCTTATCATACATGATCAAGGGCGACGGTGACCAAGGAAAGTGGCACATTTCAATCACTTCGAGTATGAAATGTCCCATTTTTCTTGTGTTCGAATTAACGTCCAATCCGAACACATGCAATGCAACATAAAAGATGTTTATCTTGCCTCTTTTATTTGTTCATTTTTGTTTACTCATTTTAGATGACCAATCCATTCTTTAATTGATTAGTCCAAAAGTGAGTGTCCTCTAATGGAAAGAAGGCTTAAACCACAAGTGCCTTAGGCATGAAAGAGACCTCATGCCACTGATAATGAACCCCCGAGGGGTTTAAACCATTAAGCATGAATGTCTCAATTTCACACTTAAGCAAACAAGTGGTTTAAGACCACTTTCAAAGCAAATGAAAAAGTGAAGAATAGAGGAAGATTGCAAAGATTTCAGTGCTGAAATGGAGTGCAAAATAACACTAAAACATGCTATCAACTCAAAAGAATGATGATCAAAGCATTAAAACATCAAACTAGTGAAGGAAATTGCACTACAACCATGCCATACAAGGCTCAAAGGACTTAACCAGCCCCAAAAAGAGCTAAATCAAGTCAAAATAGTAGCAAAAACATGTTGGACCAAAGCTAGGATAGGCTATAAAAACATGCTAACATGTAAGGCAACTAGGCATGCAAGTAAGACAATAAGGAGGGGAGGCTATCCCCTCCAATTTTGGATTTCAAAAGTAAGTTTTTGTCACTAAAAATCCTCTAAATTTCAGTGGTTTAAAAGCCCAAAAAGTTTGATTTGAAGGTGATGAAATATGGCACAAAAAGCTAAACAATTAAGTAACAAGAAAGGTAGACTACCCCTTAACACAAAATAGTCTTAAACCACCATTTTTAAACCATAAAAATAGAGTTTTTTGGACTCCAAAACCTACTCAAAGACTATGTAAAAAGATGGCAAAACAGGTATTTAAAACAAGCTTAAAATATAAGAGTTATACCTCTTGAAGACAAGATGCAATTTAGAGCAACAAAACAAGCTAAATCAAGCCCAAATCCCCTTCTAGAGCTCAAAGAGGGCCTCAAGAGACCTTAGCTCCAAGGTGGTCAAGTTTGACCAAGGGTTGATATGCAAAAGTATAGAGAAACTAGACTTTAAGGCACAAAATAAGGAGAGAGATAGAAATATATAGAGAGAGATTTTTGGTCTAAAATGTCTAACCCTCCAAAATGGGGGAGGACACCCCTTATATATAGAAAATCAAAGCTTAAGCTTGTATACATCATACCATACACGTGTATGAAGATGCAGCTCAGTGAGTAACAGCTGGCAAACAAATATCTAAAAACAAGGACCAATAGCCGTTGGCCGCCACTAGTGGTCGACAGGTCACCCTCCTCTCTAGGCAAGAGGTAACAAGCTCTTGGTCCAAAACCATGCACAAAACAACAAGGTTTAGAGGCTCAAAGACAAGGCGTTCCGCCGAGGGCTTCAGGCGCTCAAAACGAACACAAACAAACACAATCACCAAGTGCACAAACGATGACGTCCAAGTCTTGAGGACGGTCAAAAATGGGGTATCTACAGTTGCCCCTCTTTGACAGAACTCGGAAGTCATGAAATGACGTGAGTGAATGTTAAAGCCCAGAGTCAACCCATTTTTGACAAGACCGAAGACTTGGACAAACAAACAAGCAAAACAAAGAATGTTTGCACCCGCAGGTTGTTGTAGACACCCTATTTTTGACCGTCCTCAAGACTTGGACGTCATCGTTTGAACACTCGATAATCATTCATGCTCATGTTTGTTTTGAGTTCCCGGAGGTCTCGGCTGCGCGCGTTGCCTCAGGATCTCTTAACTTGTCTGTTTTGTGCTTGGTTGTGGACCAAGGACTTGTGGTTTTGCTTCTGAGGGAAGAGGGTGGCTTGTTGGCCATCCCCTCAACCCATCGGCTAAGGCATGATGCCATCGGCCTTGTTTTCTTGCCATCGGCCATAAGTGTTGGCCGATCGACACTCTTTTTGGTCGATCGGCAGTTTGTTTGGTCGATCGGCCATATTTTTGAGCCGAGACCTTTCCATCTGCTTTTTGCAGATATTTTATGTCAGCTGTGACAGCTGGTGGGCATAATTCCCATCCTCCATACACGTGTATGGATGGATTTGCTTCAAGACTCAAGCTTGTTGAACAAGCTTGAGAATTGAAATTCTATAAGAAGGGAGCCTCCCCTCCTTTTCCAGAGGTTCTGGGAATTTGATATACAAGTTCTATATCTATCTCTCTCTATATTTTACCTCTCTCTTGTTTTGCTCTTGTTTGTGCCCAAAAGTGTAGATTATTCACATTATTGCACACAAACACCTAGTAGAACACCATCCTTGGGTTGCTGAGGTCCTTAGGAGTTGGTTTCAGAGTTCTTGGAGTGGTTTAAGCTCAGAGAAGGGTGCTGGAGTTGTGTTCTTGAAGGTGTTCTTCAAGGGTGAGTTTCTACCTTTTAATTTCCCATTCTTGCTTAAGCTTTTGACCATACTTGCATGCTGTTTTAAGCTTAACTATAAACTACAATAAGTTCTAATTTTGTATTCTTAAGATGATTGTTTAAGGTCACTTTTGAGTTGGGGGTAGTTTGCCCCCTCTTAGGCCTTGTTTGGCCTTGTTTTGTGCCTTTCTTTTTGAGTTTTGGAACCATCTTGTTTGGTCTTCTCACCACTGAAATCCAGAGGATTTTCAGTGGTGGAGAAATGGTTTTAGAGTCTTGAATAGGAGAGGGACACTCCTCTCTCCTTGTCTCTCATTTGCTTATATTTATGGCTCATAATGGTAGCATGTTTGCTTAGCATGTTTTGGCTTCATTTCAGCAAGTATTTGGTGTTAGTTGGCCATGCTATACCTCTATTTTAAGTTGGTTTGATAGCCTCTTACATGCATCATGCACTTGTCTTGCAATCCTCTCATTTGCCTTAACATGCATCATGCATTTAAACCATCATGCATTTAAACCATCATGCTTGCATATTTTGGCTCAACTCAAAGGAACTTTTAGTCATGTTTTACCATGTTTAAGCTCTGTTTGGTGTTTTTTTAGTCGTGCATGCACTGTTTTGTACAGCCTTGGTTCAATCTAGCTTGTTGGCTTCGAGTGTCTAAGTCATTAGCATGCATTGCTTAGACCATTTTCATGATTTGGCATCATTCCATATGAGATTTCAGTCCATATATTGTGGCCATGCATTCACATTTGTCACCTTTTCCATGCTTTAGAGGTTTGGTGTTTTGTGTTTCAAGAATGGATCATTGTGTATGCCACCATGCTTAGGCATTTGGGATGCCATCTAAGTGGGTTTTTGGAGTTATTTTGACATGTCATAACTCTGATTTTTATTGGTTAAGTCATGCCATGTTTGGTTGTAATAGGTGTAGTGTAATACCCCTTGTTAGCCTTTGCATGCCTCATGCCTTTTGAACTCTTGTTCTAGCTTGTGTGGGCTAGGTTCAAGCTTGTTTTTGGCCTCATCTTGACCTGCCTTGGTACTATTTTGATTGCCCTTGGCCCTTTGGGGCTTGCCTTGCATGGCCATGGTTTAAGTCCTTGGCTAGCCTTCAGCCTTAAGCCTTAAGCTTTCTTGCATGCTATGCTTGACTTGTGTGTGTGATTTGGCATCATTCTTGACATCATTTCAGAGCATGTAG
Source organism: Camellia sinensis (assembly GCF_055761805.1). NCBI lineage: Eukaryota > Viridiplantae > Streptophyta > Magnoliopsida > Ericales > Theaceae > Camellia > Camellia sinensis. Next base: position 77,155,857 of record NC_138970.1, read on the forward strand.
TGTTGTCACACTTGCATGCTTTTCACTCTTTAGGTGCTCTTGAGAATTGTCCTCTTTATGCCTTAATTCTTGGGCCAATTGGCATGCATGCTTGTCTTGCATTTCATATCATCAATTCATCATGTTGGCCACTGTTTTGGCATGGCTGAGGTCTATCCATTTTTAGTATAAGTCCATAGATCATGTGGTTTGTGTGTTGTTGCATGCTTATCGCATTGTATGTTGTTGCATGCTTGTTGTTGATATTGTTGTTACATGCCTATTACATTGTATGTTTGCATGTTTAGGTTGTATTGTATTTTGCATGCTTGGCACATTACATGTTTGCATGTTTAGGTTACATTGCATTTTGCATGCTTGGCCACATTGCATTGTTACATGCTTGTTACATTACATTTGGCATGCTTACGTTGGATTGCATAACATCTCCATGTTGCATGCATTGCATTGTGTTTGGTTTGGGGTGTTAAACCAAACACGAGGACCGAGGGACGTTTCGTACTTGAAGTTACGAAACGTGCCTCAATCCTCGGTCGCCGACATTCTTGATCCAACATGATAGAGTGTGAGGCATTTGTGTGTGTAACAAGCCCGCGGGGGGGGGGGGGGGAACCTCGCTATAGTTCGGACTCTCGATTTTGTGTCACGGTTCTTAATCTGAACCAAAGAGTCCAAATCTGGCAAATCGTTTTGAGAAACAGATTTTTGAAAAAGTAGTGCCAAACATGGACTGCTTTGCCAGATACAGAGTCGCCACCTAAATATTTTTTGTGGGAGAATTTAGGAAACCCTGACTCGGTGCCGAAGGCCACATGTCCGTCATCACCGGAGTTGTCTCGGCTCGGGAGCTTGGGTACGATCGGGGAAGGTCAGCTATGAGCACCCCCTTTCGCCCGGTCCGAAGACCGGCCTCTACTAACCGTGATATCCGTTTTTGAAAACTTTACGTGTTCTTAAACCAATTATTAGCCTAGAATTACCATGTTATGCGCACAACAAACAAGTATAGACTAGATTGCCTAATTTGGAAATAAACATTGCATATCCGTTCGGTTTGAAAATGCTTTGGAATTTGCTACTCGCAAGTAGGCTAAAATGCGGATTTCAAAGAGTTTTTCCAACTCAAACAATCCAACCTTCACCCACAGGCATTCAAGCAATTATAACACATAAGCATCTAGCCACATGTTAAGCATGCTGTCATGGTAACATTCACACTCATGTGATATGCTAAAGCGGAAATACTTACATAGTACTCCGTGCCAAAACAAAGAACTTGTTAGCAAACATGCATGATCCAAGTCCATGTGAAGTGCCTAATGCATCGCATACAAAATGTTACTAGAATAGGCTCGGCTATCCTAAACATGTTATGTGAAAATGCATAATTATCACGTATTCAGTTTGGGAGTTGAAGTATTGATGCAATTAGCGTGATGTACCGAGCCTAATGCATGCAATACAAATGCATGGATGCACACATGCATAGCATAAGGTATGCTAAATTAAACGTGCCCTAATACTAACCATTAAAGCGGGTAAGTAAAAGGGAAGAAAGAAGTGAGGTTGGAAGACATACACACCACCCACACACACTTATTACAGATTTGCCCTCGCTCGGAGGGACCAAATAAATATTACAAATTAATTAACTACGCAAGCTAATTAATATTACAAATTAACTAATTTAATTAACGAATTAAATAAATTAATTAAAACGGGAAAACGCCTCGGGAAGCGTGCCGCCATGCGCAAGCTGCCTCTGTTTTCCTTCTTTCACTCTTCTGGAGGCTGTCAAAACCTCAGGACTGATCCCTTGGACAGAGAAGATCACCACCGGCTGATTGAAATTGCCACCGGCAGTGTGGTATGGCCATCGGCACAAAATTGAATCTGTCGGCAGAGAAAATGGTGCCGGTCGGCACATTACACTGCCGGTCGGCAGAGTATTCCTGCAGAACCTGCAACTCACAGCAACAGAGGGCAAAACAAGGCATGGCAGCATATTTCAAGGCATGTATGCACCAACCATGTCCCTTATCATTGTGATGACTCAAAGGGACATGTGCCTCGGTTCTCGGACCACCAATCACGCATTTCCATGCATGATGGCCCAAAGAACCAAGTATGCAACTTTGATTTCAAATGTATGCAAACCAATCAAACAAAACTCCCAATCCCTATCACCCAAGTCAAGGGACAAGGAATGCATGCAAGATGCAATGCAACCTAGGCATACAAGCTAAGGATGCAACATGGCATGGCAAAACACTTATGCAAGCATACAAGCATACATATGGCAATGCAAATAAATGGAAAGATGGACTTATACATGAATTAGGCAGCTCTAAAATAGACCTAAAACAGTGGCCAATGTGCTAAAAAGTGAGGGCTAAATGGCATGCACACACACATGCATGCAAGGACTAACACTTAAGCACAAATCAAACAACATTCAAGCACACTTGAAAGAGGCATTCGTGGACTAAAAGCATGCAACACAAGCTCTGAAATCATACTATAAAATGATGCCAAATCAAGTTATAAATCAAGTCAAGCATGCAACAAATGGCCTAAGTGTTCAAAGTAAACCAAAGTGGCATTGAGCTACACTTAACAAGACCAAACAAGGCATGCATTAAGCGACCAAAAACAGGTTTATAGCACGTTAAAACAAGGCTAAAGGACTCTTTAGATGGCATCTAAATGGCCCAAAAACAAAGGCATGCAAAGGCACCAAAACATGGAGCAATGCTACACAAGCTTATGAGACATTAAAGAAGCATGCAAGGCAATCAAACAAGCATGGAAATGGGACTGAAATGGCATATAGAATGATTCCAAATCACCAAAACAATGCAAAGATGGCATGCTACACATGCACATGCTCAAGGCCAACAAGCCTAAATACAAAGGAGCTATATCAAGCATGCCAAGATCAACCCAAACACCTATGGACAGACCTAAAACATGGCAAAATAAACACATAATCTTCACAAGACCAAGCCTAAAACATGCTCCAACGAAGGCTAACACCCTAAGGCACATTAAGGCATAAACAAGGCATTACATGGCAACTATGCTAAGCATGCATGAAGTTCCAAAACCAACTTGAAATCATGTTATATTATGGATATATAAGCATGAAAAACAAACCAAACATGCTCAACACACACTCAAGCATAGGCTTTCTTAAGAGGCCAAAATATGCCCTTTTCAAGGACAACAAGGAGAGGGGGTGGCCCTCTCCTTCTTGGGACTTCAAAGCATCATCTTCACCACTGAAATCCCTCAAGATTTCAGTGGTGAAGAGACCTCAACACCAAAATCTCGGAGCTAACACAAAATGGCTCAAAATGAGGCCTTTTGAGGCCTAAGGGTGGTCAACAACCCTCAAACAACAAAACACTCTTAATAAACAGTAAAGAGGGCCTAAAAACAGAACTTTTTTATGTTATACAATAAACACAAAAACAGCTCTAAGATAGGTATAAAATTAATGCAAGAATGGGGAAAAAAAGGACTAGAATCTCACCCTTGAAGACCCCTTCACAAATGGTGCTCCAATGGCCTCCTTGAGCTTGAATCCAACACCAAAATCTCAAAACAAACTCTTTAGAACCTCAGCTCCAAGAGGAAGGTGAAACACTAGGTGTTTGTGTGCAATAGTGAGACACAAAACACCTAGTGTACAAATAAGAGGGAAAGAGAGATAGAGAGTATATATCTAACCCTAACCCTAGAAAAACCAGAGCTTGGTCTGTCTTTTTTTCTCCCAAAAATGTCTAAAAGCTCTCCTTCTTGCCTTAGAGAGAGCTTCTCTCTATATGCCTCTTGTAAAGCTTACAAGACAAGCTTTTTAAGAGGGAGATCCCTCCATACACGTGTATGGAGGGGAGCAAAAGCAATACAGCTGTCTAAAAATATCTGCAAAAGCAGATGAACAGCAATCGGCCGGCCAAAAATGCCATCTTGGCCAAAAATAGTGCCGACCGGCACAAAAAAGTGCTGACCGGCAACAAATAGTGCCGGCCGGCAAACTATATTGCCGGTGGCAGCGAAAACCAGCCGGTGGCCTCTAGCCACTGCCGGTGGTGGGTAGGGATGGTCTACAAGCCCTACCCTGCCTCTCAAAGGCAAGATGCAAGGGTTTGGTGCAAAACCAGACACTAAACGGTCGAGTTCGGGGATCCTGAGGCAAGGCGCGCGAGCCGAGACCTCCGGGAACTCCAAACGAACACAAACAAGGATAATCGCCGAGTGTTCAAACGGTGACGTCCAAGTCTTGAGGACGGTCAAAAATGGGGTGTCTACAGTTGCCTCTCTTTGACAGAACTCGAAAGTCATAACAATGACGGGAGTGAATGTCAAAGCCCAGAGACGACCCATTTTTGACAAGGCCGAAGACTCAGACAAACATACAAGACAAATAAGGTATGCGCCCGGAGGCAGGGGCAAAATGCAAGACAATGCACAGAGCCGAGCATAACTTATGATCATGCAAATAAAGCTGTAATGAAGCAAACATGCGACGATTTTAAGCTAGCATACCAAACTACACTACAATGCAGAAAGGATGTAAGAGAATTATGGAATTCTCAATACGTCTCACTCGGGAGATACAATACCTGTGCGGCTCGTCTGGTTGCACCAGCTTCAAATGAACCGTACATACAATATCGTGCCTGTGAAGAAAACAAACTTAACAGGTACAATATGGTTAGCAACATGCATGACAATGCAAATGTGGTGTACTCAAAATGCGTGACAGCGCAAAGCAAGTGGGGAGCATGACAATGCTCGTGAAAATACAAACATGTAAGTGGAGCATGCGGTCTACGCCGGTAACGAATTGATCATAAGCATGCGGTCTACGCAGGTAACGAAACTTAATAAGCGGTCTACGCAATCAAAACATGCGGTCTACGCAAGTAATGGAATTAAGCATGCGGTCTACGCAATCAAGACATGCGGTCTACGCAAGTAATGGAATTAAGCATGCGGTCTACGCAATCAAGACATGCGGTCTACGCAGGTAATGGAATTTAAACATGCGGTCTACGCAATCAAAACATGCGGTCTACGCAGGTAATGGAATTAAGCATGCGGTCTACGCAATCAAAACATGCGGTCTACGCAAGTAATGGAATTAAGCATGCGGTCTACGCGATCAAAACATGCGGTCTACGCAGGTAATGAAATTAAACATGCGGTCTACGCAAATAAGACATGCGGTCTACGCAGGTAATGAAATTAAACATGCGGTCTATGCAAATAAGACATGCGGTCTACGCAGGTAATGAAATTAAACATGCGGTCTACGCAAGTAAAACATGCGGTCTACGCAGGTATCGAAATTGGCAAGTATGCGGTCTACGCAAGCAAAACATGCGGTCTACGCAAGTAATGAAATTTAACATGCGGTCTACGCAATCAAGACATGCGGTCTACGCAGGCAATGGAATTTAAACATGCGATCTACGCAACCAAGACATGCGGTCTACGCAAGTAATGAAATTTAACATGCGGTCTACGCAATCAAGACATGCGGTCTACGCAGGTAATGAAATTTAAACATGCGATCTACGCAATCAAGACATGCGGTCTACGCAGGTAATGAAATTTAAACATGCGATCTACGCAATCAAAACATGCGGTCTACGTAGGCATTGAAATTAAACATGCGGTCTACGCAAGTATTGAAATTAAACATGCGGTCTATGCAAGTAAAGGATTGAGATGCGGTCTACGCAGGCAATGGAATTTAAACATGCGATCTACGCAACCAAGACATGCGGTCTACGCAAGTAATGAAATTTAACATGCGGTCTACGTAATCAAGACATGCGGTCTACGCAGGTAATGAAATTTAAACATGCGATCTACGCAATCAAAACATGCGGTCTACGCAGGTAATGAAATTAAGCATGCGGTCTACGCAATCAAGACATGCGGTCTACGCAGGTAATGAAATTTGACATGCGGTCTACGCAATCAAGACATGCGGTCTACGCAGGTAATGAAATTTAAACATGCGATCTACGCAATCAAGACATGCGGTCTACGCAGGTAATGAAATTTAAACATGCGATCTACGCAATCAAAACATGCGGTCTACGCAGGTAATGAAATTAAGCATGCGGTCTACGCAATCAAGACATGCGGTCTACGCAAATAAAGAATGAACATGCGGTCTACGCAAGTAAAGAATGAACATGCGGTCTACGCAAGTAAAGAATTGAGATGCGGTCTACGCAAGTAAAGAATTGAGATGCGGTCTACGCAAATAAAGAACTAACATGCGGTCTACGCAAATAAAGAGATGATTACAAACATGCGGTCTACGCAGGTAATGTAATTAACATGCATGACAATGCAAAATGCAATGAGATGCGCAAAACAGCGCGACGGAATGCAATGCACAAAACAGTGCGACGATTTGAAATGCACAAAACAGTGCGATGGTTTGAAATGCACAAAACAGTGCGACGGTTTGAAATGCACAAAACAGTGCGATGCGCAAAACAACGCGAACAATTTTGAAATGCACAAAACAGTGCAATGCGCAGAACAGCGCGAGGTTTGAAATGCACAAGACAGTGCGATGACCAGTGTGACACGCACGCCACACGGAATGTAAACGGGCTTAAATGCGCAACAACGCACGTATTCCGGAATGCATGACAATGCATGGAATGGAAATGCAATGATGATGCATGAGAAATGTGCACGACAATGCAAAGGGGTGCGTGTTGCAACGCATGTAACACGTGCATAACAATGCAAATGTGTGACGCACGACAGCGTGATGTAATGCATCGAAGTAGTGTGATGAACTTGTGCAACACACATGGGGCAACTTTTGAATTTAAAAGGATACAAAAAGGATACACCTTGCACGAATTCGAGTGCCACGCACTGGAGACACGGTCCGCGGTCAAAACGGAGGTCGGTTGAACGTCGGAGATGCACTTTCTTGCACTTTCTTGAGCTATGAAGACCACAAACTTCTCATATGGCCTAACCAAGGCTGTGGGAACCCCACCGGCCGAAAGGGGAGGCCACCGGCTGGCCATCGGCACAAAAACAATTCTATCGGCACAAAAAAGTGCCGGCCGGCACAAAACATTGCCGACCGGCAAACAGTTGCTGGTGCGGGGCAGTTTTGTCTTTTCACCTTGGGTGTTATAAAATAGGGTTTCAAACCCTATTTTCTCATTTCTCTCACGCCGAAAACTCTTGTTCTCTCTCTCTAGAGCTTTTTCTCTTCCCCGTTTCTCCGTTTCTTCGCGTTCTACGCCCGTTTCGTCGTCGGATTCGCGTTTCTCTTCGCGTTTCGGACGTTTTCCACCGATCACATTTTCGTTTCGGTGCCTTGTTTGGCGTTCTCGCCTTTTCGGGGTTTGTTCCCCTCACTTTCCTCTTCATTTCCGTGCCTCTTCACACTCCGGCCTTCCCGGCCATTTCCGACCCTCTCGGGAGTTGACTTTTCAGTTGACTCTTCGTATTCCGGCTCGGTTTTCCTCTTCCGGCCATTTTCACACCATTCTCTACATGGCGGACGACATTCCACGTGGCGGGACTCCCCCGGACCACGAGATGGATCCCGGGGTCGAGCTCTTACCAATGAGCGAGCGCCCGTTCGACCCGGCGACCTACCGGCCGGCGATCCACGTTCTGCCCCCAGACGGCCTGCGTCAGTTCCGGAGCTTTGAGAGGTACGCGGCGCCTGAGCTCCTACTACGCGAGCCTACCTCCCACCTTTCATTCGGCACTTCCGAGGTAACTCTTCATCTTCTGCTTTACTTTCTGCAATGTAGGATACAAAACTGCCATAGTTAGTTGTATTCTCTAACTGCTGAAATCTGATATGCCGTAGACCGTAGTTGACTGTAAACATACATACAACTGATATCTGCTTGAGACTGACACATGCACACACACTGCACTAGCCCTGAATCACCCAAACACACGGCACACACTGTATTTCACTGCACACACACTGGTACCCAGTATTTGTCTGAATCTGTCAAATTTGCACATATGCTACATCTGTTCTGAAACACTCAAACACGCTGACACAGCACACGTATTTCACTGTAAGCACACCGGCACCCGGTATTTGCCTGAATCTGACAAACTTGCATACATGCCATATCTGTCCTTTCAAAACTGCATTTTGAATGTTGTCTTGCAATGGTCATTTTCTATTTGCAGGAGGGTTCCCATACCATTCGCGGGTATGGGAATACTGGTGCACGGGAGTGGTATGATGAGCTCCCTGATGCGGTCCAGCGCATCGTGGACCGGGCGGGCTTCGGCACCTTCTGCCGAGGGCTCTCTAGGTTGTCCACATGCAGACCTCTTCTTGCCGCTTTGGCGGAGAGGTGGTGGGACACCACCGATTCTTTCCATTTTTCTGCTGCAGGGGACATGACGATGACCCCTTATGACTTCTCGATGCTCACAGGCATCGGGGTAGGGGGGATCCGATCCCTTTCGACACAGACATGGATGAGTGGACCGCCGCTCAGGTCCATCTACTGGGGGAGGCGCCACCCCTAGCTCGTCCAGGCTTCGTGCGGTACTCCTGGTTCGAGACACAGTTCAGGGTTCAGCCCGTTTTGGAGGAGGTGCAGATGACCCCAGAGGACAAGGAGAGGTATGCTCGCGGCTTCCTCATGTTCCTGTTCGGGACTACCATATTCGCCGACCGGGCGAACACCGTGCCTCTCTGTCTTCTCAGCGCATTGGTGGACGTCCGGGACATTCTGCACTACGATTGGGGCGGCGCTGCTCTGGCCACCCTTTATGGGTACATGAGCTCGGCTTCTCGCGGCAGCGGCCAGCTGCTTGGAGGTTACTGGCGGGCTTGGGAGGTACATTTCTTCTCCACTTTTCATTTCTGTCCGATATTCTCTGTACTCTGTACACTGCACACACTGTGGTCTGCTCTATACTTACTGTATACTGTACACACGGCACACACATACATTCTGCTTTACACTGACTGTACACTGCTCACACTGTACACTGCACACAATACACTGCACAACACACGGCTCTGCCATTTCTGCTTTATTCTGTATATTCTGCTTTTTCTGATAGTCATACTGACATCTGTTTTGCAGCTGTGGGTTTACGCCTATTTCCCTAGGCTTGCACCCGTACCAGTCGCGGAGCCTCCTCCGGTTGTCCCTTTCTCGAGTCGCTTTGACGGGAGATGCACCCGGCGACCACGGGAGACATTCGGCTTCTTCCGCCGATATTTCGACACCATCACCCCGGCCGAGGTATGTTTTATTTTCAGTTTATTTAGCTTCGCTTTCCCACTGCATATTTCAATAACAGCAGACAACAAACTGTCTGTCACTTTCAGATCACTTGGCGGCCATGGGCTTCCTTGCCGTCGGCGATGCGGGGTCGGTTCCCTGGTGCTGAGGAGACCTCGCGTTTCCGGATCTTGCTAGAGGGCCCGGTCTGTCGGGCTTGGTACCTGGGGGAGCGTTTTCTACGCCAGACCCGCGGGTTACCTGAGCAGATAGTCCCGGTTCACCCTCCTGCAGAGATGAGGGAGACCGAGGGGCTGACCACTGAGCAGCTGGATGATTACTCTATTGGCTGGGAGGAGGCCGGCTTCCGAGGCACCGGCGACTACCAGGAGTACGTGCGGACGTACCTGATGCGCCCCTTGAGCGGCCGTCGAGCAGAGGGGGCCAGGCCTGTAGCATCGGCGGCTGGGGTCGGAGCGGGAGCAGGGGCTGGATCTTCGAGGAGGGCCCGGGTCCGTGGTAGGGGCGGAGTGCGGGGAGGACGAGGAGCTGGCTGGCCTGCCCTGCCTGCTGTACTGACTTTTCAGGGGCAGGGTGGGTCGACCTATCAGATCCCCTTCGCCCCTCCACCGGCTGGTCACGAGTTCATTGACGTCCCCGACTTACCGCCGGTATGTACTACTGCATTTTGTACAGTCACTCAATTCAATTTACTTGATATTCCACAGAATATTGATGCGTCTGATACTTTTGCAGGCTTCTTCGGGGTACACCCGTCAGTCGTTGGCGATGAACGCCTCGATGATGGGGATGCTCCAGCGGACATTTGACCTCCTAGCCGTCTACAGCATACCGGTATGTCCTTCTGACACTGGCCTCAAACCATTCATACACTGCTTTACGTAATCTGATGCATGGCACAACACCTGATACGCTGATCTCACAGTATCTGTCACACTGCATACACTGCATTCTGCACTAAACTCTGTAATGATAAACTGCTCACGGCATTCCCATACTGTACTCGCACACTGCATTCTGCACTGTTAAACTGCTCACGGCATTCCTACACTGTATTCTGCATTGCTAAACTGCTCACGGCACTCTTACACTGTACTCTGCATTGCATTCTGCACTGATAAACTGTCTACAGTATACTGATGCATTTCCCTTTTTGTGTACTTTTTCAACCTCCTTTCCAGATTCCCATGGCAGGAGGTGCTCCGGCCAGACCTTCTGTCCCTGCTCGGGGGAGAGATGAGGAGGGCAGGATATTTCCCCGTACCAGAGGGGGGCGTACTCACGTCGGGAGTAGCTCGCGAGCTCCAGTCCCGGACGATGACGACGACGAGGAGTCAGAGGCGGAGGCAGGGTCATCGGAGGAGGAGACCAGAGACGGTTCTAGCTCGGGCTCTGATGACGACGCTGATGATGCTCCTGGACCCTCGTCCAGGAAGAGGACTAGGACGGACTGACGGCCCTTGGAGTGCTTGACACAGATGCAGATTTTTGTTATCTTTTCTTTCTTTCTTGTACTTTTCTTTTTGTTGGTAGATAGATTACCTCGTACTGCCGCAGGCAGATTTTGTTTCCAAAACTTGTACATGAAAAAGATTATGAAATGAAACGGACTTTTTATCTGAAAAAGTGTTTACACTTACACATTTCATGCATTGCATCGCATCTCATCATGTTACACCTCAATGTAAATGGAACTGATTGGTTGTCTGAAAATTGAACACTTGCACTGCAATAATCAGATGACTAAACAGCCAACAGCAAAATGCACCCAAGCAACCCACTGCCTGATTCTAGACACACAGCCCTTGCTCTACTGGGGATTAATCCGCATACAGCCCATAACACAACATTCGATTCATTCTGCACACAGCAATTCTCAAACAAACAGCCCAATCTGACAGGACGGACCTCAAAGATGGAACCGGTTGGAGTCGAAACACGTTCAAATGTAGAGAATGGCACAGCATTCTGAGCATAAATGATTTTTGAAATCGAATGAGGGTTTTTCAAACCGGGATATCGAGCTTACAACTGAACACAGCGGGGAGGACTCAAATATAAAGGTACACGACCTAACACGACGAGACACGCTCGGAAAAGACTAAAAACAAAAGACGAGACCGTCAAATCAAAGAGACACGACACACAGACGCGTAAACGAAGATGGGAGACCTTGGACCACGAGGAGCCAGTTCAATCTGGGTATTGTTTCCCACCCTTTCTCATTTGTGATCCTCACATCACTCGACTCTCAAGCTCGGATTTTCTCTCAAAACCCTTTTCCTCACTTTTCTCTCAACTTACACCTCTCTATTCTTCAATCTCTCATTTTTCATCCCTCCCCGAGGTGATTGATGGGTAAATAGAACGATGTGGGTTCATGCTCAATACCGTTAGCTCACGGCTATTTCTTCTGGCGGGCAGAGTGCTCTTCTGGCAAGTACGTTGGTGACGGGGGAAAGACAGAACGTCTGGCTCGACTGTGCCCCTAGTTCATCATTTTAACCATTTTTTCGTTTTTGCTTTCTACTAAAACGGTTTTGATCAAAACGAGAGTCGGATTAACGCACTTGTTCGATTTTTGATTTGAAAAGCATGCAAGTCAGGCTGCAAGTACTGAAAATTTTCCTTTTTTGGGTCCAAGACAATGGTCCAGTTTTGGAAAATGGAATAGTTTTCGAGAAAATAGTCAACCTCAGTAAAAATTTTCAAAAACTATTTTTCAAACAGCTGATGCTCGACAAGCATGGAGCTTACCCTTTGAGATGCGCAACCTCGGATCGGAGGCAATGGAAAATTGCCCCTGGTTTAAAGGGGGTGGGAGGCAACGGAAAGTTGCCCCTAGTTTGAATGGCGGCTCACGGCGGCTCGTGGCAACGGAAAGTTGCCCCTTGTTTGGGATGGTGCCGCAGCAATCTGTAAACAGTCTTCATTGGCGGTGGTCGAGCTCTTGGACACTGCGATGACGAAGACGGTCACAACACATATATGGACACAATCACCTTGAAGGGTGTTGGCCACTGGACTTTGAGGTGAAATTGAAACCATTGCATGGACTGAGACGCTTATGAAAGCGTTGGGGGCTGGACTTCATGATGAAGTTGCCTACGTATCCCAAACATGGGAATCAAGCCTTACGTAGTTCCGGTTAAGGTACACTCGGGTATTTTAACCTTCACTTTGTTTGGCTCTTACTTTTGCCAAGGCGCCCAATGCGGGTTTTCGACCTTGCGAGCTTCTTTTCATTTGCTATTTCTTCTTTTTCATTTCTTTTTCTTTTTTTTTGCTTGCTTTTTTTTTTTTTTTTTTTTGTATTTTCTCTTGCTCTAACTTTTGCCTGGACCGCCCTTCCGGGTTTTCGGCCCAGCGAGCCTCTCAAAGGGTAAAAGTGTAGCAAGTCCACGCCAAATGGTTTCTTGAAATTGAAGCCTCTCTGTGTCTAGGAGAACGGCTGTTGCACTGATTTGCGGAGAATCCATCAGGGTTACTCTACGAGCTTCTTCCGGCGAGATCTACTCCTTCTGATTCGGCCTTGATGCTTCTTGATCGAAGGCTACCTCAAAACTGGCCACACGGGCCTTTCATGGCGTTTGTCCGTTGAACTTTCTGAACATTCTGAACGGGTTCAAACTCGGAAAACAAATAGGTTGAATCTTGAGGTTGAGAGCGATCCTAGGCTGCGTAATCTCAAGAGCGATTCCACACAGGTCTTCGCAGGGCCGCGTAAAACATTTGCTTTTGAAAGTTTTTAAGAAAGCGACAAATCGCTCGCGCCGAAGATAGTGTGGAACCAATCTGGATCAGGCCAGGATCCTTCCCAGTACTCACGCCGACAAGCATGACTTTATTCATAAAAAGGCTTAGCACGCCTCTCTTTCTCTCAAGATGATCAAAATTTTACAAAACCCGAGGAATTCCTTCCTCTTCGTTTTTATCACCGCAGTGTTCAAAAGTTTGTTTTTTTTGAAAAACTTAGGTTAATGCAATGAGTTTGGCACACGGGAGAGCAGGCGAGATGTACTGTCAGCCCCATTCAAATTCTCCGGCACTTATGCTGAAAGCAAGCATGAAGTTTGAGATAGCAACAGCTGTTTCAATCGGCTCTGTTGGTGCAACTGGCCCCTTGGCAGAAACAGACTCAAAACAAAAACAGATAATAATTACAAAACAAAATGGTGTTCGGGAGGACAACCCCAGAATCACCTGGTATTATATACAACGGGGACTGACTCGATACAACCAGACAGACCCTTAAGCAAAAAAAGACTGACTCAAGACAAAGAGACAGACTCAAAACAAAAGACTGACTCGATATCCAAATCAGGATTTACAAAACTCGGTTTCACCGATGCTCAAAAATGCGTGCCAGACGCTCCAAAAATACACCAAATGTTGCCCGCAGGCGGTTCGCTTTACATACTCGCAGTATCTGAGCCCTCGAAATCCTACAACTGAGTGGTGACGGGCTTGCCCGAGGTGGGTGGTAGGATAACCTTGTTATCAATCAAATCCTGCACTTCATGACGAAGGCGGGAACACCCATCGGTACTGTGACCGGACTGTTGATGGTACGCGCAGTACAAGGTAGCATCATGAGTGGTGGGGAGATTCTTCGGGAGTGGCCGGGGCTCCAAAGGCTTAAGATGCCCATTCTTCGCCAATATTAACAATGCCCTAGACAAAGGCATGTGGAGGTCGTGAAAGACTCTGCGCCCTCGGGGCAGGTACTTTGCAGTTTGAGGATTCTTGCCAGATGCGCTGGCGAAAGGATCAGCTGGCGCTGCCTTGGCCTTTCGAACCTTTCCCGGTGCAGGGGTGGGAACTACTGGAATTGTCTGGGCATGACGGGGCCCATCCCGGTTTTCTGTCTGGCTTGAACTGCCTTTGATTGGAGCGGGGAAAGCATCATCTACATCTTTGGTCACTATTGCAGATGTTTGTTGCTTGTTCATCCCTCTGGCCTTCAGAGCCTCGACTGCCCACAGCAGTTGCTCAATGGGGTCGGCATCTACTTTTGCCTTGTCTTTTCCTCTGGCCTCAGCCTGATCAAGGGTCTGGGTTGGTGCTGGCATGTCGTGGCTATAGCCGGAAGCCACCTCTGGCTGGCTGAGCTCTATCACAATCCGCCCCAGTAGCGGGGGCTCTTGTGGTACAAAATTCCCGGCATACGGCGCTGCTGGCGGTGAAGCCGACATTCCATAGGCGAGGTCTGCCACAGACCTTTGGAGATCGCCTATCATCCCCATTAATTCGAAGGTGGTGGGCTCACGAGCCTGATATAACTGGGGAGCCCAGACTGGGTGCACAACGGGCATCCTGGGCGGGTGTGACATACTGATGTTGGCCTCACTCTGCGGAGCGGTCCCCTGCTCCAATGCAGCCGTCATAACCACAATTTCTTCTGAACTTTGTGCCGCCATAAATCCTGCCTCAGCAAAGGGGAGACACTGGCTGTTCTGTATCAACTCTGCAACTCTCTGAACTGAAAGAAAAACAGACAGCACTTCAGCCCAAACTGATCAAACACGGGTGTAGCAAACAACTGTACCCTACTGCTGACCACTGTTCCCAGACTTCTGTTCCCAAAATACTGAATCTGATACCCGCGGATAACTGATTCCTGATGACTGATTCTCAACAATACTGATTCTGGCGCCTTCGGGCCCGATACTCAAACTCGCAAACTGGTATATGCGTTCCCCTGTAGAGATACACTCTAAAAACACATAGCAAGTAAAAGAGAGCTCAATCACCCCTATGTTGGGGTAGGGTTTCCCTGTCCTATTTTGTCAGGAGCTAGGGTTTCACTACGCACACAGCGGTTTCAAACAACCTATCGGGTAAGCAACCTGTCCTAGTTTGGAATGGTCACTACGGATTCCGAATATGCACTAGGTCGAATGGTCAAAAGGGTGCCCCGGTAAACCGGGGTTTGTGTTCCCATACTGTCAGAGCCCGTAGCCGGTCAGCCTTATGGACATGCCTTGACAAGACAAGCCTCCGGCAAACCGTTCAGGAATGGCAGATGGCAAACACTGTGTTCCTAGGCGCACCAATGCACATGCAATGCAAAGAAACACATAAATGAGATCAAAACAGGATATCACGAGTTCGAGTCAAACTCTCTAAATCTCCCCAGCAGAGTCGCCAGAAACTGTAACAAGCCCGCGGGGGGGGGGGGGGGAACCTCGCTACAGTTCGGACTCTCGATTTTGTGTCACGGTTCTTAATCTGAACCAAAGAGTCCAAATCTGGCAAATCGTTTTGAGAAACAGATTTTTGAAAAAGTAGTGCCAAACATGGACTGCTTTGCCAGATACAGAGTCGCCACCTAAATATTTTTTGTGGGAGAATTTAGGAAACCCTGACTCGGTGCCGAAGGCCACATGTCCGTCATCACCGGAGTTGTCTCGGCTCGGGAGCTTGGGTACGATCGGGGAAGGTCAGCTATGAGCACCCCCTTTCGCCCGGTCCGAAGACCGGCCTCTACTAACCGTGATATCCGTTTTTGAAAACTTTACGTGTTCTTAAACCAATTATTAGCCTAGAATTACTATGTTATGCGCACAGCAAACAAGTATAGACTAGATTGCCTAATTTGGAAATAAACATTGCATATCCGTTCGGTTTGAAAATGCTTTGGAATTTGCTACTCGCAAGTAGGCTAAAATACGGATTTCAACGAGTTTTTCCAACTCAAACAATCCAACCTTCACCCACAGGCATTCAAGCAATTATAACACATAAGCATCTAGCCACATGTTAAGCATGCTGTCATGGTAACATTCACACTCATGTGATATGCTAAAGCGGAAATACTTACATAGTACTCCGTGCCAAAACAAAGAACTTGTTAGCAAACATGCATGATCCAAGTCCATGTGAAGTGCCTAATGCATCGCATACAAAATGTTACTAGAATAGGCTCGGCTATCCTAAACATGTTATGTGAAAATGCACAATTATCACGTATTCAGTTTGGGAGTTGAAGTATTGATGCAATTAGCGTGATGTACTGAGCCTAATGCATGCAATACAAATGCATGGATGCACACATGCATAGCATAAGGTATGCTAAATTAAACGTGCCCTAATACTAACCATTAAAGCGGGTAAGTAAAAGGGAAGAAAGAAGTGAGGTTGGAAGACATACACACCACCCACACACACTTATTACAGATTTGCCCTCGCTCGGAGGGACCAAATAAATATTACAAATTAATTAACTACGCAAGCTAATTAATATTACAAATTAACTAATTTAATTAACGAATTAAATAAATTAATTAAAACGGGAAAACGCCTCGGGAAGCGTGCCGCCATGCGCAAGCTGCCTCTGTTTTCCTTCTTTCACTCTTCTGGAGGCTGTCAAAACCTCAGGACTGATCCCTTGGACAGAGAAGATCACCACCGGCTGATTGAAATTGCCACCGGCAGTGTGGTATGGCCATCGGCACAAAATTGAATCTGTCGGCAGAGAAAATGGTGCCGGTCGGCACATTACACTGCCGGTCGGCAGAGTATTCCTGCAGAACCTGCAACTCACAGCAACAGAGGGCAAAACAAGGCATGGCAGCATATTTCAAGGCATGTATGCACCAACCATGTCCCTTATCATTGTGATGACTCAAAGGGACATGTGCCTCGGTTCTCGGACCACCAATCACGCATTTCCATGCATGATGGCCCAAAGAACCAAGTATGCAACTTTGATTTCAAATGTATGCAAACCAATCAAACAAAACTCCCAATCCCTATCACCCAAGTCAAGGGACAAGGAATGCATGCAAGATGCAATGCAACCTAGGCATACAAGCTAAGGATGCAACATGGCATGGCAAAACACTTATGCAAGCATACAAGCATACATATGGCAATGCAAATAAATGGAAAGATGGACTTATACATGAATTAGGCAGCTCTAAAATAGACCTAAAACAGTGGCCAATGTGCTAAAAAGTGAGGGCTAAATGGCATGCACACACACATGCATGCAAGGACTAACACTTAAGCACAAATCAAACAACATTCAAGCACACTTGAAAGAGGCATTCGTGGACTAAAAGCATGCAACACAAGCTCTGAAATCATACTATAAAATGATGCCAAATCAAGTTATAAATCAAGTCAAGCATGCAACAAATGGCCTAAGTGTTCAAAGTAAACCAAAGTGGCATTGAGCTACACTTAACAAGACCAAACAAGGCATGCATTAAGCGACCAAAAACAGGTTTATAGCACGTTAAAACAAGGCTAAAGGACTCTTTAGATGGCATCTAAATGGCCCAAAAACAAAGGCATGCAAAGGCACCAAAACATGGAGCAATGCTACACAAGCTTATGAGACATTAAAGAAGCATGCAAGGCAATCAAACAAGCATGGAAATGGGACTGAAATGGCATATAGAATGATTCCAAATCACCAAAACAATGCAAAGATGGCATGCTACACATGCACATGCTCAAGGCCAACAAGCCTAAATACAAAGGAGCTATATCAAGCATGCCAAGATCAACCCAAACACCTATGGACAGACCTAAAACATGGCAAAATAAACACATAATCTTCACAAGACCAAGCCTAAAACATGCTCCAACGAAGGCTAACACCCTAAGGCACATTAAGGCATAAACAAGGCATTACATGGCAACTATGCTAAGCATGCATGAAGTTCCAAAACCAACTTGAAATCATGTTATATTATGGATATATAAGCATGAAAAACAAACCAAACATGCTCAACACACACTCAAGCATAGGCTTTCTTAAGAGGCCAAAATATGCCCTTTTCAAGGACAACAAGGAGAGGGGGTGGCCCTCTCCTTCTTGGGACTTCAAAGCATCATCTTCACCACTGAAATCCCTCAAGATTTCAGTGGTGAAGAGACCTCAACACCAAAATCTCGGAGCTAACACAAAATGGCTCAAAATGAGGCCTTTTGAGGCCTAAGGGTGGTCAACAACCCTCAAACAACAAAACACTCTTAATAAACAGTAAAGAGGGCCTAAAAACAGAACTTTTTTATGTTATACAATAAACACAAAAACAGCTCTAAGATAGGTATAAAATTAATGCAAGAATGGGGAAAAAAAGGACTAGAATCTCACCCTTGAAGACCCCTTCACAAATGGTGCTCCAATGGCCTCCTTGAGCTTGAATCCAACACCAAAATCTCAAAACAAACTCTTTAGAACCTCAGCTCCAAGAGGAAGGTGAAACACTAGGTGTTTGTGTGCAATAGTGAGACACAAAACACCTAGTGTACAAATAAGAGGGAAAGAGAGATAGAGAGTATATATCTAACCCTAACCCTAGAAAAACCAGAGCTTGGTCTGTCTTTTTTTCTCCCAAAAATGTCTAAAAGCTCTCCTTCTTGCCTTAGAGAGAGCTTCTCTCTATATGCCTCTTGTAAAGCTTACAAGACAAGCTTTTTAAGAGGGAGATCCCTCCATACACGTGTATGGAGGGGAGCAAAAGCAATACAGCTGTCTAAAAATATCTGCAAAAGCAGATGAACAGCAATCGGCCGGCCAAAAATGCCATCTTGGCCAAAAATAGTGCCGACCGGCACAAAAAAGTGCTGACCGGCAACAAATAGTGCCGGCCGGCAAACTATATTGCCGGTGGCAGCGAAAACCAGCCGGTGGCCTCTAGCCACTGCCGGTGGTGGGTAGGGATGGTCTACAAGCCCTACCCTGCCTCTCAAAGGCAAGATGCAAGGGTTTGGTGCAAAACCAGACACTAAACGGTCGAGTTCGGGGATCCTGAGGCAAGGCGCGCGAGCCGAGACCTCCGGGAACTCCAAACGAACACAAACAAGGATAATCACCGAGTGTTCAAATGGTGACGTCCAAGTCTTGAGGACGGTCAAAAATGGGGTGTCTACAGTTGCCTCTCTTTGACAGAACTCGAAAGTCATAACAATGACGGGAGTGAATGTCAAAGCCCAGAGACGACCCATTTTTGACAAGGCCGAAGACTCAGACAAACATACAAGACAAATAAGGTATGCGCCCGGAGGCAGGGGCAAAATGCAAGACAATGCACAGAGCCGAGCATAACTTATGATCATGCAAATAAAGCTGTAATGAAGCAAACATGCGACAATTTTAAGCTAGCATACCAAACTACACTACAATGCAGAAAGGATGTAAGAGAATTATGGAATTCTCAATACGTCTCACTCGGGAGATACAATACCTGTGCGGCTCGTCTGGTTGCACCAGCTTCAAATGAACCGTACATACAATATCGTGCCTGTGAAGAAAACAAACTTAACAGGTACAATATGGTTAGCAACATGCATGACAATGCAAATGTGGTGTACTCAAAATGCGTGACAGCGCAAAGCAAGTGGGGAGCATGACAATGCTCGTGAAAATACAAACATGTAAGTGGAGCATGCGGTCTACGCCGGTAACGAATTGATCATAAGCATGCGGTCTACGCAGGTAACGAAACTTAATAAGCGGTCTACGCAATCAAAACATGCGGTCTACGCAAGTAATGGAATTAAGCATGCGGTCTACGCAATCAAGACATGCGGTCTACGCAAGTAATGGAATTAAGCATGCGGTCTACGCAATCAAGACATGCGGTCTACGCAGGTAATGGAATTTAAACATGCGGTCTACGCAATCAAAACATGCGGTCTACGCAGGTAATGGAATTAAGCATGCGGTCTACGCAATCAAAACATGCGGTCTACGCAAGTAATGGAATTAAGCATGCGGTCTACGCGATCAAAACATGCGGTCTACGCAGGTAATGAAATTAAACATGCGGTCTACGCAAATAAGACATGCGGTCTACGCAGGTAATGAAATTAAACATGCGGTCTACGCAAATAAGACATGCGGTCTACGCAGGTAATGAAATTAAACATGCGGTCTACGCAAGTAAAACATGCGGTCTACGCAGGTATCGAAATTGGCAAGTATGCGGTCTACGCAAGCAAAACATGCGGTCTACGCAAGTAATGAAATTTAACATGCGGTCTACGCAATCAAGACATGCGGTCTACGCAGGCAATGGAATTTAAACATGCGATCTACGCAACCAAGACATGCGGTCTACGCAAGTAATGAAATTTAACATGCGGTCTACGCAATCAAGACATGCGGTCTACGCAGGTAATGAAATTTAAACATGCGATCTACGCAATCAAGACATGCTGTCTACGCAGGTAATGAAATTTAAACATGCGATCTACGCAATCAAAACATGCGGTCTACGTAGGCATTGAAATTAAACATGCGGTCTACGCAAGTATTGAAATTAAACATGCGGTCTATGCAAGTAAAGGATTGAGATGCGGTCTACGCAGGCAATGGAATTTAAACATGCGATCTACGCAACCAAGACATGCGGTCTACGCAAGTAATGAAATTTAACATGCGGTCTACGCAATCAAGACATGCGGTCTACGCAGGTAATGAAATTTAAACATGCGAT
The DNA here is from genome assembly GCF_055761805.1 of Camellia sinensis. Lineage (NCBI taxonomy): Eukaryota > Viridiplantae > Streptophyta > Magnoliopsida > Ericales > Theaceae > Camellia > Camellia sinensis. The sequence goes on from NC_138970.1 coordinate 77,176,606, forward strand.
CTACGCAATCAAAACATGCGGTCTACGCAGGTAATGAAATTAAGCATGCGGTCTACGCAATCAAGACATGCGGTCTACGCAGGTAATGAAATTTGACATGCGGTCTACGCAATCAAGACATGCGGTCTACGCAGGTAATGAAATTTAACCATGCGATCTACGCAATCAAGACATGCGGTCTACGCAGGTAATGAAATTTAAACATGCGATCTACGCAATCAAAATATGCGGTCTACGCAGGTAATGAAATTAAGCATGCGGTCTACGCAATCAAGACATGCGGTCTACGCAAATAAAGAATGAACATGCGGTCTACGCAAGTAAAGAATGAACATGCGGTCTACGCAAGTAAAGAATTGAGATGCGGTCTACGCAAGTAAAGAATTGAGATGCGGTCTACGCAAATAAAGAATTAACATGCGGTCTACGCAAATAAAGAGATGATTACAAACATGCGGTCTACGCAGGTAATGTAATTAACATGCATGACAATGCAAAATGCAATGAGATGCGCAAAACAGCGCGACGGAATGCAATGCACAAAACAGTGCGACGATTTGAAATGCACAAAACAGTGCGATGGTTTGAAATGCACAAAACAGTGCGACGGTTTGAAATGCACAAAACAGTGCGATGCGCAAAACAACGCGAACAATTTTGAAATGCACAAAACAGTGCAATGCGCAGAACAGCGCGAGGTTTGAAATGCACAAGACAGTGCGATGACCAGTGTGACACGCACGCCACACGGAATGTAAACGGGCTTAAATGCGCAACAACGCACGTATTCCGGAATGCATGACAATGCATGGAATGGAAATGCAATGATGATGCATGAGAAATGTGCACGACAATGCAAAGGGGTGCGTGTTGCAACGCATGTAACACGTGCATAACAATGCAAATGTGTGACGCACGACAGCGTGATGTAATGCATCGAAGTAGTGTGATGAACTTGTGCAACACACATGGGGCAACTTTTGAATTTAAAAGGATACAAAAAGGATACACCTTGCACGAATTCGAGTGCCACGCACTGGAGACACGGTCCGCGGTCAAAACGGAGGTCGGTTGAACGTCGGAGATGCACTTTCTTGCACTTTCTTGAGCTATGAAGACCACAAACTTCTCATATGGCCTAACCAAGGCTGTGGGAACCCCACCGGCCGAAAGGGGAGGCCACCGGCTGGCCATCGGCACAAAAACAATTCTATCGGCACAAAAAAGTGCCGGCCGGCACAAAACATTGCCGACCGGCAAACAGTTGCTGGTGCGGGGCAGTTTTGTCTTTTCACCTTGGGTGTTATAAAATAGGGTTTCAAACCCTATTTTCTCATTTCTCTCACGCCGAAAACTCTTGTTCTCTCTCTCTAGAGCTTTTTCTCTTCCCCGTTTCTCCGTTTCTTCGCGTTCTACGCCCGTTTCGTCGTCGGATTCGCGTTTCTCTTCGCGTTTCGGACGTTTTCCACCGATCACATTTTCGTTTCGGTGCCTTGTTTGGCGTTCTCGCCTTTTCGGGGTTTGTTCCCCTCACTTTCCTTTTCATTTCCGTGCCTCTTCACACTCCGGCCTTCCCGGCCATTTCCGACCCTCTCGGGAGTTGACTTTTCAGTTGACTCTTCGTATTCCGGCTCGGTTTTCCTCTTCCGGCCATTTTCACACCATTCTCTACATGGCGGACGACATTCCACGTGGCGGGACTCCCCCGGACCACGAGATGGATCCCAGGGTCGAGCTCTTACCAATGAGCGAGCGCCCGTTCGACCCGGCGACCTACCGGCCGGCGATCCACGTTCTGCCCCCAGACGGCCTGCGTTAGTTCCGGAGCTTTGAGAGGTACGCGGCGCCTGAGCTCCTACTACGCGAGCCTACCTCCCACCTTTCATTCGGCACTTCCGAGGTAACTCTTCATCTTCTGCTTTACTTTCTGCAATGTAGGATACAAAACTGCCATAGTTAGTTGTATTCTCTAACTGCTGAAATCTGATATGCCGTAGACCGTAGTTGACTGTAAACATACATACAACTGATATCTGCTTGAGACTGACACATGCACACACACTGCACTAGCCCTGAATCACCCAAACACACGGCACACACTGTATTTCACTGCACACACACTGGTACCCAGTATTTGTCTGAATCTGTCAAATTTGCACATATGCTACATCTGTTCTGAAACACTCAAACACGCTGACACAGCACACGTATTTCACTGTAAGCACACCGGCACCCGGTATTTGCCTGAATCTGACAAACTTGCATACATGCCATATCTGTCCTTTCAAAACTGCATTTTGAATGTTGTCTTGCAATGGTCATTTTCTGTTTGCAGGAGGGTTCCCATACCATTCGCGGGTATGGGAATACTGGTGCACGGGAGTGGTATGATGAGCTCCCTGATGCGGTCCAGCGCATCGTGGACCGGGCGGGCTTCGGCACCTTCTGCCGAGGGCTCTCTAGGTTGTCCACATGCAGACCTCTTCTTGCCGCTTTGGCGGAGAGGTGGTGGGACACCACCGATTCTTTCCATTTTTCTGCTGCAGGGGACATGACGATGACCCCTTATGACTTCTCGATGCTCACAGGCATCGGGGTAGGGGGGATCCGATCCCTTTCGACACAGACATGGATGAGTGGACCGCCGCTCAGGTCCATCTACTGGGGGAGGCGCCACCCCTAGCTCGTCCAGGCTTCGTGCGGTACTCCTGGTTCGAGACACAGTTCAGGGTTCAGCCCGTTTTGGAGGAGGTGCAGATGACCCCAGAGGACAAGGAGAGGTATGCTCGCGGCTTCCTCATGTTCCTGTTCGGGACTACCATATTCGCCGACCGGGCGAACACCGTGCCTCTCTGTCTTCTCAGCGCATTGGTGGACGTCCGGGACATTCTGCACTACGATTGGGGCGGCGCTGCTCTGGCCACCCTTTATGGGTACATGAGCTCGGCTTCTCGCGGCAGCGGCCAGCTGCTTGGAGGTTACTGGCGGGCTTGGGAGGTACATTTCTTCTCCACTTTTCATTTCTGTCCGATATTCTCTGTACTCTGTACACTGCACACACTGTGGTCTGCTCTATACTTACTGTATACTGTACACACGGCACACACATACATTCTGCTTTACACTGACTGTACACTGCTCACACTGTACACTGCACACAATACACTGCACAACACACGGCTCTGCCATTTCTGCTTTATTCTGTATATTCTGTTTTTTCTGATAGTCATACTGACATCTGTTTTGCAGCTGTGGGTTTACGCCTATTTCCCTAGGCTTGCACCCGTACCAGTCGCGGAGCCTCCTCCGGTTGTCCCTTTCTCGAGTCGCTTTGACGGGAGATGCACCCGGCGACCACGGGAGACATTCGGCTTCTTCCGCCGATATTTCGACACCATCACCCCGGCCGAGGTATCTTTTATTTTCAGTTTATTTAGCTTCGCTTTCCCACTGCATATTTCAATAACAGCAAACAACAAACTGTCTGTCACTTTCAGATCACTTGGCGGCCATGGGCTTCCTTGCCGTCGGCGATGCGGGGTCGGTTCCCTGGTGCTGAGGAGACCTCGCGTTTTCGGATCTTGCTAGAGGGCCCGGTCTGTCGGGTTTGGTACCTGGGGGAGCATTTTCTACGCCAGACCCACGGGTTACCTGAGCAGATAGTCCCGGTTCACCCTCCTGCAGAGATGAGGGAGACCGAGGGGCTGACCACTAAGCAGCTGGATGATTACTCTATTGGCTGGGAGGAGGCCGGCTTCCGAGGCACCGGCGACTACCAGGAGTACGTGCGGACGTACCTGATGCGCCCCTTGAGCGGCCGTCGAGCAGAGGGGGCCAGGCCTGTAGCATCGGCGGCTGGGGTCGGAGCGGGAGCAGGGGCTGGATCTTCGAGGAGGGCCCGGGTCCGTGGTAGGGGCGGAGTGCGGGGAGGACGAGGAGCTGGCTGGCCTGCCCTGCCTGCTGTACTGACTTTTCAGGGGCAGGGTGGGTCGACCTATCAGATCCCCTTCGCCCCTCCACCGGCTGGTCACGAGTTCATTGACGTCCCCGACTTACCGCCGGTATGTACTACTGCATTTTGTACAGTCACTCAATTCAATTTACTTGATATTCCACAGAATATTGATGCGTCTGATACTTTTGCAGGCTTCTTCGGGGTACACCCGTCAGTCGTTGGCGATGAACGCCTCGATGATGGGGATGCTCCAGCGGACATTTGACCTCCTAGCCGTCTACAGCATACCGGTATGTCCTTCTGACACTGGCCTCAAACCATTCATACACTGCTTTACGTAATCTGATGCATGGCACAACACCTGATACACTGATCTCACAGTATCTGTCACACTGCATACACTGCATTCTGCACTAAACTCTGTAATGATAAACTGCTCACGGCATTCCCATACTGTACTCGCACACTGCATTCTGCACTGTTAAACTGCTCACGGCATTCCTACACAGTATTCTGCATTGCTAAACTGCTCACGGCACTCTTACACTGTACTCTGCATTGCATTCTGCACTGATAAACTGTCTACAGTATACTGATGCATTTCCCTTTTTGTGTACTTTTTCAACCTCCTTTCCAGATTCCCATGGCAGGAGGTGCTCCGGCCAGACCTTCTGTCCCTGCTCGGGGGAGAGATGAGGAGGGCAGGATATTTCCCCATACCAGAGGGGGGCGTACTCACGTCGGGAGTAGCTCGCGAGCTCCAGTCCCGGACGATGACGACGACGAGGAGTCAGAGGCGGAGGCAGGGTCATCGGAGGAGGAGACCGGAGACGGTTCTAGCTCGGGCTCTGATGACGACGCTGATGATGCTCCTGGACCCTCGTCCAGGAAGAGGACTAGGACGGACTGACGGCCCTTGGAGTGCTTGACACAGATGCAGATTTTTGTTATCTTTTCTTTCTTTCTTGTACTTTTCTTTTTGTTGGTAGATAGATTACCTCGTACTGCCGCAGGCAGATTTTGTTTCCAAAACTTGTACATGAAAAAGATTATGAAATGAAACGGACTTTTTATCTGAAAAAGTGTTTACACTTACACATTTCATGCATTGCATCGCATCTCATCATGTTACACCTCAATGTAAATGGAACTGATTGGTTGTCTGAAAATTGAACACTTGCACTGCAATAATCAGATGACTAAACAGCCAACAGCAAAATGCACCCAAGCAACCCACTGCCTGATTCTAGACACACAGCCCTTGCTCTACTGGGGATTAATCCGCATACAGCCCATAACACAACATTCGATTCATTCTGCACACAGCAATTCTCAAACAAACAGCCCAATCTGACAGGACGGACCTCAAAGATGGAACCGGTTGGAGTCGAAACACGTTCAAATGTAGAGAATGGCACAGCATTCTGAGCATAAATGATTTTTGAAATCGAATGAGGGTTTTTCAAACCGGGATATCGAGCTTACAACTGAACACAGCGGGGAGGACTCAAATATAAAGGTACACGACCTAACACGACGAGACACGCTCGGAAAAGACTAAAAACAAAAGACGAGACCGTCAAATCAAAGAGACACGACACACAGACGCGTAAACGAAGATGGGAGACCTTGGACCACGAGGAGCCAGTTCAATCTGGGTATTGTTTCCCACCCTTTCTCATTTGTGATCCTCACATCACTCGACTCTCAAGCTCGGATTTTCTCTCAAAACCCTTTTCCTCACTTTTCTCTCAACTTACACCTCTCTATTCTTCAATCTCTCATTTTTCATCCCTCCCCGAGGTGATTGATGGGTAAATAGAACGATGTGGGTTCATGCTCAATACCGTTAGCTCACGGCTATTTCTTCTGGCGGGCAGAGTGCTCTTCTGGCAAGTACGTTGGTGACGGGGGAAAGACAGAACGTCTGGCTCGACTGTGCCCCTAGTTCATCATTTTAACCATTTTTTCGTTTTTGCTTTCTACTAAAACGGTTTTGATCAAAACGAGAGTCGGATTAACGCACTTGTTCGATTTTTGATTTGAAAAGCATGCAAGTCAGGCTGCAAGTACTGAAAATTTTCCTTTTTTGGGTCCAAGACAATGGTCCAGTTTTGGAAAATGGAATAGTTTTCGAGAAAATAGTCAACCTCAGTAAAAATTTTCAAAAACTATTTTTCAAACAGCTGATGCTCGACAAGCATGGAGCTTACCCTTTGAGATGCGCAACCTCGGATCGGAGGCAATGGAAAATTGCCCCTGGTTTAAAGGGGGTGGGAGGCAACGGAAAGTTGCCCCTAGTTTGAATGGCGGCTCACGGCGGCTCGTGGCAACGGAAAGTTGCCCCTTGTTTGGGATGGTGCCGCAGCAATCTGTAAACAGTCTTCATTGGCGGTGGTCGAGCTCTTGGACACTGCGATGACGAAGACGGTCACAACACATATATGGACACAATCACCTTGAAGGGTGTTGGCCACTGGACTTTGAGGTGAAATTGAAACCATTACATGGACTGAGACGCTTATGAAAGCGTTGGGGGCTGGACTTCATGATGAAGTTGCCTACGTATCCCAAACATGGGAATCAAGCCTTACGTAGTTCCGGTTAAGGTACACTCGGGTATTTTAACCTTCACTTTGTTTGGCTCTTACTTTTGCCAAGGCGCCCAATGCGGGTTTTCGACCTTGCGAGCTTCTTTTCATTTGCTATTTCTTCTTTTTCATTTCTTTTTCTTTTTTTTTGCTTGCTTTTTTTTTTTTTTTTTTTTGTATTTTCTCTTGCTCTAACTTTTGCCTGGACCGCCCTTCCGGGTTTTCGGCCCAGCGAGCCTCTCAAAGGGTAAAAGTGTAGCAAGTCCACGCCAAATGGTTTCTTGAAATTGAAGCCTCTCTGTGTCTAGGAGAACGGCTGTTGCACTGATTTGCGGAGAATCCATCAGGGTTACTCTACGAGCTTCTTCCGGCGAGATCTACTCCTTCTGATTCGGCCTTGATGCTTCTTGATCGAAGGCTACCTCAAAACTGGCCACACGGGCCTTTCATGGCGTTTGTCCGTTGAACTTTCTGAACATTCTGAACGGGTTCAAACTCGGAAAACAAATAGGTTGAATCTTGAGGTTGAGAGCGATCCTAGGCTGCGTAATCTCAAGAGCGATTCCACACAGGTCTTCGCAGGGCCGCGTAAAACATTTGCTTTTGAAAGTTTTTAAGAAAGCGACAAATCGCTCGCGCCGAAGATAGTGTGGAACCAATCTGGATCAGGCCAGGATCCTTCCCAGTACTCACGCCGACAAGCATGACTTTATTCATAAAAAGGCTTAGCACGCCTCTCTTTCTCTCAAGATGATCAAAATTTTACAAAACCCGAGGAATTCCTTCCTCTTCGTTTTTATCACCGCAGTGTTCAAAAGTTTGTTTTTTTTGAAAAACTTAGGTTAATGCAATGAGTTTGGCACACGGGAGAGCAGGCGAGATGTACTGTCAGCCCCATTCAAATTCTCCGGCACTTATGCTGAAAGCAAGCATGAAGTTTGAGATAGCAACAGCTGTTTCAATCAGCTCTGTTGGTGCAACTGGCCCCTTGGCAGAAACAGACTCAAAACAAAAACAGATAATAATTACAAAACAAAATGGTGTTCGGGAGGACAACCCCAGAATCACCTGGTATTATATACAACGGGGACTGACTCGATACAACCAGACAGACCCTTAAGCAAAAAAAGACTGACTCAAGACAAAGAGACAGACTCAAAACAAAAGACTGACTCGATATCCAAATCAGGATTTACAAAACTCGGTTTCACCGATGCTCAAAAATGCGTGCCAGACGCTCCAAAAATACACCAAATGTTGCCCGCAGGCGGTTCGCTTTACATACTCGCAGTATCTGAGCCCTCGAAATCCTACAACTGAGTGGTGACGGGCTTGCCCGAGGTGGGTGGTAGGATAACCTTGTTATCAATCAAATCCTGCACTTCATGACGAAGGCGGGAACACCCATCGGTACTGTGACCGGACTGTTGATGGTACGCGCAGTACAAGGTAGCATCATGAGTGGTGGGGAGATTCTTCGGGAGTGGCCGGGGCTCCAAAGGCTTAAGATGCCCATTCTTCGCCAATATTAACAATGCCCTAGACAAAGGCATGTGGAGGTCGTGAAAGACTCTGCGCCCTCGGGGCAGGTACTTTGCAGTTTGAGGATTCTTGCCAGATGCGCTGGCGAAAGGATCAGCTGGCGCTGCCTTGGCCTTTCGAACCTTTCCCGGTGCAGGGGTGGGAACTACTGGAATTGTCTGGGCATGACGGGGCCCATCCCGGTTTTCTGTCTGGCTTGAACTGCCTTTGATTGGAGCGGGGAAAGCATCATCTACATCTTTGGTCACTATTGCAGATGTTTGTTGCTTGTTCATCCCTCTGGCCTTCAGAGCCTCGACTGCCCACAGCAGTTGCTCAATGGGGTCGGCATCTACTTTTGCCTTGTCTTTTCCTCTGGCCTCAGCCTGATCAAGGGTCTGGGTTGGTGCTGGCATGTCGTGGCTATAGCCGGAAGCCACCTCTGGCTGGCTGAGCTCTATCACAATCCGCCCCAGTAGCGGGGGCTCTTGTGGTACAAAATTCCCGGCATACGGCGCTGCTGGCGGTGAAGCCGACATTCCATAGGCGAGGTCTGCCACAGACCTTTGGAGATCGCCTATCATCCCCATTAATTCGAAGGTGGTGGGCTCACGAGCCTGATATAACTGGGGAGCCCAGACTGGGTGCACAACGGGCATCCTGGGCGGGTGTGACATACTGATGTTGGCCTCACTCTGCGGAGCGGTCCCCTGCTCCAATGCAGCCGTCATAACCACAATTTCTTCTGAACTTTGTGCCGCCATAAATCCTGCCTCAGCAAAGGGGAGACACTGGCTGTTCTGTATCAACTCTGCAACTCTCTGAACTGAAAGAAAAACAGACAGCACTTCAGCCCAAACTGATCAAACACGGGTGTAGCAAACAACTGTACCCTACTGCTGACCACTGTTCCCAGACTTCTGTTCCCAAAATACTGAATCTGATACCCGCGGATAACTGATTCCTGATGACTGATTCTCAACAATACTGATTCTGGCGCCTTCGGGCCCGATACTCAAACTCGCAAACTGGTATATGCGTTCCCCTGTAGAGATACACTCTAAAAACACATAGCAAGTAAAAGAGAGCTCAATCACCCCTATGTTGGGGTAGGGTTTCCCTGTCCTATTTTGTCAGGAGCTAGGGTTTCACTACGCACACAGCGGTTTCAAACAACCTATCGGGTAAGCAACCTGTCCTAGTTTGGAATGGTCACTACGGATTCCGAATATGCACTAGGTCGAATGGTCAAAAGGGTGCCCCGGTAAACCGGGGTTTGTGTTCCCATACTGTCAGAGCCCGTAGCCGGTCAGCCTTATGGACATGCCTTGACAAGACAAGCCTCCGGCAAACCGTTCAGGAATGGCAGATGGCAAACACTGTGTTCCTAGGCGCACCAATGCACATGCAATGCAAAGAAACACATAAATGAGATCAAAACAGGATATCACGAGTTCGAGTCAAACTCTCTAAATCTCCCCAGCAGAGTCGCCAGAAACTGTAACAAGCCCGCGGGGGGGGGGGGAACCTCGCTACAGTTCGGACTCTCGATTTTGTGTCACGGTTCTTAATCTGAACCAAAGAGTCCAAATCTGGCAAATCGTTTTGAGAAACAGATTTTTGAAAAAGTAGTGCCAAACATGGACTGCTTTGCCAGATACAGAGTCGCCACCTAAATATTTTTTGTGGGAGAATTTAGGAAACCCTGACTCGGTGCCGAAGGCCACATGTCCGTCATCACCGGAGTTGTCTCGGCTCGGGAGCTTGGGTACGATCGGGGAAGGTCAGCTATGAGCACCCCCTTTCGCCCGGTCCGAAGACCGGCCTCTACTAACCGTGATATCCGTTTTTGAAAACTTTACGTGTTCTTAAACCAATTATTAGCCTAGAATTACTATGTTATGCGCACAGCAAACAAGTATAGACTAGATTGCCTAATTTGGAAATAAACATTGCATATCCGTTCGGTTTGAAAATGCTTTGGAATTTGCTACTCGCAAGTAGGCTAAAATACGGATTTCAACGAGTTTTTCCAACTCAAACAATCCAACCTTCACCCACAGGCATTCAAGCAATTATAACACATAAGCATCTAGCCACATGTTAAGCATGCTGTCATGGTAACATTCACACTCATGTGATATGCTAAAGCGGAAATACTTACATAGTACTCCGTGCCAAAACAAAGAACTTGTTAGCAAACATGCATGATCCAAGTCCATGTGAAGTGCCTAATGCATCGCATACAAAATGTTACTAGAATAGGCTCGGCTATCCTAAACATGTTATGTGAAAATGCACAATTATCACGTATTCAGTTTGGGAGTTGAAGTATTGATGCAATTAGCGTGATGTACCGAGCCTAATGCATGCAATACAAATGCATGGATGCACACATGCATAGCATAAGGTATGCTAAATTAAACGTGCCCTAATACTAACCATTAAAGCGGGTAAGTAAAAGGGAAGAAAGAAGTGAGGTTGGAAGACATACACACCACCCACACACACTTATTACAGATTTGCCCTCGCTCGGAGGGACCAAATAAATATTACAAATTAATTAACTACGCAAGCTAATTAATATTACAAATTAACTAATTTAATTAACGAATTAAATAAATTAATTAAAACGGGAAAACGCCTCGGGAAGCGTGCCGCCATGCGCAAGCTGCCTCTGTTTTCCTTCTTTCACTCTTCTGGAGGCTGTCAAAACCTCAGGACTGATCCCTTGGACAGAGAAGATCACCACCGGCTGATTGAAATTGCCACCGGCAGTGTGGTATGGCCATCGGCACAAAATTGAATCTGTCGGCAGAGAAAATGGTGCCGGTCGGCACATTACACTGCCGGTCGGCAGAGTATTCCTGCAGAACCTGCAACTCACAGCAACAGAGGGCAAAACAAGGCATGGCAGCATATTTCAAGGCATGTATGCACCAACCATGTCCCTTATCATTGTGATGACTCAAAGGGACATGTGCCTCGGTTCTCGGACCACCAATCACGCATTTCCATGCATGATGGCCCAAAGAACCAAGTATGCAACTTTGATTTCAAATGTATGCAAACCAATCAAACAAAACTCCCAATCCCTATCACCCAAGTCAAGGGACAAGGAATGCATGCAAGATGCAATGCAACCTAGGCATACAAGCTAAGGATGCAACATGGCATGGCAAAACACTTATGCAAGCATACAAGCATACATATGGCAATGCAAATAAATGGAAAGATGGACTTATACATGAATTAGGCAGCTCTAAAATAGACCTAAAACAGTGGCCAATGTGCTAAAAAGTGAGGGCTAAATGGCATGCACACACACATGCATGCAAGGACTAACACTTAAGCACAAATCAAACAACATTCAAGCACACTTGAAAGAGGCATTCGTGGACTAAAAGCATGCAACACAAGCTCTGAAATCATACTATAAAATGATGCCAAATCAAGTTATAAATCAAGTCAAGCATGCAACAAATGGCCTAAGTGTTCAAAGTAAACCAAAGTGGCATTGAGCTACACTTAACAAGACCAAACAAGGCATGCATTAAGCGACCAAAAACAGGTTTATAGCACGTTAAAACAAGGCTAAAGGACTCTTTAGATGGCATCTAAATGGCCCAAAAACAAAGGCATGCAAAGGCACCAAAACATGGAGCAATGCTACACAAGCTTATGAGACATTAAAGAAGCATGCAAGGCAATCAAACAAGCATGGAAATGGGACTGAAATGGCATATAGAATGATTCCAAATCACCAAAACAATGCAAAGATGGCATGCTACACATGCACATGCTCAAGGCCAACAAGCCTAAATACAAAGGAGCTATATCAAGCATGCCAAGATCAACCCAAACACCTATGGACAGACCTAAAACATGGCAAAATAAACACATAATCTTCACAAGACCAAGCCTAAAACATGCTCCAACGAAGGCTAACACCCTAAGGCACATTAAGGCATAAACAAGGCATTACATGGCAACTATGCTAAGCATGCATGAAGTTCCAAAACCAACTTGAAATCATGTTATATTATGGATATATAAGCATGAAAAACAAACCAAACATGCTCAACACACACTCAAGCATAGGCTTTCTTAAGAGGCCAAAATATGCCCTTTTCAAGGACAACAAGGAGAGGGGGTGGCCCTCTCCTTCTTGGGACTTCAAAGCATCATCTTCACCACTGAAATCCCTCAAGATTTCAGTGGTGAAGAGACCTCAACACCAAAATCTCGGAGCTAACACAAAATGGCTCAAAATGAGGCCTTTTGAGGCCTAAGGGTGGTCAACAACCCTCAAACAACAAAACACTCTTAATAAACAGTAAAGAGGGCCTAAAAACAGAACTTTTTTATGTTATACAATAAACACAAAAACAGCTCTAAGATAGGTATAAAATTAATGCAAGAATGGGGAAAAAAAGGACTAGAATCTCACCCTTGAAGACCCCTTCACAAATGGTGCTCCAATGGCCTCCTTGAGCTTGAATCCAACACCAAAATCTCAAAACAAACTCTTTAGAACCTCAGCTCCAAGAGGAAGGTGAAACACTAGGTGTTTGTGTGCAATAGTGAGACACAAAACACCTAGTGTACAAATAAGAGGGAAAGAGAGATAGAGAGTATATATCTAACCCTAACCCTAGAAAAACCAGAGCTTGGTCTGTCTTTTTTTCTCCCAAAAATGTCTAAAAGCTCTCCTTCTTGCCTTAGAGAGAGCTTCTCTCTATATGCCTCTTGTAAAGCTTACAAGACAAGCTTTTTAAGAGGGAGATCCCTCCATACACGTGTATGGAGGGGAGCAAAAGCAATACAGCTGTCTAAAAATATCTGCAAAAGCAGATGAACAGCAATCGGCCGGCCAAAAATGCCATCTTGGCCAAAAATAGTGCCGACCGGCAAACTATATTGCCGGTGGCAGCGAAAACCAGCCGGTGGCCTCTAGCCACTGCCGGTGGTGGGTAGGGATGGTCTACAAGCCCTACCCTGCCTCTCAAAGGCAAGATGCAAGGGTTTGGTGCAAAACCAGACACTAAACGGTCGAGTTCGGGGATCCTGAGGCAAGGCGCGCGAGCCGAGACCTCCGGGAACTCCAAACGAACACAAACAAGGATAATCGCCGAGTGTTCAAACGGTGACGTCCAAGTCTTGAGGACGGTCAAAAATGGGGTGTCTACAGTTGCCTCTCTTTGACAGAACTCGAAAGTCATAACAATGACGGGAGTGAATGTCAAAGCCCAGAGACGACCCATTTTTGACAAGGCCGAAGACTCAGACAAACATACAAGACAAATAAGGTATGCGCCCGGAGGCAGGGGCAAAATGCAAGACAATGCACAGAGCCGAGCATAACTTATGATCATGCAAATAAAGCTGTAATGAAGCAAACATGCGACAATTTTAAGCTAGCATACCAAACTACACTACAATGCAGAAAGGATGTAAGAGAATTATGGAATTCTCAATACGTCTCACTCGGGAGATACAATACCTGTGCGGCTCGTCTGGTTGCACCAGCTTCAAATGAACCGTACATACAATATCGTGCCTGTGAAGAAAACAAACTTAACAGGTACAATATGGTTAGCAACATGCATGACAATGCAAATGTGGTGTACTCAAAATGCGTGACAGCGCAAAGCAAGTGGGGAGCATGACAATGCTCGTGAAAATACAAACATGTAAGTGGAGCATGCGGTCTACGCCGGTAACGAATTGATCATAAGCATGCGGTCTACGCAGGTAACGAAACTTAATAAGCGGTCTACGCAATCAAAACATGCGGTCTACGCAAGTAATGGAATTAAGCATGCGGTCTACGCAATCAAGACATGCGGTCTACGCAAGTAATGGAATTAAGCATGCGGTCTACGCAATCAAGACATGCGGTCTACGCAGGTAATGGAATTTAAACATGCGGTCTACGCAATCAAAACATGCGGTCTACGCAGGTAATGGAATTAAGCATGCGGTCTACGCAATCAAAACATGCGGTCTACGCAAGTAATGGAATTAAGCATGCGGTCTACGCGATCAAAACATGCGGTCTACGCAGGTAATGAAATTAAACATGCGGTCTACGCAAATAAGACATGCGGTCTACGCAGGTAATGAAATTAAACATGCGGTCTACGCAAATAAGACATGCGGTCTACGCAGGTAATGAAATTAAACATGCGGTCTACGCAAGTAAAACATGCGGTCTACGCAGGTATCGAAATTGGCAAGTATGCAGTCTACGCAAGCAAAACATGCGGTCTACGCAAGTAATGAAATTTAACATGCGGTCTACGCAATCAAGACATGCGGTCTACGCAGGCAATGGAATTTAAACATGCGATCTACGCAACCAAGACATGCGGTCTACGCAAGTAATGAAATTTAACATGCGGTCTACGCAATCAAGACATGCGGTCTACGCAGGTAATGAAATTTAAACATGCGATCTACGCAATCAAGACATGCTGTCTACGCAGGTAATGAAATTTAAACATGCGATCTACGCAATCAAAACATGCGGTCTACGTAGGCATTGAAATTAAACATGCGGTCTACGCAAGTATTGAAATTAAACATGCGGTCTATGCAAGTAAAGGATTGAGATGCGGTCTACGCAGGCAATGGAATTTAAACATGCGATCTACGCAACCAAGACATGCGGTCTACGCAAGTAATGAAATTTAACATGCGGTCTACGCAATCAAGACATGCGGTCTACGCAGGTAATGAAATTTAAACATGCGATCTACGCAATCAAAACATGCGGTCTACGCAGGTAATGAAATTAAGCATGCGGTCTACGCAATCAAGACATGCGGTCTACGCAGGTAATGAAATTTGACATGCGGTCTACGCAATCAAGACATGCGGTCTACGCAGGTAATGAAATTTAACCATGCGATCTACGCAATCAAGACATGCGGTCTACGCAGGTAATGAAATTTAAACATGCGATCTACGCAATCAAAATATGCGGTCTACGCAGGTAATGAAATTAAGCATGCGGTCTACGCAATCAAGACATGCGGTCTACGCAAATAAAGAATGAACATGCGGTCTACGCAAGTAAAGAATGAACATGCGGTCTACGCAAGTAAAGAATTGAGATGCGGTCTACGCAAGTAAAGAATTGAGATGCGGTCTACGCAAATAAAGAATTAACATGCGGTCTACGCAAATAAAGAGATGATTACAAACATGCGGTCTACGCAGGTAATGTAATTAACATGCATGACAATGCAAAATGCAATGAGATGCGCAAAACAGCGCGACGGAATGCAATGCACAAAACAGTGCGACGATTTGAAATGCACAAAACAGTGCGATGGTTTGAAATGCACAAAACAGTGCGACGGTTTGAAATGCACAAAACAGTGCGATGCGCAAAACAACGCGAACAATTTTGAAATGCACAAAACAGTGCAATGCGCAGAACAGCGCGAGGTTTGAAATGCACAAGACAGTGCGATGACCAGTGTGACACGCACGCCACACGGAATGTAAACGGGCTTAAATGCGCAACAACGCACGTATTCCGGAATGCATGACAATGCATGGAATGGAAATGCAATGATGATGCATGAGAAATGTGCACGACAATGCAAAGGGGTGCGTGTTGCAACGCATGTAACACGTGCATAACAATGCAAATGTGTGACGCACGACAGCGTGATGTAATGCATCGAAGTAGTGTGATGAACTTGTGCAACACACATGGGGCAACTTTTGAATTTAAAAGGATACAAAAAGGATACACCTTGCACGAATTCGAGTGCCACGCACTGGAGACACGGTCCGCGGTCAAAACGGAGGTCGGTTGAACGTCGGAGATGCACTTTCTTGCACTTTCTTGAGCTATGAAGACCACAAACTTCTCATATGGCCTAACCAAGGCTGTGGGAACCCCACCGGCCGAAAGGGGAGGCCACCGGCTGGCCATCGGCACAAAAACAATTCTATCGGCACAAAAAAGTGCCGGCCGGCACAAAACATTGCCGACCGGCAAACAGTTGCTGGTGCGGGGCAGTTTTGTCTTTTCACCTTGGGTGTTATAAAATAGGGTTTCAAACCCTATTTTCTCATTTCTCTCACGCCGAAAACTCTTGTTCTCTCTCTCTAGAGCTTTTTCTCTTCCCCGTTTCTCCGTTTCTTCGCGTTCTACGCCCGTTTCGTCGTCGGATTCGCGTTTCTCTTCGCGTTTCGGACGTTTTCCACCGATCACATTTTCGTTTCGGTGCCTTGTTTGGCGTTCTCGCCTTTTCGGGGTTTGTTCCCCTCACTTTCCTCTTCATTTCCGTGCCTCTTCACACTCCGGCCTTCCCGGCCATTTCCGACCCTCTCGGGAGTTGACTTTTCAGTTGACTCTTCGTATTCCGGCTCGGTTTTCCTCTTCCGGCCATTTTCACACCATTCTCTACATGGCGGACGACATTCCACGTGGCGGGACTCCCCCGGACCACGAGATGGATCCCGGGGTCGAGCTCTTACCAATGAGCGAGCGCCCGTTCGACCCGGCGACCTACCGGCCGGCGATCCACGTTCTGCCCCCAGACGGCCTGCGTCAGTTCCGGAGCTTTGAGAGGTACGCGGCGCCTGAGCTCCTACTACGCGAGCCTACCTCCCACCTTTCATTCGGCACTTCCGAGGTAACTCTTCATCTT
Source organism: Camellia sinensis (assembly GCF_055761805.1). NCBI lineage: Eukaryota > Viridiplantae > Streptophyta > Magnoliopsida > Ericales > Theaceae > Camellia > Camellia sinensis. The sequence goes on from NC_138970.1 coordinate 77,193,345, forward strand.
CTGCTTTACTTTCTGCAATGTAGGATACAAAACTGCCATAGTTAGTTGTATTCTCTAACTGCTGAAATCTGATATGCCGTAGACCATAGTTGACTGTAAACATACATACAACTGATATCTGCTTGAGACTGACACATGCACACACACTGCACTAGCCCTGAATCACCCAAACACACGGCACACACTGTATTTCACTGCACACACACTGGTACCCAGTATTTGTCTGAATCTGTCAAATTTGCACATATGCTACATCTGTTCTGAAACACTCAAACACGCTGACACAGCACACGTATTTCACTGTAAGCACACCGGCACCCGGTATTTGCCTGAATCTGACAAACTTGCATACATGCCATATCTGTCCTTTCAAAACTGCATTTTGAATGTTGTCTTGCAATGGTCATTTTCTGTTTGCAGGAGGGTTCCCATACCATTCGCGGGTATGGGAATACTGGTGCACGGGAGTGGTATGATGAGCTCCCTGATGCGGTCCAGCGCATCGTGGACCGGGCGGGCTTCGGCACCTTCTGCCGAGGGCTCTCTAGGTTGTCCACATGCAGACCTCTTCTTGCCGCTTTGGCGGAGAGGTGGTGGGACACCACCGATTCTTTCCATTTTTCTGCTGCAGGGGACATGACGATGACCCCTTATGACTTCTCGATGCTCACAGGCATCGGGGTAGGGGGGATCCGATCCCTTTCGACACAGACATGGATGAGTGGACCGCCGCTCAGGTCCATCTACTGGGGGAGGCGCCACCCCTAGCTCGTCCAGGCTTCGTGCGGTACTCCTGGTTCGAGACACAGTTCAGGGTTCAGCCCGTTTTGGAGGAGGTGCAGATGACCCCAGAGGACAAGGAGAGGTATGCTCGCGGCTTCCTCATGTTCCTGTTCGGGACTACCATATTCGCCGACCGGGCGAACACCGTGCCTCTCTGTCTTCTCAGCGCATTGGTGGACGTCCGGGACATTCTGCACTACGATTGGGGCGGCGCTGCTCTGGCCACCCTTTATGGGTACATGAGCTCGGCTTCTCGCGGCAGCGGCCAGCTGCTTGGAGGTTACTGGCGGGCTTGGGAGGTACATTTCTTCTCCACTTTTCATTTCTGTCCGATATTCTCTGTACTCTGTACACTGCACACACTGTGGTCTGCTCTATACTTACTGTATACTGTACACACGGCACACACATGCATTCTGCTTTACACTGACTGTACACTGCTCACACTGTACACTGCACACAATACACTGCACAACACACGGCTCTGCCATTTCTGCTTTATTCTGTATATTCTGTTTTTTCTGATAGTCATACTGACATCTGTTTTGCAGCTGTGGGTTTACGCCTATTTCCCTAGGCTTGCACCCGTACCAGTCGCGGAGCCTCCTCCGGTTGTCCCTTTCTCGAGTCGCTTTGACGGGAGATGCACCCGGCGACCACGGGAGACATTCGGCTTCTTCCGCCGATATTTCGACACCATCACCCCGGCCGAGGTATGTTTTATTTTCAGTTTATTTAGCTTCGCTTTCCCACTGCATATTTCAATAACAGCAGACAACAAACTGTCTGTCACTTTCAGATCACTTGGCGGCCATGGGCTTCCTTGCCGTCGGCGATGCGGGGTCGGTTCCCTGGTGCTGAGGAGACCTCGCGTTTTCGGATCTTGCTAGAGGGCCCGGTCTGTCGGGTTTGGTACCTGGGGGAGCATTTTCTACGCCAGACCCGCGGGTTACCTGAGCAGATAGTCCCGGTTCACCCTCCTGCAGAGATGAGGGAGACCGAGGGGCTGACCACTAAGCAGCTGGATGATTACTCTATTGGCTGGGAGGAGGCCGGCTTCCGAGGCACCGGCGACTACCAGGAGTACGTGCGGACGTACCTGATGCGCCCCTTGAGCGGCCGTCGAGCAGAGGGGGCCAGGCCTGTAGCATCGGCGGCTGGGGTCGGAGCGGGAGCAGGGGCTGGATCTTCGAGGAGGGCCCGGGTCCGTGGTAGGGGCGGAGTGCGGGGAGGACGAGGAGCTGGCTGGCCTGCCCTGCCTGCTGTACTGACTTTTCAGGGGCAGGGTGGGTCGACCTATCAGATCCCCTTCGCCCCTCCACCGGCTGGTCACGAGTTCATTGACGTCCCCGACTTACCGCCGGTATGTACTACTGCATTTTGTACAGTCACTCAATTCAATTTACTTGATATTCCACAGAATATTGATGCGTCTGATACTTTTGCAGGCTTCTTCGGGGTACACCCGTCAGTCGTTGGCGATGAACGCCTCGATGATGGGGATGCTCCAGCGGACATTTGACCTCCTAGCCGTCTACAGCATACCGGTATGTCCTTCTGACACTGGCCTCAAACCATTCATACACTGCTTTACGTAATCTGATGCATGGCACAACACCTGATACACTGATCTCACAGTATCTGTCACACTGCATACACTGCATTCTGCACTAAACTCTGTAATGATAAACTGCTCACGGCATTCCCATACTGTACTCGCACACTGCATTCTGCACTGTTAAACTGCTCACGGCATTCCTACACTGTATTCTGCATTGCTAAACTGCTCACGGCACTCTTACACTGTACTCTGCATTGCATTCTGCACTGATAAACTGTCTACAGTATACTGATGCATTTCCCTTTTTGTGTACTTTTTCAACCTCCTTTCCAGATTCCCATGGCAGGAGGTGCTCCGGCCAGACCTTCTGTCCCTGCTCGGGGGAGAGATGAGGAGGGCAGGATATTTCCCCGTACCAGAGGGGGGCGTACTCACGTCGGGAGTAGCTCGCGAGCTCCAGTCCCGGACGATGACGACGACGAGGAGTCAGAGGCGGAGGCAGGGTCATCGGAGGAGGAGACCGGAGACGGTTCTAGCTCGGGCTCTGATGACGACGCTGATGATGCTCCTGGACCCTCGTCCAGGAAGAGGACTAGGACGGACTGACGGCCCTTGGAGTGCTTGACACAGATGCAGATTTTTGTTATCTTTTCTTTCTTTCTTGTACTTTTCTTTTTGTTGGTAGATAGATTACCTCGTACTGCCGCAGGCAGATTTTGTTTCCAAAACTTGTACATGAAAAAGATTATGAAATGAAACGGACTTTTTATCTGAAAAAGTGTTTACACTTACACATTTCATGCATTGCATCGCATCTCATCATGTTACACCTCAATGTAAATGGAACTGATTGGTTGTCTGAAAATTGAACACTTGCACTGCAATAATCAGATGACTAAACAGCCAACAGCAAAATGCACCCAAGCAACCCACTGCCTGATTCTAGACACACAGCCCTTGCTCTACTGGGGATTAATCCGCATACAGCCCATAACACAACATTCGATTCATTCTGCACACAGCAATTCTCAAACAAACAGCCCAATCTGACAGGACGGACCTCAAAGATGGAACCGGTTGGAGTCGAAACACGTTCAAATGTAGAGAATGGCACAGCATTCTGAGCATAAATGATTTTTGAAATCGAATGAGGGTTTTTCAAACCGGGATATCGAGCTTACAACTGAACACAGCGGGGAGGACTCAAATGTAAAGGTACACGACCTAACACGACGAGACACGCTCGGAAAAGACTAAAAACAAAAGACGAGACCGTCAAATCAAAGAGACACGACACACAGACGCGTAAACGAAGATGGGAGACCTTGGACCACGAGGAGCCAGTTCAATCTGGGTATTGTTTCCCACCCTTTCTCATTTGTGATCCTCACATCACTCGACTCTCAAGCTCGGATTTTCTCTCAAAACCCTTTTCCTCACTTTTCTCTCAACTTACACCTCTCTATTCTTCAATCTCTCATTTTTCATCCCTCCCCGAGGTGATTGATGGGTAAATAGAACGATGTGGGTTCATGCTCAATACCGTTAGCTCACGGCTATTTCTTCTGGCGGGCAGAGTGCTCTTCTGGAAAGTACGTTGGTGACGGGGGAAAGACAGAACGTCTGGCTCGACTGTGCCCCTAGTTCATCATTTTAACCATTTTTTCGTTTTTGCTTTCTACTAAAACGGTTTTGATCAAAACGAGAGTCGGATTAACGCACTTGTTCGATTTTTGATTTGAAAAGCATGCAAGTCAGGCTGCAAGTACTGAAAATTTTCCTTTTTTGGGTCCAAGACAATGGTCCAGTTTTGGAAAATGGAATAGTTTTCGAGAAAATAGTCAACCTCAGTAAAAATTTTCAAAAACTATTTTTCAAACAGCTGATGCTCGACAAGCATGGAGCTTACCCTTTGAGATGCGCAACCTCGGATCGGAGGCAATGGAAAATTGCCCCTGGTTTAAAGGGGGTGGGAGGCAACGGAAAGTTGCCCCTAGTTTGAATGGCGGCTCACGGCGGCTCGTGGCAACGGAAAGTTGCCCCTTGTTTGGGATGGTGCCGCAGCAATCTGTAAACAGTCTTCATTGGCGGTGGTCGAGCTCTTGGACACTGCGATGACGAAGACGGTCACAACACATATATGGACACAATCACCTTGAAGGGTGTTGGCCACTGGACTTTGAGGTGAAATTGAAACCATTGCATGGACTGAGACGCTTATGAAAGCGTTGGGGGCTGGACTTCATGATGAAGTTGCCTACGTATCCCAAACATGGGAATCAAGCCTTACGTAGTTCCGGTTAAGGTACACTCGGGTATTTTAACCTTCACTTTGTTTGGCTCTTACTTTTGCCAAGGCGCCCAATGCGGGTTTTCGACCTTGCGAGCTTCTTTTCATTTGCTATTTCTTCTTTTTCATTTCTTTTTCTTTTTTTTTGCTTGCTTTTTTTTTTTTTTTTTTTTTTGTATTTTCTCTTGCTCTAACTTTTGCCTGGACCGCCCTTCCGGGTTTTCGGCCCAGCGAGCCTCTCAAAGGGTAAAAGTGTAGCAAGTCCACGCCAAATGGTTTCTTGAAATTCAAGCCTCTCTGTGTCTAGGAGAACGGCTGTTGCACTGATTTGCGGAGAATCCATCAGGGTTACTCTACGAGCTTCTTCCGGCGAGATCTACTCCTTCTGATTCGGCCTTGATGCTTCTTGATCGAAGGCTACCTCAAAACTGGCCACACGGGCCTTTCATGGCGTTTGTCCGTTGAACTTTCTGAACATTCTGAACGGGTTCAAACTCGGAAAACAAATAGGTTGAATCTTGAGGTTGAGAGCGATCCTAGGCTGCGTAATCTCAAGAGCGATTCCACACAGGTCTTCGCAGGGCCGCGTAAAACATTTGCTTTTGAAAGTTTTTAAGAAAGCGACAAATCGCTCGCGCCGAAGATAGTGTGGAACCAATCTGGATCAGGCCAGGATCCTTCCCAGTACTCACGCCGACAAGCATGACTTTATTCATAAAAAGGCTTAGCACGCCTCTCTTTCTCTCAAGATGATCAAAATTTTACAAAACCCGAGGAATTCCTTCCTCTTCGTTTTTATCACCGCAGTGTTCAAAAGTTTGTTTTTTTTGAAAAACTTAGGTTAATGCAATGAGTTTGGCACACGGGAGAGCAGGCGAGATGTACTGTCAGCCCCATTCAAATTCTCCGGCACTTATGCTGAAAGCAAGCATGAAGTTTGAGATAGCAACAGCTGTTTCAATCGGCTCTGTTGGTGCAACTGGCCCCTTGGCAGAAACAGACTCAAAACAAAAACAGATAATAATTACAAAACAAAATGGTGTTCGGGAGGACAACCCCAGAATCACCTGGTATTATATACAACGGGGACTGACTCGATACAACCAGACAGACCCTTAAGCAAAAAAAGACTGACTCAAGACAAAGAGACAGACTCAAAACAAAAGACTGACTCGATATCCAAATCAGGATTTACAAAACTCGGTTTCACCGATGCTCAAAAATGCGTGCCAGACGCTCCAAAAATACACCAAATGTTGCCCGCAGGCGGTTCGCTTTACATACTCGCAGTATCTGAGCCCTCGAAATCCTACAACTGAGTGGTGACGGGCTTGCCCGAGGTGGGTGGTAGGATAACCTTGTTATCAATCAAATCCTGCACTTCATGACGAAGGCGGGAACACCCATCGGTACTGTGACCGGACTGTTGATGGTACGCGCAGCACAAGGTAGCATCATGAGTGGTGGGGAGATTCTTCGGGAGTGGCCGGGGCTCCAAAGGCTTAAGATGCCCATTCTTCGCCAATATTAACAATGCCCTAGACAAAGGCATGTGGAGGTCGTGAAAGACTCTGCGCCCTCGGGGCAGGTACTTTGCAGTTTGAGGATTCTTGCCAGATGCGCTGGCGAAAGGATCAGCTGGCGCTGCCTTGGCCTTTCGAACCTTTCCCGGTGCAGGGGTGGGAACTACTGGAATTGTCTGGGCATGACGGGGCCCATCCCGGTTTTCTGTCTGGCTTGAACTGCCTTTGATTGGAGCGGGGAAAGCATCATCTACATCTTTGGTCACTATTGCAGATGTTTGTTGCTTGTTCATCCCTCTGGCCTTCAGAGCCTCGACTGCCCACAGCAGTTGCTCAATGGGGTCGGCATCTACTTTTGCCTTGTCTTTTCCTCTGGCCTCAGCCTGATCAAGGGTCTGGGTTGGTGCTGGCATGTCGTGGCTATAGCCGGAAGCCACCTCTGGCTGGCTGAGCTCTATCACAATCCGCCCCAGTAGCGGGGGCTCTTGTGGTACAAAATTCCCGGCATACGGCGCTGCTGGCGGTGAAGCCGACATTCCATAGGCGAGGTCTGCCACAGACCTTTGGAGATCGCCTATCATCCCCATTAATTCGAAGGTGGTGGGCTCACGAGCCTGATATAACTGGGGAGCCCAGACTGGGTGCACAACGGGCATCCTGGGCGGGTGTGACATACTGATGTTGGCCTCACTCTGCGGAGCGGTCCCCTGCTCCAATGCAGCCGTCATAACCACAATTTCTTCTGAACTTTGTGCCGCCATAAATCCTGCCTCAGCAAAGGGGAGACACTGGCTGTTCTGTATCAACTCTGCAACTCTCTGAACTGAAAGAAAAACAGACAGCACTTCAGCCCAAACTGATCAAACACGGGTGTAGCAAACAACTGTACCCTATTGCTGACCACTGTTCCCAGACTTCTGTTCCCAAAATACTGAATCTGATACCCGCGGATAACTGATTCCTGATGACTGATTCTCAACAATACTGATTCTGGCGCCTTCGGGCCCGATACTCAAACTCGCAAACTGGTATATGCGTTCCCCTGTAGAGATACACTCTAAAAACACATAGCAAGTAAAAGAGAGCTCAATCACCCCTATGTTGGGGTAGGGTTTCCCTGTCCTATTTTGTCAGGAGCTAGGGTTTCACTACGCACACAGCGGTTTCAAACAACCTATCGGGTAAGCAACCTGTCCTAGTTTGGAATGGTCACTACGGATTCCGAATATGCACTAGGTCGAATGGTCAAAAGGGTGCCCCGGTAAACCGGGGTTTGTGTTCCCATACTGTCAGAGCCCATAGCCGGTCAGCCTTATGGACATGCCTTGACAAGACAAGCCTCCGGCAAACCGTTCAGGAATGGCAGATGGCAAACACTGTGTTCCTAGGCGCACCAATGCACATGCAATGCAAAGAAACACATAAATGAGATCAAAACAGGATATCACGAGTTCGAGTCAAACTCTCTAAATCTCCCCAGCAGAGTCGCCAGAAACTGTAACAAGCCCGCGGGGGGGGGGGGGAACCTCGCTACAGTTCGGACTCTTGATTTTGTGTCACGGTTCTTAATCTGAACCAAAGAGTCCAAATCTGGCAAATCGTTTTGAGAAACAGATTTTTGAAAAAGTAGTGCCAAACATGGACTGCTTTGCCAGATACAGAGTCGCCACCTAAATATTTTTTGTGGGAGAATTTAGGAAACCCTGACTCGGTGCCGAAGGCCACATGTCCGTCATCACCGGAGTTGTCTCGGCTCGGGAGCTTGGGTACAATCGGGGAAGGTCAGCTATGAGCACCCCCTTTCGCCCGGTCCGAAGACCGGCCTCTACTAACCGTGATATCCGTTTTTGAAAACTTTACGTGTTCTTAAACCAATTATTAGCCTAGAATTACTATGTTATGCGCACAGCAAACAAGTATAGACTAGATTGCCTAATTTGGAAATAAACATTGCATATCCGTTCGGTTTGAAAATGCTTTGGAATTTGCTACTCGCAAGTAGGCTAAAATACGGATTTCAACGAGTTTTTCCAACTCAAACAATCCAACCTTCACCCATAGGCATTCAAGCAATTATAACACATAAGCATCTAGCCACATGTTAAGCATGCTGTCATGGTAACATTCACACTCATGTGATATGCTAAAGCGGAAATACTTACATAGTACTCCGTGCCAAAACAAAGAACTTGTTAGCAAACATGCATGATCCAAGTCCATGTGAAGTGCCTAATGCATCGCATACAAAATGTTACTAGAATAGGCTCGGCTATCCTAAACATGTTATGTGAAAATGCACAATTATCACGTATTCAGTTTGGGAGTTGAAGTATTGATGCAATTAGCGTGATGTACCGAGCCTAATGCATGCAATACAAATGCATGGATGCACACATGCATAGCATAAGGTATGCTAAATTAAACGTGCCCTAATACTAACCATTAAAGCGGGTAAGTAAAAGGGAAGAAAGAAGTGAGGTTGGAAGACATACACACCACCCACACACACTTATTACAGATTTGCCCTCGCTCGGAGGGACCAAATAAATATTACAAATTAATTAACTACGCAAGCTAATTAATATTACAAATTAACTAATTTAATTAACGAATTAAATAAATTAATTAAAACGGGAAAACGCCTCGGGAAGCGTGCCGCCATGCGCAAGCTGCCTCTGTTTTCCTTCTTTCACTCTTCTGGAGGCTGTCAAAACCTCAGGACTGATCCCTTGGACAGAGAAGATCACCACCGGCTGATTGAAATTGCCACCGGCAGTGTGGTATAGCCATCGGCACAAAATTGAATCTGTCGGCAGAGAAAATGGTGCCGGTCGGCACATTACACTGCCGGTCGGCAGAGTATTCCTGCAGAACCTGCAACTCACAGCAACAGAGGGCAAAACAAGGCATGGCAGCATATTTCAAGGCATGTATGCACCAACCATGTCCCTTATCATTGTGATGACTCAAAGGGACATGTGCCTCGGTTCTCGGACCACCAATCACGCATTTCCATGCATGATGGCCCAAAGAACCAAGTATGCAACTTTGATTTCAAATGTATGCAAACCAATCAAACAAAACTCCCAATCCCTATCACCCAAGTCAAGGGACAAGGAATGCATGCAAGATGCAATGCAACCTAGGCATACAAGCTAAGGATGCAACATGGCATGGCAAAACACTTATGCAAGCATACAAGCATACATATGGCAATGCAAATAAATGGAAAGATGGACTTATACATGAATTAGGCAGCTCTAAAATAGACCTAAAACAGTGGCCAATGTGCTAAAAAGTGAGGGCTAAATGGCATGCACACACACATGCATGCAAGGACTAACACTTAAGCACAAATCAAACAACATTCAAGCACACTTGAAAGAGGCATTCGTGGACTAAAAGCATGCAACACAAGCTCTGAAATCATACTATAAAATGATGCCAAATCAAGTTATAAATCAAGTCAAGCATGCAACAAATGGCCTAAGTGTTCAAAGTAAACCAAAGTGGCATTGAGTTACACTTAACAAGACCAAACAAGGCATGCATTAAGCGACCAAAAACAGGTTTATAGCACGTTAAAACAAGGCTAAAGGACTCTTTAGATGGCATCTAAATGGCCCAAAAACAAAGGCATGCAAAGGCACCAAAACATGGAGCAATGCTACACAAGCTTATGAGACATTAAAGAAGCATGCAAGGCAATCAAACAAGCATGGAAATGGGACTGAAATGGCATATAGAATGATTCCAAATCACCAAAACAATGCAAAGATGGCATGCTACACATGCACATGCTCAAGGCCAACAAGCCTAAATACAAAGGAGCTATATCAAGCATGCCAAGATCAACCCAAACACCTATGGACAGACCTAAAACATGGCAAAATAAGCACATAATCTTCACAAGACCAAGCCTAAAACATGCTCCAACGAAGGCTAACACCCTAAGGCACATTAAGGCATAAACAAGGCATTACATGGCAACTATGCTAAGCATGCATGAAGTTCCAAAACCAACTTGAAATCATGTTATATTATGGATATATAAGCATGAAAAACAAACCAAACATGCTCAACACACACTCAAGCATAGGCTTTCTTAAGAGGCCAAAATATGCCCTTTTCAAGGACAACAAGGAGAGGGGGTGGCCCTCTCCTTCTTGGGACTTCAAAGCATCATCTTCACCACTGAAATCCCTCAAGATTTCAGTGGTGAAGAGACCTCAACACCAAAATCTCGGAGCTAACACAAAATGGCTCAAAATGAGGCCTTTTGAGGCCTAAGGGTGGTCAACAGCCCTCAAACAACAAAACACTCTTAATAAACAGTAAAGAGGGCCTAAAAACAGAACTTTTTTATGTTATACAATAAACACAAAAACAGCTCTAAGATAGGTATAAAATTAATGCAAGAATGGGGAAAAAAAGGACTAGAATCTCACCCTTGAAGACCCCTTCACAAATGGTGCTCCAATGGCCTCCTTGAGCTTGAATCCAACACCAAAATCTCAAAACAAACTCTTTAGAACCTCAGCTCCAAGAGGAAGGTGAAACACTAGGTGTTTGTGTGCAATAGTGAGACACAAAACACCTAGTGTACAAATAAGAGGGAAAGAGAGATAGAGAGTGTATATCTAACCCTAACCCTAGAAAAACCAGAGCTTGGTCTGTCTTTTTTTCTCCCAAAAATGTCTAAAAGCTCTCCTTCTTGCCTTAGAGAGAGCTTCTCTCTATATGCCTCTTGTAAAGCTTACAAGACAAGCTTTTTAAGAGGGAGATCCCTCCATACACGTGTATGGAGGGGAGCAAAAGCAATACAGCTGTCTAAAAATATCTGCAAAAGCAGATGAACAGCAATCGGCCGGCCAAAAATGCCATCTTGGCCAAAAATAGTGCCGACCGGCACAAAAAAGTGCTGACCGGCAACAAATAGTGCCGGCCGGCAAACTATATTGCCGGTGGCAGCGAAAACCAGCCGGTGGCCTCTAGCCACTGCCGGTGGTGGGTAGGGATGGTCTACAAGCCCTACCCTGCCTCTCAAAGGCAAGATGCAAGTGTTTGGTGCAAAACCAGACACTAAACGGTCGAGTTCGGGGATCCTGAGGCAAGGCGCGCGAGCCGAGACCTCCGGGAACTCCAAACGAACACAAACAAGGATAATCACCGAGTGTTCAAACGGTGACGTCCAAGTCTTGAGGACGGTCAAAAATGGGGTGTCTACAGTTGCCTCTCTTTGACAGAACTCGAAAGTCATAACAATGACGGGAGTGAATGTCAAAGCCCAGAGACGACCCATTTTTGACAAGGCCGAAGACTCAGACAAACATACAAGACAAATAAGGTATGCGCCCGGAGGCAGGGGCAAAATGCAAGACAATGCACAGAGCCGAGCATAACTTATGATCATGCAAATAAAGCTGTAATGAAGCAAACATGCGACAATTTTAAGCTAGCATACCAAACTACACTACAATGTAGAAAGGATGTAAGAGAATTATGGAATTCTCAATACGTCTCACTCGGGAGATACAATACCTGTGCGGCTCGTCTGGTTGCACCAGCTTCAAATGAACCGTACATACAATATCGTGCCTGCGAAGAAAACAAACTTAACAGGTACAATATGGTTAGCAACATGCATGACAATGCAAATGTGGTGTACTCGAAATGCGTGACAGCGCAAAGCAAGTGGGGAGCATGACAATGCTCGTGAAAATACAAACATGTAAGTGGAGCATGCGGTCTACGCCGGTAACGAATTGATCATAAGCATGCGGTCCACGCAGGTAACGAAACTTAATAAGCGGTCTACGCAAGTAATGGAATTAAGCATGCGGTCTACGCAATCAAAACATGCGGTCTACGCAAGTAATGGAATTAAGCATGCGGTCTACGCAATCAAGACATGCGGTCCACGCAGGTAATGGAATTAAGCATGCGGTCTACGCGATCAAAACATGCGGTCTACACAGGTAATGAAATTAAACATGCGGTCTACGCAAATAAGACATGCGGTCTACGCAGGTAATGAAATTAAACATGCGGTCTACGCAAATAAGACATGCGGTCTACGCAGGTAATGAAATTAAACATGCGGTCTACGCAAGTAAAACATGCGGTCTACGCAGGTATCGAAATTGGCAAGTATGCGGTCTACGCAAGCAAAACATGCGGTCTACGCAAGTAATGAAATTTAACATGCGGTCTACGCAATCAAGACATGCGGTCTACGCAGGCAATGGAATTTAAACATGCGATCTACGCAACCAAGACATGCGGTCTACGCAAGTAATGAAATTTAACATGCGGTCTACGCAATCAAGACATGCGGTCTACGCAGGTAATGAAATTTAAACATGCGATCTACGCAATCAAAACATGCGGTCTACGCAGGTAATGAAATTAAGCATGCGGTCTACGCAATCAAGACATGCGGTCTACGCAGGTAATGAAATTTGACATGCGGTCTACGCAATCAAGACATGCGGTCTACGCAGGTAATGAAATTTAAACATGCGATCTACGCAATCAAGACATGCGGTCTACGCAGGTAATGAAATTTAAACATGCGATCTACGCAATCAAAACAGGCGGTCTACGCAGGTAATGAAATTAAGCATGCGGTCTACGCAATCAAGACATGCGGTCTACGCAAATAAAGAATGAACATGCGTGTAACAGCGCCCGCGTGGGGCCTCGTGCTACAGTTCGGACTCGATTTGTGTCACGGTTCTAAATCTGAACCAAAGAGTCCAAATCTGGCAAATCGTTTTGAGAAACAGATTTTTTGAAAAAGTAGTGCCAAACATGGACTGCTTTGCCAGATACAGAGTCGCCACCTAAATATTTTTTTTTTTATGGGAGAATTTAGGAAACCCTGACTCGGTGCCGAAGGCCACATGTCCGTCATCACCGGAGTTGTCTCGGCTCGGGAGCTTGGGTACGATCGGGGAAGGTCAGCTATGAGCACCCCCTTTCGCCCGGTCCGAAGACCGGCCTCTACTAACCGTGATATCCGTTTTTGAAAACTTTATGTGTTCTTAAACCAATTGTTAGCCTAGAATTACTATGTTATGCGCGCAGCAAACAAGTATAGACTAGATTGCCTAATTTGGAAATAAACATTGCATATCCGTTTGGTTTGAAAATGCTTTGGAATTTGCTACTCGCAAGTAGGCTAAAATACGGATTTCAACGAGTTTTTCCAACTCAAACAATCCAACCTTCACCCACAGGCATTCAAAACAGTTTAACACATAAGCATCTAGCCACATGTTAAGCATGCTGTTATGGTAACATTCACACTCATGCGATATGCTAAAGCGGAAATACTTACCTAGTACTCCGTGCCAAAACAAAGAACTTGTTAGCAAACATGCATGATCCAAGTCCATGTGAAGTGCCTAATGCATCGCATACAAAATGTCGCTAAGATAGGCTCGACTAATCCTAGACATGTCATGTGAAAATGCACAATTATCACATATTCAATTTGGAATTGAAGTACTGATGCAGTTAGCATGATGTTCCGAGCCTAATGCATGTCAACAAATGCATGAATGCACGCATGCATAGCATAAGGTATGCTAAAATAAATGTGCCTTAATCTACCATCATAAGCAGGTAAATAAAAGGGAGGAAAGAAGTGGGGATTGGAAGACATTCACACCACCCACACACGCTTATTACAGATTTGCCCTCGCTCGGAGGGACCAAATAAATATTACAAATTAATTAACTACGCAAGCTAATTAAATATTACAAATTAATTAATTAACAAATTAACTAATTAATTAAAGCAGGAAAGCGTCTCGGGAAACGCGCCACCATGCGCAAGCTGCCTCTGTTTTCCTTCCTTTCCTCCTCTGGAGGTTGTAAAAACCTCAGGACTACATCCTTGGACAGAGGGTATCATCACCGGCTAGATGAAACTTCCACCGACAGTGTAGTATAGCCATCGGCACAAAATAGGGTCTGTCGGCAGAGAAAAATGTGCCGGTCGGCACATTACACTGCCGGTCGGCAGAGTATTTCTGCAGAACCTGCAACTCACAGCAACAAAGGGCAAAACAAGGCATGGCAGCATATTTCAAGGCATGTATGCATCAACCATGTCTCTTATCATTGTGATGACTCAAAGGGACATGTGCCCTGGTTCTCGGACCACCAATCACGCATTTCCATGCATGATGGCCCAAAGAACCAAGTATGCAACTTTGGTTTCAAATGTATGCACACCAATCAAACAAAACTCCCAATCCCTATCACACAAGTCAAGGGACAAGGAATGCATGCGAGATGCAATGCAACCTAAGCATGCAACCTAAGGAATGCAACATGGCATGGTAACAAACTCATGCAAGCATACAAGCATACAAATGGTAATGCTAACCAATGTCAAGATGGACTTATATGTGATTTGGGAAGCTCTAATAAGGCCCAAAACAGTAGCCATAATGACCAAAACAAGAAGCCAAAACACATGCACACATACACATGATGGAAAGCCTACACTTGGGCACAATTTAAACAACCCTCAAGCACACTTAAAAGGGACAAACGAGAGCAACTAGCATGCAACCTAAGCATTGAAATCATGTCATAAAATGATGCCAAATCATATTAAGCAAGACAAGCAAATGCATGTAAGCATGGTCTAAGCACTTGAAGCAAGTCATGAAGCTTTGAAGCATGTTTATCACAACAAACATGGCATGCATTGAACAACCTAAAACAGGTTTTTAGCTCATAACATGAGGCCCAAAAGACCACTTAGATGGCGTCTAGATGGCTCAAAGACAAAGGCATGCAAAGGCACCAAAACATGGAGCATTGCAACATATGCTTTCAAAGCATTAAAGAGGCATGCAAGGCAATCAAACAAGCATGGAAATGGGACTGAAATGACATATAGAATGATCCCAAATCACCAAAACAATGCAAAGATGGCATGCTACACATGCACATACTCAAGGCCAACAAGCCCAAATGCAAAGGAGCCATATAATGCATGCTAAAATCGACCCAAACGACTATGGACAGATCTAAAACATGGCAAAATAAGCATATAATCTTCACAAATACAAGCCTAAAACATGCTCCAACAAAGGCTAACAACCTAGACATGTTAAGGCACAAATATGGCATTACAAGGCAACTATGCTAAACATGCATAAGGTTCCAAAACCAACTTGAAATCATGTTATATCATGGATATATAAGCATGAAAAACAAACCAAACATGCCCAACACACACTCAAGCATAGGCTTCTTTAAGAGGCCAAAATGTGCCCTTTTCAAGGACAACAAGGAGAGGGGGTGGCCCTCTCCTTCTTGGGACTTCAAAGCATCATCTTTACCACTGAAATCCCTCAAGATTTCAGTGGTGAAGAGACCTCAAAACCAAAATCCCGGAGCTAGCACAAAATGGCTCAAAATGAGGCCTTTTGAGGCCTAAGGGTGGTCAACACCCCTCAAACAACAAAACACTCTTAATAAACAATAAAGAGGGCCTAAAAACAGAACTTTTTTATGTTATACAACAAGCACAAAAACAGCTCTAAGATAGGTATAAAATCAAAGCAAAAATAAGGGAAAAAGGGACTAGTTTCTTACCCTTGTAGTCCTCTTCAACAATGGTGCTCCAATGGCCTTCTTGAGCTTGAATCTAACACCAAAATCTCAAAACACACTCTTTGGAACCTCAGCTCCAAGAGGAAGGTGAAACACTAGGTGTTTGTGTGCAATAGTAAGGCACAAAACACCTAGTGTGCAAAATGAGAGGGAAATAGAGATAGAAAGTGTATATCTAACCCTAACCCTAGAAAAACCAGAGCTCTTCTCTGTATTTCTCTCCCTCAAAAATGTCTAAGCTCTCTTCTTCTTGCCTTTTGAGAGGGCTTCTCTCTATAAGCCTCTTGTAAAGCTTACCAAACAAGCTTTGCAAGAGGGAGATCCCTCCATACACGTGTATGGAGGGGAGAAAAAGTTATACAGCTGTCCAAAAATATCTGCAAAAGCAGATGAACAGCAATCGGCCGGCAAAAAAATGCCATCTTGGCCAAACAAAGTGCCGACCAGCACAAAAAAGTGCTGACCGGCAACAAATAGTGCCGACCGGCAAACTAAATTGCCGGTGGCAGCAAAAACCAGCCGGTGGCATCTAGCCACTGCCGGTGAAGGGTGGGGATGGTCTACAAGCCCCACTCTGCCTCTCAAAGGCAAGATGCAAGTGTTTGGTGCAAAACCAGACACTAAACGGTCGAGTTCGGGGATCCTGAGGCGGGGCGCGCGAGCCGAGACCTCCGGGAACTCCAAACGAACACAAACATGGATAGTCACCGAGTGTTCAAACGGTGACGTCCAAGTCTTGAGGACGGTCAAAAATGGGGTGTCTACAGTTGCCCCTCTTTGACAGAACTCGAAAGTCATAACAATGACGGGAGTGAATGTCAAAGCCCAGAGACGACCCATTTTTGACAAGGCCGAAGACTTAGACAAACATGCAATACAAATAAGATATGCGCCCGGAGGCAGGGGCAAAATGCAAGACAATGCATGAAGCCGAGCATAACTTATGATCATGCAAAGAAAGCTGTAACGAAGCAAACATGCAACAGTTTTAAGCTAGCATACCAAACTACACTACAATGCAGAAAGGATGTAAGAGAATTATGGAATTCTCAAAATGTCTCACTCGGGAGATACAATACCTGTCCGGTTCGTCTGGTCGCACCAGCTTCAAATGAACCGTACATACAATATCGTGCCTGAAAAGAAAACAAACTTAACAGGTACAATATCGTTAGCAACATGCATGACAATGCAAAATGGATGCAAAACGAAATGCAATATATACAAAACAATGTATAAACAATGCAAATGAAGATGCAATGTAATTGAAACAATGCAAGCTACATGCAAAGCATTTGGATCGTGATCCAATCACGAGCGGTTCGAAACCACACCTATGTCAAATAGATTGATGGAGGTAACAAGTCTGTCTACCATAGAACGGTCAACTGAACTATGAGTATTGTAGACAGACGCAAGAACAAGTATTGGGTGGAATTGACATAAGTGGGGAAACAACCCGCTGGAGAAAGGACTACGATCCTAATGCCGGATGCAAAAATTACACTACAATGTAATGGATAGATATGGCACGCAGGCCAAACCGAATCTTGCCTAGGAAAGGCATGCATACATACGAGCCATGTGTAACACAGAAAAGGTGCCGCAACCCTCAACCAACATACCAGCGTGGAATCGGCGCGATACACATACAGAACTGTGTTTTAACATGAAAAGTAAGGGCACATACCAGACCAAGCTCAACCTGGAAAGGCGCAAGCCATTAGGCGGAAGGTGATGCAATGAATGCATGCAATCTACAATGCAATATCTACAAATATGCAATGGAATGGATACAATGGATATGGCATACAAGCCAAACCAAATCTTGCCTAGGAAAGGCATGCATACATACGAGCCATGTGTAACACAGAAAAGGTGCCGCAACCCTCAACCAACATATCAACGTGGAATCGGCGCGATACACATACAGAACTGTGTTTTAACATGAAATGTAAGGACACATACCAGACCAAGCTCAACCTGGAAAGGCGCAAGCCATAGGCGGAAGGCGATGCAATGAATGCATGCAATCTACAATGCAAATGCATGACAATGCACTATGATGCAACTTTCCCTATCTTACCAACAGGGTGATATACTAGGTTGGTTCAGTATCCAGGACTGAGGCGTAGACATGCCGCCTCAACCTATGGGGCTTCCATACAGATTTCAAGCCGAGGGTAAACCTCTGGGTATTTAAACCAGACTTTAGTCTCGGAACTCCCGAACCTTTGCGTTCTAGGCATAAGCCGTTCGAACTCTAGTTTCCACCGTCCCAGTTGGTCTTCTAGGAACTCATCGCAAGCACAAACAGGTGGCTTTACCAGACCACCGAAAGTCGTTCGGGCACGACAAACACCGAAGGAATTGCACCTTCAGAGGATTTAAGGTCTCCTAGACCGGGATGCAAAATGTATGCATGACAATGCATGTTTTTTTTGTTTTGTTTTTTTTTCTGAAATGCAAATGATGCAAGTGATGCATGTTGCATGGAATGCGCGACAACACGCGGCTCTCGAAGTGTACGACAATGCGAACACTAAAGGTCTTACACCTTCCAAGGATTTATGGTCTCCTAGACCGTACGTGTTTAAGGTCTCGCCAGACCATGCGTGTTTAAGGTCTCGCCAGACCGTGCGTGTTTAAGGTCTCGCCAGACCGTGGGGGATTGCAAGACGCGTGACAATGCGCTGAAGGTTTCGCACCTCCAAAGGATTTAAGGTCTCCTAGACCGTGCGTGTTTAAGGTCTCGGCAGACCGTGCGCGTTTAAGGTCTCGCCAGACCGTGTATTGCACGATGGTATGATGCGCAAGATAGCGCAATGCGTTAGGCAACGCGAGTGCACAGGACAGTGCGATGGAATGCATGCAAAATGCAATGAGATGCGCAAAACAGCGCGAACAATTTTGAAATGCACAAAACAGTGCAATGCGCAGAACAGCGCGAGGTTTGAAATGCACAAAACAGTGCAATGCGCAGAACAGCGCGAACAATGTAATGCACAAAACAGTGCGATGCGCAGAACAGCGCGAACAATGCAATGCACAAAACAGTGCGATGCGCAGAACAGCGCGAACAATTCAATGCACTAACAAGTGCAATTAAGGTGCGCAAGATAGCGCGAACAAATGCAATGCACAAAACAGTGCGATGCGCAGAACAGCGCGAAGAAAATGTAATGAACAGAACAGTGCGATGCGCAAAATAGCGCGAACAAAATACAATGCACTAACAAGTGCGATGCGCAAAATAGCGCGAAGGAAATGTAATGCACAGAACAGTGCGATGCGCAAAATAGCGCGAACAAAATGCAATGCACAAAACAGTGCGATGCGCAGAACAGCGCGAAGAAAATGTGATGCACAAAACAGTGCGATGCCAAGTGTGACGTGCATGCCACACGGAGTGTAAATCGGCTCAAATGCGCAACAACGCATGTATTCCGGAATGCACGACAATGCATGGAATGGAAATGCAATGATGATACATGAGAAATGTGCACGACAATGCACAGGGGTGGCGCACGATAGTGCGATGTAATGCACCGAAGTAGTGTGATGAACTTGTGCAACACACATGGGGCAACTTTTGAATTTAAAAGGATACAAAAAGGATACACCTTGCATGAATTCGAGCGCCACGCACTGGAGACACGGTCTGCGGTCAAAACGGAGGCCGGTTGAGCGTCGGAGATGCACTTTCTTGCACTTTCTTCAGCTATGAAGACCCAAAACAACTCAAATGGCCTAAACAAGGCTGTGGGAACCCCACCGGCCGAAAGGGGAGGCCACCGGCTGGCCATCGGCACAAAAATAATTCTATCGGCACAAAAAAGTGCCGGCCGGCACAAAACATTGCCGACCGGCAAGCAGTTGCTGAATCGGGGCAGTTTTGTCTTTTCACTTCGGGCATTATAAAATAGGGCTTGAAAACCCTATTCTTCACTTTTCCACCGCCGAAAATTCTTGCCCTCTCTCTCTAGAGTGCTTCTGTCTCATTTTTCGCCCGTTTCTTCGCGTTCTACGCCCGTTTCGTCGTCGGATTCGCGTTTCTCTTCGCGTTTCGGACATTTTCCACCGATCACATTCTCGTTTCGGCGCCTCGTTCGGCGTTCTCGCCTTCTCGGGGTTTGTTCCCCTCACTTTCCTCTTGATTTCCGTGCCTTTTCACATTCCGGCCTTCCCGGCCATTTTCGACCCTCTCGGGAGTTGACTTTTCAGTTGACTCTTCGTATTCCGGCTCGGTTTTCCTTTTCCGGCCATTTTTACATTATTCTCTACATGGCGGACGACATTCCACGTGTCGGGACTCCCCCGGACCACGAGATGGATCCCGGGGTCGAGCTCTTACCACTGAGCGAGCGCCCGTTCGACCCGGCGACCTACCGGCCGGCGATTCACGTTCTGCCCCCAGACGGCCTGCGTCAGTTCCGGAGTTTCGAGAGGTACGCGGCCCCTGAGCTACTGCTGCGTGAGCCTACCTCCCACCTTTCATTCGGCACTCCCGAGGTAACTCTTCATCTTCTGCTTTACTTTCTGCAATGTAGGATACAAAACTGCCATAGTTAGCTGTATTCTCTAACTGCTGAAATCTGATATGCCGTAGACCGTAGTTGACTGTAAACATACATACAACTGATATCTTCTTGAGACTGACACATGCACACACACTGCACTAGCCCTGAATCACCCAAACACACGGTACACACTGTATTTCACTGCACACACACTGGTACCCAGTATTTGTCTGAATCTGACAAACTTGCATACATGCCATATCTGTCTTTTCAAAATTGCATTTTGAATGTTGTCCTGCTATTGTTGTTTTCTGTTTACAGGAGGGTTCCCATACCATCCGTGGGTATGGGAATACTGGCGCACGGGAGTGGTATGACGAGCTCCCTGATGCGGTCCGACGCATCGTGGACCGAGCGGGCTTCGGCACCTTCTGCCGAGGACTCTCCAGGCTCTCCACATGCAGACCTCTCCTTGCTGCTTTGGCGGAGAGGTGGTGGGACACCACCGATTCTTTCCATTTCTCTGCTACAGGGGATATGACGATGACCCCTCATGACTTCTCGATGCTCACAGGCATCGGGGTAGGGGGTGATCCGATCCCCTTCGACATAGCGATGGATGAGTGGACCGCCGCTCAGGTTCATTTACTGGGGGAGGCCCCTCCGCTAGCTCGCCCAGGCTTCGTCCGCTATTCCTGGTTCGAGGCACAGTTCAGGGTCCTGCTCGCATTGGGGGAGGAGACTCAGATGACCGAGGAGGACGTGGAGAGGTATGCTCGGGGCTTCCTCATGTTCCTGTTCGGGACTACTATCTTCGCCGACCGGGCGAACACCGTGCCTCTCTGCCTTCTCAGTGCACTGGTGGACGTCCGAGACATCTTGCACTACGACTGGGGCGGCGCTGCTCTGGCCACCCTGTACGGCTATATGAGCTCGGCTTCTCGTGGCAGCGGCCAGCTGCTTGGAGGCTACTGGCGAGCTTGGGAGGTACATTCCTTCTCCGCTTTTCCTTTCTGTCTCGTACTTTCTGTACCCTGTACACTGCACACACTGTAGTCTGCCTTAGACTTGCTGTATACTGTACACACGGCACACACATACATTCTGCCTTACACTGACTGTACACTGTTCACACTGTACACAATACACGGCTCAACACACGGCTCTGCCATTTCTGCTTCATTCTGTATATCCTGCTTTATCTGATGGTCATACTGACATCTGTTTTGCAGTTGTGGGTTTATGCCTACTTCCCTAGGCTTGCACCTGTGCCAGTTGCGGAGCCTCCTCCGGCTGTTCCTTTCTCGAGTCGCTTTGACGGGGGATGCACCCGGCGACCTCGGGAGACATTCGGCTTCTTCCGCCGATATTTCGACACCATCACCCCCACAGAGGTATGCTTTACTTTCAGTTCGTTTAGCTTCGCTTTCCCACTGCATATTTCAATAACAGTAGATAACAAACTGTCTGTTACTTTCAGATCACATGGCGGCCATGGGCTTCGCTGCCGTCGGCGATGCGGGGTCGGTTCCCTGGTGCTGAGGAGACCTCGCGTTTCCGGATTTTGCTGGAGGGCCCGGTCTGTCGGGCTTGGTACCTGGGGGAGCGTTTTCTACGCCAGACCCGCGGGTTACCTGAGCAGATAGTCCCGGCTCACCCTCCTGCAGAGATGAGGGAGACCGAGGGGCAGACCACTGAGCAGTTGGATGATTACTCCATCGGCTGGGAGGAGGCCGGCTTCCGAGGCACCGGCGACTATCAGGAGTACGTGCGGACGTACCTGATGCGACCTTTGAGCGGCCATCGAGCAGGGGGGGCCAGGCCTGTAGCATCGGCGGCTGGGGCCGGAGCAGGAGTAGGGGCCGGATCTTCGAGGAGGGCCCGGGTCCGTGGCAGGGGCGGAGTGCGGGGTGGACGAGGAGCTGGGTGGCCTGCCCTGCCCGCTGTGCTGACTTTCCAGGGGCAGGGTGGGGCGACCTATCAGATCCCCTTCGCCCCTCCACCGGCTGGGCATGAGTTCACTGACATCCCCGACCTTCCGCCGGTATGTATCACTGCACTTCGTACAGTTATCTCATTTCAGTTTACTGATATTCCACAGAATACTAATGCATCTGATACCTTTGCAGGCTTCTTCTGAGTACACCCGTCAGTCGTTGGCGATGAATGCCTCGATGATGGGGATGCTCCAGCGGACATTTGACCTCCTAGCCGTCTACAGCATACCGGTATGTCCTTCTGACACTGGCCTCAAACCATTCATACACTGCTTCGCATAATCTGATTCACGGCACAACACCTGACACACTGATCTCGCAGCATCTGATACACTGCATACACTGCATTCTGCACTGTACTCTGTACTGATAAACTGCTCACGGCATTCATACACTGTACTCATATACTGCATTCTACACTGATAAACTGTCTACAGTATACTGATGCATTTCACTTTTTGTGTACTTTTTCAGCCTCCCTTCCAGATTCCCATGGCAGGAGGTGCTCCAGCCAGACCTTCTGTCCCTGCCCGGGGGAGAGATGAGGAGGGCAGGATATTTCCCCGCACTAGGGGTGGGCGTACTCACGTCGGGAGCAGCTCGCGGGCTCCAGTCCCGGACGACGACGAGGAGTCAGAGGCGGAGGCAGAGTCATCGGAGGAGGAGACCGGAGACGGTTCTAGCTCAGGCTCTGACGACGACGCTGTTGATGCTCCTGGACCCTCGTCCAGGAAGAGGACCAGGGCAGACTGACGGCCCTTCGGAGTGCTTGACACAGATGTAGATTTTTGCTATCTTTTCTTTCTTTCCTTGTACTTTTCTTTTTGGTTGGTAGATAGATTACCTTGTACTGCCACAGGCAGGTTTTGTTTCCAAAGCTTGTACATTTGAAAAGATAGTGAAATGAAACAGACTTTTTATCTGAAAAAGTGTTTACATTTACACATTTCATGCATTACATCGCATCTCATCATGTTACACTTCAATGTGAACGGAACTGATTGGTTGTCTGAAAATTGAACACTTGCACTGTAATAATCAGATAACTTAAACAGCCAACAACCAAAACAACCCAAGCAACCCACTGCCTGATTCTTAGACACACAGCCCTTACTCTGTTGGGGATTGATCTGCATACAGCCCAAAACACAGCATTCAGTTCATTCTGCACACTGCAATTCTCAAACAAAACAGCCCAATCTAACAGGACGGACCTCAAAGATGGAACCGGTTGGAGTCGAAACACGCTCGAATGTAGAGAATGGCACAACATTCTGAGCATAAGCGATTTTTGAAATCGAATGAGGGTTTTTCAAACCGGGATATCGAGCCTACCACTGAACACAGCGGAAAGGACTCAAATATAGGTACACGACCTAAACACAACGAGACACGCTCGGGAAAGACTAAAAACAAAAGACGAGACCGTCAAATGAAAGAGACACGACACACAGACGCGTAACCAAAGATGGGGGACCTCGGACCACGAGGAGCCAGTTCAATCTGGGTATTGTTTCCCACCCTCTCTCATTTGTGATTCTCACATCACTCGGCTATCAAGCTCGGATTTTTCTCTCAAAACCCCTTTTCCTCTCTTTTCTCTCAACTCACACCTCTCTATTCTTCATTCTCTCATTTTTCATCCCTCCCCGGGGTGATTGATGGATCAATGGAAAGGTGCGGGTTTATGCTCAACACCGCTAGCTCACGGCTATTTCTTCCGGCAGGCAGAGTGCTCTTCTGGCAAGTACGTCGGTGACGGGGAAAAGACAGAACGCCTGGCTCAACTGTGCCCCTAGTTCATCATTTTAACCATTTTTCGTTTTTGCCTTCTACTAAAACGGTTTTGATCAAAACGAGAGTTGGATTAACGTACTTGTTCGATTTTTGATTTGAAAAACATGCAAGTCAAGCTGCAAGCACTGAAAGTTTTCCTTTTTGGATCCAAGACAATGGTCCGATTTTGGAAAATGAAATAGTTTTCGAGAAAGTAATCAACCTCAGTAAAAATTTTCAAAAACTATTTTTCAAACAGTCAATGCTCAACGAGCATGGAACTTACCCTTCGAGATGCGCAACCTCGGATCGGAGGCAATGGAAAATTGCCCCTGGTTTGAAGGGGGTGGGAGGCAACGGAAAGTTGCCCCTAGTCTGAATGGCGTCTCACGACGGCTCGTGGCAACGGAAAGTTGCCCCTTGTTTGGGATGGTGCCGCAGCAATCCACAGACAGTCTTCATTGGCGGTGGTCGAGCTCTTAGACACAGCGATGACGAAGACGGTCATAACACATATATGGACACAGTCACCTTGGGAGCGTTGGCCACTGGACTTTGGCACGAAATTGAAACCATTGCATGGACTGAGACGCTTATGAAAGCGTTGGGGGCTGGACTTCATGATGAAGTTGCCTACGTATCCCAAACATGGGAATCAAGCCTTACGTAGTTCCGGTTAAGGTCCACTCGGGTATTTTAACCTTCACTTTGTTTGGCTCTTACTTTTGCCAAGGCGCCCAATGCAGGTTTTCGACCTTGCGAGCTTCTTTTCATTTTCTTTTGTTCGTTTCTTTTTCTTTTCTTTTCTTTTTTTTTGCTTTTCTTTTCTTCTTTCTTTTTTTTTCTTTCTTTTTGTATTTTTTTATTTTGTATTTTTCTCTTGCTCTAACTTTTGCCTGGGTCGCCCTTCCGGGTTTTCGGCCCAGCGAGCCTCTCAAAGGGTAAAAGTGTAGCAAGTCCATGCCAAATGGTTTTTTGAAATTGAAGCCTCTCTGTGTCCAGGAGAACGGCTGTTGCACTGATTTGCGGAGAATCCATCAGGGTTACTCTACGAGCTTCTCCCGGCGAGATCTACTCCTTCTGATTCGGCCTTGATGCTTCTTGATCGAAGGCTACCTCAAAACTGGCCACACGGGCCTTTCATGGCGTTTGTCCGTTGAACTTTTCTGAACAGTCTGAATGGGTTCAAAGTCGGAACGGGTTGAATCTTGAGGCTGAGAGCGATCCGAAGCTGCGCGATCTCAAGAACGATTCCACACAGGTCTTCACAAGGCCGCGTAAAATATTTGTTTTTGAAAGTTTTTAAGAAAGCGACGAATCGCTCGTGCCGAAGATAGTGTGGAACCAATCTGGATCAGGCCAGGGTCCTTCTCAGTACTCACGCCGACAAGCATGATTTCATTCATAAAAAGGCTCAGCACGCCTCTCTTTCTCTCAAAATGATCAAAATTTTACAAATCCTGAGGAATTCGCTCCTCTTCGTTTTTATCACCGCAGTGTTCAAAAGGTTTGTTTTTTGAAAAACTTAGGTTAATGCTATGAGTTTGGCGCGCAGGAGAGCAGGCGAGATGTACTGTCAGCCCAATCAAATTTTCTGGCACTTATGCTGAAAGCAAGGACGAAGGTTGAGATAGCAACAGCTGTTTCAACCGGCTTTGTTGGTGCAACTGGCCCCTCGGTAGAGACAGACTCAAAACAAAACAGATAATTACAAAACAAAACGGTGTTCGAGGCAACAACCCCAGAATCACCTGGTATTATATACAACGGGGACTGACTCGATACAACAAGACAGCCACTTAAGCAGAAAAAGACTGACTCAAGACAGAGAGACAGACTCAAAACAAAAGACTGACTCGATATCCAAGCCAGGATTTACAAAACTCGGTTTCACCGATGCTCAAAAATGCGTGCCAGACGCTTCATCCAAAAAGGTACCAAATGTTGCCCGCAGGCGGTTTACTTTACATACTCGCAGTATCTGAGCCCTCGAAATCCAACAACTGAGTGGTGACGGGCTTGCCTGAGGTGGGTGGTAGGATAACCTTGTTATCAATCAAATCCTGCACTTCATGACGAAGGCGGGAACATCCATCGGTACTGTGACCGGACTGCTGATGGTACGCGCAGTACAAGGTAGCATCATGAGTGGCGGGGAGATTCTTCGGGAGTGGCCGGGACTCCAAAGGCTTAAGATGCCCATTCTTCGCCAATATCAACAATGCCCTAGACAAAGGCATGTGGAGGTCGTGAAAGACTCTGCGCCCTCGAGGCAGGTACTTTGCAGTTTGAGGATTCTTGCCAGACGCGCTGGCGAAAGGATCAGCTGGCGCTGCCTTGGCTTTTTGAACCTTTCCCGGTGCAGGGTTGGGAACAACAGGAACTGTTTGGGTATGACGGGGCCCATCCCGGTCTTCTGCCTGGCTTGAACTGCCTTTGGTTGGAGCGGGGAAAGCATCATCTATAGCTTTGGTCACTATTGCAGATGTTTGTTGCTTGTTCATCCCTCTGGCCTTCAGAGCCTCGACTGCCCACAGCAGTTGTTCAATGGGGTCGGCGTCTATCTTTGCCTTGTCCTTTCCTTTGGCCTCAGCCTGATCGAGGGTCTGGGTTGGTGCTGACATGTCATGGCTATAGCCGGAAGCCACCTCTGGCTGGCTGAGCTCTATCACAATCCGCCCCAGTAGCGGGGGCTCCTATGGTACAAAATTCCCGGCATACGGTGCCGTTGGCGGTGAAGCCGACATCCCATAGGCGAGGTCTGCCACAGACCTTTGGAGATCGCCTATCATCCCCATCAATTCGAAGGTGGTGGGCTCACGAGCCTGGTATAACTGGGGAGCCCAAACCGGGTGCACAACGGGCGACCTGGGCGGGTATGACATACTGATATTGGCCTCACTCTGCGGAGCGGTCCCCTGCTCCGATACAGCTGCCATAACCATAATTTCTTCTGAACTTTGTGCCGCCATAAATCTTGCCTCAGCAAAAGGGGACACTGGCTATTCTGTTTCAACTCTGCGACTCTCTGAACTGAAAGGAAAAACAGACAGCATTTCAGCCCAAACTGATCAAACACGGGTGTAGCTAAACAACTGTACCCTACTGCTGATCACTGTTTCCAAATTTCTGTTCCCGAAAACTGAACCGATACCCGCGGATAACTGATTCCTGATAACTGATTCTCAACAATACTGATTCTGATGCCCTCGGGCCCGATACTCAAACTCACAAACTGGTATATGCATTCCTGTAGAGATACACTCTAAAAGCACATAGCAAGTAAGAGAGAGCCAAAACACCCCTATGTTGGGGTAGGGTTTCCCTGTCCTATTTTGTCAGGAGCTAGGGTTTCACTACGCACACAGCGGTTTCAAACAACTTAGCATCGGGTAAGCAACCTGTCCTAGCTTGGAATGGTCACTATGGTTCCGAATATGCACTAGGTCGAATGGTCAAAAGGGGTGCCCCGGTAAACCAGGGTTTGTGTTCCCATACTGTCAGAGCCCATAGCCGGTCAGCCTTATGGACATGCCTTGACAAGACAAGCCTCCGGCAAACCGTTCAGGAATGGCAGATGGCAAACACTGTGTTCCTAGGCGCACCAATGCACATGCAATGCAAAGAAACACATAAATGAAGTCAAAACAGGATATCACGAGTTCGAGTCAAGCTCTCTAAAAATCCCCAGCAGAGTCGCCAGAAACTGTAACAGCGCCCGCGTGGGGCCTCGTGCTACAGTTCGGACTCGATTTGTGTCACGGTTCTAAATCTGAACCAAAGAGTCCAAATCTGGCAAATCGTTTTGAGAAACAGATTTTTTGAAAAAGTAGTGCCAAACATGGACTGCTTTGCCAGATACAGAGTCGCCACCTAAATATTTTTTTTTTTATGGGAGAATTTAGGAAACCCTGACTCGGTGCCGAAGGCCACATGTCCGTCATCACCGGAGTTGTCTCGGCTCGGGAGCTTGGGTACGATCGGGGAAGGTCAGCTATGAGCACCCCCTTTCGCCCGGTCCGAAGACCGGCCTCTACTAACCGTGATATCCGTTTTTGAAAACTTTATGTGTTCTTAAACCAATTGTTAGCCTAGAATTACTATGTTATGCGCGCAGCAAACAAGTATAGACTAGATTGCCTAATTTGGAAATAAACATTGCATATCCGTTTGGTTTGAAAATGCTTTGGAATTTGCTACTCGCAAGTAGGCTAAAATACGGATTTCAACGAGTTTTTCCAACTCAAACAATCCAACCTTCACCCACAGGCATTCAAAACAGTTTAACACATAAGCATCTAGCCACATGTTAAGCATGCTGTTATGGTAACATTCACACTCATGCGATATGCTAAAGCGGAAATACTTACCTAGTACTCCGTGCCAAAACAAAGAACTTGTTAGCAAACATGCATGATCCAAGTCCATGTGAAGTGCCTAATGCATCGCATACAAAATGTCGCTAAGATAGGCTCGACTAATCCTAGACATGTCATGTGAAAATGCACAATTATCACATATTCAATTTGGAATTGAAGTACTGATGCAGTTAGCATGATGTTCCGAGCCTAATGCATGTCAACAAATGCATGAATGCACGCATGCATAGCATAAGGTATGCTAAAATAAATGTGCCTTAATCTACCATCATAAGCAGGTAAATAAAAGGGAGGAAAGAAGTGGGGATTGGAAGACATTCACACCACCCACACACGCTTATTACAGATTTGCCCTCGCTCGGAGGGACCAAATAAATATTACAAATTAATTAACTACGCAAGCTAATTAAATATTACAAATTAATTAATTAACAAATTAACTAATTAATTAAAGCAGGAAAGCGTCTCGGGAAACGCGCCACCATGCGCAAGCTGCCTCTGTTTTCCTTCCTTTCCTCCTCTGGAGGTTGTAAAAACCTCAGGACTACATCCTTGGACAGAGGGTATCATCACCGGCTAGATGAAACTTCCACCGGCAGTGTAGTATAGCCATCGGCACAAAATAGGGTCTGTCGGCAGAGAAAAATGTGCCGGTCGGCACATTACACTGCCGGTCGGCAGAGTATTTCTGCAGAACCTGCAACTCACAGCAACAAAGGGCAAAACAAGGCATGGCAGCATATTTCAAGGCATGTATGCATCAACCATGTCTCTTATCATTGTGATGACTCAAAGGGACATGTGCCTTGGTTCTCGGACCACCAATCACGCATTTCCATGCATGATGGCCCAAAGAACCAAGTATGCAACTTTGGTTTCAAATGTATGCACACCAATCAAACAAAACTCCCAATCCCTATCACACAAGTCAAGGGACAAGGAATGCATGCGAGATGCAATGCAACCTAAGCATGCAACCTAAGGAATGCAACATGGCATGGTAACAAACTCATGCAAGCATACAAGCATACAAATGGTAATGCTAACCAATGTCAAGATGGACTTATATGTGATTTGGGCAGCTCTAATAAGGCCCAAAACAGTAGCCATAATGACCAAAACAAGAAGCCAAAACACATGCACACATACACATGATGGAAAGCCTACACTTGGGCACAATTTAAACAACCCTCAAGCACACTTAAAAGGGACAAACGAGAGCAACTAGCATGCAACCTAAGCATTGAAATCATGTCATAAAATGATGCCAAATCATATTAAGCAAGACAAGCAAATGCATGTAAGCATGGTCTAAGCACTTGAAGCAAGTCATGAAGCTTTGAAGCATGTTTATCACAACAAACATGGCATGCATTGAACAACCTAAAACAGGTTTTTAGCTCATAACATGAGGCCCAAAAGACCACTTAGATGGCGTCTAGATGGCTCAAAGACAAAGGCATGCAAAGGCACCAAAACATGGAGCATTGCAACATATGCTTTCAAAGCATTAAAGAGGCATGCAAGGCAATCAAACAAGCATGGAAATGGGACTGAAATGACATATAGAATGATCCCAAATCACCAAAACAATGCAAAGATGGCATGCTACACATGCACATACTCAAGGCCAACAAGCCCAAATGCAAAGGAGCCATATAATGCATGCTAAAATCGACCCAAACGACTATGGACAGATCTAAAACATGGCAAAATAAGCATATAATCTTCACAAATACAAGCCTAAAACATGCTCCAACAAAGGCTAACAACCTAGACATGTTAAGGCACAAATATGGCATTACAAGGCAACTATGCTAAACATGCATAAGGTTCCAAAACCAACTTGAAATCATGTTATATCATGGATATATAAGCATGAAAAACAAACCAAACATGCCCAACACACACTCAAGCATAGGCTTCTTTAAGAGGCCAAAATGTGCCCTTTTCAAGGACAACAAGGAGAGGGGGTGGCCCTCTCCTTCTTGGGACTTCAAAGCATCATCTTTACCACTGAAATCCCTCAAGATTTCAGTGGTGAAGAGACCTCAAAACCAAAATCCCGGAGCTAGCACAAAATGGCTCAAAATGAGGCCTTTTGAGGCCTAAGGGTGGTCAACACCCCTCAAACAACAAAACACTCTTAATAAACAATAAAGAGGGCCTAAAAACAGAACTTTTTTATGTTATACAACAAGCACAAAAACAGCTCTAAGATAGGTATAAAATCAAAGCAAAAATAAGGGAAAAAGGGACTAGTTTCTTACCCTTGTAGTCCTCTTCAACAATGGTGCTCCAATGGCCTTCTTGAGCTTGAATCTAACACCAAAATCTCAAAACACACTCTTTGGAACCTCAGCTCCAAGAGGAAGGTGAAACACTAGGTGTTTGTGTGCAATAGTAAGGCACAAAACACCTAGTGTGCAAAATGAGAGGGAAATAGAGATAGAAAGTGTATATCTAACCCTAACCCTAGAAAAACCAGAGCTCTTCTCTGTATTTCTCTCCCTCAAAAATGTCTAAGCTCTCTTCTTCTTGCCTTTTGAGAGGGCTTCTCTCTATAAGCCTCTTGTAAAGCTTACCAAACAAGCTTTGCAAGAGGGAGATCCCTCCATACACGTGTATGGAGGGGAGAAAAAGTTATACAGCTGTCCAAAAATATCTGCAAAAGCAGATGAACAGCAATCGGCCGGCAAAAAAATGCCATCTTGGCCAAACAAAGTGCCGACCGGCACAAAAAAGTGCTGACCGGCAACAAATAGTGCCGACCGGCAAACTAAATTGCCGGTGGCAGCAAAAACCAGCCGGTGGCATCTAGCCACTGCCGGTGAAGGGTGGGGATGGTCTACAAGCCCCACTCTGCCTCTCAAAGGCAAGATGCAAGTGTTTGGTGCAAAACCAGACACTAAACGGTCGAGTTCGGGGATCCTGAGGCGGGGCGCGCGAGCCGAGACCTCCGGGAACTCCAAACGAACACAAACATGGATAGTCACCGAGTGTTCAAACGGTGACGTCCAAGTCTTGAGGACGGTCAAAAATGGGGTGTCTACAATGCGGTCTACGCAAGTAAAGAATGAACATGCGGTCTACGCAAATAAAGAATTAACATGCGGTCTACGCAAATAAAGAGATGATTACAAACATGCGGTCTACGCAGGTAATGTAATTAACATGCATGACAATGCAAAATGCAATGAGAT
This sequence comes from Camellia sinensis, assembly GCF_055761805.1. Taxonomy (NCBI): domain Eukaryota; kingdom Viridiplantae; phylum Streptophyta; class Magnoliopsida; order Ericales; family Theaceae; genus Camellia; species Camellia sinensis. Next base: position 77,225,016 of record NC_138970.1, read on the forward strand.
GCGCAAAACAGCGCGACGGAATACAATGCACAAAACAGTGCGACGATTTGAAATGCACAAAACAGTGCGATGGTTTGAAATGCACAAAACAGTGCGACGGTTTGAAATGCACAAAACAGTGCGATGCGCAAAACAACGCGAACAATTTTGAAATGCACAAAACAGTGCAATGCGCAGAACAGCGCGAGGTTTGAAATGCACAAGACAGTGCGATGACCAGTGTGACACGCACGCCACACGGAATGTAAACGGGCTTAAATGCGCAACAACGCACGTATTCCGGAATGCATGACAATGCATGGAATGGAAATGCAATGATGATGCATGAGAAATGTGCACGACAATGCAAAGGGGTGCGTGTTGCAACGCATGTAACACGTGCATAACAATGCAAATGTGTGACGCACGACAGCGTGATGTAATGCATCGAAGTAGTGTGATGAACTTGTGCAACACACATGGGGCAACTTTTGAATTTAAAAGGATACAAAAAGGATACACCTTGCACGAATTCGAGTGCCACGCACTGGAGACACGGCCCGCGGTCAAAACGGAGGTCGGTTGAACGTCGGAGATGCACTTTCTTGCACTTTCTTGAGCTATGAAGACCACAAACTTCTCATATGGCCTAACCAAGGCTGTGGGAACCCCACCGGCCGAAAGGGGAGGCTACCGGCTGGCCATCGGCACAAAAACAATTCTATCGGCACAAAAAAGTGCCGCCCGGCACAAAACATTGCCGACCGGCAAACAGTTGCTGGTGCGGGGCAGTTTTGTCTTTTCACCTTGGGTGTTATAAAATAGGGTTTCAAACCCTATTTTCTCATTTCTCTCACGCCGAAAACTCTTGTTCTCTCTCTCTAGAGCTTTTTCTCTTCCCCGTTTCTCCGTTTCTTCGCGTTCTACGCCCGTTTCGTCGTCGGATTCGCGTTTCTCTTCGCGTTTCGGACGTTTTCCACCGATCACATTTTCGTTTCGGTGCCTTGTTTGGCGTTCTCGCCTTTTCGGGGTTTGTTCCCCTCACTTTCCTCTTCATTTCCGTGCCTCTTCACACTCCGGCCTTCCCGGCCATTTCCGACCCTCTCGGGAGTTGACTTTTCAGTTGACTCTTCGTATTCCGGCTCGGTTTTCCTCTTCCGGCCATTTTCACACCATTCTCTACATGGCGGACGACATTCCACGTGGCGGGACTCCCCCGGACCACGAGATGGATCCCGGGGTCGAGCTCTTACCACTGAGCGAGCGCCCGTTCGACCCGGCGACCTACCGGCCGGCGATCCACGTTCTGCCCCCAGACGGCCTGCGTCAGTTCCGGAGCTTTGAGAGGTACGCGGCGCCTGAGCTACTACTACGCGAGCCTACCTCCCACCTTTCATTCGGCACTTCCGAGGTAACTCTTCATCTTCTGCTTTACTTTCTGCAATGTAGGATACAAAACTGCCATAGTTAGTTGTATTCTCTAACTGCTGAAATCTGATATGCCGTAGACCGTAGTTGACTGTAAACATAAATACAACTGATATCTGCTTGAGACTGACACATGCACACACACTGCACTAGCCCTGAATCACCCAAACACACGGCACACACTGTATTTCACTGCACACACACTGGTACCCAGTATTTGTCTAAATCTGTCAAATTTGCACATATGCTACATCTGTTCTGAAACACTCAAACACGCTGACACAGCACACGTATTTCACTGTAAGCACACCGGCACCTGGTATTTGCCTGAATCTGACAAACTTGCATACATGCCATATCTGTCCTTTCAAAACTGCATTTTGAATGTTGTCTTGCAATGGTCATTTTCTGTTTGCAGGAGGGTTCCCATACCATTCGCGGGTATGGGAATACTGGTGCACGGGAGTGGTATGATGAGCTCCCTGATGCGGTCCAGCGCATCGTGGACCGGGCGGGCTTCGGCACCTTCTGCCGAGGGCTCTCTAGGTTGTCCACATGCAGACCTCTTCTTGCCACTTTGGCGGAGAGGTGGTGGGACACCACCGATTCTTTCCATTTTTCTGCTGCAGGGGACATGACGATGACCCCTTATGACTTCTCAATGCTCACAGGCATCGGGGTAGGGGGGGATCCGATCCCTTTCGACACAGACATGGATGAGTGGACCGCCGCTCAGGTCCATCTACTGGGGGAGGCGCCACCCCTAGCTCGTCCAGGCTTCGTGCGGTACTCCTGGTTCGAGACACAGTTCAGGGTTCAGCCCGTTTTGGAGGAGGTGCAGATAACCCCAGAGGACGAGGAGAGGTATGCTCGCGGCTTCCTCATGTTCCTGTTCGGGACTACCATATTCGCCGACCGGGCGAACACCGTGCCTCTCTGTCTTCTCAGCGCATTGGTGGACGTCCGGGACATTCTGCACTACGATTGGGGCGGCGCTGCTCTGGCCACCCTTTATGGGTACATGAGCTCGGCTTCTCGCGGCAGCGGCCAGCTGCTTGGAGGTTACTGGCGGGCTTGGGAGGTACATTTCTTCTCCACTTTTCATTTCTGTCCGATATTCTCTGTACTCTGTACACTGCACACACTATGGTCTGCTCTATACTTACTATATACTGTACACACGGCACACACATACATTCTGCTTTACACTGACTGTACACTGCTCACACTGTACGCTGCACACAATACACTGCACAACACACGGCTCTGCCATTTCTGCTTTATTCTGTATATTCTGCTTTTTCTGATAGTCATACTGACATCTATTTTGCAGCTGTGGGTTTACGCCTATTTCCCTAGGCTTGCACCCGTACCAGTCGCGGAGCCTCCTCCGGTTGTCCCTTTCTCGAGTCGCTTTGACGGGAGATGCACCCGGCAACCACGGGAGACATTCGGCTTCTTCCGCCGATATTTTGACACCATCACCCCGGCCGAGGTATGTTTTATTTTCAGTTTATTTAGCTTCGCTTTCCCACTGCATATTTCAATAACAGCAGACAACAAACTGTCTGTCACTTTCAGATCACTTGGCGGCCATGGGCTTCCTTGCCGTCGGCGATGCGGGGTCGGTTCCCTGGTACTGAGGAGACCTCGCGTTTCCGAATCTTGCTAGAGGGCCCGGTCTGTCGGGCTTGGTACCTGGGGGAGCGTTTTCTATGCCAGACCCGCGGGTTACCTGAGCAGATAGTCCCGGTTCACCCTCCTGCAGAGATGAGGGAGACCGAGGGGCTGACCACTGAGCAGCTGGATGATTACTCTATTGGCTGGGAGGAGGCCGGCTTCCGAGGCACCGGCGACTACCAGGAGTACGTGCGGACGTACCTGATGCGCCCCTTGAGCGGCCGTCGAGCAGAGGGGGCCAGGCCTGTAGCATCGGCGGCTGGGGTCGGAGCGGGAGCAGGGGCTGGATCTTCGAGGAGGGCCCGGGTCCGTGGTAGGGGCGGAGTGCGGGGAGGACGAGGAGCTGGCTGGCCTGCCCTGCCTGCTGTACTGACTTTCCAGGGGCAGGGTGGGTGGACCTATCAGATCCCCTTCGCCTCTCCACCGGCTGGTCACGAGTTCATTGACGTCCTCGACTTACCGCCGGTATGTACTACTGCATTTTGTACAGTCACTCAATTCAATTTACTTGATATTCCACAGAATATTGATGCGTCTGATACTTTTGCAGGCTTCTTCGGGGTACACCCGTCAGTCGTTGGCGATGAACGCCTCGATGATGGGGATGCTCCAGCGGACATTTGACCTCCTAGCCGTCTACAGCATACCGGTATGTCCTTCTGACACTGGCCTCAAACCATTCATACACTGCTTTACGTAATCTGATGCATGGCACAACACCTGATACGCTGATCTCACAGTATCTGTCACACTGCATACACTGCATTCTGCACTAAACTCTGTAATGATAAACTGCTCACGGCATTCCCATACTGTACTCGCACACTGCATTCTGCACTGTTAAACTGCTCACGGCATTCCTACACTGTATTCTGCATTGCTAAACTGCTCACGGCACTCTTACACTGTACTCTGCATTGCATTCTGCACTGATAAACTGTCTACAGTATACTGATGCATTTCCCTTTTTGTGTACTTTTTCAGCCTCCTTTCCAGATTCCCATGGCAGGAGGTGCTCCGGCCAGACTTTCTGTCCCTGCTCGGGGGAGAGATGAGGAGGGCAGGATATTTCCCTGTACCAGAGGAGGGCGTACTCACGTCGGGAGTAGCTCGCGAGCTCCAGTCCCGGACGATGACGACGACGAGGAGTCAGAGGCGGAGGCAGGGTCATCGGAGGAGGAGACCGGAGACGGTTCTAGCTCGGGCTCTGATGACGACGCTGATGATGCTCCTGGACCCTCGTCCAGGAAGAGGACTAGGACGGACTGACGGCCCTTGGAGTGCTTGACACAGATGCAGATTTTTGTTATCTTTTCTTTCTTTCTTGTACTTTTCTTTTTGTTGGTAGATAGATTACCTCGTACTGCCGCAGGCAGATTTTGTTTCCAAAACTTGTACATGAAAAAGATTATGAAATGAAACGGACTTTTTATCTGAAAAAGTGTTTACACTTACACATTTCATGCATTGCATCGCATCTCATCATGTTACACCTCAATGTAAATGGAACTGATTGGTTGTCTGAAAATTGAACACTTGCACTGCAATAATCAGATGACTAAACAGCCAACAACAAAATGCACCCAAGCGACCCACTGCCTGATTCTGGACACACAGCCCTTGCTCTACTGGGGATTAATCCGCATACAGCCCATAACACAACATTCGATTCATTCTGCACACAACAATTCTCAAACAAACAGCCCAATCTGACAGGACGGACCTCAAAGATGGAACCGGTTGGAGTCGAAACACGTTCAAATGTAGAGAATGACACAGCATTCTGAGCATAAATGATTTTTGAAATCGAATGAGGGTTTTTCAAACCGGGATATCGAGCTTACAACTGAACACAGCGGGGAGGACTCAAATATAAAGGTACACGACCTAACACGACGAGACACGCTCGGAAAAGACTAAAAACAAAAGACGAGACCGTCAAATCAAAGAGACACGACACACAGACGCGTAAACGAAGATGGGAGACCTCGGACCACGAGGAGCCAGTTCAATCTGGGTATTGTTTCCCACCCTTTCTCATTTGTGATCCTCACATCACTCGACTCTCAAGCTCGGATTTTCTCTCAAAACCCTTTTCCTCACTTTTCTCTCAACTTACACCTCTCTATTCTTCAATCTCTCATTTTTCATCCCTCCCCGAGGTGATTGATGGGTAAATAGAACGATGTGGGTTCATGCTCAATACCGTTAGCTCACGGCTATTTCTTCTGGCGGGCAAAGTGCTCTTCTGGCAAGTACGTTGGTGACGGGGGAAAGACAGAACGTCTGGCTCGACTGTGCCCCTAGTTCATCATTTTAACCATTTTTTCGTTTTTGCTTTCTACTAAAACGGTTTTGATCAAAACGAGAGTCAGATTAACACACTTGTTCGATTTTTGATTTGAAAAGCATGCAAGTCAGGCTGCAAGTACTGAAAATTTTCCTTTTTTAGGTCCAAGACAATGGTCCAGTTTTGGAAAATGGAATAGTTTTCGAGAAAATAGTCAACCTCAGTAAAAATTTTCAAAAACTATTTTTCAAACAGCTGATGCTCGACAAGCATGGAGCTTACCCTTTGAGATGCGCAACCTCGGATCGGAGGCAATGGAAAATTTCCCCTGGTTTAAAGGGGGTGGGAGGCAACGGAAAGTTGCCCCTAGTTTGAATGGCGGCTCATGGCGGCTCGTGGCAACGGAAAGTTGCCCCTTGTTTGGGATGGTGCCGCAGCAATCTGTAAACAGTCTTCATTGGCGGTGGTCGAGCTCTTGGACACTGCGATGACGAAGACGGTCACAACACATATATGGACACAATCACCTTGAAGGGTGTTGGCCACTGGACTTTGAGGTGAAATTGAAACCATTGCATGGACTGAGACGCTTATGAAAGCGTTGGGGGCTGGACTTCATGATGAAGTTGCCTACGTATCCCAAACATGGGAATCAAGCCTTACGTAGTTCCGGTTAAGGTACACTCGGGTATTTTAACCTTCACTTTGTTTGGCTCTTACTTTTGCCAAGGCGCCCAATGCGGGTTTTCGACCTTGCGAGCTTCTTTTCATTTGCTATTTCTTCTTTTTCATTTCTTTTTCTTTTTTTTTGCTTGCTTTTTTTTTTTTTTTTTCTCTTGCTCTAACTTTTGCCTGGACCGCCCTTCCGGGTTTTCGGCCCAGCGAGCCTCTCAAAGGGTAAAAGTGTAGCAAGTCCACGCCAAATGGTTTCTTGAAATTGAAGCCTCTCTGTGTCTAGGAGAACGGCTGTTGCACTGATTTGCGGAGAATCCATCAGGGTTACTCTACGAGCTTCTTCCGGCGAGATCTACTCCTTCTGATTCGGCCTTGATGCTTCTTGATCGAAGGCTACCTCAAAACTGGCCACACGGGCCTTTTATGGCGTTTGTCCGTTGAACTTTCTGAACATTCTGAACGGGTTCAAACTCGGAAAACAAATAGGTTGAATCTTGAGGTTGAGAGCGATCCTAGGCTGCGTAATCTCAAGAGCGATTCCACACAGGTCTTCGCAGGGCCGCGTAAAACATTTGCTTTTGAAAGTTTTTAAGAAAGCGACAAATCGCTCGCGCCGAAGATAGTGTGGAACCAATCTGGATCAGGCCAGGATCCTTCCCAGTACTCACGCCGACAAGCATGACTTTATTCATAAAAAGGCTTAGCACGCCTCTCTTTCTCTCAAGATGATCAAAATTTTACAAAACCCGAGGAATTCCTTCCTCTTCGTTTTTATCACCTCAGTGTTCAAAAGTTTGTTTTTTTTGAAAAACTTAGGTTAATGCAATGAGTTTGGCACACGGGAGAGCAGGCGAGATGTACTGTCAGCCCCATTCAAATTCTCCGGCACTTATGTTGAAAGCAAGCATGAAGTTTGAGATAGCAACAGCTGTTTCAATCGGCTATGTTGGTGCAACTGGCCCCTTGGCAGAAACAGACTCAAAACAAAAACAGATAATAATTACAAAACAAAATGGTGTTCGGGAGGACAACCCCAGAATCACCTGGTATTATATACAACGGGGACTGACTCGATACAACCAGACAGACCCTTAAGCAAAAAAAGACTGACTCAAGACAAAGAGACAGACTCAAAACAAAAGACTGACTCGATATCCAAATCAGGATTTACAAAACTCGGTTTCACCGATGCTCAAAAATGCGTGCCAGACGCTCCAAAAATACACCAAATGTTGCCCGCAGGCGGTTCGCTTTACATACTCGCAGTATCTGAGCCCTCGAAATCCAACAACTGAGTGGTGACGGGCTTGCCCGAGGTGGGTGGTAGGATAACCTTGTTATCAATCAAATCCTGCACTTCATGACGAAGGCGGGAACACCCATCGGTACTGTGACCGGACTGTTGATGGTACGCGCAGTACAAGGTAGCATCATGAGTGGTAGGGAGATTCTTCGGGAGTGGCCGGGGCTCCAAAGGCTTAAGATGCCCATTCTTCGCCAATATTAACAATGCCCTAGACAAAGGCATGTGGAGGTCGTGAAAGACTCTGCGCCCTCGGGGCAGGTACTTTGCAGTTTGAGGATTCTTGCCAGATGCGCTGGCGAAAGGATCAGCTGGCGCTGCCTTGGCCTTTTGAACCTTTCCCGGTGCAGGGGTGGGAACTACTAGAATTGTCTGGGCATGACGGGGCCCATCCCGGTTTTCTGTCTGGCTTGAACTGCCTTTGATTGGAGCGGGGAAAGCATCATCTACAGCTTTGGTCACTAGTGCAGATGTTTGTTGCTTGTTCATCCCTCTGGCCTTCAGAGCCTCGACTGCCCACAGCAGTTGCTCAATGGGGTCGGCATCTACTTTTGCCTTGTCTTTTCCTCTGGCCTCAGCCTGATCAAGGGTCTGGGTTGGTGCTGGCATGTCGTGGCTATAGCCGGAAGCCACCTCTGGCTGGCTGAGCTCTATCACAATCCGCCCCAGTAGCGGGGGCTCTTGTGGTACAAAATTCCCGGCATACGGCGCTGCTGGCGGTGAAGCCGACATTCCATAGGCGAGGTCTGCCACAGACCTTTGGAGATCGCCTATCATCCCCATTAATTCGAAGGTGGTGGGCTCACGAGCCTGATATAACTGGGGAGCCCAGACTGGGTGCACAACGGGCATCCTGGGCGGGTGTGACATACTGATGTTGGCCTCACTCTGCGGAGCGGTCCCCTGCTCCAATGCAGCCGTCATAACCACAATTTCTTCTGAACTTTGTGCCGCCATAAATCCTGCCTCAGCAAAGGGGAGACACTGGCTGTTCTGTATCAACTCTGCAACTCTCTGAACTGAAAGAAAAACAGACAGCACTTCAGCCCAAACTGATCAAACACGGGTGTAGCAAACAACTGTACCCTACTGCTGACCACTGTTCCCAGACTTCTGTTCCCAAAATACTGAATCTGATACCCGCGGATAACTGATTCCTGATGACTGATTCTCAACAATACTGATTCTGGCGCCTTCGGGCCCGATACTCAAACTCGCAAACTGGTATATGCGTTCCCCTGTAGAGATACACTCTAAAAACACATAGCAAGTAAAAGAGAGCTCAATCACCCCTATGTTGGGGTAGGGTTTCCCTGTCCTATTTTGTCAGGAGCTAGGGTTTCACTACGCACACAGCGGTTTCAAACAACCTATCGGGTAAGCAACCTGTCCTAGTTTGGAATGGTCACTACGGATTCCGAATATGCACTAGGTCGAATGGTCAAAAGGGTGCCCCGGTAAACCGGGGTTTGTGTTCCCATACTGTCAGAGCCCATAGCCGGTCAGCCTTATGGACATGCCTTGACAAGACAAGCCTCCGGCAAACCGTTCAGGAATGGCAGATGGCAAACACTGTGTTCCTAGGCGCACTAATGCACATGCAATGCAAAGAAACACATAAATGAGATCAAAACAGGATATCACGAGTTCGAGTCAAACTCTCTAAATCTCCCCAGCAGAGTCGCCAGAAACTGTAACAAGCCCGCCGGGGGGGGGGGGGAACCTCGCTACAGTTCGGACTCTCGATTTTGTGTCACGGTTCTTAATCTGAACCAAAGAGTCCAAATCTGGCAAATCGTTTTGAGAAACAGATTTTTGAAAAAGTAGTGCCAAACATGGACTGCTTTGCCAGATACAGAGTCGCCACCTAAATATTTTTTGTGGGAGAATTTAGGAAACCCTGACTCGGTGCCGAAGGCCACATGTCCGTCATCACCGGAGTTGTCTCGGCTCGGGAGCTTGGGTACACTCGGGGAAGGTCAGCTATGAGCACCCCCTTTCGCCCGGTCCGAAGACCGGCCTCTACTAACCGTGATATCCGTTTTTGAAAACTTTACGTGTTCTTAAACCAATTATTAGCCTAGAATTACTATATTATGCGCACAGCAAACAAGTATAGACTAGATTGCCTAATTTGGAAATAAACATTGCATATCCGTTCGGTTTGAAAATGCTTTGGAATTTGCTACTCGCAAGTAGGCTAAAATACGGATTTCAACGAGTTTTTCCAACTCAAACAATCCAACCTTCACCCACAGGCATTCAAGCAATTATAACACATAAGCATCTAGCCACATGTTAAGCATGCTGTCATGGTAACATTCACACTCATGTGATATGCTAAAGCGGAAATACTTACATAGTACTCCGTGCCAAAACAAAGAACTTGTTAGCAAACATGCATGATCCAAGTCCATGTGAAGTGCCTAATGCATCGCATACAAAATGTTACTAGAATAGGCTCGGCTATCCTAAACATGTTATGTGAAAATGCACAATTATCACGTATTCAGTTTGGGAGTTGAAGTATTGATGCAATTAGCGTGATGTACCGAGCCTAATGCATGCAATACAAATGCATGGATGCACACATGCATAGCATAAGGTATGCTAAATTAAACGTGCCCTAATACTAACCATTAAAGCGGGTAAGTAAAAGGGAAGAAAGAAGTGAGGTTGGAAGACATACACACCACCCACACACACTTATTACAGATTTGCCCTCGCTCGGAGGGACCAAATAAATATTACAAATTAATTAACTACGCAAGCTAATTAATATTACAAATTAACTAATTTAATTAACGAATTAAATAAATTAATTAAAACGGGAAAACGCCTCGGGAAGCGTGCCGCCATGCGCAAGCTGCCTCTGTTTTCCTTCTTTCACTCTTCTGGAGGCTGTCAAAACCTCAGGACTGATCCCTTGGACAGAGAAGATCACCACCGGCTGATTGAAATTGCCACCGGCAGTGTGGTATGGCCATCGACACAAAATTGAATCTGTCGGCAGAGAAAATGGTGCCGGTCGGCACATTACACTGCCGGTCGGCAGAGTATTCCTGCAGAACCTGCAACTCACAGCAACAGAGGGCAAAACAAGGCATGGCAGCATATTTCAAGGCATGTATGGACCAACCATGTCCCTTATCATTGTGATGACTCAAAGGGACATGTGCCTCGGTTCTCGGACCACCAATCACGCATTTCCATGCATGATGGCCCAAAGAACCAAGTATGCAACTTTGATTTCAAATGTATGCAAACCAATCAAACAAAACTCCCAATCCCTATCACCCAAGTCAAGGGACAAGGAATGCATGCAAGATGCAATGCAACCTAGGCATACAAGCCAAGGATGCAACATGGCATGGCAAAACACTTATGCAAGCATACAAGCATACATATGGCAATGCAAATAAATGGAAAGATGGACTTATACATGAATTAGGCAGCTCTAAAATAGACCTAAAACAGTGGCCAATGTGCTAAAAAGTGAGGGCTAAATGGCATGCACACACACATGCATGCAAGGACTAACACTTAAGCACAAATCAAACAACATTCAAGCACACTTGAAAGAGGCATTTGTGGACTAAAAGCATGCAACACAAGCTCTGAAATCATACTATAAAATGATGCCAAATCAAGTTATAAATCAAGTCAAGCATGCAACAAATGGCCTAAGTGTTCAAAGTAAACCAAAGTGGCATTGAGCTACACTTAACAAGACCAAACAAGGCATGCATTAAGCGACCAAAAACAGGTTTATAGCACGTTAAAACAAGGCTAAAGGACTCTTTAGATGGCATCTAAATGGCCCAAAAACAAAGGCATGCAAAGGCACCAAAACATGGAGCAATGCTACACAAGCTTATGAGACATTAAAGAAGCATGCAAGGCAATCAAACAAGCATGGAAATGGGACTGAAATGGCATATAGAATGATTCCAAATCACCAAAACAATGCAAAGATGGCATGCTACACATGCACATGCTCAAGGCCAACAAGCCTAAATACAAAGGAGCTATATCAAGCATGCCAAGATCAACCCAAACACCTATGGACAGACCTAAAACATGGCAAAATAAGCACATAATCTTCACAAGACCAAGCCTAAAACATGCTCCAACGAAGGCTAACACCCTAAGGCACATTAAGGCATAAACAAGGCATTACATGGCAACTATGCTAAGCATGCATGAAGTTCCAAAACCAACTTGAAATCATGTTATATTATGGATATATAAGCATGAAAAACAAACCAAACATGCTCAACACACACTCAAGCATAGGCTTTCTTAAGAGGCCAAAATATGCCCTTTTCAAGGACAACAAGGAGAGGGGGTGGCCCTCTCCTTCTTGGGACTTCAAAGCATCATCTTCACCACTGAAATCCCTCAAGATTTCAGTGGTGAAGAGACCTCAACACCAAAATCTCGGAGCTAACACAAAATGGCTCAAAATGAGGCCTTTTGAGGCCTAAGGGTGGTCAACAACCCTTAAACAACAAAACACTCTTAATAAACAGTAAAGAGGGCCTAAAAACAGAACTTTTTTATGTTATACAATAAACACAAAAACAGCTCTAAGATAGGTATAAAATTAATGCAAGAATGGGGAAAAAAAGGACTAGAATCTCACCCTTGAAGACCCCTTCACAAATGGTGCTCCAATGGCCTCCTTGAGCTTGAATCCAACACCAAAATCTCAAAACAAACTCTTTAGAACCTCAGCTCCAAGAGGAAGGTGAAACACTAGGTGTTTGTGTGCAATAGTGAGACACAAAACACCTAGTGTACAAATAAGAGGGAAAGAGAGATAGAGAGTGTATATCTAACCCTAACCCTAGAAAAACCAGAGCTTGGTCTGTCTTTTTTTCTCCCAAAAATGTCTAAAAGCTCTCCTTCTTGCCTTAGAGAGAGCTTCTCTCTATATGCCTCTTGTAAAGCTTACAAGACAAGCTTTTTAAGAGGGAGATCCCTCCATACACGTGTATGGAGGGGAGCAAAAGCAATACAGCTGTCTAAAAATATCTGCAAAAGCAGATGAACAGCAATCGGCCGGCCAAAAATGCCATCTTGGCCAAAAATAGTGCCGACCGGCACAAAAAAGTGCTGACCGGCAACAAATAGTGCCGGCCGGCAAACTATATTGCCGGTGGCCTCTAGCCACTGCCGGTGGTGGGTAGGGATGGTCTACAAGCCCTACCCTGCCTCTCAAAGGCAAGATGCAAGTGTTTGGTGCAAAACCAGACACTAAACGGTCGAGTTCGGGGATCCTGAGGCAAGGCGCGCGAGCCGAGACCTCCGGGAACTCCAAACGAACACAAACAAGGATAATCACCGAGTGTTCAAACGGTGACGTCCAAGTCTTGAGGACGGTCAAAAATGGGGTGTCTACAGTTGCCTCTCTTTGACAGAACTCGAAAGTCATAACAATGACGGGAGTGAATGTCAAAGCCCAGAGACGACCCATTTTTGACAAGGCCGAAGACTCAGACAAACATACAAGACAAATAAGGTATGCGCCCGGAGGCAGGGGCAAAATGCAAGACAATGCACAGAGCCGAGCATAACTTATGATCATGCAAATAAAGCTGTAATGAAGCAAACATGCGACAATTTTAAGCTAGCATACCAAACTACACTACAATGCAGAAAGGATGTAAGAGAATTATGGAATTCTCAATACGTCTCACTCGGGAGATACAATACCTGTGCGGCTCGTCTGGTTGCACCAGCTTCAAATGAACCGTACATACAATATCGTGCCTGCGAAGAAAACAAACTTAACAGGTACAATATGGTTAGCAACATGCATGACAATGCAAATGTGGTGTACTCGAAATGCGTGACAGCGCAAAGCAAGTGGGGAGCATGACAATGCTCGTGAAAATACAAACATGTAAGTGGAGCATGCGGTCTACGCCGGTAACGAATTGATCATAAGCATGCGGTCCACGCAGGTAACGAAACTTAATAAGCGGTCTACGCAAGTAATGGAATTAAGCATGCGGTCTACGCAATCAAAACATGCGGTCTACGCAAGTAATGGAATTAAGCATGCGGTCTACGCAATCAAGACATGCGGTCTACGCAGGTAATGGAATTTAAACATGCGGTCTACGCAATCAAAACATGCGGTCTACGCAGGTAATGGAATTTAAACATGCGGTCTACGCAATCAAAACATGCGGTCTACGCAGGTAATGGAATTAAGCATGCGGTCTACGCAATCAAAACATGCGGTCTACGCAAGTAATGGAATTAAGCATGCGGTCTACGCGATCAAAACATGCGGTCTACGTAGGTAATGAAATTAAACATGCGGTCTACGCAAATAAGACATGCGGTCTACGCAGGTAATGAAATTAAACATGCGGTCTACGCAAATAAGACACGCGGTCTACGCAGGTAATGAAATTAAACATGCGGTCTACGCAAGTAAAACATGCGGTCTACGCAGGTATCGAAATTGGCAAGTATGCGGTCTACGCAAGCAAAACATGCGGTCTACGCAAGTAATGAAATTTAACATGCGGTCTACGCAATCAAGACATGCGGTCTACGCAGGCAATGGAAGTTAAACATGCGATCTACGCAACCAAGACATGCGGTCTACGCAAGTAATGAAATTTAACATGCGGTCTACGCAATCAAGACATGCGGTCTACGCAGGTAATGAAATTTAAACATGCGATCTACGCAATCAAGACATGCGGTCTACGCAGGTAATGAAATTTAAACATGCGATCTACGCAATCAAAACATGCGGTCTACGTAGGCATTGAAATTAAACATGCGGTCTATGCAAGTATTGAAATTAAACATGCGGTCTATGCAAGTAAAGGATTGAGATGCGGTCTACGCAGGCAATGGAATTTAAACATGCGATCTACGCAACCAAGACATGCGGTCTACGCAAGTAATGAAATTTAACATGCGGTCTACGCAATCAAGACATGCGGTCTACGCAGGTAATGAAATTTAAACATGCGATCTACGCAATCAAAACATGTGGTCTACGCAGGTAATGAAATTAAGCATGCGGTCTACGTAATCAAGACATGCGGTCTACGCAGGTAATGAAATTTGACATGCAGTCTACGCAATCAAGACATGCGGTCTACGCAGGTAATGAAATTTAAACATGCAATCTACACAATCAAGACATGCGGTCTACGCAGGTAATGAAATTTAAACATGCGATCTACGCAATCAAAACATGCGGTCTACGCAGGTAATGAAATTAAGCATGCGGTCTACGCAATCAAGACATGCGGTCTACGCAAATAAAGAATGAACATGCGGTCTACGCAAGTAAAGAATGAACATGCGGTCTACGCAAATAAGAATTAACATGCGGTCTACGCAAATAAAGAGATGATTACAAACATGCGGTCTACGCAGGTAATGTAATTAACATGCATGACAATGCAAAATGCAATGAGATGCGCAAAACAGCGCGACGGAATACAATGCACAAAACAGTGCGACGATTTGAAATGCACAAAACAGTGCGATGGTTTGAAATGCACAAAAAAGTGCGACGGTTTGAAATGCACAAAACAGTGCGATGCGCAAAACAACGCGAACAATTTTGAAATGCACAAAACAGTGCAATGCGCAGAACAGCGCGAGGTTTGAAATGCACAAGACAGTGCGATGACCAGTGTGACACGCACGCCACACGGAATGTAAACGGGCTTAAATGCGCAACAACGCACGTATTCCGGAATGCATGACAATGCATGGAATGGAAATGCAATGATGATGCATGAGAAATGTGCACGACAATGCAAAGGGGTGCGTGTTGCAACGCATGTAACACGTGCATAACAATGCAAATGTGTGACGCACGACAGCGTGATGTAATGCATCGAAGTAGTGTGATGAACTTGTGCAACACACATGGGGCAACTTTTGAATTTAAAAGGATACAAAAAGGATACACCTTGCACGAATTCGAGTGCCACGCACTGGAGACACGGCCCGCGGTCAAAACGGAGGTCGGTTGAACGTCGGAGATGCACTTTCTTGCACTTTCTTGAGCTATGAAGACCACAAACTTCTCATATGGCCTAACCAAGGCTGTGGGAACCCCACCGGCCGAAAGGGGAGGCCACCGGCTGGCCATCGGCACAAAAACAATTCTATCGGCACAAAAAAGTGCCGCCCGGCACAAAACATTGCCGACCGGCAAACAGTTGCTGGTGCGGGGCAGTTTTGTCTTTTCACCTTGGGTGTTATAAAATAGGGTTTCAAACCCTATTTTCTCATTTCTCTCACGCCGAAAACTCTTGTTCTCTCTCTCTAGAGCTTTTTCTCTTCCCCGTTTCTCTGTTTCTTCGCGTTCTACGCCCGTTTCGTCGTCGGATTCGCGTTTCTCTTCGCGTTTCGGACGTTTTCCACCAATCACATTTTCGTTTCGGTGCCTTGTTTGGCGTTCTCGCCTTTTCGGGGTTTGTTCCCCTCACTTTCCTCTTCATTTCCGTGCCTCTTCACACTCCGGCCTTCCCGACCATTTCCGACCCTCTCGGGAGTTGACTTTTCAGTTGACTCTTCGTATTCCGGCTCGGTTTTCCTCTTCCGGACATTTTCACACCATTCTCTACATGGCGGACGACATTCCACGTGGCGGGACTCCCCCGGACCACGAGATGGATCCCGGGGTCGAGCTCTTACCACTGAGCGAGCGCCCGTTCGACCCGGCGACCTACCGGCCGGCGATCCACGTTCTGCCCCCAGACGGCCTGCGTCAGTTCCGGAGCTTTGAGAGGTACGCGGCGCCTGAGCTACTACTACGCGAGCCTACCTCCCACCTTTCATTCGGCACTTCCGAGGTAACTCTTCATCTTCTGCTTTACTTTCTGCAATGTAGGATACAAAACTGCCATAGTTAGTTGTATTCTCTAACTGCTGAAATCTGATATGCCGTAGACCGTAGTTGACTGTAAACATACATACAACTGATATCTGCTTGAGACTGACACATGCACACACACTGCACTAGCCCTGAATCACCCAAACACACGGCACACACTGTATTTCACTGCACACACACTGGTACCCAGTATTTGTCTGAATCTGTCAAATTTGCACATATGCTACATCTGTTCTGAAACACTCAAACACGCTGACACAGCACACGTATTTCACTGTAAGCACACCGGCACCCGGTATTTGCCTGAATCTGACAAACTTGCATACATGCCATATCTGTCCTTTCAAAACTGCATTTTGAATGTTGTCTTGCAATGGTCATTTTCTGTTTGCAGGAGGGTTCCCATACCATTCGCGGGTATGGGAATACTGGTGCACGGGAGTGGTATGATGAGCTCCCTGATGCGGTCCAGCGCATCGTGGACCGGGCGGGCTTCGGCACCTTCTGCCGAAGGCTCTCTAGGTTGTCCACATGCAGACCTCTTCTTGCCACTTTGGCGGAGAGGTGGTGGGACACCACCGATTCTTTCCATTTTTCTACTGCAGGGGACATGACGATGACCCCTTATGACTTCTCGATGCTCACAGGCATCGGGGTAGGGGGGGATCCGATCCCTTTCGACACAGACATGGATGAGTGGACCGCCGCTCAGGTCCATCTACTGGGGGAGGCGCCACCCCTAGCTCGTCCAGGCTTCGTGCGGTACTCCTGGTTCGAGACACAGTTCAGGGTTCAGCCCGTTTTGGAGGAGGTGCAGATGACCCCAGAGGACGAGGAGAGGTATGCTCGCGGCTTCCTCATGTTCCTGTTCGGGACTACCATATTCGCCGACCGGGCGAACACCGTGCCTCTCTGTCTTCTCAGCGCATTGGTGGACGTCCGGGACATTCTGCACTACGATTGGGGCGGCGCTACTCTGGCCACCCTTTATGGGTACATGAGCTCGGCTTCTCGCGGCAGCGGCCAGCTGCTTGGAGGTTACTGGCGGGCTTGGGAGGTACATTTCTTCTCCACTTTTCATTTCTGTCCGATATTCTCTGTACTCTGTACACTGCACACACTGTGGTCTGCTCTATACTTACTATATACTCTACACACGGCACACACATACATTCTGCTTTACACTGACTGTACACTGCTCACACTGTACACTGCACACAATACACTGCACAACACACGGCTCTGCCATTTCTACTTTATTCTGTATATTCTGCTTTTTTTGATAGTCATACTGACATCTGTTTTGCAGCTGTGGGTTTACGCCTATTTCCCTAGGCTTGCACCCGTACCAGTCGCGGAGCCTCCTCCGGTTGTCCCTTTCTCGAGTCGCTTTGACGGGAGATGCACCCGGCGACCACGGGAGACATTCGGCTTCTTCCGCCGATATTTTGACACCATCACCCCGGCCGAGGTATGTTTTATTTTCAGTTTATTTAGCTTCGCTTTCCCACTGCATATTTCAATAACAGCAGACAACAAACTGTCTGTCACTTTCAGATCACTTGGCGGCCATGGGCTTCCTTGCCGTCGGCGATGCGGGGTCGGTTCCCTGGTGCTGAGGAGACCTCGCGTTTTCGGATCTTGCTAGAGGGCCCGGTCTGTCGGCCTTGGTACCTGGGGGAGCGTTTTCTACGCCAGACCCGCGGGTTACCTGAGCAGATAGTCCCGGTTCACCCTCCTGCAGAGATGAGGGAGACCGAGGGGCTGACCACTGAGCAGCTGGATGATTACTCCATTGGCTGGGAGGAGGCCGGCTTCCGAGGCACCGGCGACTACCAGGAGTACGTGCGGACGTACCTGATGCGCCCCTTGAGCGGCCGTCGAGCAGAGGGGGCCAGGCCTGTAGCATCGGCGGCTGGGTCGGAGCGGGAGCAGGGGCTGGATCTTCGAGGAGGGCCCGGGTCCGTGGTAGGGGCGGAGTGCGGGGAGGACGAGGAGCTGGCTGGCCTGCCCTGCCTGCTGTACTGACTTTTCAGGGGCAGGGTGGGTCGACCTATCAGATCCCCTTCGCCCCTCCACCGGCTGGTCACGAGTTCATTGACGTCCCCGACTTACCGCCGGTATGTACTACTGCATTTTGTACAGTCACTCAATTCAATTTACTTGATATTCCACAGAATATTGATGCGTCTGATACTTTTGCAGGCTTCTTCGGGGTACACCCGTCAGTCGTTGGCGATGAACGCCTCGATGATGGGGATGCTCCAGCGGACATTTGACCTCCTAGCCGTCTACAGCATACCGGTATGTCCTTCTGACACTGGCCTCAAACCATTCATACACTGCTTTACGTAATCTGATGCATGGCACAACACCTGATACGCTGATCTCACAGTATCTGTCACACTGCATACACTGCATTCTGCACTAAACTCTGTACTGATAAACTGCTCACGGCATTCCCATACTGTACTCGCACACTGCATTCTGCACTGTTAAACTGCTCACGGCATTCCTACACTGTATTCTGCATTGCTAAACTGCTCACGGCACTCTTACACTGTACTCTGCATTGCATTCTGCACTGATAAACTGTCTACAGTATACTGATGCATTTCCCTTTTTGTGTACTTTTTCAGCCTCCTTTCCAGATTCCCATGGCAGGAGGTGCTCCGGCCAGACCTCCTGTCCCTGCTCGGGGGAGAGATGAGGAGGGCAGGATATTTCCCTGTACCAGAGGAGGGCGTACTCACGTCAGGAGTAGCTCGCGAGCTCCAGTCCCGGACGATGACGACGAGGAGGAGTCAGAGGCGGAGGCAGGGTCATCGGAGGAGGAGACCGGAGACGGTTCTAGCTCGGGCTCTGATGACGACGCTGATGATGCTCCTGGACCCTCGTCCAGGAAGAGGACTAGGACGGACTGACGGCCCTTGGAGTGCTTGACACAGATGCAGATTTTTGTTATCTTTTCTTTCTTTCTTGTACTTTTCTTTTTGTTGGTAGATAGATTACCTCGTACTGCCGCAGGCAGATTTTGTTTCCAAAACTTGTACATGAAAAAGATTATGAAATGAAACGGACTTTTTATCTGAAAAAGTGTTTACACTTACACATTTCATGCATTGCATCGCATCTCATCATGTTACACCTCAATGTAAATGGAACTGATTGGTTGTCTGAAAATTGAACACTTGCACTGCAATAATCAGATGACTAAACAGCCAACAGCAAAATGCACCCAAGCAACCCACTGCCTGATTCTGGACACACAGCCCTTGCTCTACTGGGGATTAATCCGCATACAGCCCATAACACAACATTCGATTCATTCTGCACACAGCAATTCTCAAACAAACAGCCCAATCTGACAGGACGGACCTCAAAGATGGAACCGGTTGGAGTCGAAACACGTTCAAATGTAGAGAATGGCACAGCATTCTGAGCATAAATGATTTTTGAAATCGAATGAGGGTTTTTCAAACTGGGATATCGAGCCTACAACTGAACACAGCGGGGAGGACTCAAATATAAAGGTACACGACCTAACACGACGAGACACGCTCGGAAAAGACTAAAAACAAAAGACGAGACCATCAAATCAAAGAGACACGACACACAGACGCGTAAACGAAGATGGGAGACCTCGGACCACGAGGAGCCAGTTCAATCTGGGTATTGTTTCCCACCCTTTCTCATTTCTGATCCTCACATCACTCGACTCTCAAGCTCGGATTTTCTCTCAAAACCCTTTTCCTCACTTTTCTCTCAACTTACACCTCTCTATTCTTCAATCTCTCATTTTTCATCCCTCCCCGAGGTGATTGATGGGTAAATAGAACGATGTGGGTTCATGCTCAATACCGTTAGCTCACGGCTATTTCTTCTGGCGGGCAAAGTGCTCTTCTGGCAAGTACGTTGGTGACGGGGGAAAGACAGAACGTCTGGCTCGACTGTGCCCCTAGTTCATCATTTTAACCATTTTTTCGTTTTTGCTTTCTACTAAAACGGTTTTGATCAAAACGAGAGTCGGATTAACGCACTTGTTCGATTTTTGATTTGAAAAGCATGCAAGTCAGGCTGCAAGTACTGAAAATTTTCCTTTTTTGGGTCCAAGACAATGGTCCAGTTTTGGAAAATGGAATAGTTTTCGAGAAAATAGTCAACCTCAGTAAAAATTTTCAAAAACTATTTTTCAAACAGCTGATGCTCGACAAGCATGGAGCTTACCCTTTGAGATGCGCAACCTCGGATCGGAGGCAATGGAAAATTGCCCCTGGTTTAAAGGGGGTGGGAGGCAACGGAAAGTTGCCCCTAGTTTGAATGGCGGCTCATGGCGGCTCGTGGCAACGGAAAGTTGCCCCTTGTTTGGGATGGTGCCGCAGCAATCTGTAAACAGTCTTCATTGGCGGTGGTCGAGCTCTTGGACACTGCGATGACGAAGACGGTCACAACACATATATGGACACAATCACCTTGAAGGGTGTTGGCCACTGGACTTTGAGGTGAAATTGAAACCATTGCATGGACTGAGACGCTTATGAAAGCGTTGGGGGCTGGACTTCATGATGAAGTTGCCTACGTATCCCAAACATGGGAATCAAGCCTTACGTAGTTCCGGTTAAGGTACACTCGGGTATTTTAACCTTCACTTTGTTTGGCTCTTACTTTTGCCAAGGCGCCCAATGCGGGTTTTCGACCTTGCGAGCTTCTTTTCATTTGCTATTTCTTCTTTTTCATTTCTTTTTCTTTTTTTTTGCTTGTTTTGTTTTTTTTTTTTTTTTTTTTTTGTATTTTTCTCTTGCTCTAACCTTTGCCTGGACCGCCCTTCCGGGTTTTCGGCCCAGCGAGCCTCTCAAAGGGTAAAAGTGTAGCAAGTCCACGCCAAATGGTTTCTTGAAATTGAAGCCTCTCTGTGTCTAGGAGAACGGCTGTTGCACTGATTTGCGGAGAATCCATCAGGGTTACTCTACGAGCTTCTTCCGGCGAGATCTACTCCTTCTGATTCGGCCTTGATGCTTCTTGATCGAAGGCTACCTCAAAACTGGCCACACGGGCCTTTTATGGCGTTTGTCCGTTGAACTTTCTGAACATTCTGAACGGGTTCAAACTCGGAAAACAAATAGGTTGAATCTTGAGGTTGAGAGCGATCCTAGGCTGCGTAATCTCAAGAGCGATTCCACACAGGTCTTCGCAGGGCCGCGTAAAACATTTGCTTTTGAAAGTTTTTAAGAAAACGACAAATCGCTCGCGCCGAAGATAGTGTGGAACCAATCTGGATCAGGCCAGGATCTTCCCAGTACTCACGCCGACAAGCATGACTTTATTCATAAAAAGGCTTAGCACGCCTCTCTTTCTCTCAAGATGATCAAAATTTTACAAAACCCGAGGAATTCCTTCCTCTTCGTTTTTATCACCGCAGTGTTCAAAAGTTTGTTTTTTTTGAAAAACTTAGGTTAATACAATGAGTTTGGCACACGGGAGAGCATGCGAGATGTACTGTCAGCCCCATTCAAATTCTCCGGCACTTATGCTGAAAGCAAGCATGAAGTTTGAGATAGCAACAGCTGTTTCAATCGGCTCTGTTGGTGCAACTGGCCCCTTGGCAGAAACAGACTCAAAACAAAAACAGATAATAATTACAAAACAAAATGGTGTTCGGGAGGACAACCCCAGAATCACCTGGTATTATATACAACGGGGACTGACTCGATACAACCAGACAGACCCTTAAGCAAAAAAAGACTGACTCAAGACAAAGAGACAGACTCAAAACAAAAGACTGACTCGATATCCAAATCAGGATTTACAAAACTCGGTTTCACCGATGCTCAAAAATGCGTGCCAGACGCTCCAAAAATACACCAAATGTTGCCCGCAGGCGGTTCGCTTTACATACTCGCAGTATCTGAGCCCTCGAAATCCAACAACTGAGTGGTGACGGGCTTGCCCGAGGTGGGTGGTAGGATAACCTTGTTATCAATCAAATCCTGCACTTCATGACGAAGGCGGGAACACCCATCGGTACTGTGACCGGACTGTTGATGGTACGCGCAGTACAAGGTAGCATCATGAGTGGTGGGGAGATTCTTCGGGAGTGGCCGGGGCTCCAAAGGCTTAAGATGCCCATTCTTCGCCAATATTAACAATGCCCTAGACAAAGGCATATGGAGGTCGTGAAAGACTCTGCGCCCTCGGGGCAGGTACTTTGCAGTTTGAGGATTCTTGCCAGATGCGCTGGCGAAAGGATCAGCTGGCGCTGCCTTGGCCTTTCGAACCTTTCCCGGTGCAGGGGTGGGAACTACTGGAATTGTCTGGGCATGACGGGGCCCATCCCGGTTTTCTGTCTGGCTTGAACTGCCTTTGATTGGAGCGGGGAAAGCATCATCTACAGCTTTGGTCACTATTGCAGATGTTTGTTGCTTGTTCATCCCTCTGGCCTTCAGAGCCTCGACTGCCCACAGCAGTTGCTCAATGGGGTCGGCATCTACTTTTGCCTTGTCTTTTCCTCTGGCCTCAGCCTGATCAAGGGTCTGGGTTGGTGCTGGCATGTCGTGGCTATAGCCGGAAGCCACCTCTGGCTGGCTGAGCTCTATCACAATCCGCCCCAGTAGCGGGGGCTCTTGTGGTACAAAATTCCCGGCATACGGCGCTGCTGGCGGTGAAGCCGACATTCCATAGGCGAGGTCTGCCACAGACCTTTGGAGATCGCCTATCATCCCCATTAATTCGAAGGTGGTGGGCTCACGAGCCTGATATAACTGGGGAGCCCAGACTGGGTGCACAACGGGCATCCTGGGCGGGTGTGACATACTGATGTTGGCCTCACTCTGCGGAGCGGTCCCCTGCCCCAATGCAGCCGTCATAACAACAATTTCTTCTGAACTTTGTGCCGCCATAAATCCTGCCTCAGCAAAGGGGAGACACTGGCTGTTCTGTATCAACTCTACAACTCTCTGAACTGAAAGAAAAACAGACAGCACTTCAGCCCAAACTGATCAAACACGGGTGTAACAAACAACTGTACCCTACTGCTGACCACTGTTCCCAGACTTCTGTTCCCAAAATACTGAATCTGATACCCGCGGATAACTGATTCCTGATGACTGATTCTCAACAATACTGATTCTGGCGCCTTCGGGCCCGATACTCAAACTCGCAAACTGGTATATGCGTTCCCCTGTAGAGATACACTCTAAAAACACATAGCAAGTAAAAGAGAGCTCAATCACCCCTATGTTGGGGTAGGGTTTCCCTGTCCTATTTTGTCAGGAGCTAGGGTTTCACTACGCACACAGCGGTTTCAAACAACCTATCGGGTAAGCAACCTGTCCTAGTTTGGAATGGTCACTACGGATTCCGAATATGCACTAGGTCGAATGGTCAAAAGGGTGCCCCGGTAAACCGGGGTTTGTGTTCCCATACTGTCAGAGCCCATAGCCGGTCAGCCTTATGGACATGCCTTGACAAGACAAGCCTCCGGCAAACCGTTCAGGAATGGCAGATGGCAAACACTGTGTTCCTAGGCGCACCAATGCACATGCAATGCAAAGAAACACATAAATGAGATCAAAACAGGATATCACGAGTTCGAGTCAAACTCTCTAAATCTCCCCAGCAGAGTCGCCAGAAACTGTAACAAGCCCGCGCGGGGGGGGGGGAACCTCGCTACAGTTCGGACTCTCGATTTTGTGTCACGGTTCTTAATCTGAACCAAAGAGTCCAAATCTGGCAAATCGTTTTGAGAAACAGATTTTTGAAAAAGTAGTGCCAAACATGGACTGCTTTGCCAGATACAGAGTCGCCACCTAAATATTTTTTGTGGGAGAATTTAGGAAACCCTGACTCGGTGCCGAAGGCCACATGTCCGTCATCACCGGAGTTGTCTCGGCTCGGGAGCTTGGGTACGATCGGGGAAGGTCAGCTATGAGCACCCCCTTTCGCCCGGTCCGAAGACCGGCCTCTACTAACCGTGATATCCGTTTTTGAAAACTTTACGTGTTCTTAAACCAATTATTAGCCTAGAATTACTATGTTATGCGCACAGCAAACAAGTATAGACTAGATTGCCTAATTTGGAAATAAACATTGCATATCCGTTCGGTTTGAAAATGCTTTGGAATTTGCTACTCGCAAGTAGGCTAAAATACGGATTTCAACGAGTTTTTCCAACTCAAACAATCCAACCTTCACCCACAGGCATTCAAGCAATTATAACACATAAGCATCTAGCCACATGTTAAGCATGCTGTCATGGTAACATTCACACTCATGTGATATGCTAAAGCGGAAATACTTACATAGTACTCCGTGCCAAAACAAAGAACTTGTTAGCAAACATGCATGATCCAAGTCCATGTGAAGTGCCTAATGCATCGCATACAAAATGTTACTAGAATAGGCTCGGCTATCCTAAACATGTTATGTGAAAATGCACAATTATCACGTATTCAGTTTGGGAGTTGAAGTATTGATGCAATTAGCGTGATGTACCGAGCCTAATGCATGCAATACAAATGCATGGATGCACACATGCATAGCATAAGGTATGCTAAATTAAACGTGCCCTAATACTAACCATTAAAGCGGGTAAGTAAAAGGGAGGAAAGAAGTGAGGTTAGAAGACATACACACCACCCACACACACTTATTACAGATTTGCCCTCGCTCGGAGGGACCAAATAAATATTACAAATTAATTAACTACGCAAGCTAATTAATATTACAAATTAACTAATTTAATTAACGAATTAAATAAATTAATTAAAACGGGAAAACGCCTCGGGAAGCGTGCCGCCATGCGCAAGCTGCCTCTGTTTTCCTTCTTTCACTCTTCTGGAGGCTGTCAAAACCTCAGGACTGATCCCTTGGACAGAGAAGATCACCACCGGCTGATTGAAATTGCCACCGGCAGTGTGGTATGGCCATCGGCACAAAATTGAATCTGTCGGCAGAGAAAATGGTGCCGGTCGGCACATTACACTGCCGGTCGGCAGAGTATTCCTGCAGAACCTGCAACTCACAGCAACAGAGGGCAAAACAAGGCATGGCAGCATATTTCAAGGCATGTATGGACCAACCATGTCCCTTATCATTGTGATGACTCAAAGGGACATGTGCCTCGGTTCTCGGACCACCAATCACGCATTTCCATGCATGATGGCCCAAAGAACCAAGTATGCAACTTTGATTTCAAATGTATGCAAACCAATCAAACAAAACTCCCAATCCCTATCACCCAAGTCAAGGGACAAGGAATGCATGCAAGATGCAATGCAACCTAGGCATACAAGCTAAGGATGCAACATGGCATGGCAAAACACTTATGCAAGCATACAAGCATACATATGGCAATGCAAATAAATGGAAAGATGGACTTATACATGAATTAGGCAGCTCTAAAATAGACCTAAAACAGTGGCCAATGTGCTAAAAAGTGAGGGCTAAATGGCATGCACACACACATGCATGCAAGGACTAACACTTAAGCACAAATCAAACAACATTCAAGCACACTTGAAAGAGGCATTCGTGGACTAAAAGCATGCAACACAAGCTCTGAAATCATACTATAAAATGATGCCAAATCAAGTTATAAATCAAGTCAAGCATGCAACAAATGGCCTAAGTGTTCAAAGTAAACCAAAGTGGCATTGAGCTACACTTAACAAGACCAAACAAGGCATGCATTAAGCGACCAAAAACAGGTTTATAGCACGTTAAAACAAGGCTAAAGGACTCTTTAGATGGCATCTAAATGGCCCAAAAACAAAGGCATGCAAAGGCACCAAAACATGGAGCAATGCTACACAAGCTTATGAGACATTAAAGAAGCATGCAAGGCAATCAAACAAGCATGGAAATGGGACTGAAATGGCATATAGAATGATTCCAAATCACCAAAACAATGCAAAGATGGCATGCTACACATGCACATGCTCAAGGCCAACAAGCCTAAATACAAAGGAGCTATATCAAGCATGCCAAGATCAACCCAAACACCTATGGACAGACCTAAAACATGGCAAAATAAGCACATAATCTTCACAAGACCAAGCCTAAAACATGCTCCAACGAAGGCTAACACCCTAAGGCACATTAAGGCATAAACAAGGCATTACATGGCAACTATGCTAAGCATGCATGAAGTTCCAAAACCAACTTGAAATCATGTTATATTATGGATATATAAGCATGAAAAACAAACCAAACATGCTCAACACACACTCAAGCATAGGCTTTCTTAAGAGGCCAAAATATGCCCTTTTCAAGGACAACAAGGAGAGGGGGTGGCCCTCTCCTTCTTGGGACTTCAAAGCATCATCTTCACCACTGAAATCCCTCAATATTTCAGTGGTGAAGAGACCTCAACACCAAAATCTCGGAGCTAACACAAAATGGCTCAAAATGAGGCCTTTTGAGGCCTAAGGGTGGTCAACAACCCTCAAACAACAAAACACTCTTAATAAACAGTAAAGAGGGCCTAAAAACAGAACTTTTTTATGTTATACAATAAGCACAAAAACAGCTCTAAGATAGGTATAAAATTAATGCAAGAATGGGGAAAAAAAGGACTAGAATCTCACCCTTGAAGACCCCTTCACAAATGGTGCTCCAATGGCCTCCTTGAGCTTGAATCCAACACCAAAATCTCAAAACAAACTCTTTAGAACCTCAGCTCCAAGAGGAAGGTGAAACACTAGGTGTTTGTGTGCAATAGTGAGACACAAAACACCTAGTGTACAAATAAGAGGGAAAGAGAGATAGAGAGTGTATATCTAACCCTAACCCTAGAAAAACCAGAGCTTGGTCTGTCTTTTTTTCTCCCAAAAATGTCTAAAAGCTCTCCTTCTTGCCTTAGAGAGAGCTTCTCTCTATATGCCTCTTGTAAAGCTTACAAGACAAGCTTTTTAAGAGGGAGATCCCTCCATACACGTGTATGGAGGGGAGCAAAAGCAATACAGCTGTCTAAAAATATCTGCAAAAGCAGATGAACAGCAATCGGCCGGCCAAAAATGCCATCTTGGCCAAAAATAGTGCCGACCGGCACAAAAAAGTGCTGACCGGCAACAAATAGTGCCAGCCGGCAAACTATATTGCCGGTGGCAGTGAAAACCAGCCGGTGGCCTCTAGCCACTGCCGGTGGTGGGTAGGGATGGTCTACAAGCCCTACCCTGCCTCTCAAAGGCAAGATGCAAGTGTTTGGTGCAAAACCAGACACTAAACGATCGAGTTCGGGGATCCTGAGGCAAGGCGCGCGAGCCGAGACCTCCGGGAACTCCAAACGAACACAAACAAGGATAATCACCGAGTGTTCAAACGGTGACGTCCAAGTCTTGAGGACGGTCAAAAATGGGGTGTCTACAGTTGCCTCTCTTTGACAGAACTCGAAAGTCATAACAATGACGGGAGTGAATGTCAAAGCCCAGAGACGACCCATTTTTGACAAGGCCGAAGACTCAGACAAACATACAAGACAAATAAGGTATGCGCCCGGAGGCAGGGGCAAAATGCAAGACAATGCACAGAGCCGAGCATAACTTATGATCATGCAAATAAAGCTGTAATGAAGCAAACATGCGACAATTTTAAGCTAGCATACCAAACTACACTACAATGCAGAAAGGATGTAAGAGAATTATGGAATTCTCAATACGTCTCACTCGGGAGATACAATACCTGTGCGGCTCGTCTGGTTGCACCAGCTTCAAATGAACCGTACATACAATATCGTGCCTGCGAAGAAAACAAACTTAACAGGTACAATATGGTTAGCAACATGCATGACAATGCAAATGTGGTGTACTCGAAATGCGTGACAGCGCAAAGCAAGTGGGGAGCATGACAATGCTCGTGAAAATACAAACATGTAAGTGGAGCATGCGGTCTACGCCGGTAACGAATTGATCATAAGCATGCGGTCCACGCAGGTAACGAAACTTAATAAGCGGTCTACGCAAGTAATGGAATTAAGCATGCGGTCTACGCAATCAAAACATGCGGTCTACGCAAGTAATGGAATTAAGCATGCGGTCTACGCAATCAAGACATGCGGTCTACGCAGGTAATGGAATTTAAACATGCGGTCTACGCAATCAAAACATGCGGTCTACGCAGGTAATGGAATTTAAACATGCGGTCTACGCAATCAAAACATGCGGTCTACGCAGGTAATGGAATTAAGCATGCGGTCTACGCAATCAAAACATGCGGTCTACGCAAGTAATGGAATTAAGCATGCGGTCTACGCGATCAAAACATGCGGTCTACGTAGGTAATGAAATTAAACATGCGGTCTACGCAAATAAGACATGCGGTCTACGCAGGTAATGAAATTAAACATGCGGTCTACGCAAATAAGACATGCGGTCTACGCAGGTAATGAAATTAAACATGCGGTCTACGCAAGTAAAACATGCGGTCTACGCAGGTATCGAAATTGGCAAGTATGCGGTCTACGCAAGCAAAATAAGCGGTCTACGCAACTAATGAAATTTAACATGCGGTCTACGCAATCAAGACATGCGGTCTACGCAGGCAATGGAATTTAAACATGCGATCTACGCAACCAAGACATGCGGTCTACGCAAGTAATGAAATTTAACATGCGGTCTACGCAATCAAGACATGCGGTCTACGCAGGTAATGAAATTTAAACATGCGATCTACGCAATCAAGACATGTGGTCTACGCAGGTAATGAAATTTAAACATGCGATCTACGCAATCAAAACATGCGGTCTACGTAGGCATTGAAATTAAACATGCGGTCTACGCAAGTATTGAAATTAAACATGCGGTCTATGCAAGTAAAGGATTGAGATGCGGTCTACGCAGGCAATGGAATTTAAACATGCAATCTACGCAACCAAGACATGCGGTCTACGCAAGTAATGAAATTTAACATGCGGTCTACGCAATCAAGACACGCGGTCTACGCAGGTAATGAAATTTAAACATGCGATCTACGCAATCAAAACATGCGGTCTACGCAGGTAATGAAATTAAGCATGCGGTCTACGCAATCAAGACATGCGGTCTACGCAGGTAATGAAATTTGACATGCGGTCTACGCAATCAAGACATGCGGTCTACGCAGGTAATGAAATTTAAACATGCGATCTACGCAATCAAGACATGCGGTCTACGCAGGTAATGAAATTTAAACATACGATCTACGCAATCAAAACATGCGGTCTATGCAGGTAATGAAATTAAGCATGCGGTCTACGCAATCAAGACATGCGGTCTACGCAAATAAAGAATGAACATGCGGTCTACGCAAGTAAAGAATGAACATGCGGTCTACGCAAGTAAAGAATTGAGATGCGGTCTACGCAAGTAAGGAATTGAGATGCGGTCTACGCAAATAAAGAATTAACATGCGGTCTACGCAAATAAAGAGATGATTACAAACATGCGGTCTACGCAGGTAATGTAATTAACATGCATGACAATGCAAAATGCAATGAGATGCGCAAAACAGTGCGACGGAATGCAATGCACAAAACAGTGCGACGATTTGAAATGCACAAAACAGTGCGATGGTTTGAAATGCACAAAACAGTGCGACGGTTTGAAATGCACAAAACAGTGCGATGTGCAAAACAACGCGAACAATTTTGAAATGCACAAAACAGTGCAATGCGCAGAACAGCGCGAGGTTTGAAATGCACAAGACAGTGCGATGACCAGTGTGACACGCACGCCACACGGAATGTAAACGGGCTTAAATGCGCAACAACGCACGTATTCCGGAATGCATGCAATGCATGGAATGGAAATGCAATGATGATGCATGAGAAATGTGCACGACAATGCAAAGGGGTGCGTGTTGCAACGCATGTAACACGTGCATAACAATGCAAATGTGTGACGCACGACAGCGTGATGTAATGCATCGAAGTAGTGTGATGAACTTGTGCAACACACATGGGGCAACTTTTGAATTTAAAAGGATACAAAAAGGATACACCTTGCACGAATTCGAGTGCCATGCACTGGAGACACGGCCCGCGGTCAAAACGGAGGTCGGTTGAACGTCGGAGATGCACTTTCTTGCACTTTCTTGAGCTATGAAGACCACAAACTTCTCATATGGCCTAACCAAGGCTGTGGGAACCCCACCGGCCGAAAGGGGAGGCCACCGGCTGGCCATCGGCACAAAAACAATTCTATCGGCACAAAAAAGTGCCGCCCGGCACAAAACATTGCCGACCGGCAAACAGTTGCTGGTGCGGGGCAGTTTTGTCTTTTCACCTTGGGTGTTATAAAATAGGGTTTCAAACCCTATTTTCTCATTTCTCTCACGCCGAAAACTCTTGTTCTCTCTCTCTAGAGCTTTTTCTCTTCCCCGTTTCTCCGTTTCTTCGCGTTCTACGCCCGTTTCGTCGTCGGATTCGCGTTTCTCTTCGCGTTTCGGACGTTTTCCACCGATCACATTTTCGTTTCGGTGCCTTGTTTGGCGTTCTCGCCTTTTCGGGGTTTGTTCCCCTCACTTTCCTCTTCATTTCCGTGCCTCTTCACACTCCGGCCTTCCCGGCCATTTCCGACCCTCTCGGGAGTTGACTTTTCAGTTGACTCTTCGTATTCCGGCTCGATTTTCCTCTTCCGGCCATTTTTACACCATTCTCTACATGGCGGACGACATTCCACGTGGCGGGACTCCCCCGGACCACGAGATGGATCCCGGGGTCGAGCTCTTACCACTGAGCGAGCGCCCGTTCGACCCGGCGACCTACCGGCCGGCGATCCACGTTCTGCCCCCAGACGGCCTGCGTCAGTTCCGGAGCTTTGAGAGGTACGCGGCGCCTGAGCTACTACTACGCGAGCCTACCTCCCACCTTTCATTCGGCACTTCCGAGGTAACTCTTCATCTTCTGCTTTACTTTCTGCAATGTAAGATACAAAACTGCCATAGTTAGTTGTATTCTCTAACTGCTGAAATCTGATATGCCGTAGACTGTAGTTGACTGTAAACATACATACAACTGATATCTGCTTGAGACTGACACATGCACACACACTGCACTAGCCCTGAATCACCCAAACACACGGCACACACTGTATTTCACTGCACACACACTGGTACCCAGTATTTGTCTGAATCTGTCAAATTTGCACATATGCTACATCTGTTCTGAAACACTCAAACACGCTGACACAGCACACGTATTTCACTGTAAGCACACCGGCACCCGGTATTTGCCTGAATCTGACAAACTTGCATACATGCCATATCTGTCCTTTCAAAACTGCATTTTGAATGTTGTCTTGCAATGGTCATTTTCTGTTTGCAGGAGGGTTCCCATACCATTCGCGGGTATGGGAATACTGGTGCACGGGAGTGGTATGATGAGCTCCCTGATGCGGTCCAGCGCATCGTGGACCGGGCGGGCTTCGGCACCTTCTGCCGAGGGCTCTCTAGGTTGTCCACATGCAGACCTCTTCTTGCCACTTTGGCGGAGAGGTGGTGGGACACCACCGATTCTTTCCATTTTTCTGCTGCAGGGGACATGACGATGACCCCTTATGACTTCTCGATGCTCACAGGCATCGGGGTAGGGGGGGATCCGATCCCTTTCGACACAGACATGGATGAGTGGACCGCCGCTCAGGTCCATCTACTGGGGGAGGCGCCACCCCTAGCTCGTCCAGGCTTCGTGCGGTACTCCTGGTTCGAGACACAGTTCAGGGTTCAGCCCGTTTTGGAGGAGGTGCAGATGACCCCAGAGGACGACGAGAGGTATGCTCGCGGCTTCCTCATGTTCCTGTTCGGGACTACCATATTCGCCGACCGGGCGAACACCGTGCCTCTCTGTCTTCTCAGCGCATTGGTGGACGTCCGGGACATTCTGCACTACGATTGGGGCGGCGCTACTCTGGCCACCCTTTATGGGTACATGAGCTCGGCTTCTCGCGGCAGCGGCCAGCTGCTTGGAGGTTACTGGCGGGCTTGGGAGGTACATTTCTTCTCCACTTTTCATTTCTGTCCGATATTCTCTGTACTCTGTACACTGCACACACTGTGGTCTGCTCTATACTTACTATATACTCTACACACGGCACACACATACATTCTGCTTTACACTGACTGTACACTGCTCACACTGTACACTGCACACAATACACTGCACAACACACGGCTCTGCCATTTCTGCTTTATTCTGTATATTCTGCTTTTTCTGATAGTCATACTGACATCTGTTTTGCAGCTGTGGGTTTACGCCTATTTCCCTAGGCTTGCACCCGTACCAGTCGCGGAGCCTCCTCCGGTTGTCCCTTTCTCGAGTCGCTTTGACGGGAGATGCACCCGGCGACCACGGGAGACATTCGGCTTCTTCCGCCGATATTTCGACACCATCACCCCGGCCGAGGTATGTTTTATTTTCAGTTTATTTAGCTTCGCTTTCCCACTGCATATTTCAATAACAGCAGACAACAAACTGTCTGTCACTTTCAGATCACTTGGCGGCCATGGGCTTCCTTGCCGTCGGCGATGCGGGGTCGGTTCCCTGGTGCTGAGGAGACCTCGCGTTTTCGGATCTTGATAGAGGGCCCGGTCTGTCGGCCTTGGTACCTGGGGGAGCGTTTTCTACGCCAGACCCGCGGGTTACCTGAGCAGATAGTCCCGGTTCACCCTCCTGCAGAGATGAGGGAGACCGAGGGGCTGACCACTGAGCAGCTGGATGATTACTCCATTGGCTAGGAGGAGGCCGGCTTCCGAGGCACCGGCGACTACCAGGAGTACGTGCGGACGTACCTGATGCGCCCCTTGAGCGGCCGTCGAGCAGAGGGGGCCAGGCCTGTAGCATCGGCGGCTGGGGTCGGAGCGGGAGCAGGGGCTGGATCTTCGAGTAGGGCCCGGGTCCGTGGTAGGGGCGGAGTGCGGGGAGGACGAGGAGCTGGCTGGCCTGCCCTGCCTGCTGTACTGACTTTCCAGGGGCAGGGTGGGTCGACCTATCAGATCCCCTTCGCCCCTCCACCGGCTGGTCACGAGTTCATTGACGTCCCCGACTTACCGCCGGTATGTACTACTGCATTTTGTACAGTCACTCAATTCAATTTACTTGATATTCCACAGAATATTGATGCGTCTGATACTTTTGCAGGCTTCTTCGGGGTACACCCGTCAGTCGTTGGCGATGAACGCCTCGATGATGGGGATGCTCTAGCGGACATTTGACCTCCTAGCCGTCTACAGCATACCGGTATGTCCTTCTGACACTGGCCTCAAACCATTCATACACTGCTTTACGTAATCTGATGCATGGCACAACACCTGATACGCTGATCTCACAGTATCTGTCACACTGCATACACTGCATTCTGCACTAAACTCTGTACTGATAAACTGCTCACAGCATTCCCATACTGTACTCGCACACTGCATTCTGCACTGTTAAACTGCTCACGGCATTCCTACACTGTATTCTGCATTGCTAAACTGCTCACGGCACTCTTACACTGTACTCTGCATTGCATTCTGCACTGATAAACTGTCTACAGTATACTGATGCATTTCCCTTTTTGTGTACTTTTTCAGCCTCCTTTCCAGATTCCCATGGCAGGAGGTGCTCCGGCCAGACCTTCTGTCCCTGCTCGGGGGAGAGATGAGGAGGGCAGGATATTTCCCTGTACCAGAGGAGGGCGTACTCACGTCGGGAGTAGCTCGCGAGCTCCAGTCCCGGACGATGACGACGACGAGGAGTCAGAGGCGGAGGCAGGGTCATCGGAGGAGGAGACCGGAGACGGTTCTAGCTCGGGCTCTGATGACGACGCTGATGATGCTCCTGGACCCTCGTCCAGGAAGAGGACTAGGACGGACTGACGGCCCTTGGAGTGCTTGACACAGATGCAGATTTTTGTTATCTTTTCTTTTTTTCTTGTACTTTTCTTTTTGTTGGTAGATAGATTACCTTGTACTGCCGCAGGCAGATTTTGTTTCCAAAACTTGTACATGAAAAAGATTATGAAATGAAACGGACTTTTTATCTGAAAAAGTGTTTACACTTACACATTTCATGCATTGCATCGCATCTCATCATGTTACACCTCAATGTAAATGGAACTGATTGGTTGTCTGAAAATTGAACACTTGCACTGCAATAATCAGATGACTAAACAGCCAACAGCAAAATGCACCCAAGCAACCCACTGCCTGATTCTAGACACACAGCCCTTGCTCTACTGGGGATTAATCCGCATACAGCCCATAACACAACATTCGATTCATTCTGCACACAGCAATTCTCAAACAAACAGCCCAATCTGACAGGACGGACCTCAAAGATGGAACCGGTTGGAGTCGAAACACGTTCAAATGTAGAGAATGGCACAGCATTCTGAGCATAAATGATTTTTGAAATCGAATGAGGGTTTTTCAAACTGGGATATCGAGCCTACAACTGAACACAGCGGGGAGGACTCAAATATAAAGGTACACGACCTAACACGACGAGACACGCTCGGAAAAGACTAAAAACAAAAGACGAGACCATCAAATCAAAGAGACACGACACACAGACGCGTAAACGAAGATGGGAGACCTCGGACCACGAGGAGCCAGTTCAATCTGGGTATTGTTTCCCACCCTTTCTCATTTGTGATCCTCACATCACTCGACTCTCAAGCTCGGATTTTCTCTCAAAACCCTTTTCCTCACTTTTCTCTCAACTTACACCTCTCTATTCTTCAATCTCTCATTTTTCATCCCTCCCCGAGGTGATTGATGGGTAAATAGAACGATGTGGGTTCATGCTCAATACCGTTAGCTCACGGCTATTTCTTCTGGCGGGCAAAGTGCTCTTCTGGCAAGTACGTTGGTGACGGGGGAAAGACAGAACGTCTGGCTCGACTGTGCCCCTAGTTCATCATTTTAACCATTTTTTCGTTTTTGCTTTCTACTAAAACGGTTTTGATCAAAACGAGAGTCGGATTAACGCACTTGTTCGATTTTTGATTTGAAAAGCATGCAAGTCAGGCTGCAAGTACTGAAAATTTTCCTTTTTTGGGTCCAAGACAATGGTCCAGTTTTGGAAAATGGAATAGTTTTCGAGAAAATAGTCAACCTCAGTAAAAATTTTCAAAAACTATTTTTCAAACAGCTGATGCTCGACAAGCATGGAGCTTACCCTTTGAGATGCGCAACCTCGGATCGGAGGCAATGGAAAATTGCCCCTGGTTTAAAGGGGGTGGGAGGCAACGGAAAGTTGCCCCTAGTTTGAATGGCGGCTCATGGCGGCTCGTGGCAACGGAAAGTTGCCCCTTGTTTGGGATGGTGCCGCAGCAATCTGTAAACAGTCTTCATTGGCGGTGGTCGAGCTCTTGGACACTGCGATGACGAAGACGGTCACAACACATATATGGACACAATCACCTTGAAGGGTGTTGGCCACTGGACTTTGAGGTGAAATTGAAACCATTGCATGGACTGAGACGCTTATGAAAGCGTTGGGGGCTGGACTTCATGATGAAGTTGCCTACGTATCCCAAACATGGGAATCAAGCCTTACGTAGTTCCGGTTAAGGTACACTCGGGTATTTTAACCTTCACTTTGTTTGGCTCTTACTTTTGCCAAGGCGCCCAATGCGGGTTTTCGACCTTGCGAGCTTCTTTTCATTTGCTATTTCTTCTTTTTCATTTCTTTTTCTTTTTTTTTGCTTGCTTTTTTTTTTTTTTTTTTTTTTTTGTATTTTTCTCTTGCTCTAACTTTTGCCTGGACCGCCCTTCCGGGTTTTCGGCCTAGCGAGCCTCTCAAAGGGTAAAAGTGTAGCAAGTCCACGCCAAATGGTTTCTTGAAATTGAAGCCTCTCTGTGTCTAGGAGAACGGCTGTTGCACTGATTTGCGGAGAATCCATCAGGGTTACTCTACGAGCTTCTTCCGGCGAGATCTACTCCTTCTGATTCGGCCTTGATGCTTCTTGATCGAAGGCTACCTCAAAACTGGCCACACGGGCCTTTTATGGCGTTTGTCCATTGAACTTTCTGAACATTCTGAACGGGTTCAAACTCGGAAAACAAATAGGTTGAATCTTGAGGTTGAGAGCGATCCTAGGCTGCGTAATCTCAAGAGCGATTCCACACAGGTCTTCGCAGGGCCGCGTAAAACATTTGCTTTTGAAAGTTTTTAAGAAAACGACAAATCGCTCGCGCCGAAGATAGTGTGGAACCAATCTGGATCAGGCCAGGATCCTTCCCAGTACTCACGCCGACAAGCATGACTTTATTCATAAAAAGGCTTAGCACGCCTCTCTTTCTCTCAAGATGATCAAAATTTTACAAAACCCGAGGAATTCCTTCCTCTTCGTTTTTATCACCGCAGTGTTCAAAAGTTTGTTTTTTTTGAAAAACTTAGGTTAATGCAATGAGTTTGGCACACGGGAGAGCAGGCGAGATGTACTGTCAGCCCCATTCAAATTCTCCGGCACTTATGCTGAAAGCAAGCATGAAGTTTGAGATAGCAACAGCTGTTTCAATCGGCTCTGTTGGTGCAACTGGCCCCTTGGCAGAAACAGACTCAAAACAAAAACAGATAATAATTACAAAACAAAATGGTGTTCGGGAGGACAACCCCAGAATCACCTGGTATTATATACAACGGGGACTGACTCGATACAACCAGACAGACCCTTAAGCAAAAAAAGACTGACTCAAGACAAAGAGACAGACTCAAAACAAAAGACTGACTCGATATCCAAATCAGGATTTACAAAACTCGGTTTCACCGATGCTCAAAAATGCGTGCCAGACGCTCCAAAAATACACCAAATGTTGCCCGCAGGCGGTTCGCTTTACATACTCGCAGTATCTGAGCCCTCGAAATCCAACAACTGAGTGGTGACGGGCTTGCCCGAGGTGGGTGGTAGGATAACCTTGTTATCAATCAAATCCTGCACTTCATGACGAAGGCGGGAACACCCATCGGTACTGTGACCGGACTGTTGATGGTACGCGCAGTACAAGGTAGCATCATGAGTGGTGGGGAGATTCTTCGGGAGTGGCCGGGGCTCCAAAGGCTTAAGATGCCCATTCTTCGCCAATATTAACAATGCCCTAGACAAAGGCATGTGGAGGTCGTGAAAGACTCTGCGCCCTCGGGGCAGGTACTTTGCAGTTTGAGGATTCTTGCCAGATGCGCTGGCGAAAGGATCAGCTGGCGCTGCCTTGGCCTTTTGAACCTTTCCCGGTGCAGGGGTGGGAACTACTGGAATTGTCTGGGCATGACGGGGCCCATCCCGGTTTTCTGTCTGGCTTGAACTGCCTTTGATTGGAGCGGGGAAAGCATCATCTACAGCTTTGGTCACTATTGCAGATGTTTGTTGCTTGTTCATCCCTCTGGCCTTCAGAGCCTCGACTGCCCACAGCAGTTGCTCAATGGGGTCGGCATCTACTTTTGCCTTGTCTTTTCCTCTGGCCTCAGCCTGATCAAGGGTCTGGGTTGGTGCTGGCATGTCGTGGCTATAGCCGGAAGCCACCTCTGGCTGGCTGAGCTCTATCACAATCCGCCCCAGTAGCGGGGGCTCTTGTGGTACAAAATTCCCGGCATACGGCGCTGCTGGCGGTGAAGCCGACATTCCATAGGCGAGGTCTGCCACAGACCTTTGGAGATCGCCTATCATCCCCATTAATTCGAAGGTGGTGGGCTCACGAGCCTGATATAACTGGGGAGCCCAGACTGGGTGCACAACGGGCATCCTGGGCGGGTGTGACATACTGATGTTGGCCTCACTCTGCGGAGCGGTCCGCTGCTCCAATGCAGCCGTCATAACCACAATTTCTTCTGAACTTTGTGCCGCCATAAATCCTGCCTCAGCAAAGGGGAGACACTGGCTGTTCTGTATCAACTCTGCAACTCTCTGAACTGAAAGAAAAACAGACAGCACTTCAGCCCAAACTGATCAAACACGGGTGTAGCAAACAACTGTACCCTACTGCTGACCACTGTTCCCAGACTTCTGTTCCCAAAATACTGAATCTGATACCCGCGGATAACTGATTCCTGATGACTGATTCTCAACAATACTGATTCTGGCACCTTCGGGCCCGATACTCAAACTCGCAAACTGGTATATGCGTTCCCCTGTAGAGATACACTCTAAAAACACATAGCAAGTAAAAGAGAGCTCAATCACCCCTATGTTGGGGTAGGGTTTCCCTGTCCTATTTTGTCAGGAGCTAGGGTTTCACTACGCACACAGCGGTTTCAAACAACCTATCGGGTAAGCAACCTGTCCTAGTTTGGAATGGTCACTACGGATTCCGAATATGCACTAGGTCGAATGGTCAAAAGGGTGCCCCGGTAAACCGGGGTTTGTGTTCCCATACTGTCAGAGCCCATAGCCGGTCAGCCTTATGGACATGCCTTGACAAGACAAGCCTCCGGCAAACCGTTCAGGAATGGCAGATGGCAAACACTGTGTTCCTAGGCGCACCAATGCACATGCAATGCAAAGAAACACATAAATGAGATCAAAACAGGATATCACGAGTTCGAGTCAAACTCTCTAAATCTCCCCAGCAGAGTCGCCAGAAACTGTAACAAGCCCGCGCGGGGGGGGGGGGGAACCTCGCTACAGTTCGGACTCTCGATTTTGTGTCACGGTTCTTAATCTGAACCAAAGAGTCCAAATCTGGCAAATCGTTTTGAGAAACAGATTTTTGAAAAAGTAGTGCCAAACATGGACTGCTTTGCCAGATACAGAGTCGCCACCTAAATATTTTTTGTGGGAGAATTTAGGAAACCCTGACTCGGTGCCGAAGGCCACATGTCCGTCATCACCGGAGTTGTCTCGGCTCGGGAGCTTGGGTACGATCGGGGAAGGTCAGCTATGAGCACCCCCTTTCGCCCGGTCCGAAGACCGGCCTCTACTAACCGTGATATCCGTTTTTGAAAACTTTACGTGTTCTTAAACCAATTATTAGCCTAGAATTACTATGTTATGCGCACAGCAAACAAGTATAGACTAGATTGCCTAATTTGGAAATAAACATTGCATATCCGTTCGGTTTGAAAATGCTTTGGAATTTGCTACTCGCAAGTAGGCTAAAATACGGATTTCAACGAGTTTTTCCAACTCAAACAATCCAACCTTCACCCACAGGCATTCAAGCAATTATAACACATAAGCATCTAGCCACATGTTAAGCATGCTGTCATGGTAACATTCACACTCATGTGATATGCTAAAGCGGAAATACTTACATAGTACTCCGTGCCAAAACAAAGAACTTGTTAGCAAACATGCATGATCCAAGTCCATGTGAAGTGCCTAATGCATCGCATACAAAATGTTACTAGAATAGGCTCGGCTATCCTAAACATGTTATGTGAAAATGCACAATTATCACGTATTCAGTTTGGGAGTTGAAGTATTGATGCAATTAGCGTGATGTACCGAGCCTAATGCATGCAATACAAATGCATGGATGCACACATGCATAGCATAAGGTATGCTAAATTAAACGTGCCCTAATACTAACCATTAAAGCGGGTAAGTAAAAGGGAAGAAAGAAGTGAGGTTAGAAGACATACACACCACCCACACACACTTATTACAGATTTGCCCTCGCTCGGAGGGACCAAATAAATATTACAAATTAATTAACTACGCAAGCTAATTAATATTACAAATTAACTAATTTAATTAACGAATTAAATAAATTAATTAAAACGGGAAAACGCCTCGGGAAGCGTGCCGCCATGCGCAAGCTGCCTCTGTTTTCCTTCTTTCACTCTTCTGGAGGCTGTCAAAACCTCAGGACTGATCCCTTGGACAGAGAAGATCACCACCGGCTGATTGAAATTGCCACCGGCAGTGTGGTATGGCCATCGGCACAAAATTGAATCTGTCGGCAGAGAAAATGGTGCCGGTCGGCACATTACACTGCCGGTCGGCAGAGTATTCCTGCAGAACCTGCAACTCACAGCAACAGAGGGCAAAACAAGGCATGGCAGCATATTTCAAGGCATGTATGCACCAACCATGTCCTTTATCATTGTGATGACTCAAAGGGACATGTGCCTCGGTTCTCGGACCACCAATCACGCATTTCCATGCATGATGGCCCAAAGAACCAAGTATGCAACTTTGATTTCAAATGTATGCAAACCAATCAAACAAAACTCCCAATCCCTATCACCCAAGTCAAGGGACAAGGAATGCATGCAAGATGCAATGCAACCTAGGCATACAAGCTAAGGATGCAACATGGCATGGCAAAACACTTATGCAAGCATACAAGCATACATATGGCAATGCAAATAAATGGAAAGATGGACTTATACATGAATTAGGCAGCTCTAAAATAGACCTAAAACAGTGGCCAATGTGCTAAAAAGTGAGGGCTAAATGGCATGCACACACACATGCATGCAAGGACTAACACTTAAGCACAAATCAAACAACATTCAAGCACACTTGAAAGAGGCATTCGTGGACTAAAAGCATGCAACACAAGCTCTGAAATCATACTATAAAATGATGCCAAATCAAGTTATAAATCAAGTCAAGCATGCAACAAATGGCCTAAGTGTTCAAAGTAAACCAAAGTGGCATTGAGCTACACTTAACAAGACCAAACAAGGCATGCATTAAGCGACCAAAAACAGGTTTATAGCACGTTAAAACAAGGCTAAAGGACTCTTTAGATGGCATCTAAATGGCCCAAAAACAAAGGCATGCAAAGGCACCAAAACATGGAGCAATGCTACACAAGCTTATGAGACATTAAAGAAGCATGCAAGGAAATCAAACAAGCATGGAAATGGGACTGAAATGGCATATAGAATGATTCCAAATCACCAAAACAATGCAAAGATGGCATGCTACACATGCACATGCTCAAGGCCAACAAGCCTAAATACAAAGGAGCTATATCAAGCATGCCAAGATCAACCCAAACACCTATGGACAGACCTAAAACATGGCAAAATAAGCACATAATCTTCACAAGACCAAGCCTAAAACATGCTCCAACGAAGGCTAACACCCTAAGGCACATTAAGGCATAAACAAGGCATTACATGGCAACTATGCTAAGCATGCATGAAGTTCCAAAACCAACTTGAAATCATGTTATATTATGGATATATAAGCATGAAAAACAAACCAAACATGCTCAACACACACTCAAGCATAGGCTTTCTTAAGAGGCCAAAATATGCCCTTTTCAAGGACAACAAGGAGAGGGGGTGGCCCTCTCCTTCTTGGGACTTCAAAGCATCATCTTCACCACTGAAATCCCTCAAGATTTCAGTGGTGAAGAGACCTCAACACCAAAATCTCGGAGCTAACACAAAATGGCTCAAAATGAGGCCTTTTGAGGCCTAAGGGTGGTCAACAACCCTCAAACAACAAAACACTCTGAATAAACAGTAAAGAGGGCCTAAAAAAAGAACTTTTTTATGTTATACAATAAGCACAAAAACAGCTCTAAGATAGGTATAAAATTAATGCAAGAATGGGGAAAAAAAGGACTAGAATCTCACCCTTGAAGACCCCTTCACAAATGGTGCTCCAATGGCCTCCTTGAGCTTGAATCCAACACCAAAATCTCAAAACAAACTCTTTAGAACCTCAGCTCCAAGAGGAAGGTGAAACACTAGGTGTTTGTGTGCAATAGTGAGACACAAAACACCTAGTGTACAAATAAGAGGGAAAGAGAGATAGAGAGTGTATATCTAACCCTAACCCTAGAAAAACCAGAGCTTGGTCTGTCTTTTTTTCTCCCAAAAATGTCTAAAAGCTCTCCTTCTTGCCTTAGAGAGAGCTTCTCTCTATATGCCTCTTGTAAAGCTTACAAGACAAGCTTTTTAAGAGGGAGATCCCTCCATACACGTGTATGGAGGGGAGCAAAAGCAATACAGCTGTCTAAAAATATCTGCAAAAGCAGATGAACAGCAATCAGCCGGCCAAAAATGCCATCTTGGCCAAAAATAGTGCCGACCGGCACAAAAAAGTGCTGACCGGCAACAAATAGTGCCGGCCGGCAAACTATATTGCCGGTGGCAGCGAAAACCAGCCGGTGGCCTCTAGCCACTGCCGGTGGTGGGTAGGGATGGTCTACAAGCCCTACCCTGCCTCTCAAAGGCAAGATGCAAGTGTTTGGTGCAAAAACAGACACTAAACGGTCGAGTTCGGGGATCCTGAGGCAAGGCGCGCGAGCCGAGACCTCCGGGAACTCCAAACGAACACAAACAAGGATAATCACCGAGTGTTCAAACGGTGACGTCCAAGTCTTGAGGATGGTCAAAAATGGGGTGTCTACAGTGTGTTTTGTGCATTCATTCCACATTGATTTGTGCAACTCGGTCTCTTTGGCCATCATGCATCGAAATACGTGATTGATGGCTTGAGAACCGAGCACTACACTCCTTTGAGTTCCAAACATGATAAGGGGTGTAGTTGCACAACATTACCTTGTAAATGTATTGCCATGCCCTTGTTTGTCCTCTGCTGCAGCAAAAGGAGCAGATTGCAGGAAGAGATGGCCGATCGGCTATCTGGTGTGCCGATCGACTAAAAGTTCTTGGCAGATAGCTTCATATTTGGTCGATGACCCTTTTCCATTGGCTGATGGCCACCCCTCTTGGCCGATGACATCTCAGAGTGCCCATGAGGTGGTTCAAAAGCATCACAGAGGTTTTCACAGTTTTCAGAGGTGCAAAACAGTGCAAACAGAGGCAACATGGGGCATGGCAATGGATTTCCGAGCGAAGCCGACCGAGCATGCATACATCCCTCGTCACGAGGCCATTTCAGTGCTTTCGATAACTTAGAATAGTTATTTGCTTCAATTTGTTTTGTAATAATTAATTAGCTTGTTAGTTAGTTAATTAGTTGGTTTGTATTATTTATTCGGACCCTCCGTCGAGAGGGCGAATTTTGTAATAAGTGTGCGTGAGTGTGTGAATGTCTTCCAACGCCACGTCTTTCTCCCTTTTACTTAACCGCTTACGATGGTTAGTTCTAGGTCATGTTTCAATTAGTATTCCTATGCTCGCATGTTTGCATCCATTCATCTGTATTGCATGCATCGGGCTTGGCGCATTATACTAACCGCATTGTATTTCAATTCCTACTTGAATACATGATTATCAAAGTTGCATCTCATATGCCATCTTAGAATAGCTGAGCCTATTTCTTGTTGCATTTTGCATGTGTTGCATTAGCCATCTTAACATAAACTAGGATCATGCATGATTTCTAACTAGTTATTGTTTTGACTCGGAGTACACTATAAGTGTTTATGCTTTAGCATCTTGCATGTGTGTGAGTGTTGCCATGATAGCATGCTTGCCATGAGGCTACTTGCTTAACTGATATAACTACCTGAATGCCTGTGGGTGAAGGTTGGATTGCTTGAATTGGAACAATTCATTGAAATGCGAGTTTTAAG
The DNA here is from genome assembly GCF_055761805.1 of Camellia sinensis. Classification (NCBI taxonomy): domain Eukaryota; kingdom Viridiplantae; phylum Streptophyta; class Magnoliopsida; order Ericales; family Theaceae; genus Camellia; species Camellia sinensis. The sequence goes on from NC_138970.1 coordinate 77,268,654, forward strand.
CCCACTTGAAGTGGCAAAATCATGTTTTCTAAGCCCACTTGAGGGTGGCAAATCCACATCTTAGCCTACTTGCGAGTAGCACCTTCAAACCATTTTCAAACAAACAAACATGAGATGTTTTGTTCCAACTTAAGCGATCTAGTCTATACTTGTGTGTTGTGCGCATCACATAGTAATTCTAGCTAATAAACCGGAATAAGAACACATATGTTTTCAAAACAAAATATCATGTTAGTAGCGGCCGATCTTTGATCGGGCGAGCGGGGGTGCTCATTGCATGACCTTGCCTTCTCGTACCCAACTTCCCAAGCCAAGACAACTTTGGTGATGACGGGCACATGGCCTTAGGCACGAGTCAGGGTTTCCTAAATTTCCCAAAGAAAAACATTTAGGTGGCGACTCTGTATCTGGCAAAGCAGTCCATGTTTGGCATTTCTTTACAAAAATTAGTTTTCCTAAACGATTTGCCGGATTTGGACTCTTTGGTGATTTATCAGTCTTGCATTGCACTTTGCGAGACTAGATTCAGAACCATGACATCTAAGTCCGAACTGTAGTAAGCCTAATGAACAAAACGGATTTCGCGCCCATTTCGCGTGTGGAGCCGGGACGTTCAGGCACGTCTACAGTTTCTGGTAACTCTGTTGGGGATTTAGAGAACTTGACTCGAACTCATGATATCTTGTTTTGACTACACTTATGTGTTTCTTTGCATTGCATGTGCATTGGTGCACCTAGGACATCGTGTTTGCCGTATGCTATTCCTGAACGGTTTGCCGGAGGCCCGCTTTGAGAAGCTGCAGGCTTTGCCACGATGGGAACACAAACCCCAGCTTTACCGGGGCACCCTCTTTGACCATTCGACTTAGTGCATATCGGAAACTGTAGTGACCATTCCAAGCTAGGACAGGTTGCTTACCCGATTATAGGTTGTTTGAAACTGCTGTGTGCGTAGTGAAACCCTAGCTCCTGACAAAATAGAACAGGGAAACCCTACCCCTCCATAGAGGTGTTTTGGCTCTCTCTTGCCCGTTATGTGCTTTTAGAGTTGGCCTCTACAGGAATGCACGTATCAATTTGCAAGTCTGGGTATCAGGCCTGTGGCATCAGTATCAGTATTCGGGAATCAGTTTTACTTACGGGTATCAGATTCAGATTTGGGGCAATGATTCAGGAACAGTGATAAGTGGTTGAGAACAGTTCTTTCAGCTTGTGTTTACCTACCGTGTGTTGTTTTTATTTAAGCTGTTATGCTGTCCATTTTTCTGTTCATTGTTTTCTTATTATGCTTTATTTATCTTTTTGCAAGGTTGTTTAGCACCATTGCATCCGACCAGGTAGATATTCCCCGAGCACTCTAGGTCAGAGGTCGTAGGCTTAATCGATCCAGGGATCTGATAGACGGACAAGCAGTGTTCCTTTCTCTACCCCCAGTTGTCAGACGGAGGTCAATAAGGCACAGTGTATCGATACAGTGGTCGTCAGATCAGTTGTCTACTCCACCAGAGAATAGTCAGGCCGAGGTCTCAGTTTCTACTGCAGGGACAGATATACTGGTTGTTCAGATAGACCAACACCCTATGGCAGGAATGGAAGAGATGATGCGTCAGCTCTAGGAGAGAATGAAAGCCATGTAGTAGGACGCTGCCCGTCAAGCAGAATTTGTCGCACACCAGGCCGAGGTTATGGCACAACAAGCAGAGTTGATTGCTAGACTGCAGCAACAACAACCACTGCAGTAAGCCGGAGCATCCGCTTCGCACCAGGTTCCTCCCCCACCAAGAGTTCCTATACTTGGGGAGACCGCACACGTCCAGGATGATACGGACATTCAAACAGGGCTGGCTCCGCCCCAATCCTACCCCAGTTATCCAAAGCACCTACCAACCTACCGGATTCCCCCTTTGAGTTCGAGATGGACCCTACAGCGTTAAAAGTGAGCAAGCTTGAGAAGCTGTTCAAGAAGTCTCAGGGCATGAAGTCCATTCCGGATATTGAGGATGGGTATACCGACTCGGTCGTGACTCTGCCAGATCGGTTTCAAATGCCACACATAGACCGTTTCGACGGGTCTGGAGATCCTATGGTGCATTTGCGGCTGTTTTCGGATATACTAAGGCCGATGGGCCTCTCCAGATTGCAGAAGCTTTCCCTGTTTGACCGAACCCTGTCGGGTGTAGCGGCTATTTGGTATGCAAAACTGGAGGATTCCGTTAAGAGAAATTGGGAGGAGATGGCTGAGGCCTTCATAGCTCAATACTCCTATAATACACAGATCGAGGTCACAACTCGTGATCTCGAGACAACTAGGCAAGAGCCGAAGGAGAGCTTCTCTGATTTTGTGACCCGGTGTATAGCGACCCCGGTCTTTTCTCTTTAAATTATTGTATCCGGACTTAGGTTCCATGGATCCTGTCATTACTTATTGGTTGTCGTTGTCCTTTAATCTCTTTGTATTTGAAGTATAGGTTGGGTTGGGCGGGTCTGTTACAGGTTGGTTGATTTTAGATGCCAATAGGTGATGCCCAGATTTTGGCCTTTACGCTCGAGCGGAAGTTTTAACGCTCGAGCGGTCCCTTCGTTGTTGCTTCTCCGCTCGAGCGGTAATTTTGATGCTCGAGCGTGATTTTCCATCTCCCAGTATTTTGCTCTGCAGTTCTTCCGCTCGAGCGGTAGTTTTTACGCTCGAGCGTGATCCCTTGTTTTTGCTCCTCCGCTCGAGCGGTGAGTTTGACGCTCGAGCGGGTGCCAGCGCCTGCAAAACTTCTGGAAGGGTGCAATCGACGCTCGAGCGGCTTTCTTCACGCTCGAGCATGATTCTGTGTCTTACGCTCGAGCGGGGCTTTCTACGCTCGAGCGTAGAGTCGATTATATCAGTCCGTGATTTCACTTTTTGGATCACTTTTTGACCTACTTTTCCTTCATAACTTTTTAAAAACCGCCCCTGGAGTGTTTTTATCTCTCTCTCTCCCTCTACACACCTTCTCTCTTTCGATTGATCTACTTAGAGTGAGTTTCTACCTTAGATCCTTTATTAAAAAGTTAGAGTGGGTTGAGGGCTTCGTTTTAATCTGAGAAACTTGGGATTTGGAGCACGTTGGTCTTTGGTCTTCATCTCCATCTTCTCAATACGGGTTATTTTCTTCGAGGTAGGGATTTTCCTACTCCAATTTATATGTTTTGTTCTAAGTTTGGTATTTTGATAGGTTGGGGACACTTTGAAAATTTTGGGAACAAAAACCTAGTTGAATTGCTAAATTGATTTGAGTAATTAATTTAAGGAAATTGGGGAATTTGGTTAAATCCATGAAATTGGGGAATTTATTGATTAAATGGTGTAGTTGGTTAATATAAATCACTCGCCTATTGAATTGTTGGTATATTTATTTTTCGAGTCTAGAAATAACTGTTTTGGGCTATCGGTGGAGGATAGTCGTGCTTGTTGTAGACATTGCATGCGGATTAGGGAAAATTGAAACTAATCAATTTGTTAAGTCATAAATTTAGACTATTGAATTAATACAGAAATTACATGTATTGATTGAGCATTGCATATGCATATTGTTTGGGAGGAGATAGGGGATGTACTCCACGGTTTAGGGGAAGATAGGGGATGGACCTCTAAACCGGATTATTGTTTGGGAGGAGATAGGGGATGGACTCCATTAGCACCATATTTATGTGTGCTTATTATATTGAAGTGTTTTTACATGATTATTGATACAGCACTAAAATGTGTATCAAATGGGAAGTATGAAGTGTTTTGATATGAGCATGAGTCTCATTTGTTTTGTTGATATTGGAAGTAATGTGAATATGATATATAATTCACTGTTGTAAGTTTGGCCAGGTTCAGAGCCATGTTGATAATAATGGAAAGTGAAATATGTCTTAGACATTAGTGTCATGAGACTGTTTAATGATAAAATTGATTATCTTGGTTAACCATCTATTGAATGCTATAGCTTTATTCAATGCTTATATTTGGTTTAGTATTTTTCTACTGGGCTGTGGCTCACCCTTTATGGGAACATCATTTTCAGGTTCAGGTGATAAGCTACCTCCACGGACTTAGCCTGGAAGGATTTGATGTTTGGGATTTTGAAGACTTGTCTTTAGTTATATGTTTTACTTTGTTATTTTTTTTTGAGATTTCATGTAAACATTCAAGCCTAGGGCTTAACTTGTAAATGAGTTAGTACTCATCCTTTTTGTGTCCAAGTGTTAGCTTGGAAAGATGTAAGCCCTTAGGGCATTTATTTTGATGTTGCAGGATGTTACATGTGATGTCTTTCAATAAGAATACTCTGATGAATAACCCAAATGATTCGTTTTCTTTTATAAATGCATGTTAATGTTATGGTTATTATGGGTTTATTTGAGGGCGTCACAACTTGGTATCAGAGCGTACCGGGTTCGAATACTTTGGGTACGTGGGAAGTGATTAGTATCACAATGGGTTCGTCTCGCTTGATAGAGACTTAGATGTACTGTTATGTGCTTATATGATAGCATGTTTATGTGATTATGTGGGTATGGAACGTAGTTTCTTGGATGTTAATTGGACCCTTGAGTTTCTAGTAGTCTTGTTGGAAAGGCACTTGATCAATGCTGTTTCCAACCGGAACTATAGTAACGCTTCGGGACTATTATTATCCAGGAATGAAATTCGTAGGTGCTTACGTGGAATGAATTATTTTTGTCCAATGCATTAGGACGCGAGTGTTTAGTTTCAGCACATTTATTAATGTGCTAACGTCTTTGTTTGTTTCCTTTATTAGGATGTCAGGACGAGGACGAGGACGCGGTAGGCGTGGTAGGCCGGGTAGGCAGGAGGTACCGGTGCCAGAGGAGATTCCGGCAGTTCATGAGGGAATTGGCCAGGCCAATGTGGCCGAGCCAGTAGGCCAGCAGGTTATGGGCGCTTTAGCCCGAGAGATAGCAGGGGCATTCAGGGAGTCAGTAGGCATTCTTAGGGCTGAGAATCAAGCCCAGGTTGTTGTTGCGGATGCAGGACCTTCCTTTCTGAAGAGGGAGTTCTTTCGGTCTAATCCGGATGAATTTGTGGGTGATCCTAAAGAGCCGCTTAAGGCAGATGAATGGCTCGAACAGACAACGAAGACGTTTGAGATGCTTGGCATCGAAGACGAGGGGTTGAAGGTGACCTTGGCATCATTCCAGTTGAAGGGGGATGCGGGTCAGTGGTGGAAGTTCACTAAGGGGCGTATAGGAGGTACATGGGAGGCTTTTGTGAATGCTTTCCAGGAGAAGTTCTTATCTCCAGCAATTAGGGAGAAGCTGAGAGACCAGTTCTGCCAGCTTAAGCAGTCGAGTTCTTCAGTGGCCGAGTTTGAGGCTGCATTTACTAGTTTGTCCAGGTTTGCACCTGAATTGGTGGCGTCTGAGGAACGCCGTTGTATTGAGTTTGAGAGGAAGTTGAGGCGTGGCCTCAAGCTGAGAGTTGGGGGAACTATGATTCGGGATTATGGGCGGTTGGTTGATGCTGCAGCCCACATGGAAATCATGATGCAGGAGGAGGAGGAAGGACAGAAGGGCTCCAAGAGGAGTCAGGATGGTCAGAGTGATGGTAGGAGACAGAAGGGTTTTAATCCCCAACAGTCTCAGAGTAGCTTTTCTAGATCGACTTTTCCTGTGCCGAGTGCTAGTTCGGGGAAAGGCAGTCAAGGAGACATTACCTGCTTCAAGTGTGGCCAGCTGGGCCACAAGTCTCCAGTTTGTCCTCAGAGAGGAGGAGTGCAGAGAGCAGCATCATCTTCGGCTCGATCTCAGAGCCAGAGTCAGGGTAGAGGCCAGCCACTCTCGTGTTATCAGTGTGGTCAGCCAGGGCATATGAAGAGGTATTGCCCGCAGTTGGGTGGCACACCTGGTGCATCTGGTTTGAGGCAGATTCAGGTTCAACAGCCAGCTCAGTCGGGTCAGGCCTCGAGGGCCAATCAGGGGGCTTCATCGTCTCAGTCGGTGCAGCAATCTTATGCTCCTAGGGGTGAGCAGGTTGATCAGAGGTCATCTGGGCGCGTGTATGCTGTTACCACGCAGGATCTTGTACCGGCTCCATCTGTTGTGAGAGGTACTTTCTTGTTTTGCAACTCGGTTGCTAATGTTTTGATTGATACGGGTGCATCTCATTCCTTTGTGTCTGCTGCATTTGCATCTGTTTTGGAGTTGGAGTTAGCACAGTTAGCATCTCCTATTTGTGTAGTGTCGCCTCTTGGGGGTGAATTGATTTTGAAACACGGTGTTAGGGGTTGTGATATAGAGGTTGATTACCATAGAATCCCATTTTCCTTTGTAGTTATGCCTATGAGAGGTTTCGATGTTATTTTGGGTATGGACTGGTTATCGTCATACCGGGCAGTTATTGATTGCTACCGCCAGAGAGTCACTTGTTGTACCGTGAATGGTGAGTGTTTTCATTTTCTAGGGGACCGTGTTGGTAGTGTTTTGCCACCGGGGTATGTTCCGCGAGGACGGAGTGAGCTTAGTGGTCTACTTGCTAACCTTTCGATTAGTGAGGACGGTGAGACTCAGATCGTGTTGCCAAGGGTGGTGTGTGAGTACTCGGACGTTTTTCCCGAGGATCTTGTTGGTTTGCCACCGCATCGAGAGATTGAATTCTCTATTGACTTAGTGCCCGGCACGGCGCTGATTTCTATGGCACCTTATCGTTTTGCCCCAGCTGAGTTAGTTGAGTTGAAGACCCAACTCCAGGAGTTGCTAGATAAAGGCTTTATACGTCCTAGTGTTTCGCCTTGGGGAGCACCGGCCCTCTTTGTTAAAAAGAAAGGTGGTGCTTTGAGACTTTGTATAGATTACCGGAAATTGAATCGGGCTACGGTTAAGAATAAGTACCCTATGCCCCGTATAGATGATCTGTTCGATCAGTTGAAAGGTTCCCGTTGTTTCTCGAAGATAGACTTGAGATCAGGTTATCATCAGTTGAGAGTCAGGGAGGAGGATATTCCAAAGACGGCATTCCGTACGCGGTATGGCCACTATGAGTTTTTGGTAATGCCATTTGGGCTTACCAATGCACCGGCAGTATTTATGGATTTGATGAACCGGATATTCCGGGAATTTCTAGATCGTTTTGTAGTCGTCTTCGTGGACGACATCCTTATCTATTCACCTTCAGAGGAAGAGCACGAGGAACACTTGAGGGTGGTGCTTGATTTACTTAGAGCCCATCAGCTTTACGCTAAGTTTGGGAAGTGTGAGTTCTGGCTAGAGGAGGTGAAGTTCTTAGGCCATGTAGTTTCTAGGGAAGGGGTGTCTGTTGATACATCCAAGACAGAGGCAGTGCAAGATTGGGTACAGCCTAAGAGTGTGTTTGAGATCCGCAGTTTTCTGGGATTAGCTGGGTATTATCGCCGGTTTGTAAGAGATTTCTCCAGATTAGCTTCGCCTTTGACTAGATTGACTCGGAAGGGAGTCAAATTTGTTTGGAGTGAGACTTGTGAAAAATCGTTCCAGGAGTTGAAAGTTAGACTGACCACTGCTCCAGTCTTGATTATTCCAGAGAGAGGGTTGGGTTATGCAGTCTATTGTGACGCCTCACGAGAGGGTCTTGGTTGTGTGTTGATGCAAGAGGGGAAAGTGGTTGCCTATGGCTCACGTCAGTTAAAAGTTCACGAGAAGAATTACCCCACGCATGATTTAGAGTTAGCGGCTGTGATATTTGCCTTGAAGATTTGGAGACATTACCTTTACGGTGAGAGGTTCGAGGTATTCTCAGATCATAAGAGTCTGAAATATTTGTTCACACAGAAAGACTTGAACTTGAGGCAGAGGAGGTGGATGGAATTTATTGAGGATTATGACTTTGAATTGCATTATCATCCGGGAAAGGCCAATGTGGTGGCCGACGCCCTTAGCAGGAAACCTGTTGGTGACATAGCTAGTATAGCCATCCGAGAGTGGGAGATGTTAGGTGCACTTGGAGAGTTTGATTTGCTTCTGGGCGAATCCGTTGAGGCTGCGGCCTTGCTTTCTGTTGTTGCGCAACCTACACTTGTGACTCGAGTGTTAGAGGCTCAGAGGGGCGACCTTGAGGTAGAATCCCTCCGTGAGAAGATTTCTGGTGGGAAGGTTGAGAAAGGTTTGACGGTGTATCCCGACCTGAGTGTGAGATACCGAGACCGTCTGTTTGTGCCGGAGTCTCATCGAGAGGAGGTACTCCGAGAGTTTCATCATTCACGCCTTGCAGTGCATCCGGGAGGTACTAAGATGTATCGGGATTTGGGTCGCCAGTTTTGGTGGCGGGGTATGAAGAGAGATGTGGCAGCTTTCGTGTCTAAGTGCCTTACTTGTCAGCAAGTGAAGGCCGAACATCAGAGGCCAGCGGGTTTGTTGCAACCCTTGCCTATTGCCGAGTGGAAGTGGGAGCATGTCACTATGGACTTCGTTGTAGGTCTTCCGAGGACTCAGCGGGGCAGTGATGCTATTTGGGTGGTTGTAGACCGGTTGACTAAGTCGGCGCACTTCATTCCCATGCGCGTTAGAGATTCAGTAGATCATCTTGCCGACTTGTATATTCGGGACATAGTGAGGTTGCACGGGGTTCCAGTGACGATCGTCTCCGATAGGGACCCTCGTTTTACTGCCAGATTATGGCAGAGCTTGCAGAGCGCCTTAGGTACTAAGTTGACCTTTAGCACAGCTTATCATCCTCAGACTGACGGGCAGTCCGAGCGTACTATTCAGATCCTTGAAGATATGCTTCGGGGTTGTGTTCTTGACTTTAGCGGCTCATGGGAGAGGCACTTGCCATTAGTGGAGTTTGCCTACAACAACAGCTTCCAGTCTAGTATCGGTATGGCACCGTTTGAGGCCTTATACGGCCAACCGTGTAGGTCTCCTGTTTGTTGGGCCGAGGTGGGTGATGCACCTCTGTTGGGTCCGGAGTTAGTGAGGGAAACGACGGAGAAGGTTGAGCTTATCCGTAAGAGGCTTGTTACAGCCCAGAGTCGTCAGAAATCTTATGCCGACCGTAGGAGGAGACCTTTGGTGTTTGAGGTGAGTGATCATGTCTTTTTGAAGATATCACCAAGACGGGGATTGATGAGGTTTGGGAAGAGCGGGAAGTTGTCCCCTCGATTCATTGGTCCTTTTGAGATCCTTGAGAGGATTGGCGAGACTGCTTATCGTTTAGCTTTGCCGCCGCAGTTGTCCGGAGTACATGACGTGTTTCATGTGAGTATGCTTCGGAAGTATGAGCCGGATCCATCACATGTATTGGATTGGACCGATTTAGTAGTTGATGAGGATGTCTCGTATGAGGAGAGACCGGTTAGGGTCTTGGATAAGCGGGATCAAGTCTTGCGAGGCAAGACCATTCCTTTGGTGAAAGTTTTGTGGAAACATCACGGGGTGAAGGAAGCCACATGGGAACGTGAGTTGGAAGTCCGCGAGAAATATCCGGACATGTTTATTGATTTGTAATCTTGTAGTTAGATTTTGTAATATTGTCGAACTTTAATGCTTTTTATATATGTCTTAAGCTGTAAAACATTTAGAATGTTTTGGTTAATGGAAATATTTTGGAACTTGCCTCGAAATGGAAGTTTAAGGGAACATTGTATATATTGAATATATTGAAAATTGTTGAAATTGAAAGAAAATTGCATAGTGTTAATGCAGGTTGAAATATATGGTTGTTTTTCATATTGTGGCATGCCTCTTTGTTAAGAGATGGAATGGCCGGTGTTGGGTCAAGTTGTTTATTAGTGAGTTATCATATTGTTGGAATTTGAGAAAAACTTGTTTTCGAAACCTTGTGCTTAATTTCGGGGACGAAATTCTTTTAAGGAGGGGAGATTATAGCGACCCCGGTCTTTTCTCTTTAAATTATTGTATCCGGACTTAGGTTCCATGGATCCTGTCATTACTTATTGGTTGTCGTTGTCCTTTAATCTCTTTGTATTTGAAGTATAGGTTGGGTTGGGCGGGTCTGTTACAGGTTGGTTGATTTTAGATGCCAATAGGTGATGCCCAGATTTTGGCCTTTACGCTCGAGCGGAAGTTTTAACGCTCGAGCGGTCCCTTCGTTGTTGCTTCTCCGCTCGAGCGGTAATTTTGACGCTCGAGCGTGATTTTCCATCTCCCAGTATTTTGCTCTGCAGTTCTTCCGCTCGAGCGGTAGTTTTTACGCTCGAGCGTGATCCCTTGTTTTTGCTCCTCCGCTCGAGCGGTGAGTTTGACGCTCGAGCGGGTGCCAGCGCCTGCAAAACTTCTGGAAGGGTGCAATCGACGCTCGAGCGGCTTTCTTCACGCTCGAGCATGATTCTGTGTCTTACGCTCGAGCGGGGCTTTCTACGCTCGAGCGTAGAGTCGATTATATCAGTCCGTGATTTCACTTTTTGGATCACTTTTTGACCTACTTTTCCTTCATAACTTTTTAAAAACCGCCCCTGGAGTGTTTTTATCTCTCTCTCTCCCTCTACACACCTTCTCTCTTTCGATTGATCTACTTAGAGTGAGTTTCTACCTTAGATCCTTTATTAAAAAGTTAGAGTGGGTTGAGGGCTTCGTTTTAATCTGAGAAACTTGGGATTTGGAGCACGTTGGTCTTTGGTCTTCATCTCCATCTTCTCAATACGGGTTATTTTCTTCGAGGTAGGGATTTTCCTACTCCAATTTATATGTTTTGTTCTAAGTTTGGTATTTTGATAGGTTGGGGACACTTTGAAAATTTTGGGAACAAAAACCTAGTTGAATTGCTAAATTGATTTGAGTAATTAATTTAAGGAAATTGGGGAATTTGGTTAAATCCATGAAATTGGGGAATTTATTGATTAAATGGTGTAGTTGGTTAATATAAATCACTCGCCTATTGAATTGTTGGTATATTTATTTTTCGAGTCTAGAAATAACTGTTTTGGGCTATCGGTGGAGGATAGTCGTGCTTGTTGTAGACATTGCATGCGAATTAGGGAAAATTGAAACTAATCAATTTGTTAAGTCATAAATTTAGACTATTGAATTAATACAGAAATTACATGTATTGATTGAGCATTGCATATGCATATTGTTTGGGAGGAGATAGGGGATGTACTCCACGGTTTAGGGGAAGATAGGGGATGGACCTCTAAACCGGATTATTGTTTGGGAGGAGATAGGGGATGGACTCCATTAGCACCATATTTATGTGTGCTTATTATATTGAAGTGTTTTTACATGATTATTGATACAGCACTAAAATGTGTATCAAATGGGAAGTATGAAGTGTTTTGATATAAGCATGAGTCTCATTTGTTTTGTTGATATTGGAAGTAATGTGAATATGATATATAATTCACTGTTGTAAGTTTGGCCAGGTTCAGAGCCATGTTGATAATAATGGAAAGTGAAATATGTCTTAGACATTAGTGTCATGAGACTGTTTAATGATAAAATTGATTATCTTGGTTAACCATCTATTGAATGCTATAGCTTTATTCAATGCTTATATTTGGTTTAGTATTTTTCTACTGGGCTGTGGCTCACCCTTTATGGGAACATCATTTTCAGGTTCAGGTGATAAGCTACCTCCACGGACTTAGCCTGGAAGGATTTGATGTTTGGGATTTTGAAGACTTGTCTTTAGTTATATGTTTTACTTTGTTATTTTTTTTTGAGATTTCATGTAAACATTCAAGCCTAGGGCTTAACTTGTAAATGAGTTAGTACTCATCCTTTTTGTGTCCAAGTGTTAGCTTGGAAAGATGTAAGCCCTTAGGGCATTTATTTTGATGTTGCAGGATGTTACATGTGATGTCTTTCAATAAGAATACTCTGATGAATAACCCAAATGATTCGTTTTCTTTTATAAATGCATGTTAATGTTATGGTTATTATGGGTTTATTTGAGGGCGTCACAACTTGGTATCAGAGCGTACCGGGTTCGAATACTTTGGGTACGTGGGAAGTGATTAGTATCACAATGGGTTCGTCTCGCTTGATAGAGACTTAGATGTACTGTTATGTGCTTATATGATAGCATGTTTATGTGATTATGTGGGTATGGAACGTAGTTTCTTGGATGTTAATTGGACCCTTGAGTTTCTAGTAGTCTTGTTGGAAAGGCACTTGATCAATGCTGTTTCCAACCGGAACTATAGTAACGCTTCGGGACTATTATTATCCAGGAATGAAATTCGTAGGTGCTTACGTGGAATGAATTATTTTTGTCCAATGCATTAGGACGCGAGTGTTTAGTTTCAGCACATTTATTAATGTGCTAACGTCTTTGTTTGTTTCCTTTATTAGGATGTCAGGACGAGGACGAGGACGCGGTAGGCGTGGTAGGCCGGGTAGGCAGGAGGTACCGGTGCCAGAGGAGATTCCGGCAGTTCATGAGGGAATTGGCCAGGCCAATGTGGCCGAGCCAGTAGGCCAGCAGGTTATGGGCGCTTTAGCCCGAGAGATAGCAGGGGCATTCAGGGAGTCAGTAGGCATTCTTAGGGCTGAGAATCAAGCCCAGGTTGTTGTTGCGGATGCAGGACCTTCCTTTCTGAAGAGGGAGTTCTTTCGGTCTAATCCGGATGAATTTGTGGGTGATCCTAAAGAGCCGCTTAAGGCAGATGAATGGCTCGAACAGACAACGAAGACGTTTGAGATGCTTGGCATCGAAGACGAGGGGTTGAAGGTGACCTTGGCATCATTCCAGTTGAAGGGGGATGCGGGTCAGTGGTGGAAGTTCACTAAGGGGCGTATAGGAGGTACATGGGAGGCTTTTGTGAATGCTTTCCAGGAGAAGTTCTTATCTCCAGCAGTTAGGGAGAAGCTGAGAGACCAGTTCTGCCAGCTTAAGCAGTCGAGTTCTTCAGTGGCCGAGTTTGAGGCTGCATTTACTAGTTTGTCCAGGTTTGCACCTGAATTGGTGGCGTCTGAGGAACGCCGTTGTATTGAGTTTGAGAGGAAGTTGAGGCGTGGCCTCAAGCTGAGAGTTGGGGGAACTATGATTCGGTATTATGGGCGGTTGGTTGATGCTGCAGCCCACATGGAAATCATGATGCAGGAGGAGGAGGAAGGACAGAAGGGCTCCAAGAGGAGTCAGGATGGTCAGAGTGATGGTAGGAGACAGAAGGGTTTTAATCCCCAACAGTCTCAGAGTAGCTTTTCTAGATCGACTTTTCCTGTGCCGAGTGCTAGTTCGGGGAAAGGCAGTCAAGGAGACATTACCTGCTTCAAGTGTGGCCAGCTGGGCCACAAGTCTCCAGTTTGTCCTCAGAGAGGAGGAGTGCAGAGAGCAGCATCATCTTCGGCTCGATCTCAGAGCCAGAGTCAGGGTAGAGGCCAGCCACTCTCGTGTTATCAGTGTGGTCAGCCAGGGCATATGAAGAGGTATTGCCCGCAGTTGGGTGGCACACCTGGTGCATCTGGTTTGAGGCAGATTCAGGTTCAACAGCCAGCTCAGTCGGGTCAGGCCTCGAGGGCCAATCAGGGGGCTTCATCGTCTCAGTCGGTGCAGCAATCTTATGCTCCTAGGGGTGAGCAGGTTGATCAGAGGTCATCTGGGCGCGTGTATGCTGTTACCACGCAGGATCTTGTACCGGCTCCATCTGTTGTGAGAGGTACTTTCTTGTTTTGCAACTCGGTTGCTAATGTTTTGATTGATACGGGTGCATCTCATTCCTTTGTGTCTGCTGCATTTGCATCTGTTTTGGAGTTGGAGTTAGCACAGTTAGCATCTCCTATTTGTGTAGTGTCGCCTCTTGGGGGTGAATTGATTTTGAAACACGGTGTTAGGGGTTGTGATATAGAGGTTGATTACCATAGAATCCCATTTTCCTTTGTAGTTATGCCTATGAGAGGTTTCGATGTTATTTTGGGTATGGACTGGTTATCGTCATACCGGGCAGTTATTGATTGCTACCGCCAGAGAGTCACTTGTTGTACCGTGAATGGTGAGTGTTTTCATTTTCTGGGGGACCGTGTTGGTAGTGTTTTGCCACCGGGGTATGTTCCGCGAGGACGGAGTGAGCTTAGTGGTCTACTTGCTAACCTTTCGATTAGTGAGGACGGTGAGACTCAGATCGTGTTGCCAAGGGTGGTGTGTGAGTACTCGGACGTTTTTCCCGAGGATCTTGTTGGTTTGCCACCGCATCGAGAGATTGAATTCTCTATTGACTTAGTGCCCGGCACGGCGCCGATTTCTATGGCACCTTATCGTTTTGCCCCAGCTGAGTTAGTTGAGTTGAAGACCCAACTCCAGGAGTTGCTAGATAAAGGCTTTATACGTCCTAGTGTTTCGCCTTGGGGAGCACCGGCCCTCTTTGTTAAAAAGAAAGGTGGTGCTTTGAGACTTTGTATAGATTACCGGAAATTGAATCGGGCTACGGTTAAGAATAAGTACCCTATGCCCCGTATAGATGATCTGTTCGATCAGTTGAAAGGTTCCCGTTGTTTCTCGAAGATAGACTTGAGATCAGGTTATCATCAGTTGAGAGTCAGGGAGGAGGATATTCCAAAGACGGCATTCCGTACGCGGTATGGCCACTATGAGTTTTTGGTAATGCCATTTGGGCTTACCAATGCACCGGCAGTATTTATGGATTTGATGAACCGGATATTCCGGGAATTTCTAGATCGTTTTGTAGTCGTCTTCGTGGACGACATCCTTATCTATTCACCTTCAGAGGAAGAGCACGAGGAACACTTGAGGGTGGTGCTTGATTTACTTAGAGCCCATCAGCTTTACGCTAAGTTTGGGAAGTGTGAGTTCTGGCTAGAGGAGGTGAAGTTCTTAGGCCATGTAGTTTCTAGGGAAGGGGTGTCTGTTGATACATCCAAGACAGAGGCAGTGCAAGATTGGGTACAGCCTAAGAGTGTGTTTGAGATCCGCAGTTTTCTGGGATTAGCTGGGTATTATCGCCGGTTTGTAAGAGATTTCTCCAGATTAGCTTCGCCTTTGACTAGATTGACTCGGAAGGGAGTCAAATTTGTTTGGAGTGAGACTTGTGAAAAATCGTTCCAGGAGTTGAAAGTTAGACTGACCACTGCTCCAGTCTTGATTATTCCAGAGAGAGGGTTGGGTTATGCAGTCTATTGTGACGCCTCACGAGAGGGTCTTGGTTGTGTGTTGATGCAAGAGGGGAAAGTGGTTGCCTATGGCTCACGTCAGTTAAAAGTTCACGAGAAGAATTACCCCACGCATGATTTAGAGTTAGCGGCTGTGATATTTGCCTTGAAGATTTGGAGACATTACCTTTACGGTGAGAGGTTCGAGGTATTCTCAGATCATAAGAGTCTGAAATATTTGTTCACACAGAAAGACTTGAACTTGAGGCAGAGGAGGTGGATGGAATTTATTGAGGATTATGACTTTGAATTGCATTATCATCCGGGAAAGGCCAATGTGGTGGCCGACGCCCTTAGCAGGAAACCTGTTGGTGACATAGCTAGTATAGCCATCCGAGAGTGGGAGATGTTAGGTGCACTTGGAGAGTTTGATTTGCTTCTGGGCGAATCCGTTGAGGCTGCGGCCTTGCTTTCTGTTGTTGCGCAACCTACACTTGTGACTCGAGTGTTAGAGGCTCAGAGGGGCGACCTTGAGGTAGAATCCCTCCGTGAGAAGATTTCTGGTGGGAAGGTTGAGAAAGGTTTGACGGTGTATCCCGACCTGAGTGTGAGATACCGAGACCGTCTGTTTGTGCCGGAGTCTCATCGAGAGGAGGTACTCCGAGAGTTTCATCATTCACGCCTTGCAGTGCATCCGGGAGGTACTAAGATGTATCGGGATTTGGGTCGCCAGTTTTGGTGGCGGGGTATGAAGAGAGATGTGGCAGCTTTCGTGTCTAAGTGCCTTACTTGTCAGCAAGTGAAGGCCGAACATCAGAGGCCAGCGGGTTTGTTGCAACCCTTGCCTATTGCCGAGTGGAAGTGGGAGCATGTCACTATGGACTTCGTTGTAGGTCTTCCGAGGACTCAGCGGGGCAGTGATGCTATTTGGGTGGTTGTAGACCGGTTGACTAAGTCGGCGCACTTCATTCCCATGCGCGTTAGAGATTCAGTAGATCATCTTGCCGACTTGTATATTCGGGACATAGTGAGGTTGCACGGGGTTCCAGTGATGATCGTCTCCGATAGGGACCCTCGTTTTACTGCCAGATTATGGCAGAGCTTGCAGAGCGCCTTAGGTACTAAGTTGACCTTTAGCACAGCTTATCATCCTCAGACTGACGGGCAGTCCGAGCGTACTATTCAGATCCTTGAAGATATGCTTCGGGGTTGTGTTCTTGACATTAGCGGGTCATGGGAGAGGCACTTGCCATTAGTGGAGTTTGCCTACAACAACAGCTTCCAGTCTAGTATCGGTATGGCACCGTTTGAGGCCTTATACGGCCGACCGTGTAGGTCTCCTGTTTGTTGGGCCGAGGTGGGTGATGCACCTCTGTTGGGTCCGGAGTTAGTGAGGGAAACGACGGAGAAGGTTGAGCTTATCCGTAAGAGGCTTGTTACAGCCCAGAGTCGTCAGAAATCTTATGCCGACCGTAGGAGGAGACCTTTGGTGTTTGAGGTGAGTGATCATGTCTTTTTGAAGATATCACCAAGACGGGGATTGATGAGGTTTGGGAAGAGCGGGAAGTTGTCCCCTCGATTCATTGGTCCTTTTGAGATCCTTGAGAGGATTGGCGAGACTACTTATCGTTTAGCTTTGCCGCCGCAGTTGTCCGGAGTACATGACGTGTTTCATGTGAGTATGCTTCGGAAGTATGAGCCGGATCCATCACATGTATTGGATTGGACCGATTTAGTAGTTGATGAGGATGTCTCGTATGAGGAGAGACCGGTTAGGGTCTTGGATAAGCGGGATCAAGTCTTGCGAGGCAAGACCATTCCTTTGGTGAAAGTTTTGTGGAAACATCACGGGGTGGAGGAAGCCACATGGGAACGTGAGTTGGAAGTCCGCGAGAAATATCCGGACATGTTTATTGATTTGTAATCTTGTAGTTAGATTTTGTAATATTGTCGAACTTTAAAGCTTTTTATATATGTCTTAAGCTGTAAAACATTTAGAATGTTTTGGTTAATGGAAATATTTTGGAACTTGCCTCGAAATGGAAGTTTAAGGGAACATTGTATATATTGAATATATTGAAAATTGTTGAAATTGAAAGAAAATTGCATAGTGTTAATGCAGGTTGAAATATATGGTTGTTTTTCATATTGTGGCATGCCTCTTTGTTAAGAGATGGAATGGCCGGTGTTGGGTCAAGTTGTTTATTAGTGAGTTATCATATTGTTGGAATTTGAGAAAAACTTGTTTTCGAAACCTTGTGCTTAATTTCGGGGACGAAATTCTTTTAAGGAGGGGAGATTATAGCGACCCCGGTCTTTTCTCTTTAAATTATTGTATCCGGACTTAGGTTCCATGGATCCTGTCATTACTTATTGGTTGTCGTTGTCCTTTAATCTCTTTGTATTTGAAGTATAGGTTGGGTTGGGCGGGTCTGTTACAGGTTGGTTGATTTTAGATGCCAATAGGTGATGCCCAGATTTTGGCCTTTACGCTCGAGCGGAAGTTTTAACGCTCGAGCGGTCCCTTCGTTGTTGCTTCTCCGCTCGAGCGGTAATTTTGACGCTCGAGCGTGATTTTCCATCTCCCAGTATTTTTCTCTGCAGTTCTTCCGCTCGAGCGGTAGTTTTTACGCTCGAGCATGATCCCTTGTTTTTGCTCCTCCGCTCGAGCGGTGAGTTTGACGCTCGAGCGGGTGCCAGCGCCTGCAAAACTTCTGGAAGGGTGCAATCGACGCTCGAGCGGCTTTCTTCACGCTCGAGCATGATTCTGTGTCTTACGCTCGAGCGGGGCTTTCTACGCTCGAGCGTAGAGTCGATTATATCAGTCCGTGATTTCACTTTTTGGATCACTTTTTGACCTACTTTTCCTTCATAACTTTTTAAAAACCGCCCCTGGAGTGTTTTTATCTCTCTCTCTCCCTCTACACACCTTCTCTCTTTCGATTGATCTACTTAGAGTGAGTTTCTACCTTAGATCCTTTATTAAAAAGTTAGAGTGGGTTGAGGGCTTCGTTTTAATCTGAGAAACTTGGGATTTGGAGCACGTTGGTCTTTGGTCTTCATCTCCATCTTCTCAATACGGGTTATTTTCTTCGAGGTAGGGATTTTCCTACTCCAATTTATATGTTTTGTTCTAAGTTTGGTATTTTGATAGGTTGGGGACACTTTGAAAATTTTGGGAACAAAAACCTAGTTGAATTGCTAAATTGATTTGAGTAATTAATTTAAGGAAATTGGGAAATTTGGTTAAATCCATGAAATTGGGGAATTTATTGATTAAATGGTGTAGTTGGTTAATATAAATCACTCGCCTATTGAATTGTTGGTATATTTATTTTTCGAGTCTAGAAATAACTGTTTTGGGCTATCGGTGGAGGATAGTCGTGCTTGTTGTAGACATTGCATGCGAATTAGGGAAAATTGAAACTAATCAATTTGTTAAGTCATAAATTTAGACTATTGAATTAATACAGAAATTACATGTATTGATTGAGCATTGCATATGCATATTGTTTGGGAGGAGATAGGGGATGTACTCCACGGTTTAGGGGAAGATAGGGGATGGACCTCTAAACCGGATTATTGTTTGGGAGGAGATAGGGGATGGACTCCATTAGCACCATATTTATGTGTGCTTATTATATTGAAGTGTTTTTACATGATTATTGATACAGCACTAAAATGTGTATCAAATGGGAAGTATGAAGTGTTTTGATATGAGCATGAGTCTCATTTGTTTTGTTGATATTGGAAGTAATGTGAATATGATATATAATTCACTGTTGTAAGTTTGGCCAGGTTCAGAGCCATGTTGATAATAATGGAAAGTGAAATATGTCTTAGACATTAGTGTCATGAGACTGTTTAATGATAAAATTGATTATCTTGGTTAACCATCTATTGAATGCTATAGCTTTATTCAATGCTTATATTTGGTTTAGTATTTTTCTACTGGGCTGTGGCTCACCCTTTATGGGAACATCATTTTCAGGTTCAGGTGATAAGCTACCTCCACGGACTTAGCCTGGAAGGATTTGATGTTTGGGATTTTGAAGACTTGTCTTTAGTTATATGTTTTACTTTGTTATTTTTTTTTGAGATTTCATGTAAACATTCAAGCCTAGGGCTTAACTTGTAAATGAGTTAGTACTCATCCTTTTTGTGTCCAAGTGTTAGCTTGGAAAGATGTAAGCCCTTAGGGCATTTATTTTGATGTTGCAGGATGTTACATGTGATGTCTTTCAATAAGAATACTCTGATGAATAACCCAAATGATTCGTTTTCTTTTATAAATGCATGTTAATGTTATGGTTATTATGGGTTTATTTGAGGGCGTCACACGGTGGAGGGCCAAGGCCTCGATGATGACCATCAGGCCTGTTGACAAAGATAAGATTCGGATGGTTGTGCACAACCTCCAGCCCAAGCTCATGCAGAAGATGACCGTCCTCCCCCTCCCCACCTTTGCAAATCTACATGAGATAGCGGTGCAAATCAAGGACGCTATGAAACAGGGCCTCATTGATCATGAGAGGGAGCAGCCCAAGAGGGCATTCAACCACAGTACAAATGCAGGCACAAGTAGTGCTGCAGCTGCCAGATCTTCAGATGTGGGAATGGTCATCACCACCAACCCAAGAACCCTTGCAGCTACCCCATTCACCGGTGCGTCCGAAAGTAGCTCGCAAACGACCAAGAACCCACCTTGAGGCCAGAGAGTCTTCACCCCGCTATACATGTCTTTGTCTAAGGCTTTGGGGGTTTTGATCAGGAAAGGGCACTTGAAGCCCCTAGAGCAGCGACCATTGCCAGAAAAACTTCCCCCCTCCCATAACCTGGCAAAGTACCGCGCGTTTCACCAACAGCATGGTCATGACACCGACTACTGCTTTAGATTGTGTCACGAGATTCAGGACCTCGTTGACAACAGGGTGATCGTGCCTCTGGAGAAACCGAATGTCACAACCAACCCTCTCCCACCACATAACCAAGCTCCACCTCCCAAACGCATCAATCTAATCCAAACTGGGATTATGTCATACGACCCTAGCATATATATCACCCCTTCTCACCTACCTAAGCCGGAGGTGTTCATTCCTGAAAGCACTGACTTGTGCATGTTGGACATCTCCCAAGCCCAACCTGAAACGGTGGTGGTAGCTATCGAAGATAGAATCGGGTCGATTGTGGGAACAAATGGGAATGATCAGTCAGAGCCTGAGGGGTCTGCGAGCTTCATGTATAACCCGAGCGGTTACATTACATCAGCAGGCCAGGCTAGGCCGAGAGTGGAATTGCCAGTGGGGGCAGAGATTTGTGTAGTACGGGAGGATGGACCTAATCAGGGGCTAGATGACCTAGTGGATCTGGAGGAGGACATCGCAAACCTTCAATTCTTCAACGAACAAGACTCAGGAGACGTGACTGTCAACTGGTTTGATTTAGATGGGTTAGCAGAGTCTACTGGGTGGCTTGATGACCAACCAGATGTTGTTGGACAACCTCAACTAGAACAGGGTCCGTTAGGGACGGGGACATCAGTTGTGGCCGGAAGGGCTGAGGAACAGAATACATCGCCGGAGAGCATCGGTGTTAAAAATTTTGCTTAGAATACGGGCAGTTTGGGTACGGAAGATGCTGAATAGCAGGCTGCACTGAAGCAGTTTGAGCGGGAAAGGATCGAAGATTCTGAGAAGGTCAGAAAAGCCAAAGCCCCTGCGGGGATAGAACGTACTGTGTGCACAGGAACGGAAGGTGTTGCAGGCACAGGAATAGTTGTAATGGAGCCAGACAGGTGTCTGTCGGCTGCCGATGGCATGTGGTAGGAAAATGACGACCTATGTCTTGCCCACACAGGTGAAGACTGGGGACAAAGCCAGCCGGATGATACCTGGTATATTGGTGAAGTAGACCACATGACTAGGAGCAGGCGTTATTTCAAGCTCCCGCACTTAGATCAACCAGAGGCGTCCGGAAAGGACAAAGAGACAGAGAAGCAGAAAGATAAGCTGCTCGAGGAGGAGGCTGTGCTGAAACAGCTTAAGAAGATACAAGCAGACATCTCCATCTGGGGACTGCTTATGGCCTCAAGAGTACATCGACAAGCTGTCCTTTCTGCAATGGACAAGGCCAAACTTTCAATAGATACCACGCCTGAGTAGCTGGTAGGACTGGTCTTTTCGGGAGGAGCTTCCCCGACATTGACCTTCACCGACAAGGAACTACCGCTTAAGGGCGCAAACCATAACAAACCTCTTTACATCTTCGTGGAGTGCAAAGACAAATGGATACCGGTAGTTCTTGTCGACACAGGATCCGCCATTAACGTGTGCCCGTCGAGGACAGCATATGCAATCGGGTTGAAGCCCGCGGACTTTGTTCTAATTGCCCAGGTGATAAGGGCCCACGATAACACCAACAGAGAGGTGATGAGGACTGTGAAGATTCGTACTCAGGTTGGTCCTGGACAACACGAGATTGACTTTCATGTCTTGGATGTTTCCGCAACCTTTAATCTACTGTTGGGGCGGCCATGGCTGCATCAGGTGAAGGCAGTTTCTTCCACTCTGCATCAAATGTTGAAATATCTCCATAGGAAGGGGGTGGCTATAGTTTTTGGGAATTCGTCAATCTATCCGCCGCCAGAGGTGTCTACACCGGTTTTGGAAATCGAGCATGGCACGGAGGATGTGTTCCCATCAGGATTTACCCTAACCGAGGCCTGGGTCATTCAAAATATCTTAGCTGTTGATGAGGGGTTATATGTCAGTACACAGTCTGTGTACCTCATGAACAAGCTTCAGCATATCCCTGGGATGGGACTAGGAAAAAGTGGCCGGAAGGGCATTACAGTATCGGCCGAAGTGCCGCATAACCCGCATACCTTTGGCTTAGGCCATCTGCCTACCAAGGAAGACTGGGTGAGGAAAGGCAAAGAAATGGCTGGGAGAGCCAGAGCCAAGCAGACCGGGAGGCATTTTGAGTTGATGCATCGGCCTATCCAAGGCACTCTCAACGGACGCTTTGTCCGGGAGGGGGAAGACTTTCCATTCTGCGGCTTTCCAGAGCCATGGCTGAATGCCGAGAAGAGGCACCTACCGGGTTTCGAGATCTTCTTTGACTTACAATTGACCGGGGATGATGTTGTCGAGGAGCAGACAGACCCATCAGCTGAGGTTAAGCAGTGTAAGGAAGTAGATTCCGAGAGCATCGAGATTGAAATGGGGTTAGCACTGGCTTGTCTACTTTCAGATCCTTCGATCGTACATGAGTGCTTGGGGGATGACCTCTCAGTGGCTATGATTGGGAATGAAGCGGTTGTGAGCCCATCTTTGAACATTTTGGATGCATCCATCGCACCCTCCCTCGTCTGGCAGTATGAGGAGGGATTCTTATCGAGCAGCACCAAGTCAGGTAGTGAGCCAAAATCTGATTCCACCGAGTCTGTGGAGTCGGAATCAGGTTCTAGCTCGTCCGAGTCCGAGTTCGGTATTCCTGGGGGTGACAACCCGGATGCCACAGTCCTGTCTAGGTCGTCTTTTTCTTTTTCCTTTGAGTCTGTTGTAACAGAGGAATCAGGCGACTTGGAAGTGATTAATGAGAATGGAATGGCTATGGCCTTTGAGTATTTTTCTGTGCCCTTGATTTATTGCATTAATTCAGACTTTCAAAATTTCGACGAAAACGACGAGGAAGAAATTCCTCTGATTTTGAAATATTTGCTAGATCAGGAGCAGGAGAGGTTTGTAAAACCGCTGGTTGATGAAATCATCCAAATTAATGTTGGTACTGAGAAGGACCTGCGGCTGGTCCAGATCGGGCCTACGTTGTCTTCGGAGGAGCGCGAGCGCTTAGTCGCTTTATTAAAAGATTTCAAAGATGTTTTTGCGTGGTCCTACGAAGACATGCCTGGAATCAATCCTAAGATTGTACAGCACCGGGTCCCTCTTAACCCAGAGGCCCGACCTGTTAAGCAGAAGCTTAGAAAGATCCGCCTGGACTGGGCTATCAAGATCAAAGAAGAGATCACCAAGCAAATTGACGCAGGGTTCCTGCTAGTATCCGAATACCCAACTTGGTTGGTCAACATAGTTCCAGTGCCGAAGATAGATGACAAAATTCGGGTATGTGTGGACTTTAGGGATTTGAACAAAGCCAGTCCGAAGGACGACTTTCCTCTGCCGCATATCGACGAATTAGTGGACTTCACTACTGGGCATGCGTTGCTCTTGTTCATGGATGGATTTTCTAGCTACAATCAGATATTGATGGCACCCGAAGACCGGGAGAAGACTGCTTTCACCACCTCGTGGGGGACCTATTGTTATAGGGTGATGCTGTTTGGGCTGAAGAATACTGGAGCTACATATCAACGGGCTACGACCACAATCTTGCACGATATGATCCACAAAGAGGTTGAGGTGTACGTGGATGACATGATTGTCAAGTCCAAGGAAAGAAAGGGCCACTACACCGCCTTGCAGAAATTCTTTCAACGGATCAGGGAGTATCAGTTGCGGCTGAATCCTCAGAAGTGTACGCTCGGTGTTATAGCAGGGAAAATGCTGGGGTTCTTGATTACACAGACAGGTATCGAAGTCGATCTTTCCAAAATCAAGGCCATCTTAGAAATGCCACCACTAAGGAATAAAAAGGAGGTGTGAGGCTTTCTGGGTAAAGTGAAATTCATAAGACGGTTTATTGCTAAATTAACCTTGACTTGTGATCCACTCTTTGGTCTCCTGAAGAAAGGAAAGAAGTTCCAATGGGACAGCCAATGCCAAGCTGCTTTTGAACAGATCAAGTAATATTTACAGAACCTACCTATGTTGTCACCGCCTGAGCCAGGGAAACCGTTGATTCTGTATCTTTCAGTTACTGAAACTACAATGGGCTGCATGCTTGCACAGGAGTCTGAGGACAAAGTGGAGAGAGCTATCTACTACCTGAGCAAGAAAATACTGGATTATGAGACCCGTTACACTTCGCTAGAGAAGGCTTGTCTGGCCTTGGTATGGGCTACCAGGAAGCTCTGGCACTACTTGTTAGCTCACTCTGTAATACTGGTTTCAAGATTAGATCCCACCAAATATCTCTTTGAGAAACCGGCACTTACGGGTAGGCTAGCCCGTTGGTTGCTTCTGCTTTCTGAATTCGATCTGAAGTATATGACGCGCAAGTCAGTGAAGGGGAGAGCGGTAGCGGAGTTCCTAGCCGTTCACCCAGTTGAAGGGGATGAAGCAGTTGAGTACCTATTCCTAGACGAGGCTATTTTGCATGTCAAAGACGAAACCTAGACGATGTACTTTGACGGAGCGTCAAACCAATACGGGTATAGGATAGGGGTGTTGCTCATAGCACCCGACAATTCCTGTATCCCTCTAGCATTCAAACTCCGGTTCAAAGTATCGAACAATGAAGTAGAGTATGAGGCATGTATTGCTGGTTTAGAAGCTGCCATAGAACTAGGGGCAAAACGGTTGGACGTCATCGGGGACTCGAACCTTGTTGTATCTCAAGCTAAAGGAGATTGGAAAGTCAAAGAAGAAAAGATGAGAATCTACTACCAGACCTTGGACTTGCTGATTCCTCGGTTTGAGAAACTAAATTTCGCTCATCTGTTAAGAGAGAACAACAGGTTTGCAGATTCACTAGCAACTCTATCTTCTATGATAGACATCCCTTTTAGAGTCCAGATGCGTCCGATCATCATTGACTAGAAATTTGTGCCGGCCTACGAGTTGATTGCCGCCATAGATGAAGTGCAAGATGAGAACCCTTGGTATTACGATGTTTGGAGCTTCTTGGAGAAAGAGGTGTATCCACCAGGGGAAAATGCCAAAGATAAAAGGGCAATTCGAAGAATGGTTGCTCAATTCATCGTCTGTGGGGGTAAACTGTATAAGAGAGGTTATCTCGGGATGCATAAGCTGTGTATTGATTCCAAAGAATCGAAGCGCCTGATGGAGGCCATCCATGGAGGAGAGTGCGGAGCGCACATGAACGGCGTGATGCTAGCCCGGAAAATTCTCAGACAGGGTTACTACTGGTCTACCATGGAGGAGGATTGTATTGGCTTTGTTCGGCGATGCCACAAATGCCAGATCCATCCAAACCGCATGAATATTCCGCCGTCAAAGCTGTACAACATGACTTCGCCATGACCATTTTCAGCCTGGGGGATCGATGTGATCGGGGCTGTCACTCCGAAGGGGTCCAATGGGCATGAGTTCATTCTGGTTACGATAGACTACTTTACAAAGTGGGTTGAGGCCTAGTCTTCTGCAGTGTTGAAGGCATCGCATGTTGCTAAGTTCATCAGGAACAACATCATCTATCGCTATGGGGTCTCGAACGAGATTATTTCAGATAATGGTTCCCACTTCAAGAAGGAAGTGATCGACTTGTTGGAGAAATACAACGTGGCTTTTCATAAGTCATCTACATATCGGCCGCAAACCAACGGAGCTATTGAGGCCACCAACAAGAACATCAAGCACATTCTGCAGAAGATGGTGAAAACCTACCGGGACTGGCCAGATAAGCTGCCGTTTGCTCTGTGGGGCTACCGGACTTCAATTCGAACTTCTACTGGGACAACTCCGTACTCCTTGGTCTATGGGATGGAGGCCGTTCTGCCTATTGAAATTGAGGTTCCGTCATTACGAGTACTGGCTGAGTGTCAGATAGCCGAGGCAGATTGGCAGCAAAGCAGGTTCGAAGAACTCATGCTCTTTGATGAAAGAAGGCTGAAAGCACTGTACCATGTTCAGGGTTATCAACGACGAATTGCCAGGGCTTTCAACAAGAAAGTTAAGTCTAGGAATTTGAAAGAAGGAGATTTGGTGCTCAAAGACAACCGAGCTCCCATCTACGACCCTAGGGGCAAGTTCAGACCCAATTGGACTGGCCCTTACATCATCAAGTCAATCTGGTTGGGTGGAGCTGTCGTTCTGATGGACCTAGATGGCCTAGAGTTCTCCCAACCAATCAACATGGACAAGTTGAAGAAATACTTTCCCTGAGAGGCTCGCTAGGTCGAAAACCCGAAAGGGCGACCTAGGCAAAAGTTAGAGCACAGAAAATTTGAAATTATAAAAACTAAGCTCGCAAGGTTGAAAATCCAGAAAGGGCGGCCTTGGCAAAAGTTAGAGCACAAAAGGAGAGAGTTAATACACGAGTGAACCCAAGCCAAACTACGTAAGGCTTGATTCCCATCTTCGGGATACGTAGGCAACTTCATTCTGAAGTCCAGCCATATACACTTCCCCGATCAACTTTGTCCATGTGATTATGTTTGGTCATCTTTGTCTATTCTGCATTCAAGAGCTCGGTTGCGATCTCCGACGCAGTGCTATTCAGACTAGGGGCAACTTTCCAGTTGCTGGGATCCGGGGTTGTACATCTCAGTGATAGATCTTAGGCATGTCCAGTTGTAATCCATATCGAAAATGGTTTTGAAAAGTTTTAATAAAAGTTGATTTTGCTCAAATTAATCTTTTTACAACTTAGACCATTTTTGGACCAAACGAAAATTTTTCAGTACTCACAACCTTCAATTTCATTAATTTCAATACAGAGTTCCCCTACTCTTGAAAACAAATTGAAGTTGCTTTTCATTACATTCATAAAGAAAACTTGAAAGTTCTGATTAAAGCAAATAAATTCGGGGCATAGTCAGGTGTTCCTGCCTCCCCTCCCAGAGCTGGTCGAAGCCTCTAATGCCAAAGTTGGCTCTACCTGTGCCTCTTCATTGAGCCAATCTATGCACTCATCAGAGAGGGTGCAACTGAAAATGGGAGCGGGGGCTAGAAGTTCTCTCATCCTCCATGCTGTGGCATATCAGGCTAGCTGTGCGCCTCGGACTAGAAATGTAGCAGGGTACTCTATCCCCTTCTCCGTGCAAGTCTGATCATGACCGAACTAGTGCCGGATCCGGAACAGAATGTAAAAGACACAGTGTGTCAGGCCAATCAACTGGATCCCAGGCTGGCGAGTCATGTTATAGCTCATCGCCAGTAAATTAAGCCAGGGGCAGCGCCAAGCAATGTGGTCCGCGAACAAATTGCACATCCAGTTGTACCACCATCCCTCATCCGGGGCATCGACTAGACGTCGTCGGAAGAAATAGCTGCGAGCTGAATATGCCGGACACGAGTCCACCACTCTCAACTTGTCCATCAACCACACCTAGGGAGGGATGAAAAATGAGAGATTAAAGAATAAAGAGGTGTACGTTGAGAGAAAAGTAAGAAAAGGGTTTTGAGAGAAAAATCGAGCCTGAGGGCCGAGTGATGCGAGCAATATATATGTGAGATGGGGTGGGAAACATTACTTGCAGTAGTAGTGGACTCCCCGCAAATCTAGTCGTCTCCCGGCAATGAAAAGCATCCAAACCCATCAATGTTTAAACTAGCGTCATGGCGATGCAGCTTTTGCCCTCTTTCAAGCCCTCAGCGACCTCAATCAAATGGGTGCTAAACCCTCCAAAGTCTGGGGCAAGCAAGAAATGAGACAACATGCACAAGCAAAGCGCATGTCGCCGATATCCCTGCCAATGATGGTCGCTGCGGTCACCGACATCAGAAAATCGATGAATCATGCTCGGAATGTCCCGCTCTCCGTCATGAATCAATGACTGAGCGTCATACAAAGTAAGGCCGCACATCCGTCCTAAGGCTTGGACGTAGCCAAAATGGAGCCAAGGCAAAATTTCTTCATTGCGTTCGAATTCCATTAAAGCTTGGAAATCCTCGAAAGTGGGACACATCTCTTGTCCGCCGAAGCTAAAGACGCGTGTCAACGCAGCGGGATGCAACTCAGAGTGAATAGTGCATTTATGCCGAAGCCTCGAAAATTCAGCTTTTTCGAGCCGTCCAAGTTGGCAATCCAATTTGTGAGATTTTGGACAAGATATGCTTCCATTTGGTGCAAATTTGAGCTGAAATGGAGAAAACTACGATGCTGAGGCTTTTGTAAAAGATAAGGTGTTGAGTGGAAGACAGGTGTCAGCATTCTGGAGGTGCTTGCCATTTTTGGCCGATCGGCCAAAAAGAGTGCCGACCGACCATCTTTTTTGGCCGATCGGCTAGTAATGTTGGCCGATGGCCATATCTTGTGGCCGATGGCCTATCTCCTTGTTCTCTGAGCTGTCTTTGAGTTGAAGATGTTGAGAACTTGTGACTGGTTCCACTTCCAATGCCTTCGGTGATGATTTTGCGAAGTCGCGCCTGTGTTATGGTAGTTTGTTTATCGAGTTGTTGTACATTTGCTTATCGAGTTGTATTTTACATTCTTTAAGTCTTTGTTTTTCTTATCGAGTTGTATTTACATTTGGTTAGCTTGTCGAGTTTTTTGTTTTGCTTATCGAGTTGCTTTGTTGTTAGTCGGTTCACTACCTAATTAATGCAATTCGAGTGTTTAGTTTTCAAAACAAAGTTCAATCTCATTTACTTTGTTATGTAATGCGATGCGATGCTCAGAATGTACAAATGTAACACTTTTTAAACAAAACAACTGTTTCATTTCATTATATTTTCTCTTGCAAAAAGTACATAGTTTTGAAGAAAACAAAACCTGCCTGAGGCAGTACAATGTGCAAAGCTACTAGTAAAAAGAAAAATAAAGCAAAAAGAAGAAAAGCATCAAAATGTCTGGGTCGACGCCGGTAGCCTCAAGCACGGGAGTCCGTCTTGGTCTTCTTCCTGGACGAAGGTCCAGGATCGCCGCCGTCATTTCCGTTGTCTGAGCTGTCTCCAGCCTCATCTTGTGACGACGCTGTCTCCTCGTCAGAATCATCGGGGGAAGGCTCCTGTGAACTACTTTCAGCACGAGCACGCCTGTGTCTGCCTTGGCTGTGGATCCTCATCACCTGCCTAACTCTTCCTCCTCCTTGGGCAGGTACAGATGGCCCTGCTGGAGCACCCCCTACGGCTGGTATCTGGAATGCGGCCTGAAAAGAACAAATGGCAAATGTATCAGTTATGCTATGCAAAACAGGGTATGAATATCGAATGCAATGTATGAGTGCAGTGTATGAATGCTATGAGTACCGTATCAGTGTCGTGAGCAGTATGTGAGTTACAGTATATCAGTGCTGTGAGTGGTATGTGAGTGCTGTGTGTCAAGTGCCGTATCGATAATGTGATGTATTAGATCAGTATGGAACATAATGTGCAGAGTTTTGAAATTGAGGTTGAAAGAACTCACCAGGATCTCGTAGATGGTGAGCAGGTCTATGCTCCGCTGCAGCATCCCCATCACTGAGGCCGTTAGCTCCAAAGACTGTCCGGTGTACTCAATCGAAGCCTGCAAAAGTGTTGAAGTATTTAGTATTCTGCAGAGTATCAAATGAAATGAAATGACTGTACATAATGCAAAGTATAGTACATACCGAGGTCGAGCCGCGAACTTCGACAAGCTCATGATCAGCCGGAGGAGGAGCGATGGGAATCTGATAGGTCTCCCCACCCTGTCCTCGGCATGTCATGGTAGTGGGCAGGGCTGGCCACTCTACTCCCTGTCCCCATTGGGACCTACTCCTGGTACGGGCCTGAGCCGCCCTCGATGCTCCCGCTCCTACCGCTGGCGCTGCAGGCCTTTCTCTCTCGACTCGGTGAGCACCGGTCAGAGGCTGCATCAGATAAGCCTGGATGAACTCGGTGTAGTCGCCCTCGCCTCTAAAGGGGTCAGAATCCCAGCCTATCGTGAAATCCATTATCTCCTCCAAGGTGTATCTCTTGGTATGCCTTATATGGGTAGGAGGTGGACTTGGAACTATCTGCTCCGGTAAGCCAAGGGTCTGGCGCAGGAAGTGCTGACCCAGGTACCAAACTCGGCAGACTGGACCGTTCAATAAAATCCTGAATCGGGCAGTCTCCCGAGCACCTGCATACTGCTCCCTCACTGCGTCAGGCAACGGAGCCCAGGGCTGCCAAGTGATCTGCAAATAATGAGATATACAGTATGTTATCTACTGTTGAAAGTACAATGTAAAGTGAAGCTTAAATGAACTGTAAAGTTTGAAATACCTCTGTAGCGGTGATGGTGTCAAAGTATTTGCGGAGAAACAGGAAGGACTCCCGTGGCCTCCGCTCGCACCTCACGTCATAGCGGTGAGAATGTGGAACGCCGAGGGGGATCTCCACATCTGGCACTGGGGCAAGCCTAGGAAAGTAGGCGTACACCCACAACTACAGAATGTAACAGGGCAAATATGAGTATGCTTATCAGATAAAGCATAATGCAGATAAAGCAGAAATCAAAGAATGGTGTGCAATGTAATGTGCAGCATGTGAAGTGTATTGTGCAGTGTGTGTAGTGTACAGCCAGTGTAAAGCAAATTGCGTGTGCGCAATGTGTGTGGTGTACAGATAGTGTAAAGTAAAACTGTAAAAACAAAAAGGGAAAATGTACCTCACAGGCTTGCCAATAGCCTCCGAGCAAGTGTCCGCTACGGCGGGAGGATGAGCTCATATATCCGTAGAGGGTGGCCAAGCCTGCGCTACCCCAGTCGTAGCGCCGAATCCTGGTCATGGAGAAATCGAAGGGAGTCATCGTTATCTCCACTGTAGCAGAAAGGTGGAAGGAATCGGTGGTGTCCCACCACCTCTCCACTAGTGCGCCAAGAAGGGGCCTACTCGCAGTGAGGCGCGAGAGTCCGATGCAGAAGATGCCGAAGCCGGCCTAATCAACGATGTGGCGGACCACATCGGGCAGCTCCATGTACCAACCTCGGGCGATAGTGTTCCCATACCCCCGGAAGGCATGGGAATCCAGCTGTGTTCAAAACAAACAGATGCGAGGTAGTGTCAAAAATACAATATGTTGAATGCATTCAGAATTGGTGAATATGCAGTGTGTGTGCATGTGTTCAAGTTTAAATGGATATCGTGTGTGGGTGTGCTCACGGTGAACTACGCATATGATGTATCAGTGTGTTTGGGTTATTCAATTATAGAGCAGTATTCGGTTATCGAAGATATCTGATCTACATTGCGGAAAATGAAAGAGAGGAATAATATACCTTAGCGGCGCCGAAGGATAGGTGTGACTCTGGCTTGCATAGCAAGAGCTCCAATGGTGCGCCTCGTGCATAGCTCCTGAACTAGCGGATGCTATCGGGAGGCAACATGTGTATCGCGGGCTTGTAGGTCGCCGGATCGAACGGTCGAACATTGAGTGGCAGGAGCTCAACCTCAGGGTCCATGTCCATCTCTGGGGGAGTCCCGCCCTATGGAATGTCGTCTGCCATCTCGAGAAAGGTGCAAAAACGGTCGAGGGTGCGAAAAATGGGCAAGAATGCCAAAAGTCAACCCCGAGGAGTGAAAAATGGGAGAAAGGGTCGAAGTGTGGGGAAAGGCATGAAGATCAAGGTAAACTCGGGGGAAACAAACCCCAAGTGAAGGAAATCAAGAATGTGGCACCGAAATCGAGTTTTGTTCTGTTCAAAGTGTGTAAAACGAAAAAGGTTTCGCGAATCAAACGATGTAAAAGGCTCGAAAACGGGTGAAAAGCAAGATCGAAGCGAGGAAAATGACCTAGAGAGGTAGGGAAATGTTTTTCAAGCTTGAGGAAGTGAGAAAATGGGGTTTGAGGCCCTATATTTAAAGACCCGAGGTGAATGGACAAAACTGTCCTGAAATTGCCATTTTTGGCAAATCAGCCAAATTGTTAGCCGATCGGCTAAATATTTGGCCGATGATCTCTTTTTGTGGCCGATGGATGGCCGATGGCCTCCCCTTGTGGTCGATGCACCTCCAATGTTCTTTTTTGGGTCAGTTGTGTTGATTGGTACCCTTATCTCTCAAGGAAGTGCAAGAAAATACACTTTTGAAGCTTAACCAGCCTTCGTGTTGACCTCGAACCGTGTCTTCCCCTGTGCGGCATTCGATATGCGCGAGATGTATCCTTTTTCGTATCCTTTTGTATATTACGAAACTCGAGAATTGCTTTTGAGCATGTTGCATTACAATGTTTTGTCATAAGCGCGCTTGTTATGCGTCTTTTCGTTCTTGCATCGAGCACACTTCGTCTTGCTTTCGAGTTGCATCTCAACATCACGAATAACATGCCTTTACCATGCTTCCGTTGAATATGTGCCTCTCTCTGTTGTTGCATTGTTACACACATTGTATGCGTTGTCGCGCATGCTTTACTTACATGTGTTTATGCCTTTCTTGTTACACACATTGTATGCGTTGTGGTGCATGCTTTACTTACATGTGTTTATGCACCTTCTCGCATTGTTACACACATTGTATGTGTTGTCGTGCATGCTTTACTTACATGTGTTTATGCCTTTCTTGCTTCACACATTGTATGCATTGTCGTGCATGCTTTACTTACATGTGTTTATGCACCTTCTCACATTGCTTCACACATTGTATGCGTTGTCGTGCATGCTTTACTTACATGTGTTTATGCCTTTCTTGCTTCACACGTTGTATGCGCTGTCGCGCATGCTTTACTTACATGTGTTTATGCCTTTCTTGCTTCACACATTGTATGCGTTGTCACGCATGCTTTACTTACATGTGTTTATGCCTTTCTTATTTCACACATTGCTTACGTTATCGCGCGTGCTTTACTTACATGTGCTTATGCCTTCGTTGCATTGTTATGCATCCCACCTGGCTTGCGTTGTCGTACATGCCCTTATTGCATTGTTATGCATCCCACCCGGCTTACGTTGTCGCGCATGCCCTCCTTGCATTGTTATGCACTACTCGGCTTACGTTGTCGCGCATGCCCTCCTTGCATTGTTATGCTTGTTTCAAAATTGCATTGTTATGCACCACCCGGCTTGCATTGTCGCGCATGCCCTCCTTGCATTGTTATGTTTGTTTCAAATCGCATTGTTATGCGCCACACGTAGGTTGCATTGTCATGCATCCCTTTTCACATTGTTATGCGTCACGCTTAGGTTGCGTTGTCGCACATGCCAACCGCATTGTTTTGTGTCACACTTAGGTTGCATTGTCATGCATCCCTTTTCGCATTGTTATGCGTCACACTTAGGTTACGTTGTCGTGCATGCCATTCGCATTGTTATGCATCACACTTAGGTTGCATTGTCATGCACCCCTTTACTTGCGTTGTCACGCACTTTTCACTTGCATTGCTATGCATGTTTCTAACGATATTGTACCTGGTATGTTTCTTTCTTTTGCAGGCACGATATTGTATGTACGGTTCATTTGAAGCTGGCGTGACCAGAGGAACCAAACGGTATTGCATCTACTCTGCGTGAGACGTAGTGAGAATTGTATAATTCTCTTACATCTTTTTTGCATGTAATGTAGCTTGATTCTTATTCGCTCGCTTAAACTGTTGCATGTTATGCTTCATTACAGCTCTCTTTGCATGATCGTAAGTTATGTTCGGCATCGTGCATGTCCTTTGCATTTTGCCCCTGCCTGCGGGCGTATATCTTTGTTATCTTGTATGCTTGTCTAAGTCTTCGGCCTTGTCAAAAATGGGTCGTCTCTGGGCTTTGACATTCACTCCCGCCATCTTATGACTTTCGAGTTCTGTCAAAGAGGGGCAACTGTAGACACCCCATTTTTGACCGTCCTCAAGACTTGGATGTCATCGTTTGAACACTCGATGATCATCCATGCTCGTGTTCGTTTTGAGTTCCCGGAGGTCTCGGCTGCGCGCCTTGCCTCAGGATCTCTCAACTTGTCTGTTTTGTGCTTGGTTGTGGACCAAGGACTTGTGGTTTTGCTTCTGAGGGAAGAGGGTAGCTTGTTGGCCATCCCCGCAACCCATCGGCTAAGGCATGATGCCATCGGCCTTGTTTTCTTGCCATCGGCCATAAGTGTTGGCCGATCGGCACTCTTTTTGGTCGATCGGCACTTTGTTTGGTCGATCGGCCATATTTTTGAGCTGAGACCTTTCCATCTGCTTTTTGCAGATATTTTATGCCAGCTGTGACAGCTGGTGGGCACAATTCCCATCCTCCATACACGTGTATGGAGGGATTTGCTTCAATACTCAAGCTTGTTGAATAAGCTTGAGAATTGAAATTCTATAAGAAGGGAGCCTCCCCTCCCTTTTTAGAGGTTCTGGAAATTTGATATACAAGTTCTATATCTATCTCTCTCTATATTTTACCTCTCTCTCTTGTTTTGCTCTTGTTTGTGCCCCAAAATGTAGATTATTCACACTATTGCACACAAACACCTAGTAGAACACCATCCTTGGGTTGCTAGGGTCCTTAGGAGTTGGTTTCAGAGTTCTTGGAGTGGTTTAAACTCAGAGAAGGGTGTTGGAGTTGTGTTCTTGAAGGTGTTCTTCAAGGGTGAGTTTCTACATTTTAATTCCCCATTCTTGCTTAAGCTTTTGACCATACTTTCCTGCTGTTTTAAGCTTAACTATAAACTACAATAAGTTCTAATTTTGTATGCTTAAGATGATTGTTTAAGGTCACTTTCGAGTTGGGGGTAGTTTACTCCCTCTTAGGCCTTGTTTGGCCTTGTTTTGTGCCTTTTTTTTTGAGCTTTGGAACCATCTTGTTTTGGTCTTCTCACCACTGAAATCCAGAGGATTTTCAGTGGTGGAGAAGTGGTTTTGGAGTCTTGAATAGGAGAGGGACACCCCTCTCTCCTTGTCTCTCATTTGCTTGTATTTATGGCTCATAATGGTAGCATGTTTGCTTAGCATGTTTTGGCTTCATTTCAGCAAGTATTTGGTGTTATTTGGCCATGCTATATCTCTATTTTAAGTTGGTTTGATAGCCTCTTACATGCATCATGCACTTGTCTTGCAATCCTCTCATTTGCCTTAACATGCATCATGCATTTAGACCATCATGCTTGCATATTTTGGCTCAACTCAAAGGACCTTTTAGTCATGTTTTACCATGTTTAAGCTCTGTTTGGTGTTTTTTTAGTCATGCATGCACTATTTTGTACAGCCTTGGTTCAATCTAGCTTGTTGGCTTCGAGTGTCTAGGTCATTAGCATGCATTGCTTAGACCATTTTCATGATTTGACATCATTTCATATGAGATTTCAGTCTATATAGTGTGGCCATGCATTCACATTTGTCACATTTTCCATGCTTTGGAGGTTTGGTGTTTTGTGTTTCAAGAATGGATCATTGTGTATGCCACCATGCTTAGGCATTTGGGATGCCATCTAAGTGGGTTTTTGGGCTTATTTTGACATGGCATAACTTTGATTTTTATTGGTTAAGTCATGCCATGTTTGGTTGTAATAGGTGTAGTGTAATACCCCTTGTTAGCCTTTGCATGCCTCATGTCTCATGCCTTTTGAACTCTTGTTCTAGCTTGTGTGGGCTAGGTTCAAGCTTGTTTTTGGCCTCATCTTGACCTGTCTTGGGACTGTTTTGATTGCCCTTGGCCCTTTGGGGCTTGCCTTGCATGGCCATGATTTAAGTCCTTGGCTAGCCTTAAGCCTTGAGCTTTCTTGCATGCTATGCTTGACTTGTGTGTGATTTGGCATCATTCTTGACATCATTTCAGAGCATGTAGTGTTGTCACACTTGCATGCTTTTCACTCTTTAGGTGCTCTTGGGAATTGTCCTCTTTATGCCTTAATTCTTGGGCCAATTAGCATGCATGCTTGTCTTGCATTTCATGTCATCAATTCATCATGTTGGCCACTGTTTTGGCATGGCTAAGGTCTATCCATTTTCAGTATAAGTCCATAGATCATGTGGTTTGTGTGTTGTTGCATGCTTATCGCATTGCATGTTGTTGCATGCTTGTTGTTGATATTGTTGTTACAAGCCTATTACATTGTATGTTTGCATGTTTAGGTTGCATTGCATTTTGCATGCTTGGCACATTACATGTTTGCATTGTTACATGCTTGTTACATTACATTTGGCATGCTTACGTTGCATTGCATAACATCTCAATGTTGCATGCATTGCATTGTGTTTGGTTTGGGGTGTCAAACCAAACACGAGGACCGAGGGACGTTTCGTACTTGAAGTTACGAAACGTGCCTCAATCCTCGGTCCCCGACATTCTTGATCCAACATGATAGAGTGTGAGGCATTTGTGTGTTTTGTGTATTCATTCCACATTGATTTGTGCAACTTGGTCACTTTGGCCATCATGCATCGAAATGCGTGATTGATGGCTTGAGAACCGAGCACTACACTCCTTTGAGTTCCAAACATGATAAGGGGTGTAGTTGCACAACATTACCTTGCAAATGTATTGCCATGCCCTTGTTTGTCCTCTACTGTAGCAAAGGAGCAGATTGCAGGAAGAGATGGCCGATCGGCTATCTGGAGTGCTGATCGGCTAAACGTTCTTGGCAGATAGCTTCATATTTGGTCGATGACCCTTTTCCATTGGCCGATGGCCACCCCTCTTGGCCGATGACATCTCAGAGTGCCCATGAGGTGGTTCAGAAGCATCACAGAGGTTTTCACAGTTTTCAGAGGTGCAAAACAGTGCAAACAGAGGCAACATGGGGCATGGCAATGGATTTCCGAGCGAAGCCGACCGAGCATGCATACATCCCTCGTTACGAGGCCATTTCAGTGCTTTTGATAACTTAGAATAGTTATTTGCTTCAATTTGTTTTGTAATAATTAATTAGCTTGTTAGTTAGTTAATTAGTTGGTTTGTATTATTTATTCGGACCCTCCGTCGAGAGGGCGAATTTTGTAATAAGTGTGCGTGAGTGTGTGAATGTCTTTCAACCCCACGTCTTTCTCCCTTTTACTTAACTGCTTACGATGGTTAGTTCTAGGTCATGTTTCAATTAGCATTCCTATGCTCGCATGTTTGCATCCATTCATCTGTATTGCATGCACCGGGCTCGGCGCATCATACTAACCGCATTGTATTTCATTTCCTACTTGAATACATGATTATCAGAGTTGCAGTTCATATGCCATCTTAGAATAGCCGAGCCTATTTCTAGTTGCATTTTTTCATGTGTTGCATTAGCCATCTTAACATAAACTACGATCATGCATGATTTCTAACTAGTTGTTGTTTTGGCTCGGAGTACACTGTAAGTGTTTATGCTTTAGCATCTTGCATATGTGTGAGTGTTGCTATGATAGCATGCTTGCCATGAGGCTACTTGCTTAACTGATATAACTGCCTGAATGCCTGTGGGTGAAGGTTGGATTGCTTGAATTGGAACAATTCATTGAAATGCGAGTTTTAAGCCCACTTGAAGTGGCAAAATCATGTTTTCTAAGCCCACTTGAGGGTGGCAAATCCACGTCTTAGCCTACTTACGAGTAGCACTTTCAAACCATTTTCAAACAAACAAACATGAGATGTTTTGTTCCAACTTAGGCGATCTAGTCTATACTTGTGTGTTGTGCACATCACATAGTAATTCTAGTTAATAAACCGGAATAAGAACACATATGTTTTCAAAACAAAATATCATGTTAGTAGCGGCCGATCTTTGATCGGGCGAGCGGGGGTGCTCATTGTGTGACCTTGCCCTCTCGTACCCAAGTTCCCGAGCCGAGGCAACTTTGGTGATGACAGACACGTGGCCTTAGGCACGAGTTAGGGTTTCCTAAATTTCGCAAAATAAAAATATTTAGGTGGCGACTCTGTATCTGACAAAGCAGTCCATGTTTGACACTTCTTTACAAAAATCAGTTTTCCAAAACGATTTGCCGGATTTGGACTCTTTGGTGATTTATCAGTCTTGTATTGCATTTTACGAGACTAGATTCAGAACCGTGACATCTGAGTCTGAACTGTAGTAAGCCTAATGAACAAAACAGATTTTCACGCCCACTTCGCACACGGAGCTGGGGACGTTCGGGCCCGTCTACAGCTGCCTATGTATCCCTTTGCAAGGAATCAAACCAGCGTAGTTCTGGGACAAAATGCAAGTGATATGCACGATGTGAAAATATAACTTATGATCATGCAATGAGCCTGTAATAAAACATCTAGATGCAAATGTTATGAAAAGAAATTCCCAATTGAAATAGAAACACGGTACAACAAACTCAACCATAAACAGAAGTAAGCAAACATGAACCAAAGCACATCTCATGTAGGAAAGATGTAAGAAAATTACGCAAGCTTAAATGCGTATCGTGCAGGAAAGGCAAAGAACAACACAACTATCGGGCGCACCCGAGGCGTCAAACAAGATTCCAACGCGTTGCACACGCAAGGAGAAAGATGGTGTGGACACAGGGACACACCTGAATGTTTTAAACCGGAGCATCCTAATGCGTTGCACGCGAGAGGACAAAGAGGTAACAAGAACACCTGGACGCACCTAGATGTCTCTAAACCAATGCGTCCTAACGCGTCGTACGCGAGAGGTGAAAGAGGTAATGAGAATATCGGGACGCACCCAGATGTCTCTAAATTGAAGCATCCTAGCGCGCCACACATGAGAGGAGAAAGAGGTAACGAGAACATCGGGACGCTGTAGACGTCCCCGAACGTCCCGGGAGGGTAAGTCCCGTTCTGTTCATTTGGGGGCTCACTACAGTTCAGACTCTTGAATTGTCACGGTTCCTAATCTGAACCAAAGAGTCCAAATCCGGCAAATCGTTTTGAGAAAAACAGATTTTTGAAAGAAGTGCCAAACATGGACTGCTTTGCCAGATACAGAGTCGCCACCTAAATATTTTTTAATGGGAAGATTTAGGAAACCCTGACTCGGTGCCAAAGGCCACGTGTCCGTCATTGCCAAAGTTGCCTCGGCTCGGGAGCTTGGGTACGATTGGGGAAGGTCAGCTATGAGCACCCCCTCTCGCCCGATCCGAAGATCGGCCTCTACTAACCGTGATATCCGTTTTTGAAAACGTTATATGCTCTTATTCCCAATTATTAGCCTAAAATTACTATGTCATGCGCACAGCACACAAGTATAGACTAGATTGCCTGATTCGGAAATAAACATTGCATATCCGTTTGCCTTGAAAAGCATTTTGGAATTTGCTACTCGTGAGTAGGCTAAAACACGGATCTCAACGAGTTTTTTCAACTCAAACAATCCAACCTTCACCCACAGGCATCCAAGCAGTTTATCACATAAGCATCTAGCCACATGGTAAGCATGCTGTCATGATGGCATTCACACTCATGCGAGATGCTAAAGCAGGAAAATACTTACATAGTACTCCGTGCCAAAACAATAAACTAGTTAGCAAACATGCATGGTCCTAGTTTACGTTAAATTGACTAATGCAACTCATACAAGATGTACTTAGAATAGGCTCGGCTAACCTAAGCATGGCATGTGAAATGCAGTCAATTGATGCATGTATTCAATCTGGAATTGAAGTACAAATGCAGTTAGCATGATGTACCGAGCCCGGTGCATGCAAGACAAATGTATGGATGCACGCATGCATAGCATAAGGTATGCTAATTTTAAATATGCTCTAGTCTACCATCATAAGCAGGTAAATAAAAGGGAAGAAAGAAGTGGGGATTGGAAGACATACACACCACTCACACACGCTTATTACAGCTTTGCCCTCGCCCGGAGGGACCAAATAAATAATACAAATTAATCAACTACGCAAGCTAATTGAATATTACAAATTGCCTAATCAGTCAACAAACTAATTTAAACTAGGAAAAGCAGTAAACCGCCTCGGGAGGAGAGCCAGATGCAGCGCATGCTCGGGTCCTGCTCGGAAGTGCACCGCCATGCATAGGCTGCCTCTGTTTTCCTTTCTTTACTCCTCTGGAGGCTGCCAAAACCTCAGGATTGCTTCTCTGGATACTGGGGAATGCCATCGGCTGGGTAGAATGCCCACCGGCAGTGGCATGTAATCACCGGCCATTGGTGAAGCTATCGGCAGAAGGAGGATTGCCGGTCGGCAGAAAGCTCCTGCAGAATCTGGAATTGACAGCAACAGAGGGCAAGACAGAGCATGGCAATACAATTCAAGGCATATATGCACCAATCATGTCCCTTATCATGTTAATGACTCAAAGGGACATGCTCCTTGGTTCTCGGACCATCAATCGCGCATTTCCATGCGTGATGGCCCAAAGGACCAAGTGTGTACGTTTTGATGTCAAATGCAATGCAAACCAAACAAACAAACCAAGGCTCAATTCCTATCACCAAGTCAAGGAACAAGGCATGCATGCAAGATGCAATGCAACCTAGGCATGCAAGCTACGGATGCAACATGGCATGGCAAGACACTTATGCAAGCATACAAGCAAACATGAGGCAATGCAAACTGATGAAAAGGTGGACTTAGACATGATTTAGGCAACTCTAAATAGGCCTAAAACAGTGGCCAAAAACCAAGGAATTGGGATCAAACATACATACACACGTGCAAGTAAGTTGGACCAACACTTAGGCATTAAATAAGCAACTCTAAGGCACACTTGAAAAGGGATATCATGGACAATTAGCATGCAACATATGCTTTGAAAATCATGTTAAAATGGTGTCAAACCAAATAAACAAAATAGACCAAGCATGCAATAAATGGCCCAAGTTCTGGAAGCAAGTCAAAGGGACTTAAACCATGGCTAAGCCAACCAAGCCTCACAAGGCCAAGAGGGCTTAAAACAAGTCCAAGGTAGACCTAGACCATGCAAAGGGGACTCTTAGATGGCATCTAAGCGGCTCAAATTCAAAGGCATGCACAATGACCAAAACATGGAGCATACAAGACAAGCTTCTAAAGCTTCAAAGAGGTGTCCAAGGCAAGCATACAAGCATGTCAAAGGGACTGGAATTATGCTATAAATGATGCCAAATCATTAGAATAAAGCAAGTAGTGCATGCTACAAACTCACACAC
The DNA here is from genome assembly GCF_055761805.1 of Camellia sinensis. Taxonomy (NCBI): domain Eukaryota; kingdom Viridiplantae; phylum Streptophyta; class Magnoliopsida; order Ericales; family Theaceae; genus Camellia; species Camellia sinensis. The sequence goes on from NC_138970.1 coordinate 77,309,429, forward strand.
TTGAGGCCAACAAGCCAAAATGCAAAGGGGGCCTATAATGCATGCCATGGCCGACCCAAACAACCATGGACAGACCTCTAGCATGGCAAAATGAGCACACAAGCTTCACAAAACTAGACCTAAAACATGCTCGAACGACGGTTTACAACCTAAGGCATGTTAAGGCCTAAACATGGCATTACAAGGTAGGTATGCTAAGCATGCATGGTGTACCAAAACCAACACACAACAAGGTTATATCATGGCATAATAAGCATGGAAAATAGCCAAGACATGATCAATACACACTGTAACATGATGCTCCCTCAAGAGGCTAAAAAGGGTCCCTTTCAAGGACAACAAGGAGAGGGGGTGGCCCTCCCCTTTTGGAGACTTCAAGGCACCATCTTCGCCACTGAAATCCCTCAAGATTTCAGTGGTGAAGAGGCCCAAACACCAAAGTCTCAAAACTTGCACGAAAATAGTACAAAAAGGAGCCTTACAAGGCTTAGGAGGGGTCAAACAAACCCAAACCACAAAACACTCTTAATAAACAATCAAGAGGGCTAAAAAATAGAACTTTTTTGTCTTATACAATAAGCACAAAAACAGCTCTAAGATAGGTAGAAAAGTGATGCAAAAATGGGGAATAAAAGGGAAGTTTCTCACCCTTGTAGATCACCTTCACAAGTGATGCTCCAATAGCCCTCCTTGGCTTGAATCCAGCTTCAAAACCTTAAAAACAACCCTCAAGAGGTCTCAGATCCAAGGGATGGTGTAATGGTGGGTGCTTGTGAGCAAAAGTGAGACAAAACACACACACTAAGGCTAAAATGAGAGAGAGGTATAGAGATAGAATATATATCAAACCCTAAACCTAAAACCAGAGCTCTCACAGTGCTTTTGTCTCTCAAGTGTCTAACCTAGAGCCAAGAGAGGAGGGCTCCTTTTATAGAGGAGCCAATCTTGTAAAGCTTACAAGGTAAGCTAACAAGGAGTGCATCCCTCCATACACGTGTATGGAGGGGAACAAAATGACATACAGCTGTCTTAAAATATCTGCAAAAGCAGATGAACAGTAGTCGGCTGCTCAAAAATGCTATTTTGACAAAAAAGAGTGCCGACCGGCAACAAAGAATGTCGACCGGCAACAAAGAATGCCGACCGGCAATATACATTGCCGATGGCAACAAAACACCAGCCGGTGGCCTCTGGCCATGGCCGATGATGTGTGGGGATGCCTCACAAGGCATTCCCTGCCTCTCCAAGGCGAAACACAAGTGTTTGGTGAAAAACCAGACACTAAACAGTCGAGTTCGGAGATCCCGAGGCAAGGCGCGTAGCCGAGACCTCCGGGAACTCCAAACGAACACAAACATGGATGATCACCGAGTGTTCAAACGGTGACGTCCAAGTCTTGAGGACGGTAAAAAATGGGGTGTCTACTGATGCACCCAGATGTCTCTAAATCGAAGCATCCTAACACATCGCACGCGAGAGGAGAAAGGGGTAACGAGAACATCGGGATGCACCCAGATGTCTCTAAACCAAAGCGCCCTAACGCGTCGCACGCGAGAGGAGAAAGGGGTAATAAGAACATTGGGACTCACCCAAATGTCTCCAACTCGAAAGTGTCCTAACGCGTCGCATGCAAGAGGAGAAAGAGGTAATAAGAACATTGGGACTCGTCCACATGTCTCTAAACCGAAACAAGGTGTTTGAAGGACAGGAATGATCTCACCTGGAATTCCTCTGAATGAGCTGTACATACAATATTGTCTGGTTGCACTAGCTTTGAATGAACCATACATACAATATCGTACCTGCTTAAGAAAGAGGCTTAATAGATATAGCATGGTAAGAATGAATGTTCTATGCAAGACGAATAACCATGACACAACGTTAGAAACATGTTTTATGCACAACATGCAAGAAACAAAACAGAAGCATATTCTATGTGGCGAGAACCGGAGCATGTTCTATGCAACATCGAAATGCATACTCAATGCGAATATTATCAAATACATGTTCTATGCATGATTAATAGTAGAAAATGCATGTTCAATGTAAGATTAACAACATGTTCTATGCAAAACCCCAAATGCATGCTCTATGCGAATGGGAAACAGAGGCATGGTCTATGCAAACGCGAGGAGTGCACATTTTATACAAGATATCATGCGAAAGGCACGTTCAATGCAATGACAAAGAGATACACATTCTATGTAGTGACAAAAGCGTGCTTGATAAAATCGACTCAGTCGCAACTTCTGATTTACCTCTCGGAAGAGTTGCAATATGTTTCAAAAGGATACACCTCGTTCATGTTGACTAGTGATGAGTCATGCACCGAAGATACGGTTCGGAGCTTTCGCGGAGACAATTTGAGCTTAAAAGCGAACCTTTCTTGCACTTTCTCGAGAACTGAGAACACAAAACAAAAAGAAAACACACAGGGAGAACTCTGAAGGTTTGTCAGCCACCCTGGAGAGGTGTCGGCCACACTTGGGTGTTGTCGGTCACCAATGGTGGCCGGTCAGCCACCGATGGCAATTCAGGACATTTTGGTCTTTTCACATTCGGGTCTTTAAGTATAGGCACCCAAACTTCATTTCCTTACACCAACCTAACCGAAATTAACCCCTCTTTCATTCTAGACCATTCTTCTCTCTAGATCCGGGCCTTATACGCATTTTCCAATGCCCCACGCGAAGTTGATTCGCTAAAACCTCTTGATTTCATTCGTTTTGAACCAATTGGAATTTGTTTTCAGTGCTTTTTTCTCTATTTTCGCCACTTGAGGCTTGTTCCCCTTGAATTACCCTTGGGTTCTGTGCCTTTTCTCGGGCTTTGACTTTTTCTCCTATTTTCTCTCTCCGAGGGTTGACTTTTGTTGACTTTTGGCATTTTCAACCCATTTTGCTCATTTTCGCCCACTTTCTCACCTCCTTTCCAGATGGCAGACGACATTCTCCATGACGGAGGTTCTCCAAGGATGGAGGGAGATCCCGAGCATATTCCATTACCACCCAGGGTTTGTCCCTTCGACCCAGAGACATACCACCCCAAGGTGCACGTACTACCACCTGATACCATTCGTCATTTTAGAGGATTTGCACGAGGTGTGCCAGCAGATCTCTTGCTGCGAGAGCCAGAGTCTCATTTATCCTACGGCGCAACTGAGGTATACACTGTCTTCTTACATTTTTCACAATGTACCTTGCATTTCTTGCATAAATCACACTCTTGCACTGTCTTTCTTCTGCTTGTCTCAAACACATTCTTGCACTATCTTTCATCTGCTTGTCTCAAACACATTCTTGCACTGTATTTCTTACACTGCCTTTTATCTGCTCATTCTGATTATAGGGGGACTCTCACTCTATCCGAGGATATGAACCACATCTGTGAGAGAGTGGTATATGGACCTCTCCGTTGGCGTTCGTCAGATTGTCGACGAGGCCGGGTTTGGCTTATTTTGCACAGGGTTATCACCACCAACTCCTTCCACTTCTCTACCATAGGAGACATGACGATGACCTTGTACGACTTTGCTATGCTCATCGGCATCGAGGTAGGAGGTCGGCTGATCCCATATGATATAGACATGGCTGCTTGGATCTACCTACTGGGGACACGTCCACCTCTCTTTCGATCAGGGATGGTTCTTTATACCTGGTTTGCAGATCATTTCAGAGGGACAAAACTAGAGACCCTAGAGGAGATCGAGCAGTACGCCTGAGGTTTCCTGATGTTCCTCTTCGGCACCACCTTGTTCGCTAACAGGGCGAACACTGTTGGGCTATATCTTTTGAGTGCCCGGGTGGACTTATCTCAGGTCTGGCATTACAACTGCGGCGACGCTGGCCTCACTACCTTGTATAGCTATATGAGCTCGACATCTCGCAAGAGCGGGAATAGAGCAGGCGGTTACTAGAGAGCCTGGGAGGTATGCTTTACTTTTCTACTTTACATTTCCTGTCGTGCTTTCTACTTTGCACTTTCTGTACACTGCACACATTGTACACTGTATACACATAGTCTGGTTACTACTTTGCATTTGTACTTTCCATACCCTGCACCATACACTCTGCTTTCTTCATTTTCTCTGTATTCTGCATTCTTTGCATTCTGCATTTTCTGGACATTGCACACATACTCTGTTTTTTGCATTGCCTGTGTTTATCTGTTGTATACTCATTGTCCCCTTTTTTCTTTTTGCAGCTATGGGTATATGCCTATTTTCTAACCCTCGTCCCAGAGTCAGAGGTGGAGATGCCTTCTGTCGTGCTATACTCTCACCGGTATGACGGAAGATACTTACGGAGGACATGAGAGACTTTTCCATTCTTCCGTTGATATTTTGACATGGTGATCGCAATGGAGGTAACTTGAAACTCACAGTTCTTGCTACTTTACTTCAGCTCTGATTCATATTACATATCTAATGGCAGCCAACAATCTGTGCATTTGCTGTTTGCAGATCTCATGGCAGCCCTAGGCGACGGTGCTTGAGGGTGTCAGATACCAGTTTGTTGGTGCTTGGGGTGCTTCCTGTTATCGGCTTGTGCTTGAGGGACCGGTCGGCCGAGCCTGGTTCCTAGGAAAGCGCTTCCTTCGCCAGACCTTGGGTTTGTTGTTGCAGGTGGTTCCCGTGCCACCTCCGCCATCCATGAGGGCTACAGAGAGTCTCTTCTCCCAAGAGGTGATTGACTTTACAGGAGGTGTGGAGGCCGTCTGCTTTCTTGGAGAGAGGGACTATGCGACATATATTCAGACACACCTCATGCCTCCCTTGACAGGTATTCATGCTCATGGAGGGAGACCAGCAGATGCCCCTTGGACGAGCAGGGCTCAAGCACCGAAGGGCAAGGCCAGAGGGGTGCCTCTCACCAGACAGAGCTTCGGTTGGCCAGAGCTTCTGACTGAGTTGACGGGTTGGCGATACACCAGAGAGGCTTACAGGATTCTGATTGAGCCTCTGGTGGTTGGTCACAGATATGTCAGAGTGCCTGATTCACCTCCGGTATGCACTATAGTTCTCATTTTTTTCATCTTTGCTCAAATACTCAGATATTCATTCCTTCTGGATATTGATCATTCCAAATTACATTTTCAGGCACCTGCATGGTACGTCGAGAGATTGCTCGGGATGTTGGCCTCATTCGAGGGTATGATCTAAGAAGGGAGGCACTGCTTGGCTTTCATGGCATTCAGGTAATTTATTCAGTTTTCTTGCATTTCGGTCATCATATTTCCACTGATACACTGAAACTGACATTTTCACTAAAAATTTTCCCACGTTGAATTGATACACTGCATCTGAAACACTGCATTTTCATACTGTATTCATACTCTGTACTTGACTTTTGCATGTACTCATTCTGCACACCATACTTGTATCTGATACACATATTGTGGTTGACATATACCAACTGCCTTTTCAAGTCCCACCTTTATCGACAGCAGCGGCGGCAGCAGTAGCAGGACCATCAACACCCCTTCCAGCAGCAGGGAGAGACAGATAGGCTCCGACACGCGACCGAGGGAGACGTCGTGATCGAGATCAGAGGAGCCCTTCAGAGCCTATCACGAGCGATGACGACAATGAGACCAATGAGACCGAGAAGGCTGTGGGTCAGCACACTGAGTCATCCGATAATGGGGATGATGATGCCGGCTCGGGTTCTGCTAGTGGTGATGATACTGAGCCAGGCTCTGAGGTAGAGAGCGGTGATGGCTTTGGTTCAGATTTTGGTTCAGAAGGAGGTATAGACAGCGGCGCTGACGGAGACAGCTTTGAGTCCGTGCCCAAAAAGAGGACGAAGAGGGCCTCTCGAGACTGAGATAGCTGGCACTGATTCATGTGTTTTTTTGCTTAGTTTCTTTTTTCTAGTAGTGTTAGCACATTGTATAGCTTAGACAGTTTTATTTTCTTTAAAAACTTGTACTCTTTTGTAAAAAGTGACCATGATCGGTGTAGCAACCCTCACTTTACTCTAGTCATGCTTGCATGTATTTACATGATCTTGTCTTGTTAAGTTGCATTGCAAACCTTGATTTGTTTCGTATAAGTGTTGTTTGCATGTTTTGTTCCTTGCTTGGTGTGAGTTTAGCTGAGGTCATCTTAAGCCTAGGTTACACCTTTGAACTTCTTACACCTAGGACCATCTTGGAACCACCTTGGTTGACCTCCACCCTCACCCTGACATGTTCGCCGAGATGTCATTATCTAGGCCGAGGTGCTCATCACCAAGGCCGGGATGTGAATTATCTAGGCCGAGATGTTATACCAAGGTGATCTTGTCCCTGGATTGGTACGACCTAGACCGAGGTGTGGCACATCTAGGCCAATGTGTGGCACAGCTAGGCCAAGTGTTGTCCTTCCTAGCCGAGATTATCGAGACCTTACTTGCCGAAGTTTTGTCCTAGCCGAGATCTTTACCCGCCGGAGTGCCTTTGTTACCTTGCTTGTCATACACACTTTGTCATAGCCTTGTCTTGTCTTTCTATAACCTTTTGAGGAAGTCCAATCCGGTAGTGCCATGTGTCCCAGCAGAGGGTTAAGTCAGCCGGCAGAGTTAAAATTATATCATTTTGTGTCATATCTCTTGCATGGTAGAGAGAGAAGCTCTAGGAAGAGGAGAGGAAGTTGGAGTGAGAGAGCTAGATTCCAAGCTTGATCTTTAGAGTTTGAGCTGTTTAATCCGTGTTTTGAGGTTAGAATCTCGATTTACTCTTATTATTCTTTATGTAGATCCAATTGCATTGCATGATCCAGCATGATTCATGAGCCATGCATTGATTTAAAGTTTGTTTTAGAAAGAGAAAATGATGTTCTTGTGTTCTTGAGATAAAACCATGTTTTGATTCGAAAGCTTGTAACAAGTTCCATGTTTTTGTGTTTGTTTCCATGAAATCTTCTAGTATGGGTACCCAGGTCCATGTTTTCAAACTCATCTCATGAAAACTCAGATTTTGAATGAAGAAGTTATGATTTTAGCATTTCATGTTCTTGTTCTTCATGTTCTTCAAAAGGGAAACCCAGATTTTTCCCAAACTTCATTTCTTTGAATGTGGTCGTCGGGAACACACCTCGGCCAAGGGATATGGGACCTCGGCCTAGACCTGGTTAGTACCCAGCATGTTTTCTCGAGATGAAAAGGCAGTGTTGTAACTCCCAGCACGTTTTGCTTTGTTTTGACTTGATTTTTGAAAGAAATGCCGAGATCCTTTCCTGTCATGTGAAGCTCGTTTTAAGGATGCATTTCATATCCATCTTTGAGCATCTCACCTTGTCTTAATGAAACGCATTCAATCGGATTTATTATGTGCTTGTAGGCCTTGGACCCTTTCTTGTAATTCCTACACCCGAAGAACTATGTGAATGGTATTTTTAATAAAGTTATGTTATAAAGTTTTGATAAAGCTTTGCTTTGCTTTGTTTTGGAAAAAAAAAAGTATTTGTTAAGCATGAATGAATACCCCCTACTTTGTGTATCAAGTATTAGCCTTGTTTTGGACGACATTCTTGACAAGTCCGTACGTGCTAGGGGACTCTAAACCTTTGTAGCACAAGTTCGTACGTGCTAAGGGACTCTAAACCTTTGTAGCACAAGTCCGTACGTGTTAGGGGACTCTAAACCTTTGTAGCACAAGTCCTTACGTGCTAAATGACTCTAAGCTTTTGTAGCACTTTTGTTTAATGTCATCCCTTGTATTATATTGATGCTAGTAAGCATCCCTTACAGATTTGAAAAACTTGATAGATGGACTTGGTTCATCCCTTGATTTGTATAAGTTATGCTAAGTATTGTTTAGAAAAGAGATCTTGAATATCATTCATGCAAAACCTTTATTACTGGTATCATTCACTGAGTATCCAAGCTCACCCTCTCTTATATATATATGTAGGTGATGAGCAGGACGGCGGCGACACCTAGATGATTAATTGCAACTTATTTTGGATTCGTATTTTTGTAGCATCTTGAAGATTATGCTTCTTGGCTTGTAGTTATTTCTTTTGTATATGTCGGCTCGAGAAGCCTTTTGATCAAGATGTATTTTGTACTTTATTTTATTGTATCCAAGTTATAAACTATATTAAGATGTATGTCATTTCATTTGATCTATGCACAACTCTTATGGACTACTTAGATTTAAATTTGCTTCCACTTATGTAGGCCCCATATATTTATACTCTGATAGTGTATGAATCTTTGTAAGTTGGCCTTTGTTAAATCTCGGATTACTGGCCATCACGGCACCATTCTACTAGGGGCAGAATTTGGTCGTGACAGATTGGTATCAGAGCACCGGTTCCTCATAGTACGTTATTCACACACTTTGGGTCCTAAAGAGCATAGGATGTCCCTTAGAATGGTGTTAGGATTGCATCATATTGCTTGCTACTTGACAAGGTGTGCATTATCTTGGCATAACTATTTGTTACTTGCATACATGTTTATTTGCCCATTTTGTTTTAAAGTCATATTTTGCATACTCCTAGCATCATGAGAAGTGGTAGACCTCCAGTTGGCCGAGATAATTCTGAGGACAGATTGGACAGATTGGAAAGGTTGGTCGAAGGTTTGGTCCGTGAGTTGAGGCAACCTAGGCCTCAAGACACTAGTACTACCTCTACTCGGGCCGAGCAGACAAACGACCGACATGCAGCTCCACCTCCACCTCCTCCAGTGCCGCAAGTGCCTCCACAGCAAGCTTTGTATTGGAACGACACGATAACCTTGATCAAAGAGTTCAAGAAGATGAACCCGTTGAGATTCCAAGGGGGTATAGAGCCGATGAAAGCCGAAGCGTGGGTCTTGGAAATGGAGAAGTTGTTTGAGATTTTTCCCAGTACCGATGCTCAGAAGGTGTCATTGGCAGCATTCACGTTAGATGACGACATACGAAGATGGTGGATGATGATTCGAGAAGGTAACCCAGGTTTGACTTGGGCCAGATTTTTGGAGTTGTTTTACAACAAGCATTTTCCTCTTAGTGTCCGAGATCGTAAGACCACAGAGTTTCAGACTCTGACACAAGGCAACAAGACAGTGGCAGAATACGACCGTGCTTTTACTGAGTTGGCGAGATATGCGCCTCATATGGTCGATGACGAATATAGGAAGGCTAGGAAGTTCGAAAGTGGGTTGCGTGGACCGATACAGGACCGAGTGAATATGCTCAACATGCCGACTTACGTTGGAGTGTTAGACAAGGCCATCCTGGCAGAAGCTAACTTGAACCGATATCAGAGTTCCGGAGAAAGCCAGAGGAAGAGGCAGAATTGTGATAATCGCCGAGTTCCGTTTAATGCCAAGAGGAAGGCAAACACGGGTGGTTCCAGCAACTCAAATCAGGAAGGTGATGCTAAGCCGACGTGTGCGAGTTGCGGGAAGCCACATTTCGGGGTCTGCCGTTGGGCGCCTGGAGCTTGCTTTGAATGTGGTGAGACGGGTCATTGTGTGAAAGACTGTCCGAAGGCAAAGGCTGATGATGGTAAGAAGAATGGGAACACCTCAGGTTTGGCGCAAAAAGGCAATGCCAGGAAAGGACAGATGAGACAGGGCAGATTTTTGCATTGGTGCCAGGAGACACTCAGAATGCCGAGATAGTAGTGTCAGGTATACTTCCCTTTTGCTCTCAAGGTGCATATATATTGATTGATTCGGGTTCTACTCATTCATTTGTATCTACTAAGTTTGCCGAGAAGTTGAATAGGGAGTTAGAACCCCTTGATTATGTGTTATCTGTATCTGCTCCATCTGGGAGAACTATGATTGTTGCATCCATTTATAGGGCGTGATGTTGTGATTGAGGACGTAGAATTGTTAGTTGATTTGATTCCGTTAAGCCTGACTCATTTTGATGTTATATTGGGGATGGATTGGTTAGTAGCAAATCATGCATCCATAAATTGTGTTTCCAAAAGTGTCACATTGAAACCCCCGAACCAAGCCGAGGTTACATTTCAGGGAAAAGGGGTAGTATCTCCACCTTACTTGATCTCATCCATGAGAGCTTGTAAGTTGATCAAAAAGGGGTGTCAAGGTTATCTGTGTAGTATACTAAGTGATTCGAATGGAAGCGTTGAGTTAGCCGACATCCCAATTGTTAGAGAGTTCCCCGACGTCTTTCCAAATGATTTGCTTGGTCACTTGGTCGATAGAGAAATAGAGTTTACTGTTGATGTCATGTAGGGAACCTAGCCTATCTCTAAAACACCCTATAAAATGGCCCCAGCCGAACTTAGGGAGTTGAAGGTGCAATTACAAGAGTTGTTAGACAAGGGTTTTATTTGGCCAAGCACTTCACCCTGGGGAGCCCTAGTTCTATTTGTTAAGAGAAAGGATGGTACACTTCGCCTTTGTATTGACTACCGAGAACTGAACAAGGTAACCATTAAGAACAAGTACCCATTGCCGAGGATCGATGATTTACTTGATCAACTACAGGGAGCACGAGTCTTTTCTAAGATCGATCTCAGGTCGGGCTACCACCAGCTCAAGGTTAAGGTCGAGGATGTTGAGAAGACTGCTTTTCGGACAAGGTATGGCCATTACGAATTTTTGGTTATGCCCTTCGGTGTAACTAATGCTCCTGCAACATTCATGGATCTGATGAATAGGGTCTTCAAGCCGTACCTAGACGAGTTTGTGGTTGTTTTCATCGACGATATATTGATCTATTCCAGGAGTAAAGTTGAGCATGAGAAGCATCTGAGACTTGCCTTGCAGATTTTGAGAGATAGGAAGTTGTATGCCAAGCTTAGCAAGTGTGAATTTTGGCTTTCCAGCATTTCATTTTTGGGACATGTGATTAATGAAGAGGGTATCTCTATTGATCCAAGTAAGATTGAAGCCGTTGTGAATTGGCCGACACCGACCAATGTGTCCGAGGTTCGTAGTTTTCTGGGTTTGGCCGGTTATTACAGAAAGTTTGTGAAGGACTTTTCAAAGATTGCAATACCTTTGACACAACTAACTCAGAAAGGAGTGGCATATGAATGGACCGATGATAGGGAATCAGCCTTCCAGGAGCTAAAGACGAGGTTAGTCACAGCACCAGTTCTTGTACTGCCGACAGGTAATGAGGAATTCCTGATTTATAGTGATGCATCACATAAGGGTTTGGGCTCTGTATTAATGCAAGGGGGTAAAGTCATAGCATATGCATCTCGTCAATTGAAACCCCATGAGAAGAACTATCCCACCCATGATCTAGAATTAGCAGCTGTAGTATTTGCTTTGAAAATTTGGCGTCATTACTTGTATGAAGCTTCTTGCCAAGTTTTCACAGATCACAAGAGTTCGAAGTACTTGTTCACCCAGAAGGAATTAAATATGAGACAGAGAAGATGGCTTGAGTTATTGAAGGATTACGACATGCAGATCCGGTATCATCCAGGTAAGGCAAACTCAGTGGCCGACGCGTTAAGCAGGAAGTTAGTTGGGAATTCAGCTTATTTGTCAATGATTTTAGTGGAGCCGACTATCATTGAGGAAGTGAAGACCAGGCAGATGGAAGACAGATTCTTCAGGAAGGTGATTGATGAAATTGTCACTAAGCCGAGGTTAGGGTATACCGTTGAAAATTAGGAACTCAAGTTTGAAGAAAGATTGTGCGTAGCTGACGTCCCAGAGTTAAAAAGAAAGATTTTGCAGGAAGCCCATGGTTCCAGATTTGCAGTACGTCCAGGGAACACCAAGATGTATCAAGATGTGAAACAGACTTTTTGGTGGCCAAATATGAAGAGAGAGATAGCCGAGTTTGTATCTCAGTGCCTATATTGTCAACAAGTGAAAGCAGAGCACCAGAGACCAGCAGGACTTCTTCAACCTTTGTCGATTCCCGAGTGAAAATGGGAACACATCTCCATGGATTTTGTGGTTGGTTTGCCGAGGACACAGAAGGGTATGGATTCAATTTGGGTTGTAGTCGATAGATTAACTAAGTTAGCACACTTCTTGCCTGTTAAGACTACCTTTAATGCTGATCAACTCGCTTTGTTGTATATGAATGAGATTGTTAGACTTCATGGAGTGCCGATGTCCATTGTGTTAGACCGAGATCCGAAGTTTGTTTCTAGATTTTGGCAGAGTCTACAAGGAGCTTTGGGAACAGAGTTGAGATTTAGCACATCTTTTCATCCCCAGACCGATGGAAAAATAGAGAGAACAATTTAGACGCTTGAAGATATGCTCAGACTATGCGTATTGGACTTTAAGGGAAGTTGGGAAGTGCATTTTCCGTTGGTGGAATTCGCCTACAACAACAGTTATCAAGCTAGCATTGGCATGGCGCCGTATGAAGCTCTGTATGGAAGGAAGTGCAGATCGCTGATATGTTGGACCGAAGTAGGAGACAAAGCTTTAATTGGTCCCGAACTGATTCAAGTGACAACTGAGAAGATTAAACTTATCCGAAAAAGAATTAGGACTGCTCAGAGTCGACAGAAGAGTTATGCCGACCAGAGGAGAAGAGAGTTAGAATTTGAAGTTGGGGATCATGTATTCTTGAAGATTTCGACAATGAAAGGAGTTTCAAGATTTGGTAAGAAAGGTAAGTTGGCACCTCGTTACATTGGGCCGTTTGAAATTCTTGAAAGAGTCAACCCAGTAGCCTACAGACTTGCTTTGCCACCAGAACTAAGCCAAATCCACAATGTGTTTCATGTTTCCATGTTAAGGAAGTATATTCGGGATCCATTGCATGTGATTGATCATTCTGGGATCGTGGTTAATGAAAATTTAGGCTACGAGGAGAAGCCGATGAGAATTATCGATAGACAAGTGAAATAGTTGAGAAACAAGTCGATACCGATGGTGAAGGTTGAATGGAAGGAGCATTATGGCAAGGATGCTACATGGGAAATGGAAGAAGAAATGAAAATCCGACATCCGGAGTTGTTTGTGGGGAAGGTAACTCAAGTTTGGGGACCAAACTTCTTTAAGGGGGGAAGGATGTAACAACCCTCACTTTACTCTAGTCATGCTTGCATGTATTTACATGATCTTGTCTTGTTAAGTTGCATTGCAAACCTTGATTTGTTTCGCATAAGTGTTGCTTGCATGTTTTGTTCCTTGTTTGGTGTGAGTTTAGCCGAGGTTATCTTAAGCCTAGGTTACACCTTTGAACTTCTTATACCTAGGACCATCTTGGAACCACCTTGGTTGACCTCCACCCTCACCCTGAAATGTTGGCCGAGATGTCATTATCTAGGCCGAGGTGTTCATCACCAAGGCCGGGATGTGAATTATCTAGGCCGAGATGTTATACCAAGGTGATCTTGTCCCTGGATTGGTATGACATAGACCGAGGTGTGGCACATCTAGGCCAAGGTGTGGCACAGCTAGGCCAAGTGTTGTCCTTCCTAGCCGAGATCATCGAGACCTTACTTGCCGAAGCTTTGTCCTAGCCAAGATCTTTACCCGTCGGAGTGCCTTTGTTACCTTGCTTGTCATACGCACTTTGTCATAGCCTTGTCTTGTCTTTCTATCACCATTTGAGGAAGTCCAATCCGGTAGTGCCATGTGTCCTAGCAGAGGGTTAAGCCAGCCGGCAGAGTTAAAATTATATCATTTTGTGTCATATCTCTTGCATGGTAGAGAGAGAAGCTCTAGGAAGAGGAGAGGAAGTTAGAGTGAGACACCTAGATCCCAAGCTTGATCTTTAGAGTTTGAGCCGTTTAATCCGTGTTTTGAGGTTAGAATCTCAATTTACTCTTGTTATTCTTTATGTAGATCCAATTGCATTGCATGACCAGCATGATTCATGAGCCATGCATTGATTTAAAGTTTGTTTTAGAAAGAGAAAATGATGTTCTTGTGTTCTTGAGATAAAACCATGTTTTGATTTGAAAGCTTGTAACAAGTTCCATGTTTTTGTGTTTGTTTCCATGAAATCTTCTAGTATGGGTACCCAGGTCCATGTTTTCAAACTCATCTCATGAAAACTCAGATTTTGAATGAAGAAGTTATGATTTTAGCATTTCATGTTCTTGTTCTTCATGTTCTTCAAAAGGGAAACCCAGATTTTTCCCAGACTTCATTTCTTTGAATGTGGTCTTCGGGAACACACCTCGGCCAAGGGGTGTGGGACCTCGGCCTAGACCTGGTTAGTACCCAGCATGTTTTCCCGAGATAAAAAGGCAGTGTTGTAACTTCCAGCACGTTTTGCTTTGTTTTGACTTGATTTTTGAAAGAAATGTCGAGATCCTTTCCTGTCATGTAAAGCTCGTTTTAAGGATGCATTTCATATCCATCTTTGAGCATCTCACCTTGTCTTAATGAAACGCATTCAATGGGATTTATTTTGTGCTTGTAGGCCTTGAACCCTTTCTTGTAATTCCTACACCCGAAGAACTATGTGAGTGGTATTTTTAATAAAGTTATGTTATAAAGTTTTGATAAAGCTAAGCTTTGCTTTGCCCTGTTTTGGAAAAAAAAAAAGTATTTGTTAAGCATGAATGAATACCCCCTACTCTGTATATCAAGTATTAGCCTTGTTTTGGACGACATTCTTGACAAGTCCGTACGTGCTAGGGGACTCTAAACCTTTGTAGCACAAGTTCGTACGTGTTAGGGGACTCTAAACCTTTGTAGCACAAGTCCGTACGTGCTAGGGGACTCTAAACCTTTGTAGCACAAGTCCGTACGTGTTAGGGGACTCTAAACCTTTGTAGCACAAGTCCTTACGTGCTAAAGGACTCTAAGCTTTTGTAGCACTTTTGTTTAATGTCATCCCTTGTATTATATTGATGCTAGTAAGCATCCCTTGTAGATTTGAAAAACTTGATAGATGGACTTGGTTTATCCCTTGATTTGTAGAAGTTATGCTAAGTATTGTTTAGAAAAGAGATCTTGAATATCATTCATGCAAAACCTTTATTACTGGTATCATTCACTGAGTATCCAAGCTCACCCTCTCTTATATATATGTAGGTGATGAGCAGGAAGGCGGCGACGCCTAGATGATTAATTGCAACTTGTTTTGGATTCGCATTTTTGTAGCATCTTGAAGATTATGTTTCTTGGCTTGTAGTTATTTCTTTTGTATATGTCGACTTGAGAAGCCTTTTGATCAAGATGTATTTTGTACTTTATTTTATTGTATCCAAGTTGTAAACTATATTAAGATGTATGTCATTTCATTTGATCTATGCACAACTCTTATGGACTACTTAGATTTAAATTTGCTTCCGCTTATGTAGGCCCCATATATTTATACTCTGATTGTGTGTGAATCTTTGTAAGTTGGCCTTTGGTAAATCTCGGATTACTGGCCATCACGGCACCATTCTACTAGGGGCGGAATGGGGTCGTGACAATCGGAATGAAAATAACTTTTTGATGAAAAAGTGTTGTATTTTACATTCTGAGCACCAAATAACATCGCATAGCATGAAAATGAGATTGATCTTGATTGAAAATTGCACATTGTATTGGCACTTTCTTAATCAGGTAATGAACCGACCAACACTTAACAAACAGAGTAAAACAACTCAATAATCAAAACAATAACTCGGTAAACATAAACAAAACAAACACAACTCGATAAGTAATATAACAACTTGATAAACAAATCGAAACAACTTAAAAGCGACTTAACAGGACTACTAAAACAAAGTAGCTGAATGCACCAAGAACAGAACAAAACACAGGTTCTTAGCACTCTGGATATACAAATTGACCAGAGGACAAACCAGGAGGCCATCGGCCAGGAACAAAGGCTATCGGCCACCGGTGGTGGTTGTTGGCCACCAATAGTGGCCGGTCGGCTACCAGCACTGGCTGGTCGGCCATTAGTGCAAGGGGCCTCCAGATTGCTACCACCTGTCTTTCAGTCAGTGCCTTATCTTCTACAAAAGTTTAGACTTCAAAGTTTCTTCATTCCAGCTCTGTTTTTGCCACAAATGGAACCATTCTTCACCGAAACACTCTCAAATTGGATTGCGACTTTAGATAGGTCGGAGAAAGTGAATTTTTAGGGTTTCAGAATAAATGCACTATTCCCGCTAAGTGATACCCCACTGTGTTTTTTGTTCCTACATGCCACAGTTAGGTGTTGGAACCCAGTTACACATGTTTTCAACTTTGGAGGGCAAGAGATATGCCCTAGAATTGAAGAATTCTAAGTTTTGATGGAATCCCAGCATGACGAGGAAATCCTGCCCCAATCCCATTTTGGTCACATCCAAGCTTTAGGAAGGATGTGTGGGCTCACCTTATATGAGGCTCGAGCATTGGTTCATAACAGAGAGTTGGACATCCCCAGGTTGATTCATCGATTTTCTGACATCGGTGACTATGGCAACTGTGTTTGGCAGAGTTTTCGGCAGCATGCCCTTTGCTTGTGTATGTTGGCTCATTTCCTGCTTGCCCCTTGTTTCGGAGGGTCTAGCATTTGACTTATTGAAGTGGCCCAAGGCTTGAAATACAGGAAGAGCTGCGTTGCCAGGACATTAGCCAAGACTTTGATAGGCATGGACGTTTTCCATCGACGAGAGACAAACAAATTCGCAGGAAGTCCACTACTTTTACAGGTAATGTTTCCCACCCTATCTCACATGTGTTTCTCACATCATTCGGCACTCATGCTCTATTTTCTCTCAAAACTCTTTCTTACCTTTTCTCTCCACATACACCTCTTTATTCTTTAATCTCTCTTTTCTTTCATCCCTCCCCATATATGGCTCATGGACAGGTTGAAGGTAGTGGACTCTTGTCGTACATATTCAGCGCGAGGCTATTTCTTTCACCAATGGCTAGTTGATTTCCTGAACGAGGGATGGTGGTGCCATTGGATGTGCAACAGGTCCGCTGCTGACATTGCTTGGTGTTGCCCCTGGTTTGATCTACCTAAGATAAGCTACAGCATGGCTCGGCAACCCAGCATTCAGCTAGTTGGCTTGACACACTACGTATTCTACTTTTCATTCCGGTTCAAGCATCAGTTCGGACATGACCAAATTTGCCCAGAAGAAGGAGTAGAGTACCTGGCTTTATTCCCAATCCGAGGTTCACAACTAGCTCGATATCCCACTGCATGGAGGACAAGAGAACTTCTAGCTCTCGCTCCCAATTTCAACTATGCCTTATCTGGCAAATGCATAACTTGGCTTGAAAATGAGGCACAAACCGGGCCTACTTTAACATCTGAAGCTTCCACAAGCTCTGGGAGGGGATGCAGGAACACCTAATTTATCTATGCCCTGAGTTTATTGCTTTGATCTGTACTTTCAAATTTTCTTTTTGAATGTAATAGAAAGCAACTTTGATTTGCATCAAGAGTTAGAGAACTTTGTATTGAAATCAATGAAATTGGAGTTGTGGGTATTGGAAATTTTCCTTTTGGTCCAAAAATGGTCTAAGTTGTAAAAAGATTAATTTGAAGAAAATCGACGTTTATTAAAACTTTTCAAAACCATTTTCGATTACGATCAAAACTTGACACACATGGAATCTATCCATGAGATGTACAACCCCGAATCCAGAAATGAAAAATTGCCCCTAGACTGAATAGCACTGCTCAGCACTGTAATCAGCTCTTCTCTCAGGGTAAGGATCACAACCAACCTTTCAAATAATGAGTGGACAAAGATGCCTTGATCAGCCACATGGACACAGTTGATTTGGAAGTGTTTATGCCTGTGCTTCAGAATGAAGTTGCCTACGTATCCCGAAGACGGGAATGAAGCCTTACGTAGTTCGGTTCGGGTTCACTCGGGTATTAACACTCTCCTTTTGTGCTCTAACTTTTGCCAATGCCGTCCTTTCTAGGTTTTCAACCTTGCGAGCTCAGTTTTTCTTATTTAAAATTTTTTATGCTCTAACTTTTGCCTAGGTCGCCCTTTCGAGTTTTCAACCTAGTGAGCCTCTCAGGGGTAATATTTCTTCAACTTGTCCATGTTGATTGGTTGGAAAAATTCTAGGCCATCTAGGTCCATAAGAATGACAGCTCCACCTGACCGAATAGTCTTGATGATGTAAGAACCAGTTCAATTAGGTCTGAACTTGCCCCTAGGGTAATGGATGGGAGCTCGGTTGTCTTTCAGCACCAAATCCCTTTCCTTTAGATTCCTAGACTTAACTTTCTTATTGAAAGCCCTGGCAATTCTGTGTTGATAACCTTGAACATGGTACAGTGCTTTCAGCCTCCTCTCGTCGAACAACATTAGTTCCTCGAACCTGCTCTGCTACCAATCCGCTTCTGCTATATGGCACTCAGCTATAACCTGCCGCGACGGAACCTCAATTTCAATCGGTAGAACAACCTCCATCCCATAAACTAGAAAATATGGGGTTTCCCTAGTAGATGTTCGAATTGAAGTCCTGTAGCCCCAGAGAGCAAATGGCAATTTGCCTGGCTAGTCCCTGTAGGTTTCCACCATCTTTTGTAGAATGTGCTTGATGTTCTTGTTGACAGCCTCAACAGCTCCGTTGGTTTGCGGCCGGTATGTGGATGACTTATGAAAAGCCATGTATTTCTCCAACAAGTCGATCACTTCTTTCTTGAAATGGGAGCCATTGTCTTAAATGATCTCATTCGGTACCCCATAACGACAAATAATGTTATTCCTGATGAACTTGGTTACCTGCGACGCTTTCAGCACTGTATAGGATTGGGCTTCCACCCACTTTGTAAAGTAGTCTGTTGCCACCAGGATATACTCATGCCCATTCGAGCCTTTCAGCGTAACTGCCCCAATGACGTCAATTCCCCAGATTGAAAATGGCCATGGTGAAGTCATGTTGTACAGCTTCGACGGCAGGATATTCATGCGATTTGCATGAATTTGGCATTTGTGGCATCGTTGAACAAAACCAATACAATCCTTCTCCATGGTTGACTAGTAGTAGCCCTGCCTGAGAATCTTCTGGGCTAGCATTACTTTGCTCATGTGCGATCCGCACTTCCCTCCGTGGATGGCCTCCATTAGGCGCTTCGACTCTTCTACATCAACACAGAGCTTGTGCATTCCCAGATGGCCTCATTTGTACAATTTACCCCTGTAGATGATAAACTAAGCAGCCATTCACCGTATTGCCCTTTTATCTTTGGCATTTGCCCCTAGTAGATAAGCCTCCTTTTCCAAAAAGTTCCAGATATCATAATACCAGGGGTTCTGATCTTGTACTTCATCTATTACGGCAATAAACTTGTAGGCCGGTGCATACCTCTGTTCAATGATGATCGGACGCATCCGGACTCCCAAAGGTATGTGTATCATGGAAGATAGAGTTGATAAGGTGTCAATGAACCTGTTGTTCTCTCTTAACAGATGCGTGAATGTTAGCTTCTCAAACCTAGGAATGAGAACATCCAGGGTTTGGTGATAGATTTTCATCATTCCTTCCTTAACTTTCCAGTCTCTTTTTGCTTGAGACACAACCAGGTTCGAATCCCCAATGACGTCCAACCTTTTTGCCCCTAGTTCCAGGGCGGCTTCAAGACCAGTGATACATGCCTCGTATTCTGCCTCGTTGTTGGATACTTTGAACCAGAGTTTGAAGGCTAAAGGTATATTAGAATTGTCAGGTGCTATCAACAACACCCCTATCGCATAACCGCACTGGTTAGACGTTCCCTCAAGTACATCGTCCAGATTTCTTCTTCGACCTACAGAATAGCTTCATTTGGAAATAGGTATTCTACTGCTTCGTCCCTTTCTACTGGGTGATCTGCCAGGAACTCAGCTACTGCTCTCCCCTTGACAGACTTGCGTGTCATATATTTCAGATCAAATTCGGAGAGAAGAAGCAATCAGCGGGCTAGCCTACCCGTAAGTGCTGGTTTTTCGAAGAGATATTTGATGGGATCTAATCTTGAAACCAGAATTATGGAGTGAGCTAACAGGTAGTGCCTCAACTTCCTGGTAGCCCATACCAAGGCTAAGGAAGCCTTCTCTAACGGGGTGTAACAGGTCTCATATTCCAACATCTTCTTGCTCAGGTAATATATGGCTTTCTCCACTCTATCCTCAGATTCCTGTGCAAGCATGCAGCACATTGTCATGTCAGTTACTGACAGATACAAAATCAACGGCTTCCCCGACTCTGGCGGTGACAACATGGGCAGGTTCTGGAGGTACTGCTTGATCTGCTCAAAAACAAACCGGCATCGGTCATCCCATTGGAATTTCTTTCCTTTCTTCAGGAGACCAAATAGTGGTTCACAAGTCAAGGTTAATATTGCAATAAATCGTCTTATGAATTGCACTTTACCCTGAAAGCCTCGCAACTCCTTTTCAGTCCTTGGTGGTGGCATTTCTAGGATGGCCTTAATTTTGGAAGGATCAACCTCAATGCTCCTCTTAATCAAGAAACCCAGCATTTTCCCTGCTGTTACACCAAAAGTACACTTTTGCGGATTCAACCTCAACCGATATTCTCTGATCTATTGGAAGAATTTCTTAAAGGTGGTGTAGTGGCCCTCTCTTTCCTTGGACTTGACAATCATGTCGTCCACATACACTTCAACCTCTTTGTGGATCATATCATGCAAGATAGTGGTTGTAGCCCGTTGATAGGTAGCCCCAGCATTTTTCAACCCAAATGGCATCACCTTGTAGTAGTAGGTTTCCTATGGTGTGGTGAAGGCATTTTTCTCCCTATCCTCGGGTGCCATCAAAATCTGGTTGTACCCGGAAAACCCATCCATAAAGGAGAGCAACGCATGGCTTGTGGTGAAGTCCACCAATTCGTTAATGTGCGGTAGAGGAAAGTCGTCCTTCGGACTAGCTTTGTTCAGATCTCTGAAATCCACACACACTCGAATTTTGCCATCTTTCTTCGGCACCGGAACAATGTTGGCCAACCAAGTAGGATACTTAGATACTAGCAAAAACGCTGCATCTATTTGCTTGGTTACCTCTTCCTTAATCTTCAAAGCCTAATTCGGGCGTATTCTCCGAAGCTTCTGCTTGACGGGTTGGGCTTCAGGGTCAAGAGGGATCCGATACTGTACAATCTCAGGATCAATTCCAGGCATGTCTTTGTAGGACCACGCGAAAACATCTTTGAAATCTTTTAATAAAGCGACTAAGCGCTCGCGTTCCTCCGAAGACAATGTGGACCCGATCTGGACCAGACGCGGATCCTTCTCAGTGCCTACATTAATTGAAATGATTTTATCAACAAGGGGTTTTACAAACCTTTCCTCCTCTCGATCAATCAAATGTTTCAAAACCAGAGGAATTCCTTCTTCGTTGTTTTTATCAAAATTTTGAAAGTCATGATCAATGCAATATACAAGTGGTACAGAGAAGTACTCAGAAACAGTAGTGGTATCATTCTCATTCAAAGTTTCCAGCTCATCCAATTCCTTGGTTACAATCGACTCAAAAGAAAAGGAAAAAGACGACCTGTACAAAACAACGACATCCGGGTTATCAACCCCAGGAATACCGGACTCCGACTCAGAAGAACTGAAATTTGATTTCGACTCCACAGACTCTGTGGAATCAGATTTCGGCTCACTACCTAATTCAGAACTGCTGGACAAAAGGCCCTCCTCTAGCTGCCAAATGAGAGAGGGTGCGGTAGATGCATCCAGAATACCACTGGAAGGGTTCGCACCTGATTAATCTCCGATCATGGAAACGGTGAAGTCATCCCTCAAGCTCTCCAGTTTGATTTGAGGATCCAAAAGGAGACAAGCCAGTGTTGCTCCTATCTCAAGTTCACTGCTGTTGGGCTTACCCATCGTACTTTACTTAGCTTCAGCAGATAATTCAGTCTGTTCCTTTGAGGCTTCATCCTCTTGCAGTTGTAGTTCGAAGAAAATCTTAAATCCGGGCAGATACTGTTTCTCAGAATTCAACCATGGCTCAGGAAAGTCGCAAAATGGGAAGTTTTTCCCCTCCCAGACAAAGTGGCCATTCAGAGTTTCCTGAATTGGCCTATGCACAAGCTCATAGTGCTTTTTACTTTGCTTAGCTTTGGCTCTTCTTGCCATTTCCTTCCCTTTTCTTACCCAGTCCTCTTTGGTAGGCGTATAGCCCAAGCCAAAGGCGTGAGGATTATGTGGCACTTTGGCCAGTGCAGTAACGCCCTTCCGGCCGCTCTTTCCTAATCCCATCCCAGGTACATGCTGTAGCTTGTTCATGAGGTAGACTGATTAAGCATTGACGTACAACCCCTCATCAACAGCCAAGATATTTTGCACCACCCGGGCCTTAGCCAAAGTAAAACCAGACAAGAAAACATCCTCATCGCTATATACAATCTCCAGTACTGGCATAGTGACCTCCGGCGGAGGATGTATAGAAGAATTCCCAAAAACAGTGGCTACCCTTTTTCCAAGGGGGTACTTTGGCATTTGATGCAAGATGGAAGAAACAACTTTTACTTGGTGCAGCCACGGTCGCCCAAGTAATAAGTTAAAGGTAGTCGGAACATCCAGGACGTGAAACTCAATATCCTGTTGGGCCGGCCCGACCTGTGTTATGATCTGAACTGTTCCCATGACCTTTCTACTTGTGTTTTCGTAAGCCGGGATCACTTGGGCTGTTGGTGCAAAATCTACTGGCTTTAAGCCAATAGCATAGGCCGTGCACAACAGACAAACATTAATTGCAGACCCAGTATCAACCAAGACAACCGGCACCCACTTCTCTCTGCATTCAACTGAGATGTATAAGGGTTTGTTATGCGTAGAACCCTTGGCCAACAAGTCCTTATCAGTGAAGGTCAAGGTCGGAGAAGCGCCCCTCGGGATGACAAGTCCCACTAGTTGTTCTTGAGTTGTGCCTAGGGCTGTAAATGAACCAAGCTGTTCATGAACAAGCTCGGCTCGGATCATTAAGAGCTCGATAAGTAAACAAGCCGAGCTCGAGCTCAACAAAGCTCAGCTCGGCTCGGTTCGTTTGCAGCCCTAGTTGTATCGATAGACAACTTGGACTTATCCATTGCTGAAAGGACAACTTGCAGGTGCACAAGCGAAACCATGAGCAACCCTCAGACAGATATGTCTGCCTGAATCTTCTTTAGCTGCTTCAATACAGCTTCTTCCTTTAATAGTTTCTCCTGCTGGTTTTCAGCCTCCTTGTCCTTTCCGGATGCATTAGGTTGGTCCAAGTGTGGGGGCTTAAAGTACCGCTCACTTCTAGTCATATGATCCACTTCCTCAGAATACTAAATATCGTCTGGCAAGCCCTGAACCCAATCCTCATCGGTGTGGGCAAGATGTAGGTCATCATCTTCCCACCACATTCCTCTGGCAACCGACAGGCAATTGTCCGGTTCCATTGTAAGTATTCCCACATCCACATCACAGTCATTCCCCTCAGGGCCCTTGGCTTTTCTAACCTTCTGATCATTCTCATTCCCTTCTTGTTCAAACCGCTTTAGTGTGGCTTCTTGCTCTGTATCAGCAGTACTAACCATGTCCGATTCCTGAGCAGAATTCTTAATACTGGTGCCCTTCGAAAATTTCCCTTTCTCCTCTACCGTTCTGGCCCTTGTAGTAGTTCCTGCTTTTGGCTGTTTTAGCTTTGGTTGAAATCCCTCATCCACATCAGGCTCGTCACTAAGCTACCCCGAATTATCTGCTTACTTGTTCAGATCAAACCAGTTAATTTGCATAGCCCTAAATCCTGCCCATCGAAGAACTGTAGATTGTTGATGTCCTCTTCGAGGTCGGCTAAGTCATCCAATCTCTGGCTTGGTCCATCCTTCCGAACCACACTCACTTCCATCCCTGTTGGCAACTCTACATCTGGTCTGGCCTAATTGGTTGGCACAATGTAGCGGCACGGGTTGTATTCCTCCTCAGATAAGTCCTTCGAGCCCTCAGGCACTAGGCTGACACTCCCATTCTTTACCAAGGCTACCTTGCCTTCATCAATCATAGTCACCACCATAGGCTTCGTTTGAGATGTGGATGTGTTCATCATGCACAAATCTGTGCTTTCGGGATGAATAGCACCGGCTTAGGTAGGTGGGAGGGGGTGATGTATATATTGGGGTCGTAAGGGATGGCCAGTGTATGGATGAGGTTTACTTGCCTGGTAGAGGGGCTTGGTTATGTGGTGGGAGAGGATTTGTAGTGACATTGGGCTTTTCAGGAGGCGCTATCACTTTATTGTCAATGAGATCTTGAATCTCATGACGCAATCTGAAGCACTAGTCGGTATCATGACCATGCTATTGGTGAAAGGCACAGTACTTAGCCGGGTTATGTTTAGGAGGGAAAGGATCAGGCAATGGGCATTGTTCTAACGGTTTTAGATGCCCTTTTTTGATCAGGACCCTCAAGGCCGCAGATAGAGACATGTAGAGTGGGGTGAAAATCCTCTGGCCTCAGGATTGATGGCTGGAAGTTTAGGGGGGTGTATTGGTTGTGCCGGCAAAGGGGTTGGCAGTTTTCGGTGTGGTGGTGACCATACCCACATCAGAAGGCCTTGCAGTTGTACTACTACGTGTAGTCGCATTGGAACTATGTGTGAAAGCCCTCTTAGGCTACTCTTTCTCGTGGTCTATCAGACCTTGCTTCATTGCATCCATTACTTGCACCCCTATTTCATGGAGGTCGGCAAATGTAGACAGAGATCTTCTGTAACAGTCTTGGTTACAGGTTACGGACCACCATTTTGATCTGGTCCTTTTCGGCCAGATGGATACCCATTATAGAGGCCTTGGCCCTCCACCGGGTTACAAAATCTGAGAAGCCCTCTTCGGCTCTTGGTGAGTTACTTCGAGATCATGAGTTGTGACCTTAATTTGAGTATTATAGGAGTACTACGCTATGAAGGCCTCATCCATTTCCTCCAAATTCCTCTTTACAAAGTCTTTAAGTTTGGCATACCAAATGGCCGTGATACCTGACAGGGTAAGGCCGAAGAGGGATAACTTCTGCAGTCTAGATAGGCCCATTGGCCGTAGAATGTCCGAGAACAACCGTAAGTGGACCATGGGATCACTCGAGCCATCAAAGCTGTTTATGTGCGGCATTTTAAACCTATATGGCAACGTCACTGCTGAATTCATATAGCCGTCCTCAATATCCGGGATCGAATTTGCACCCTGAGCTTATTTGAAGAGCTTCTTAAGCTTGCTTACTTTCAGCGCAGTAGGGTTGGCCTCAAATTCAAACGGCGCCTCTGTCGGGTAAACCGGTGCCTTGGAAGTCTGAGGTGGGATAGGATCCGCCTAAATGCTTGCATTTTTTTGGACATTGATTGTGACCCTGGGTGCCGGGATTCCCACTGGGGGTGCATGGGATGTTGATGCTACTGTAGGTTGTGGCTGCTATTGTTGAAGCCTCTCTATTACCTCCGCTTGGCGGGCGACAACCTTGGCTTGGCGAGCTGTGGTCTCAGCTTATCGGGCAGCATCTAGCTGCATGTTCTCAATAGTCTGTTGGAGTTGGCGGAGCATTTCTTCCATGCTGAATAAGGGATGCTAAGCTATCAAAACTGGTGTGTAATCTCTTTCCGGAGTAGAAGCAAATGACTGGACTTCATTGAATGAAGATAACTGTCGAACCGGTGAATTATGCCTGACTCTCCTCCCTCTTGTAACCGGGGGTAGTGAAACAAACACTGGCTGTCCTCTTACAAGATCCCCGGATTGGTAAAGTCACCTTACTCGGGTCCAGAGTGCTTGGGGGTGACAGACTCGTCTGAAGCAATAGTGAAAGACTAGCTTGCAAAAAGGAAATAAAGCAAAAAGAGACAAGAATCAAAAACCGCACAGCACCTCAGCTCAGACAGAAACAATACACAATTGCAATCACAAGCTGGATAACCGTACTCAAACACTGATTTCTGTCTCAAATTTTTGCCCCCAAACTGATACCCAGACTGGCAACTGATACATACATTCTTGTAGAGTTTCACTCTAAAAGCACGTATCAAGCAGGTGAGAGCCAAAACGCCCTTATGATGGGGTAGGGTTATCTTGTCCTAATTTCGTCAGGAGCTAGGGATCACTACACAAAACAAGTGGTTTCACACAATTCCTGCATTCGGGTGAGCAACTTGTCCTAGTTTGGAATAGTCTTTATGGCTTCCGATATGCAACTAGGTCGATTGGTCAAAAAGGGTACCTCAGCAAGACCACCTAATATATCTCTCACACCTAACACCGAGAAGTGAAAAGAGGATCAAACGGTATAGCGGTAGTTCAGATCCAAGGGTTGTGTTCCCATCATGGCAGAGCCCGCAACCGGTCAGCCTTTTGGCAAGCTTTTCCAAGCGAGCCTCTGGCAAACCGTTCAGGAATAACCGATGGAAAACACTGTGACTTAAGCGCACCGATGCAAATGCAAATGCAAAGAAACACATAAGTGTAAATAAAATAATATATCATAAGTTCGAGTCAAGTTCTCTAAATCCCCAGTAGAGTCTCCAGAAACTGTGGACTCGCCTTTTTCTGGCGCCCCACCTTTCGGAAAGGGTTTAAAAAGAAAGGCCTCACAGTTAGAACTCCCGCAGTTCTGAATCTAGTCTTACAAAGTGCAATGTGAAACTGATAATCACCAAAGAGTCCAAATCCGGCAAATCTTTTTAGAAAATTGATTTTAAATCAAATAATGCCAAAATTGGACTGTTTTGCCAGATTACAGAGTTGCCACCTAAATATTTTATTTTTGGGAAAATCTAAGAAACCCTGACTCGTGCCAAAGGCCACGTGTTCGTCATCACAAAAGTCGCCTCAGCTTAGGAACTTAGGTACCAGAGGGGAAGGTCCAGAAATGGGCACCTTGTAGACACCCCAATTTTGACCGTCCACAAGACTCGGATGTCATCGTTTGAACACTAGATGATCTTGCATGCTTGTGTTCATTTTGAGTGCCCGAAGATCTTGGCTGAGCACCTTGTCTTTGAGCCTCTAAACCTGTCTGTTTTGTGCTTGGTTGTGGACAAAGAGCTTGTTGTTTCAACTCTGGAGGAGAGGGCGGAAGGTCGGCCATCCCCACAGTCCATCGGCCATGGCTTGTGCCTGCCGGCCATTAGTGGTGGCCGGTCGGCTACATTAATGGCTGGTCGGCTACTAGTGATGGCCGACGACCATTTTTCTCCTTTTTCAGATATTTGTTTACCAGCTGTGCCAGCTGTTGTTCACTGAAGTGCATCTCCATACACGTGTATGGTAGGATGAATTCAAGCTTTATTCTTGATTTTCTATATATAGGGGGTGTCCTCCCCCATTTTGAAAGGTTAGAAAATTTGGATCAAAATTCTCTCGCTCTTTCTCTAGAAGTTTCTCTCTCTTCTTGTTTTGTGCCTTATAGCCTTGTTTCTCTACACCTTTGTACATCAAGCTTTAACCAAATACCTTTACCTTTGAGCTGAGGTTCTTTGAGGTCTAGTTTGAGCTATAATTTGAGGCTGTTTTGTGCTTGAGCTTCAAGAGGTAGCTCATTGCTTAGGATACTTGTTTTGGCTACTCATTTTGCCAACCTTTTATACTGTTTTGAACTAGTTTTCAACTATAAAAAATTGTGGTTTTTAAGGCTTAACATGGTGGTCTGATGTCATTTTGTGTTAAGGGGTAGTCCACCATTCTTGTTGCTTAATTATGTAAGCTTTTGTACCATTTTTTAGCATATTCAAATCAAACATTTTGGGCCTTTAAACCATTGAAATTCAGAGTTATTTTAGTGGCAAAAATCTCATTTTGAAGTCCAATATTAGAGGGGGTAGCCTCCCCTCCTTGTGTCTTGTTTGCATACCTAAATAGCTTAACCTGTGAGCATGTTTTTCAAGCATATTGTACCTTAATCTCATCATATTTTAGTCACTGTTTTGAGTTGCTTTGGCTCTATTTTGGGCTGGTCAACTCAGTTGTGGCTTGTATTGTGTGGTTGTAGTGTAAAGAGGCTTCACTAGCTTAATGTTTTAGGCTTTTTGGCATGAATTGCATAAGTTGCTTGCATGTTTTAGAGTCATTTTGCACTCCATTTCAGCACTGTAATCTCTACAATCTCCCTCTATTCTTCACTCTTTCATTTATTTTGAAAGGGGCTTTGAACCCCTTGTTGGCTTGAGTATGAAATTGTGACACTTGTGCTTAATGGTTTCAATCCTCTTTTGAGGGTTTCTACAAACCAACGGCATGAGATCTCTTTCATGCTCAAGGCACTTGTGGTTTAAGCCCTCTTTCCATTAGAGGACACTCACCTTTTGGACTAATCAATTAAAGAAAGGATTGGTAAGCTAAAATGAGTAAATAAAAATGAACAAGTAAAAGAGGCAAGATAAGCGTCTTTTATGTTGCATTGTATGTGTTTGAATCAGACGTTAATTCAAACACAAGAAAAATGGGACGTTTCATACTCAACGTGATGAAACGTGCCACTTTTCTTGGTCACCATCACCCTTTGATCATACATGATAGGGTTGTGGTTTTGTTGAGCCTTGTTTTGCACTCATTAAGCTTGTACAAGCTTGGTTCTTTGTCCATCATGCATGAAAATGCTTGGTTGATGGTTTGAGGGCCAAGAGCTATACCCCTTTGAACTTGTGTGATGATAAGGAGAGTGGTAGTACATACACTCCTTGAGAATACACTACTTTGTGTCTGTTTGCTCTCTGTTGTAGCAAAAAAGGGAAGTTCAGGGAAGGGGTGGCCAATCGACCACCAGTAATGGCTGACCAGCCACCAGCAGTAGCTGACCGGCCACCAATGGTAGCCGACAGCCATCATTGGTAGCCTACCAACCAGGAATGAAATTTTGCACAAGTGTGTTCCTGAGTTGGAGCAAAGGTGTTCTGGAAGTTGGCAGCACTGTTGGTGTTCAAGCAAGTGCAAACAGAGGTGCTCGATGGCAATGCGGTGGATTTTCGGAAGGAAACCAACCAAGCATGCACGCGTCACTCGCCCTCGAGGCCATTTACTTGCTTTGTTTAATTAGTTAGTCGTAGCTAATTCATTCATACAAGTGTTGTAATTATTTAGTTAATTAATTCTTTTTGTAATTAATTAGCTTAAATTCGGTTTGTAATAATTAGTTAACTAGAATAGTTAATTAATTCGTTTTGTAATAGTTAGCTTAATTAGCGTAGCTAGCTAGCTTATTTCATTCGGACCTTCCTTCGCGAGGGCGAAATGTTGTAATAAGTGTGCATGCATGTGTGCATGTCTTCCAACCCTGTGTCTTTCTCCCTTTTATTTAATCACTTTTGATGGTTAGATTAGGGACATTTTCAATTAGCATACCTTATGCTCGCATGTTTGCATCCATTCATTTGTCTTGCATGCACCGAGGCTCGGCACATCATTGAAACTGCATTGTCGATTTCAATACTTCTTTGAATACGTATTTCAAAGCATGCTATCAAAGTGCCGCAAATGCCATATTAGTTGCCAAGCCTATTAATTTCCTATTGCATGTGTTGCACTAGGCATTTTGCATAGTTAGGATCATACATTTTTTCTAACTTGTTTTCGTTTTGGCTTGGAGTACTCGGTGAGTTTTTGCGCTTTAGCATACTTGCATGAGTGTGATTGCCATATTGCCATGTTTTGCATGCTTGCCATGAGGCTATGTGCTTAAATGTTTAAATGCATGAATGCCTGTGGATGGACGTTTTGTTGTTTGAATTGGAACGATTCAATGAGTGTGAGTTTTAAGTCCACTTTGCGAAATGGCAAATCATGTTTTAAGCTCACTTGAGGTGGCAAATCCGCATCTTTTAAGCCCACTTGAGGGTGGCAAATTAAAACCATTTTCAAAAAGCAAACATGAATTGAGTTCTTCCAATTCTCGCTATTTTAGTCTATACTTGCTTGTGTGCGTCACATAGTAATGTTAGCTAATAAACTGGAACAAGAACACATAAAGTTTTTAAAATCTCATATCATGATTGGCAGAGACTGATCTTTTGATTGGGCGAGCGGGGGTGCTCATTTCATGACCTTTCCCCTTTGTACCCAAGTTCCCGAGTCGAGGCAACTTTGGTGATGACGGACATGTGGCCTTTGGCACAAGTCAGGGTTTTCTAAATTTCCCAAAAACAAAATATTTAGATGGCGACTTTATAATCTGGCAAAGTAGTCTAATTTTTGTATTATTTGATTTAAAATCTGATTTTCCAAAACGATTTGCCGGATTGGACTCTTTGGTGTTTATTCGTTGCACATTGCACTTGTGAGACCAGATTCAAAACCACAGGTAGAGTCCAAACTGTGAGGCCTTCTTTTCAAATCCTTTCCGAAAGGTGGGGGCATGGAAAATGGCGAGCCCACAGTTTCTGGCGATTCTGTTGGGGATTTAGAAAACTTGACTCGAACTCATGATATGTTGATTTATTTACACTTACGTATTTTTTTGTATTTACATTTGCATTGGTGCGCTTAAGTCACGGTGTCTGCCATCTGCTATTCCTGAACGGTTTGTCGGCACCTCGCTTAGAAAAGCTTGCCAAAAGGTTAACCGATTGCAGGCTCTGCCACGATGGGAACACAACCTTTGGATCTGGACTACCGCTATACTATTTGATCCTCCTTTCACTTCTCGATGTTAAATATGAGAGGTATATTAGGTGGTCTTGCTGAGGTACCCTTTTTGACTAATCGACCTAGTTTCATATCGGAAGCTATAGAGACTGTTCCAAACTAGGATAGGTTGCTCACTCGAATTCAGGAATTGTTTGAAACCGCCTGATTGCGTAGTGAACCCCTAGCTCTTGACGAAATTAGGATAGGGTAATCCTATCCCATCATAGGGGTATTTTGGCTCTCACTTGCTTGATATGTGTTTTTAGAGTGAAACTCTGCAGCAATGTATGTATCAGTTGCCAAGTTGGTATCTGTTTTGGGGCAGAATTTAGTAGAGAGCACAATTATTCAGCTGTGATCATATCTGTTCTCGTGAATTAGGCTAAGATGCTGCTTGTTTTCTCTTTTGCAAGGTAGTCTTGGAACCATAGCTTCAGAAGGCTCCAATATCCCCTAGGTACTCTGGACTTGTGTCGATAGACTTTGTCAGGTCAGAGATTCAGTCCAAAAGAGCAACTAGTGTTTCCTTTGCCGGTGGCAGGGCAAAGAAGGGCAAGACAGGGCTTACTGGTTCAACTGATCCGATAGCCACCAGTTAGATCACCTTTGTTCAACTCAACAGATCCGTAATGGCATAGAGTCTGGAAGAAGTTGTGGCCACGATAGCGGCATTAAACCAGGGAATCACTATGTAGGATGAGACCAATGCTGAAATGCAACGCCCATCTGGGGCACTTACCACACATCCACTCTCGGGACCCCAGCTAAACTTTGAGCCACTTCTGCCAGCTGAAGATTTGCATGGTCCAGATCCCCGAGAAGGGTTGGCTCAGGCTCGAGTTTTCAGACCCCTGGTGCAGCCTAATGAGAGGCTTTATTCATTTGATATCAATGATCTCGATCTGACCTTGGTGAAAATGGCGAACCTTGAGAAGCAGTTCAAAAAGGCACAAGGCCTTAAATCCATTCCCGACATTGAGGATGGATACACCGAGGCTGCCGTAAGGCTCCCAGATAGATTCAAAATGCCACACATTGACCGTTTCGACGGGTCTGGAGATCCTATGGTATATATCTGGCTTTTCTAGGACGTCCTGAAATCGATGGGTCTAACTAAGCCGCAGAAACTCTCTCTGTATGGAAGAACCCTGTCGGGCATAGCAACCACTTGGTACGCCAAGTTGGAAGATAAAGTGAAGCAGAATTGGGAAGAGTTGGCTGAGGCCTTTGTCAATCAGTACTCTTACAATACCCAACTTGAAATAACCACTCAAGACCTTGAAGCAACCCGTCAGAATCCTACAGAGTCTTTTGTGGAATTTGTTGCAAGGTGGAGAGTAAAGGCAGCACAGATGACAGATTGCCCTTCTGAGAGGGATCAAGTGCGGACAGTGGTGCAGAATCTTGAGCCTGATATGTTGCAAAAGTTAATAGTGGCTTCACTGTTCACTTTCAAAAGTTTACATGAATTGGGGGTTCAGATCGAGAGTGCATTTAATAAGGGGATTATTCCTAGAACAAGTGAACCAATAAGAAGGGTGATTTCTGGGAGTACCAATGCTGGCGGTAGCACTATTCCTAAATCCACTGAAATCAATACAGCCGCCGCAGTCGACCCTTTTACCAAATTAAGCCTGGAAACAGCTAGCCCGGTCTGAGCTCAAGGTAGAACTTTTACCCCTATCTATACAAGCCTAACCAGCGCACTAAAAGTCCTGATGGAAAGAGGGTATCTCAAACCCCTTGATCCTTAACCTCTGCCTGACCCACTCCCTGTTAGACACAACCCCACCAAATACTGTGTGTATCATCAGCAGCGTGATCATGGCACCGATCGTTGCTATCACCTTCGTCATGAGGTTCAGAATCTCATCGACAACTAGACGATAGCTCCACCTCAAGACCTCAATGACCAAGTACCTCATCCACACCTCAATCTAACCCATATACTGCCATCCACCTACAACCCTAGCCCATCTAACCAAGCCTGAGGTGTTTATCCCATAAAGCATAGACTTATGCATGATGGATGCACTCGAGCCCCAATCATCTCAAACCCGTGAACCCACTACTTCTGAGCTAATGAGAATGATTGAAGATCTTCAGAGAACTGTGGTAGATCTAGCCTTTGGAATATTGGCTCCATCATCGACCAAATCACATGCCAAGAATTTCATGCCAAAAGGCTCCCCACTATTGGGGCAAGCTACAATTGAAAATGGCCAACCTAAAGCTATCTCAGGTCTGGGCAATGACATGTCGACAACAACTGGGCTCTGCTCTGATACAGCGATCCAATCCCTTGGCAAAGTGGAGGCAAGTGGTAAGAACAAGGTT
This sequence comes from Camellia sinensis, assembly GCF_055761805.1. Classification (NCBI taxonomy): domain Eukaryota; kingdom Viridiplantae; phylum Streptophyta; class Magnoliopsida; order Ericales; family Theaceae; genus Camellia; species Camellia sinensis. The sequence goes on from NC_138970.1 coordinate 77,342,197, forward strand.
GGGGCAGGTATTGGTCCCTGTGAACACCTTTAGTGGGCGGTTGAGGCTTTGAAGGCCGAAAGGCTGAACAAACAGCAAGTGCTTGCAGTTGTTGCAAAGATTGTGGATGACACTTTTGCCACTCAGGATGAGAGCATTCTGAATCAAGGGGCACGCTAGGAAAAGGGATGTCGTACCAGAAATGCCCCTTTTAGCTCCAATCCTACACTCGGAAAAAGATCAGCAAACCCAATCAACATCTGCTAACCCCTTTGCCGGTACATCCAACATAACTCCACAAACTTCGAAGCACCAACCCCGAGGCTAGAGGGTCTTCGCTCCGCTTTACATGACCTTGTCCAAAGCTCTTTAAATCCTTATAGGACAAGGCCATCTCAGACCCTTTGAGCCTCAGCCTCTCCCGGATCCCCTTCCGGCCAAGAACAATGCTGCCAAGTATTGTGCCTTCCATCAACAAATCGGTCATGACACTGACATTTGTTTTTGTCTTCGCCATGAAATACAAGATTTGTGTGACAACAAGGTCATCGTCGCACCAGGTCCTACAAAGTCTATTGACACTAGATCAATGAACTTGGGGGATAATATGATTATGTGATCAGGGGATGAACCACCAACTGATGGGGTACATTTTTACTCCAGATGTAGTGGATGGCACGTACTGTTTTGATTAATGTGCAAATGTTGTTTATTTTACTTTCTGACTTGGGTATTGAGTCGGTTCTGTTGTGTTGTATTGGGTTAGTCTTGTTGTGTTGTATTGAGTCAGTCTTTTTGTACTGAGTCAGTCGAGTTTGTCTTGTTGTATCGAGTCAGTCTTGTTGTGTTAGGGTCAGGTGATTTTAGGGGTGTTACCTCGGGCATCACTATCTTGTTTTGTGTTTGCCTTTTACACACTTTCTTTTGCATCTGTTTCTGCCATTGAGCCAGTTGTGCTAGAGGTTTTGAATGAAACGACAGAGATTTTCACCTACTTTTTTGTGCCTTGAAATCATTGCATTGACCTAGGTTTTCAAAACTTTTCTAAAACTATGATGAAAACAAAGAGGAAGGAATTCCTCAGGATTTGTAAAAATTTGATCAACTGAGAGAAAGAGAGACATGCTAAGCCCTTAATGAATGAGATCATGTTTGTTAATGTGAGTACTGAGAAGGATCCTGGCTTGATCCAGATTGGTTCTACATTGTCTTCAACCCTAGCGACTAGTCACTTTCTTAAAAGATTTCAAAAAATATTTTGCGTGGTCTTATGAATGCATGCATGGAGTCGCTCTTGGGACTGTCCAGCATAGGATCCCTCTCAGCCTCAAGCCTCGACCATTTTGCTTTCAAAACCTTGAACCTTGACTTAGAATGTTCAAATGATCAATCATAATATGAGGCTCATATGGTCAGATTGGAAGCAACCCTTGAACTAGGGGCAAGAAGATTAGATGTAATCAAAGGAAGCTTGCAAAGCTAGATCAAAAGTAGCCCTTGAACTAGGGGTAAAAATTAGATGTGCTGAAAGATTCAAAGGATGGTCATTCAGCAAACCAATGAAGACTGGCAAGAAAGCCAAATTGTAGAATTTGAAAAGGGAAAGTTTTTACTGAAGGACAATTGAGTTTCTATCCACAACACTAGGGGCAAATTCAGACCCCAATTGGATGGACTCTTACATCATCAATACTATCTAGTCAGCAACAGCAGCCATTCTCATGGATTTAGATAGCTAGAGATACTACGACCATTCAACAAGAACAACTTAAACTTTTTTATCCTTGAGAGGCTCGTTGGGCCAAAAACCCGGAAGGGCGACCCAAACAAAAGTTAGAGCAAGAAAAAGAAAAAGAAAAAGAAAAGAGAAGAATGAAAATGAAAAAATAGAAACAAAGAAAAAAGAGAAGAAAGAAAAGAAAAGGAAAAGAAAAATAGCTCGCAAGGTTGAAAGCCTAGAAGGGTGGCCTTGGCAAAAGGTAGAGCACAAAAGGAGAGTGACAACACCCGAGTGAACCTCAACCTGGAACTACGTACGGCCTGATTCCCATCTTTGGGATACGTAGGCAACTTCATCCTGAAGTTCGGCCCCAATCATTTTCAGCCTGTTTGGCTCATCCATGTTGATTGGTTTATCCTTGTTCAAACTCGGCTATCTTATCCATGTGCAAATTGGCTTATTTTTGTTCAAATTTGGGTGTCCTATTATGTTACAAGATTTAGCTGCAAGACAATTCAAGTTCAGATCTGAGGTTGTGCATCTCAAGAGTAAATTCTATGTTGGTCGAGCAGTGGCCATTTGCAAGAATAGTTTTTGAGAATTTTTAATGAGGATTAACTAATTCTCTCGAAAATTATTCTATTTTTTCCAAAACTGGACCATTTCTTAGACCTAAGAAAGGAAAATTTTTAGTACTCACAACCTGACTTGCATGATTTCAAATCAGAAAGTCGGACAAGCATGTTAATCTAACTCACATGTTGATCAAAATTGTTTCAGTAGAAAGCCAAAAAACAAAAATGGTCAAAATGATGAACTAGGGGCACAGTTGAGTTAGGTTTTCTGTTTTTTCCTGTTGTCAACATACTTGCCGAAAAGGGCCCCATATTTGCCAGAAAGGGCACAACTGAAGCTAACAGCAAAAGGCCAAAAGCTCTCATCCTCCAAGCAGCGAGGTATCAAGCCAAGTGCGAAGCACGAATTGAAAATGGAGCGGGATGTTCGGTTCCTTCATCCAGACGATCACACCCAAATTGGCATCTGACCTAGAATGGGGATGTAGAAAATGCAATATGTGAGACCAATCAATTGTATACCTAGCTGGTGGGATATGCTGTAACTCATCTCGGTCAAGCTAAGCTAAAGGCATTGTCAACTGATGTCAGTTGCAGATCTGCTGCACATCCAGTTGCATCACAATCCCTCTGTGGGAAAGGCTCACTAGTTGTGAGCGAAAGAAGGAGAATCTAGTAGAATACTAGGGGCAAGAGCCCACGACTTCCTGCTTATTCATCAACCACCTAGGGGAGGGATAAAAAAAATAAGAAGAAGGGAGATTAAAGAATGAAGAGATGTGCATTGAGAGGAATAGTGAGAAAAGGGCTTTTCAGAGAAAAAGAGATTGAGTGCCAAAGTAATGTGAGAATCACAAATAAGAAAGGGTGGAAAACAATACCTGGAGAAGCTGTGGGGTCCTTGTGAACCGAGAGGTCTCTCGCCATTGGAACATATTCGAGTGTTGTGTTTGTTGTTTTTGTTTGTCTCGATTCTTGTTTTGAATCATTTCGAGTGTCAATAGATGTGTTTAGGTTGTTTTATGTTCGTTTGCTCTTTGTTGAGTCATGGTGTACTGTGGTCAGTCGTAGGCTTAATACCCGGTCAATAACTCATTTCTCAATTTCAATTTCAAAAATAAATCGTTTTGTGCTCAGAGTGCTGTGCCATTCTCAACATGATCTGTAAAACAGGACTCTTTCTTTCATAAACTGCAGGATTCAACCCAGGTCGAGAGAGAGAGAGAGCAATTGAACTAGGACCTATTTGAAGCTATATGGGTTTCGCACTGCAAAGCAAAAGAAAAGAGGGAAAATTGGAGCATTTGAGTATGTTTCAACTTCAGCAAATTTTGAGACTGCATTCTAGGTGCAATTTCTCAGGCCTCGTCTTTCTCTGGAGTATGAATGTATCTCGACTCCAACTTTAAGCCTGCTTCAAGTCAGAATGGCAGTCCAAGCAGCACCCGTGGTTTTCACATGCATATGTTACCCCTCGCCAATATGAACGGGATGTATCCTTTTTGAGTTGAACATGTTGCAAAGTCCTCTGAGAGGTAAATTGGAGGCACCAAAGTACGTATTTGATGCCCTTCTATTGCATAGAATGTGCACTTTCATATACACTTCTGTTGCATGCGTGCCGCGCATCGTTATGATTCATCCATAGAATATGCTTGCTTTCGATTTCGCATAGAATATGCTCTTGCTATCTTGCATAGAACATGCTTTCACTTAACGTCATGCACCGGTTGTCTATCTTGCATGAAACATGCATTGTTTTGTAAACCAATCATTCTGTGCATCTATCGCACAATAATCTCACTCTGTGTATCTATCGCACAATAATCTCACTTGGTACATTTATCATACTGATCATTTGTTTTGTTCGCACTATTTTGTGCACTTTGTATCACACTCGCACTTTTTGTGCAATTTACACTTGCGCTTTCTTGCGCATCGCACTATCTTGTGCATTTCATTACATGCTCTCATCTTGCATAGAAAATGCTCGTATCTTTGCATAGAACATGCATCGCGCTATTTTGTGCACCTTACTTGCACTTGTTTGTGCATTGCATTCCGCTATTTTGCACACCACACTTGCATCGCACTGTCTTGTGCACCCTTGTATCGCACTTGCATCGCACTGTTTTGTGCATTTCGCACTGTCTTGTGCACACTTGCATCGCACTGTCCTGTGCATTCACTTTCATTCTCATTGTTTTGTGCACCCTTGTATTGCACTGTTTTGTGCACACTTGCATCGCATTGTTTTGTGCATTTCGCACTGTCTTGTGCACACCTGCATCACACTGTCCTGTGCATTCACTTTCATTCGCACTGTTTTGTGCACCTTGCATCACCACTCTTTTGTGCATTCTTTTATGTGTTCATACATCTTCACCTTGCATTGCTCTGTCTTGTGCATTCACCCCTGTATCGCGCTATCTTACGCATCCTTTGCATCGCGCTGCCTTGTGCATTTCACTTTGTATCGCACTATCTTGTGCATTGCATCGCACTGTCTTGTGCACCTTACATCGCACTGTCATGTGCACCTGTGTGGCACTGTTTTGTGCATTCACTTGTATTGCACTATTTTGTACACTGTGAGCTCGCGCTGTTTAGTGCACTTGTATAGCACTGTTTTATGCATTCACTTTGCATCGCACTGTCTTTTGTAAACTTACATCGCACTATTTTGTGCACCCTGCATCGCTCTGTCTTGTGCATTTCAGCCTACCTCGCACTATTTTGTGCACTTCACCCTACCTCGCACTATTTTGTGCACTTACACTCACACTCTCTTATGCACTTCTTTGGTCTAGGAGACCTTAAATCCTGTATCTTGATTCGTACTCTCTTGTGCATCGTACTCTCTTGTGCACTCTCTAGTCTAGGAGACCTTAAATCCTCTAAAGGTGCAATTCCTTTGGTGATTTTCTTTCCTAAATGACTTCCAGTGGTCTGGTATAGCCACCTGCCTGTGTTTGCGGTGAGTTTCTAGGAGATCAACTGAGACAGTGAAAACTAGAGTTCGAATGGCCGATGCCTAGAACACAAAGGTTCGGGATTTTCGAGACTAAAGTCTGGTTTAAATATCTAGGGGTGTATCTTAAGCTTGAAATCTGTATGGTAGCCCCATAGGTTGAGGTAGCGTGTATGCGCCTTAATTCTGGATACTGAACCAACCTAGTCTGTCACCCTGTTGGAGAATAGGGAAAGCTGTGACCATAGCCAGGGAGAAAAGTAGTACCTATGATTCGGAAACGCAAGATGCAAAAGAGGAAGATCCCCAACGGCATGAGGTGAGTCATGACCAATTGCCCCTGTAAGGTACTGTCTAAAGCATCATTTCCTCGTTGCATCATCATCGCATTTATTATCTATCATCATATAGAATCTATCTCATGCGTCTAATGCATTGTCCATTTTATCATGCATCCTTTTCATGTTAAGCTTTGTCTGGCATGTGCTCATACATTTCCTTCATTGAAGCATGGTTATGTAATAATGTGTACGCGCCTATGCCACTAAGAGAAATGTGGTCTGAGGGTTTCGACACCTTTTCTATGTTAGACGTGGTCTGTTTTGTGTCCATACCTTTTCTAGGTAAAATGTGGTTTGGCCTGCGCCTTATTCACTGTATCCATTGCATCATACTTTGTTTTGTTGCATTTAGCATTTAGGATCACGATCTTTCCTTAGTAGATCATTCCTCACTTATATCATGCCACCCAATTACTTGTATTCTTTCTGCGAAACACATAGTTCTGCATGTGCACACGCCTATCCCACTAAGAGAATTGTGGTTTGAGGGTTCCGGCACCTTTTCTATGTTAAACGTAGTTTGATTTTGCATCTCCATCCCTTTATGATATTTGTGTAGTTTTGCACGGCTTGTGGTTTGATTATTTCATTGCACTGTATTTCATTTACATTGTTTTGTTACATTGTGTATCATTTTGCATCCTGCCCCAAAACTACATCGATTTGATTCCTTGTAAAGGGATACGTAGGCAGCCTACGGGCGCAACCGTTCTTTGTTTTGCATGCTTGTTTGTCCAAGTCTTCGGCCTTGTCAAAAATGGCTCATCTCTGGGCTTTGACATTCACTCTCATCATTTCATGACTTCCGAGTTTCGTCAAAGAGGGGCAACTGTAGGCACCCCATTTTTGACTGTCTGCAAGACTCGAATGTCATCGTTTGAATACTCGATGATCTTGCATGCTCGTATTCGTTTTGAGTGCCCGAAGATCTTGGCCGAGCGCCTTGTCTTTGAGCCTCTAAACTTGTTGCTTGGTTGTGGACCAAGAGCTTGTTGTTTCAAGTCTGGAGGAGAGGGTGGCCTGTTGGCCATCCCCACAGTCCATCAGCCATGGCTTGTGCCTACCGGCCATCAGTGGTGGCCGGTCGGCCACTAGTGACAGTCGACGGCCATTTTTCTCCTTTTTTAGATATTTGTTTGCTAACTGTGCCAGCTGTTGCTCATTGAAGTGCATCTCCATACACGTGTATGATAGGATGAATTCAGGCTTTAATCTTGATTTTTTATATGTAGGGGGTGTCCTCCCCCATTTTGAAAGGTTAGAAAATTTGGATCTGTAGACGCGCCCTTGGGCTTCATGCCATAGTTCAGACTCAAATGTCACGGTTCTTAATCTAATCTCACAATGTGCGGTGTGAGATTGATAAATCACCAAAGAGTCCAAATCCGACAAATCGTTTTGGAAAACTGATTTTTGAGAAAGAAGTGCCAAACATGGACTGCTTTGCCAGATACAGAGTCGCCACCTAAATATTTATTTTAGGGGAATTTAGAAAACCCTGACTCATTGCCTAAGGCCATGTGTCCGTCATCACCAAAGTTGCCTCGGCTCGGGAACTTGGGTACGAGAGGGGAAGGTCATCTATGAGCACCCCCGCTCGCCCGATCAAAGATCGGCTTGTGCTAAGCATGATATCTTGTTTTTGAAAAACATATGAGTTCTTATTCCGATTATTTTTGATGCGCACAACACACAAGTATAGACTAGATCGCCTAATTTGGAACAAAGCATCGCATATCCGTTTGTTTGGAAATGGTTTGAAGTTTGCTACTCGCAAGTAGGCTAAAACACGGATTTCAATAAATCGTTCCAATTCAAGTAATCCAACCTTCACCCACAGGCATTCAGACAGTTATATCACATAAGCAATTAGCCTCATGGCAAGCATGCTGTCATGTTAACACTCACATACATGCAAGATGCTAAAGCATAAACACTTACAGTGTACTCCGAGCCAAAACAAGAAACTAGTTAGAAATCATGCATGATCATAGTTCATGTTAAAATGGCTAATGCAACACATGCAAAATGCAACTAGAATAGGCTCGGCTAATCTAAAATGGCATATGAGATGCGACAATTCGATACATGTATTCAATTTGGAATCGAAATACAATGCAGTTAGTATGATGAGCCGAGCCCGGTGCATGCAATACAGATGAATGGTGCAAACATGCATAACATAAGGATGTTAATTGAAATATGCCCTAGAACTAACCACTGAAAGCAGGTAAGTAAAAGGGAGAAAGAAGTGGGGGTCAGAAGACATGCATCACACACACGCACGCTAATTACATAATTGCGCCCCTCGACGGAGGGACCAAAAGAATAATACAAATCATCTAATTAACTAACTAACAAGTTAATTAATTAATTACACAACCAAATTGAAATAAATAACTATTTCTAAGATATTAAAACACTGAAATGGCCTCGAGACGAGGGATGAATGCATGCTCGGACGGCTTCACTCGGAAATCCATCGCCATGCTTCATGTTGCCTCTATTTGCACTGCTCTGTACCTCTGAAAATTGTGCCAACTTTTGTGACACTTCTGAACCACCTTGTGTACATTGTGGGAGGTCATCGGCCAAGGTAAACTGGTCATCAACCAAAAATAGGGCTCTCGGCCAGGAATAGTTAGCCGATCGGCACTGAATATGGTCGTTCGACCATTTCTTCCTGCAAACTACTCCTGTTGCTACAGCAGAGGACAAACAGAGCATGGCAATACATTTACAAGACAATGTTTGCACCACCACCCTCTTTATCATGTCATGAGCTCAAGGGAGTATAGTCCTCGACCCTCGGACCATCAATCACGTATTTCAATGCATGATGGCCAAAGTGTGCAATTTAATGTCAAATGAAATGCACAAAACACATAAGGGGGCCAAACCTCCATCATGCTCGATCAAGAGGCAAGGGAATGCACACACAATGCTATGCAACCTAAGCATGCAAGCAGGCATGTAAGCAACTGAAGCATGCAACAAGATTATGCAATGCAACTAACATGCAATAGGCATACAACCTAAATATGCAAACATGCATAGTATGCAACAACATGCAAAATGAAGCAAGCATGCAACAACATGCAAGGCAAGCATGCAACAACATGCAAAGATGGACTTAAACTAAAGTGGAAAGCTCTTAAACATGCCCAAATCAGTGGCCAAAGTGCTAAGAAATGATGGACAAAAACACATACCAATATGCACATGTAATGGCCTATCACCTAGGCATAAAAGGGCAACTTTCAAGAGCACTTAAAAGGAGATAAATATGGGCATGTGACAAACATGGTAAGCTCTAAAATGATGCTAGGCATGATGCCAAGTTACACAAATAAGCCAAGCAAGGCATACAAGAAAGCCTAAAACTTAAGGCTAGCCAAGGAGTTCAAACTATGGCTATGGAAAACATGAAGCAAATGGCAAGTATAATCCAAAATAGTCCTAGATCATGTCAAAATGAGCCTAAAACATGCAAGGACCAAAGCCAAAATAAGCTAGAACAAAGGGCCAAAAGCATGAGGCATGCAAGGCTACAAAAGAGGTGTTACACTACACCTATCAAAACCAAACAGGGCATGACTTAAGCAATGAAAAATAGAGTTATGACATGTCAAAGTAAGCCCCAAAACCCACTTAGATGGCATCCCAAAGGCCTAAACATGATGGCACACACAATGACCCATTCATGAGGCATAAAACATCAACTCTTTAGAGCATTAAAGGAGTGACAAGTGCAAGTATTTGAGCATACTATATGGACTGAAATAACATAACAAGTGATGCCAAATCATTGAAATGGTCCAAGTAAAGCATGCTAGTGACTTGGACACTCAAAGCTAACAAGCTAGATTGCATGATAGCTATACAAAGCATGGCATATATGGTCAAAACAACTCAAATCAGAGCTTAAGCATGTTACAACAAGGCTAAAAGCTTCATGGAGTTGAGCCAAAATCATGCTAGAAACATGGCTTAAAGCATGATGCATGTTAAGGCAAAAGAGGGGATTGCAAGACAAGTATATGGAGCATGTAAGAGGCCATTAAACCAACTTGAAACAGAGGTATATCATGGTAAAATAACACCAAATACTTGATAAAATGAAGCTAAAACAAGCTAAGCAAACATGCTACCAATATAAGCCATTTATACTAGCATACAAGACAACAAGGAGAGGGGATGACCCTATCCTATTTAGGACTCCAAAACCACCTTCCTACCACTGAAAATCCTCTAGATTTTCAGTGGTAGAAAGGTCATGCAAAGCTAAGAACAAGGGCCAAAAGGGATGGCCTAAAACAAGGCCAAACAAGGCCTAAGAGGGGGCAAACAACCCCAAACCAAAAAGTGACCTTAAACAAAGGTCTAAAGCAAGTAAAAATAGAACTTTTATTAGTTAAGAGATAAGCTTAAAACAATAAGCAAGAAGGGCTAAAAGCTTAAGCAAGAATGTGGCATTAAAAGCAAGTTTGCTCACCCTTGTAGAACCTCTTCAAGAACAAAGTTCTAGCAACTTTTCCAAGCTTAAACCACTCCAAGAACTTTGAAACTAACTCCCTAGTGCCTCAGCAACAAGAGGATGGTGTATTGCTAGGTGCTCTAGTGCAAAAGTAAGACAAAATCACACTTTAAGGCACAAATACACACACAAATCAAGAGAGAGGGAGATATAGAGATAGATAGATACAACTTTTCTAACCCTATTTTTCAGAATCTCTGAGAAGGGAGGAGGAGCTCCCTTCTTATAGAAATCCAATTCCAAGGCTTCTAGGAGAAGCTAAGTCAAGGGGCAAATCCCTCCATACACGTATATGGAGGGGGTGAATTGTGCATGCCAGCTGTGACAGCTGGCATAAAATATCTGTATAAAGCAGATGAATAGGGTTCGGCTAGAAAACATGGCCGATTGACCAACATAAGTGTCGATCGACCAAAAGGAGTGCCGATCGGCCAAAAGTTTTGGCCGATGGCAAGAAAACAAGGCCGACGGCTTCAAGCCTTGGCCGATGGGTTCGGCGGATGGCAAACAAGCCACCCTCTTCCCTCAGAAGCAAAAACACAAGTGTTTAGTCCACAACCAAGCACAAAACAGAGAAGTTGAGAGATCCTAAGGCAAGGCGCGTAGCCGAGACCTCCGAGAACTCAAAACGAACACGAGCATGGATGATCATCGAGTGTTCAAACGATGACATCCAAGTCTTGAGGACGGTCAAAAATGGGGTGTCTATAGGATCAAAATTCTCTCTCTCTCTCTAGAATTTTCTCTTTCTCTTCTTGTTTTGTGCTTTAAAGCCTTGTTTCTCTACACCTTTGTACATCAAGGCTTAACCAAACACTCTTACCTTTGAGCTAAGGTTCTTTGAGGTCTAGTTTGAGCTCTTGAAAGAGGTTTGAGCAAGAATTTGAGGCTGTTTTGTGCTTGAGCTTCAAGAGGTAGTTCATTTGCTTAGTATACTAGTTTTGGCTACTTAGTTTGCCATCCTTCTATACCATTTTTGAACTGGTTTTCAACCACAAATAACTCTGGTTTTTGAGGCTTAACATGGTGGTTTGAGGTCATTTTGTGTTAAGGGGTAGTCCACCCTTCTTGTTGCTTAATTATGTGAGCTTTTGTGCCATCTTTTAGCATATCCAAATCAAACTTTTTGGCCCTTTAAACCACTGAAATTCAGAGTTATTTCAGTGGCAAAAATCTCATTTTGAAGTCCAAATTTTAAGGGGGTAGCCTTCCCTCCTTGTGTCTTGTTTGCATGCCTAGATAGCTTAACATGTGAGCATATGTTTCTTGCATTTTGTACCTTAATCTCAGCATGTTTTAGTCACTGTTTTAACTTGTTTTGGCTCTATTTTGGGCCGGTCAACTCAGTTGAGGCTTGTACTGTGTGGTTGTAGTGTAAAGAGGCTTCACTAGCTTAATGTTTTAGGCTTTTTGGCATGAATTGCATGAGTTGCTTGCATGTTTTAGAGTCATTTTGCACTCCATTTCAGCACTAAAATCTCTGCAATCTCCCTCTATTCTTCACTCTTTCATTTGTTTTGAAAGGGGCTTTGAACCCCTTGTTAGCTTGAGTATGAAATTGAGACATTTGTGCTTAATGGTTTCAATCCTCTTTCGAGGGTTTCTACTAACCAACGGCATGAGATCTCTTTCATGCTCAAGGCACTTGTAGTTTAAGCCCTCTTTCCACTGGAGGACACTTACCTTTTGGACTAATCAATTAAAGAAAGGATTGGTAAGCTAAAATGAGTAAATAAAAATGAACAAGTAAAAGAGGCAAGATAAGCATCTTTTATGTTGCATTGCATGTGTTCGGATCGGACATTAATTCGAACACGAGAAAAATGGGACGTTTCATACTCAACGTGATGAAACGTGCCACTTTTCTTGGTCACCATCACCCTTGATCATACATGATAGGGTTGTGGTTTTGTTGAGCCTTGTTTTTCACTCATTAAGCTTGTACAAGCTTGGTTCTTTGGCCATCATGCATGGAAATGTTTGGCTGATGGTTTGAGGGCCAAGAACTATACCCCTTTGAACTTGTGTGATGATAAGGAGAGTAGCAATACATACACTCCTTGAGAATACACTGCTTTGTGTCTGTTTGCTCTCTGTTGCAGCAAAAAAGGGAAGTTCAGGGAAGGGGTGGCCAACCGGCCACCAGTAGTGGCTAACCGGCCACCAGCAGTAACCAAATGGCCACCAATGGTAGTCGACAGCCATCGTTGGTAGCTGACTGGCCAAGAATGAAATTTTGCACAAGTGTGTTCCTGAGTTGGAGCAGAGGTGTTGTGGAAGTTGGCAGCATTGTTGGTGTTTAAGCAAGTGTAAACAGAGGTGCCCGATGGCAAGGTGGTGGATTTTCGGGAGGAAACCAACCAAGCATGCACGCGCCCCTCGCCCTCGAGGCCATTTACTTGCTTTGTTTAATTAGTTAGTCGTAGTTAATTCATTCATACAAGTGTTGTAATTATTTAGTTAATTAATTCATTTTGTAATTAATTAGCTTAAATTCGGTTTGTAATAATTAGTTAACTAGAATAGTTAATTAATTCATTTTGTAATAGTTAGCTTAATTGGCGTAGTTAGCTAGCTTATTTCATTTGGTCCCTCCTTCGCGAGGGCGAAATGTTATAATAATTGTGCGTGCGTGCGTGTGTGCATGTCTTCCAACCCCACGTCTTTCTCCCTTTTATTTAATCACTTTTGATGGTTAGATTAGGGACATTTTCAATTAGCATACTTTATGCTCGCTTGTTTGCATCCATTTATTTGTCTTGCATGCACCAAGGCTCGACGCATCATTCAAACAGCATTGTTGATTTCAATACTTCTTTGAATACGTGTTTCAAAGCATGCTATCAAAGTGTTGCAAATGCCATATTAGTAGCCAAGCCTATTAATTTCATATTACATGTGTTGCACTGGGCATTTTGCATAGTTAGGGTCATACATTTTTTCTAACTTGTTTTCGTTTTGGCTTGGAGTACTCGGTGAGTTTTTGCGCTTTAGCATACTTGCATGAGTGTGATTGCCATATTGCCATGCTTCGCGTGCTTGCCATGAGGCTATGTGCTTAAATGTTTAAATGCATGAATGCCAGTGGATGGAGGCTTTGTTGTTTTAATTGGAACGATTCAACGAGTGTGAGTTTTAAGTCCACTTTGCGAAGTGGCAAATCATGTTTTAAGCCCACTTGAGGTGGCAAATCCGCATCTTTTAAGCCCACTTGAGGGTGGCAAATTCAAACCATTTTCAAAAAGCAAACATGAGTTGAGTTGTTCCAATTCTCGCGATTTTAGTCTATACTTGCTTGTGTGCGTCACATAGTAATGTTAGCTAATAAACCGGAACAAGAACACATAAAGTTTTTAAAATCTCATATCATGATTAGTAGAGGTCGATCTTTTGATTGGGTGAGCGGGGGTGCTCATTTCATGACCTTCCCCCCTCGTTCCCAAGTTCTCGAGCCGAGGTAACTTTGGTGATGACGGACATGTGGCCTTTGGCACGAGTTAGGGTTTCCTAAATTTTTCAAAAACTAAATATTTAGGTGGCGACTCTGTAATCTGGCAAAGCTGTTCAATTTTGGCATTATTTGATTTAAAATATGATTTTCCAAAATGATTTGCCGGATTAGACTCTTTGGTGTTTCTCAGTTTCACATTGCACTTGTGAGACTAGATTAAAAACCACAGGTAGAGTCTGAACTGTAAGGCCTTCATTTCAAACCCTTTTCAAAAGGCGGGAGCGTGGAAAAAGGTGAGCCCATACACCCCCGCTAGCCCGATCAAAGATTGGCCTCTACTAATCATGATATGATGTTTTATAAACATTATATGTTCTTATTCCGGTTATTAGACTAACTTTACTATGTGATGCACACAAACAAGTATAGACTAGTTTGTAAGACTTGGAACAATTTAAGTCATGTTTGTTTGCGAAATGGTTTGAACTTGCCACACTCAAGTGGGCTTAAAGATGCGGATTTTCCACCAAACATAGTAAGCTTAAAACATGATTTTCCACTTCACAAAGTGGGCTTAAAACGCACATTTGTTGAATCATTTCAATTCAAACAACAAGACTTTATCCATAGGCATTCATGCAATTTAGCATTTAAGCACATAGCCTCATGGCAAGCATGCTAAACATGGCAACATGGCAATCACACTCATGCAAGTATGCTAAAGCATAAAGACTTACCGCGTACTCCAAGCCAAAACAAAAATTAGTTAGAAAGATGCATGATCCTAACTATACAAGATGTCTAATGCAACGCATGAGATAATACAATTAATAGCCTGGGCTACTATATGGCATATGAATCAATTTGAACAACATGCGATTAAACACGTATTCAAAGAAGTATCGAAAGTGCAATGCTTATTGAATGATGCACCGAGCCTTGGTGCATGCAAGAGAAATGAATGGATGCAAACATGCAAGCATAAGGTATGCTAATGGAAAATGTCTCTAATCTAACCATCAAAAGCGATTAAATAAAAGGGAGAAAGACGTTGGGTTGGAAGACATGCACATACTCACGCACACTTATTACAACATTATGCCCTCGTGAAGGAGGGTCTGAATGAAAAAGCTAACTAGCTACGCTAATTAAGCTAACTAATATAAACCAACCTAAGTAACTATTCTAGTTAACTAATTATGACAAACCGAATTAAGCTAATGAATTACAAAACTAATTAATTAACTAAATAGTTGCAACACTTGTATGAATGAATTAGCTACAACTAACTAATTAAGCAAAGCAAGTAAATGGCCTTGAGGGGCGAGGGATCCATGCATGCTCGGCTTCTCCACTCGAAAATGCCATTGCCTTGCCGTTGCAGCCTCTGTTTGCACATGTTTGATCTCTGAAAATTGCACCAACTTCCAGAACACTTCTGTTCCACCTTAGGAACACACTGAGCAACTTTCTTCATTGATGGCCGGTCGACTACTAATGGTGGCAGTCAGCTATCATTGGTGGCCGATCGGCTACCCCTTCCCTGAATTTCCTTTTTTGTTGCAACAGAGAGCAAACATAGGTAAAGTAGTGTATTCTCAAGGAATGAATCTACTGCTACCCTCCTTATCATCACACAAGTTCAAAGGAGTGTAGCTCTTGGCCCTCAAACTGTCAACCAAGCATTTTCCATGCATGATGGCTAAGGAACCAAGCTTGTACAAGCTTAATGAATGACAAACAAGACTAAAACAACCATCACCCTATCATGCATGATCAAGGGCGACAATGACCAAGGAAAGTGGCACATTTCAATCACTTCGAGTATGAAATGTCCAATTTTCCTTGTGTTCGAATTAACGTCCGATTCAAACACATGCAATGCAACATAAAAGATGTTTATCTTGCCTTTTTTACTTGTTCATTTTTGTTTACTCATTTTAGATTACCAATCCATTCTTTAATTGATTAGTCCAAAAGTGAGTGTCCTCTAATGGAAAGACGGCTTTAACCACAAGTGCCTTGGGCATGAAAGAGATCTCATGCCGTTGATAATGAACCCCTGAGAGGATTAAACCATTAAGCATGAATGTCTCAACTTTACACTTAAACAAACAAGTGATTTAAGACCACTTTCAAAGAAAATGAAAAAGTGAAGAATAGAGGAAGATTGTAGAGATTTCAGTGCTGAAATGGAGTGCAAAATAACACTAAAACATGCTATCAACTCAAAAGCATGATGATCAAAGCATTAAAACATCAAACTAGTGAAGGAAATTGCACTACAACCATGCCATACAAGGCTCAAAGGACTTAACCAGCTCAAAATAGAGCTAAAACAAGTAAAAAAAGTAGCAAAAACATGCTGGACCAAAGCTTGGATAGGCTATAAAAACATGCTAACATGTAAGGTAACTAGGCATGCCAGTAAGACAACAAGGAGGGGAGGCTATCCCCTCCAATTTTGGATTTCAAAAGTAGGTTTTTTTCACTGAAAATTCTCTATATTTTAGTGGTTTAAAGGCCTAAAAATTTTGATTTGAAGGTGAAGAAAGATGGCCCAAAAAGCTAAACAATTAAGCAACAAGAAGGGTGGACTACCCCTTAACACAAAATAGCCTCAAACCACAATTTTTAAACCATAAAAATAGAGTTTTTTGGACTCCAAAACTAGCTGAAAAACCATGTAAAAAGATGGCAAAACAAGTATTTAAAACAAGCTTAAAATACAAGTGTTATACCTCTTGAAGAAAAGATGCAATTTAGAGCAACAAAACAAGCCAAATCAAGCCAAAATCCTCTTCTAGAGCTCAAAGAGGGCCTCAAGAGACCTTAGCTCCAAGGTGGTCAAGTTTGACCAAGGGTTGATATGCTAAAGTATAGAGAAACTAGACTTTAAGGCACAAAATAAGAAGAGAGAGAGAAATCTAGAGAGAGAGAGAGAGAGAGAGAGAGAGAGAAAGAGAGAGATTTTTGGGTAAAATGTCTAACCCTCCAAAATGGGGGAGGACACCCCCTATATATAGAAAATCAAAGCTTGAGCTTGTATATATCCTACCGTACACGTGCATGAAGATACAGTTCAGTGAGTAACTGTGATATCCCTGTTCCGTAATATGTTAATTGGTCCTTAATATGAGTATGATTATGTGTTTAATATGATTTTGTGTGCCATTATGTGAAAATATGCGGTTTTGAATTTCTATTTGTTCACCGTAGGAATATTTGTTTGATTATCTGCTTTGAAAATTAAATTGAACGCCCTATCGGCCACCGAAACCAAAATTGGTTGCGCCATTGTGATTAGCCTGATTTTTAGGGCCTACGGTGAAGTTTAATTGAAAAATTGATTTGGATCAGATTAAATTGATTTAATTAATGGCATAGTGCTCAAATTATTTAATATTAAATAATTATGACTAGTGGGACTTGCAAAGAGAGGCACTATACACTCAATTCATACACTTGAGCTCAAAATCAGATTTTGTGCCTTAGAAAGAGAGATGGCCGGCTATAGAGAGAGAGAGGGGGGGGGAAATTGTGCAATTTTGGCTCAAAGTTTGGAAACCTTGAAGATTTCTCAAGAATTTGCTATAGATTGTGTGAATTAAAGTTCCTAGGTGAGTATTTCATGGATTCTAGTTTGTAATTTTGTGTATTCAAGCTAGTTGGGTAATCAAGAGTAAGTTTGACATGAAATTGACTTGGTTTTGTTGAATTTGAAGTCTTAGAACACATGCATGTAAGAAATTGCCATAAATTTCCATGTTTGAGCATAAAGTATTTAATCCATGTTGAGTTTTGATTAATGACCATGTATTTGATCACCTCTTCACCAATTAAGTTAAGGATATTGTGTATATTTCACATGCAAGTGCAAATCATGGGAGTTTGAGTCTTGCATGTTTGAATCTAGTGTGTTGGTGATGAGTTTGAGTTAATTTGAGACATGCATGTGATTAAATTGTGAAATTGAGCTTCATTGTGTTGTAATTTGGTGTTTATACCATGTTAGAATATGTATGTGTGAAGCTTGAGCCAAAATCATGCATTTGAAACCTTTGAACATCAAATTGAAGCTCAAGAACATGTTTTGGATTTTCCAGAATTTTGGTGTCCGCTCGAGTGGGGAAACCGCCGCTCAAGCGTGAAATTCGTGTTCCCAGTATTTTCTACAGACATGGTGTCTGCTCGAGCGGGGAAGTTCACGCTCGAGCGGGGAGCCATGTACAGAGGCCTTTCCCTCGAGCGCCAGAGTTCGCGATCGAGGATAAATTTGACATATCCAGTACTTTTGCAGGCCTCGTGGGTCCGCTCGAGCGGGGAAGTCCACGCTCGAGCGGGGACCCTGTTTTCTGAAATTTTGAAAATGCATTCTGTGTTCCGTTTTTCATTCTCTTTCGCTTGCAAGCACTCTTAGGCATACATTGAGCATTATAAATGAGTTAAAGAGATAAGAATGAAGCCTAAAGAGGAATATGTGGATTTAAGAACGGATTGAATTGTTTGTGACCCTTTTGTGTTCATGGAATGTGTAGGGTCGAGGTCCAGGGCAAACCAACCAACCGATCACTGTGAGTAATATCGATATTTTGAAACTTGTCATTTGTCCAATTACACATTTCTTTATAAGCCTTACAAGTGCTAGTTTGAATTGTGGACAAATGTTTGTTATGAATAACTGAATGGGCCAGATGCCAGTTTGACATGAACGAATGGGCCAGAGGCCAATTTGACATGAATGAATGGGCCAGAGGCCAGTTTGACATGAAAGTTTGAATGGGCCAAAGGCCAGTCTGACAAATGAAAGATAAATGGGCCAAAGGCCAGTATGTTTGGAACCACAGTCATTTGACCTAAATTATGTATATATATATGTTAAATAGAAATATGAATTGGGCCCAAGGCCGTTTGAAGCATGTTGTTCTACATATCGTTTGTATAACTTCTGTATTTGATATTATTCACTGGGCTATCGCTCACGCTTATTCATGTGTTTGTAGGTGAGCCCAGAGAAGTCCAAACCCAGCCCCAGTGAAGTCTGTGTGGAATAACAAAGGTTTTGAAGAGTCAGCCCCTGCGTCTCACGCATGAGACCCGTCTTCGCCATTTTGTCATTCTGTTTTATTTTGTCATGTGGGCGAAGTCTTTGAATATGTTGTATATAGTTCTCTTGGGTTGACTTAGACCTATATGATCCTGTATGTACAGAACCTTGCGTAGTACATATTTTGTTGTGAGTTATTAATGTGCATATGTATGGTTGTTACGATGTGCCATGTAAGCACAGCTCTATGGACAAAGTTTTAAATTGCTTCCATTTGGCCCCCATTAACTCTGTTAAAATACGTTTGGTTTGGTTTGAGGCCGTAGGTAATCTCATGATTACTGGCCATTTGTGTCCTTAACCCACGGGGGCGGGTTCGGGTCATGACAGTAACAGTTTGCATAATCGGCAAACAAATATTTGAAAAAAAAGGACCAATGGCTGTCGGCCACACACTGGTGGCCGACAAGAGCAAGCCATGGCCAACAATCCAGGGGGCTGGCTGACAGGTCACCCTCCTCTCCAGGCAAGAGGAAACAAGCTCTTGGTTCAAAAACATGCACAAAACAACAAGGTTTAGAGGCTCAAAGACAAGGTGTTTGGCCGAGGACTTAAGGCGCTCGAAACGAACACGAACAAACACAATCATCGTGTGCACAAACGATGATGTCCAAGTCTTGAGGACAGTCAAAATAGGGTACCTACAGGAACATAATAAGCACGATACACAACTCAATGAGATCAAACCCCTTTAATTGGACAAATAAAACTCTAATTTCTATGAATCTTCCATTTTTCTTCATCTTTCCATATATGCACATACACACACCTATATACACATATATACATAAACTTTTGTCAATAACGAGTTAATAACAGAGCACGAGTTAATAACTCACACACTTGTCCAAAAGAGCAATAAGCGTCTAGAAAAGATCTAGGATGCATTCATGTTATAAGTGTAGACACCCCATTTTTGACCGTCCTTAAGACTTGGGCACCACTGATGTTTTGCTTGGCGGAGAAAGGTGTGCAGGGCAAATGTTTAGTTTCTTCGGCAAGGAGAGAGGCAAATCCTTCAAAACACTTTGTTTAGGGGTTTGGAGTTGAAGAAGAGAGGAAAGGAGAGGAGAAAACTAGTTTGGGAAAAGTTTGGCATGAATCCGGGTAGAAGCGAGTTGAGCAGCTCTCGCTGAATCGGGTTTATCTATCTGTACACTTGGATTTTAGCTATGAGGCCACCACCTTCGGAAAGCTTACTTCCGGGGCTTCATTTTTCACTCAAGAATCTCTTAAAGCCAAGTCCGGGTGGGGAGATATGATTGGTTCAAGTTGGGTATCATCCCGGTTGGATCGAATCTGCGCGGTTTCACCAAAATGGGCATAACTTTTTCCACAGGAGGAATTTTAATGCAAGGTTTGCGCCATTGGAAAGCTAACTTCCGGGGCTTCAATTTGGAGACCAACTGGCCGTTTTTTGACCTTACCGGCCATCCACCGGCACTATATTTATCCGACCGGCCAGTATAAATTGCAGGTCGGCAATATATTGTGCCGACCGGCCATTTATTTTGCCGATGACCTCCTTTCATGGCCGATATGCCCCTTTTTCATCCCTCAAGCATGGTGCATGCCAGCTGTGCCAGCTGGGATGCACAGACCCTACTCCCCGTGCATATATGTGGCTATTTTGCACCTTGGACCACCCTTTGACCCCTTTTCTTGCACCCTTTGCTCAAGGCTTCTTGAGGAAGCCTTGACCCCTTGTCTTGGCTTCCCCAAGAAGCTTACCAGCTGTCCTAGCTTCTCCAATAAGCCTTGACCTCCCCTTAAACCCCTTTGACCCTTTGTAGCTTGTCTTAGAAGCTTAGTCTTGCCTATATAAGGGGCCTCTCCTCCTCCATTGTTTGGGTTGGATTTTTGGAACAAAAAACTAGAGATATATAGATATATCTGATATATACATACATATATCCCTTCATCTCTCACTATATCTCTCCCATTCAACCATCAAACACCCTTGTTCTTGGGCCATTTCTTCACCAACTCATAGCACAAGGCATCCTTACTCCATTGCAGCAACTTGAGGCTGTTCTTCAGAGCTTAGGAGCACCTAAACTTGGTCCAAGAGGTGCTGGTTTGCTGGTCTTCAAGGGTGAGTCCTCCTCTTCCCTTTTCTAGTCTTTTCTTGCTTCATATCTAAGCCATAGTTGCTTGCATTTTTGGGCTCCGACCCAAACTGTAAATCATCATATTTTGAGGTCCTCTTCATGTTTGATTGAGGACCTCTTGCTGTTTGAGGACAGTAGCTTGCACTTGCTTCATTACCCCTCTTAAATGCCATTATCTTGCATGTTATTCTTGGCCTATACGTGATCTGTTTTGGAGCCTGATGTAAACTGGAAATAGGCTTATTTTGAGCCCCTCTTCAACATTGAAGAAGGGCTCAACACTGTTTGGGACCTCCATGTTATACTTGCCTTTATATTCTCTTTTTGGTCCCATTTTTGCATGACTTGGCAGCCCCTTATGCTTCGATTTTTGGTCATTTTACAGCATTGAAAATAGTCTTATTTTTACCTTCTTAGCATGTTTCATTAAGGGTCCCTGGCTGTTTGATGAATGTTTTGTATACTTGCTTCTTTGGCCACATTTTGGCCCATTTCTTGCATAAGAGCTTAGCCATACCTATGTTTGTTTTTGGGGTTTTTACAGTTCTGTAAATGTGCATATTTTTGGCCCCTCTTCAATGTTGTTGAAGGGCCCTAACCTATTTGGAGTCAGCAGCTGTGAGTTGCTTCATAATCTCATATTTAGGGCCATTTTTGCATACAAGTTTTGCCCTATTCATGTTTGCTGTTTGGCCATGCTTTGAACTGGAAAACTGCTCATTTTGGGGCTGCCTTGCTACTGTCTATTCATTGCATGTCCATATTGTGCATGTTTGGTATAGCTATAGGCCATTTCGGGTGCCAAAATTCATGTTTCGGGACTATTCCATGCATCGGGTGTGCTTTCGCCTCATTTCGGGGCTGTTTTCCCCCACATTTCAGTGCTGAAATCCCATTAGCATGTTTGCATATCATTTTCCATGCCATTGCATTGCATATGCCATTGCCTCGGTTTGCGTGCCCGTGTGCACGCATTTCGAGGCACTTCATTTTCATCCATCGGCCTCTTATGTGAGTGTGGCTGAGGCTCTCTCATGTTAGTATAAGTCCATGTTGCATTCTATATGCCATTTTAGCCATTGCATTGCATATGTCATTGCCTCGGTTTGCGTGCCCGTGTGCACGCATTTCGAGGCACTTCATTTTCATCTTATGGCCTCCTATGTGAGTGTGGCTGAGGTCCACTTGTATTGGTGTAAGCCCATCTTGCATTGTGTATGCCATGTTTCAATGCGTTGTGCATGTTATGTTGTTAGCATTGTGTGTGCCATGTAGTTATATTGCATGTTTGTATGTTTGCTTGCATGCTTAGGTCGCATGTGCATTGTTGTGCATCGCCTCGCCTCTTGACCAACCATGATTGAGGTTGGGTCTCTTGTATGTTTTGTGTGCATTGCATTTGACATTGAAATGCATACTTGACTCTTTGGCCATCATGCATTGAAATGCGTGATTGGTGGCCCGGGGGTCGAGGGCCATGCTCCCTTGAGTCCATTACGTGATACGGAGTGTGTCCATGCATACATTTGCCTAAAAATTCCATGCCATACACTGCTTGCCCTCTGCTGCTGCCAATTGCAGGTTCTGCAGGAAGTTTCTGCCGACCGGCAGAATTCAGTGCTAACCGGCAATCCATCAATGGCCGATAACTTCATCAGAGGCCGGTGACCATTTCCCATGGCCGGTGGCCATCCCTTCCAGCCGGTGGTATTCCCCAACATTCAGAGAGCATGTCCTTAGACTTTGGCAGTCCTCAGAGGAGCAGGGTAGTGAAAAACAGAGGCAACAATGCTATGGCAGCGAGTTTCCGGGCGATATAGGTCAAGCATGCATCATTCGCGCATCCCGAGGTGGGGGCCGTGGCCACCTTCCCTTTGCATTTAATTTATTGATTAAATAGGAATTCTGTAATAATTAATTAAATAGTTAGTTATTTATTCGGATTGTAATATTTATTTGGACCCTCCGAGTGAGGGCAATTGTGTAATAAGTGTGCGTGAGTGTGTGTATGTCTTCCAACCCCACGTCTTTCTTCCCTTTTATTTACCAGCTTATGATGGTTAGTATTAGGACATGTTTAATTTAGCATACCTTATGCTATGCATGTGTGCATCCATGCATTTGTATTGCATGCATTAGGCTCGGTACATCACGCTAACTGCATTTGTACTTCAATTCAAAAATTGAATATGTGATAGTTGATCGCATTTCATATGCCATGCTTAGGCTAGCCGAGCCTACCTAATTGCATCCTGTATGTGTTACATTAGGCAATTTAACATGAACTAGGACACGCATGTTTGCTAACTAGTTTATTGTTTTGGCACGGAGTACGATGTAAGTATTTTCGCTTTAGCATCCCGCATGCGTGTGAGTGTTGCCATGACAGTATGCTTGCTATGCGGCTAAATGCTTACATGATAAACTGTTTGAAATGCCTGTGGGTGGAGGTTGGATTGTTTGAGTTGGAAAAACTCGTTGAAATCCGTATTTTAGCCTACTTGTGAGTAGCAAATTCCAAAACATTTTCCCAAAACAAACGGATATACAATGTTTATTTCCAAATTAGGCAATCTAGTCTATACTTGTTTGTTGCGCGCATAACATAGCAATTTTAGGCTAAAAATTGGAATAAGAACACATAACGTTTTCAAAATCGGATATCATGGTTAGTAGAGGCCGGTCTTCGGACCGGGCGAAAGGGGGTGCTCATAGCTGACCTTCCCCGATCGTACCCTAGCTCCCGAGCCGAGACAACTCCGGTGATGACGGACATGTGGCCTTCGGCACCGAGTCAGGGTTTCCTAAATTGTCCCATTTTAAAATATTTAGGTGGCGACTCTGTATCTGGTAAAGCAGTCCATGTTTGGCACTACTTTTCAAAAAATCTGTTTTCTCAAACGATTTGCCAGGTTTGGACTCTTTGGTTCAGATTAAGAACCGTAACACAAACCTACCGAACTGTAGTAGCGAAGGCCCCTCGCGGGACGCGTCTACAATAAGTATGAATTTGGAAGCATCAAGAATATGCCTAACTATTTTGATATGAACAATTATGTGCTATAAGTTTGTGAATTGCTTGCATTGCAATTGTTTGAATATGTGTGCTCTTTAGCATATGCATACTCGTGAATCTTTTGTGTGAAATATAATGCAAGTTTAATCAGATGGTAAAAACAAGAGGTGATGAGATAGAGGAATCCTCTATTGCCAAAATAGACAGAATGGAAAGACTGATACAAGAAATGGCAAAAACTTTGAGATAGCAACATGAGTGGCAACAACAGTGGCAGCAACCACATCCGCCACCTCCACCTCCGGCACCACCCGTGCCAGATAAACTTAATGATGATTGGATAATAGCTCTCACCAAAGAATTCAAGAAAATGAAACCACCACAGTTCCATGGTGGATTAGATTCGTTGAAAGCCGAGGCATGGGTTCTCGGCATTGAGAAATTGTTTGAAGTGTTCCCTTGCTCGGAGACCCAGAAAGGGCTTCTAGCCACTTTATGTTAGAAGACGAGGCAAGAAGATGGTGGATGTTAATGCAAGAAAATCACAAGGATGTTGACTGGGTGAAATTTTTAGAAATTTTTTATGACAAGTACTTCCCACAATGTGTTCGGGATAGGAAAGTGTCAGAGTTCATGGAACTAAGGCAAGACAGTATGACTGTAGCCGAGTATGAGGCCAAATTCACTGAATTGGCCAGGTTTGCACCTCATGTGATTGATATCCATTACAAGAAAGCGAGGTATTTTGAAGGTGGCTTCGAAGTGACATTTTAGAGAGGGTGAATGTCTTGAAGCTGAAAACCTACATTGGGGTGCTAGACAGGGCTATCATATCAGAAGCTAACATAGCTAGACAGATTAAGTCTACAACTGACTGGAAAGGCAACAAAAGGCAAAGCTTCTTCTCAAAGAAGAAATTTTCGAAAAAGAAAAACACGGGCTCCTCAAATACTTCGAATTCTTCCCGAGACATAGCTCCCATGTGCAATATTTGTAGCAAAAGGCACCATGGGGTTTGTTACCGTGTGTCAGGGGCCTGTTTCAAATGTGGGAAACAAGGGCATATGGCCCGAGATTGTAATCAGAATGGTGGAAAGCTAGCTGCTAGCTCAACTGCATCGATCCCGAAGCCGGGAAATACCTTGAAGTCTGCTACCACCGGGGATACCGTGAGACATGGGAGAGTTTTTGCGCTTGTTCTGGGCGATACACGGAATGCCAATGCAGTTGTCTCAAGTACCATTTCTATATATAATCAGGATGCCTTTGTGTTAATTGACTCTGGATCAACACACTCATTTGTAACGTGTGCATTTGCATCTAGACTGAATAGACCCTTAGAATTACTGCCATATCTGCTATGTGTGTCTGCTCCTTCTGGGGAATCTATATTGTGTGAATCTATATACCAGTTTTGCGATATGCGTGTTGAGGATGCTATCCTATATGTATATTTGTTACCCTTGAACTTTAGGCATTTCGATGTAATTTTGGGCATGGATTGGTTGACCAAATATTGTGCCACCATTGATTGTGTGACAAAACGGGTTATGTTTAAACCACCAGAACGTAAGGAAATTGTGTTTGTGGGTAATGGGGTAGTGCCTCCACCTTATTTGATATCTTCAATGAAAGCATGTAAACTGATCAAGAAAGGATGCCAGCGTTATTTGTGCTATGTGTTATCTGAACAATCTGTGAATGTTGAATTGAATAATATCCTTGTTGTTAGAGAATTTCCATATGTGTTTCCAAATGAATTACCAGGGGAATTGGTAGATAGGGAGATAGAGTTTACTATTGAAATTGTGCCAGGCACCTAGCCCATTTCTAAAACTCCCTACAGAATGGCTACTGCCAAAATGAAAGAATTGAAAGAACAGTTGCAAGACCTGCTTGACAAGGGGTTTATTCGACCTAGCACTTTGCCTTGGGGTGCACTAGTGTTATTTGTGGAAAAGAAGGATGGAACCCTACGTCTGTGTATCGATTATCGGGAATTGAACAAGGTAACAATAAAGAACAAATATCCCCTACCTTGTATTGATGACTTATTTGACCAATTACAAGGATCACAGGTGTTTTCTAAGATTGATTTGAGGTCCGGGTATCATCAGTTGAAAGTTAAGGCAGAAGATGTTGAGAAAACCGCATTCAGAACGAGGTATGGACATTTTGAGTTTCTTGTTATGCCAATTGAAGTGACTAATGCTCTGGCAGCATTTATGGACTTAATGAACCGAATTTTTAAAACCTACCTTGACAAATTCGTTGTGGTTTTTATTGATGACGTTTTAATATATTCTAAAGATAGACTTGAACATGAACATCATTTGAGAACTGTCCTAGAAATACTTCGGGAAAGGAAATTATTTGCTAAGCTAAAGAAATGTGAGTTTTGGTTGGATGAAGTTGTTTTCTTAGGGCATGTTATCAACAAAGAAGGGATTTCAGTGGACCCACAGAAAATAGAATCAATTGTGAATTGCCCATACCGATGAATGTAATAGAGGTCCGCAGTTTCATGGGCTTGGCTGGGTACTACAGGAGGTTTGTGAAGGACTTTTCGAAATTAGCTGTGCCTCTTACCCAATTGACACGAAAAGGGCTACTGTTTGAATGGAACGAAAAAAGAGAAGCTGCCTTTCATGAACTGAAAACAAGATTGACCACTGCACCAATTTTGACACTACCTTCAGGTACAGAGAATTTTGTAATTTTCAGTGATGCATCTTATAAAGGTTTGGGTTGTGTGTTAATGCAAAACGGAAAGGTTATTGCTTATGCCTCCCGACAGTTGAGGCCACACGAGAAGAATTATCCAACACATGACCTAGAATTGGCCGCAGTTGTTTTTGCTTCGAAAATCTGGTGGCATTATCTGTATGGAGCAAAGTGTGATGTCTACACGGATCACAAAAGTCTGAAATACTTCTTCACGCAGAAGGAGTTGAATATGCGACAGAGGAGATGGCTAGAACTGATAAAGGATTATGATTTAGAGATTCAGTATCACCTCGAGAAAGCTAACACAGTTGTTGATGCCTTGAGCAGAAAATCAACGGGGAGTATGGCTTGTTTGCTTACTGAACAGAAAGAGAGTAAGATTTTGAGAAGTCTGAAATTGAAGTGGTAATGTGTGAACAGGGCGGATTGATAGCCGCTGTTACAGCCGAGCCGGCAATCATTGATGAAATTAAACAGAAACAGAAAGAGGATGAATTCCTTAAGAAGGTGATAGATGAATTTGAGACAAGTTCGAAAGAAGAGTTTGGCGTTGTAAATGAAGTGTTGAGATTTCGAAACCAAATGTGTATCCCAGACATTCCAGAACTAAAGAAGAGGGTTTTAGATGAAGCCCACAAATCAGCGTTTACTATGCATCCGGGTAACAATAAAATGTATCGGGATTTGAAACAGACCTATTGGTGGCCTAAGATGAAGAAAGAGATTGGAGAATATGTGCCCAAATGTCTTCAGTATCAGCAAGTTAAAGCTGAACATCAGAAACCAGGCGGTCTACTTCAACCTCTCCCTATTCCTGAATGGAAGTGGGAGCATGTGACTATGGATTTTTTTGTTGGCCTACCTCGGACTCCTTAAGGTATGGATTCTATTTGGGTTATAGTTGATAGACTGACTAAATCTGCACATTTTTTGCTTGTCAAAACTACATTTAATGCTTATAATTGACTACTATTTATGTTGATGAGATCGTCTGTTTACATAGAGTTCCGGTATCTATTGTGTCGAATAGAGATCCGAAATTTGTATATAGATTGTGGAAGAGTTTGTAGGAAGCTATGGGGACGGAACTAAGGTTCAGTACTGCATTCCACCCACAGACAGATGGGCAATCAGAACGAACAATATAGACTTTGGAGGATATGCTTTGGATGTGTGCTTTGGATTTTCAGGGGAGTTGGGAAGACTATTTGTTACTTGCGGAATTTGCTTATAATAAGAGCTTCCACTCCAGCATCGGTATGGCACCATACGAGGCTTTGTATGGTAGAAGGTGTAGATCACAAAATTGTTGGACAGAGGTCAGGGATAGAGCTTTACTTGGGCCTAAATTGTGCAAGATACTTCTAAGAAAATCAAAATTATTCCGCAAAGGCTCAAAACAGCTCAGGACCTACAAAAGAACTATGCAGACATTCAAAGAAGACCTCTTGAGTATGAGGTTGGTGACCACGTATTTGTCCGGTGTCCCCAATGAAAGGCCAAGTTAGGTTTGGAAAGAAGGGCAAGTTGTCGCCCCGTTACATTGGGCCGTTTCAGATTCTTTATAGGCTTGGTCCAGTTGCTTATAGAGTTGCTTTGCCACCAGGATTTGAACAAATCCATAACGTGTTTCATGTGTCGATGTTGAGGGGTTACCTCTGATACCCGTTTCATGTGATTGACTATCACCGGGCAGCTATTGATGAAAATATGGAATATGTCGAATGACCGGAACGAATTGTTGATCGGCAAGTGAAACAATTGAGAAGCAAGTCCATCCCAATGGTGAAAGTGGAATAGAAAGAACACTATGAGACGGATGCTACATGGGAAAAAAAGGAGGAAATACGACTACGCTATCCACATTTGTTTCCCGACGAAGGTAAAATAAGTTTGGAGGACCAAACTTCCTAAAGGGGGGAAGACTGTGATATTCTTGTTCCGTAATATGTTAATTGGTCCTTAATATGAGTATGATTATGTGTTTAATATGATTTTGTGTGCCATTATGTGAAAATATGTGGTTTTGAATTTCTATCTGTTCACCGTAGGAATATCTGTTTGATTATCCGCTTTGAAAATTAAATTGAAGGCCCTATCGGCCATCGAAACCAAAATTGGTTGCGCCATTGTGATTAGCGTGATTTTTAGAGCCTACGGTGAAGTTTAATTAAAAAATTGATTTGGATTAGATTAAATTGATTTAATTAATGGCATAGTGCTCAAATTATTTAATATTAAATAATTATGATTAGTGGGACTTGTAAAGAGAGGCAATATACACTCAATTCATACACTTGAGCTCAAAATCAGATTTTGTGCCTTAGAAAGAGAGAGGGCAGGCTATAGAGAGAGAGAGAGGGGGGGGAGAAATTGTGCAATTTTGGCTAAAAGCTTGGAAACCTTGAAGATTTCTCAAGAATTTGCTATAGATTGTGTGAATTAAAGCTCCTAGGTGAGTATTTCATGGATCCTAGTTTGTAATTTTGTGTATTCAAGCTAGTTGGGTAATCAAGAGTAAGTTTGACATGAAATTGAGTTGGTTTTGTTGAATTTGAAGTCTTAGAACACATGCATGTAAGAAATTGCCATAAATTTCCATGTTTGAGCATAAAGTATGTAATCCATGTTGAGTTTTGATTAATGACCATGTATTTGATCACCTTTTCACCAATTAAGTTGAGGATATTATGTATATTTCACATGCAAGTGCAAATCATGGGAGTTTAAGTCTTGCATGTTTGAATCTAGTGTGTTGGTGATTTGTTTGAGTTAATTTGAGACATGCATGTGATTAAATTGTGAAATTGAGCTTCATTGTGTTATAATTTGGTGTTTATACCATGTTAGAATATGTATGTGTGAAGCTTGAGCCAAAATCATGCATTTGAAACCTTTGAACATCAAATTGAAGCTCAAGAACATATTCTGGATTTTCCAGAATTTTGATGTCCGCTCGAGCAGGGAAACCGCCGCTCGAGCGTGAAATTCGTGTTCCCAGTATTTTCTACAGACATGGTGTCCACTCGAGCGGGGAAGTTCACACTCGAGCGGGGAGCCATGCAGAGAGGCCTTCCGCTCGAGTGCTAGAGTTCGCGATTGAGCGTAAATTTAACATATCCAGTACTTTTGTAGGCCTCGTGGGTCCGCTCGAGCGGGGAAGTCCACGCTTGAGTGGGGACCCTGTTTTCTGAAATTTTGAAAATGCATTCTGTGTTCTGTTTTCCATTCTCTTTCGCTTGAAAGCACTCTTAGGCATACATTGAGCATTATAAATAAGTTAAAGAGATAAGAATGAAGACTAAAGAGGAATATGTGGATTTAAGAACAGATTGAATTGTTTGTGACCCTTTTGTGTTCATGAAATGTGTAGGGTCGAGCTCCAGGGCAAACCAACCAACCGGTCACTATGAGTAATATTGATATTTTGAAACTTGTCATTTGTCTAATTGCTCATTTCTTTATAAGCCTTATAAGTGCTAGTTTGAATTATGGACAAATGTTTGTTATGAATAACTGAATGGGCCAGAGGCCAGTTTGACATGAATGAATGGGCCAGAGGCCATTTTGACATGAATGAATGGGCTAGAGGCCAGTTTGACATGAATGAATGGGCCAGAGGCCATTTTGACATAAATGAATGGGTCAGAGGCTAGTGTGACATGAAAGTTTAAATAGGGCAAAGGCCAGTCTGACAAGTGAAAGATAAATGGGCCAAAGGCCAGTATGTTTGGAACCACAGTCACTTGACCTAAATTATGTATATATATATGTTAAATAGAAATATGAATTGGGCCCAAGGCCGTTTGTATAACTTCTGTATTTGATATTATTCACTAGGCTACCGCTCACGCTCATTCATGTGTTTGTAGGTGAACCCAGAGAAGTCCAAACCCAGCCCCAGTGAAGTCTGTGTGGAACAACAAAGGTTTTGAAGAGTCAGCCCTTGCGTCTCACGCACGAGACCCGTCTTCACCTTTTTGTCATTCTGTTTTATTTTGTCATGTGGGCGAAGTCTTTGAATATGTTGTATATAGTTCTCTTGGGTTGACTTAGATTTATATGATCCTGTATGTATAGAACCTTCCATAGTACATATTTTGTTGTGAGTTATTAATGTGCATATGTATGGTTGTTACGATGTGCCATGTAAGCACAGCTCTATGGACAAAGTTTTAAATTGCTTCCATTTGGCCCCCATTAACTCTGTTAAAATACGTTGGTTTGGTTTGAGGCCGTAGGTAATCTCATGATTATTGGCCGGTTATGTCCTTAACCCACGGGGGCAGGTTTGGGTCATGACAGTAACAGTTTGCACAGTTGGTAAACAAATATCAGAAAAAAAGGACCAATGGCTGTCGGCCACCACTGGTGGCCGACAAAAGCAAGCCATGGCCAACAATCCAGGGGGCTGGTTGACAGGTCACCCTTCTCTCCAGGCAAGAGGAAATAAGCTCTTGGTCCAAAAACATGCACAAAATAGCAAGGTTTAGAGGCTCAAAGACAAGGCGTTTGGCCGAGGACTTAAGGCGCTCGAAACGAACACAAACAAACACAATCACCGTGTGCACAAACGATGATGTCCAAGTCTTGAGGACGGTCAAAATAGGGTGTCTACAGGAACATAATAAGCACAATACACAACTTAATGAGATCAAACCCCTTTAATTGGACAAATAAAACTCTAATTTCTATGAATCTTCCATTTTTCTTCATCTTTCCATGTATGCACATACACACACCTATATACACATATATACATAAACTCAAGGCATGTAAGAGATAAGATTAAATAGCAATCTCTCATAATCCAACCCAAGTCAAACTCAAAATGGAGGGATCAACTCATAAATCAAACAAAATGTACGGAATCTATGTCAATTTCATTAAGATTTAGTCAAGCTAGGTGATTACTCCAAACCCTAACTTAGATGAGTGCTAAGCTTCACTTTAAGACTTGATACAAAGGATATAAAGAATTTGGAAAGAGATTTAGGGTATTCTAGATGATTAATACATACCTTGAGCTATAGTCTTGATTTCCCCCCTTGAATCTCCAAACCCTAAGCTTCTCTATTGAACTCTCCTCTTCTTCTCTCCTTTCTTTTCTTTAGAACCCTTCCTAGGAGATATGTTATGTTTTTTTTTTTTTTTTTTTAAATTTAATTTTATTTTTTTTAATGGGTCTATGTCTCAACTACAACTTAAGTATATACCACGTCTTTAGCTAGAGTGCTAAATTAAGAAAATTAACCAAATAAAGCCAATGAAATCATTACGAATCAAATTTTTATAAAGCTTCATATTATATTCTAAAAATCATGCTAATCATAACTGTAAAGTCAATTTCGGTTTATCGTGCCTCTAAGGCTTTCAATTTACAGTCCAACGGTCGTAATTTCAACAGATTTTCTCATAACCGACAGATATAATTCCATAATCATATAATTCACACATTAAAACATGGAATTTCATGTCCAACATATAAACACATATAACCACACATCTAATGAGAGATTTAAGCATATGAGAGGGTTGGGTAATTACAAGACAGGTAAAATATTGGTAGTTGGGGAATCATGGCCGGTGTTATTCCCCGATATACTAGACCTATCATGCACACAACTTGGGGCCACCGTTCGTGAAGACACCAATGATGCAATTGAACATTTGGAAAAAGCTTTGAACAAAATTAATGAGTTGGAGATGGAAGTTTGAGCAAAGTCTGGCCGTGTGCGTGAACTAGATGGTTAGGTTGAGGTGATGGAGAGGATGCTAGGTACACAGGCTAGTAACCTATTCATTGGCTTTGATAGTGTAATTGTTGCAAAAGATTCTAAAATTATTCGTTTGAGCACACTAGTTAGAAAACTGGAAGTAAGGATAATAGCTTTGAAAGACCACATGGATGACTGTGAGATGTATGAAGTGACCCAGTCAGTTCTGAAGGAGAATTCCAACTAGTGGACGACATCAGACAATCAGTCGGGGAAAAGTAACAAGTCAGATAATTTGTCGCGAATTTATAGTGGTCAACGTTCATCGGAAGTTGGTGGAAGCTTTGTCCAAATTGTGAAAGGTCCGACAGAGTACGTTGATGGTATGGAATGGGTTTCTAATTTGGGTGATGGACAGGTTGACAATACAAAATGTGATATCTTGGAGAAAGATAGTGATGTTGAGAATATCTTTGTTGGTGAGCAAGTAGACACTGTTATCATTATTGAAGGCAATAGTTCGGATAGGACTGGTAAGAGAAATGACATTAGACCTAGTTCGGACATGACATCATTGGCGAGAAGAGTAAAGAGCAAGGCACGACGTGAATTTCGGTTAAGCGACTATGAGTACCCTAATGTAGGTGATCGTGGCAAACAGAAATGGAAGATGGGTAATAGGGAGACTGTTGGCTTGAAGTAATATATGACGTTGGTGATGTCGAAGTTGGAAATAAAATGTGGCAAGTATTTGGAATGAGCAGAAAGCATGCCGTGTGGAACATGCTTGACCATGACGAAATGAAGCTTCTGGAAAGAGTGCACACCTTTGACGGTGACAGGTAATCATTAAAAATTTCAATGCATATTTATTTAATTGCGTATGAGGAACAGTGTAATTTTTTAAATTGGTAATGATGTGAAGTTGTTTACAGGGCTGTAATTTGGGACGGAGGTGAAAGCGGTAAACAAGTTATGTTCGTAGATATTCGTGACCTAGTGCAGCGATCCTCTATTCAAGTGAACGTAAATATAGTGTGAATAAAGTTTCTCCTATGTGAATAAATATACTAGTTATGACTTTGTTGGTATGAGATGTTAGTTGAACGGAAAGAACATTGTCGGTGATTGATATAGGCAATTGACGTATACGCAGCCATGTTGATAGAGTTGTAGGAAAAATGTGTTGGCAGAACCAAGACCGGGGACACGTCTTATGTTTTTAGTAGCGTGTGCTCGGTAAGTGTATATATTGTAAGTGCACACACTTATACGTAGACATTCCTACCTACTCGAAAGTGTGATACGCATTGGGTTTTTAGAATGTTTGAATTTTATTTTTTTATTTTTTATTTTTTTGCATTTGGCAAAATGTAATAGGATGTGATGAGGAATCCAAGTGCACTTTCACAGGCGAAGTATTTGAATGTGCAAACCAAAGTCGCGAAAGGACACAGATACACGCATTACCCGGTGTACCATGCCAAACACTAGAGTATAATGGTGCACGACTCGGTGAATGGGACATGGAAACATTATAATTCGGCAAAACCAAGATGAGAAATGCGGGATGAACATTACAATGAATTGCTAAAAGTGGTAAGTTTGTCAACATGAAATTACATGTTAGAAGGTGTAATATTTTTTTTTCCCTTCATATGGCAACAGGTAGGAATATGTGCAAATTTTTTTTTTAACCTACGTTAATTATTCCAATTGGTTTGAAGTGAATATGTGTGTCATACAATTGAGGTAAATGAAACTTTGACTTCATAGAAACAGTGGATAGAAGAATATTATACGAGATTTGTCTAGTCACGATTGGCAGCTGGTAGTGTTAGAACGCCGGATTTCGACGGCCTGCTTGTTTCAGTTATGGATTGCCCATACTAGAGCCTGGAAGCGTAAGTTGTGATGCTGGTTTGGTTTTTGGTTTTTTTAATATTTTTTTAATTTTTAAAAAACAAAAAACACAGTTGACTTGTTTTTCCAATCATGGAGGTATTGATATGATTGATTGTCTACTATTTACCAGATCAGATTGTGCAATTTTCGTCTGCTACATCATCAGGTAGTACATGCATGGTTGTAACATTGCCACACGATGGATGGGTTAATGCCACTCGAGTTACGAGCAGCAATAGTTAAGATGTTCTTAAACGACTCAATTAGAGGACTTCGTGCTATAATACGTTGATGGCTCTGTTCCCATTCCCATCCTAATACAGTGCAATGTGCACATGGATTTGGTTTTTGAACTATTTTTGTTGTTTAGATGCTTGATGAAATTACGTAACAACAATTTTCTTTTTGGTTGAATTACTTGGAAGTATGGAAGTGAAATGGCTTTTTTGAGTGTTTGGCTTACATTTCGACTTGGTTATTAAATACGTTGTTACGACAGGGATAATTTACATATTAGAACAGGATAAAAGTTTTTCTGGACATTGTTTTTGTTGGCTTGACTGGATGTGTGTGACTGGAACGGTATGTCTGAGTGTTTTTGGGCACATCTTCAATTTGTCCGTGTAATGTTAGTGCATATGAATAATGTTAACATCATTTGGAGGTACAATTTTGTTAACAGCATGACATGTTTGGTATATGTAATTTGTTAATAATGTGTTGAGTGATGTACTAATCGTTGTTGACGTTTATTCTGTTAGTACATGTTGTACACAGTGATGTAGGTGTTACGTTTGATGTGTTAATGTGGTCAATGAAGTATTTCTTAGCGTATTTGGTGATGCTAATGTCATTGGTGGGTTTGTTATTATTTGTACGAAGGTTGTTATGCATGAATACTATAAACATGTTCATGGGATACCATTTGTTTAATGTAATGAAACCTTCGATGTATTTACCTCGGTGATAATGTGTCACGACACAAACCCACCCCTACAGGTTTAGCATCGTAACCGACCAGTAATCCATGTATTACCAAAGGCCTTTGTACAAAATAGCATTGGCTTAAGGGGCTAGCGGAAGCAAATATACAAAATACAACGTCTAATGAGTTGTATAGACATACATGAGATAGAAATTTCAAAGTTTATATTTACATACACGTGACATCATAATTACAATAGTCTCCTGTCACATTCATTATAGATATAATCAAAAGGGGACTTAGTCCAATATACAGATAAACAGAAAACTTGTTCATATTCTAAAAAGAAAACAAATTCTTAATGTTCACAAAACATGACCACTCGACTCTTTCAAAACCTCCTCGGGAGGTACAAAGGGTGGCCAACAAAATAGAAGTCTAGGCGATCAACTCTGAGCCTAGTCACGCGCCTGATGACTTACATACATAATATAAATAGTGAGCAGAAGCTCAGTGAATAATAATAAAGTAAAAAATTTAATGAATGATGTCCCATAGTAGGTTTCAAATCAGATACAAATTCAAATTCGCATACTTAACCAGAAATCATAGCAGTTATATGTGGCACATCCATTTAGCTATCATATCATACCAATTTTGCATAGTCGGTACCGATGACCACATAGGTCCACATCTTGTGCACAAGTGGCGATGGTATTGTTACCTCTATGCGAGAGCCACGTGAACATAAGCCTCGGTATGGTTACCCCCAGGCAAGGGCCACATGAATATAGGCTTCATTATTGTTACCCCTAACCAAGGGCCACATGCATATTGGCCACGGTATTGTTACCCCCGGGCGAGGACCACGTGAACTAAGGATGTCACAAATACATTTTAGAAAAATGGACATTCGTTCATGATTCATAAAATAACATTTCAGAAAATAGATCGTATCATATCAGTTAGAAAATACTTATAATGAAACATAGCTTTATAGAGTTATTACTCACAGATGCCTCCAAAAGCAAACAGACAAAGCGGACAAATCAGATAACTTACGGTGTGTGACCTACACAAACGTAACAGATGCATAGATTGAAACACACACTTGGAATATACTTAACTCATTACGTTTCGTTCTTAATATGTTTCGAAGTCTTATCCTCCTTATTATATCTTAATCTTGGCTTAAGAATGCCTAGGATGCAATGAGGATGCTAAAATGCACTTGAAAACATTTAGTCGAATATGCTAGAAACAGGGGTCTCGCTCGAGCGCAACTTCTTTTGCTTGAGTGGACGTCTAAACATGTGAGTGGTCGCTCGAGCATAACTTCCTTTGCTCGGGCGGTCTATAAACTCTGCAAAAGTACTGGTTGTGTGAGTTCTTCGCTCGACGACCACTCGATGGTCGCTCGAACGTGTGATTGAGGTCTTCGCTCGATCGCAACTTATGTCGCTCGAGCGGTTTGCAAAACATGGAAACTTGTAGGAGCATGCAATTTACGCTTTAGCCAATTTTGGTCACTCGAGTGAGAGTGCAAAATACAGATTGGTCGCTCGAGCGCATGTTCTATCGCTCAAGCAGAGAGCAGAATTCTGGAATTTCTAGATTGCACTTCTAAGTTCAAAACTCAAATTCAAAGCTTTAAAATGTAACCTTTGGGCTCCAAAATTTGAGAAACACTTGTAAACTTGTAAATCATGGAGAATTAAAGATTGTTTCACGAAATCAAGGCCCAAAGCATGTTAATTGCTCAAAATCAAACTTGAAGTTTTCCAAACTATAACATGCATGTGATGATATACTCTTCGACCAACCAAACCATGATCTATTGAGATGTTCATGACAAAACCATGTTGAATTGTGAAATCAAAGCTAAGGGAAGGTCATGCATGTGAAGATTCTTGCAAAAACAACCTCAAAACTTCATGATATGCACATGCATGCATGAATTATGTTTAATTCTACCATCTAGCCTCAATTCTCTTTGAATAATGCATAAGCTAACTTAAACACATAGAGTGTGAGTTGATTTCTTACCTAAAGTCCACAATTCCCTTTAGATTCTAGCTAGGCTCAACAACGATCACCAATTCCTTCCAATTCTTGATCACCCTTATCTCTCTTTTTCTTCTTGACTTTGATCTCCCTCTTGGTCTCTCTTTCTCTTTCTCACGTTTGTTGCGTGTATAGGCTCAAAAATGAAGAAAAGGAATGAGTTGAAGCACATAAGGGGCCTTATATAGGCTTACTTAGTGGTGATTAATTGAAGTTAATCAAATGGGCATTAATTATTCTAATTTAATTGCTCTGAATTGAGTTTTAATTAAATCTACCATAAAATTCCAAAAATTCCATGTAACACCTAAATCAAGTCAATTTGTTATTCAGATGACGGTAAGGCCTTCAATTTGCAGAACAAAACAAAAATACAAATAGATATTTCTACTACGAACAAATTTAAACTCAAATAATGCAACACACATGCAATTAATTCAGGATTTCTTCTTAACTACTCATTAGGCATACTTAATCATGGATTATCAGTTAATCATGGGCCGAGTTTGTTACAGTTTTCTCCCTTTAAAGAGTTTGGTCTTCCAAACTCGAATTACCTTCATTTTGGAAGAATGTCGAGTCTAGAGAGAACAAATCTAGGTATCTCTTCATCATATCTTCCTCGGTCTCCCATGTCGCATAAGTCCCTCCATGATTTTGCCAATCAACCTTCACCAATGGAATTTCTTTGTTCCTTAGTCTTTTGATTCAACGATTAACAACTCGTATTGGCCATTTCTTGTAAGTAAAATCATCTTTTAGAAGCACATGAGTTAGTTCAATCACATGGAATGGATCTCTCAAATACTCTCAAAGCATAGATATGTGAAAAACATTATACATATGCTCCATGACTAGCAGCAAGGCTACCCGATACGTCACCGGATTGATTTTCTCAAGGATTTCATATGGCCCAATATATCTCAGTGCTAGCTTGCCTTTCACTCCAAACCGCGTTTGGCCTTTCATAAGGGTTAATTTAATAAACACGTGATTCCTGACTTCATATTCTCTTTCTCTTCTCTAGACATCCACATAACTATTATGGCGGCTCTGTGCAATTTTCAATCATTGCTGAATTAGTTTCACCTTTTCATTTGTTTCTTGCACAAGTTCCGATCCTAACAATGGCCTATCACCTACCTCGGCCCAACAAATTGAAGAATGGAACTTTCTACCATATAAAGCTTCATAAGAAGCCATGTCGATACTTGAATAGTAGTTGTTGTTATACACAAACTCGGCCAATGGTAAGTAGGTCTCCCAACTACCTTGGAAATCTAGGGCACACATCCGTAACAAGTCTTCCAGTGTTTGAATGGTCCGTTCAGGTTGGCCATATGTCCATGGGTGATAAGCATTGCTTAGTCTCAATTCAATCCCCAAAGCTTGTTGTAGACTCTGCCAGAATCTTGAAGTGAACTTAGGATCTCTGTTAGATACAATAGACATTGGCACACCGTGTAATCTCACAATCTCATTTACATATAGGTTAGCTAGCTTATCCACATTATAAAAAGCTTTCACAGGTAGGAAATGAGCAGATTTAGTCAAACGACCAACTATGACCCAAATAGAATCCATACCTCGGGAAGAGCGAGGTAATCCCACAATGAAGTCCATAGTAATGTGCTCCCATTTCCATTCTGGTAGTGGAAGCGGTTGTAACAGTCTAGCAGGTCGTTGATGTTCAGCTTTTACTTGTTGGCAATGCAAGCATTTAGTCACATAATAAGCAATATTTATCTTCATTCCAGGCCACCAGAAGTTTTGCTTCAAATCTTTGTACATTTTCGTGTTATCCGGATGCATAGCAAATTTTGAATTGCGAGCTTCGGCCATAACTTGCTTCCTTAAGTTTAGATAGTCCATAGTCGATTATAAAATTTCAACACATTGTTCTCCAACACAAATCCTAGTTTTGGTTTTGAATCAATCTCATCAAAAATTTTCTTCAAGACCTCATCTTCACATTGTTTCTCTGTAATCTCTTTAATGACTATAGGTTAAGCAGAAGTAGCGGCTAAGATTCCACCATGTTCTCGCAATACAATTTTAATTTCATTTTTCTCCAAGTTACATAACAATTCTCTCTGCTTGGTGAGCAAACATGACAAATTACTAACGAATTTTCTACTCAAAGCATCCACAACTGTGTTTGCTTTCCCAGGATGGTTCACAATCTATAAGTTATAATCTTTAATCAATTCTAAGCATCTCTGTTGTCTCATGTTCAGTTCCTTTTAGGTGAAGAAATATTTCAAACTTTTATGATCCATATATACTTCACAAGTCACTCCATACAGATAATGGCGCCAAATTTTTAATGTAAAAACCACAGTTGCCAATTCAAAGACATGAGTTGGGTAATTCTTTTCGTGTGGGCAGAGTTGTCGAGAAGTGTAAGCAATCACTTTCCCATTTTGCATTAATACACACCCAAACCTTTGTACGAAGCATCGTTGTAAATTTGAAACCCATCAATACCATTTGGCAAATTTAAAATTGGTGTAGTTACTAACCTGGTCTTTAATTCTAGGAAAACAGACTCTCTTTGATCAGTCCAATCAAATGGTGTAGTTTTTTTGTGTTAATTGAGTGAGTGGCAAAGCAAGCTTGGAGAAATCTTTCACAAGTCGGCGATAATAGCCTGCAAGTCCCAGAAAACTTCTAACTTCTGACACATTACTTGGTCTTAGCTAGCCCACAATGGCTTCAATCTTCTGTGGGTCTACTAATATGCCGTCTTTGTTGATTACATGTCCTAGAAATGCTACACTGTTAGGCCAGAATTCACATTTGGACAGTTTTGCATACAACTTATTTTCTCTTAAAGTCTGTAAAGCAGTTTTTAGATGATTTTCATGTTCTTCCCTACTTTTGGAGTAAATCAAAATATCATCAATAAACATAACAACAAACTCATCAAGAAATTGTTTGACCACGCTATTCATTAGGTCCATAAAAGCTACAGGCGCATTAATTACCCTAAACGGCATCACCAGAAACTCATAGGGCTCATATCTAGTCTGGAAGACAGTTTTCTCTATGTCTTCGGATTTAACTTTCAATTGGTGGTATCCGGATCTAAGGTCAATTTTTGAAAAGACTTGGGCTCTCTGGAGTTGGTCAAACAAATTGGGGCAATAGATATTTATTTTTGATAGTGTAGACACCCCATTTTTGACCGCCCTTAAGACTTGGGCGCTACTGATTGATTATTTGATGGTGCAGGCTATGTTGTGCAAATGTTCAATTTCTTCGGCAAGGAGAGAGAGTCAAATCCCAACCTTACACCCCCCTTTTTTGGACCAAAACTATTTTGTCCAAAATGATTTTTAGACCTTAAAACTCTCTATTTCAAAATATTTTTGGAAAACGTTTCTACGATGTTCCGAGGCTCGCATTTCGTTAAATGTTGCGCCTTTTGGTAAATCGAGCAAGCAAAAAATGAAGGAGAGGTAAACTCTTTGAAAAAATCTTTAAAACATCTTGTTTAGAGGTTTGGAGTTGAAGAAAATGGGAGGAGAGGGAAGAAACCTAGTTGGGGGAAGAAGTTGGGCATGAACCGTTAAGAGAGAGTCGAGCAGTCCTCGCTAAATCAGGCCTATCCTTTTATACACTTGGATTTCAGCTATAAGGCCACCACCATTGGAAATTGGACTTCTGGGGCTTCAATTTACACTCAAGAATCTCCTTAAGCCAAGGCCAGATGAGGGAGATATGGCTGGTTGAAGTTGTGCATCAATCCGATTGAGCTGAAAATGAGCAATCATCACTAAAATGAGCATAACTTCTTGCACACTTGGAATTTTGATATGAGGCTTCCACCATTGGAAACAAGACTTCCAGGACTTCAATTTAGGCTCAGGAATTACCTGCAAAAGAGTCCATATGATGGAGATATGCTTGCTTGAAGTTGGGGCCAGGGACTAGTTTTTGCTGTCAGCCACTAGGGGAGTGTGCCGGCCACAAATGGAGTTTACTGGGCATAGGTTGGCCAGAAGTGACCCTTGTCGGCCACTATTAGTGGCTGGTCGGCCATCAATGGTGGCCGGTTGGCCACAAGTGTCTAGAAAGCTCAAAATTTGTAGATATTTCTCCTCCATCTATCCTACACTGTGCCAGCTGTAACGCCCTAAAAAAAAACGCATAAATCATCCAACAATAGCATGCTTAGACATAAGAAAATAAAGCATAAATATATTCCATCAGAGTAATCATTACAAAATGTATTACATGTTGACAACGAAAGTAAATGTCCCAAGGGCTTACAATTTTCCAAGTCAACACTTGGTTACAAAAAGAGAGTACTAACTATATACAAAGAAAGCCCTTGGCTTGATAGTACTAACTCTATACAAAGAAAGCCCTTGGCTTGATATACATGTAATACATCAAAAGAAAACAAAACAACAGAAACAGTCTGTCTGCCTCTAGCCTCCCAAGCTATGTCCTTGGAGGTGGCATGCTACCTGTACCTGAAAATGATGTCCCATAAAGGGTGAGCCACAGCCTAGTAGAAATATACTAAACCAACTATAAACAATGACTAAAATAATAGCATTCAATAGATGGTCCACACTTGTATTCCAACGTGTGTCGTATTACAGTTTCACGACAATCATGCCCATGGCACACTTCAGTTTCCATTTCTTATTCAACTTTGAGTTTGAAAACAAGGCTAAGAACCTAGCCAAATAACGTAATGAGATTAAGACTCGTCTTTAAAACACTTTCCAAATTCATGATGGATACACATTTTGGTGCTGTATCAATAACACATAGAAACACTTCTATACTTCACAATTGATAACGATATACATTTTAGTGCTATATCAAATCAATTCAAACACTTCCATAATCCACACTTGATACACATTGTAGTGCTGTATTAATGTCACACGAAATCCGATTTAGAGGACCATCCCCTATCTTCCCCTAACTTGTGGAGTACATCCCCTATCTCCTCCCACACACAATGTATATAAACATAGATCATATACATAATCAATCAATACATAAAGTTAATGTATTATTCCAACTGCTATACTCGATAGCATACTCAATCGATTAGTTTTAGTTTGCCTAATCATCATGCATTGTCTACAACAATCAAGACTATCCTCCACCAATAGCCCAAAGCAGTTATTTCTAAACAGAAAATAAATGTGCCAAATGGATAAAATATCAACATTTCAACTAGGTGAGTGATAAATGATCCAACTACACCCTTTAATCCCATATGTTCCCAATTTCAACATTCTCAATTCAACTTCTCATTTCTCAAAATTAATTTCACAAATTAATTCATCAATGTAATTAGGGCATTTTCCATAATTAACAAAACAACCCTAAGGTTCCATTTCTATCAATAACCCAACATTTATCTCATTTCTCCATGCTAAACATGCATATAGGCTTATATAAATAAAACCCCATCTTTTGTAAAATTACACAAAGACTCAAACTTTCTCAAAATTACCCAACAATCCCCAACATATCAAAATGTTAAAATTTAAAGACAAAGCTCATAAGGAGGAGTAGGATATCCCTACCTCGAAGTTAGAGCTTAAATGGAGAAGAAGACCAAAACCAAAGTGCTCCAAACTCCAAACTTTTCGGATCAAAACGAAGCCCTCGATGATCAACACGCTTTTTACAAAGGCCGAAGGATAGGAGAACACTCTAACTAGATCAAACCCTAGAGAGAAGGGAAATCCTAGAGACAGAGGCTCTGAAAAGTGTTTTTAGAAAGTAAGAGAGAGAGAGTGAATGTAAACAGTGATTAAAAAATGCCCAGCTGACCACTGATATACGACACTCCCGCTCGAGCGGATAATAGAACGCTCGAGCGTCAAGCACAAAAATCTGGACACGCTCGAGCTCAAGAAGGCCCGGTCGAGCTCTAAGACACAAGAATAGAATACATCCGCTCGAGCACGAAAACCAGTCCGCTCGAGCGTAGATTTCCCCCTCCCAGAACTTTCACAGACAAAGCACTACCTGCTCGAGCGCCAACATACCCGCTCGAATGCGACCCGCTCGAGCGTAGGAAACCTGCTCGAGTTTGAAAAACACACCTGCAGAAGTTTTGCAGGGACACGAGATACTGGGAGTGTGTAAATCCCGCTCGAGCGCAAGAAGGCCCGCTCGAGCGGACAACCAAAAACCAAAACTCTGCTCAAGGGCATAATGACCCGCTCGAGCGTAACACCAAAAACCTGGGCAACTACACTAGAGACCAAAACTCAACCTACTTGTTCGAAACACGCTCAAC
Organism: Camellia sinensis; assembly: GCF_055761805.1. Taxonomy (NCBI): domain Eukaryota; kingdom Viridiplantae; phylum Streptophyta; class Magnoliopsida; order Ericales; family Theaceae; genus Camellia; species Camellia sinensis. The sequence continues at coordinate 77,385,623 of NC_138970.1, forward strand.
ACAACCTAAAACTCAAATATATGGAATTAAAGGATGACAACAAGATAAACAACCACCAACTCCATGGAACCAAAGTTCGGAATACAATAATTACAGAAAGGGAAAACCGAAATCGCTATAACCTTCCCCCCTTAAAGAATTTCATCCCCGAAATTAAATACAAGTTCTTCAAAAACAAGATTTTCTCAATTCCCAACAATATTACTTCATAATATTAAACAACCCGGCCCATTACCGGCCAATCTCATCTCTTTTCAAGAGGCAAATCACATTGTATATAACAACCTGCATTACCAACATGCATTCCTTTGAAATTTTACCAATTTCATCACATTCTCCATAATTCTATAACACTTGCAACATTAATATCATGCTTGCATTTCCACAATATATTTAACATACACAATGTTAAAAATAACTCCCATCAATCACAACATATACAATGTTTTACAACTTAAGACATATTCAATGCTTTTAAAGTTCACAATATTACAAAATTACTAATGCATGATTAAACATCAGCAAACAAATCTGGATATTTCGCGGACCTCCAACTCACGTTCCCAAGTGGCTTCCTCCACTTCGTGATGTTTCCACAAAACCTTTACCAAGGGAATGGTCTTGCGTCGCAAGACTTGATCCTGCCTATCCAAGACCTGAACCGGTCTCTCTTCATACGAGGCATCCTCATCTACTTCTAAGTCAATCCAATCCAATACATGCGATGGATCCGGCCCATACTTCCGAAGCATACTCACATGAAACACGTCATGCACTTCAGACAACTGCGGCGGCAAAGCCAAACGATAAGCAACCTCCCCAATCCTCTCAACGATCTCAAAGGGACCGAAAAATTGAGGAAATAACTTCCCACTCTTCCCAAACCTCCTACGGTTGGCATAACTCTTTTGACGACTCTGGGCTGTAACAGGCCTCCTACGGATAAGCTCGACTTTCTCCGTCGTTTCTCTCACCAACTCCGGGCCCAACAAAGGTGCATCACCCACCTCGGCCTAACAAACTGGAGACCTACACGGTCGGCCATATAGGGCCTTAAACGGTGCCATACCGATACTAGACTGGAAACTGTTGTTGTAGGCAAACTCCACCAAGGGCAAGTGCGTCTCCCAAGACCCACTAAAGTCAAGAACACAACCCCGAAGCATATCCTCAAGGATCTGAATAGTACGCTTGGACTGCCCGTCAGTCTGAGGATGATAAGCCGTGCTAAAGGTCAATCTAGTGCCCAAGGCACTCTGCAAGCTCTGCCACAATCTAGCAGTAAAACAAGGGTCTCTATCTGAGACGATCGTCACTGGGACCCCGTGCAACCTCACTATGTCCCGAATATACAAGTCGGTAAGATGATCTACCGAATCTCTCACGCGCATAGGAATGAAGTGCGCCGACTTAGTTAACCGATCTACAACCACCCAAATAGCATCACTACCCCGCTGAGTCCTCGGAAGACCTACAACGAAGTCCATAGTGACATGCTCCCACTTCCACTCGGTAATAGGCAAGGGTTGCAACAAAGCCGCTGCCCTCTGATGCTCGGCCTTCACTTGCTGACAAGTAAGGCACTTAGACACGAAAACCGCCACATCCTTCTTCATACCCCGCCACCAAAACTGGCGACCCAAATCTCGATACATCTTAGTGCCTCCTGGATGCCCCGCAAGGCGTGAATGGTGAAACTCTCAGAGTACTTCCTCTAGGCAAGACTCTGGCACAAACAAACGGTCTCGGTATCTCACACTCTGGTCGGGATACACCGTTAAACCCTTCTCTACTTTCCCACTAGAGATCTTCTCTTGGAAGGACTCTACCTTAAGGTCATCTCTCTGTGCCTCTAACACTCGAGTCACAAGTGTAGGCTGCCCAACAACAGAAAATAAGGCCGCAACCTCAACGGATTCGCCCAAAAGCAAATCAAACTCGCCAAGTGCACCCAACATCTCCCACTCCCGGATGGCTATACAAGCTACATCACTAATGGATTTCCTGCTAAGGGCATCGGTCACTACATTGGCCTTTCCCGGATGATAGTGCAACTCGAAGTCGTAATCCTCAATAAACTCCATCCACCTCCTCTGCCTCAAGGTCAAGTCTCTCTGTGTAAATAGATACTTCAAACTCTTATGATCCGAGGACACCTCAAACCTCTCCCCATAAAGGTAGTGCCTCCAGATTTTCAAGGCAAAGATCACAGCTGCTAGTTCTAAGTCATGTGTAGGGTAATTCTTCTCGTGTATTTTCAACTGACGTGAGCCATAGGCTACCATTTTCCCCTCCTGCATTAACACACAACCCAAACCCTCTCGTGAGGCATCACAATAAACCACATAACCGAACCCTCTCTCCGGAATAATCAGGACCAGAGCGGTGGTCAATTTAACTTTCAGCTCTTGGAACAACTTTTCACAAGTCTCACTCCACACAAATTTGACTCCCTTCCGAGTCAATCTAGTTGTGGACGCGCCCTCGGGCCTTATGGCGTCACAGTTCGGACTCCCTTTTGTGTTACGGTTCTTAGTCTGAACCAAAGAGTCTAAATCTGACAAATCATTTTGAGAAAATAGATTTTTAGAAAAGAAGTGCCAAACATGGACTGCTTTGCCAGATACAGAGTCGCCACCTAAATTTTTTTTAATGGGGGAATTTAGGAAACCCTGACTCGTTTTCCTAAGGCCACGTGTCCATCATTACCAAAGTTGCCGCGGCTCGGGAACTTGGGTACGATTGGGGAAGGTCAGCTATGAGCACCCCCTCTCGCCCGATTCGAAGATCGGCCTCTACTAACCACGATATCCAATTTTGAAAATGTTATGTGTTCTTATTCCAGTTATTAGCCTAGATTTACTACGCGATGCGCATAGCAAAACAAGTATAGACTAGATCGCCTAATTTGGAACAAAGCATCGCATATCCTTTTTTGGAAAATGTTTTGAAATTTGCTACTCGCGAGTAGGCTAAAACACGGATTTTGATGAGTTGTTCCAACTCAAGCAATCCAACCTTCACCCACAGGCATTCAGGCAGTTCATATCACATAAGCATCTAGCCACATGGTAAGCATGCTGTCATGTTAACATTCAAACTCGTGCGAGATGCTAAAGCACAAAATACTTACAGTGTACTCCAAGCCAAAACAAAGAACTCGTTAGCAATCAATGTATGATCCAAGTCCATGTTAAGTGCCTAATGCAACGCATACAGAATGCAATTAGGATAGGCTCGGCTAATCCTAGGTTGGCATGTGAAATGCAACCATTTGATGCACATATTCAAGTTAGATTTGAAATACTTATGTAGTTAGCATGATGCGCTGAGCCTAGTGCATGCAATACTGATGAATGATGCACGCATGCATAGCATAAGGTATGCTAAATTAAATATGTCCTACTACTAACCATCAAAGTAGGTAAGTAAGAGGGAGAAAGAAATGGGGGTTGGAAAACATGCGCACATGCACCCACACTTATTACAAATTCGCCCTCGCTCGGAGGGACCAAAAGAATAATACAATTGATTAACCTACAAGCTAATTAATTATTACAGACAAATTAAACTAGCTAAGCAAATTAACTAATCTAATAAAACGGTAAACAGCCTGAGGAAGAGGGCCCAATGTAATGCATGCTCGGTTCCGTTCGGAAGTCCACTGCCATGCACAAGTTGCCTCTGTTTTTACTATTTGGCACCTCTAAAAATTGCACAAACTCCAAGGTTGCTTTTCTGAGTGCTGTGGAACACCACCGGCCATGAGGAATGGTCACCGGCCATGGGGAATGGTCATCGACCACCTGTGAAGATATCGACCACAAATTGTTGGTCGGTCGGCACTGTATGTAGCCGACCGGCCAAAACTTCCTGCAGAACCTGTTTTGACAGCAGCAGAGGGCAAAACAAGGCATAGCAATGTATTTCAAGCAAATGTGTGCACCAACACATCCTTTATCATGTTTGTGACTTAAAGGGACATGATTCTCGATTCTCAGACCACCAATCGCGCCTTTTAATGCGTGATGGCCCAAGAAACCAAGTATGCACTTTGATTTCAAATGAGATGCATATCAAACAAACAAGTGAGGCTCAACCTCTATCATACTCAATTCAAGAGGCAAAGCATGCATGCCAATGCAATGCAACCTAGGCATGTTAACTAAGTATACAACATGGGCATGCAATGCACAATGCATACTAGGCATACAACCTATGCAAGCAAGCATGCAAGGCATGAGGCAATGCAAACCAACAAGTGTGCAAGATGCGATGTGAATGTTCAAGCATGCAACAACACATGGAGCAAACATGTTTAAAAACCTAAACATGTAACAACACACAAGTATGCAACAACGCACAAGGTGAGCATGCAACAACATGCGAATAATGGGCTTAATCTAATTTGGGCAGCTTTATACTAAGTCCAAAACAGTGGCCAATTGCTAAGAGAATGAGGACCAAATAACATGCAAGCATGCATGTACCCAAGGACCAACACTTAGGCATTGAAGAGAAACTCTCAAGCACACTTAAGAGGATGAAAACATCGACAAATGGCATGCATTATAAGCTCTGAAAATCAAGTCATGAAAGGTGCCGAACCAACTAGACAAGACAAACAAGGCATGCAAGCAAAGCCAAAATTCAAGGCAAGCCAAAGGTGTATTGAACTACACTTAGCAAAATCGAACATGGCATGAATTAAGCAACCAAAATTAGAGTTTTAGCATATTAAGACAAAGCCAATAACACATCTAGATGGCATCTAAATGGCTTAAACATGCAAGCATATGCACAAGGGGCATAAGACAACAACCTTTTAACACATTAAAGGAGCATCAAATGCAAGCGTGCAAGCATGTCATGAAGACTAAAATGACATGTTAAATGGTTCCAAACCACTGGAATAATGCAAGTAATGCATGCCCATGGTTCATACACTTGAGGCTTACAAGCTAAGAATGCAAAGAGGCTAAACAAAGCATGGCTAAGACAACCTACATCAGACCTTAAGCATGGCAAAATGAGCCTAAAAGCTTCACAAAGCTTGGCCAAAACAAGCAAGCATGGTAATCTACATGCTAAGTACATGTTAAGGCAAATGATGACATTACAAGACATGTATGCTAAACAAGCATGGTGTGCCTAAACCAACATAAAACAGTGCTATAGCATGGAAAAATAACACTAAATAGCAGCTAAGATATGGCCAACATGAACCTAAATAAGATGCTCACTCAAGATGCTAAAATGGCCCTTTTCAAGGACAACAAGGAGAGGCGGTGGCCCTCTCCTTCTTAGGACCTCAAGGCACCATCCCCACCACTGAAATCTTGAGGGATTTCAGTGGTGAGGAGGCCTAAACAAGGTGGTCCCAGAGCTGAACCAAAATGGCATAAAATGGGGCCAAACAAGCCCTAAGAGGGGTCAAACAACCCCAAAGCTCAAAACACTCTTAAGCAACTATTTAGAGCAGGCAAAAATAAGACTTTTATATGTTATACACAAAGTCTAAAAACAATTGCAAGATAGGTGAAAAAGCTATGCAAAAATGGGAGGGGTAAGATTGTTACCCTTGTAGACCCTCTTCAAAAATGGAAGGCCAGCAGCTTCCTTAGGTTCAAACCAGTCCAAAACCTCCAAGAACAAGCCCCTTATGTCTCAGCAACTAAGGTATGGTGTAATGGTAGGTGTTTGTGTGCAAAACTAAGACTAAACACACACACAAAACACTCAAGAGAGGGAGAGATATAGAGATAGAGTATGAACAAACCCTAACCCTAAAACTCAAAGCTCTGAAAAATTTTGTAACCCTAACGGAGGGAGAAGAGGCTCCCTCTTATAGACAATCCCTCTTGTAAAGCTTTCCAAACAAGCTAGTCAAGAGGGAGATCCCTCCATACACGTGTATGGAGGGGAGTAAAGTGTATGCCAGCTAGCACAACTGGCATAAAAATATCTGCAAAAGCAGATGACAACGATCGGCCAGCCAAAAATGCAATTTGACCAAAATAGATGGCCGGTCGACTATCTAGAGTGCCGGTCGGCTAAACATTTGGCCGATGGCAACAAAACACAGCCGGTGGCCTCAAGCCATGGCCGGTGGAGTGTGGGGATGGCCAACAAGCCATTCCCTGCCCTCCAAAGCAAAAACACAAGTGTTTGGTGCAAAACCAAACACAAAACAGTCGAGTCGAGAGATCCTGAGGCAAGACGCATAGCCAAGACCTCCGGGGACTCAAGACGAACACAAACAAGGATGATCACCGAGTGTTCAAACGGTGACGTCCAAGTCTTGAGGATGGTCAAAAATGGGGTGTCTACACTAGTCAATGGCGAAGCTAGCCTGGAGAAATCCTTCACAAACCGGCGGTAATACCCAGCTAACCCCAGAAAACTGCAGATCTCAAACACACTCTTAGGCTGTGCCCAATCTTGCACTGCCTCAATCTTGGATTTATCAACAGACACGCCTTTCCCGGAAACCACATGGCCTAAGAACTTGACTTCCCCTAGCCAGAACTCACACTTCCCAAACTTGGCATACAGCCTATGGGTTCTAAGTAACTCAAGCACCACTCTCAAGTGTTCCTTGTGTTCCTCCTCTGAAGGTGAATAGATAAGAATGTCGTCCACGAAAACAACCACAAAACGATCTAAGAATTCCTGGAAGATCCAGTTCATCAAGTCCATAAAGACTGCCGGTGCATTGGTGAGCCCAAACGGCATCACCAGAAACTCATAGTGGCCATACCGCGTATGGAATGCCTTCTTTAGAATATCCTCCTCCCTGACCCTCAACTGGTGGTAACCCGATCTCAAGTCTATCTTAGAGAAACAACGGGACCCCTTCAACTGGTCAAACAGATCATCTATACGGGGCATAGGGTACTTATTCTTAACCGTAGCCCGATTCAACTTCTGGTAATCTATACAAAGTCTCAAGGCACCATCTTTTTTTTTAGCAAAGAGGGCCAGTGCTCCCCATGGCGAAACACTAGGGCGAATGAAGCCCTTATCTAGCAATTCTTGTAGCTGAATCTTCAACTCACTCAACTCGGCTGGGGAAAAACGATAAGGTGCCATAGAAATCGGCGCCGTGCTGGGCACTAAATCAATAGAGAACTCGATCTCTCGATGAGGTGGCAAACTAACGAGATCCTCGAGAAAGACATCCGAATACTCACAAACCACTCTCGGCAATACAATCTGGGTCTTATTACACTCACTACTCATAAAGCTAGCAAGAAGACCACTAAGTTCACTCCGCCCTCGCAGATCATACACTGGTGGCAACACACTACCAACCCGATCCCCCAAGAAATGGAAACACTCCCCGCTCAAGGTACATGCTGTAACCCTCTGGCGGTAGCAATCGATAACAACCTGGTATGACGATAGCCAGTCCATACCCAAAATAACATCAAAACCCGTCATGGGCATAACTACAAAAGGAAACGGAAGCCAGCGATCGGCGACTTCTATATCACAACCCCTACATCTTTGTTTCAAAATCAACTCACCCCCAATAGGTGACACTACACAAATAGGAGATGCTAACTGTGCCAACTCCAATCCCAAAATAGATGCAAATGCAGCAGATACAAAAGAATGAGGTGCACCCGTATCAATCAATACACTAGCAACCGAGTTGCAAAATAAGAAGGTACCTCTCACAACTGATGGAGTAGGTACAAGATCCTACGCGGTAACAGCATACACGCGCCCAGTAGGCCCCTGATCCACCTGCTCACCCCTCGGAGCATACGACTGCTGCACAGACTAGGACGACGAGGCTCCCGGATTGGCCCTCGAGGCCTGCACAGACTGAGCTGGCTGAAAACCCTACGTCTGCCTAGAACCAGACGCGCCCGAAGTGGCACTCAACTGTGGGCAAAATCTTTTCAGGTGCCTAGGCTAACCACACTGATAACAAGACAAGGGCTGGCCCCTGTCCTGACTCTGGCTCTACGGTCTAGCTGAAGATAAAGCAGCTCTCTGACCTCCTCCCCTCTGTGGGCAAACCAAAGCCTTGTGGCCCAATTGACCACACTTGTAACAGGTGAAATCTCCTTGATTGCCTCTCCCCGAGCCTGCACTCGACACTAGAAAGGTCGATTTAGCAACACCACCCTGAGACTGCTGAGGGTTAGCACCCATCTGTCTCCTGCCATCCCCCTGACCATCCTGGCTCCTCTTGGAGCCTCTTTGTCCCTCCTCCTCTTGCATCATGATCTCCATATGGGCTGCAGCATTAACCAAGCACCCATAGTCTCGAATCATAGAACCCCCAACTCTCATCTTGAGGCCGCGCCTCAACCTCTTCTCAAACTCGATATAGCGACGTTCCTTGGACGCCACAAGTTCAGGTGCGAACCTGGACAAGCTAGTAAAAGCAGCCTCATACTTGGCCACTGAAGAACTCAACTACAAAAGCTGGCAGAACTGGTCTCTCAGCTTCTCCCTGACTGCTGGAGATAAGTACTTCTCCTGAAAAGCCTCCACAAAAGCCTCCCACGTGCCAGCAATACGGCCTCTCATGTATTTCTACCACTGACCCGCACCCCCTTTAAGCTGGAAGGATGCCAAGGTCACTTTCAACGCGCCGTCCTCGATGCCGAGCATCTCGAACGTCTTACTCAACTACTCCAGGCACTCGTCAACCTTAAGTGGCTCCTTTGGATCCCCAATAAACTCGTCCAGGTTAGACCGGAAGAACTCCCTCTTCAAGAAGGAAGGCCCTGCCTCAACAACCTGGGCCTGCACTGGAGCCTGAACTGGATTCTTAGCTCTGAGAATACCCATAGACTCCCTCAAAGCATCGGCTATCCTTAGGGCTAAAGCGCCCATAGCCTCCTGACCTACTGGCTCAGCCACATTGGCCTAGCCAACCTCCTCCTGCTGTGCAGGAATATCATCGGGTAAAGGCATCTCCTGTCTACCACGTCTGCCACGTCTACCACCTCTTCCTCGTCCTGACATCAAAATAAAGGTAACGAGGAACATTAGCACATTCATAAGTGTGCCAAAACTAAACACTCGCGTCCTAATACATGGACAATTGTAATTCACTCCACGTAAGCACATAAACACATAAGCACTTACGAATTTCATTTCCGGATAATGATAGCCCTGAGGCGTTACTAGAGTTCCGGTTAGAAACAGCATTGATCAAGTGCTTTTCCCACAAGACTCACAGAAACCCAAGGATCCAATCAACATCCTTGAAACTAAATCCCATACCCAAGTAGTCACATAAACATGTTATCAACTAAACACATAATGTCACACATAAGTCTCTAACAAGCGAGACAAACCCATTGTGATACTAATCACTTCCCACATACCCAAGGTATTCGAACCCGGTACGCTCTGATACCAAGTTGTAATGCCCTCAAAATAAACCCATAAATCATCCAACAATAGCATGCTTAGACATAAGACAATAAAGCAAAAATATATTCCATCAGAGTAATCATTACAAAATGTATTACATGTTGACAACGAAAGTAAATGCCCTAAGGGCTTACAACTTTCCAAGTCAACACTTGGTTACAAAAAGAGAGTACTAACTCTATACAAAGAAAGCCCTTGGCTTGATATACATGTAATACATCAAAACAAAACAAAACAACAGAAACAGTCTGTCTGCCTTTAGCCTCCCAAGCTATGTCTTTGGAGGTGGCATGCTACCTGTACCTGAAAATGATATCCCATAAAGGGTGAGCCACAGCCCAGTAGAAATATACTAAACCAACTATAAACAATGACTAAAATAATAGCATTCAATAGATGGTCCACACTTGTATTCCAACGTGTGTCGTATTACAGTTTCACGACAATCATGCCCATGGCACACTTCAGTTTCCATTTCTTATTCAACTTTGAGTTTGAAAACAAGGCTTAGAACCTAACCAAATAACTTAATGAGATTAAGACTCGTCTTTAAAACACTTTCCAAATTCATGATGGATACACATTTTGGTGCTGTATCAATAACACATAGAAACACTTCTATACTTCAAAATTGATAACGATATACATTTTAGTGCTATATCAAATCAATTCAAACACTTCCATAATCCACACTTGATACACATTGTAGTGCTATATCAATGTCACACGAAATCCGGTTTAGAGGACCATCCCCTATCTTCCCCTAACCTGTGGAGTACATCCCCTATCTCCTCCCACACACAATGTATATAAACATAGATCATATACATAATCAATCAATACATAAAGTTAATGTATTATTCCAACTGCTATACTCGATAGCATACTCAATCGATTAGTTTTAGTTTGCCTAATCATCATGCATTGTCTACAACAATCAAGACTATCCTCCACCAATAGCCCAAAGCAGTTATTTCTAAACATAAAATAAATGCGCCAAATGGATAAAATATCAACATTTCAACTAGGTGAGTGATAAATGATCCAACTACACCCTTTAATCCCATATGTTCCCAATTTCAACATTCTCAATTCAACTTCTCATTTCTCAAAATTAATTTCACAAATTAATTCATCAATGTAATTAGGGCATTTTCCATAATTAACAAAACAACCCTAAGGTTCCATTTCTATCGATAACCCAACATTTATCTCATTTCTCCATGCTAAACATGCATATAGGCTTATATAAATAAAACCCCATCTTTTGCAAAATTACACAAAGACCCAAACTTTCTCAAAATTACCCAACAATCCCCAACATATCAAAATGTTAAAATTTAAAGACAAAGCTCATAAAGAGGAGTAGGATATCCCTACCTCGAAGTTAGAGCTCAAATGGAGAAGAAGACCAAAACCAAAGTGCTCGAAACTCCAAACTTTTCGGATCAAAACGAAGCCCTCGACGATCAACACGCTTTTTACAAATGCCGAAGGATAGGAGAACACTCTAACTAGATCAAACCCTAGAGAAAAGGGAAATCCTAGAGAGAGAGGCTCTGAAAAGTGTTTTTAGAAAGTAAGAGAGAGAGAGTGAATGTAAAAAGTGTTTCAAAAATGCCCAGCTGCCCACTGATATATGACACTCCCGCTCGAGCGGATAATAGAATGCTCCAGCGGATAATAGAACGCTCGAGCGTCAAGCACAAAAATCTGGACACGCTCGAGCGCAAGAAGGCCCGCTCGAGCTCCAAGACACAAGAATAGAATACATCCGCTCGAGCGCGAAAACCAGTCCGCTTGAGCGTAGATTTCCCCCTCCCAGAACTTTCACAGACAAAGCACTACCCGCTCGAGCGCCAACATACCCGCTCGAGCGCTACCTGCTCGAGCGTAAGAAACCCGCTCGAGCGTGAAAAACACACCTGCAGAAGTTTTGTAGGGACACGAGATACTGGGAGTGTGTAAATCCCACTAGAGCCCAAGAAGGCCCGCTCGAGCGGACAACCAAAAAGCAAAACTCCGCTCGAGGGCATAATGACCCGCTCGAGCGTAACACCAAAAACCTGGGCAACTACACTAGAGACCAAAACTCAACCTACCTGTTCGAAACACGCCCAACACAGCCTAAAACTCAAATACATGGAATTAAAGGATGACAACAAGATAAACAACCACCAACTCCACGGAACCAAAGTACGGAATACAACAATTACAGAAAGGAAAAACCGGAATCGCTATAACTGTCCTGTTTTCAGATATTTTCGACCAAAGGCTCTCTTTTTTCTATATATAGAGTCCATATCTCACATATTGCAAGGTTAGCAAATTCTGGGAGCCTCTCTCTCTAAAAATCCTCTCTCTCTATAATTCTCTCTCTCTAGTTTCTGTCTCTCTTGCCCTTTTGTGCATACAAGTAGAGATGCACCTCTTCTTTGCCTAGACCCTTAACCAAACATCTTCATCTTGGAGATGAGGTTCTTTGAGGCTTGGTTTGAGCTTCTAAGGGTGGTTTAAGCTCAAAATTGTGACTAATTTTGTGCTGTGCTTCAAGAGGTAACATGCTTGCTTTGTAGACTTTGTTTTAATCAATTGCTTGGCTATCTTTTTACACTGTTTTGACCTGGTTTTTCAACCATAAAAAACTCTATTTTTAAGGTTTCAAAATGGTGGTTTATGTCTTGGTGGGTTAGGGGGTTGTCTCCTCTTTTTTCTCTTTGGCTTGTGAAGTCTTTTGTGCCATTTCTTACCACCTTTAAATCATGCTTTTTGGGCCTTTAAATCACTGAAATTCAAAGTTATTTCAGTTGTAAAAGGTATGTTTTGAAGTCCAAAAATGTAGGGGTTGGCCTTCCCTCATTGTGTCTCACTTGCATGCCTAGTTAGCATCCTATGGTAGCATGTTTTTGTGGTTTAACTTAGCTTAATACAAGCATGTTTTAGCTACTGTTTTGATTGGTTTTAGCTCTATTTTGGATTGTCTTGGTCATATGAGCCTTGTTTTGCATAGTTGTAGTGCAAATAGCTTCACTAGCGTGGCATTCTAGCCCTTTAAACTTGATTTGCTTGCGATGGTTGCATGTTGAAGTGTCTTTGTACATGTAATTTTAGTGTTTATAGCTCTATCACATGCTCATTTGCTTCACTCTTTCATTGCTTTTTTAGAGTTGCTCTTGAGTCTTGTTTGCAAGCTAACATGTGAGCATGTTTTTCTAGCCTTTTATGCTTCAATATTAGCATGTTTTAGCCACTGTTTTGGCATGTTTTAACTCTGTCCAGAGCTGGTTTGGTCAGTTGAGCTTTGTATTGCATGCCTATAGTGTTGTGATCTTCACTAGCTTAATGAGTTAGACTTTTTAGCATGTTGTGCATGAGTTGCTTACATGTTGTAGTATCATTTTGCATGCCCTTTTAGCATTGAAATATCTATAACCTCCCTAATTTCTTCACTTTTCCATTTTCTTTGAGGTTGGTTAGCCTTAAGGTTGTGTTTAAGCTTGAGATTGAGACTGGTGTTTAATGGTTTTAATCCTCTTTTGAGCAAGATAAGCATGTTGTGTTGCATTGCATGTGTTTGGATCAGACGTTAATCCAAACACAAGGAAAATGGGACGTTTCATACTCAAAGTGATGAAACGTGTCATTTTTCTTGGTCGTTGTCACCCTTGATCATGCATGATAAGGTGGTGGTTGTTTTGGTCTTGTTTGTGCATTCATTGACTTTGCACAAACTTGGTTCTTTGGCCATCATGCATGAAAATGCTTGATTGGTGGCTTGAGAGCTAAGAACTACACTCCTTTGAGCTTGAGAAATGATAAGAAGGATAGTAGTACACACTGTAGACACCCCATTTTTGACCATCCTCAAGACTTCGACGTCATCGTTTGAACACTCGATGATCATCCATACTCGTGTTCGTTTTGAGTTCCCGAAGGTCTCGGCCGCGCGCCTTGCCTTAAGATCTCTCAATTTGTGTGTTTGTGCATTCAAGGACTTGTGGTTTTGCTTCTGAGGGAAGAGGGTGGCTTGTTAGCCATCCCTACAACCCATCGGCCAAGGCCTTGTGCCATCGGCCTTGTTTTCTTGCCATCGGCCATAAGTGTTGGCCGATCGGCACTCTTTTTGGTTGATCGACCATATTTTCTGGCTGAGACCTTTCTATCTGCTTTTTCAGATATTTTTGTGCCAGCTGTGACAGCTAGTGAGCACAATTTTCATCCTCCATACACGTGTATGGAGGGATTGAATCAAGACTCAAGCTTGTTCAACAAGCTTGATAATTGAATTTATATAAGAAGGGAGACCCCTCTCCCTTTCCAGAGGTTTTGAAAAGTTGATATAGAAGTTATATCTCTCTCTCTCTCTCTCTATATATATATATATATATATTTGCACTTGTTTGTGCTCAAAAGTGTAATTTCTTCACACTTTTGCACTAAAGCACCTATTAGAACACCATCCTTTTGTTGCTGAGGTACTTAGGAGCTGGTGTTAGTGTTTTTGGATTGGTTTAAACTCAGAAAATCTACTAGAGTTGTGGCCTTGAAGGTGTTTTTCAAGGGTGAGTCAATTAGCCTTTAAACCCTTGTTTTGGTTTAAGCTATTGGACCTATTTGCATGCTGATTTAAGCTTAACTTTCTACTACAAAAAGTTCTGATTTTGCATGCTTGTAATGTTTGTTTAAGGTCACTTTTGTGTTGGGGGTAGTCTACCCCCTCCCCCCTTTAGGCCTTGTTTGGCCTTGTTTTGTGCCTTCCTTTTAAGCTATTGGAGCCACCTTGTTTTGACCTTCTCACTACTGAAATCTAGAGGATTTTTAGTGGTGGAAAGGTGGTTTTGAGGTCCCAAATAGGAGAGGGTCATCCGCTCTCCTTGTGTCTTGTTTGCTTGTATAGATGGCTCATCAAAGTAGCATGTTTGTCTAGCATGTTTTGGTTCCATTTCAGCAAGTTTTTGGTGTTATTATAGCATGCCTCAACTCAGTTTTAGGTTGGTTTGATAGCATCTTGCATGCTTCATATACTTGTAGTGCAATCTTGCATGCTAGCATAACGTGCATCATGTGTTTGGACCATCATTCTTGTATGTTTTGGCTCAACTCCAAGAAGCTTTTAGCCTTGTTTTACCATTCTTAAGCTCTGATTTGTGTTGTTTTGATCATGCATGCATTGCTTTGTATAGCCATGGTTCAATCTAGCTTGTTAGCTTTGTGTATCAAGTCCACTAGCATGCATTGCTTGGGCTACTTTCATGATTTGGAATCATTTGTTGTGTAATTTCAGAGCATGTTTCATTGCCATGCCCTTAAATTTGTCACTTTTTCAATGCTTTGAAGAGTTGGTGTTTTATGCATTAAGAATGGGTCATTGTGCATGCCACCATGCTTAGGCCTTTGGGCTATCATTTTAGTGTATTTTTGGTCTTGTTTTGCCATAATATAACTCTGATTTTTGTGGGTAGAGTCATCGCATTATTGGTCTTGGTAGCTGTAGTGTAACCACCCTTACTGGCCTTAAATGCATCATGCCTTATTTCCTTTATGTTGGCTTGTTTTGGCTTTGCTCCATGCATGTTTTAGACTCATTTTGGCATGATCTAGGACTGTTTTGGGTTGTACTTGTCATATGCTTCATGTTTTGTATAGCTATGGTGTAAGTCCCTTTTGCTAGCTTCAATCTTTGAGCCTCCTAGCATGCCATACTTGTGCTGCTTAAGTGGTTTGGCACCATTTCATACACCATTTTAGAGCATGTAATGTTGTCACATGTCCATGCTTCTCACTCTTTAAGTGCTCTTGAGAGTTATCCTCCTATGCCTTAATGCTTGAGCCATTTGGCATGCATGCTTGTCTTGCATTCCATGCCTTCATTTCAACATTTTGGCCACTGATTTGGGCATGATTGAGGTCTGTCCATTTTAGTTTAAGTCCATTTTTGCATGTTGTTGCATGTTTATTGTATTGCTTGGTACATTGCATGTTGTTGCATGCTAGTGGCATTACATGACATTATAATTTGCATGTTGTTGCATGTTGATTAGATAGCATGTTGTTACATGCTTGTTCCATTGTATTGTTATTGCATGTTTGAGTTGCATTGCATGATGCTTGCATGCTCATGTTGCATTACATTGTTTGCATTGCATTAGCTTTGTTAAGTTATGCATGCATTGCATTGTGTTTGGTTTGGGTGTTAAGCCAAACACGAGAAACGAGGGACGTTTCATACTTGAAGTGATGAAACGTGCCTCCATTCTCGATCGCCGATACTCTTGATCAAACATGATAGAGTTTAAGGCATTTATGTGTTTTTGTGCATTTCATTCACATTGAATTGTGCAACTCGGCCTCTTTGGCCATCATGCATCGAAATGCGTGATTGATGGCTTGAGAGCCAAGCACTACACACATTTGAGCGTTAGACATGATAAGGGGTGTAGTTGCACACACATTTTCTTTCAAATACATTGCCATGCCTCTATTTGTGCTCTGTCGCAGCAAAAAGGAGAGTTTGCAGGAAGAGATGGCCGATCGGCTATAAATATTTGGCCGATAGCCTCAAAATTGGTCGATGACCTTTATCCTTTGGCCGATGGCCATGTCCCTTGGCCGATGACCTCTCAGCATGTCCATGAAGTGGATTAGAAGTGTTTTGGAGATTGACATAATTTTTAGAAGTCTAAAATAGTGCAAACAGAGGCAACATGAGGCATGGTAACGAATTTCCGGGAGGACGCGACCGAGCATGTATCATTCATCATTCCGAGGCAGAGCTGTAGCAGCCTATTTAGTTTCATACTTAGTTGGTTTTGTAACTTAATTGATTTGTTTAATTAGTTAAGAGTTTTGCAATAATTAATTAGCTAGGGTAGTTAGTTAATTAGTTGGTTTGTATTATTTATTCGGACCCTCCGTCGAGAGGGCCAACTTTTGTAATAAGTGTGCGTGAGTGCGTGAATGTCTTCCAACCCCACGTCTTTCTCCCTTTTACTTAACCGCTTTCAATGGTTAGTTTTAGGGCATGTTTCAATTAGCGTACTTATGCTAGCATGTTTGCATACATTCATTCGTATTGCATGCACCAGGCTCAGAGCATCAGACTAACCGCATTGTATTTTAATACATTTACTTGAATACGTGTTCAACAGCATGTTATCAAGTTGCATCTCGTATGCCATCTTAGAATAGCCGAGCCTATTTAGTTGCATTTTGCATGTGTTGCATTAGGCATCTTAACATAAACTAGGATCATGCATGATTTCTAACTAGTTGATTGCTTTGGCTCGGAGTACACTGTAAGTGTTCATGCTTTAGCATCTTGCATTAGTGTGAGTGTTGCCATGATAGCATGCTTGCCATGAGGCTAACTGCTTAAGTGTTTAATTGCATGAATGGCTGTGGATGAAGGTTGGATTGCTTGAATTTGAACAATTCATCGAAATGCGAGTTTTAAGCCCACTTGAGGTGGCAAAATCATGTTTTCTAAGCCCACTTGAGGGTGGCAAAATCCACGTCTTAGCCTACTTGCGAGTAGCACCTTCAAACCATTTTCAAGCAAACAAACACGAGATGTTTTGTTCCAACTTAGGCGATCTAGTCTATACTTGTATGCTGTGCGCATCACATAGTAAAGCTAGCTAATAAACCGGAATAAGAACACATGTGTTTTCAAAAACAACATATCATGTTAGTAAAGGCCGGTCTTTGATCGGGCGAGCTGGGGTGCTCATTGCATGACCTTCCCCTCTTGTACCCAAGTTCCCAAGCCGAGGCAACTTTGGTGATGACGGACACGTGGCCTTAGCCACGAGTCAGGGTTTCCTAAATTTCCTAAAACAAAAACATTTAGGTGGCGACTCTGTATCTGGCAAAGCAGTCCATGTTTGGGACTTCTTTATAAAAATCAATTTTCCAAAACGATTTGCCGGATTTGGACTCTTTGGTGATTTATCAGTCTTGCATTGCACTTTGCGATATTAGATTCAAAACCGTGACATTGAGTCTGAACTGTAGAAGCTAAGAACAAAACAGATTTCGCACCATCACGTGCGGAGTCGGGACGTTCGGGCACGTCTACACACACATTTCTTGAAAATGCATTGTTTTGCCTCTGTTTTCTCTCTATTGCAGCAAAAGTAGAAATCCAGAAAAGGGGGTGGCCGACCGGCCACTTGAAGTAGCCGACCGACCAGTTGAGGTGGCCAACAACGACTTTTTGTGGCCGACTGGCCACCAGTAAATTTTTGTGCAAGTGTGTTCCTGTGTTGGAGCAGAGGCAATCTGGAAGTTGGTACAGTTTTTAGAGATCAAACGATTGCAAACAGAGGCATTTGATGGCAAGGCAAGGGCATTTTCGGGTGGGGCAACCGAGCATGCATGCATCCCTCATCTCTTCAGGTCATTTAAATCGCTTTACTAGTTAGTTAGCGTAGCTAATTATTCAATTCAAATGTTGTATTTTAATTAGCTTAGCATAGCTAGTTATTCAATTGTATTGTTGTAATTAGTTAACTAGAATAGTTAATTAGTTCGTTTTGTAATAATTAGCATAGCTAGTTAGTTAGCTTGTTCATTCGGACCCTCCTTCGCGAGGGCATAATGTTGTAATAAGTGTGCGTACGTGTGTGCATGTCTTCTAACCCCACGTCTTTTTCCCTTAGCATACCTTATGCTTGCATGTTTGCATCATTCATTTGTCTTGCATGCACCATGGCTCGGCGCATCATTCAAATTGTATTGCAATTTCAATACTTATTTGAATATGTGTTTCAAAGAATGTTATCAAATTGTTGCATTCATATGCTATCTTAGTAGCCGAGCCTATTAATTTTATGTTACATGTGTTGCATTAGGCATCTTAACATAGTTAGGATCATGCATTGTTTCTAACTAGCTTTTGTTTTGGCTTGGAGTACGCTGTAAGTTTTATGCTTTAGCATACTTGCATGAGTGTGAGTGTTGCCATGATCGCATGCTTGCCATGAGGCTATTTGCTTAAATGATAAACTGCATGAATGCCTATAGATGAAGGCTTCGTTGCTTGAATTGGGACAATTCAATGAGTGTGAGTTTTAAGCCCACTTTGCGAAGTGGCAAATCATGTTTGATGGCAAATCCGCATTTTAGCCCACTTGAGGGTGGCAAATTCAAACCATTTTCGAAAGCAAACATGAGTTGAATTGTTCCAAGTCTTGCGACTTAGTCTATACTTGCTTGTGCACGCCATGTAGTAAAGTTAGCTAATAACCGGATAAGAACACATGAGGTTTATAAAACAATGTATCATGATAGTAGAGGCCAATCTTTGATCGGGCCAGCAGGGGTGCTCATTTCAGGACCTTCCCCTCTCGTACCCAAGTTCCCGAGCTGAGGCAACTTTGCTGATGATGGACACATGGCCTTTGGCACGAGTTAGGGTTTCCTAAATTTCCCCAAAACAAAATATTTAGGTGGCGACTCTGAAATCTGGCAAAGCAGTCTAGTTTTGGCATTATTTGATTCAAAATCGATTTTCCAAAATGATTTGCCGGATTGGACTCTTTGGTGTTTATCAGTCTCGCATTGCACTTTGTGAGATTAGATTCAGAATGGTGGCAGGAGTCCAAATTGTAAGACCAATTTGAGCTCTTCGAAAGGGGGCGCGAAGAAAGTCGAGTCTACATATAGTCACTCGATTCAATTCCGGGTAATCTATACATAACCTCAAGGACCCATCTTTCTTTTTAACGAACAACATTGGAGCACCCCAAGGTGAAGTGCTCGATTGGATAAATTTCTTGTCTAGCAATTCTTGGAGTTGAACTTTTAATTCTTTCAATTCAGAGGTTGACATTCGGTAAGGGGTCGTAGAAATCGGCTGTGTTCCAGGTACAACATCAATAGTAAACTGAACTTCCTTATCAATTAAATCTCTGGGCAAATCAGTTGGGAATACATCAGGAAACTCGTTAACTACAGGGATGTTCTCAACATTAGCATTATCAGCATTCATAACCAAAACACAACATAGGTAACCTCGACACCCTTTTCGCAACAATTTATTGGCTTTCATGACAGAGATCAGATATGGTGGATGAACTACCCTATTCCCAGCAAACAAAAATTTAGGTAACCCCGGAGGTCGAAACACAACAGATTTATTCACACAATCAATAGTAGCATAATTCTTGATCAACCAATCCACAACCAGTATGCAATCAAAATAATCAATACCCAATGGCAATAAATCAGCATACAGTGTCACATTACCCATTCCTATTTCACATGCCGGACAAACATAAGTACATACCATAGAACCCCTAGATGGTGTAGATACAGATAGTAAGTAATTCATAGGTTCTAAAGGTCTAGTCAATTTTCAAGAAAAGGCATGCGACACAAATGAGTGTGTAGAACTAGAATCTATCAAGACATATGCATTTTGGTTATAGATGGAAATTATACATGACGCCACAGACTTGGTGTTCTATACATCCCCGGGTACTAGTGCGAATACTCTCTCCTAGCTTAGTATCTCATTTCCTATGTTTTCCCTAGTATTAGCTCTTGCATTTGTTCTCGCTACAGAAGTAGACTCGGCCAAACTTGCTACAGGATAATTAACATCGTCAGATCTCAGTAGACAATCTCTAACCATGTGGCTAGTCTTGCCACACCGAAAACAAGCACTTGAGGCGCAGTAACACGTGCCTTTATTCTTTCTTTCGCAATCGGGATAGTTTGGAATAGATCCACTATTCTGACTAGAGCTACTGGAGGATCCTGTATTCTGCCCTTTTGGAAATGACCGACCTTTCTTGAAATTAAATCCGGATCTTTTACCCTTCCATTTAGTCGTTAGAGTTGGAGCCTGTTTCTTTGTTGCCAAAATTGCCTCTGCTATCAATGCTCTATCAAGTACTTCCACATATATAGGAAACTTTAGAACGCCTACTTGATCAAACACGTGCAGATCTAATCCTCCTTCAAATTTTTGAGCCTTTTTGTAATCTGTGTCGACCATATGAGGAGCCAATCTAGCCAACTCGGTGAACTTAGCCTCATACTCGGCTACGGACATCTTGCCTTACTTAAGTTCTTGAGTTTTGACACTTTACGGTCTCTGAAGCATTGAGGGAAATATTTCTCATAAAAGATCACTTTAAACTAGCTCCACGTCATAGTCCCACTATTATCTCGGATAAGTATCCACCAACGTCTAGCTTCTTCCTTTAACGTATAGGTGGCCAAAAGAACTTTTTGAATTTCTGAGCATAGAAACAACTCAAATATCTTTTCAGTTTCTAGTAGCCATGTTTCAGCCTTTCGGCTCATTTGGGCCTAAAAAAATCCAACTGTATCATCACTTCATGTATTTTCCATTTACTATAAGTAAACAGAGCACTTATAAACATTGGCAAAAGTTCATTTCATAACGTTCAGAGTATTTAGTTCCAGTTCATTCATTTCAATTCCATGTATTCATGTCTAGATTCAGTTTTCACGTTTGCAGAAACAAATACTCACTCACATATGCAGATGGAATGTCTCTAATCTTTTCTAAGACATTTTATTGCTCGTATGGACTCATGTGTGCCGTATAACATGTGCTCTAATACCACTCTGTCACGACACAAACCTGCCTTTACAGGTTTAGCGTTATAACCGACCAATAATCCTTGGATTACCAAAGACCTCTGTACATAATTACATAGGATTAAGGGGCTAGCGGAAGCAAATATATAAAATACAATATCCAATGAGCTATGCAGACATACATGAGATAGAAATTTCAAACTTTATATTTACATACATGTGACGTCATAATTACAGTAGTCTCTTGTCACATTCATTATAGATATAATCAAAAGGGGACTTAGCCCAATATACAGATAAACAGAAAACTTGTTCATATTCTAAAAAGAAAACAAATTCTTAACATTCACAAAACATGACCATTCGATTTTTTTTAGAACCTCCTCGGGAGGTACAAAGGGTGGCCGACAAAACAGAAGTCTAGGCAATTAGCTTTGAGCCTAGTTACGCACCTGATCACTTACATACATAATATAAATAATGAGCAAAAGCTCAATGAATAATAATAAAGTAAAGAATTTAATGAATGATATCCCATAGTAGAATTCAAATTAGATACAAATTCAGATTCGCATACTTAACCAAAAATCATAGCAGTTATATATGGCACATCCATTTAGCTATCATATCATACCAATTTTGCATAGTCTGTACCGACGACCACATAGGTCCACATCTTGTGCACAAGTAGCCATGGTATTGTTACCCCCATGCGAGGGCCACATGCGTATAGGCCTCATTATTGTTACCCCTGGCCAAGGGCCACGTGCATATTGGCAACGGTATTGTTACCCCTGGACGAGGGCCACGTGAACTAAGGATGCCACAAATACATTTCAGAAAAATGGACATTCATTCATGATTCATAAAATAGCATTTCAAAAAACAGATCGTATCATATCAGTTAGAAAATACTTATAATGAAACATAGCTTTACAGAGTTATTAGGCATTAGCTCCAAAAGTAGACAGACAAAATAGACAAATCAGATAGCTTACGGCACGTGACCTACACAAACATAACATATACATAGATTGAAACACACACTTGGAATATACTTAACTCATTAGGTTTCATTCTTAGTGTGTTTCTAAGTCTTATCCTCATTATTATATCTTAATCTTGGCTTAAGAATGCCTATGATGCAATGATGATGCTAAAATGCACTTGAAAACACTTAGGCAAATATGCTAGAAGCAGGGGTCTCGCTCGAGCGCAACTTCCTTCGCTTGAGTGGACATCCGAACATGTGAGTGGTCGTTCGAGCGTAACTTCCTTCGCTTAAGCAGTCTGTAAACTCTGCGAAAATACTGGTTGTGTGAATTCTTCGCTCGATGACTGTTTGACGGTCGCTTTAGAGTGTGACCGGAGTCTTTGCTTGAGCGTAACTCATGTCGCTCAAGCGGTCTACATGACAAGGAAACTTCTGGGAGCATGCAATTTATGCTCATGCTAACTTTTGGTCGCTTGAGCGAGAGTGCAAAATACAGAGTGGTCACTCGAGAGCATGTTCAGTCGTTCGAGCGGAGAGCAGAATTCTGAAATTTCCAGATTGCACTCCTAAGTTCAAAACTCGAATTCAAAGCTTTAAAATCCAACCTTTGGGCTCCAAAATTTGAGAAAACACTTGTAAACTTGTAAATCATGGAGAATTAAAGATCGTTTCCTGAAATCAAGGCCCAAAGCATGTTAATTGCTTAAAATCAAACTTGAAGTTTTCCAAACTATAACATGCATGAGATGATATACTCTTCAACCAACTAAACCATGATCTATTGAGATGTTCACGACAAAACCATGTTGAATTGTGAAACCAAAGCTAAGGGAAGGTCATGCATGTGAAGATTCTTGCAAAAACAACCTCAAAACTTTATGATATGCACATGCATGCATGAATCATGTTCAATTCTACCATCTAGCCTCAATTTTCTTTGAATAATGCATAAGGTAACTTAAACTCATAGAGTGTGAGTTGATTTCTTACCTAAAGTCCACAATTCCCTTTAGATTCTAGCTAGGCTCAACAACTATCACCAATTCCTTCCAATTCTTGATGACCCTTAGCATTTCTCTCTTTTTCTTCTTGACTTTGATCTCCCTCTTGGTCTTTCTTTCTCTTTCTCACGTTTGTTGTGTTTATAGGCTCAAAAATGAAGAAAAGGACTGAGTTGAAGCATATAAGGGGCCTTATATAGGCTTACTTAGTGGGGATTAATTAAAGTTAATCAAATGGGCATTAATTATTCTAATTTAATCGCTCTGAATTGAATTTTAATTAAACCTACCATAAAATTCCAAAAATTCCATGTAACACATAAATCAAGTCAATTTCGTATTCAGATGTCTATAAGGCCTTCAATTCGTAGAACAAAATAGAAATACAAATAGACATTTCTACCACGAATAGATTTAAACTCAAATAATGCAACACACATGCAATTAATTTATGATTTCATCTTAACTACTCATTAGGCATACTTAATCATGGATTATCCGTTAATCATGGGTCGGGGTTGTTACATAATGTTTGGAATAATATGTTACTTGTTAGGATTGCTTCTACTCTTGGTATAGTTTGTAGTTCCCTGTATTCCTCGTGGATGGTGTGGCTGACGTTGTGATGGGGTAATTTAATAATTTCATCACATCTTTGGCGAGGATAATGCTGTTAGTAGGTTTTTATTTTTTTTTGTACATAGGTTACACGACTGTGACAAGTGCACACCGTGAATATTGTAAGATTATTTTGGGGCCAAGCGTTAATGTGAACATACGGAATTTCATTTAAATGAAACTGGGTAATGCAATTGTATGATTTTATAGCATCTCGCATACAAAGCTTGCATGACTCCCAATCATTGTATAATAGGTAAGGGAATGCAATGTAGCACCCCGCCATCGTGGTGATGAACTAAATATTGCATTGATGAGCAAATGTTTGTTGTTATTGAACAATGTAATACAACATATTGCCAGACAAAAGAAGGTGTCACACAAAGAATGGGCTGCGACTAGACTAATGTTGGATTTTTGGCGTGACGAATGACAAAGTGATACGGTAAAAAAACTAGTGAAACTCATTGCGACCAGAAGGTTTTTTTTATTTAGTTCACGTATTTCATGATTTGATCCAAAATGTAATAAATATATAATATTTCATAAACTTCCATTAATAAATAATCAAACGATGTCGTTTTGTGAACAAGTACTATTGCGCGACAATTATTTTAGCAAAAGCAAGAAAATGTTTACCAACTATTCAGTAATAGTTTGTGATGAACAAAAATAACGCAATGAGTAAGTTACTTGGTTCCTTCCATGTTTCCTTGTTATGGTTACCCATTTTGCCACAACGACCACACCAAATATGTTGAACAACCTCACCATTTGATGGAATTCTTTTATGCTTGGGTCTCCCAGGAGGACGCTTGTAAATAGGTGGTGCAATGAGATAGTCTGAGGCTGTGAACTTGGGTTTTTCCACTGTGGGAATTGGGTGGATGGACCATGCATACGCTGCCTTATACTTCACCACGTAATAAAACGACTCAATGTAATCGTACACATTCCTATCAGTATTTCGAAAAGTAATAACTGTGTGGGAACATGGGAAACCATTTAGTTGCCACTGGAAGTAGGAATATGAGAGAATGCCAATGTCGACTAGCACCGATGGGTGGGAACAGACCTCGAAAACGTTTACGTTCGACTGACTAACAATCCACGACTTGCTATCTTTAAACTCGGACAACAAAAGTTTTTCCGTTTTCAGACAAATTGCACCAACTCAACTGCTAGATTTAACTTTACGATTTGACATTTTTTCCATGATTTTCCCCTTATCGCATCGACCAATTGAGTAATGGGCAGGTGACAAGCTTCACGGATCCAGTTGTTGAGTGATTCTGTAACGTTGGACCACATCTCGCCAAACCTATGGCCCTTGTGAAAATGAAAAAAAAATGTTGATGTTCATAATATGCAATGGGTATTACATGTGAAGTAATGTACGGACAATGGGTACCTGAAGTACGCGTTGGCCCAATGTGGGGGATGCAAGTCATTTAAAAAATTTCCAACAACCACTGGGCTCAAAATCTCAATTTTTTGATTGAATGAAGTTACTGTAGGTACGTAAGCACATTCCCGTAACTTTCGCATGAGACCGATTTTCTGATTAGTGTTAACATATTTTATCTGGTCTCAACTTTTGAACTTAAAAAATTCAACATCCAATTGTCAATAATTAATTTTCAATTTTCAATTTTATCAAACACCACTTTAGTGACATTTTAAAAATTTGTTGATAATTTTATTTTATTTTATTTTTTTAAGTTTTTAGTGTAACATTTTAGTGACGACCCTCGTGATGACAAGAATTAGTTCCTAAATATATTTTACAATAAAATTTTTACTTTTTTGAGTGAATAAATTGAAATACAAAGATAAGAGATTTTTCTATTATGAATAAATTGACATAGGCGAACAAGAAAGTTAGGGGTAGGAATCCCTCTCAAGTGTTTCCAAAATTTCATATTCACGGCGTTCAATCAAATAACAAGTGCTTCAAAAATTGTATGGCCCTACAAATAAAGAAATGATGAAAAATTAAGAGAATATCATTGAATAAGTATATAACTATGTGATCTTCCTAATCCATATAATCTCTCGAGCAATGATGCATAAGAGACTATATAATCATCTTGGTGGTTTATCCGTGAGTTGTGGACAAGTCCATCTATGATGTATCAATATTAGTTTTAACAAATCAAGTGTCAAAACATTTGATAAGTAAATCATACTATGTGAAAAACTGGATCACATTATGACCGGTAAAATTAGGACTCATAGTAAACAAAAACATGGAAACTTAACTCATTTTTTACATTTATTTTTAATCAATACTAATCAACATTTATTTATTTATTTATTTATTTATTTTTGGTTATTTAGATTTAATGGTTGAGATTGATTTGATGGACGGTGCTCCAAACTCAACATTGCTATACCAAGGGAAAACAAAAAAGCTTAGATCCATAAATATGTCCCAAAATTTATCAGGATATTAGTAGTGGAGATTAAATTGATGAAATGTTATTTCTATAAGTGAAATGAATTTTAACCGTTAATTTTATTTCTAAATAAATTTTAGATAAATACTTCTAAATTTGTAGTTTGTTGAACCTGTGGATGATGTTATATTTTATGCAAATAATATAAGATTGCACTATAAAAATTTTAGTTTTTTGCGACGGCTTCCCCTAATGCCGTCTCAAAAAATTTTTAGCAACGGAAAATGACTTTTAGCGACGGCAAATGGGGGGTCACAACAAAGGGCGTTTCTAACACGTTTTAGCAATGGCATCATTGCGACGACAAATGTTGCCTTTTGCGACTGCATTTTACTATCGCTTATAATATGTAAAAAATTAAGACCTTTTGCGACTTCAATGTTGTACCATCACTAAAAGTTTTATTTGAGATGGCAAAAAAATGTTGTCACGAAATGTTTTTTTGATATGACGACATGACCTCTGTTGCCAATTTGTTTTGTGATGGCATTGCCTATGTCGCCAAAAAAATACATTTTAGTTCTAATGTTTTTTGCGACGATGTGGTGCCATCGCCCAAAAAAAAAAAAAATCTTGCAATAAAATTATTAAAAATATTTAAATTACCTTTATTAAATGAAAAAAATTGAAAAATAAACCAATAATTGCATAATAATATAAAAATTTCTGTATAGAAATAATAATTTCTCCATAATAAAAATATTCTTGCATTCATAACTACAAATTAGTAAAATTACCCCACTACATAATGTTCCATAATACATATAAAATGTTTAAATACATAATGTTGTTCACAGTTCAAAATAACATAAACCAAAAGCAAAAGTTTTCCTCATCATTCTCTGTGGGTAACAAAAATAAAAGTTAGTCGCATTCTTCACAAGCATGCATTTCACAAGAAGCAAACTCCTACTTAGGAAATATTTGAAAACAAAAAACAAAAATAATTAATGACAATATAATTATGTGTTAATATGTTAATTACAAAGAAACATAAAAATTTAACTACTATACAATTACAAAGATAATTAAGTAAATAATTTTGCCTAGACCGAAATCCAACTCTAACTCCCAAACTGAGAACCCGATTTGAGTCCTGTCTTCTCCCACAATTCTCTCGTGCCAAGTTGGTCGTGTGTGCCAAGTTTCGTGCTAATCCGAAGCCGTTTGGTGATTTCGGGATGTCAACACCTCGAATTCTAAGTTTCTTAAGGAACTAGTTTGCCTAGACTAAAATCCGGCTCTAACTCCCAAACCGGGAACCCAATTCGAGTCCCGTCTTCTCCCACAAGTTTCTCGTGCCTAGGCAGTCGTGTGTGCCAAGTTTCGTGCTAATCTGACGCTGTTTCGTGATTTTGGGGTGTCAAAACCTTGAATTCTAAGTTTCTTAAGGAACTAGTTTGCCTAGACCGAAATCCGGCTTTAACTCCCAAACCGAGAACTCGATTCGAGTCCCGTCTTCTCCCACAATTCTCTCGTGCCTAGGTGGTTATTTGTGCCAAGTTTTGTGCTAATCCGACATCGTTTGGTGATTTTGGGGCGTCAACACCTCAAATTCTAAGTTTCTTAAGGAACTAGTTTGCCTAGACCGAAATCAGGCTCTAACTTCCAAACCGGGAACCCGATTTGAGTCCTGTCTTCTCCCACAAGTCTCTTGTGCCAAGGTGGTCGTGTGTGCCAAGTTTCGTTCTAATCCAACGCCGTTTGGTGATTTTGGGACGTCAACACCTTGAATTCAAAGTTTCTTAAAGAACTAGTTTGCCTAGGCTGAAATCTAGTTCTAACTCCCAAACCGGTAACCCGATTCAAGTCCCATCTTCTTCTACAAGTCTCTCGTACCAAGGCGGTCATGTGTGCCAAATTTCATGCTAATCTGACGTTGTTTGGTGATTTTGGGGCGTCAACACCTCGAATTCTAATTTTATTAAAGAATTAGTTTGCTTAGACCGAAATCCGACTCTAACTCCTAAATTGGGAAACAGATTCGAGTCCCGTCTTCTCCCACAAGTCTCTCATGCCAAGGCGGTTATGTCTGTCAAGTTTCGTGCTAATCTAATGCTGTTTGGTGATTTTGGGTCGTCAACACCTCGAATTCTAAGTTTCTTAAGAAACTAGTTTGTCTAGATCAAAATCCGGCTCTAACTCCCAAACTGGGAACCCGATTCGAGTCCTATCTTCTCCTACAACTCTCTCATGCCAAGGCGGTCATGTGTGCCAAGTTTGTGCAGTTTTTAATTGAGGGGTAGCTATATAGGTGACCTTCTTCAATAACTATGGGAAAGAGTGTCCCCATTTGTTGGCTCCACTAGAAAATTTTAAATAGATCGAGAAGAAAAGTTTGTTTGCTTGTTAACACCATGCTTGCTCATTTATAAATCTAGCTTCTATAAACTTGGAGTGGCAAAAATATAATCAAGCAAGTTAACCAAAAAATTGTCTATTTATTAAACAAAAAGAAGTGAAGCTATGATGGGTGCTCATAACCAATGTGATATAAAGAATATGGATTGCTATTGTGCATCATAAAAGAAATGATGCTATGCTTGGTACATACTAGCATAAATATTTAGTTATATACCATAAATTAAACCATACCTAAAAAAAAAAAAAATAGAAATTGACAAGCATTTTAATGTTATTGAACTATAAAAGTAAGAGATACCCATTCCAATAACTGAAAGGTCCACCTCATTGTATTGCTGCATGTATCTTTGCAAACCCACCAATTAACAATTGGATTAAGATCCCACAATAAATGATTCTATTATAAAAATAATTGTATTTTAAAGCAATTCTCTATCGTAACTCCAACATGAATCTCAAATTTAACACTTCATTTTTTTGTAATTCTTTATTGTAACTCATTCAACCAGAAAACATTAAATAACACAAACAATCAAGGCTTAAATGGTCTTCAAAATCACATAATCTCATAAATTACACCTAAAAAAAATCAAGCCTTTCTTCAAAGGAAATGGGACTACATTAAGATGGGTTTTCGATTTTTTTACTTAATCATACAAAAAAATTCATGTCCTCTACTTGAAAACACTAAATTTGAAAATTTCCTCTCAGCACAGACAAATCGCAGATAATAATAGTAAAAAAGTAAGGGCTTTGGGAGATTAGGAACTACATACATACCAGTTTGTAATTGAGCTCAAATACATCTAGGGTTTCGTCGTCGCAATAGGGGGTTGGGCGTTATCGAATAGGTTGTTTAAGTTGGAGATGACAGTGGAGACAAAGGCGATTAAGTCGATGGTAGGAAGTGTAGGATCTCTTGAGAGAGAGTGACATCTAGAGGGTTAAAATCAGGGCTCTGAGACGTGGAGGGGGTAGTGGTGACAACATGATCTTTTCTATATGTTTTGAATTCTAGAGACACATCTCTTTCATAGAAATGAGAGTGCTTGTGCATAATAAGAAAATATAAAAACCATTTCAATTTCATAGAATCTATTTGAATCATAGAAACTTATTTCAAAAAATGGAGACAAGAATAGTAGTGTCATTACCAATAGAAACTCATTTAAAGGCACTGTTTTTCCCAATTGCTTGTTAAAACCCTTTCCATGGCTAAATTGAAACCCTGATAACACTCCCCTCTCCCCCCCCCCCCCCAAAAAAAAAATTATTACCAAAACAAAAGAAAGTGAAAAAATATACAAGGGTTTTGTTCTTAAGAAATTCAATTATACAACAAAATTAAGAGCAAATAACCAGTTACTATCACGAGACACAAGCAACAATGAAAAAAATTAAAAATAAAAACAAGACAGAAAATCAATGCTTTCATCCTAAATTTTCATATTCATTATACTTCCAAATCTACATATATATATATATATATATATAGGTAACACAAACTATAAATCTCAAAACTCATTCAAATCATTGTGCATGAATGTCAAAGTACAACAATATGAATAAACAGATGCACATTCAGCTGGATAAGAGAACCAACATGCAAGAACATACCTTAAACACTTACTAAAAGGAAGCTAGTCAAATAACACCCTAAATAATTTTAATTCACTTTTGAATTTCACATAATTTGAATCCATTCAAATCAATTATATAGAAGCAATTTAGATCTTTGATTTAACAGTAAGAGAGGGAGAAAACTAGAATTAAAGATAAACAAATTTCATCACTGATTTAATAGAGAATGATAGAGTGCCAATACTAAACAGCAGTACAACTACCTCCATAGCCCAAACAATTAGCACTAAAATACTAAACAATAGAAAATACATAAAAAATAAAATAAAATCATACGAACAGATTAGAATTCAAAAGCTCACAAAGCCAATGCACCAAATTGACACTTAGCCATGCAACGTTTTCTGACATTTTATCGAACACCATTTGAGCATATTACCATTTGAACAGTGTAAGAAAGCAAAAACTAATTGTAAGAATGCAAAAACAAAACTTCAATAGCAGTTATAACATGTCATCTAACACATCCAACAAGTCTAGAGCAACTGGAGCAACATAGATTCAACCACAAAACATTAAATAACACAAACAATCAAGGCTCAAATGGTCTTCAAAATCACATAATCTCATAAACGACACCTAAAAAAAAATAAAGTCTTTCTTCAAAGGAAATGGGACAGCATGAAGATGGGTTTTCGATTTTTTCACTTAATCATGCAAAAAAATTCATGTCCACTGCTTGAAAACCCTAAATTTGAAAATTTCCTCTCACTACAGACAAATCGCAGATAATAACAGTAAAAGTAAGGGCTTTGGGCGATTATGAAGTACATACATACTAGTTTGTAATCGAGCTCCAATACATCTAGGGTTTCGTCGTCGCAACAGGGGGTTGGGCATTATCGAATAGGTTGTTTAAGTTGGAGATGATGGTGGAGACAAAGGCGGTTAAGTTGATGATAGGAAGTGTAAGATCTCTTGAGAGAGAGTGACACCTAGAGGGTTAAAATCAAGGCTCCGATATAAAATAGAATAGGAGAGAGAGGTGTAGGACTTACTGAGAGGTGGTGATGGTCGCTCGACGCCGTCGCTTGACGCCGTCGTCTGCCGTGGCTCGATGTCGTCTCACGTTGTTGCTGTCGTCGCTCAACACTGTCGTTTGTCGTTGCTCACAATCAAGAGAGAGAGAGAGAGAGAGAGAGTCGTAAGAAGAGATGGGTTGGTTCAAAAGATTAGACATTTGAGATTGGGAATTTTTGGTTGAGGGGGGAAAAACGAGCGCGAATTAGATTTTGGTTTTTTTTTTTTTTTGTGACACCAAGTTTCACCCGTTACAAATGAAAATTTAAGGCAGCAATTGGTAATGTTTACGTTTTTGGTTTATGTTTACAAAAATTTTATAAACTAGTTTTTGTTTATTTTTAGAAAAACATAAACTACAAAAGCGTTTCGTTTGAACAAAATGTTTGAAATTTTTTAAAAACATAAACTAAAAAATAAGTTTGTTGATGCCTAAAAATTTATTAATTTTTATTATTTATGACAATGGGATCATACACATTATAATTGAAAAAAAAAGTATTTGAAAAAAAAAATATTTGAAAAAAAATTAATTGAAAAAAAAATTATTTGGCAAAAAAAAAAATTGTTAGTCAAATTCCTAAATTTCTGTTTAAAAACTAACATAAACTCTGTTTTTGAGTTTACGTTGTTTTTCTCAAATTTATAAACTGAGACAACCATTTATAAAAAAAAAAAAAAAAATTTCAAACAAGTTTTTTCGACAATTTTTAAATTTTTTGTAAATATAAACTAAAACAGTAAAAGAGAGAGAAACAGAAAAAGAGAGAAACAAGAGATGATCAGTGAGAGAGAGAGAGAGAGAGAGCGAGAGCGAAAAGAGATGAATGAGAGAGATATATAGAGACATAAAAAGAGAGAGAAGAGAGATGAGTAAGAGAGGCAAAGGGAGAGATGAGAGAGAGAGAGAGAGAGAGAGAAGAGAGATGAGCGAGAGACATAGAGAGAAAGAGGCAGAGATAGAAACAGAGAGAGACCCATTTTATTTTTTGACTTTTTCCTTTTTCAACAACAATGGGCTAGGAGAAAGAGATAAGTGTGATTGAGAGAAATGAGTGATTAAGAGAGGGGAGATGAGTGAGAGAGAAAGAGAGAGAAACAAGATGAATGAGAGAGAGAGAGAGAGATGAGAGATAAAGAGAAAGAGAGAGGCCCATTTCATTTTTGACTTTTTCTTTTTTCGACAAGTGATTAAGAGAAATAAGAGACGAGTGATTAAAAGAGAGAGAGAGAGAGATCGATAAATTGAGAGGGAGATCGGTAAATCGAGAAGAGGGGAAGAAGAGAGTGAGCAAATGCGAATACAGTGTGGAAGAGAGAGAGAAGGAGACAGAAAGGGAGAGAAAGAGAAAGAGAAAGAGAAAGAGAAAGAGAAAGAGAAGAGAGATGAGCAAGAGTGACAGAGAGATAGAGAGAGACACAGAGACATGAAGATGAAAAAATGGGTGAAAAGAGAATGTTATATCAAAACAATATCACTTTTTCTATTTTTTTTTTGTTTGCGATGGCACCTATTACCGTCGCAAAAAACTCTTTTATTTGCGACTGCATTTCATGCCGTCATGAAAGTAGCTTTATTTGTGATTGCAGCGGTTATCGTCACAAAAATGTGCATTCTTTGCAACTACACTTATTACCATCGCAAAAAGTTACGTTTTTGTGACAAGAAGTGGTGTCGTCGCTAAAAACCCATTTATTGGCGACGACAAGTGGTACCGTCGCAAAATATCACTTTTTGCGACGACAATAGGTACCGTCGCAAATGCTTCCGTGTTATATAACCTCTTTTCTTGTGGTGTTGGCATCTTTCAGTACGTAAAAGTGAAAAAGTGGACCTATAAAGTCATTGCATGCTAGTCCTACAAGTCGTGAATTGTGACTTAATAGAATTCCCATTGTGAAAGAGGAGGATACAAAAGTAGCCAAATAATAAAATGTGATAGTTACATTGAAAAAGATGCTATCAATGTGATACTTGCATTGAAAATGCTATAGCTCTTATGATTAGGAAGATACTATCAAAATCTCATGATAAAAAAGAAATTATCAATTTTACATTTACTAAGTGAAGGGGCAAAATATGAAACGGGTTGGATCCAAGCCTTGCGTCGGTCTAATCAGTTAAGCCCAAACCCAAGTGGGTCAGACGAATGTATGGACCAATTAGTTATACCCATCTCCATGAGGTGGCCTTTCCAACTCCTTAAGCACTTGAGCCCAACTTGAAGTGGAAAGGCCAGTTTAGCCACGATGCTGACAGGCTCAACACCTCGATCATGCTGTTTTATTAAAGAGAACATCGAGCACTGGTTCGACTCGTTTCTTTTTTTCACTTTTCTCCCCAGACATTGAAGTTATGAAACCTCCAAGAAGTTCACTCCACCGAAATTCACACCATACGATGGGAAGTCAGATCCACTCACATACGTCAGCCACTACCGGTAGATGATGTCTTTGTGGAGCCAAGATGAAGCACTGATGTGCAAGGTCTTCCCATCCAACTTGGGAGAGTCCAGACTCTGACGGTCCAATCGTCTCCTTGCTAGATCGATCTACAACTAGAAGCAACTCTCTGAAGAATTCTTGGCCAAATTTGTTTCCAACACCAAGATTTCAAAGCAACTGGACACCTTGTTCGGTCTCTGAAAGGAAAAGAAGGAAACACTGCTTAACTACGCAAGGAGGTACAGGGAAGAGTACAATGATTTGAAGGAAAATATCTGCAGTGAACAAATGTCAGTAATGCCTTTTAAGCATGTTCTGTGGCCAGAAAGCAAGTTGAGGCAGTCGCTTACCAAGTGCCCAGCCACTGCACTAAAGGATTTACATGCCCGAATTGAGCAGTATACTCGTCTCGAGGACGATCAGATTCCTATTGAAGTGACTCGGCTAAACAGCCGAGCCGGGGAGACCGACGAAGAACAGACCGAGGAGAACCTTAAGAAGTCGCAGTGAACGATACCTTAATCTCCCTTATGTACTTCAAGAGGAAATTGAAAAGCTGCACAAATTCAACAAGTAATGTCAGTTGGTCCTGCACCAAAAAAGGTTAGAACGATACCTTAATCTCCCTTATGTACTGTTTCATTTACTGAGAAAGATTTAGAAGGTATTCAACATCCACACATTGATGCATTGATTATAACTGTGGGAATTGGAAAACGATTTGATGTGAATCAACAACAACACCTTACCCTTACCCTAGCACCTGACCCTATCCGCAGATATCTTGTATTATGATTTGTTTAGGAAGCTTGGTCTCTCTGAGCAGCACCTTACCCCAGCAACAACACCGTTGGTTGGCTTCAATTCTCAACCCGAATGGCCACTGGAAGGAATAGTATTACCTGTAGTAGCTGGGAGAAAGACTCTCCAGATAGAATTCTTGGTTTTAAACACTCCATCCCCTTACAATGCCATCCTTGGTCAGTCATGGATTTACCAAATGAAAGCAGTCCCCTCAACCTACCACCAGCTCATCTGCTTCCCAATGGAGCACAGAGTAGAGCAGATCTTAGGGGACCAAGTTGCATTGAAGCATTGTTTCATGGAAGCCATGAAGGTTAAACAACTCTGCAATTGGGTTCAGACAATTTATGTAGCGGAACAGTTTGTCCTGAAGGATGTCGGAGGAACCTCAATAGAGAAGATAGTGGAGGATCTGGAGAAAGTCTTAGTAAAAGATGGTGACCTAGAGAAGTACTTTCTTATTGGTACCTCACTAGGCGATGATGCGAAACTTCAGTTGCTGGATTTACTGAAGGAAAATATGGAGGTATTCGTATGGTCGGCATATGATACTCTTGAGCTGGATCCAGATTTTGCTTGCCATAAGCTCAATGTCAATCCTTTAGCACTGCCCATCGTGCAAAAGAGTAGAAGATCCTCTGTTGAGCATATCGAAGCATTGATTACAGAGGTCAACAAGCTCCTAGCAGTAGGGGTAATCCGGCAAATTCAGTACCTACAGTGGCTGTCCAACACAGTCATAGTAAAAAAGAAGAATAGAAAGTGGAGAGTCTGCGTCGATTTCACTTGTTTAAACAAAGCTTGTCAAAAAGAAAACTTTCCCTTGCCTTGCATAGATCAGCTTGTAGATTCAACAGTCGGGCATGAGCAAATGAGTTTTTTGGATGCTTACAGCGGCTATCACCAAATACCTCTGTTCAGCCTGGATCAAGAGAAGACAACATTGATCACTCCAAGAGGCACCTACTACTTTAAAGTAAAGTCGTTCAGCCTTAAAAGCGCTAGAGCAACCTACCAGCGGATGGTAACTTGGATGTTCAAAGAGCAGCTTGGCCAGACTATGGAAACATATATAGATGACATGGTGGTTAAAAGCAGACTTACTACAAGCCACCTCATTGATCTAAGAGAAGTTTTCAGCATCCTAAAAACCCATCAACTTCGCCTCAATGACTCGAAATGTGTTGTCAGGGTAGTAACGGGAAAGTTCTTTGAGTACATAGTGACTCGCAGAGGAATTGAAGCAAATCTGGATCAAATTAAAGCAATACAAGAAATGGAGATACCGATGAAGGCCAAAGAACTACAAAAATTGGCTGGAATGGCAACAACGCTAAATTGATTCATTAGTAAGTCCTCAGATCAAATGAAGCCTTTCTTTCAACTACTAAGGAAAAAGGCTGCTTTTGAATGGGGGCTCGAGTGCATCGAGGCACTGTAGGACCTTAAGAAGTATCTCAGTACACCACATCTCCTTTTTACTCCAGAATCGAGGGAAGAACTATACCTGTATCTGGCTGTTTCAGACCATGTGGTAAGCGTGGTACTAATTCGCGAAGTGGAAAAGGAATAGAGGCCAGGATACTATGTCAGTAAGACTCTCCTAGATGCTGAGACATAGTATCTACCATTAGAAAATCTGGCTTATGCCTTGCTCATCGCCTCAAGGAAGCTACAACACTACTTCCAGGGTCACAACATCAATGTCCTCACTGAGTTTCCTCTCAGATCCTTCTTCGGCTCAGCTGATTTCTCGAGCTGAACAGCAAAATGGGCAGTCGCACTTGGTGAGTTTGACATTCGATATCAACCCAGAATACTAATCAAAGGCCAAGTATAGGCAGATTTTTTCACAAAGTTTGCCTATGCCCAGAGCATTGAACATTAGAACTCCAACTCGATACAGGTGCCACACACCACCGAACTGGGAAAACAGTGTGCTTTAGAAGCATGTAAACTCTTCATTGGTGATATTTGGCAGCTTTACATAGACGAATCATCCAATAGTCGAGGCTCAAGGGTAGGGGTGGTACTCATATCTCCAGAAGGATTCATTTGGGAGCAAGCTCTGAAGCTTGGATGGAAAGCCTCTAACAATGAAGCGGAATATAAAGCACCACTAGCCGGTTTGTGCAGTGTCGAGCACTTCAGCGTAGATCAGCTCTTGGTTTTCATTGATTCTCAGTTGGTTGTCAACCAACTCACAGGGATCTACGAAGCAAGAGATAAAAGGATGGTCATATATGCAGACAAGGCAAAGGATTTACTTAAAAAATTTCAGTCCATACGAGTGGAACGGATCAATCGAGACAGAAACAATCATGCCGATGTTGTAGCCTGCCTTGGCTCATCACTGGATACCAAAGATAATAGAAAGACTTGGGTTGAGTTTGTGTTAAAATCGAGCATAGTGTCTCCAGATTCGGTCCTTTGTACGAACATAGAACTGAACCGAATGGACCGAATACTTGTTTTCCTAAGATCTGCTACTCTTCCCAAAGACAAGAAAGAGGCAAACAAAGTTCACCATCAATCAGCTCGGTTTTGGATCTCACCAATTGGGAAACTGTACCGACGCTCCTATCTTGGTCCCTATCTATTATGTGTGCATCCAAACCTAGTTAAGAATGTTCTCTATGAAATTCATGATAGGATGTGTGGAATCTATGTTGGTGGAAGGTCACTAGCGCACCGTGCCCTTACTCATGGGTACTGGTAGCAACAGATGTAGCAAGACGCACAACAATACATTCAGAAGTGTGACAAGTGCTAGAGGTTTGCTCCTCTAATTCATCATCCAACAAAGAATCTCACTCCGCTCACTAGCCCGTGGCCTTTTGCTCAATGGAGCTTGGACATCGTTGGACCTTTGGCATGAGGGATTGGGAATAGATGATTCTTCATCGTTGTAACCGATTATTTCACCAAGTGGGTAGAAGTAGAAGCACTAATAAGTATCAAGGAAGTACACACAAAGCGGTTCATTATGTGGAATGTCGTGGTCCGTTTCAGCATCCCAGGGGTACTGATTACAGATAAGGGAACGCAGTTTGACAAAAAAAATTTTAGAAAATTTTGTGCCGATCTCAGGATCGAATATCGGAACTCGTCTCCGAGCTACCCACAGAGCAATGGGTTGGTAGAATTGTCAAACAAAACCATCATTAACGAAGTAAAGAAGCGGCTTGAAAATGCAAAAGGGAAGTGGGTAGAAGAGTTACCCCATTAGTTGTGGGGCTTACCAAACCACGACGCGGCTCTTAACAGGGGAAACACCTTATTCCTTGACCTACGGAATGAGGGCTGTTATTCCACTGGAAGTTGGTCTACTAACCATCTGGTCAAAATTGTTTGAAGATACAAGTAATGAGGAAGTTATTGCATAGGCACTGGACATGGCAGAGGGCCGAAGAGAAGCAGCGCTGATCAGACTTGTAGCTTATTAGCAGTAGTTTATCAAGAGTTTCGATAAGAAAGTTCTCCCAAGACAATTTACACCTGGTAAATTGGGTTTGAGGAAAGTTATAGATCACAAAAGGGTGCCTAGCAAAGGAAAGTTAGGACCTAACTGGGAGGGACCTTACAAGGTTAGAGTTATTGCTGGGAATGGTGCATATTACTTGAAGGATCTTAAGGGCAAAGCCATACCTCGGCCCTAGAATGTAGCAAATCTCAAGAAATACTGTCAATAGACTATCCCCCAAATTATCTATCAAGTGTAAAGGTATTCATCTTTTGATTAATCGAAACACCTCCCCACTTCTTTGAACTTTTGTTTTTAGCACCTGTACAGCTTTATGGCCAAAACAGATTATTAATTAACCTAGCCTTTATAATCCATGCTCTGGGGGCATATATCAAAATAAAAGTGATTAGCTTTGGTGTTTACCAAACCGACTTAGCTTTGGTGCTTACCAAACAGAATTAGCTTTGGTGTTTACAAAATGGACTTAGATTTGGTGTTTACCAAACGGAATTAGTTTCAGAGTGATTGAGAAAAATTTGGTTTTGGTTTGCACTCAAACATGCCAAGTGGAATTGCTTGGTGGAATTATATTTGGCAACCAAAATGAAACTTGGCCAAGTGGAATTGCTTGGTGGAAACCGCACTAACAAATTTTTCAGCTGATAATTTATTTTATAAAAACCACATAATTTTCATAAACGATTCTTTCTTGAGTACAAAGTACATCAACACTTCAGTACTGTTGCATACAAATAGAGTTGGAACAGACTTGGCTAAATTTTATCAGGAACAAACTTCCAGCATTAGTCTTACTCAACTCTAGGTGGGGGGCAAACAATTGTTTTTTCAAAACCAACCTAGACTTGAATAAGACACCCCTGTACACATTTATCCCATTCACATGTACTTGTGCTATCAAAGTTGCAACAGACTTCAATAGTTTTGCTAAACAGAACAACCTTCAGTACTATTCTTACTTAGCTCCAGGCAGAGGCAAACAATTGCTTTTTAGAACCAACCTGGACCTAAGTAAGACCTTCTCCTTTCAGTATAACAAACAAGCCCAGTCATATAGTGTATTAATTAACTAGACTGAGCAGGTATTTAGCCCGAAGGTCCTAATAGTGCTTGGCTGGGGGAAACAGTATAGATAACACTCAGACATAGAAGCAATAAAGCATCAGATTGCAAAATCAAAAGTGAAAATTCCATCATCTAACAAAGGCACAACTAGCCTCACAAATAGCAACAAAAAAAAAAAGAAAAAGCCTAAAAAAAAAAAAAAACTTCGAATCATTTCAGAGGCCACTTCAACTCTTATCACTAGGGGGAATTTCAAGAGCAGTGTTCACAGCCTTGTCCATATCACCTTAGGGAGGAAAAGTAGAGGCTACTCTAATTTCCTGAGGAACAGGAGCCTCCTTAACCACATCTCTTGAAGCTTCTGTCTTTGGGTTCTCACCCTTTTCAGCATTTATTGTTTCATTGGCAACGCCGCTCTCTGGAGTCTTGTTTACAGAATCAGTGCCTGGGGAAATCTTTGATGAAGGAGAAGCATGTGTAGTAATAGTCTTCAAACACAAGGATTTTGAGGGAATAGGGACATCCTGGGGGGACTCTTTAGGAACCTGAGCAGTAGCTAGGGCACTTGTCCAGCCTTTGAGGAAGAGCTTGTCATGCAATACCAACACCTCTTCCTTGTAGGCAGCTCCAGCTTCATTCCAACCCTACTATAGTACTTGGCTTCCAGAGTCGAGCACTCAGTAGCCATCCCCACTATAATTGCCTCCAATTCATCCACTTTTCCCTTAAGCTTGGCTTGGACCCCAACAACAGCTCTTTTGACTTCTCAGTAGAGGTAATAACTTTGTTCAAATGAAACATCTCTCTCTCTCCGCAGTTTTACAGCCCTGCTTCTCGGCCTCAAGATTCGTAGTCAATCTTTCAGCACTCATAGTGGCCTCTAGCACGACCTTCTCCAGCGCTTCAGCTTGGGTAATGGACAAAAGCATCCTCTGAATACACTACAACAACAATAGGTATTAAATGTAAGGAAATAGTACAGACCAGTAAGAACAGAAAAAGAAAAACAGAGGTACTCACAATAGTCATCATTTGAAGGGTTTCCTTTAAGATTGGACTATCGCGAGGTTCGTTTTGGTTTGCCATGTCTACTGGCAGCAACAAAGTTTTGGTCAAATCAAAAACAAAACCTCCAGAAGCAATAGTTGAATCAGAAGTAGAAATGGGCCTAGCCTGATGCAATATTGGCGGTTCCCATTTTTCAAAAGACTCATCTACAACAGGCTCCTCAGAAGCCTCACCAATTATAGCCTTATCGATCTCTCTCATTCTTTTTCTTGCCTTTTCAGCAATTAAGGCATCAGGTTCAGTAGCAGCGGCAAAAAGGTTAGAAGCTCCCAACTTTAGTTTCACATCCGTTAGACTCTTTGGTTTGGCCTTGACCAAAGGAGTCTCCAGAATACTAGAAGTGCCAAAAGCTTCCACCTCTAGGTCCACTAACACAATTCTCTTTGACAATGATCCTCCCTCTGTGAAGATGGGGGTAGGAGAAGGGGTCCTCTCAGCGGATAGACTTCGACTATTGCGGCGGTTGGTGATCAAAAGAGCAATGAGTGTATTTGTCTCAGTATCAGAATCGACTAGGGATGCAGCAAGCCTGGTCTTCTTGGGAATGGTAGTATGGTAAGTAGCTTGATAGTCTAGCAACTCGGGGGCAAACCTTTTTTTGTACCTTAAAGCAGCCTTGATTGCTTCGGTGTTCTCACAGGTCGGCCTACGTTGGTAATGGGAAGACTTTGCAAAAAGTAGGAAACAACATCAGCACAACACTCAAAACAGAACAGAATGAGTACAAAAATTCCAAGGTAGAGGGTTCAAACCTAGGTAGCCATCTTTTTGGGGCATCATTTCAGAGTAGATCTCAATCCCGGCAGGGAACTCCCAATTCTCGCCAACTTGGAGGAAGTCGTTATTGTACTTATTAGAGTCAAGTAGGCCAGTGACCAGATGGCAGTTAGCAGAACGAACAAGAAGGTAATAGGTGCTATGGTCTTTGTTATGAGAAAATACATAACAACCAAAGATGTCCCAGATGTCCAGATTCATGCCTAATCTCTTATTTAGGGCAGAGTCACCCCATACAACTTGGAATAGGTTTACAGATACTTGAATTAGGATAAGTTGGACTTGGTGCAGAAAGCGATAGACTAACGAGTCTAGAGGGAACCGAACCCCCTTCGACAATAGCAGCAATAGGGAACACATCAGTGTTTCTTGTACCCATGCGCTTGGCATCAACCTTAGCTAGCATGAGGGTAACATCATTTGGTACACCGTAGTCATGACGGAATAGGCCATCGCCTTAAGAGTATCCACCAATGCACGAAACTTGCCCATTATCTAGACCTAGAAAGGCAAGGACAAAACCAAACTAAGTAAGAGACAGAAGAACAACACTAATCATCAGAAACGATGGCACAAGGGCCAACAATGGTGACAGGAACAGAAAAAGCAAGAGAAAAGAAGGGCTTTTGGAGGACTTACAGTGATTTGACAAAGAAGTAGCATAGAGCAAAGGTCTTTGAAAATGAAATAAGAAAGGCAACGTTTGGAACCTATAATAATGGCAGTGAGCATCTAGAAGGAGCACTATTAGAACCAGGAAGAGAGAATGAAAAGGTTTTTTGGATGTTGAAAACTTAGGGATGGACGAAGAGGTTGAATTGATAGCCATGGAGTATTTATTACCCTCGACTAACATGATGGTACAGAATCACGTCCCTTTGTATGAAATTGGCACACTATCTCTGCATGCTAGTGTCATGCTGCCATGTGTCGTTTTCAAAGGACACATGCAGAGTGTGTATGTTAGGACTGCACTGCCACCAAGATCGAGCTAGAGCAGATCCGAAACGACGCAACGGTTGGGGTAACGAACATTAGCTCCCCCATGGGGAACCTTAGCATGAGTTAGAGGGCAAATGAAGGGGCATAATATGAAACGGATCGGATCCAAGCCTTGGGTCGGTCCAATCAGTTAGGCCCGAACCCAAGTGGATCAGACGAATGTGTGGGCCAGTCAGTTATACCTATCTCCATGAAGAAGGGCCTTTCCAAGTCTTCAAGCACTTGGGGCCTAACTTGCTGTAGAAAGACCAGTTCAGCCATGATGCTGGGCTGGGCCGACTTTTCAAACTCAATTCGTAGACCGAATTGATAGGCCGAAACCATCATCAGAACCAAAGTGGGCCGAGGCCACACAAAGATATCTAAATGGGCCAGCCTATCTCTATAAGCAGCCTTACAAAAGGCCGAGCCAAGGCACAATGGTACCAAGCTGAGAAAACCTCTCAGAGAAATGTGGAAGTTATGAACACATGCACATGAAGGCTACCACCTCAGCTGGTCCCTTCCCCCTAGAATCACGGAAACAATTAATCAAGGGAATATGATCAGTTATAAGCATGATTACAAAGAGCACATGCCTCCATTGTCAACTACTTGGAGGTCCCCTACCTTGAGCAATGTTACAGGGAGCCTTGAAGCACCAAAGCTCTATGAAACCATCTTGGGCAACAAGCAAAGTGTTCTATATAAACTTTACTCTTTTCACATTGAAGGTAACTCAACTTAACTTAATCAAGCTTAACTAAACTCTACTCACTTCAATACAATAGAATTCACTCTACACCTAGAGAGAGCCTCTCATCTTCTCCGACCACTTACTCCCACACCGGAGGGGTTTTCTGGCCAACCCCGGCCGGGCAGCTCTGAAGGTGTTCTGTGCTTGCAGGTCCTCAGTCCTTGGATAGTCCATTCAGTTGTGGAGCTCCAATCCACTTTCATTTAGTGCAGGATTTGGTACATACACTAAGCATTGATCTCTTAATCTTTTAATTAGATTTATATATGAATAATTAATTGAGCTACTCTAATTAATTATGTTAAATATATATTGTTAGCAGGGATGGAATGACAAAGAGACTACTAGGGGACACACACTTATGCCCAATTAAAAAAACCTTACTAATATATAACACTTTCAATCTAGTATACAATTCTTTATTAAAGATGGCCTCTAGCTTTTTTAATTGGTATGGCACCCCTAGATAATAAATGGTATTACCCACTATTTTCTTGGTTATGACACTACTTAATAAGAAAACACCATTTAACTAGGAACAATAAGCTTAGGTAGCTTTCTTAATTTATCAACTGCATTGATAAGTTAATTAATTAGAATGCTATTTTTTTGGGGATAATTACATTTTACCCCATGTGGTTTTATGCATTTTCACATTACCTCACTGACGTTGATAAATGTACTGATAAACCCATGTGGTTTTGACTGAAGTGCAAAAGTGATGAGACGTGGGATGTGACAGAATTATTGAAAAGAGTAGAATACCCTTATTTTTTTCTTCAATTTTCTTATGAATGCCATTTTACTTCCATTTTTCTCGCAGTTGAACTCTCTTTATGAACTCTCTCCTTATGTGTGTGTGTATATATATAATATTGATATGAAATGCATCCAACCCACAAACTCATCTCTTCTCATATATGTGTATGTATATATATTATATAGATATGAAATGCATCCAACCCGCAAACCCATCTCCTCTCATATATGTGTATATATATATTATATGGATATGAAATGCATCTAACCCACAAACCCATCTCCTCTCATATATGTGTATATATATATATTATATGGATATGAAATGCATCCAACCCACAAACCCATCTCCTCTATTTCTTATCTGGGTAATGCTTTCCCTCTCTCTCTCTCTCTATCTCTCTTCCCGTGTATATATTTATTTATATATATATATATATGAAATCTACTGCAATCATTTCATTTTTTCAGGGATCATGATTATGATAGGAAACGTGGAAGAGGGAGCGATAAGGACAGAGACAGAGAAAGGGACAGGGATAGAGACCACCGCCATCGCCTGAGAGATAACAAGGAATACAATAGTCATGAGAGAGAGCGCGAAAGATAGAGAGAAGGTAGGGAACGGGATAGGTGAGCCAGGGAGCGTGGTAGGCGGAGGAGCCATTCAAGGAGCCGAAGTGGGAGTAAGGATTGCAATGATCGTGATCGTGATTAAAGAGGGCATTTGAAGAGGCATACCCGTAGTAGTGCGAGCCCTAGAAGGCACAGGAATAGGGCAGAGGATGGGAATGCTCGAGATGAACCAAAGAAGAAGAAAGGAAAGAAGGCTGATGGGACCAATCACCCAGACCCAGAGATTGCAGAAGTAAACAGGATTCGTGTATCTCTTGGGTTAAACGACAAAACCCAGAACTTGATTTCCCTGAGAAAGAGAAATTTTTAATTTTTATTTTTAGTATAAATATTGATTCAAATTCCTTTAACATAAATATTG
The DNA here is from genome assembly GCF_055761805.1 of Camellia sinensis. Lineage (NCBI taxonomy): Eukaryota > Viridiplantae > Streptophyta > Magnoliopsida > Ericales > Theaceae > Camellia > Camellia sinensis. The sequence continues at coordinate 77,429,833 of NC_138970.1, forward strand.
ATTTATGTTCCTTTATTATTTCTGTCATGGAAATTCTTTATAGTGAGTTTAAAATTTAAGATCTTTGTAAACATTAACTATCCCAGACCATTACTCTATCATGTCAACACAAGCAAATCATCGAACACCTTTAGAGCATAAAATGGAGGGACTTATATTCCAACATTTCATAGGCATATATATATAAGAAAGTGGAAGGGCAAATTGGTCACTCAAAACTCTAAATTTGGTGCCAAAACCCTTCATTTTAGGGCAAACACGCTTCTCTGGCTCTTCTACGCCATGCATTGTTAAGTCTACCAAATTCCGCCACTTTTGCATTTTAGTCAAAACCACAGGGCGTTTATGAGTACATTTATCAACGTTAGGGAGGTAATGTGAAAACACGCGAAACCACAAGGGGGTTAAAATGTAATTACCCCTTTTTTTTTCTCTTCTTAAAAGTCTCTACTTTGAAATGGGCTGCCATGTGAGACCATAGTATCAATGAATCTAGACATTTAATTTCAAATTCTAAACTTTTTTGTATTGTTTTTGTTTTCGTTTTAGTTCATAGAACTATTGTTATAGAATTTCCATTCAACAATTATTGGAGGAAAATTGTTAGATTCTTCTAGAACGCCACGTTTTCATACTCTTTTACTAATCATCATATAATATGTCGTCTCTTGTTTTCCAATCACCTAATATAAAATCATATGCCCATTATTGTAACATGACCACACATTGTCTAAATCAACTGTATTTCCACTATTTTCAGAGGTGTCTGCTAGCTCTTGGGGTCCAATTTCAATTAATGAATCCACTTTTTATTTAGTTTAATCTTTCATTTGTGTTTTTTTAAAAGGAGGAATTATACTCCCGTGGGAGAAATTTTTTTTTTTTTTGAATGTATGTAAGTATAACTTTTTATTTGTATCCCATCACAAAAGTACTTGAACTTTACATATTTTTATAATTTTTTTAATCTATCACACTATTTTGAAATTTTCCCTTTTTCATACCAAAAAAAGAAATTCCCCCATTTGAAAGCACTGAAAACCAACTGACAAACCAGGTCACAGATTAGACATTTTCATAAGAAAAAATATGGAAAATGTTTTAGAGCTCTAAAAGAAGAGCTCTAAAACAGTTCTAATTTGTCTTTTTCCTTACTATGTTTTGTCTTTTTCGTTTTTTTTTTTTGGGGCACTGCCAACTCAGCAGAGCTGCTCTACTAGAGCTCTCTATCACCACTACAAAAATATTGTCCACTTGCAACTTTGTGATTATTTATAATATTTTATGTGTTTCTAATATTTTCAACTTATGTTCAAAATAATTAAAATAGATTGTAATGTTGGATTAAGCAATGCTAGTATATTTATCACAAAATTTCTTTATCATTTGTATTATCTAAGTACATGACAATCCACATAGCTAATCACACATAATGGTAAGAAAACAAGAAAAATAATATTATATTTATGAAAATTTCAAAAATAATCACAGAAACTTTGTTTGTCAATTTTTTTAGTTTATAAATTGGGAACCTCTAGTTTTTAAATTGGGTTCAAAATATAAACTCAAAAAAGTATTTACATTGGTTTTTGTTTATAAATAAAGTCAGAGACTGAAGAAAAAAAAAACAGTAAAGGCACACAAATAAGTGTGGCCTAACTTTACCACAAAATTACTTCAATATTTATGAACTTATATAACTGATCCCACAAAAATGATGGGTAGTCTGAATTTTCATAGCCCGAATGGCTCGAATGTATCAAAACGATGTCGACGTTGTTTTGATACATTCGAGCCATTCAGGCCACACAAATTAGAGCTACGAGGCATTTTTCTTGGTATTATGCCCATTTTTTTTTTATTTTTTTTATTTTTTATTGTTCAAAATCATATTGGAGTGTACTATCCAACTTCTTAGGTCCACTATAGAGTCTACATCGATGATCTGAACCGTTTGATAATTAGGACTCATTGAGTATTTCATTTCTGCAAAAACTCACATTGATCGGATAGAGATAGCCACTTGAGCATATCAAATTTGGGCTAACGGTAACTATGATTTTAAAAATAAATTGTTGACACAAATGTGATCTGATCAAGTAACTATTGATATCCGATCAACGTAATTTTTATAAGGATGAAGTGCTTGACGAGTCCTACATATTGAACGATTTGGATCATCATATGAGTTTCGTGGTTGGCCACAGAGCTCTAACAAGACTTTACAATTGAGAAAACCAATTGCAGAGAAGTTGAGTCCTTAGTATTATTATTAAATTCCTCAATTGTTCAGTTTGACTAAAGTCAAATATATTGGAAGATTAACAATAAGGTTATGGGCGCAAGATTCATTATAAAATTTAGGATAAATTATCAATAAGTTTTAATAGTTGAATTTAATTGTCATCAAGTTCTATTGAAAATAAGTTTTAGTAAAATTGTTGCTAAAAATAATTTTTTTGTGACTATTTTTTGCATGGGAGCAGCTTGCCTCCAGTCCGAAATCAGACTGGACGGTGCTGTTTGGTCAGTGGGGGCCCACCACGAGTCCCGTTTTGATAATCTAAACCGTCCAATGTGTAGAACTCATTGAGTACTATATGCCTGTAAAAAATCATATTGATCGGATATCGATAGCTATGTGATCAAATCAATTTTGTATAAAATAAATGGACGGTGAACAAATTAATGGTTGAAAAAAATTGATCCGATGAGATAGCTATCAATATTCGATCAACATTTTTTTTATAGGCTTATAGTACTTGACGAGTTCTACACATTGAATGGTTTAAATTATCACAATGGGACCCATGGTGGGCCCCACGAGCCAAACAATACTGTCCAGTCCGATCTCAGACTTGAGACAAGCTGCTTCCTTTTTGCATATATCATTAAAAATTGACAATTAGTGACTTTTTTGTCATAGTTTTTATAAATGGTTACTGAAACTTACAATTAGTGACTTTTTTTGTGGTAAATTTTGCAAATTGTCACTGAAAATTGAAAATTAGTATTTTTTTTTTGTGATGATTTTTTTTAAACTATCTCTAAAATTTATAATTAGTGACATTTTTTGTATCAAAATTTTCAAATTGTCGCTGAAAATTAACAATTAGTGACGTTTTTTTAATAGTGTTTGATAAAAATGCCATTAATTATCATATGACATACTAAATAATAAATCTATTTATTAAGACTTACAAATAAGTCACCTGAAAATTAATTAAAAAATGATTTTGACCATACATATTATATGATGGAGTCTACTTATGTTTTATGTAGTTGATTATGTATTTATAATCATTCTTGTTGGAAGATTTACGCTCATTTTTTTATTACATTTCATGTACCATCTATCTGATGTAGCGCATTAACTTTTATGTCACGCTTTTGTAGCTTGATTTTTGTGTTCCTTGACAGAGAGAGTTTTTGAGGCTTAGTTAGACCCATCGGTTTTAGAACGTCCAAGAAAAACCGAATATGTACCATAGGATCTCCAGGCTTGTTGAAACGGTCAATGGGTGGCATTTTGACTCTGTTTGGGAGCCTTACGGCAGCCTCGGTGTACCCATCCTCAATGTTGGGAATGAAGTTAAGTCCTTGTGCCTTTTTGAATTACTTCTCAAGGTTAGCAATTTTTAACAAGGCTGGGTCGAGATTTGGATATTTAGGGTAAGCATTTTTTTGCTTTAGTACATTGCATGCATGCGATTGTTACCATATCAAGCATGTTTACCATGAGGCTAAGTGCTTAACTGATATACCTTTGAATGCTAGTGGATGAAGGCTTTTCGCTTAAATTGGGATGATTTGATTAATGTACATATGAGATCACTTCCCTCCTGTGGGCTACTTGAAGTTGTTTTTGAATTCTGCCAATGGACTTGGAGAATGAAAACCCCTTTTTGTCTTAAGGATGTTGATTTTGTTTTGAATCGTGTCTTGTAAATACTTAAGTTGTGTGTTTTATTTTCGTTGTCTTTTCTTGTGTTGTTGCGTTAGTTGAGTCTCTTTCTTTGAGTTGCTTTCGTGTACCTTCAGGTTTTCATTTTTCTAAATAATGAAAGCGAGAGTCTAGTGTCTGATCATTTTTATTGTGCTATAGTAATTCATGTGCGACCTTCTTAAAAAAAATAGAAAAGCTTCAAAAATTTTGTTTTTGAATGAGATTCCGTTAATAAACTTGAGTGTTGAGAAGGATCACCCAAATGGTTTGAGTGGATTCTGAATTATCGACGCAAAGTCCCTCATGACTCATGCCAAAAGGCCATTAGTCTGTCATCACCAATGTGTCTTGGCTCGGGAACTCAGGTATGAGAGGGAAAGGTCATGAATTGAGCACCCCACTCACTCGATCAAAGATCAGCCTCTATTAATCATGATGTGATTTTTGTTTACATTATATGCTCTTGTTCTGATAGAAATCCCAAGAGAGTTTTGAAATGGTCGGAGACAACTTTCGAAAGCTGAATCATACCAGAATCATTATAGGGGTAAACTACCTTAATCCAGGGAAAAGTGCTCGAAAATTGCCTCTAAGCGGATTGAGAGATAGGTTGGGTTCATACCCCTTGTTCAAATGATGACCAGATCAGATGTACTGAAAATTATCCCTATTGTCCAATCACTGGCTACCGTTTTCAACATTATACAGGCACGTGTGATGGGGATCATCAAATCCAAGAACGGTTGCCAACAAATCAGACTCATGCTATTCTTCTTTCCCGACATGTTGAGAACTCACTATAGTCCCCTCCAAAGCAGTGATGGATTCCTCATATATACTTTGCAATGATCATGAATGCAATGCCCCTTGTATGGGCACTCTTAGTTTGTTTATGAGTTCCATACATGGACTTGTTTTTTAGTTTAGAGCGAACACTCGTGTATGGAATTTTGACCGTACCACTCTGTTAGACTTAAGCGATAGACATGTTATGGTGACTCGATGAAGAGCGCTTTTGAGCGACAAACACCTTATGGTGACTCGATAAAGAGTATGGACCGAGATAAATACTAGGCACGACACAACAGAACTCACAACTAACACGAAAGCAGAAAAAGACTCAAGGTAACTGATCATTCATACTGCCCCTAGTATTACTTATGTTTCCTTTAGAATCAATTTCGGTTCTTTTTGTGTGTGTATGTGTGTGTGTGTGTGTTCACAGTAGAGATTTTACTATAAATTCAAGCACTGAAAATTGTTCCACTTGTTGATTCAAGCCAGTTCTTTCTTACCCAACGCAAGTATGTGATATGCACAGCAGTCGGTGTAGCTTATGGATTGATGCGAAGTTGACGACGTGAATGAGGCAAGATGATTGAGTCGAGATGGATGAGATAGATATGGTTAAGACCAAACTTCAAGATAAAGTTGCCTGCGTATTCCAAGAATGGAAATCAGATCAACATAGTTCATGGCTGAGGTTTACTCGAGTGTTGACACTCTCTTTTTGCGCTCTAACTTTTGCTAAAGTCGCCCCTTCAGGGTTTTCAACCTTGCAAGTTATATTTGTTTGATTTCTCATTTTTCATGCTCTAACTTTTGCCTGGGTCACCCTTTCGGGTTTTCGGCCCAACGAGCCTCTCAAGGATAGCATTACAACACTTGCAGTGAATTTGATCAATAGTCATCCTTGCCCTGACACTGGAATTGGCTTTACCTTGAGTTGAGCTTGGTTCTCCATTCCTTATGCATGTCTTCTTCCTTTCTTTTGCTTCATTTTCAGAGTTGGTTCTTTTCGCAATGTGATACCTCCTTGCATTGGCTTCCCCAAATTCAAAAGAGGTTCCCTTCCTCACAGTTTTTTGAATTTCATTCCAATGAATACCCTTGGCTTAGCGGTTGACTTTTTTTCTTTTTCTTTACTTTTCTCATTTTTTCTTCTTTCTTTTTTCTTTCTCTTTCCTTTTCTTCTTCTCTTTTTTCTTTTTTCTCTTTTGGTTTCTTTTCTTCATTTCTTTTTTGAAGTAATGAAAACATCAGGGGGAGAAATTCTATGATTATGAGGTCTGAAAGTCACCTTGTACTTGTAGGTTTGAAAGCCGCCTTGTGCTTTCCAAAATGGCAAAGAGAATACCCAGGACAATGTAAAATACAACGTGTAATTCTGAATCTATCTTCTCAAATGTACAAAAGAAAAAACTTAAAATTGTGAAATCATGAAGGACTTTGCGTCGATAATTCATAATCCATTCAAACCATTTAGGGGATCTTTCTCAACACTCGAGTTTATTAACAAAATCTCATAAAATGTTTTTTTAAGTTTTCCTATTCTCAAAAAGTTCAAGAACAAGCTCTAATGGTGTATGTTTGGTCCTGATCTAATAGGGCATTTGTTTTAATGCTAGGTTTGTCTAAGCCAAAGAAGGAGCCGTACCTAACTCAGCAAAGGCCCAGTCCATCCAATCCCATAAAAAAACCAACTCAACAAAGGTCCAGTCTATCTGATCCCCAAAGGCCAATTCAGAAAAGATCCATCCAATGCCAAAAGACCAATTCTAAAAAGCCCAATCTAGTTAAACTTTTCTAGACTAATCCAGTTTAGATACATCAACTACAATTGGGTCGAAATCTTTGTTAGCCAGCTCCCAACTTACACCTATCCATTTTCCTGCTTGCCAAATCAGCAGACTCGTGATGGCACAGAGTCCAGAAGAAGTTGTGGCCATGAAACGGCCCTAAACCAAGGAATTGCCATGCAGGATGAGACCATTATTGAAATACAACGCCCATCTGGAGCATCTACCACACCTCCAATTCTGGGCCCCCAGTCGAACTTTGACCCACCTCTGCCAGCTGAAGATTTACAAGGCCCAGATCCTCAAGAAGGGTTGGTTTAAGCTCAAGTTTTTAGACCCCTGGTGCAACCTAATGAGGGGCCTTTTCCCCTTGATATTAATGATCTCGACCCGACCTTGTTAAAATTGCTAACCTTGAGAAGCAATTCAAAAGGGCACAGGGACCTAACTCCATTCCCGACATTGAGGATAGGTACACCGAGGTTACCGTAAGGCTCCCAGACAGATGCAAAATGCCACCCACTGATCGTTTTGACGGGTCTGGAGATTCTATGGTACATATCTGGTTTTTCTTAGATGTTCTTAAACTGATGGGTTTGACTAACCCTCAAAAACTCTCTCTGTATGGAAGAACCCTGTCGGGTATAACAGCCACTTGGTACGTCAAGTTGGAGGATACAGTGAAGTAGAACGGGTAAGCAGCCACTTGGTATGCCAAGTTGAAGGATAAAGTGAAGTAGAACGGGTATAGCAGCCACTTGGTATGCCAAGTTAGAGGATATAATGAAGCAGAACTGGGAAGATTTGGCTGAGGCGTTTGTCAATTAGTATTCTTACAATACCCAAATTGAAATGACCACCCAAGAGCTTGAAGCAACCCACCAAAATTCTAAAGAACCTTTGGTGGAATTTGTTGCAAGATGGAGAGCAAAGGCAGCATAAATGACAGATCGACCTTCTGAGAGGGACCAAGTGCAGATAGTGGTGCAGAACCTTGAGGATGATATGTTACAAAAGTTAATAGTCGCTTCACTTTTTACTTTCAAAAATTTGCATGAACTAGGGTTTCAGATTGAGATTGCATTTAACAGAGGGATTATTCCTAGAACAACCGAACCAACAACGAAGGTGCTTTCCAGGAGTACCGATGCTAGCAGTAGCACTATTTCCAAACCCACTGAAATCAATACCATCGCCACCGATCCTAAAACTGCCGACCCCTTTGTCAATACCAATCCACAAACAGCCAACCCAACTCGAGCTCAAGGCAAAACTTTCACCCCCTCCATATCTTAGAATTTAGATGTGAGGCCACCACCATTAGAAAGTGTACTTCTGGGGCTTCAATTTTGACATAAGAATCACCAACAATCGAGTCCAGACGAGGGAGATATGCCCGTTTGAATTCAGGTTTGAAAAGCAGATTTTTGGACCCAGCCGGGTTTGTTTAGATCCGGCCGTGGCTTGTGTAGACCCGGCTAGGTTTCAATGAAAACTTGTCCAGAATGCCTTTTTAGACCTAGCCTTGCATTATTTGGTCTGGTCGTGGGTTTTTTGGGCCCGACCGTGGGTTTTGGGGCCCGGTTGGGTCACATTAGCACTAAACATGACAGTTGGTTGGAATTTGCCAACTGTTGTTTTTTGAAGATATTTTAGACCAAATTGGTTCAAATTCTATAAATAGGCCCCCTGCCTTCAGAATTAAAGGTTAGCAAAATTTCCAAAAACTTTGAAGAGTTAAAGAGACCCCCGATTTATCTTCAACACCTTTCTTCATCTTCAACCTTCTTTAGCTGTACATGCACAATACATACTCCATTAGAGCTTGTTCTTGAATCTTTTTATTGAGATTTCAAACTAAATTTCAGAAATTTGAGGGTTTTTAGAATCAAGTTTGTTTAACTAAGAGCGTACCTCTCTTTTCAAAAGGTTAGACATGGCCTTGTGTTATTTGGTCCGGTCGTGGGTTTTTTGGGCTCGATTGTGGGTTTTGGGGCCAGGCAGGGTCTCATTAGCGCCAAACAGAGCAGCTGGCGGGAATTCACCAGCCGTTGTTTTTTGAAGATATTTTTGACCAAATTGGCTCAAATTCTATAAATAGACCCCCTGGGTGGTATGTACAACTAAAGAAGTTTGAAGGTGAAGAAAGGTGTTGAAGATGAATGGGGGGTCTCTTTAGCTCATCAGAGCTTCTGGAAATTTTGCTAACCTTTAATTCTGAAGGCAGGGGGTCTATTTATAGAATTTAAGCCAATTTGGTCAAAAATATCTTTAAAAAACAATAGCTAGCGAATTCCCATCTACTGTCCTGTTTGGCGCTAATGAAACCCGACCGGGTCCCAAATCCCACGGCTGGACCTAAACAAACCTAGCTTGGTCCAAAAAAACTATTTTCAAACCCGACTTCAAATGGGCATATCTCCCTCATCTAGACTCGGTTTTAGGTGATTGTTGAGTCTAAAATGAAGCCCCAGAAGTCTAATTTCCAATGGTGGTGCTTCACATCTAAATTCTAAGTGTAAAAAGAGATATGCCTAATGTAGTGAAGGCTACTCATTTCTTTCCTAACGTTTGATGCCTGACTTTTTCCTAACCTAGTTTTCTTCCATCCCCTCCTATTTTCTTCAACTTCAAACATAAAAATAAGATGTTTTTAAATATTTTTCAAAGATTTCACCTCCCTTTTCATGTATTTTCACTTTGTCGTTACTCGGTTTACTAAACCAAACCCACTGAAATCAATACCATTGCCACCGATCCCAAAACTGCAAAGCCCTTTGCCAATACCAACGCACAAATAGCTTGCCCAACCCAAGCTCAAGGCAGAACTTTCACCCCCTCTATATAAGCCTAACCAGCGCACTAAAAGTCCTAATAGAAAGAGGGTATCTCAAACCCCTTTATCTCCAACCTCTTCTTCACCCACTCATTGCTAGACATAATCACATCAAATACTGTTCGAACTATTAGAATCTCAACGACAGCCAGATGATAGCTCCACCTCAAGAACCCAATGTTACCACTAACCCACTTTCCATTTATGACCAATTACCTTAGCCTCACCTTAACATCATCCATACACTACCTCCTACCTTTGATCCCAGTATATATATTTTTTTTTGATCAACACAAAACTTTATTGATGAGGGAAAACATTACAAGAAAGGAAGAGAGACATCAATAAAGATGGGAGGGGGGTGGAGGGATGATGAAAAGGCCAACATAAGCCAGCACCAACCCATCAATTGTTGGTGCGGGACCAATAGATACACCGACAAAAAAATGCAGCAGAATCTTCTTGAAGCAGTTAATGCACATGCATGAAATGCTAAAACAGATATTTCACTGAACCATTTGAATCAGATACTGCACAAGCAGTCCCAAAACACATCCACCTCAACAGATCCCAAAACAACAGCATCCTAAACACACCAGATAGTAGCAGATCAAGGTACCAAGCCTCAAAATAGAAACAAATATAGAGTGAGCAGAGCTCGCAGGACAACCAAAATACTCTTCTTAAAGCCAGAACTCAACCTCCAGAACAGTTTTGCCCAAACAATCCAAAATGCCACCCACAACTCAGAACAGAAACAGATTGTAGCTGAACAGATGGCAACCAAAATACATAGACAGCAGCTGAACAGAAACAGAAACAGACATTGCAGCCCAAATAGGTATTGCAGCTGAACAAATTATATGAATCAGGTATCGCACAAACAGCCCCAAAACAGTAGCGGCTTAAACACACCAAATAGTGGCAGACCAAACAGCAGCAGTCTAAACACACCAGATAGTAACAACAAATAGCCCTCAACAACATTCCTTTATCTGATCCAGATTATTGATTAAAATCCAATACAGAGTACATAAGTCCCTTTGCAGAAGCTTTAACCCATAGAACAAATCTCAACTTAATAAGCTCACATAACTCAGACCCATAAGGCTGCACTCTATTGAATAGACAATCATTTCTTAACTTCCAAATGGACCAGAGAGCAATAGATAGTAAGGCCCTCCACAATCTCCTAACCAATTTCTTATGATTCCAACCTAACCACCAATGAAATAAACAGTTAATAAACCTTGGAACCACCCATAAACACCCCCACCAGAGCAGCAAAACTGACTATACTTTCCATGAAAATGGACAATGTAGGAGGAAATGAGAGGCAAATTCATTTTCAGTTTGCAGAAGACACATAAGATAGAAACACTGTTATGGAGGACAAGAATATCTTTTAGGAGATCCCCTGTTTTAACTCTATTTCTTCATGCAAACCAACCCAAGAATTGAACTTTGGGGGGAATGCCCTTAGTCCAAACAAACTTATAGATTTTGAGATAAGGGCCCAAAAGAGAATCAGTGAACCTATACAAGTTAGAGACCTTAAAGCTACCATCAGTGAAGCCCTTCCACACAGCACAATCTTCTACATCAATACTTAGTGAAGGAGCCTCCCTCAACCCAGCAGCCAAACTGGTGACCTCAGCTTTCTCCCAATCATATAAATCCCTTCTGAAAGATAAGTTCCACTCCTCTAAGCTAGATCTCCTTGCATAAAAAACAGACAGTGTGGCCTCCCTATCATTCGACCCCAGTATATACGTATAACCCTGGCCCATTTGTCCAACCAGAGGTGTTCATTCCAAGAAGCACGAACTTATGCATGATGGATGCACTTAAACCACAATCATCTCAAACCCCAAAACTTAACAACAACCTAATTTTAGGCCAACCTACGTCAAAGAGTCCAACCTAACCTATTCATCAAGACCAAGTTGGGTCAAGTACACTACGGGCACTAATGGCCGAACCCACTACTCTTGCGTTGTTGAGCATGATTAAAGATCTTCAGAGAACTATGGAAGATTTAGCCTTTGGGGTCTTGGCTTTATCATCGACCACATCATATGCCAAAAGGTTCACGTCAAAAAGCTCCCCAATCTTGAGACGAGCTGCAGTTGGAAAGGGCTGACTCGAAGCTATCTCAAGTTTGGGTGATGACATATCAACAAAAAATGGGCCTTACTTCAATATAGCCACCCAATCCCTTAGCCAAGCTGAAGAAAGTGGGAACATAGGTAACAATAGAGGCATTATGAATGATCAGTTACCTTGAGTCTTTTTTTACTTTCGGCTCAATTGTGAGTTTTGTTATGTCGTGCCTAGTATTTGTCTCAGTCCTACAAGCACAAGGCGACTTTCAGACCTTATAATCATAGAATTTCTCTTATTGATGGTTTCATTACTTCAGAAAAGAAATGAAGAAAAGAAACCAAAAGAAACCAAACTTGATTCTAAGTGGTTGAATCTAAATTGAAGCCCAAAAGTCTACTTTCCAATGTTGGTGGCTTCACATCTAAATTCTAAGTGTATAAAGAAATATGCCTAATTTAGTGAATGTTGCTCATTTATTTCCTAACAGTTTGATGCCCGACTTTTTTCTAACCTAGTTTTCTTCCATCCCCTCCTATTTTCTTCAACTCCAAACCTATAAATGAGATGTTTTTAAATATTTTTTAAAGAGTTTACATCCCTTTCAGGTATTTCTACTTTGTCCTTACTCGGTTTACCAAAAAGTGCAATAGTTTAATCAAAGTGTGAGCCTCAGAACATCGTAGAAATATTTGGAAAAATATTTTGAAAAGAGGGTTTCAAGGTATAAAATAGTTTGGCCAAAATGGGGTGTATGGTTTGGGATTAGCGCTTGAATCCAAATTTCTTCGTTAAGAATTCAAAAGGTTGCACAGTGTAACTTTCATCATCGGGTGTTTGAAATAAAGGGCCAAAGTCTTACGGGTAGTCAAAATGGGTATCTACAGCTTCGTTTGGAAATTGATTATTTTAATTGATTCTTTGATGTTTTATAAAAAAGATATACAAAAAAGTAGAGAGAATAATGTGACAATTTATAATAATTTTTTGAGTTTTAACTAAAATCTAAAATCCCCAACCTTAATATGTATATATACATACATACATATGTCCACACACACAAACACGTATTTTGACTTTTGTTTTAAATTGTTTTAAATATTTTATTTCAAGTGTTTAATTTTTTTTAAATAAATAAAAATTAATTTATAACACTTTCTTAAACATAAACCAAGAAAACATAAACGTTATCGATTAGGGATGGGCAACGAATATATCAATCCACCCAAACCAACCGAACCGATTCGATTCGCTGCATTTTGGACGGATGCGTGATGACGAGCAGGCGGTTGCGGATTGATTTTTTTCAATCTGCCTAGTTTTGGATAGATGGTGGATTTAAGGTTGTTTTGGCAGCAACCGAACCGCCAACCCGCGAGTATCCCTAGTAATTTGTAAGATTTCGTGTTTTCAATTTGTTTAGATATTCTGTTTGTATTTTCAATTGAAAAAGAGTTTAAATATTCTGTTCAATATATTCTGTTAAAAAGAGTTTTCAACTTGAATATATTTTTTGAATTGAAAAAAATAAATGTATTATTTATCTATATTTTTTGGTTTTTAAATTTTACTCTAAAAATAATAAATAAGAAAGATGATATATGTTGATTGGTTTTTGTTTTCAAAAATAGATATAGATGTAACAATACAAAGACATATAATTTCTATTACTGCTTTGTTCATGGTTTTGGTAGTTTGAATTATTTTTATATTTTAAGAACCACAAATTGTAATACTTTATGTGGATGGGGCATGCAATGATTGTAATATTATAAAGTTTCAAACTTTATTTCTTTGGATGAGGCATGTAATGATTGTAATTCATTTTTAAGTCATTGACTATAATTTTTTTTTTTTTGAGGAAGTGCACAAGTTGAATTATATTTAAAATTTATAAAACTTTAAACCGCCAAACTGATTCGTATTTATCTGTCAATTCGCTCAATTCACATCTGTCGAATTGACAGACATATGCAGATTGATTTTTTTCAATCTACTAATTTGACGAACGGATAATAAATTAAAAATTTTGTGATCACAATCAACCTGCACCCACCCCTATTATTGACCATAGCATTTTTTCTCTTAGATTTATCAGATGGCTATGGGAGGGTGTCGTGAAAAAATAGCGCTCAAAGAGCATCAACATCAGCAACGTTACAATAGCTTTGAAGCTATCGTAGAGAGCAGAAGTGAAGAATATGTGCTCCATCAGACTCGGTATCCCGTTCATCCATTTTGCCAATGCTACAGTGCCTCAACTTATAAAGCGAGCTACTGTTCATAGGTTAATCAATTTTTTATTATATTTTCTTTATCGCGCTTCTTTCTCCCGCCAACAAGAACACCATCTATCATACCACCATTACTATCAACACTTACCAGAGCCATCACAAATTTCATTCTCACTATCTTGGAAGTTCATCAGGTTCTCTCTCTCTCTCTCTCTCTCTCTCTCTCTCTCTCTCTCACTCTTTGTAAATCATGTATCAGTTGATGAACTAGATTTTGTTGTTATATACATATATGTTCTTGCATTGTAAAATCATGTATCAGTTGAAGAACTAGATTCACTTTTGCTATTATACACATATATGTTCTTGCATTGTAACTGTTTGATAAAATGCCTCACTAGTTTGTCCAAGATGCTATGCCAACTGATTGATTCATTAGTAAATCAAGAATGTTGATTTTGAACATAGTTTTACAGAACATCAAAACCATTTTTGTTCTCATTCTTTCAATTTGGATCTCTATTGAAAAAAAAGAAGAAGAAAAAGAATTAGCTCAAAAAACATAACAACAGGGAGATTTTTTAACCTTCATGTGAGCAACAGTTTTGAATACATGGAAGAGGTGCAACTCAGAGTTGCACCCCTATGTTTTCTAAGTTGCACCCTTTACCTTTTTGTAATTTGTTTTTCTCCCCCTACATTGAATTGTAATTTTCCCTTAATTGATTTCTGTTGTGCATTAGGATTGGAATAGTTAAGGATGATAATTTTGGAATTTTATATTTTTGTCATCTCTATTAAATAAATAAATACATGTGGTTATTTTGCTAAACAATTAGTGCACTCACAACTCTTGTAGGGATGGAGTCAAATGGAGACCCATTTTTTGCCAATCTTTTACGAGAAGGATCTAACATTGATAGCCAATTCATGGAGTCTCGGTATATGAGTCAAGTTGGTCTAGTGGTTAGCCAAGAGTCTCCATTTTCTACTCAATTAGAATCCACTGCTAAGAAATCACGTCGAGGCAACTTTTCCACAGAAGAAGATAATATGGTTGTATCGGCTTGGCTGAACATTAGCTTGGATGCAGTGCATGGAAATGAGCAAAAAAACAAGACCTTTTGGAGGAGAGTTGGGGAGTACTTTCACAAGCATAAGACATTTATTAGTGAACGTAATGATAATTCTTTGATGAATCGGTAGTCAACTATTCAACTTGGCACTAATAAGTTTTGTGGTTACTCTGCCCAGATTAAATCATTGCATCAAAGTGGTGTTAACAAGCAAGACAAGGTATTAATTACATTGATCTTTATACTTCTCCTAGCATTATTTAATGTTAAGAAGCTAATTATTGGTTTTTAATTTTTTATTTTAGATTGGCAAGGCAAAAATCATGTAGCAAAAGGTTAATAAAACCTCATTTTAATTTGAACACTATTGGAATATGTTGAGATATCAACCAAAATGGTTTGAGCAATGCCAAAAGAAAAAATCAAAAAGGATTAGAAATGACCCAACATCTTCACCTTCAACACCAGAGCCAATCAACCTAGTGTAGACTGCCCAGAACTCCGCTCCGCGCGCAAGGGCGCGAATCGTAGTTCTAGATACTATAGTTCGGACTCATGTCACGGTCCAAATCCGGCAAATCGTTTTGGAAAATCGATTTTAATCAAAAAGCGCTAAACATGGACTGCTTTGCCAGATTTTAGAGTCGCCACCTAAATATTTTATTTTGGAAAATTTAGGAAACCCTAACTCGTGCCTAAGGCCACGTGTCCATCATCACCAAAGTTGCCTTGGCTCGAGCACTTGGGTACGAGAGGGGAAGGTCCTGAAATGAGCACCCCCGCTTGCCCGATCAAAGGATCGACTAGTACTAACATGATATGTTGTTTTTTTGAAAACACATGTGTTCTTATTCCGGTTTATTAGCTAACCTTACTATGTGATGCGCACATCATACAAGTATAGACTCAATCACACGGATTGAAACAAAACAACTCATGTTTGTTTTTGAAAGTGGTTTGAAATGCTACTCGCAAGTAGGCTAAGTTGCGGATTTGTCACCCTCAAGTGGGCTTAGAAAAACATGATTTTGCCACTTCAAGTGGGCTTAAAAACTCACAATCATCGAATCGTTCCAATCCAGGCAATCAAGCCTTCACCTATAGACATTCATACAGTTAAACACATAAGGAATTAGCCTCATGGCAAGCATGCTATCATGGCAGTCACTTACACACATGCAAGGATGCTAAAGCATAAACACTCACCGAGTACTCCGAGCCAAAACAAAAGCTAGTTATTAATCATGTATGATCCTAGCTATGTTAAATGCCTAATGCAACACATGCAAAAATGCGACTAAAATAGGCTCGACTATTCTAAGATGTCTTGTGAATGCAACTGGATAACATGTATTCAAATTGGTATTGAAATACAATGTAGTTTGAATGATGCGCTGAGCCTGGTGCATACAAGACAGATGAATGGATGCACGCATGCAAACATAAGTATGCTAATTGAAATATGCTCTAAAACTAACTATCAAAAGATGGTAAATAAAAGGGAGAAAGAAATGGGGGTTAGAAGACATGCATCACACACACGCACGCTTATTACAACAGTTGTGCCCTCTCGACGTAGGGTCCCAATAACAAGCTAACTAGCTAATCTAAGCTAATTAAACTAATTATTACAAAACGAAACTAATTAACTACTCCTAGTTAACTAATTATTACAAAATGAAGCTAATTAATTAACAAGTTAACTAACTAGTTATTACAAACACAAATGAGTAGCTAAGTACATTAACTACGTAAGTACAAAACCAAAGCATTAGCTAGCCTAAGCAAAGCAACCAAGTAAAGCAAATAGAAAGGGCCTCGGAGCAAGAACCGCATGCATGCTTGGCCTCGTTCGGAAATCCATCGCGATGCCCCAACTTGCCTCTATTTTTAATTGTTCTTAGAACACTGTACAAAGCTCCAGATAGCTTTTGCTCCACCATGGGAACCTCCAGGAGCATTGCTGACCACTTATTGGTGTTGCCAACCACCTGCCGACCACTTACCTTTGCTACAGACCAGAAAAAGTAGTCGGCCAGCCACTATTACTAGTCTGCCGACGAGAAAATTTTGCACTTCTCCAGTTTGCTACAACAGAGAACAAGAAGGGGCACGACATTGTATTTGCAAGATATGTGTGCATAACCACTCTCTCTATCATTTCATGATCTCATGGGAGTGTAGTTCTCGACTCTTGGGCCACCAACCGAGCATTGCAATGCACGATGGCCGAGAAGACAAGATTGCACAAATCAATGTAAATGGATGCACAAATAACACATAAAGCCTTAACCTCTATCATGCATGATCAAGAGGGTCGATGATCGAGAATTGAGGCACGTTTCATCACTTCAAGTATGAAACGCCCCTCGTTTCTCATGTTTGGATTGACGTCCTATCCGAACACAATATAATGCATGCACATGGAAATACAATGCAATGCAACATGAGCTTGGCAAGTATAATGTAAACAACATGAGCATGCAATCACATAATGCAATGCAACAAGCATGCAACAACATAATGTAATGCGACAAGCATAATACATGCTATTCTACCAATGCTAGGATGGCATACACAAAATTCCAAACACAATACAAGGCATGCACACACAATGCAATGCATACACATGCAAACAACATGGAATATGATAACATGCGAACAACATGCAAACAAACATGCTCAATGGACTTAAACCAAATATGGACAGACCTTAATCATGCCCAAAACAGTGGCCAAAATGCATCAAAACTAAGGCACAAAAGGGCCAAGAACACATACTCATGTGAGGGCCCATCAACTAAACTTAACAACGCAACTCTCAAACATGATCAAGGAGTGATAAACATGGAAGTGTGACAACACTAAATGCACTGAAATCATGTATGAAATGGTGCCAAACCACTCAAACAACACAACTATGGCATGCAAGAGCCCTTAAACATGAAAGCTAGTGAATGAGACTACACAAGAGGCATGCAATGCATGGCACAAATGGATGAACCAGCCACAAACAGAGCTCAATTAGGTCAAAACAAAGACCAAACATGCTAAGAGGGGAGCTCAAAGGGCTAGGCATGCATGCATACAAGCTAGGCCACAAACAAGGCAATGATGCATAACCCTTAGAGGCACTCAAAGGGTGAAAGAAATGAGAACATGGAAATGCTATATGCTCTGAAATAACATGTTAAATGATTCCAAATCATGTACATGTCACAAATGAAGCATGCTAGGAGACTCAAAGCTTAAAACTTGCATAGGAACTTGCACTATAGCAATGCAATACATGAACCAAAAGGGCAAGGAAACCTAAAATAGTCCTAGGGCATGTCAAAACGATGCTAAAACATGTATGGACCAGAGCCAAAACAAGCAAGCATGAAGGCATGAAGCATGGAGTATGCAAGGCCAATATGGAGGATTACATTACACCTACCAAAACCAAGCATGAGGTGACTCCACCAACAAAAATCAGAGTTGCATTATGGCAAAATAAGACCAAAAACACATTGATATGGCAACCCAAAAGCCTAGGCAAGATGGCATGCACAGAGGCTCATACTTAAGGCATAAAACACCAACCCTCCAAAGCATTGAAAGAGTGAAAGATGTGAATGCATGGAGATGAAACATGCTCTGAAATCAAATAACAAATCATGCCAAATCATGCAAATAGGCCAAGCAATGCATGCTAGTGGCTTGGAAACTCAAAGCTAGTGAGCTAGAATGCACTATGGCTATACAAAGCATGGCATGCATGACCAAAACAACATAAATCAGAGCTTAAGCATGCTAAAACATGGACAAAAGCTTCTTACAGTTGAGCCAAAACATGCTAGAATGATGGTCCAAACACATGATGCATGTTAGGCTAGATTGCAAGATTACACTACAAGTGTAGAATGAATGCAAGTAGTGACTCAACCAAGCTAAAATAGAGGTATGCCATGTCAAAATAGCACCAAAAACAAGTTGAGAATAAGCCAACATATGCTAGAAAATGATGCTCAAACATGAGGCTAATTAGGCAAGCATACAAGATACAAGGAGAGGGGATGACCCTCTCCTATTTGGGACCTCAAAACACACTTTCCACCACTAAAATCCCTCTGAGTTTTAGTGGTGAGAAGGCCAAAAGGAGGTGGTCCCAATAGCTTAAAAGGATAGCACAAAAACAAGGCCAAACAAGGCACAAGAGGGGGTAGACCGCCCCCAACACCAACAAGGCCTCAAACAAACATGTTAAGCACTAAAAGTCAGAACTTTTCGTAGTTAAAAGTTAGGCCTCAATCAGCATGCAAATTGGGCCAAAATCTTAAACAAAAACCAAGGTTTAAGGGGTTAGAAGCTTACCCTTGTAGAACCACTTCAATGTTGCAACTCCAGCAACTTTTCTGAGCTCAAACCAATCCAAAAACTCCAAAACCAACTCTAAGGTGCCTCAACTCCAAGGGTATGGTGTTTCACTATGTGTTTGTGTGCAAAAGTGTGAAGAATAAGCACTTTCAAGCACAAATATGAAGGGTAAGAGCAATATAGAGATATATGACATATGTATAGCTTAAGCCACTTTTTTCTGAACCTGGAGAAGGGAGGGAGGGCCTCTCTTATATAGAAAAATCAAGCCTCAAGCTTGTTGAGGAAGCTAAGGGCTCCAAGCCATCCCTCCATACACGTGTATGGAGGATGGTTTCTATGCTCTCCAGCTGTCATAGCTGGCAAGAAAAGATCTTCAAAAAGATGCAGGAAAGCGGCCGACCACTTGAAGTGGTGGCCTAGTTACTTCCACTGGTCGGTCGACCACAAAAAGTGGTCTGCAAGAATACTAACTAGTCGACCAGAGGGAGAGGTGGCCTGCACACTAAAAGCAAGGTGGTGGTATGGCTGCCGACCACTTTTGGTGGTCCAAAGACCACCAAGACCAATTGGCCGACCAGAAAACTAGCTGGCGGGGAAGAAAAGTGATTTTCAGGGAGAGAAACTGGTCTACAACCCTTATTCCACCCTCCAAGAGGGGAAAACAAGGTTTGTGACAAAAACAAACCAAAAAGGATGAAAGACGAGAGTCCGCATGTCAAGGCGCGCAACCGGAAACCTTTGAAACTAGTCTACGGGCACCAAAAGTGGTCTACGAGACCTCTGTGTCCCTCTAGACCAAGGCAACAAGGCATGGTTCGAAAACCAGGCCAAAAGGAGAACGTTAAGCGGTCCCGAGACAAGGCGCGCGACCAAAGGCTCCGAAAATCGAAAACTAGCCGACAAAAGGAAAAAGTGGTCTACGACCACAAAAAGGTGGTCTGCAAGACCTCTCTCCCACTCTAGGTAAGGGAAACCAAGGTTTGGTACAAAGCCAAACCAAAAGGGAAACAAGAAAAGGCGCTCGGCCAAAGGCTCCAGAAACCAGAAACTAGCCAACAAGAGAGAAAAATGGTCTACGGACCTCTTCCCCCCTTCCAGGCAAAGGCAGTAAGGCATGGTCCACAAACCAAGACAAAACACAAAGAGTTCAGAGGCTTGGAGGCAAGGCACCCAGCCAAAAACTTTGGAAACTCGAAACGAGCACAATCATGCATTATCACCAAGCGCTCAATCGATGACATCTGAGTCTTAAGGTCGGTCAAAAATGGCGTATCTACAGTTGCCCCTCTTTGACAGAACTCGAAAGTCAAGAAGTGACGGGAGTGAATGTCAAAGCCCAGAGACGACCCATTTTTGACAAGGCCGAAGACTTAGGCACACAGGCAAGATAACAAAGAGATGCATCCGCAGGCAGGGGCAAAATGCAAATGACATGCACGATGCCAAACACAACTTATGATCTTGCAAAGAGAGCTATAATGAAGCAATTATGCAAAATAAATGCAACATTTTAAGTGAATGTTATACAAAGGAATGCTACAGCAAACTCGTACATAAGCAAGTAAACACGAACCAAATTACATTTCATGAAAAAAGGATGTAAGAAAATTATGCAATCTTGACCACGCACCACGTAGGAAAGACTAAGAGCGACCATTGGGGACACCCAAGTTCTCAAACAAGATTCCGACGCGTTGCACGCGAAAGGAAAAAGAGTGGTACAAGCATTGGAACACGTTCCAAATGCTCTTAACCAAAGAAGGGGGCAACATAGGGACACGTCCCGGTGTTTCGAAGCAAAGGAGTGGTATAAGCATTGGAACACGTTCCAAATGCTCTTAACCAAAGAGGGGGAAGCATAGGGACACGACCCGGCGTTTCCAAGCAAAGGAGTGGTATAAGCATTGGAACACGCTCCAAATGCTCTTAACCAAAGAGGGAGAAACATAGGGCCACGTCCCGACATTTCCAAGCAAAGGAGTGGTATAAGCATTGGAACACGTTCCAAATGCTCTTAACCAAAGAGGGAGAAACATAGGGACACGTCCCAGCGTTTCCAAGCAAATGAGTGGTATAAGCATTGGAACACGTTCCAAATACTCTTAACCAAAGAGGGAGAATCATAGGGACACGTCCCGGCATTTCCAAGCAAATGAGTGGTATGAGCATTGGAACACGTTCCAAATGCTCTTAACCAAAAATGGTCTAACCCGTCGCACGCACGAGGAGAAAGAACAACAATGCCTAAGGCATACGAGATTAAATGCAATAGATACACAGAATGAAAATGTGCTATAGATACACAAAGCGAACGTGTGATGGAAACACAAAGTGAGTAAGCATGTGTGATAGATACACGTTACAAGCAATGTAGAGCATGATGTCAAGGAAATGAAATAAACAAACAAAGAGGTGCTTTAGAAAGCACCTCATGGGGTGAGTGGCGATGAACCGCTCTACTCCGGCAGGGATCTCCCCTTGTGTTCTTGAAACACTTACCTTCAACTCATAGTACAAAGGTCCTGAAATTTCGACAAGGAGTAACCTCTGCTTGTAGAAGTCACGAATGCCACTTTTCTTTCTGATCATATTCACAACTTTCCCTATTCTCCAACGGGGTGACAGACTAGATTGGTTCAGTATCCAGAATTGAGGCGCATACATGCTACCTCAACCTATGGGGCTGCCATATAGATTTCAAGCCGGGGATACACCCCTGGGTATTTAAACCAAACTTTAGTTTCGGAAATTCCAAACCTTTGTTTTCTAGGCATCAGCCATTCGAACTCTAGTTTCCACCATCGCAGTTGGTCTCCTAGAAACTCATTGCGAACACAGCCAAGATGCCCCTGGCAGGGATTGATACTCAGGGAGAGCACTTGTGATCGCCATTATGGCTTTGAAGCAGGCTTGAACTTGAGCTTGAGGTAGAGACACACTCATTCTTCAGAGCATTGACAAGGCCTAAAGAGGTACATCCGTAGTAAAATCACGGAATTTTCTGCAGTTGAAACACACAAAATGCTCCAAATTTTCCCTCTTTTCTTTTTCTTTGCAGTCTGGAACCCATATAGCTTCAGATAGGTCTTGGTTTTACTGTTTTCACATGACTTGGGTTGAACCCTGCAGTTTTATGAAAGAACAAATCATGTTTTGTACAAATATGGAGAACGGCACAGCACTCTGAACACAAAACAAATCATTTTGAAATTGAGAAATGAATTCTTAACTGGGTATTGAGCCTACGACTGACCACCGTCAAAACGACTTAACAAAGGAAAACAAAGGTAAAATAACCTAAACACATTTATTGACACACGAAACGACTCAAAACAAGAATCGAGACAAACAAAACAACACGTATGACACTCAGACGTATTCCAATGGCAAGAGACCTCTCGGTTCATGAGGAGCCAATTTCTCCGGGTATTGCTTCCCACTCTTTTCTCATTTGTGATTCTCACATCACTCTGGCACTCAATCTCTTTTTCTCTGAAAAGTCCTTTCCTCACTTTTCTCTCAGCGCACATCTCTCTATTATTCAATCTCTTATTTTTTATCCCTCCCCTAGGTGGTTGATAGATAAACAAGAAGTTGCGGGCTCTTGCCCCTAGCATTCTACTAGATTATCTTTCTTTCGCTCACAACAATGAGCTTTCCCACAGAGGGGTTGCGATAGGATGTGAAGTAGATTCGCAGCTGACATTGGCTGACGATGCCCTTGGCCAATTTGGATGTGATCAGACTTGTCCAGATGAGAGAGTGGAATATCTTGATCCATTCCGGTTTGTGCTTCGCACTTGGCTTGATACCTCTCTGCTCGGAGGATGTGAGAGCTTTCTGCCCTTTGCTGTTAACTTCAGTTATGCCCTTTCCAGCGAATACGGTGCCTTTTCCGGCAAGTATGTTGACAATGGGCAAAAGACAGAAAGCCTGACTCAACTGTGCCCCTAGTTCATCATTTTGGCTATTTTTTGTTTTGGCTTTCTACTAATACAATTTTGACCAACATGAGAGTTAGATTAACATGCTTGTTCGATTTTTTGATTTAAAATCATGCAAGTCAGGCTATGAGCATTGAAAATTTTCCTTTTTTGGGTCCAAGAAATGGTCCAATTTTGGAAAAATGGAATAATTTTGAGAAAATTAGTCAACCTCATTAAAAATTCTCAAAACTGTTTTTGCAAATGGCCACTGCTCGGTCAACACAGAGTTTACTCTTGAGATGCCGAACCTCAGATCCAAAACAATGGAAAATTGCCCCTTGTCTAAATGGCACTGCATGGCAATGGAAAGTTGCCTCTTGTCTGAATGGCACCACAGCGCACTGTAATCAGTCCTCAAAGTGACGATCACAACCGAACTCTCAGATACAGAGAAGACAAATATGATCAAAACCCTTACATGAACACAGTCGATTTGGAAGTGTTTATGGCTGGACTTCAGAATGAAGTTGCCTACGTATCCCAAAGATCAGAATCAAGCCTGACGTAGTTCCGGGTTAAGGTACACTCGGGTATTTAACCTCTCCTTTTGTGCTCTAACTTTTGCCAAGGCCGCCCTTTCGGGTTTTTAACCTTGAGAGCTCTGTTTTTCTTTTCTTTTCATTTCTTTTCTTCTTTTCTTTTTTCGCTCTTTGCATTTTTTTCTTTTTTTTTCTTTTTCTTCTTTTTTTTGCTCTAACTTTTGCCTGGGTCGCCCTTCCGGGTTTTCGGCCCAGCTAGTCTCTGAAGGGTAAAAAGTGTAACATGTCCATGCTGAATGGTTTGAGATCTCGAAGCCATCTGAATCTAGAAGAATGGCTGTTGTTTGATGATGATGTAGGAGTCGATCCAGCCGGGTCTGAATTGCCCCCAGTGTTGTGGATAGGAACTCAATTGTCCTTCAGCAACACTTTCTTCTTTCCTCCCTTCTGAGATTTGGCATTTTTGCCAATCTTCGCTAGCTTGAGAAATGTCCCAATTTTTGACTCTTCAAGCACATCTGACATTTTTGCCCCTAGTTCAAAGGCTATTTTTCATCTAGTTTTACAAGCTTCTTTTGATAACATCTGACCTTCTTGCCCCTAGTTTGAGGGCTGCTTCGAATTTGGCCACACAGGCCTCACATTGTGGTTGACTGTTGAACATTCTGAATCCAAGTTCAAGGTTTGAGAACAAAAGGGGGTCGAGTCTCAAGGCTGAGAGCGATCCTATGCTGCACAATCTCAAGAGCGATTCCACACAGGTCTTCGCGGGACCACGCAAAACATTTTTTGAAATCTTTTAAGAAAGCAACTAGTCGCTCACGCCGAAGACAATGTAGAACCAATCTAGATTACGCCAGGATCCTTCTTAGTACTCACATTAACAAACATGATCTCGTTCATTAAGGGCCTAGCTCGCTTCTCTTTCTCTTAGTTGATCAAATTTTTACAAATCCGGAGGAATTCCTTCCTCTTTGTTTTCATGACAGTGTTCGAAAAAGTTTTGAAAAACTTAGGTCGATGCAATGAGTTCAAGGCACAGAAAAGTATGCGAAAAGCACTTCCGTTTCATTCAAATCTTCTGGCACAATTGGCTTCAAGGTAGAAACAAACTCAAAAGTGTGAAAATCACTGCTGTTTCATTCAAATCTTCTGGTGTAACTGGCCCCAAGGCAAAAACAGACTCAATGGAAAGCGAAAAGACAAACACAAAACATGCAAGTGATGTCTGAGGTAATACCCCCGAAATCACTCGACTCTAACAAAACAGGACTGACTCGACACAACGAGACAGACTCAATACAACAAGACGGACGCGTCTGACTCAGTACGAAAGGACTGACTCAATACAAAACAACAAGACTTACCCAATACCCAAGTCAGAATGTAAAGTAAACAGCATTCGCAAATGCTCAAAACAGTGCGTGCCATCCCTATATCTGGAGTAAACTGAGCGCCATCCGCAGGTGGCTCATCCCCCGATCACATCACATTATCCCCTAAGTTCACTGATCCAGTGCTGATAGACTTTGCAAGACTGGTGCAGCGATGACCTTGTTGTCAATCAGATCTTGTATCTCATGACGAAGAAGGACGCAACTGTCAGTGTCATTACCGGTTTGTTGATGGAAAGCACAGTACTTAGCCGGGTCATGCTTTGGGGGGAGAGAATCGGGTAGAGGTCGTTGTTCTAACCGTTTCAGATGTCCTTTCCTGAGTAAGACCCCTAGAGCTTTAGACAAAGGCATATAAAGTGGGGTGAAAACCCTCTTGCCTCGGGGTAGATAGTTCGAAGTTTGGGGGTTTGGATTGGATGTACCAATAAAGGAGGTGGCTATTTTCGAAGTGGTGGTGGCCATTCCAACTTCAGAAGATCTAGCAGCTGCGTCACCACTGGTGATCGCATTCGAACTGCGTATATAACCCTTCTTGGGTGACTCCCTTTCGTGGTCAATCAAACCTTGTTTCATTGCGTCTTCAATCTGTACCCTAATCTCGTGCAAGTCGACAAAGGTGGGAAAGGGTAAGACTATCATTTTTTATATCAGCCTGGGTTGGAGGTTGCGCACAACCATCCTGATCTGGTCTTTGTTGAAAGGCCTTGTAGTCACCATCGAGGCCTTTGCTCTCCATCTCGTCACAAACTCTAAAAAACCCTCCTTCAGCTCTTAGTGGGTGACGTCAAGATCACGAGTTGTGACCTCGATCTGTGTGTTGTAGCAGTATTGAGCAACAAAGGCCTCAGCCATCTCTTCCCAATTCTGTTTCACAGAGTTCGCCAATTTTGCATACCAGATTGCGGCTATCCCAGACATGGTTCGGCCAAATAGTGACAGCTTCTGGGCTGTGGTCAAACCCTTTGGCCTCAGGATATCAAAAAACAGGTGGAGGTGCACCATTGGGTCTACAGAGCCATCGAAGTAGTCGATATGTGGCATCTTGAACCGGTCCGGCAACGTCACCGCTGAGTTGGTGTATCCATCCTCCATGTCCGGAATAGAATTGATGCCTTGGGCTCTTTTGAACAACTTTTCTATCTTACTCACTTTCAGCGCTGTTAGATCCACCTCAAAGTTAGATGGTGTGTCCATTGGATTAGCCGGTGCTTTGGATAGCTGAGGTAGCATTAGGGGTGGAACTGGCCCCGTTGGGACGTCCGTATTTTCCCGAACGTGAGCTGCCTCCCCAGGTGTTGGAGCCATATGTGGGGTGGGGGTGGATGCGAAGCAAATGCTTTGGCTTGTTGTGGTGGATGCTGCTGCTGAAGCCTGGCAATCAACTCTACCAGTTGAGCTACCATTTCTGCCTGACGTGCAGTAACCTCTGCCGCTGCATGGCCTGCATGGTTTCTTGGAGCTGATGCATCATGTCCTCCATATTAACTGAAAACTACAGATTTGACTGAACAAGTGTGTGTCCCCTTTCTGAGATGGAAGCAGATATCTCAGCCCAACTGGGCACAGGTGAGGTGGGTAATGATCGCTGAATTGGAGACTGTTAAACTGGTGATTTGTGCTTGATCGGCCCTTTTTGCCTTACCTCTGGCGAAGGAAACACTGGTTGCTCTGAACTGAATCTCTGACCTGACAAAGTCTATCGGCACAAGTCCAATGTACCCGGGAGATATTGGAGCCTTCTGAAGCTATGTTTCCAAGACTACCTAGCAAAAGAGAAAACAGGCAGCATCTCAGCCCAATTTCACCAGAACAGATTTGAGCATAGCTGAATGATTGTACTCTTTACTGAATTCTACCCCAAATTCTACCTGTAAACTGATACCCTCAGGCCGATACTCAGACTTGCTACTGATACATACAACCTGTAGAGACACACTCTGACAGCACATACCAAGCAAGTAAGAGCCAAAACACCCCTATAGTGGGGTCGGGTTTCCTTGTCCTATTTTATCAGGAGCTAGGGTTTCACTACGCACGCAACGGTTTTCAAACAACCTACAATCGGGTAAGCAACCTGTCCTAGTTTAGAATGGTCACTATGGATTCCGATATGCACTAGGTCGAATGGTCAAAAAGGGTGCACCGGTAAAAATTGAGGTTTGTGTTCCCATCGTGGCAGAGCCCGCAACCGATCAGCCTTATGGCACGTTTTTCCAAGCAAGCCTCCAACAAACCGTTCAGGAATAGCAGACGGCAAACACGGTGTCCTAGGCGCACCAATGCAAATGCAATGAAAAGAAACACATAAGTGTAGATAAAACAAGATATCATGAGTTCGAGTCAAGTTCTCTAAATCCCCAGCGGAGTCGCCAGAAACTGTAGACCACCCCGAACTCTGCTCCCCGCGCAAGGGCGCGAATTGTAGTTCTACCTACTACAGTTTGGACTCATGTCACGGTTCTGAATCTAATCTCACAAAGTGCAATGTAAGACTGATAAATCACCAAAGAATCCAAATTCGGCAAATCGTTTTGGAAAATTGATTTTAATCAAAAAGCGCTAAACATGGACTGCTTTGCCAGATTTCAGAGTCGCCACCTAAATATTTTATTTTGGAAAATTTAGGAAACCCTGACTCGTACCTAAGGCCACGTGTCCATCATCACCAAAGTTGCCTTGGCTCGAGCACTTGGGTACGAGAGGGGAAGGTCCTGAAATGAGCACCCCCGCTTGCCCGATCAAAGGATCGACCAGTACTAACATGATATGTTGTTTTTTTGAAAACACATGTGTTCTTATTCCGGTTTATTAGCTAACCTTACTATGTGATGCGCACATCATACAAGTATAGACTCAATCACGCGGATTGGAACAAAACAACTCATGTTTGTTTTTGAAAGTGGTTTGAAATGCTACTCGCAAGTAGGCTAAGTCGCGGATTTGTCACCCTCAAGTGGGCTTAGAAAAACATGATTTTGCCACTTCAAGTGGGCTTAAAAACTCACAATCATCGAATCATTCCAATCCAGGCAATCAAGCCTTCACCTATAGACATTCATACAGTTAAACACATAAGCAATTAGCCTCATGGCAAGCATGCTATCATGGCAGTCACTTACACACATGCAAGAATGCTAAAGCATAAACACTCACCGAGTACTCCGAGCCAAAACAAAAGCTAGTTATTAATCATGCATGATCCTAGCTATGTTAAATGCCTAATGCAACACATGCAAAAATGCGACTAAAATAGGCTCGACTATTCTAAGATGTCTTGTGAATGCAACTGGATAACATGTATTCAAATTGGTATCAAAATACAATGTAGTTTGAATGATGCGCCGAGCCCGGTGCATGCAAGACAGATGAATGGATGCACGCATGGAAACATAAGTATGCTAATTGAAATATGCTCTAAAACTAACTATCAAAAGCTGGTAAATAAAAGGGAGAATGAAATGGGGGTTGGAAGACATGCATCACACACACGCACGCTTATTACAACAGTTGTGCCCTCTCGACGGAGGGTCCCAATAACAAGCTAACTAGCTAATCTAAGCTAATTAAACTAATTATTACAAAACGAAACTAATTAACTACTCCTAGTTAACTAATTATTACAAAATGAAGCTAATTAACTAACAAGTTAACTAACTAGTTATTACAAACACAAATGAATAGCTAAGTACATTAACTACTTAAGTACAAAACCAAAGCATTAGCTAGCTTAAGCAAAGCAACTAAGTAAAGGAAATAGAAAGGGCCTCGAAGCGAGAACCGCATGCACGCTTGGTCGCCTCGTTCGGAAATCCATCGCGATGCCCCAACTTGCGTCTATTTTTAATTGTTCTCAGAACACTGTACAAAGCTCCAGATAGCTTTTGCTCCACCATGGGAACCTCTAGGATCATTGCTAACCACTTATTGGTATTGCCAACCACCTGCCAACCACTTACCTTTGCTACAAACTAGAAAAAGTGGTCGGCCAGACACTTTTACCAGTCTGCTGACCAGAAAATTCTGCACTTCTCCAGTTTGCTGCAACAGAGAACAAGAAGGGGCACGATAGTGTATTTGCAAGATATGTGTGCACAACCACTCTCTCTATCATTTCATGATCTCAAGGGAGTGTAGTTCGTGACTCTCGGGCCACCAACCAAGCATCGCAATGCACGATGGCCGAGAAGACAAGATTGCACGAATCAATGTAAATGAATGCACAAATAACACATAAAGCCTTAACCTCTATCATGCATGATCAAGAGGGTCGGCGATCGAGAATTGAGGCACGTTTCATCACTTCAAGTATGAAACGTCCCTCGTTTCTCGTGTCTGGATTGACGTCCAATCAGAACACAATATAATGCATGCACATGGAAATACAATGCAATGCAACATGGGCATGGCAAGTATAATGTAAACAACATGAGCATGCAATCACATAATGCAATGCAACAAGCATGCAACAACATAATGCAATGCAACAAGCATAAAACATGCTATTCTACCAATGCTAGGATGGCATGCACAAAATTCCAAACACAATGCAAGGCATGCACACACTATGCAATGCATGCACATGCAAACAACATGGAATGTGACAACATGCGAACAACATGAAAACAGACATGCTCAATGGACTTAAACCGAATATGGACAGACCTCAATCATGCCCAAAACAGTGGCCAAAATGCATCAAAACTAAGGCACAAAAAGGCCAAGAACACATACTCATGTGAGGGCCCATCAACTAAGCATAACAACACAACTCTCAAACATGATCAAGGAGTGATAAACATGGAAGTGTGACAACACTAAATGCACTGAAATCATGTATGAAATGGTGCCAAACCACTCAAACAACACAACTATGGCATGCAAGAGACCTAAAACATGAAAGCTAGTGAAGAGACTACACAAGAGGCATGCAATGCATGGCACAAATGGATGAACCAGCCACAAACAGAGCTCAATTAGGTCAAAACAAAGACCAAAACATGCTAAGAGGGGAGCTCAAAGGGCTAGGCATGCATGCATACAAGCTAGGCCACAAACAAGGCAATGATGCATAACCCCTAGAGGCACTCAAAGGGTGAAAGAAATGGGAGCATGGAAATGCTATATGCTCTGAAATAACATGTTAAATGATTCCAAATCATGCACATGTCACAAATGAAGCATGCTAGGAGACTTAAAGCTTAAAATTAGCATAGCAACTTGCACTATAGCTATGTAATACATGAACCAAAAAGCCAAGGCAACCCAAAATAGTCCTAGGGCATGTCAAAATGATGCTAAAACATGTATGAACTAGAGCCAAAACAAGCTAGCATGAAGGCATGAAGCATGGAGTATGCAAGGCCAATATGGAGGATTACGCTACACCTACCAAAACCAAGCATGAGGTGACTCCACCAACAAAAATCAGAGTTGCATTATGGCAAAATAAGACCAAAAGCACATTGATATGGCAACCCAAAAGCCTAGGCAAGATGGCATGCACAGAGGCTCATACTTAAGGCATAAAACACCAACCCTCCAAAGCATTGAAAGAGTGAAAGATGTGAATGCATGGAGATGAAACATGCTCTGAAATCAAATAACAAATCATGCCAAATCATGCAAATAGCCCAAGCAATGCATGCTAGTGGCTTGGAAACTTAAAACTAGTGAGCTAGAATGCACTATGGCTATACAAAGCATGGCATACATGACCAAAACAACATAAATCAGAGCTTAAGAATGCTAAAACATGGAAAAAAAATCTTCTTGGAGTTGAGCCAAAACATGCTAGAATGATGGTCCAAGCACATGATGCATGTTAGGCTAGATTGCAAGATTACACTACAAGTGTAGAATGCATGCAAGTAGTGACTCAAACAAGCTAAAACAGAGGTATACCACGTCAAAATATCACCAAAAACAAGTTGAGAAAAAGCCAACATGTGCTAGAAAACGATGCTCAAACATGAGGCTAATATGGAAAGCATACAAGATACAAGGAGAGGGGATGACCCCCTCCTATTTGGGACCTCAAAACACACTTTCCATCACTGAAATTCCTCTGAGTTTCAGTGGTGAGAAGGCCAAAATGAGGTGGTCCCAATAGCTTAAAAGGATAGCACAAAAACAAGGCCAAACAAGGCACAAGAGGGGGTAGACCACTCCCAACACCAACAAGGCCTTAAACAAACATGTTAAGCACCAAAAATAAAAACTTTTTGTAGTTAAAAGTTAGGCCTAAATAAGTATGGAAATAGGGCCAAAAGCTTAAACAAAAACCAAGGTTTAAGGGGTTAGAAGCTTACCCTTGTATAACCACTTCAAAGCTGTAACTCCAGCAACTTTTCTGAGCTCAAACCAATCCAAAAACTCCAAAACTAGCTCTAAGGTGCCTCAACTCCAAGATTATGGTGTTTCACTATGTGTTTGTTTGCAAAAGTGTGAAGAATAAGCACTTTCAAGCACAAATATGAAGAGGAAGAGCAATATGGAGATAGATGTTATATGTATAGCTCAAGTCACTTTTTTCTGAACTTGGAGAAGGGAGGGAGGGCCTCCCTTATATAGAAAAATCAAGCCTCAAGTTTGTTGAGGAAGCTAAGGGCTCCAAACCATCCCTCCATACACGTGCATGGAGGATGGTTTCTGTGCTCTCCAACTGTCACAGCTGGCGAGAAAAAATCTTCCAAAAGATTCAGGGAAGCTGCCGACCACTTGAAGTGGTCGGCCAGCTACTTCCATTGGTCGGTCGACCATAAAAATTGTTCTATAAGAATACCAACTGGTCAGCCAGGGAGAGAGGTGTTCTGCACACTAAAAACAAGGTGGTGGCATGGCTGCCGACCACTTTTGGTGGTCCAAAGACCACCAAGACCAGTTGGCTGACCAGAAAACTGGCTGGCGGGGAAGAAAAGTGGTTTTCAAGGAGAGAAACTGGTCTACAACCCTTATTCCACCCTCCAAGTAAGGAAAACAAGGTTTGTGCCAAAAACAAACCAAAAGGATGAAAGACGAGAGTCTGCGAGTCAAGGCACGCAGCCAGAAACCTCGAAAAGTAGTCTATGGGCACCAAAAGTGATCTACGAGGGAAAAGTGGTCTACGAGACCTCTGTGTCCCTCAAGACCAAGGCAACAAGGCCTGGTCCGAAAACCAGGCCAAAAGGAGAACGTTAAGCGATCCCGAGACAAGGCGCGTGGCCAAAGGCTCCGAAAATCAGAAACTAGCTGACAAAAGGGAAAAATGGTCTAGGACCACAAAAAGGTGGTCTACAAAACCTCTCTCCCCCTCTAGGCAAGGGAAAACAAGGTTTGGTGCAATGCCAAACCAAAAGGGAAGCAAGAAAAGGCGCTCGGCCGAAGGCTCCGGAAACCGAAAACTAGCCGACAAGAGGGAAAAGTGGTCTAAGGACCTCTCTCCCCCCTCCAGGCAAGGGCAGTTAGGCATGGTCCACAAACCAAGCCAAAACACAAAGAGTTCAAAGGCCCGGAGGCAAGGCACACAGCCAAAAACTCCGAAAATTCGAAACGAGCACAAACATTTATTATCACCGAGCGCTCAACCGATGACGTCTGAGTTTTAAGGTCGGTCAAAAATGGGGTGTCTACACCTAGCAGAAGATGATATGTCACCCTTGGAGAGACCTATGGGTAGGAAGGTAGAAAAGGAGCGGTTGAAAAAAGTAAAGAACCATGATAATAGTTCTCCAATTGTGGATTTACTGAATGACATGAAAGAAGAAAGAAAAAAAGGAACTGAGAAGAAACTTGAACTTCTTCAAAAATCTTATCATATTCATGCTTCAAGGGCTCGAACTGAACAATTAAAAGAGGAAAAGAGAATGATGTTGATTGATATGAGTGAGATGTCCTCAATGCAACAAGAATATTATCGTCTACGCTAACTGGAAATCATTGAGAGTAGGAAAAAAAATTAATGATGTGGAGTAATTGGATGATTTATGTTTGGATGATTGTAATATTTGACATGTTTGACATACTTTTGTATTTGGATGTTTTTGGAATGCTTTTGGAATGTTTATGTTTTGATGTTTTTGGAATGTTCATGTTTGGATCATTGAATCCCAAATGGCTTCCCTGTTTATGTTTATGTTTATGGCTTCCTTGAATCCCAAATGGCTTCCTTGTTTATGTTTTTGGAATGTTTATATTTATGTTTTGATGTTTTGATGACTTCATGTTTGGATGATTGAATCCCACCCAAATGGCTTTCTTGTATGTATGTTGTGGAAAGAAAAACTGAGCTGGAGGAAAACCATGGCTAGTCGTCCCACTGGACAACCCACTGATCAACCCACCGGACGTCCCACCGGTTGACCGGTTCACCTCCTGTGTTGCTGCTCTGCCGTTGATCTGTTGTTGTCTTGGGCCTTATTTTATGCCTGTTTCAACATCATTTTGCACTCCAAAAATATGGTTAAACACAAGGAGAATTTAAGGATTATAATGATTGAATTAAACCTTTTCAATTCAATTATAATCCATGTTTCAAAATAAATCAAAACATAATAAAAATAATCAAAAATGGAAAAGAAAGATAATTTTGTTCCTTTCTTTATTTCCTTCACATGTTCTTTTTCACACCATAGTTTTTGTTTTAATTTTTTTCATTAATAAAACAAATAATTAAAAACATAATATATTTATTTGCCAAAAAGTAATTAAAACAGGACACAATGTCCTACACCTGACTATATAGTTGCCACAAGTGCTTAACAAGATCTGATTGGAGTTGAGAATGAATTACTCTATTTCTGATGCGGTGATTTTGTTGAATGAATTCCATAAGCTCGGTTGTACACTCATGTGACACTTGTGCCAAAGGGTTTCATCGATTTGTTCAAAATCAATGTCTTGTGCTTCATTGTCATCTCGCTCATCCTCAATGATCATATTGTGCAATATTATACAAGCCTTCATAATAACTTTAATTGACTCAAGATTCCAAGATCGTGCAGATCCACGCACAATTGCAAATCGTGCTTGAAGCACCCCAAATGCACGTTCCACATCCTTCTTACATGCCTATTGGGCCATAACGAAATGTTTTTTCTTGTTTCCTTGTGGACATGGAATTGTTTTCACAAATGTTGCCCATGGTGGATATATACCATCAGCAAGATAATACCCATTGTATACTCATTACCGTTGATGGTGTAATTGATTGGAGGAGCATGCCCTTGAGCAAGCTCAGCAAATACAGTAGACCTTTCTAGTACATTGATATCATTATGAGACCCGGGTAATCCAAAAAATGCATGCCATATCCAAAGATCATATGATGCAATTGCTTTCAAAATAATTGTTGGTTCATGGGTATCACCAGTATACACACCTTTCCATGAAGTCGGGCAATTCTTCCATGTCCAATGCATACAATCAATGCTTCCCAACATTCCAGGAAAGCCACAACTTTTGCCAACTGCTAGTAGTTTAGCAATGTCATTGTTGTTTGGTGACCACAAATACTTATCGGAATAAATTTCAACCACCGCTTTTACAAAACAATATAGACTCTTCATTGCGGTACTTTCTCCAATCCTCAAGTATTCATCCATAAAATCAGCTGCTACTCTATAAGCGAGCATTCTAAATGCTGCAGTCATCTTCTGAAGGGAAGATAAACTGAGCACTCCAGCACGATTTCTTTTTTGGACAAAATATGATTCATGAGCTTCTACCGCAGATTGAATACGGAGAAAAAGAGAACGTTTTATTCGAAACCTCCTCCGAAATATATTGGAAGGATATACTGGTGGATCAGCAAAATAATCTAGAAAGAGTCTTTGGTGACCTTGCAAAGAATTGCACCAAATGAATTTGCGACGTCGATTAGAATTGTGTCGTGATCTTGATGAACTATTGGCCTTACATAGCAGCTATTCCAATTGTCTCCAACTTATCATCAGAGTCAGAGTCATAAAGAATCATATCGTCTATAAAATAAAGATCCATATAGAAAAAATAAAATAGAAAATGAAATAGTAAAATTAGGTTGATGTGGATGAAATTTAGATAGCAATTGATTTTATTTATATTGAAAGAATATGACCGTTAAAATATAGTCGTTACAATATAGCCGTTGAAATATGACCGTTAGAATATAGACGTTTTAAAAATATGATGGTTGGAAAAAATATATTTAAATTAAAAAAGATAAAAGAATAGAAAACAATATTTTAACAAAATACAATTTTAAAATAGAAAATTTAATGGAGTGTGTATATAAAAAAGAGACTAGTAAAAATTTTAAAAAAAAATTAAATTATAATTTAATTTAAAATTTATTAGGACTGATGCGGATGTTCTAATCCAAACGAGGCATGACAATAGGGATGCATCCACATATTTATGTACAAAAATTCAAATGAGATATTGGCCCTGTTTGGTAGAGCTGTGGGAAAGTTCTTATAACTTATGCCTAAATAGCTTATACCTTATAATTATGAATATAAGCTGATTTCTTATTTATAAATTAAGCATCTCCTACCCCACTCAAACAATAAGTTGATTTCTGACTTCCAAAAAGTTATAAGCTATAAGTTATAAGTTAAACCAAACACATCAAAATAAGTTAAATTAAACTGAAAGTTAAAATAAACTGCTTTTAAGTTCTGCCAAACAGGCACATTACAATGGCCTGCACTGCATCCAAATATCTATGTACAAAAAATCTAATATGCTGATGTATGCTCTTACGTCACTAACATTATTGTCAAAGATGGCCGACTGGAGCTTTCAAGGCCAATCCCGGCCGATAAAAACTCAATTAATAATGATACGATAGATATCAATTTTTAATTTGTTATTATATTATTTTGTAAAACATTTAAAATGTGAGTCAGTTTTGTATAATTAATATAGGGATGTTTTGAGAATGTGATAAAAAATTAATTTTTAGTTTTTTATTAAGTTTTTAGATTTTTTTATAAAGTTATTTAGAAAAATGATTAAAAATTACTTTTGATTTTTTTTAGTTAATATTTATTTATGATGCCACACCATAATAAAATGATCAAATTAACTTATCTAATTTAGAAAATTTACATTTTCATCTATGTATAACCCTAAATAATATAAAGGGTGCAATTGTAATT
This sequence comes from Camellia sinensis, assembly GCF_055761805.1. Classification (NCBI taxonomy): domain Eukaryota; kingdom Viridiplantae; phylum Streptophyta; class Magnoliopsida; order Ericales; family Theaceae; genus Camellia; species Camellia sinensis. The sequence continues at coordinate 77,465,948 of NC_138970.1, forward strand.
TTTTTATACTTGTCAAATGACCCCATAGCTAAAACATTCATCTAGCATTTTTAGCCCCCAAGCTGCAAACGCAACATTTAACCCAACTTGTTAAGAAGACCACGTTATCTTTCTACATAAATATATATATATATGTATAATGTTTTTAAACAGCCAACAATATAATTTATATTTCATTATTTTTCACCAATCATAATAATAAAAAATAATTTTAAATATATCATATTATAAAAATCACTCCTACAGCACTACTTAAAGAAAAATTTTGAAATGGGATCTTGTATTTTTGAAAGGCCAGATTACGACTGGTCCAAAATAATTGAGCATCTAAGATGATTTCTAGTACCAAATGATTGAGTGTCGCCATCTAAGTGAGAAAAGATTATTGGTTACTTTAAGACGTGGCATGATTATATTCCTTATTAATCATAATTTATTATATTTTTTTATATTTTTTTAATCATCAGTATAATTTTATGGGTCCAATATTTTTCACTAACCACAATCTTATTGAAATATCACATGACAATGTCCCAAAACCAACCAATAACTTCTCCAGTTGAAATAGTAATTAGCTCGTTTGGTATCATAATTAATGATTCACTTTTTAAAAACCTTGATTTTTTTTTTGTTTTCATTAAATTTTTTTAATATTTGAAATATATTTTTTTTAATTTTAAGATAACTTAACATAAATATACTGAAAAAGTTAATATTTGTGAAAAAAACATTTAAAAAATTTATTAAATACCAAAAATACAAAAAAAAGAAAAAAGAAAAAAGAAAAAGAAAACTCAATAAATTTTTCGTATTCTTGTATATTTATTGATTTTTTAAAATATTTTTTATAAATATTTTATTTTTTAAATATAGCTAAGTAAAGTGCATCTAAAAAAGTAAAAAAATTATTTCAAAATTTAAAAATATTCACTAAAATTTTAAAAAATACGAAAAATAAAAAACTGAATTTCTAAAAATAGAATTTAGAAAATTAAAACCAAACCTAGTGAATAATGTTAAGAGTTTAGTATAAGAATCATTGCTAAATGAAAGGATTGTTTGGGATGTTCTAAATAAGTGCACTTTTTCACTTCTATGAAATATGAGTTGGATTTGAAGTGATGTGATAGAGAAGTGATGTGACTTAAATAAGATGATGTGATAGTGACTTTTTGACTCTTTAATTTTTTGAAAGGATGCCAAACCTAGCCGGCTCTGAAGCACGGGTACTCCAAAAATAGTGCCGTACAAGTACCGGGTACTTACCGGGTGCGGATACGCGTACCGGTACGGCGGTACGCGTACCGGGTACGGCAAAAGGGGGTCCGGTACGTTTGGTTCATTCGGGTACGACGTGGGTACGGCGTGGGTACGCGTACCGGGTACGGCAAAAAGGGTCCGGTACGTTTGGTTCATTCGGGTACGGAAAATACGAAAAATAAAAAACTAAATTTCTAAAAATAGAATTTAGAAAATTAAAACCAAACCTAGTGAATAATGTTAAGAGTTTAGTATAAGAATCATTGCTAAATAAAAGGATTGTTTGAGATGTTCTAAATAAGTGCACTTCTTCACTTCTATAAAATATGAGTTGGATTTGAAGTGATGTGATAGAGAAGTGATGTGACTTAAATAAGATGATGTGATAGTGACTTTTTGACTCTTTAATTTTTTGAAAGGATGCCAAACCTAGCCGGCTCTGAAGCACGGGTACTCCAAAAATAGTGCCGTACAAGTACCGGGTACTTACCGGGTGCGGATACGCGTACCGGTACGGCGGTACGCGTACGACAAAAGGGGGTCCGGTACGTTTGGTTCATTTGGGTACGGCATGGGTACGGCGTGGGTACGCCGGGGCATTTTTTTTTTTTTTTTTTTTTTTGTGCCCTTGCAGATTAGCAATTTTGATGTTTCTCCATTATCCTGTCTATTTGTATGAATTGTATAAGCATATCAATAAATTATTTTGATGTTTTTAAAAAGTAATTTGAACAAAAAAAAAATAACAAGGCTTATAAAGGGCAGTTCTGTGTATAACTATGCATTATACTTTTGCTTCAAATCCTCCTAGAATTTCTTTATAAAATCTTTAATCATAACAAACTTTTAAAGTTTATGCACAAAACATTAAAAATTGATACGGTTATAGTTGATTAGTAGTGGTTGGGAATGATACAATTTTATGTATTATGTAAATTGCAATTGACAATCTGCCTCAATTGAGAATTTGGTCTCACCTTGTAAAAATAGCAAATTAATGAGCAAAAAGAAATATTTTAAAAATAAATTATGATCACAAATTCACAGTTCGTAACATGTCAAAGTGAGAGATTTCACAAATATTATTTTTAACGCTTAATGATTTTAAATTATAGGAAAATGAGTAGTTCTCTTTTTAGTTTTAATATTTAATTTTAATTTGTAGGTTGAACCCTTTAACTATAATTATATAAAAATATATATATATATATATATCGGCGTACCGCAACCGTATCCGTATCATACTTTTTTTGAGTTTTGCCGTATCGACGTACCCGCACCCGTACCCGTACCGTACTCGTACCCGCACCCGTGCTTCATTGCTAGCCGGAGTCCTTGTTTTGTTTTTTTAAACCCAAATTTGGGACAAAGCTGTATAAATTCTACATAGCCAATCCATCTACCACACCAATCCCCCAAGCTCCAATGGCTTTACAGAACCACCACCAGCATCACTTCATTTTAGTACCATTAATGGCCCCAGGCCACTTTATCCCCATGATTGACTTGGCCAAATTATTAGCACAACAGGGCGTGACTGTCACCGTCGTCACCACTCCTGTCATTGCCTCCAGGTTCCGCCCCATCATCGACCGTGTGATCGAATCGGGCCTCCCCCTACGCCTTCTCCCTCTCCGGTTCCCGTCAGTGGAGGCCGGCCTGTTGGAGGGGTACGAAACTTTAGACGCTATTCACTCTCAAGACCTTACGATGAAATTCTTCAAGGGCATCGACATGTTGCAACAACCATTCGAGCAGTTGTTTGAAACGCTCGAGCCATGTCCCAGTTGCTTAATAGCCGATAAATATATTGCATGGATAGGAGACACTGTTCGTAAGTTTGGAATTCCGAGGATTCTTTTTGATGGAATGAACTGCCTCACTCTCTTATGCGCACACAATTTAGAAAATTTTAAAGATCATGAGAATGTTTCCGAGTCAGAGCCGTTCGAACTTCCTGGCTTGCCTGACAGAATTGAGCTAACTAAAGCTCAGTTGGCTATGTTTTTCAATCGAAGTTCACCAGAATGGCAAGATTTTCGGAATCGAATAAAAGCTGCCGAAGCTGAAGCATATGGGGTGGTGATTAACAGTTTTGAAGAGCTAGAACCGAGATATGTCGACGAGTTTCGAAAGGTGAAAGGAGATAAAGTTTGGTGCGTTGGGCCGCTGTCGTTGTGCAACAAAGACAACTTGGATAAGGCTCAGAGAGGAAACAAGGCCGACATCGACGAAAACCAATGTTTAAAGTGGCTCGATGAGCAAGAGCCACGCTCCGTTGTCTACGCATGCCTTGGAAGCATAGCTAACCTCTCACTACCTCAGTTAATCGAGCTAGGTTTAGGCTTGGAGGCTTCGAAACGCCCATTTGTGTGGGTTATAAGAAGCAGAGACAAGGCGACAGAGATAGAGAAGTGGGTGGAAGAAGACGGATTCGAGGAAAGAACGAAAGGGAGAGGGCTTCTGATTCGAGGCTGGGCACCGCAAATACTCATATTGTCGCACCTGGCTGTGGGGGCTTTTTTGACACACTGCGGGTGGAATTCGACGCTGGAAGGGGTGTGTGCCAGTGTGCCGATGATAACGTGGCCTATGTTCGGTGAGCAGTTTTTGAATGAGAAGCTAGCTGTGCAGCTTTTGGAGATCGGAGTGAGTGTTGGCGTTCAGACAGTTGGGCACAGGTTTGCGGAAGACAAGTGTGAGAAGTTGGTGGATAGAGAGGTTGTTAGGGCTGCTGTGGAGAAAGTAATGAGTGAAGGAATAGGAGAAGAGACAAGACGAAGGGCAAAAGTATTTGGGGAGATGGCAAAGAAGGCAATGGAAGAAGGGGGTTCTTCATACTTGAACATGAGATTGTTCATTCAAGATGTCATCAAACTAGTTAGCCACAAGGACTCAACACAAGAAGGTGGGTTGGAAAATTATTAGCTATTCTTGTATTACTATATTATCTATATAATATATTCGACAAATAAGAAATTATAATATGCATAAAGTGGATAATCGCTTGTCTCTTAGCTAACTAATGAAAGTGAATCAACAAATTTTTCTTTTTACATAATTTATTTAGGATATCATGTAAATAATATTATATGATAGTTAGAAATAACTACTCATTGGGTGATAGACCAAAAATGCTAGAGACACTACAAGAAATGGGGGCATATAACACGAAAGCATTTGTGACGACACCACTTACCGTCGCAAAAAGTGAGTTTTTGCAACGATACCACTTGCTGTCGCCAATAAATCGGGTTCAGCGATGGCACCACTTCTTGTCACAAAAAAACACATTTTTGCGACGGCAACAACTGCAGTCGCAAATAATATGCGTTTTTTGCGACGGCAACCCTTGCTGTCACAAATAAAGATATTTTTTGCGATAGCATGAAACTTGACGTCGCAAAAAAAAAAAAAAAAAAAGAACCCTAAAATCTTGTGCTCAGCTTTTTTTCCCCTTTCGGACTCGTTTTTCCCCTTCAACCAAAAATCCCCAATACCAAAAATCCCTAACCTTTTAGCCAAAAACCCTATAAAAAATCCCCATCTCTTCTTACGACTCTCTCTCTCTCTCTCTCTCTCTCTATCTCTCTCTCTCTCTCGACTGTAAGCAGAGGCAAACGACGGCGAGCATTGAATCGACGGCGTCGAGCGATAGTAGCTAACAACGTGAGATGGCATCGAGCAGCAAGCGACGACGGTGTAGTGTGTCTCTCTTCAACTCTCAGTCAGTCTTCACGCCACCTGTCACGAGGTTCTTGGCCAGGCAGCAAATCATCAAGAACAGTGAATGATCTTTCCGCTTCTCATAAATTTTTTTTATTTTGATAGTGCTTTCTTTACTTGAATTAGGAAATTTTTTATTTTGTTTTAATTAATTTGATTAAAATCATTGACGTTCTACATCCAGGAAGACCAAATGTTTCCAAGGTTTGTTCTTTTTCCTTTTTTGATTTCTCTCCAACATCTCATGGTTTTGTAGAACATGTTTTTCTATCTATTTTGTTTGCTATAATGTTGTTATTGCTGTATATGTGTGGTTTATTCACAACTTAGTGATCTAGTTTAACCTTTTGTATTATTGATTGATTATTCTTGAAAAACAAAATCATGGGTTTGTTTTACTGGGAGGTCATTTGTTTACCAAAGTTATGAAAGTGTAATGTGTTAATCAACTATTGCTATTCTGGTGTTGTTTATTTATTTAATTTAATGTGTTCTTGTATAGCCATTACCTATTAATGCACATTTTCAGGTTGTATTCTATTTCTGGTAGATTTACTTTGTTTGGTTCTACATATTATTTTTTGATTGGCCGTTCTACATTTTTTCCTTTTGGGTTTTCTTTTTTCTTTTTTTAATTGAAGGCGGAGCTGAAGGAAAATTGTCTAGGATGTGTGAGGTGAAAGACCCAAATGCCATCTCTGTTTTTCAAGTTCCGGACCCATTTTGGAGGAGGCAAATCTACTGGTTTTGGTTTGATTTATGATTCTGTTGAGAATGCAAAGAAATACGAAGCAAAATACAGGCTCATTAGGGTAATTCTCATCTTTTCTTATTTTTGTTTTCACTTGTGTACTACTACTTGCTATCTATTTAAATGGGTGACAGCATCACCTAATTTGCACTGAAATGAACGTTCTCTCTTCTATTGTTTGTAATTTCTGTTGCTTCGGTATTGTGGACTCGCCTTTTTCTCGCGCCCCGCCTTTCGGAAAGGTTTGAAAAGAAAGGGCCTCACAGTTTGGACTCCTGCGATTCTAAATCTAATCTCACAAGTACAATGTGAAATTGATAAACACAAAAGAGTCCAAATCGGGCAAATCGCTTTGAAAAATTGATTTTGAATAAAAAAGTGCCAAAATTAGACTACTTTGCCAGATAGAGAGTCGCTACCTAAATATTTTTTATTTTGGAAAAATTTAGGAAACCTTGACTCGTGCTGAAGGCCACGGGTCCGTCATCACCAAAGTTGTCTCAGCTCGGGAACTTAGGTACGAAGGGGGATGGTCATGAATTGAGCACCCTTGCTCGCCCGATCAAAGATCGGCTTCTACTAATCATGATATGATTTTTTATAAACATTATGTGCTCTTGTTTCGGTTATTAAACTAGCATTACTATGTGATACACACAAGCAAGTATAGACTAGTTTGCTCAATTTGAAACAATTCAACTCATGTTTGCTTGCAAAAATAGTTTGAATTTGCCACCTCAAGTAGACTTAAAGATTGCGGATTTGCTACCAAACATAGTGGGCTTAAAACATGATTTTCCATTCAACGAAGTGGGCTTAAAACGCACATTTGTTGAATTGTTCCAATTCAAATAGCAAGCCTTCATCCACAGGCATTTATGCAGTTTAGCATTTAAGCACATAGTCTCATGGCAAGCATGATAAACATGGCAACATTCACACTTATGCTAGTATGGTAAAGCATAAAACTCACCTAGTACTCTAAGCTAGGAAAGAAACAAGTTAGGAAATAATGCATGATTCCTAACTATACAAGATGCCTAATGCAACACATGCAATATGCAATTAATAGGCTCGGCTACTAATATGGCATGGGGATCAATTTGATAACATGTGATTAAACACATATTCAAATAAGGTTTTGAAATGACAATGCGGTTTGAATGATGCGCCGAGCCTCGATGCATGCAAGACAAATGAATGGATGCAAACATGCAAGCATAAGGTATGCTAATTGAAAATGTCCCTAATTTAACCATCAAAAGCGATTAAATAAAAAGGAGAAAGACGTGGGGTTGGAAGACATACACACACCCACGCACACTTATCACAACATTACGCTCTTACGTAGGAGGGTCTGAATGAATAAGCTAACTAGCTACACTAATTAAGCAAATTATTACAAACGGAACTAATTAACTATTCTAAACTAATTAATTATTACAAACCAAAATCGAATAACTAGTTAAACTAACTAATTATGTACAACACTTAATTAGCTACAACTAATTAATTACATCACGTGTTTAAGCTATTTCTAATTAAACTAATTAGCTAATCCTGGGAAGCGAAGGATGTATGCATGCTCGATTTTTCACCCAAAAAGCCACTGCCTTGATGCTGAATGCCTCTGTTTGCACATTTGGTCACTAAAAATGCTTCCCACTTCCAGAACATCTCTACCCCACCTTACCAACACATTGTACAAATTTCATTGGTGGCCGACAAGGGGCCGGTTGGCTACCAATGGTGGCCGGTTGGCCAATGGTGGTGGTTGTCGGCCACTGCTGGTTTGAACTTCCTTGCTCTTGGAGACGAATGAACCCTTTTGTTCACAAACCAACCAATTTCACACTGTCAAGTGCTTCAAGAGCTCAAATCCAAGCTCAAATCACCTCAGCAAGAAGCTCTCTAGGTTTGGTTTGGTGTGTTTGGGCATAGGCTATGCAAGTTGCAAAAGGGAGAAAGAATTGTAGAGAGAGAGGATTGTAGAGAGAGAGGATATTTTTCAAAATATTTCTTCACTCCTAATGTTTTCTAACCTTGAAAACAATAGAGAAGGTCCTCTATTTATGGAAAAATAAGTGCTAAAGTCAAAAATATCAATATAGGACAGCTGAAGCAGTGTGGAACAGCTGGAGGGAAAATATATGCACAAAAACTGACTTTTGACACCAGTAGCCGACCGGCCACCACTGGTGGCCGAAAAAAGTCACCCTTGGATGACTCATGGCCGAAAAAAGCCATTCATGGCTGACACATGGCCGACAAATCCCATTTATGGCCAGCAAACTCCACCAGTGGCCGGCTAGAAAAATCTACTCTCCAAATCCAACGTCAAATGGGCATATCTCCTTCCTCCGGATTCCTTTATAGGTAATTCTTAAGTCTAAATTGAAGTCCCGAAAGTCTTCTTTCCAATGGTGGCATCCTCACATTAAAATTCTAAGTGTGCTAAGAGATATGCATATTTTAGTGAAGGTTGCTCAGTTTTGGCTTAATTGGATGGATGCCTAACTTCAACTAGCCATATCTCTCTCATCCAGGCTCAGCTTTAGGAGATTCTTGAGTGTAAAATAAAGCCCTAGAAGTCCACTTTCCAACGGTGGTGGTCTCACAACTTAAGTCCAAGTGTGCTAAAGGATAGACCTGATTTAGTGAAGACTGCCCAGTTCTCTCTTAACGATTTATGCCAAACTTCTTCCCCAACTAGGTTTCTTCCCTCTCCTCCAATTTTCTTCAACTCCAAACCTCTAAATAAGAGGATTAAAAGCAGTTTTCAATGAGTTCACCTCTCTTCCATTTATTTCCACTTTGTCCTTGCTCGGTTTACCGAAAAGTGCAATTTTTAACGAAATGCGAGCCTCGGAATATCGTATAAACTTTTGGGAAAATTATTTTGAAAAAGAGGGTTTTAAGGTCTAAAATGATTTTAGTCAAAATTGTGGTGTAGGACAAGATTTTAAGAATTTTTATATTTTTAGTTTTAATATTTTTGATATATTATTTTATTAGGATTCTTGTAATTTAGTATAAATAATTTAGAATTATTAGGTTTCTTAACTTTATTATTTTGGAATTAGATTTTGACTAAGATTTTAAATAGTTTAGAATTCTAGTTTCCTATTCTCTAAGGTTTCCTAATTTGTGTTGATTTAAGTTTCCTAGTTTATTTTAGAATTACTTTTCCTACAAGTATTCGGTTTAGTTTATTATAAATAGCTATGTAAGCCTCATGGCAAAGACAACTTTTATTTATTCAATCAATAATATTAAGATATTTTCTCTTCCTTGTGGATTCAAGGTTCTATTTTTCTTGTGGATTCAAGAGCCCTTTTCGTCTACTAGAACGATATCTAGTCCCCGTATATTCCACTGCATCAAGTGGTATCAAAGCTACGTTTCTCCTGGCTCGATATCATTCATCAAAAGATGAAGCACAAGCTCTATTGACGATGATCGTAGAGAAAGATCTAATAGGATTCGAGTCAAGGCACTTGCCCAAGGTCCACTACAACAAAAATAGCCTTTGGAGACAAAAACTAATGACGAAAATAAATTTTGTCACGAAAGACGTACCTTTTAGTGAAGAAAATAATATTTCGTCTCCAAATGTACCATTTTTAGAGAGAAAAATAAAATTTTGACACCAATCTACATATATAATAAAAAAAATTAGGTGACGAAATTATTTTTCGTCATTATTTTATTTATTTTTTGTCACTGAAGATTTTTCTACTATTTTTTTTTTTTGGATGGTGCCAAAATTTTGAGACTTTTGGCAAGGAAAAAATTGGTCACCAATTCTAAAATTATTAATGACGAATAGATTTTCGTTACTAATAATTTTTAATATTTTTATATCATTTAGTGAGAAAACTAGCTCCCTTGTCAATAATTTTATTTTTTGGTGAGGAAATAATTTTGTCACCAATTTCGGATGGAAAATTGAGCGGCAAAAGAAAACCCAAAATAGCTTACTAATTTTTTTCGTTTGGCTTCTGAACATAGAATTTGTAAGCTGCAAAACCTAGTAGAAGAGAGGGAGAAGAGAGAGGGTTTAAAGGAAAGACTGGTTCATGCGGCGCAAAACTTCGACTTCGAACGGTGCTCTCCATTCGGCGGCAGCGACGATTGATGGTTCCATTCTTGAGGTATGTTCGGATTCCCCGCTCCCTCTCCCTCCCTCTCTCTCTCTCTCTCTCTCTCTCTCTCTCTCTCTCTCTCTATCTCTTTCACAATCACTCCATTTTTTAAATTTCCTCTTCAAAATTCCCAAAAATGCCCCGTGCTTTACAAACCCTTTCTCAATTTCTGATTTGATACTCGAATTTCATTATCTCCGAATATTTGTTTGGCTCTATCATATCTATGTTTTCTATTTTTTATTAGGGTTTTATAACTATTCTTTTGGATGCACATGTCTTGATTTTCTTCTTGTTGGGTTGATTTGTGCTATTAGGGGCTTGTGAAAGCCAAATATTCAATTGGTGCAATATTACCAATTCTGGGTTTGCCTTGCTTGTTAGTGTGTTTGCTTCTTTGTTCATGTTAATCTGATCTTACCTCTTGAAAATAGGCCTAAGGACTGAATTTGTGTCGAGAGAAGAAGATTGTGTATTGGGGTTGTGGAATTTGAGCATTTACGCAACTTCCATTGAACCATTGCTTGCTTATTTTCTGTAAATAAGCTTGAATTTATTTTCCAATGAACCATTTTATTTGAATTTTGGTACTTAATTTCTGAACTTAGTTAAGAACTCTTACATGACCCACTAAAACGCTGATTAATTTGTTGCCTACTTTATGCTTTTGGACTACTATTATTTTATTAAATTTAGAAAAATTACCATTATCAAAATGTCTTCTCCATTACAAGGCTTAGCTTGGTGATTTGAGTCTCATGAGCTACATCCTCCTCCCCCTTCACTTAGGGGTATTTATATGTATGTATGTTGTATACAATGTTTGGAGCTTAGCCAATATGTCACTAACTTAAAATGCTATATTTCATCTTTAGTTAAAAACATCATTGGGTCTCAATATGATTCATATAACTTGGAACAAGTACTGTCCATTCATGTGAGACATAATTGATTCATTATATTTCTAATGGACATGCCTTTTTTGAAAAAAATAAAAATATTCACAATTTGGTTTCTCAACAAGGAAATCAATATAAATCAGTTTCTAGAAAGATATGAATCTCTAGGTTTCATGAGTTTGTTCTTACAAGATGTAAAGTTTTCAATCATTTAGGGGTTCAGAACCATTCAGACCACTTCCACTTTGAAAGAAACAGTACCTGAATTTGATATATTAATGAATAAAGTTAGATTATATATTATTTTTCCCTTTATTGGGCCTTGTAGATTCCATGAGACTTTGAAGTTATACATTATACTTGTAGTAGAAAGTACAAATTTGATTTTTTTTAGTTTGGTAAACTGTGCATGCTAGATTCCTCCTAGAGAGATAGAAGGGAAAGTACAGACCAATCTCACTAGAAATTTAAATGAGTCATGACCTACTTATACCTATTTAAAATGAATCTTTATAAAATAAAATAAAATAAAAAAGAGTTGAATCTTACATGGTGGGTAAGTACTAAACTACCTAATAATTATCCATTAGATAACCTAACCCAACTTATTTATTTTTTGTTCTTTGAGTCAGCCCAACTACGCAACCACCATCACTTACCTTACCACAACCACTTCTCTACCACTGCCATTCCCCACCACCCCTATAGCCACCGCACCTGCCAGCACTTCCATCCCAACCCAACCTATTTTTAACCCACCCAAACCCATCCAAACCTGTCCATTTGAATGTGTAGTATGTCGATTCTTATGGAATTAGAGTTAATCTTGAATTATTTGATCTTATATATATGTTTGTGTGTGTGTGTGTGCGCATGCGCACGCGTTTGTAAAGTTTGTTTGTAATGTTTTTTTAGATTGTAGAAAACAGGTGAAATAGTGCTTTGGAGAATGGTGAGAGGGTGAGATGGAATGGTGTAGTGATCTAGTGTTTTGGAGAACCACCGGATGAACCAATGTGTAGCCAATGTGAATACCATAACTGATGCTTCCATTTTAGAAAAGCTTGATTACAAAACTTATGTTAGTTACCATTTCTTCAGACTCTCTCTCTCTCTCTTGCATGAACATGCCCCCATCTTTATTAATTTGTTTACCTGTATGTATTTTTAAAAGTAATATTTTTCCATCAAACCACTATATGGTTGATTATGCATCTATTAATATTTTTAGGATTATGTGCATGAGGCAAAATAAGAAACCACTGTACTATTGATATGACCAATGGACAATATTATCAATTTATTTCACATGTAGAATGTGAATGAGCGTTGAATTCCACTTATAAGATTCAAATGAAAAGCAAACCCCAAGCTGGACATCATTAAACGGTTGTCTATCTTGTTAGTTCTTGCTTTATAATAGAGATGTTGGTTCATAGCTTTCATGCCAATAGAGTTATATGGACTTTGGTTGTAGTTTCTTTGTTTTTGTTGGTCCCCATTCAATGTTGTATTTAGGTTCTGCTAATTCAAGATGCGATTTTTCATGGATTTCCATGGAATTGGAATTACGTCATTGTTATGCAGAATGAAAATATGCATTTTTCAGAAACTCTATAGTTCAGACTAGTGAGACTTGAATTACATATCACTATTAATTCCTATTTAAAGCAGAACCCAAAATTAATCAAAGGTATAAAAATTGAAATTATGAACAAATGAGTAAGAACACCAAACGCATGTTACCTAGAAGGATCACCATGAGCAGCCAACCATGGCTCAACCATTGATTCACCAAACCTGCCTCCACCAACAATACAATTAGCCAAATTAGCTTGCTTCCCCAACCAAATTAACTTTGATCTACTCTGTTTAACTAAACCTGACTATAACTGTCTAACTAAACCATAGAGAGAGCTGTGTAGTATTAGCTGCTCTGTCTGCGGACTATGATCTTGGCTGCAGCTGGCTGCTATTGGTGCTCTGTCTGTGGACTTTGGCCTTGGCTGCAGCTGACTATAGTGGCTGCTGCTGCTCTGCCTGTGGCTACACTGCTGCTCTGCCTTATCAAAAGATCCCATTGTTTAGAATTATGGAGCAACTTGATAGTTGTAGAATTATGGAGCTTTTGTTGCTCTGCCTCAGCTGCTGCTGCTGCTTTGCCTTATCATGATGAGTAATGTTTTTGAGTTTTTGTTATGTGCCAGGTTTAAATTTCTTACCTTTTGGATTATGGTTTGGCAACAAGTTCGCTAGAAACTTTTAATCTATTTGGTATGACAAGCTTACGTGAAGTACCTTTCAATTAAGGTGTTTTGGATATTTTGGGATTATGTTTTTCTTCTTTTATTTAATGGTTCATAATTATATTGTCTATATTTTCCAATTAAAGTTGAATGGTGTTATATAGTTGTAGAAACTGGTCAAAGGAAAAAAACAATGGTTGAAACCTGGTGATTTGAGAACTAAGAAGCTAACAGAATATGAGAAACAAAGAAATAAGCGAATCAAGAAGAACTATGAGATAATTAACAATCTTGGAGTGAAGAATATTACAAATTCTTTGATGACTGTCATTCAGCCCAAATGTGCAAATGCAAAGGAAAATGGAATTAGGGTTGAGGTAGATGATGATGATGAGTATAAACCGTCAGAGAGTGAGAACGACAGTGATGATGAGTCATTGGATTCCTTTTACCGCAAATACATTATTTTATATTTGTGTGTCAACATGTCTTTTACTGTTTAAATATCTTCTTCACATATCTTAAACATCATATTTTTTTTAAAATATATTTTAGCTGTGTTAAATATCTTCTTTACTATTTGATTATGTTATTTCATCAGGAACAAGAGATGCCATCGAGGTTTCGTTTACAGTCTCATTCGGAGCCATTAACTCCCACCCCAGAGGAAGGGATGGATCCCCCAGGTCAAGAGGTTGGTACCCAACCCTTACCACCACATAATGTGCAACCTGAGCATGAGGTGACTGCATCTAGTAGTGTTGGTAAGTTTGCAAAGTTGTTTATATTCAATTTAAGGTCTAACTTGCATTTGTTTACTTACTAACTTTTTAGCAATGAAAGAGAAATTTCACATTTATAGGAAAATAAAATAAAATGAACATCTAAATATAGAATTTCTGGTCAGTGTGAAATTAGATTTGAGAGCTTCCATGAAATTCTAATATAACTAGTGAAGCCAACAAAATAAAATGTATGTAGAACAGTTGGTTGCTGCTATGTCTAATTGTGTATGTGAATAAAATTTAGGTTATTTAACTTATAAAAAAAATGATTTGATTTTGCAGGATCAGTTTGATCTACAAGGCAATCCGAGTGATGTAGCAAGGACTTTAAACACACAGTTTGGTCGACAATTGAGTAGCTTCACTTATAGGTTGCACAAACAATACAAGCAACTTAAGGATGCAAGAGGGGAGGAGTACGCAAGAAGCCATCCACCTGCAAGTGTTACTCTTAATCAATGGACATCTTTAATTGACAAGAAGTGGAATAGTAAAGAATTCATGGTATAATGTTTTATGTTAATTTTCAAAAATTAATTTTCTTCTTACTAATGTTAAGTTTTGTCGTTTTTATTGGTGTTTCAATCGTGTAGGAACAATCACTAACTAATGTGAATAATAGGATGCAAATGAAAACAAAACATAGATGTGGATCAAAATCAATCTCGGTCAGGGTGCACAGCTCGGTGTGTTCTGCTATTTTATTTTATCAGATTAGTAGGATTTGTTATTTAAATATTTGAAATAACATTCAAAAACAAATGAATCATATAATTGCAAATGGAGGAGTGCCTGATTTGGCAAAAATTTACAAGTCCATCCACTATAATTAGAACACGCATGAATGGATTTCGTCAGACAGCCAAGTTAATTATGTATGTACCAATGCATATTAATTTTGATAAGATTATTTATTTTCTTTGTAGGGTAGAATAACTAATAATTGTTCGATTTATTTTAAATTAACAAGATAACATGATACAGACATAAGCAGAACACCTCTCACAGACTGGTGTGATCCTCTTGAGCCCAGAGGAGTTGTCAGTCAATGTGCTTAAGCCAAGGTCAGGTTATGTGAAAGGACTCGACTAGAGGCCTTCTTCTTCTATGAAGACTACTGTTGCACCTGCTAAAAATAATGACTATGTTCAACGCCTTGAGATGCAAATAGCACAGCGAAATGAACAAATTGCAAGGTTTCAAAAGTTAGAGATGAAACAAAGCAAGAAGATACAAAGTATCATAGAGTGTTTGACGCAAAAAGGTATTACGGGAAATTTTGAGAGTGGGGAAAGTTCAGATTCTGACGGACAAGCTTCTTGGTTAGTAGATTATGTTTATATGTTAATTTAGTAGAACATTTCTTCTTCAACTAGGGTAGAATAAAAACTACTTTTGACATTTAGGCACAAGGTCCCGGGAAAATAGTGAAATATGCATCTAAAGGCCTGAAAAACATCACAAACACCTTGAGATTATCAGAAATTATCATGAACACTTTGGAAGGGATCAACATAAGTTGTGAAAACTTACAGAACAATCATAGGACTCTCGGTTGGAAAACATTTAGGCTTGAAAATAGGCCGTTAGGAAGTAAAATCTTGAAATAGTCGTTAAAAGGCCGAGAAATATCATGAACACCTTGGGAGGAATTAATGTAAGTTGTAAAAATTTACGGAACAAGCATGGTAAAATTTGGTTTAAAATTTGCTTTGAAATTTTTATTTTTTCTCTTCTAGGTTGCATATTAACATATTTAGTGAATGGTTACCTTAACCTTTTGTTGTTGTTGTCTTTTCTTTTTTTTTTTTTAAATGGCAGATTGGAGATGAACGAATTTGGTAACTTGCATAGCAAGAGTTTTTTGTTGATATTACCAGACACATCCATCACAGTGTATTTGTACTTTTTGTTGATATTACCAAACATGTATTTTGACTATGTTATTGTGGGTTATAATTATATTGTGATGGATCTTATCTTTTTGTTGATATTACCAAATGAACAGGTTTTTGTAATGATTTGTAATGGATATTATATTCAGCAGGTTATTAAAATGCACAAGTTATTTTGATTGTGTTGTAGTTTTTGATTTTACTAGAATAGATGTTATAGTTTGGATGTTATATATTAATTTCTTGATACTATGAGACATGTATTTTGCTTGGGTTGTTTTATGATAATGAACAGTTTAATTTTATATTGATTTGTTTTAGATATTTTATTTAATAGATTATTAAAATGTACATGTACTGTTTATTGAAAAAAATATATAAATTGCACATATAACCCTCCCCCCAATTTTTAAAATTTATTTATTATTGGCGACGGAAAAAAATTGACACTATAACTTTCTAATCCCAACAAATAATTTCGTCACACATATTCACTATTTCATCACTAAATTAAAATATTTGTCGACAAAAGTTTTCATCACTGAAGGGTCTTTTTTTCCCATCTTTTGGTAACGATATTTTCGTCTCTAAAAATTTTATCGCTATTTTTAATGACGAAATATTTTGTCATCAAAAACAAATACAATAAAATTTTATTTAATTCTAGTGATGAAATGGACGTTATAGGTGACAAAATATTTAACATTTAGTGGCGAAATATTTCGTCACCAAATACCAATAATAGGTGATAAAATAAATTTTCGTCATTAGGTACTTTTAGTGACGACGAATTGATGATGAACGTGGTGACGAAATTATTTCGTCACGGATCAATTTGGTGACGAAAATTTCACTATTGGAGATGAAGTGATTTTGTCATTAAAGAACCAATTTGTTGTAGTGGCCAACCTGTTAGTCACAACGTTAATAGGAACTGCGTTATGAGATTTGCCTAATGCCAACTTATTAACTATAATGTCTTGAGATGATCTTCTTGTTATCAATACGATAGTGATGACGAATCTGAATATGAGTTATTCGAGGATTATGTTGAATACCAGTCAGTAAGACAACAACGAAGATTTAGTGATTTATTCAATAGCAATAATTGCATCAATCATAACTTTTCAGGTTATCAAGTACCACTAGAAATTCCCTATTTTAATGCTTCTTGTCATGCTGAGGATTTTATTTATTGGTTTTGCAAAGTTGACAAATTCCTTGAGTGTATGGAAATCTTTGAAGAAAATTAAGCCAAATATGTCACACGCAAGTTACAAGGTTATGTTTCTACATGGTGGAAACAATTGCAGTATGATCGAAGGCGACAATACAAATAACCTCTTAGGACGTGGCATAAGATGAGGAAGTTGATAAGTTCTAGATTCCTTCAATTAAATCATGGGCAAATGTTGTATCAACCATATCAAAGAAAGCTTGAATCGAAACTGAAAAATCTAGAAATCCCCTAGATGTTGATTTGTGATTATGTATCAATTTTAAGCAGTAAACAACAATCCCAATCAAACAATCAAGATAAATCGACACAATGATTTTACATGAAAAAACCACAATTGGACACCTCCAATTGTGATAAAAAAAACCACAAGCAAAAACCACAAAACAATCCACTAAAAAGATATAAAGGAATTACACAAGTATACTCTCGATTACCTAGCGAATTCACGCCCGAATTGAACCAACCCCTATGTGCCTTTTCCAACCCCGTCTTCACCTCGGAATTGTCTTGACGATGAGCCATTCCAGAATCCACCAAAGCTTCAAGCTCAAATTCTTCAGAATCCATCGAAGAACAACTCTCTCTTTTGTATAGAATGAACAAACAAACCTTTGATGTATTCTTCTTAACCCATGAGTTGAATACTCAATTAAACATCAAAGAAAACTAGCAAAATATTCCCAGATATAAACCTTAATATCCAAAAACAAGATCTGGAGCAGTAATCCTAGTTTAGGACTAAAACAAATACTTATAGAAATCTGGGACTGCGAAGCTCGCTCGAGCGAAGCTTCTCTCGCTCCAGCGAGGAACCAAAAACGTGTGTTTTCCACAAGTGGCTTCGCTCGAACCAAACAACCTGCGCTCGAGCGTACATTCATCCTTCTCAGGTTTTTTGCCAGACGCAGCCTTCGCTCGAGCGAGCACTCCTTCGCTTGAGCGAGCAAGGGAGGACATGTAACTTCGAATGTAATTTTGCATTTTGCTTGGGGGGCCCTGCCCCTTGGACCCCCGCGAGCTGACCATGTAGCTCGATCCCCGTCATAATTAGCGAAGTGGCAATCTTGAAAGAATTAACATCACAAAACTTCTCTACAAGGCACGATTCGGGTTGGATTCGCATCTAATAAACTCATAGCCTCACTGAAATAAAAGTGTGAAAACAAGTACAACTGAAAGGAGTTTTGTCAAACGGGGTTGCCAAGAACAAAAACCTAACAGAAACAATTGTTCCAAGGTAATTCTGATTCACAATATTCTTCGCAATTCAATAATTATTATGCAATTGTGGATATAGATTATTCGAGGAACATGACTATGGTTCTACCAAGTTTGGGTCAATCAAGTCTTGTAGGTCAACAAATTTGTCACACTCAACCACACATTGAAGAAGAAAAGATTTTGAGTACCTCAATGTTTCAAAATTTTGAAGACCCAAATGGACATTCAATTGAAGTAGAAAATCAAGTTGATTTCAAGAATGGTGAGAACGTTGAAATTGATGAAAGAGAGGTCACTGAAATTACTTTGATTAAAAAATTTGAAGAAGACAATGAAGAGGTGAAGCAAGAGAAAAACATTGAAGTTAGCCAAGAGCTTCTAATGACAGAACTATCATCTCTTGATTATTATGATGGTTATAAGATCGCAAAAGAATGAGATCTAGTTGAACTCAATGAAAATGAAGAAATAAAAGATGAGGTAATAAAGTTGACATGTGCACCAGAGAAGTTGATTGAGGATGCAATTGATATTCCAAGATTGATAATTGAATGTCCAACTGAATTTAAGACAAAGCAGAGTCCAAAGAGTATCCAACATCACCATAAAATACACTTCGTTGATTTTCTTGGTGTGGAGCAATTTAATTTGATTTTCAATGCTTGTATAATTGATCTTATCAACCAGTTGAAGCATATAGAGAATAACTGTCAGAAAGTAGATTTCTCTGCATATAATTTTTGGAAGAGGGACAAACAACTGAAATATTCAAAATATCTCTTTATTTGGCATGGAAGATGGTAGATCTCTAATATGAACTCAAGGGCGAGTTCTTTCAAAGAAGAGGAGTCTGATGTAGGACAAGATTTTAAGAATTTTTATATTTTTAGTTTTAATATTTTTGATATATTATCTTATTAAGATTCTTGTAATTTAGCGTAAATAATTTAGAATTATTAGGTTTTTTAATTTTATTATTTTGGAATTAGATTTGACTAGGATTTTAAATAGTTTAGAATTCTAGTTTCCTATTCTCTAAGGTTTCCTAATTTGTGTTGATTTAAGTTTCCTATTTTATTTTAGAATTACTTTTCCTACAAGTATTAAGTTTAGTGTATTATAAATAGCTATGTAAGCCTCATGGAAAAGACCACTTTTATTCATTCAATCAATAATATTAAGGTATTTTCTCTTCCGTGTGGGACTAGATATCGTTCTAATAGACAAAAAGGGCTCTCGAATCTACGAGAAAAATAGAACTTTGAATCCACAAAGAAGAGAAAATATCTTAATATTATTGATTGAATGAATAAAAGTTGTCTTTGCCATGAGGCTTATATAGCTATTTATAATAAACTAAACCTAATACTTGTAGGAAAAGTAATTCTAAAATTAGCTTAGAAACTTAAATCAACACAAATTAGGAAACCTTAGAGAATAGGAAACTAGAATTCTAAACTATTTAAAATCCTAGTCAAAATCTAATTCCAAAATAATAAAATTAAGAAACCAAAAATATTAAAACTAAAAATATAAAAAATCTTAAAATCTTGAACTACATCAAATCGTTTTGGTCCAAAATGGGGTGTAAGGTTGGGATTTAGAACTCTTCTTGCTGAAGAAATCGAATATTTATGCAGCACAACTTTCATCATCAAGTGATCAATCAGTGGCGCCCAAGTCTTAGGGCGGTAAAAAATGGGGTGTCTACAGGTATGTATGGGTTTCGTTTTAGATTCATTTATTTAGGATCCGTTTTAGCAGCAATCATGCTGTTGAAAGAACAAAGAAAAATGTAAAATCAAAATAATTTACTTTTTTTTCTTGATTTCTCTCGCCTTTTTTATTGATTTCCTAATTCTTTCCCAAATTTATAATTTACACACAAATATATAAGTGTGAGATAAAATGGTGTTAATACGAATATATTATGTGCGATAAAATGGAGTTAATGCAAATATTTAAGTGTCAATAGATATCTCATACCCTTATCCAAATGCCGGATGTTCGACACGAATATTTAATTTATATTGAAGAGTCTATGTAACATATCCTTGATAGAGCAGAATGATGAAACAAGTTCATGTAGCTGACCCCACTTAATTGGAACACAAAGCTTAGTTTTGGTTTGGTTATAAATACCTGCAATCCTGTACAAGTTGTTGAGTTGGCTTTTGTCCAAAATATAGTTACATGCTTGGCAATTTAAATACCATATGGGAAAAGATTAGTTATAGGAGATATTTGCTAAACTTACATCATATAAGATTCAAATGCTAAACGCAATGTTTTATTGGATAATGCTTGGTGGGATTCTTTTTTAATGGGTTTTAGACCTAAGATTGGAATCATTTGATTTAGGCCTATTTTGAATAGGCATTTTGAGTTGTGCCCTATAAACCTTCAAGTTCATTGGCATAGCTTGTTACGAGTTCTTTTGCAACTGGTTATTTTTTCCAGAGATGACATAATATAATACACTGGTGAGCTGCAGCCTTATAAACCTGAGAGTCCTTACTCGTACATCCACCTTTTGAAACAGATGCTATCTAGAGCTCAAATAATTTAAATTCTCTCTCTCTCTCTCTCTCTCTCTCTCTCTCTCTCTCTCTCTCACACACACACTCTCTCAAGAGTAAATTGATGTGCAAAACAAATAAATATTAAGTGCTTGTTCTCTTTCCCTTTAACTATGCAAATGGATCCATACTCGGAGGCAGATCCACCATAGGACTAAGGGTAGTAGTTGACCTCTCTAAATTTTTTTTAACTTCAACTTTACTTAGTTTTAAAATTTTCTTTTCAATTGGCCACTCAGAAATTTTATTCTTCTAGAGATTTGTGGTATGTCTTTGTTTTGTTTGAGGTTGGTTGTGGTTTTTTTCAATTTTTTATGCATATATACATACATATATTGATATTATACATGATGTTTCCTATTGAAATATGTGCAAAACTTCTGCCTTGTGTTGCTAACTGTTTGCTTTCAAAATCAAAACATATTTGCTTCTTGCCTGAAACTAAAAGTTGTTTATTGGGTTCTTTACAAATGCCACAGTCCTTGTACTAATTATCGTGAACTCTTATAATTATAGTTTCGGACTATTATCAGCTTGATGACTTATTGACTCCTGAGGAACAGTCCATCAAGATGAAAGTAAGAGAGTACATGGAAAAAGAAATAGCACCAATAATGGCGAAGGTACTTTCTCTTTATATGCTCAACTTGCTTGCAATTGTCATATAACTTGATTGGTTTGTCTGATAGATAAATGGTGGAGCAAATTTTTTATTCATTTTCATTTCCTCCTGTGTGTGCTAAGAGACTTACACATGATGACGAGTATAATTAAGATTCAATTGTAATGGTAGCTATGCTTATGGCCCTTTATTTTATTATTTTAGAGTCTTGACGATACAAAATTCTCTCTTTTTCACTTTTCAGTACTGGGAAAAGGCAGAGTTTCCATTTCATGTTGTTCCAAAGTTTGGTGCCCTAGGCATTGCAAGTGGCATAATTAAGGTAGTTTATGTATTTTGCTTTGATCTCTCTTTATGAGCTTGTTATAGAGGTAGGTGGGAAGTTCAATTAATTTTTTTCTTCCAGGGCTATGGGTGTTGAGGTCTCTCCATTACTGCAAGTGTAATTACCCTGGCAGAACTTGCCAAAGTGGATACAAGCTGCTCTACTTTTGTCATGGTGCATTATTCTTTAGCAATGCTCACTATCGATAAATCTCGTATTTTTTACATTTCTCAATAGTGTTTCATTGTTAGAGATTACAATGTTCCTTAGTCTTATGCTTATGGGTGATGAACGATGAGGTCTCTGATACTTTATTGGTTCATCAACAATAGCAATAGCCGGGACTGAAACACAGAAGCAGAAATATTTACCTTCACTGGCACAATTTAAAACCATAGCTTGTTGGGTAACGATCTGTATCTTTTTGTTTTGGCATGTGTTTAGATTCCTAATATTACATATGTTTCTGTCTCTGCTGCAAGCATGTAAATCTAGATGCAAGGGTAGATTTGTAGCTTAGTAAAATGGCTTGGAATATGGGTCTATGTATCTCAATATTTATGAGATGAGAACATAAATTCATATAAAATTTCTTAGTGTTATTTTGAAATAAATTGCTTACTGTCTAGTTTAGTAAGCACTTTTGCTTGTTACGGGTGTTTGGCAACTGTTTGGGTTGGGCAACAAGTAGAGTCTTTGACAAAAACCTATCACCAAATGTGCTAAGGCTCTATCCCTAGTGGTTTGGAATTTTATGGTATGTCAGCTCTGCCCCAAAATCGCCAAACGACCGCCTATGCACGAGAGACTTGTGGTAGAAGATGAGACTCGAATTGGGTTCCTGGTTTGGGAGTTAGAGCCGGATTTTGGCCTAACCAAACTAGTTCCTTAAGAAACTTAGAACTCTAGGTGTTAACGCCCAAACGACATCATAGTAGCACTAAACTTGGCACACAAGACCGCCTAGGCACGAGAGACTTGTGAGAGAAGATGGAACTTGAATCGGGTTCCTGGTTTGGGAGTTAGATTCAGATTTTATCCTAGGCAAACTAGTTCCTTAAGAAACTTAAAATTCGAGGTGCTGATGCCCCAAAATCACCAAACAGCGTTGGATTAGCATGAAACTTGGCACACATGACCGCCTAGACACGAGAGACTTGTGGGAGAAGATGGGATTTGAATCGGGTTCCCGGTTTGGGAGTTAGAGTCGAATTTCACCCTAGACAAACTAGTTTCTTAAAAAACTTAGAATTTGAGGTTTTGACGCCCTAAAATCACTAAACGGCGTTGGAGTAGCATGAAACTTGGCACACACGACCGCCTAGGCACAAGAGACTTGTGGGAGAAGATGGGACTCGAATCGGGTTCCCGATTTGGGAGTCAGAGCCGGATTTCATGCTAAGCAGACTAGTTTCTTAAGAAACTTAGAATTCGAGGTGTTGACCCCCCAAAATCACCAAACGGCGTTGGATTAGCACGAAACTTTGCACATATGACTACCTAGGCACGAGACACTTGTGGGAGAAGACGGGATTTGAATCGGGTTCCCAGTTTGGGAGTTAAAGCCAAATTTCACTCTAGACAAACTAGTTCCTTCAAAAACTTAGAATTTGAGGTGTTGATGCCTCCAAATCACCAAACGGCGTCAGAGTAGCACGAAACTTGGCACATACAACTACCTAGGCACGAGAGACTTGTGGGAGAAGACGAGACTCGAATCGGGTTCCCAGTTTGGGAGTTAGAGCCAGATTTCACTCTAGACAAATTAGTTTCTTAAGAAACTTAGAATTCGAGGTGTTAACGCCCCAAAATCACCAAATGACGTCGGAGTAGCATGGAACTTGGCACATGACCACCTAGGCATGAGAGATTTGTGGGAGAAGACGGGACTCGAATCGGGTTCCCGGTTTGGGAGTTAGAGTTAGATTTCACGCTAGGCAAACTAGTTTCTTAAGAAACTTAGAATTCGAAGTGTTGACACCCCAAAATCACCAAACGGCGTCTTATTAGCACGAAACTTGGCACACACCACTGCCTAGGCATGAGAGACTTGTGGGAGAAGAAGAGACTTGTGGGAGAAGACGAGACTCGAATCGCATTCTCGGTTTGGGAGTTAGAGCTAGATTTTGGTCTAGGCAAAATTATTTACTTAATTATCATTGTAATTGT
The DNA here is from genome assembly GCF_055761805.1 of Camellia sinensis. Taxonomy (NCBI): domain Eukaryota; kingdom Viridiplantae; phylum Streptophyta; class Magnoliopsida; order Ericales; family Theaceae; genus Camellia; species Camellia sinensis. The sequence goes on from NC_138970.1 coordinate 77,489,811, forward strand.
ATAGTAGTTAAATTTTTATATTTTTTTGTAATTAACATATTAACACATAATTATATTGTCATTAATTATTTTTATTTTTTGTTTTCAGATATTTCCCGAGTAGGAGTTTGCTTCTTGTGGAATGCATGCTTGTGAAAATGCGACTAACTTTTGTTTTGTTACCCACGGAGAATGATGAGGAAAACTTTTAATTTTGGTTTATGTTATTTTGAATTATGAACAACATTATAGTGGGGTAATTTTGTTGATGTGTAGTTATGGATGCAAAAATATTTTTATTATGGAGAAATTGTTATTTCTATATAGGAATTTTTATATTATTATGCAATTATTGATTTCTTTTTCGATTGTTTTTCATTTAATATAGGTAATTTTAATATTTTTAATAATTATATTGCAGGTTTTTTTATTTCTTTTTTTTTTTTTTTGGTGACGACACTATGCAAGAAATTTCGCTTTTGGCAACTAAAATTTTAGTTGCCAAAAGCCTTATTTTAGTCATCAATTACTTTTGGCGACTAATATATTTAGTCGCCAATAGTTCGTCAGGAAATATAATCAGCGACTAAAATTTTTTGGATAGCCAAAAGTTACCTATCGTTTAGTCGCCATATATTTTTTAAAAATAATTATATATATATATATTTTACTTTTAGCTACTAAATTTTTTGTAGCCGATTGAGCATGTATGTTTGGCGACCAACTATTTGTTAGCCAAAAGTTTCACTTTTTAAGAATTGGGTACTAAAAATTTAGTAGCCAAAAGTTTCTTTTTTATAATTGGCGACTAAAAGTTTATTAGCCAAAAGTTTCACTTTTGACAATTAGCGACTAAAATTTTAGTAGCCAAAAGCCAACCTGTGATATTTGTTTAGTCACCAAAAGGCCTCATTTAGTTTTTATAATTTGTTCTGTAATATTTTTTGCACCACTTGTAACCTGTGCATATACAAAATTATTCATCCATCCATTCATTCAATTCTCAACTATTCAATAAAAATATTTTTTCCTAACTTGTAACATTCAATTTTCAACCATATATAAAACTTAACTATTAACCATGCATATCAAAGAAAATAAGAATCCATAAACATAGTATAATCCAACAAATACATATATTATCCAAACCAACAATTAAAATCCAAATTAAAATAAATCTCAATAACAAAACATATCAGGTGTACATATTTTTCATAAACAAAAATATAATGTAAATTGCGCCCATGCAAACATCATCAATCTGGCCCAAAAATATTACTATATCCATGTGAACATCATCAATCTGTAACAAAAACCAGTGAGGTAAGTAATAAAAAATGACTGAACAGTTTGTGAGTTAATTGCACAATATTATTATAATTGATATAGCAAGACTAAATGAGGAAAAATTAGTGAAGTAGCTAATTGATTTAACAGATTAGCATGGATATAAAAATAAATAAATAAATAAATAAATAACAGCAACAAAATTAATTGAAGACATAAAAAAAAAAAAGAAGCATTTTTCTTCAAAACAAGGCTGAGGAGCATAGAGGGATGAGAAACTTAATTCATTATAGGGCACTAAGACACTCATGGCCAGAGCATATCTAATTTTTTTATTTTTCAGATGAACAAGTGAACCAAATTGCACCTAGTTTTCCATTACATGTGGCTGTCAAAAAGATATTGTATAGTAGAGTTAAAAGTACTTCAAATGTTTTATAAAAATTAATTTAAATTTTATTAATAATTTTCACACACTCACACGCCTTTTCATTTAGGCTTACATTTTCATATAATGATATGATGGATGTCACGCCCCACTTTTTATTACTCGGAAGTGTTACCAAATTCATTACTTAATTCAATTTCAGAGATAACATGCGGAAATAAACTCTTTAGTCCAATGAGTAGAAATAAATAATCATTCTCTGATCCGAATGCAAATTAAATACAACATGAGCATACTGAATAAAACGCCCGAAGGCTTACATCGTTAAAGAATTAAGAAGAAGGGTGTAACCCTTTTTACAACAATGGCATTCCGCCAACATAAAAGAGGCCCCGTGGCCAACAAATAAAATCCAAAATCTTGTAGCACATCCTGCTTATTACCTGAAAAAGATTCAGCAACATGGGATGAACATATAGTCCAGTAGGGATCTCAACATGGCCCTCAACAATAACAACTTACAGATAGCTATGATCATGAATGCTCAATCTCATACTAGAATAGTAATGTGGCAGTTTATACAAAATATACATAAATATGTACTTTTCTCGAAAATAGCCATTTCATTTAACGCTATAAGCGATTCATTTTTCTTTTCATTACCCCTTGTTCCCAAACTTTCATAACAATATTAACTTAGAAAACAATTCCACTAAGCCCATTACTTTTCTACCATTTTCCGTACTTACAGCAGGTTTTTCCTTTTTCAAAACATACTTTCAAATACCCAATTTTCCTCCACACTTTCCCAAAATCTCATAATGGCATTTTGGTTTATTCCCAATACATTCATATCTATACATGCATGCCTTTAATAGAAAGGAGATAACAAATCATCAACATGTATATAATCAACAAATGAGGCAACTCGGCCCTCCAAAACTGTAACCATCGCAATCCATGATATACTCAGATAGATTGAGACAATAATAATAATAATAAAGCTCTACTCTACCTGCCATAAGCACGGTAAGTAAATGATACACCTTACAATCAAATGACTATCCATATTCTCCAGACACAAGCTGGAAGGTAATGGTATCTAGTCCAAGTTCTCCAGGCGCTAGCTGGAAGGTACTGGTACCCCTTATTCTAAGTGTGATATATAACCCCAACCATCTCAATATAACAAAGTACAATCAATAAATGTAATATGTACACATAAACTATTCAAGATACATAAGCAATTTGTTAAAGTATATGAACACATAGGTGTGTGGAGTACATCACCTATCTCCCCCCTAACAATTATACATGTATAATGTATTATAGCACTTCATTACGTACAATGTTCAATCAACACCGGTGTAATGCAAACACAACAATTCAATACAACAATGTCATCCTCCACCGATGACCAAGGACAAAACCTCTAGATGCATGTATTCAATACACCTATTAGAAGACTCAACTATCATGAGATCATAAGCCCAACAACAACGCTAGTACGATAGGTAAAGGGAAAACCCCAAATGTGGGTATTCAACACTCATGATACAATAATTAAATTCTCATATTCATTCTCCGAGACTCACATAGAGTTAACATTTCATTTTCCATTTTCAATGTCAACTTTAATAAACTTTTCAAGTCAACAAGTTACACCACTCATTCCCAAAAACACTTTTCCCATTCACAAAATCAATTCCATTCTTTTTATTTTACAAAACCAATTTCATGGATAATAAAAGCCATAATCCAACTCGGTTCAATACATTCATTTCAAAACAACCCCAAAGCCATGGTTAATCCCTTAGACCTTAACACCTTCACCCAACTCATATTAACAATAGTAATTTACAATTATTGTTCAATCAACCTTCCTCTTTAATTTACCAAAACAAAATATAATTTAGGGCTTTTTTCTTCTTTCCACAACAAGAAGTTAATTTACACTCCAATTAACCCAAAGAACTATCAATGATAAATTAATCATTCTCAAACAACCAACTCTAGGCTCCCTCACATGGTTTTCAAAGAAATTCAACAAGATATGGTTTTCATGCAATACAAAACTACCACATGTCTATCTATAGACGGAGTATTGAAAAGGAACAAGGAGAATCCTTACCTCAAATGGAGAACCTAAGGAGAAGAAGAGCCAAACTCGGAAGTGCTCCATTCCCAAAGTTTTTCAGATCAAAACAAAGCCCACACAACCCTCTATCTTTCTTACAAAGAGATTATGGTAGGAACACCCAAGAACTAGATCAATCCCTAGAGAGAAGGTGAGTGTAGAGAGAGAGAGAGAGAGAGTCAAATCTAGGGTTTGAGAGAAAAAGGGAAATCAAAAAGTGAAGAAGAAGCTGCTGCTGCGAATTGATATATACGTTCCTCGCTCGAGCGACCAGACACAAAAAAACCTTGCTCGAGTGCACAAAGCCTCGCTCGAGAGAACAACACGAAGCTTCAGGGCTGCAACCCAAAAGCACGCTTGAGCGAAGAAACTCTCGCTCAAGCGAAGAAACCCAAAACATATATCTTGCTCGCTCAAGCAAAGAACATCTCGCTCGAGCCAAGGCTGCGTCTGAACAAAACCTGAAGACACGAAAAGCTCGCTTGAGCGTACAAACTCTCGCTCGAGCGAAGAAGCAAAACACAAGGCTCGCTCGAGCGACAAAGTCCTGGCTCGAGCGAAGAGGCTAAAAACTGGGCAGCAACCATATGCTTCCAATCACAACCAACCTGAAACGAACCTGCCCAAAACATCCTATAACTCAAATACAAAGTATTGAAGGACGAAACAAGCTAAATACAACAACCCACATCTACGGAACCAAGTCCAGAATATAATACTCAATGGAGGGAAAATTGGGATCGCTATAACCTCCCATCCTTAAAGAATTTCGTCCCTGAAATTAAGAACACGCCAAAAGCACAAGGCCAACTGATCACACAGCACCTAACACCCGAGTACTAGGAAAAAAAACTATTCCCGCAACAAACCTCCGGTTAACTCTCACCAAAGAAGGGCTTACCAAGGAAACATGTTCCAAAAGACAACACTCAGGCACAAAAAGCTTCAACAAAACCAAACCTTACCTGAAACAATCCACCAACATCCGACTAGTGCCTCAAGCTAAGTCACTACTCAACAACATAATTCCCAAAAAGGCAACCAAAGCAAATCTTTTGTATAAATATAAGAAAAAATCATTTTGTTGTTCATGAGACACTTCTCAAAGATAGTCAAATTTTCAACGTTGATATTGCGAATCAAATTTTGCATTTTCCAAGTGAAACTCAAAAGCTTTGCAAACATTTTTCATAAACACAGTGTTACCCATAATACATAAACATCTCCAGTTTATTTGCCAAAAACTACTCGTTTGGAAATTCTCATAACATTCAAATTAAATCAAATCCTCAACATTTTCCTTTTAACTACACCCTTAGAAGGCCAAAACACTAGGAAGAACTTGTTTTCCATTCCTTTTTAAAATAACACTAGCAACATCCATCACTCATACGGCGATGCTACAACCAACACATAACATAACATTTCTATAATGATTGTTAATAGAAATAAACACTTTGCTATCAGCACATAAGGCATAAGAAATTCGTGGTTTTGCAATTTCATTCCACCTTCCTCTACTTAATCAATTTAAAATCATAAACATGGTGCATTATCTAGCCAACCAAATTCCATGTGGCTACAACTCATATATAAAAAAAAAAAAAAAAATCAATATCAACAGTTCAAATGAGATTACAACTTATGTTAATAACACTTCCATACTTCAATTGATACACAAATTTGCTGTATCAGTGGATTCCATCCCCTATCTCCTCCAAAACAAAATACATATACAATGTATTAAAATGCTTATCATACACAATGATCAACCAATACACATATTTGATGTATTATTCCAACCGTCATATTCAATGACATATTCCGGGTGATTAGTTTTAGTTTTCCCTAATCAACATATAATGTCTATAACAATCAAGACTATCCCCAAGGTGACCAATGCCAACCCAAAACCCGGTGCTAACAAGCTGACTAATCAACTCAATGAACCACCACACTCAGTGAACCACACACTGCTGTGCCACTCAACACCATTTACCCCAAACATGGAGTTCCCTACACAAACCCCAAAAGAAATCTCACCGGACTTCTCAAGATTGAATCACACCATCACTGTTTCTAAGGGAATCACCACCCCCCAAGGCTACATAGCAAGTTTGCCCATCTCCTCAACTCAAGACCGACATGGTCAACCTCAATCACACAGTTCCTAACACAAAGGACAATTTGACCAGTACTACTCTCGTCACCCGAGAACACAAACTGTTCTTCCTTTCAAAGAATGCTGCCAACATCCACTCATGAAATTCTCCTCCTACTCACAAACCATACCCAAGACCAACAACAAGTCACAATACCAACACTACCCATATACACACTGATGGGATCACAACAAACTCATTAACTAGCAACACCCAAAACACTAAACAATAAACCGATACCATTCCTGCTAACCCGAGATACAAATCTCACATTCCCTCAAACATTCTCATATAACTTTGCCAATACCACGCAACTCTCGAAACCATCATATCAATCACATTCACCTACAGATTCCCCGTTCTCAACAAATAACTTATAAACTGAACAAGGCTCACAAGTCATCACATAAATATCTCATAATTCAGTACCAAGCATGCAACAATACTAGGATCATCGATCCCATTGACAGCTTCTCAAATAAATAAAAGAAGGTGCGAGATTCCATGCATGCCCCAATATATGAGGATTAAACAAACAACAACACGCATACAAAAGCACTACATAATCATGATGCCTCAGCATCCAACAATACACCGGTCAACAACAAAATGATTCACATATTACATCACCGGTCAACAATACAAAAGTCCCCCTCCAGGGTAGTACTATAGGGTTAACTAATAAGTCGCCCCTCGCGAGGCTCTCGAAGCCTGGCCTGCCTGTTTCTGGTACTGATAACATCCCCGAATAGACGGGTATAACTGAGTCTGACTAGGTTTTGAAACACTTGCAGAATTCACACGTAAAGGGCATAAACGCCTAACATGGCCCAGCTGACCACAACCAAAAAAATGAACAGACCCTCTATTCTGAGACTGGTCTAAAACCTGAACCTCCCTGGACCTCTCAATAGAAAAGTCCAAAACCCCTAGCGAGAAAAGGGATTTAGCCTGAGACTGAGCATGTTTTCGCCTCCACCTCTTACTGGGCCTAGAGTGCTTATGAACCGCAGGAGTCCCCGAGATGGACTCCTCCCTGACCTGATCAGCACTCATAACCATGGCCTCCACATGGGCCGCTGCCTCGACTAGACTATAATAATCCTTCCAAAAGGATCCAGCTACCTTCTACCGAATATCGAAACACAACCGACTTTCAAACTCATAACAACGACGCTCCTCTGTTGCCACCAACTCTGGAGCAAACCTCGACAAACTGGTAAACCGTATCTCAAACTGTGCCACAGGAGTATCATCCTGATGCAACTCAATAAACTGTTCCCTCAACCTTTCCCAAGCAGAAGGAGGGAAATACTTGGCCCAAAAGGCCTCGGTAAAAGTAACCCATGTGCTACCTACAGTATTCTTAGCATACTTCCACCAATAACTCGCATCACCCTTCAATTCAAAAGTCACCAAAGAAACCCTCAACTCCTCATCTTCGACTCTGAGCATATCAAGAGTCTTGGTAATCTGCTCTAACCAACTCTCTGCCTCCAACGGTTTAGCCTCCCCCACAAACTTTGGTGGACTAGAGCGAAAAAACTCCTTAGTAAGCTTGAGGGCACGCCCGCTGCCACCCTCAGTGCAAGCTAGGGCGTCCTGCACTGCTCTCACAATCTCGTGTGCAACGTCCTCGCTGACGGTCGATGCTGCAACGGCGGTTGTTAAAGGAACTGTTGTGCCTCTCCCGGCACTCCTACTACTCACCTGACCTCTACTCCCTCGTGTAGACATCCTATAAAATCCAAAAAAAAGAAAACCACACTTAGTGCTCAACACAATAGGCTTCCCCAAGGCACACACTTACTACTCTTAAGTCACAAGACACACTTAGTCTCAAGACATATATTACGATTGCATATAAACATCTAAACATTTAAACACATAACCGGATCAAGTCCACAAACATAGCCACTCATCCTGGAACTCTCAAGGGACTCCTACCAGAAACCACGTTGATCAGGCGTGTTTCCAAGAGGACCTCAAAGCAAGTTCACCGGCTATGAATACTATCTAGGAAACTTAATCCCATGCTCACATAAATGCAACACACAAGTCCTAACATTCATGTTAACTATATGCAGCGTCCTCACCATACGTAGTACATCCACTGTGGTAAAAACCGCTTCCCACGAGCCCAAAGTATTCAAACCCGGCTCGCTCTAATACCAAGTTGTCACGCCCCACTTTTTATTACTCAGAAGTGTTACCAAATTCATTACTTAATTCAATTTCAGAGATAACATGCAAAAATAAACTCTTTAGTCCAATGAGTAGAAATAAATAATCATTCTCTGATCCGAATGCAATTTAAATACAACATGAGCATACTGAATAAAATGTCCGAAGGCTTACATCATTAAAGAATTAAGAAGAAGGGTGTAACCCTTTTTACAATAATGGCATTCCGCCAACATAAAAGAGGCCACATGGCCAACAAATAAGAAGATCCAAAATCTTGTAGCACATCCTGCTTACCCCACTTTAACAACGTGGGATGAACATATAGTCCAGTAGGGATCTCAACATGGCCCTCAACAATAACAACTTACAGATAGTTATGATCATGAATGCTTAATCTCATACTAGAATAGTAATGTGGCAATTTATACAAAATATACATAAGTATGTACTTTTCTCGAAAATAGCCATTTCATTCAACGCTATAAGCGATTCATCTTTCTTTTTATTACCTCTTGTTCCTAAACTTTCATAACAATATTAACTTAGAAAACAATTCCACTAAGCCCATTACTTTTCTCCCTTTTTCAAAACATACTTTCAAATACCCAATTTTCCTCCACACTTTCCCAAAATCTCATAATGGCATTTTGGTTTATTCCCAATACATTCATATCTATACATGCATGCCTTTAATAGAAAGGAGATAACAAATCATCAACATGTATATAATCAACAAATGAGGCAACTCGGCCCTCCAAAACTGTAACCATCGCAATCCATGATATACTCAGATAGACTGAGACAATAATAATAATAATAATAATAATAATAATAATAATAATAAGAAGAAGAAGAATAAGAATAATAATAATAAAGCTCTACTCTACCTGCCATAAGCACGATAAGTTAAGGATACACCTTACAATCAAATGACTAGCCATATTCTCCAGACACAAGCTGGAAGGTAATGATACCTAGTCCAAGTTCTCCAGGCGCTAGCTGGAAGGTACTGGTACCCCTTATTCTAAGCGCGGTATATAACACCAACCATCTCAATATAACAAAGCACAATCAATAAGTGTAACATGTACACATAAACTATTGAAGATACATAAGCAATGTGTTAAAGTATATGAACACATAGGTGTGTGGAGTACATCCCCTATCTCATCCCACACACTGGAGTACATCACCTATCTCCTCCCTAACAATTATACATGTATAATGTATCATAGCACTTCATTACGTACAATGTTCAATCAACACCGGTGTAATGCAAACACAATAATTCAATGCAACAATGTCATCCTCCACCGATAACCAAGGACAAAACCTTTAGATGCATGTATTCAATACACCTATTAGAAGACTCAACTATCATGAGATCATAAACCCAACAACAACGCTAGTACGATAGGTAAAGGTAAAACCCCAAATGTGGGTATTCAACACTCATGATACAATAATTAAATTCTCATATTCATTCTCCGAGACTCACATAGAGGTAACATTTCATTTTCCATTTTCAATGTCAACTTTCATAAACTTTCCAAGTCAACAAGTTACACCACTTATTACCAAAAACACTTTTCCCATTCACAAAATCAATTCCATTCTTTTTATTTTACAAAACCAATTTCATGGATAATAAAAGCCATAATCCAACTCGGTTCAATACATTCATTTCAAAACAACCCCAAAGCCATGGTTAATCCCTTAGGCATTAACACCTTCACCCAACTCATATTAACAATAGTAATTTACAATTATTGTTTAATCAACCTCTCTCTTTAATTTTCCAAAACAAAATATAATTTAGGGATTTTTTCTTCTTTCCACAACAATAAGCTAATTTACACTCCAATTAACCCAAAGAACTATCAATGATAAATTAATCATTCTCAAACAACCAACCCTAGGTTCCCTCACATGGTTTTCAAAGAAATTCAACAAGATATGGTTTTCATGCAATACAAAACTACCACATGTCTATCTATAGACGGAGTATTGAAAAGGAGCAAGGAGAATCCCTACCTCAAATGGAGAACCCAAGGGGAAGAAGAGCCAAACTCGGAAGTGCTCCAATCCTAAAGTTTTTTGGATCAAAACAAAGCCCACGCAACCCTCTATCTTTCTTACAAAGAGATTAGGGTAGGAACACCCAAGAACTAGATCAATCCCTAGAGAGAAGGTGAGTGTAGAGAGAGAGAGAGTTGAATCTAGGGTTTGAGACAAAAGGGGAAATCAAAAAGTGAAGAAGAAGCTGCTGCTGCGACCTGATATATACATTTCTCGCTCGAGCGAAGGAGTGGTCGCTCGAGCGACCAGACACAAAGAAACCTCTCTCGAGCGTACAAAGCCTCGCTCGAGCGAACAACACGAAGCTTCAGGTCTGCAACCCAGAAGCACGCTTGAGTGAAGAAACTCTCGCTCGAGCGAAGAAACCCAAAACATACAGCTCGCTCGCTCGAGCGAAGTACATCTCACTCAAGCCAAGGCAACGTCTGAACAAAACCTGAAGACATGAAAAGCTCGCTCGAGCGTACAAACTATCGCTCGAGCGAAGAAGAAAAACACAAGGTTCGCTCGAGTGACAAAGTCCTGGCTTGAGCAAAGAGGCTAAAAATTGGGAAGCAACCATATGCTTCCAATCACAACCAACCTGAAACGAACCTGCCCAAAACATCCTATAACTCAAATACAAAGTATTGAAGGACGGAAACAAGCTAAATACAACAACCCACATCTACGGAACGACGTCCAGAATACAATACTCAATGAAGGGAAAACCGGGATCGCTATAATAGATCACAACACATTTCAATATTCTAGCAAACTAGAAACTTATAATTCCAAATGCACCACAGGATAATAGAGGAAAGAAAGAACACCTGTCCGCTTTATCAAAACCAAATCTAGCACCAAAATAGAAGGCCACGACAAGTAATGAGAAGGATGGAAGAATATGAGTGGATTTCAAACGATTAGGTCTTAAGAGAGGTTTTTCATTGGTATTTTAATCCAGCTCCAACAACTAACTCTCTCAGTGCTCCGGGGAAGAGTGTGTCGTGTAGAAACTGTATTGCATAGTGAGATTAATGCAAAACAACCTATAATTTTGTTTAATCTAAGAATACCCATAATATTGAAGACTCAGAATAAGAAACTATCCTTGAAATTTTAATAATCCAAATTACAATGATTTGCCTTGAGGCTTACAACTAATTTATAGTACGCAAGTCCTAACCTAACTAGGAAATAATAAATTAGGCTAATTCCTCATAATACTTGAAATTAATGCAGAAAAACATAAAATTACCAAAAATATAAATTTTGAGTTAGAAACATGCCAAAACAAACAACACAAAAAATGGAAACTCGTAGACAAAGTAATTGGTAAAACAAAATTTCAAAAATAGTTAATTTGTAGAATCAAAAGCCTAAACGATGGAATTTGGCCAAAAAGAAAGTGTTTTTGATCATTGGGCCGTATTCAATAAAAACATGGGCCTTTCGGATTAATTCATGACAGCATCGGCCCAAGCTCATAATCACTGGTATGCCATTTCACTGGTCCAATTCCTATAATTATGCTGCACGACTACCTGGTTTGCATCACTCATGTATTTATAAATTTCAAGCTCAAATTCTTTCATTTAAAATATATCTATCCAAATGTAGCCTTAATAGCATCTCTTCTACTCCTAGGTATAAAATGTGTTGGCTGTTAGCTCACAAATGAGGTTATCTTTGGGAGGTTAATGGATGGCTTTCTTAATATGCTTGCTCAAATAATCATATTACTTCCACAATGCTTTCTGTGTCTGTTAGTTCACTTCTATTCATGTTGCCAAATCAATTGTTTGCATAATGTCTACCCCATGCCAAGCTGGCTATACATAGGTACATTTCTCATGAATGGAAATTAGTGTGTGTTCTTGCTAGAATGACTATATTTGTGTCCTCTCCACCTTTCTAGATGCTCAATGATTGGTATGAGGTATGGAATGTGATTAATTATTTTTTTTATACGCAAATAAGCACCAGAATTCACGTATTTTTGGATTTTTTTTTTTTTTTTTTTTTTGGAAAAAGGAAACAAGTCTTTTAAAATTCTTTCCCTCAGGTGATAACCCAAATCTGGGCAATGCTTTTGGGAGGCCTTGGGTCGGCTGCTTTATTGGATGTGTGGGTAAGTCTTATTTATTAATAAGTGGCCAGTGATCTATTTTTCTTCTCATAAAGTAGTTAAAATGAATGTCAGTCCCTGAATGCTTGTCATGTATAGGCAGGGCAGGGCAGGGCATTGCTTTAGGCAAATCCTTTCCATCTTACATTTACTTAGCTCAACCTTTGAAGGTAATACCCAATATCCCTTTCAATTTAATGCATTCCCGTACTATCTTAGTCATTATAATCTTCAATTGGCAATGGGCTGTGAATATTACCATAAAATAATTAGTCAAATATCAACTATGTCATGTCTTCTTTTCCCTAATATCCTCATTCATCTATCAGACTCCACTGAAGATTTTTTACTGGTTCTAATCTGTAATTTCAGGCTAGTGCCTAATCATTTCTTATACTATGCCTTTTGGTGACTGCTCTAGCAACTAGCCACTGGATGAACAATTGCTGCCTAATAGTTCTAGATTTTACCAAAACCAGTAAAATAATCATATTTATCATTGATAAATTTATCATTTTATTTCATAAATAAAACAAAATTATTTTAAAGATCTAAAAATTATTTTAAAAATGCTATGTTGAAATAAGTTTATTCTTAAACAAGGAAGAAAAAATAACATTATTGATTCCAATAAAATTCACTCACCATCTCACTGTGAAGAATTAATAGTACATACATATATACATAGACACGAACACCCACCTCACATTTGGTTTAGAAACTACTTATTTTGTTGAAGTTTGAGTCTGTATGTTTCCTACAACTTTTAGGATTTTGTTAGTGTTGGAACAAATCTTTCATTTTGTTCCAAGCTATAAAGAATGAAGGTGTAAAAATAACAAATTCCACCACTTCAAGAAAAATCAAACATGAAAATTAATGGTTTCACCAATTGATTGCCTTAATGTATTAGATTTCTTAGCAAAATTTGCAATTTTCAATCGAAGATCTATAGATACATATATATAGAGAGAGAGAGAGAGAAAGAGAGAAAGCATACGCGAGACGGAGCATCAATGAAGCAGAGTTTTTCTCAGTGATGAAGCCTCTGGATCTCGCGGTGGTGGCGGTAGAGGTGGATCTGCGAAGATCAGCGGAGGAGGCGGAGGCGGAGGTGTGAAATGTTTTAGACAATGATGGGGTGTGGATCTGCAATCTGTGTGGCTCACTCACAGATCTGCGTGAATCGCATGAACTTTTTTTTGTTGCTTGCTTTCGTTCTCATACTTGAGAATTTTGATGGTAGATTAGCTTCTCAATATGGATGTATGTATGTGTAGATGTGAACACAGAAGATCGTAGAAGTAGATCGATTCAAAGATGTGATTTGAAATGAGGTGTTTAGCAGAGAAAATTTGGTAGAGAAAAGGTGGGTTCGGATTGGATTGGGTAGAGAAAGAGAGGATGAGAGAGAAGAGTGAGGGCGTGACTCGTGAGATATATAAAATGGTTATTGGCGACAAAAATATTTTAGTCGCTGAAAGTATTTTATAAATCCCTCCAAAATATTTGAAATGTCTCCCTCCATAACTTTTATTTCTTTGGTGACAAATTTTTTTTTTTGTCGTTGAAAATAAACTTTTGGCTACCAAAAGTTTAGTCGCGGTAAAAATATAATTTTTTATTTTTCATTCGGTGACTAAATGGTTTCCGTAGTTAAAACTCAATATACGGCGACTAAAATTCTTTTTTGTCGCTGAAAATAAATTTGTGGCTACCAAAATTTTGGTCGCCAAAGATAAAAAATAATTTTTTATTTTTCATTCAACTACTAAATAATTTTAGTAGTCAAAACTCAATATACGGCGACTAAATTTCCTTTTTGTTGCTGAAAATAATCTTTTGGCTACCAAATTTTTGGTCGCCAAAGGTAAAAAAATAATTTTTTGTTTTCCATTCAGTGACTAATGGTTTTAGTAGCTAAAACTCAATATAAAGTGACGAAAATTCTTTTTTATCGCCAATTCTAGAATTTTTGGTGACTAAATTTTTTTTAGTCACCAATAACCAATATACCCGGATTAAAAAAATTAGTAGCTAAATATTTTACTTTTGCCGACTAAAAAAAATTTTTAGTTTCAATTTCACAACTTTTGGCAACTAAATTTTTTTTAGTCACCAATTTTGGTCGCCGAAGGTGCATTTTGTTGTAGTGTGCACCATCACAAAAAATAATTAATTTTAATATTATTTATTAATTTTATTACAGTTTTTTTTTTTTTTTTTGGTGACGGTACCACACCGTTGCAAGAAACATTAGAATAATTGGCGACAATGGTCATGACGTTACAAAAAAAAAAAACACAATTCACGATAGCATTTCCTGTGGTCTCAAATAAAAATTTTAGCAACGGTAAAACAGTGTCGTCGCAAAAAGTCTCAATTTTTTACATATTATAGGCGACAGTAAAATGTTGTTAACACGGGCAACAATTGCCGTCGCAAAAAAAAGAATGTCGTCGCTAAAACTTTTTTGCAACACCCTCTATTGTGACCCTCCCTTTTGCCATCACTAAAAGTCATTTGTCGTCGCTAAAAGCTTTTTGAGACGACATTAGGAGTATTAGTGACGGCATTTTGCCGTCGCAAAAACCTGAAATATTTGTAGTGAGATTTTAAAAGTTTTATCAAAAATTTTATCAAATGTCTTACATGAGTGTGAAATCTACACTCATATAAGACATTTAATAAAAATTTTAGTAAAATTTTTAAGATCACTAACATACTCATCGTAGAAAGTTGGTGCCAAGTCACTTTATGCAATGAGGGAA
Source organism: Camellia sinensis (assembly GCF_055761805.1). NCBI lineage: Eukaryota > Viridiplantae > Streptophyta > Magnoliopsida > Ericales > Theaceae > Camellia > Camellia sinensis. The sequence continues at coordinate 77,504,911 of NC_138970.1, forward strand.
GACCATACATTGATTGTTTTTGTGGATCGAGTATATATTCATTAAAATTGCATATTGCTATTTTATTCTTGTTTTTTCTACGTAAACTTACTATAGACGCGCCCGCGTGGGGGGCCCTCGCTACAGTTCGGACTCGATTTGTGTCACGGTTCTTAATCTGAACCAAAGAGTCCAAATCCGGCAAATCGTTTTGAGAAACAGATTTTTGAAAAGAAGTGCCAAACATGGACTACTTCGCCAGATACAGAGTCGCCACCTAAATATTTTAAAATGGGGGAATTTAGGAAACCCTGACTCGGTGCCAAAGGCCACGTGTCCGCCATCACCAAAGTTGTCTCGGCTCGGGAACTTGGGTACTATCGGGGAAGGTCAGCTATTAGCACCCCCTCGCGCCCGGTCCGAAGACCGGCCTCTACTAACCGTGATATCCTCTTTTGAAAACGTTATGTGTTCTTATTCCGTTTATTAGCCTAGAATTACTATGTTATGCGCACAGCACACAAATATAGACTAGATTGCCTAATTTGGAAATAAGCATTGCATATCCGTTTGTCTTGAAAAACACTTTGGAATTTGCTACTCGCAAGTAGGCTAAAATACGGATTTCAACGAGTTTTTCCAACTCAAACAATCCAACCTTCACCCACAGGCATCCAAACAGTTTATCACATAAGCATCTAGCCACATGGTAAGCATGCTGTCATGATAGCATTCACACGCATGCGATATGCTAAAGCATGAAAATACTTACATCGTACTCCATGCCAAAACAATAAACTAGTTAGCCAACATGCATGGTCCTAGTTCATGTCAATTTGACTAATGCAACACATGCAGGATGCAATTAGAGTAGGCTCGGCTAACCTAAACATGGCATGTGAAATGCAATCAATTGATGCATGTATTCAATTTGGAATTGAAGTACAAATGCAGTTAGCATGATGTACCGAGCCTGGTGCATGCAATACTGATGAATGATGCACGCATGCTAAGCATAAGGTATGCTAACTTAAATATGACCTAATACTAACCATCAAAAGCAGGTAAGTAAAAGGGAGAAAGAAGTGGGGGTTGGAAGACATACACACACACGCACCCATACTTATTATAGATTCGCCCTCGCCCGGAGAGACCAAATAAATATTACAGATAATTAACCTACAAGCTAATTAAATATTACAAATCATCTAATTAATTAACAAATTAACTAAGCATAAGGAAAGCGATAACAGGGGCCTCAGGAAGAGGGTTCGACGCGCGCGTGCTCGGTCCTGCTCGGAAGTGCACTGCCATGCGCAAGCTGCCTCTGTTTTCCCTGCTATACTCGTCTGGAGACTGCCAAAGTCTCAGAATTGCTTCTCTGGACATTGGGAGACACCACCGGCTGAGTAGAATGGTCACCGGCAGTGGTTTGGTGTCCCTCGGCACATAATGAGTCCATCGGCTGCCGATTGATTGCCGGTCGGCACTCCATGCAGTTGGTCGGCAGAGAATGCCTGCAGAACCTGTTTGACAGCAACAGAGGATAGAACTTTGCATGGCAATGCAATTCAAGCCATATATGCACCAATCATGTCCCTTATCGTGTTGGTGACTCAAAGGGATATGCTCCTTGGTTCTCGGACCACCAATTGCGCATTTCCATGCGTGATGGCCCAAGGGACCAAGTGTGCACATTTTGATGTCAAATGCAATGCAAACCAACAATCGAACCAAAAGGCTTCTACCTCCATCATGACTTGGTCAAGAGGTGAAGCATGCATGCCAATGCAATGCAGTCCTAAGCATAGGAGCTAGCATGCAATATGAGCATGCAAACAAGCAATGCGAAACATACATCAATCATGCAAGGCATAGACAACAATCATGCAAGACATGAGGCAAGCATGTTAATATCAAACATGTGAGATGTGACCTAAATGTACAAATATGCAACGCACGCAACATCATACAGATGGGACCAAGCATGTGACAATATACAGAATAAGCATGCAACGCAAGCTAAGAGAGGAACTTACACTAATTGGACAGCCCTCAATCAGGTCCAAAACAGTGGCCAAAGCCAAAGAAATGAGGCCCAAAACACACGCACACATGTATGCAAATATGGTCCAATTCCTAAGGCCCACCAAAGAAGCATTGAACTACACTTAGTGCAACCACACATGGCATGAATTAAATGACTAAAAACAGAATTTTAGCATATTAAGACAAGGCCGAAAGATCACTTAGATGGCATCCAAATGACCTAAATTCAAAGGCATGCACAAATGCCAAAACACGGAGCATGCTACACAAGCTTTCAAAGCATTAAAGAGGTGTCCAAGGCAAGCATACAAGCATGTCAAAGGGACTGAAATGATGCTACAAATGGTGCCAAACCACTGAAATAAAGCAAGGATGCATGCTATACATTCACACACTTAAGGCCAACAAACCAAAAATGCAAAGGGGGTATATAATGCATGTCATGGCCGACCAAAATGACTAAGGACAAGCCTCAAACATGGCAAAATAAGCATAAAAGCTTCACAAAGCTAGGCCTAAAACATGCTAGAACAATGGTTTACAACCTAAGGCATGTTAAGGCCTAAACATGGCATTACATGGTAGGTATGCTAAGCATGGATGGTGTACCAAAACCAACTAAAAATAGAGGCATATTATGACATAATAAGCACAAATAACAGCCAAAGCATGGTCAACATGAAGCTTAGCTAGGTGCTCCCTCCAGAGGCCAAAAATGGTCCTTTTCAAGGACAACAAGGAGAGGGGGTGGCCCTCTCCTTCCTAGGACCTCAAGGCACCATCCTCACCTCTGAAATCCCTCAAGATTTCAGTGGTGAGGAGGCCCAAACACCAAGGTCCCGGAGCTCACTCAAAATAGCACAAAATGGGGCCTCTCAAGGCCTAAGAGGGGTCAAACACCTCCAAACCACAAAACACTCTAAACAAACTATTTAGAGGGCCCAAAAACAGAACTTTTTTATGTTATATACTAAGCTCAAAAACAGTTCAAAGATAGGAAAAAATACAATGAAAAAAAGTGGTAAAAAGGGGTAAGATTGTTACCCTTGAAGACCTCTTCAACAATGGTGGACCAGCTGCTCCTCCAAGCTCAAAACCACCAAAGAACCTCAAGAACAACCTCTTAGAACCTCAGTAGCCAAGGGAAGGTGTAACACTATGTGTTTGTGTGCAATAGTAAGACACAAATACACTTATACACACACAAAGGTAAAAAGAGGGAGAGAAATAGAGATAGGTGTGACACAAACCCTAACCCTAATCCAGAGCTCTCCTCTGTATATTTTCTAACCTTTTTGTCCAACCCTAAGGCCAAGAGGGGAGGGCTCTTCTTATAGAGAAGCCAATCTTGTAAAGCTTACAAGGTAAGCTAACAAGGAAGCCATCCCTCTATATGGGAACAAAATGCCATACAGCTGTATTAAAATATCTGCAAAAGCAGATGAACAGTAGTCGGCTGCTCAAAAATGTCATTTTGACAAAATGGACTGCCGACCGGCAAAAAAGAATGCCAACCGGCAATATACATTGCCGATGGAAACAATACACCAGCTAGTGGCCTCTGGCCATGGCCGGTGATGTGTGGGGATGCCTCACAAGGCATTCCCTGCCCCTCCAAGGCAAAACACAAGTGTTTGGTGCAAAACCAGACACTAAACAGTCGAGTTCGGAGATCCTAAGGCAAAGCGCGTAGCCGAGACCTCCGGGAACTCCAAACGAACACAAACATGGATGATCACCGGGTGTTCGAATGGTGACGTCGAAGTCTTGAGGACGGTCAAAAATGGGGTGTCTACAGTTGCCCTTCTTTGACAGAACTCGAAAGTCATAGCAATGACGGGAGTGAATGTCAAAGCCCAGAGACGACCCATTTTTGACAAGGCCGAAGACTTAGACAAACATGCAAGACAAACAAGGTATGAGCCCGAAGGCAGGGGCAAAATGCAAGACAATGCACAGAGCCGGACATAACTTATGGTCATGCAAAGAAAGCTGTAACGAAGCATACATGCGACAGTTTTAAGCTAGCATACACCAAACTACACTACAATGCAGAAAGGATGTAAGAGAATTATGTAATTCTCGATACGTCTCACTCAGAGGATACAATACCTGTGCGATTCATCTGGTTGCACCAGCCTCAAATGAACTGTACATACAATATCGTGCTTGAAAAGAAAGCAAACTTAACAGGTACAATATTATTAGCAACATGCATGACAATACAAAAATGGATGCAAAATGATATACAATATATATACAAAACAATGTATAAACAATGCAAATAAAGATGCGATGTAATTGAAACAATGCAAACTATATGCAAAGCAATTGAATCATGATCCAATCGTAAGCGGTTCGAAACCACACCTATGTCAAATAGATTGATGGAGGTAACAAGTCCGTCTACCATAGAACGGTCCACTGAACTATGAGTAATGTAGACGGACACAAGAACAAGTATTGGGGGGGATTGACACAAGTGGGGAAACGACCCGCTGGGGAAAGGACTACGATCCTAATGCTGGATGCAAAAATTAAACTACAATGCAATATATATGGATATGCTGGGGAGATGGCAATGGACATGGCACGCGGGCCAAACCAAATCTTGCCTAGGAAAGGCATGTACGCATACAAGTCGTGTCTAACATAGAACGGTCTACTGAACTATGCTTCGACGTGAAAAGTATGGGCACATACCAAACCAAACTCAACATGGAAAGGTGCGAGCCATAAATGGAAGTGATGCAGTGAATGCATGCCAATGACAATGCAGTGGATATGGCACGCGGGCCAAACCAAATCTTGCCTAGGAAAGGCATGTACACAAACAAGCCGCGGCTAACATAGAACGGTCCACTGAACTATGCTTTGCCACGAGAAGTATGGGCACATACCAAACCGAGCTCAACATGGAAAGGTGCGAGCCATAAATAGAAGGTGATGCAATGAATGTATGCAAATAACAATGCAATATGCACTATATTCCAATGATGCATGGCAATGCAACTACTTACGATGATGCATGACAATGCATGTTTCTTGAAATGCAAATGATGTATTAAATGCATGTTGCATGGAATGCGCGACAACACGCGGCTTTTGAGATGCACGTCAATGCAAACGAACTGTGCACATCAATGTGCCAAAGGTTTTACACCTTCCACGGATTTAAGGTCTCCTAGACCGTACAATACCTGTGTGGTTTGTCTGGTTGCATCAGCCTCAAATGAACCGTACATACAATATCGTGCTTGCAAAGAAAACAAACTTAACAGGTACAATGTAGTTAACAATATGCATATTAATGTATTTGAAAATGCGTGACAACGCAAAGCAAGCGGGAAGCATAACAATGCTGTGAAAGGCATAGAGATGTAAGTGGAGCATGCGGTCTACGCAGGCAACGAAATTGATCATGAGCATGCGGTCTACGCAAGCAATGAAATTGAACATAAGCATGCGGTCTACGCAAGTCATGGAATTGATTACAAATATGCGGTCTACGCAAGCAAAACATGCGGTCTACGCAGGTAATGAATTAATTATAAACATGCGGTCCACGCAAGCAAAACATGCGGTCTACGCAAGTAATGAAATTGATTACAAACATGCGGTCTACGCAAGTAACGTAATTAATCATAAACGTGCGGTCTACGCAAGTAATGAATTGATTAAACATGCGGTCTACGCAAGCAATACGTTCGGTCTACGCAGGTAATGAAATTGATTACAAATATGCGGTCTACGCAAGTAACGTAATTAATCATAAACGTGCGGTCTACGCAAGTAATGAATTGATTAAACATGTGGTCTACGCAAGCAATACATGCGGTCTACGCAGGTAATGAAATTGATTACAAATATGCGGTCTATGCAAGCAAAACATGCGGTCTACGCAAGTAATGAAATTGATTACAAACATGCGGTCTACACAAGTAACGTAATTAATCATAAACGTGCAGTCTATGCAAGTAATGAATAGATTAAACATGCGGTCTACGCAAGCAAAACATGCGGTCTACGCAAGCAAAACATGCGGTCTACACAAGTAATGAAATTGATTACAAACATGCGGTCTACGCAAGTAACGTAATTAATCATAAACGTGCGGTCTACGCAAGTAATGAATTGATTAAACATGCGGTCTACGCAAGCAATACATGCGGTCTACGCAGGTAATGAAATTGATTACAAATATGCGGTCTACGCAAGCAAAACATGCGGTCTACGCAGGTAATGAAGTTTGAACAATCATGCAGTCTACGCAAGTAAAACATGCGGTCTACGCAAGTAATGAAATTGATTACAAACATGCAAAATGCAATGAGATGCGCAAAACCGCGTGATGCGTTTTTAGACAACGCGAGCGCACAAGACAGTGCAATTGATATGCGACACGCATGGGGCAACTTTTGAGTTTTGTAAAAGCCAAAAGGATACGAAAAGGATACACCTTGCATGAATTCGAGTGCCACGCACAGAAGACATGACCCAAGGTCAAAACGAAGGCCGGTTGAGCGTCGAAAATGCACTGTTTTGCACTATTTTGAGCACTAGAGGCCCTGGACCCCACACATAACTCAAACAAGGGTGTAGGAGGCTCCAAAATCACTGTAGAAGACCACCGGATGTCCACCAGCCATCAAAATGTATCACCGGCCGTTCACCGGCCATCATACAATTCCATCGGCACAATATTTTGCCGACCGGCAAAGAGTGTGGCCGACCGGCAAAGAATTCCTGTATCGGGGCTGTTTTGTCAATTGGCCACGGGTCTTTTAAAATAGGGTTTCTAACCCTATTTTCTTCATTTCTCCTTGGTCGAAAATCCTTCCCCCTTCCCTCTAGGGCATTTCCCTCCCTTGATTCTCTCATTTTCTTGCGTTCTAGCTCCCGTTTCATTGTTCGATTCGCGATCCCCTTCGCATTTCGGACATTTTCAACCGAACGAAACTTCGTTTCGGTGTTTCTTCCTTGATTTTAGCCACTCGGGGCTTGTTTCCCTCGAGTTTTTCTCGATACCCGTACCTTTTCCGTACTCCGGCTTTTCCGGCCTTTTCCGACCCTCTCGGGGTTTGACATTTTGTTGACTTTTCGCCTTCTTGCCCGATTTTTCATCTTCCGACCATTTTCGCATTCTCTTCGAGATGGCGGACGACCTTCCACAAGGCAAGGCCCCTCCAGAGCACGAGATGGACCCTGAGGTCGAGCCCTTGCCACTCCGCGTCCGGTCGTTCGATCCAGAGACCTACAGGCCTGCGGTTCATGAGATGCTTCCTGACGGACTACGCCAGTTCAGGAGCTTTAATAGGCACGTGCCACCCGAGCTACTACTGCGTGAGCCTACCTCCCACCTGTCCTTCGGCGCTTCCGAGGTAACTTTCCGTCTCTGCTTTACTTTCTACAATGTAGGATGCAAAACTGTCGTAGCTGGTTATGCTCTTTAACTACTTAATTCTGATATACTGTATACTGTAGTTAATCGTAAACATACGTGCAACTGATATCTGTTTGAGACTGACACATGCACACACACTGCACTGATCCCGAATCACCCGAACACACGGCGCACACTGTATTTCACTGCATACACACTGGTACTCGTTATTGGCTTGAGTCTGAAAACATGCACGCATGCCGTATTTGTCCTGGACCACTCGAATACACTGACGCATCACACGTCGTAGTTCACTGTAAGCACATCGGCACCCAGTATTCGTTTGAATCTGTTAAAACTTGCACGCATGTTACATCTGCCCTGAACCACCCAAACACGCTGACACATCACATGCTGTAGTTCACTGGCGAGCACACCGGCACCCGGTATCTGTTTGAATCCGAAAACATGCACACATGCTGTATACCTATATGCTTCTTAGAACTGCATTTTTAATATGGCCTTGCAATTGTTGTTTTTGATTACAGGGGGATTCCCATACCATCCGCGGGTATGGGAACATCGGCGTTCGGGACGGGCACCTCGAGCTGCCAGATGCGGTTCGTGACATCGTCGACGAGGCCGGCTTTGGCATCTTCTGCAGGGGGCTCTCTCGATTGACTACTTGCAGGCCCTTGCTCGCTGCTCTAGCGGAGAGGTGGTGGGATACCACCAACTCCTTCCACTTCTCCGTCGCAGGGGACATGACGATGACCCCTTACGACTTCTCGATGCTTACTGGCATTGGGGTAGGGGGTGATCCGATCCCCTTCGACACGGATATGGACGAGTGGGATGCTGCCCAGCTGTACCTACTCGACACTCAACCTCCCCTCGCTCGAGCGGGGTTCGTTAGGTATTCCTGGTTTGAGAGCCACTTTCGGGTCCAGCCGGCCTTGGCAGAGGAGGCGCAGATGTCCCTGGAGGAGGTGGACCAGTACGCGCGGGGCTTCATTATGTTCCTCTTCGGGACGACTCTCTTCGCCGATCGGGTGAACACCGTGCCCCTATGCTTGTTGAGCGCGTTGGTCGACGTCAAGCAGATCCGCCATTATGACTGGGGTGGCGCCGCTCTGGCCACTTTGTATGGTTATATGAGCTCTTCTTCCCGCCTCAGCGGACAGCTCCTTGGTGGCTACTGGTGAGCTTGGGAGGTACGTCTTCTTCCCTTTTTACATTTCTGCTTCCTGCTTTCTGTATTCTGCACACTGCACATATACTGTACACTCTGCTTTACACTGACTGTACACTGCACACCTGGCACACATATACTCTGCTTTGCACTGACTGTATACTGCACATACTGCACACTCCGCACAATACACTGCACAACACACGGTTCTGCCTTTTCTGCTTTATTTTGTATTCTGCCTTATCTGATAGTCATACTGATATCTATTCTGCAGTTATGGGTGTATGCCTACTTTCCTAGGCTTGCCCCAGTACCTGATGAGGAGATCCCACTCGGCGTCCCCTTCTCTCATCGCTTCGATGTGCGATGCGTGCGGAGACCACGGGAGTCTCTAATTTTCTTCCGCCGATACTTCGGCACCATCACCGCCACGGAGGTATGTTCAACCTTAGAGTTAATTTTTTTGGCTTTGCTTCGCACCATATGTTTTCAATAACGGTAGATAATAAACTGCATTTTATTTTCAGATCACCTGGCAGACATGGGCTCCGTTGCTGGCCGTGGGGAGGGATCACAATGAGGGTGCAGAGGAGACTGCCCGTTGTCGGATTCTGTTGGAGGGCCCGGTCTGTCGGGCTTGGTACCTGGGCGAGCGTTTCTTGCGTCAAACCCTGGGTTTACCGGAGCAGACAGTTCCGGGTCCACCTCCTACACATATGAGGCATACAGAGAGGTTCGCCGCCCGGGAGATGAGGGACTACACCGTTGGCTGGGGAGCAGAGCATCACAGAGGCGAGAACGACTACACAGAGTACGTCCGGACCTACATTATGCGACCCTTGAGTGGCGGTAGCCGAGTTGAGGGAGAGAGGCCAGCGGCGCCGGCAGCTGGAGTGGGAGCGGGGGCTGGAGCAGGCACATCGAGGAGGGCTCGGCAGGGGTAGAGCTCGGGGGGGACGGGGGACTGGCTAGCCCGCCCTGCCCACTGTACTGTCATATAGAGGGCAGGATGGGGCGACCTACAAGATCCCTTTTGCTCCTCCCCCGGCTGGTCATGAGTTAGCCGGTATCACCGACTTGCCTCCAGTATGTTTTACTTCATTTTGCAACTTGCATTGGCATTTCATTTCAGTTTATTTGATATTCCGCGGAATACTGATGTATCTTATACTCTTGCAGGTGTCCTCCGAGTACACCCGGCAGTCCGTGGAGTTGAATGCCTCCATGATGGGGATGCTACAGCGGACCTTTGACATCCTGGCCCTCTACAGTATTCCGGTATGCCCTTCTAACGATAGTCTTAAACCATTCATAAGCTGATTCGCGTAATCTGATGCATGACACAACACCTGATACACTGATCTCACAGCATCTGATACACTGCATACACTGCATTTATACATTGTACTCTGCATTGACAAACTACCCACGGCATTCACACACTATATACTGCATTCTGCACTGATAAACTACTCACGGCATTCTCACACTGTACACTGCATTCTGCACTGATACACTGCTCACGGCATTCTCACACTGTACACTGCATTCTGCACTGATACACTGCTCACCGTATTCTGATGTATTTGCCTTTTGTGCTTTCCAGCCTCCCTTCCAGATTCCTCCGGTGGGTGGTGCTCCGGCTGGGCCTTCTATTCCAACTCGAGGAGGGCGTGGAGACACTGCACGTCCCCGTACCAAGGGAGGGCGTACTCATGTCGGGAGTAGTTCTCGGGCGCCGACCCCTGATGATGATGATGACGATGATGAGTCCAAGGCAGAGGCAGAGGACGAGTCATCTGAGGAGGTTGGAGACAACTCAGACTCAGGCTCAGATGGCGATACTGATGATGATGCCCCTGGACCTTCGTCCAGGAAGAGGGCGAGGGCAGATCCCCGGGCCCGAGACTACTGATGATGACCCAGATTGCTGCTTTTCTTCCTTTTGTACTTTTTCTTTTTTTTTTTCTCTTTTTTCTTCTCTTTGCCGGTAGTTAGATTACCTTGTACTGCCGCAGGCAGATTTTTGTTTTCCTCAAAACTTTGTACTTTGAAAAAGATTATGAAATGAAACGAACTTTTATCTTAAAAAAGGTGTTACATTTACATATCTCATGTATTGCATCGCATCACATCATGTTACACCTCAATGTAAATGGAATTGATCTGTGGTCTGAATGTTGAACACTTGCAGTGTAATAACAAGATAACCACACCAAGTAACAGCAAAGCAACCCATACAAACCACTGCTTAACCTGAACACACGGTCCATACTCTGCTGAGGATTAATCTGCATACCACCCATAACCTAACACTTGGTTTATTCTACACACGGCAAACAAAACAGCCCAATCTGACAAGACGGCCTTCAAAGGTGAAACCGGCTAGGGTTAAAACATGCTCAGATACCCCAAATTTTCCCTTCCTTCTTTTGGTTCGCCCAAACGTAGAGAATGGCACAGCATTCCGAGCATAAACGATTAACTTTCGAAATTAAATAAGGGTTTTCAACTGGGGTATCAAGCCTACAACTGAACACAGCGGGGAGGACTCGAACGAAAGGGTACACGGCCTAAACACAACGAGACACGCTCGGAAGAGACCTAAAACAAAGGTTGAGGTAAACAAAACAAAAGACACGACATATAGACGCGTTAACGACGACGGGGGACCTCAGATCACGAGGAGCCAGTTTCTCTGGGTATTGTTTCCCACCCTTTTCTCATTTGTGATTCTCACATCACTCTGGCACTCAAGCTCGGTTTTTCTCTCAAAACCCTTTGGCTCGCTTTTTCTCTCAACTTACACCTCTCTATTCTTTATTCTCTGATTTTTCGTCCCTCTCCAAGGTGATTAATGAATGAATAGGAAGTTGCGGGTCCATGCCCGATGCAGTTAGCTCACAGCCATTTCTTCTGGTGGGTAGAGTGCCCTCCTGGCAAGTATGTTGACGACGAGGGAAAGACAGAACGTCTGACTCAACTGTGCCCCTAGTTCATCATTTTGACCATTTTTTGTTTTGGTTTTCAACTAAAACAGTTTCGATCAAGATGAGAGTCGGATTAACGTACTTGTGCGATTTTTGATTTGAAAACTATGCAAGTCAGGCTGTAAGCACTGAAAATTTCCTTATTTTTTTGTTTTGGATCCAAGAAATGGTCCAGTTTTGGAAAATGGATTAGTTTTCGAGAAAATAGTCAACCTCAGTAAAAATTTTCAAAAACTATTTTACAAACAGTCAATGCTCAACGAGCATGGAACTTACTCTTTGAGATGCGCAACCTCGGATCGGAGGCAATGGAAAATTGCCCCTGGCTTGAAAGGGGTGGATGGCAACAGAAAGTTACCCCTGGTTTGAATGGCGGCTCACGGCAACGGAAAGTTGCCCCTTGTTTGGATGGTGCCGCAGCAGTCCGCAAACAGTCTTCATTAGTGATGGTCGAACTCTTGGACACAGAGATGACAAAGACGGTTATAACAAATATATGGACACAATCACCTTGGAAGGTGTTGGCGACTAGACTTTGGGATGAAATCGAAACCTTTGCATGGACCGAAATGTTATGAAAGCGTTGGGGGCTGGACTTCAGGATGAAGTTGCCTACGTATCCCAAACCTGGGAATCAAGCCTTACGTAGTTCCGGTTAAGGTACACTCGGGTATTTTAACCTTCACTTTTCAGGCTCTAACTTTTGCCAAGGTGTCCGATGCGGGTTTTCGACCTTGCGAGCTTCTTTTCATTTTCTTTTGTTCATTTCTTTTTCTTTTTCTTTTTTTTGCATTTCTTGCTCTTTTTTTTTTTTGCATTTTTTGCTCTTTTTTTTTTCCTTGTATTTTTCTCTTGCTCTAACTTTTGCCTGGGTCGCCCTTCCGGGTTTTCGGCCCAGCGAGCCTCTCAAAGGGTAAAAGTGTAACAAGTCCATGCCAAATGGTTTTTGAAGTTGAAGCCTCTCTGTATCTAGGAGAATGGTTGTTGCAATGATTTGCAGAAGGATCCATCATGGCTGCTCCACGAGCTTCTTCTGGTGAGATCTAATCTTTTTTATTCGACTTTGGTGCCTCTTGTGCGAGGGCTACTTCAAAACTGGCCACACGGGCCTCCTCTGACAGTTGTCCGTTGAGCGTTCCGGATGAGTTCGAGGTTCAAAACAAACAGGTCGAATCTTGAGGCTGAGAGCGATCCTAAGCTGCACAATCTCAAGAGCGATTCCACACAGGTCTTCACAGGGCCGCGCAAAACATTTGTTTTTGAAAGTTTTTAAGAAAGCGACAAATCGCTCACGCCGAAGATAGTGTGCAACCAATCTAGATCAAGCCAAGGTCCTTCTCAGTACTCACGCCGACAAGCATGATTTCATTCATTAAAAGGTTTAGAATGCTTCTCTTTCCCTTAAAATGATCAAAATTTTGCAAAACCCGAGGAGTTCCTTCCTCTTCGTTTTTATCACCGCAGTGTTCAAAAGGGATTTTTGAAAAACTTAGGTTAATGCAATGAGTTTGGCGCGCAGGAGAGCAGGCGAGATGTACTGTCAGCCCATTCAAATCCTCTGGCACAACTAACTTACACTGAAAGCAAGCATGAAAATGAGATAGCTACAGCTGTTTCATTCAGATTTGTTGGTATAACTGGCCCCTCTGCGGAAACAGACTCAAAAACAAAACGGGTAATTACAAGACAAAAACGGTGTTCGAGGCAACAACCCCGAAATCACCTGGTATTCTATACAAAGGGGACTGACTCGCTACAACAAGACAGACCCTTAAGCAAAAAAGACTGACTCAAGACAAAGAGACAGACTCAAAACAAAAGACTGACTTGATACCCAAGCCAGAATTTACAAAGCTAGCATTCGCAGATGCTCAAAAATGCGTGCCAGACGCCACATCCAAAATATACCAAAAGCCACCCGCAGGTGGTTCACTTTCTGATTACATACTTGCAGTATCTGTGTCCTCAAAATCCAATAACTGGGTGGTAACGGACTTGGCTGAGGTGGGCGGGAGGATAATCTCGTTGTCAATCAAATCTTGCACCTCATGATAGAGGCGAAAACAATTGTCGGTAGCATGGCCTGTCTGCTGGTGGTACGCACAGTACTGAGCAGCATCATGCGTAGCAGGGAGATTCTTCGGGAGAGGCCGAGGCTCCAAGGGTTTAAGGTGCCCCCTCTCGGCAAGGATCTGAAGTGCCTTAGACAGAGGCATGTAGAGAGCATGAAAGGTCCTGAGCCCTCGGGGCAAGTATTTTGAAGTCTGAGCGTTCTTACTAAACGCACAAGCAAAAGGGTCGGCAGGCACTGCCGTGGCTTTCTGATCTTTCCCAGGTGCAGGGACGGGAATAGGAGGAACTGTTCTGGCATTACGGGGCCTATCCCGATTTTCTGACTGACTTGAACTACCCTCAGGTGGAGTGGGGAAAGCATCCTCCACAATTTTTGCCATAACTGCGGATATCTGTTGCTTATTCATCCCCCCGGCTTTCAAAGCCTCGACTGCCCGCAACAGTTGTTCAATGGGATCGGCATCTGCCTTCATTTTGTCTTTTCCTCTGGCCTCAGCCTGATCGAGGGTTTGGGTTGATGCTGATATGTCATTACCATAGTTGGAGGCCATCTCCGGTTGGCTAAGTTCAATCACAATTCGCCCCAACAGCGGGGGCTCCTAGGGTACAAAACTCCCGGCATATGGTGCGGCTGGAGGTGAAGCTGACATTCCGTAGGCGAGATCTGCCACGGACCTCTGGAGATCACCTATCATTCCCATCAGCTCGAATGTAGTGGGCTCGCGAGCCTGGTATAGCTGGGGGGTCCAGACCGGGTGCGCAACAAGCGACCTGGGTGGATGTGACATATCAATGTTGGTCTCACTTTGCAGAGTGATCCCTTGATCTAATGCAGCTGTCATAACCACGATCTCTTCTGAATTCTGCGTCATCATAAGTCCTGCCTCAGCAAGGGGGAGCACTAGCTATTCTGTACCAACTGTCCGAACTGAAAGAGACAATAAGCAGCATTTCAGCCCAAATGGATCAAACACGGGTGTAGCGGAACAGCTGTACTCTACTGCTGATCACTGTTCCCCAGAAATCACTGTCCCCATAACTGAACCTGATACCCGCAGATAACTGATTCTCAACAACATTGATACTGGTACCCTCGGGCCCGATACTTAAACTTGCAAACTGGTATGTACGTTCCTGTAGAGATATACTCTAAAAGCACATAGCGAGTAAAGAGAGCCAAAACACCCCTATGTTGGGGTAGGGTTTCCCTGTCCTATTTTGTCAGGAGCTAGGGTTTCACTATGCACGCAGCAGTTTTCAAACAACCTAACATCGGGTAAGCAACCTGTCCTAGCTTGGAATGGTCACTATGGATTTCGATATGCACTAGGTCGAATGGTCAAAAAGGGGTGCCCCGGTAAAACCGGGGTTTGTGTTCCCATACTGTCAGAGCCCATAACCGGTCATCCTTATGGTCATGCCTTGACAAGACAAGCCTCCGGCAAACCGTTCAGGAATGGCAGATGGCAAACACGGTGTCCTAGGCGCACCAATGCACATGCAATGCAAAGAGACACATAAATGAAATCAAAATAGGATATCATGAGTTCGAGTCAAGCTCTCTAAATTCCCCAGCGGAGTCGCCAGAAACTGTAGACGCGCCCGCGTGGGGGGCCCTCGCTACAGTTCGGACTCGATTTGTGTCACGGTTCTTAATCTGAACCAAAGAGTCCAAATCCGGCAAATCGTTTTGAGAAACAGATTTTTGAAAAGAAGTGCCAAACATGGACTACTTCGCCAGATACAGAGTCGCCACCTAAATATTTTAAAATGGGGGAATTTAGGAAACCCTGACTCGGTGCCAAAGGCCACGTGTCCGTCATCACCAAAGTTGTCTCGGCTCGGGAACTTGGGTACGATTGGGGAAGGTCAGCTATGAGCACCCCCTCTCGCCCGGTCCGAAGACCGGCCTCTACTAACCGTGATATCCGCTTTTGAAAATGTTATGTGTTCTTATTCCGTTTATTAGCCTAGAATTACTATGTTATGCGCACAGCACACAAGTATAGACTAGATTGCCTAATTTGGAAATAAGCATTGCATATCCGTTTGTCTTGAAAAACACTTTGGAATTTGCTACTCGCAAGTAGGCTAAAATACGGATTTCAACGAGTTTTTTCAACTCAAATAATCCAACCTTCACCCACAGGCATCCAAACAGTTTATCACATAAGCATCTAGCCACATGGTAAGCATGCTGTCATGATAGCATTCACACGCATGCGATATGCTAAAGCATGAAAATACTTACATCCTACTCCATGCCAAAACAATAAACTGGTTAGCCAACATGCATGGTCCTAGTTCATGTCAATTTGACTAACGCAAGACATGCAGGATGCAATTAGAGTAGGCTCGGCTAACCTAAACATGGCATGTGAAATGCAATCAATTGATGCACGTATTCAATTTGGAATTGAAGTACAAATGCAGTTAGCATGATGTACCGAGCCTGGTGCATGTAATACTGATGAATGATGCACGCATGCTAAGCATAAGGTATGCTAACTTAAATATGACCTAATACTAACCATCAAAAGCAGGTAAGTAAAAGGGAGAAAGAAGTGGGGGTTGGAAGACATACACACACACGCACCCATACTTATTACAGATTCGCCCTCGCCCGGAGGGACCAAATAATATTACAGATAATTAACCTACAAGCTAATTAAATATTACAAATCGCCTAATTAATTAACAAATTAACTAAGCATAAGGAAAGCGATAACAGGGGCCTTGGGAAGAGGGTTCGACGCGCGCGTGTCCAGTCCTGCTCGGAAGTGCACTGCCATGCGCAAGCTGCCTCTGTTTTCCCTGCTATACTCCTCTGGAGACTGCCAAAGTCTCAGAATTGCTTCTCTGGACATTGGGAGACACCACCGGCTGAGTAGAATGGTCACCGGCAGTGGTTTTATGTTCCTCGGCACATAATGAGTCCATCGGCTACCGATTGATTGCCGGTCGGCACTCCATGCAGTCGATCGGCAGAGAATGCCTGCAGAACCTGTTTGACAGCAGCAGAGGATAGAACTTTGCATGGCAATGCAATTCAAGCCATATATGCACCAATCATGTCCCTCATCATGTTGGTGACTCAAAGGGACATGCTCCTTGGTTCTCGGACCACCAATTGCGCATTTCCATGCGTGATGGCCCAAGGGACCAAGTGTGCACATTTTGATGTCAAATGCAATGCAAACCAACAATCGAACCAAGAGGCTTCTACCTCCATCATGACTTGGTCAAGAGGTGAAGCATGCATGCCAATGCAATGCAATCCTAAGCATAGGAGCTAGCATGCAATATGAGCATGCAAACAAGCAATGCGAAACATACATCAATCATGCAAGGCATAGACAACAATCATGCAAGACATGAGGCAAGCATGTTAATATCAAACATGTGAGATGTGACCTAAATGTACAAATATGCAACGCACGCAACATCATACAGATGGGACCAAGCATGTGACAATATACAGAGTAAGCATGCAATGCAAGCTAAGAGAAGGACTTACACTAATTGGACAGCCCTCAATCAGGTCCAAAACAATGGCCAAAGCCAAGGAAATGAGGCCCAAAACACACGCACACATGTATGCAAATATGGTCCAATTCCTAAGGCCCACCAAAGAAGCATTGAACTACACTTAGTGCAACCACACATGGCATGAATTAAATGTCTAAAAACAGAATTTTAGCATATTAAGACAAGGCCTAAAGATCACTTAGATGGCATCCAAATGACCTAAATTCAAAGGCATGCACAAATGCCAAAACACGGAGCATGCTACACAAGCTTTCAAAGCATTAAAGAGGTGTCCAAGGCAAGCATACAAGCATGTCAAAGGGACTGAAATGATGCTACAAATGGTGCCAAACCACTGAAATAAAGCAAGGATGCATGCTATACATTCACACACTTAAGGCCAACAAACCAAAAATGCAAAGGGGGTATATAATTCATGTCATGGCCGACCAAAATGACTAAGGACAAGCCTCAAACATGGAAAAATAAGCACAAAAGCTTCACAAAGCTAGGCTTAAAACGTGCTAGAACAATGGTTTACAACCTAAGGCATGTTAAGGCCTAAACATGGCATTACATGGTAGGTATGCTAAGCATGCATGGTGTACCAAAACCAACTAAAAAAAGAGGCATGTTATGACATAATAAGCACAAATAACAGCCAAGGCATGGTCAACATGAAGCTTAGCTAGGTGCTCCCTCCAGAGGCCAAAAATGGTCCTTTTCAAGGACAACAAGGAGAGGGGGTGGCCCTCTCCTTCCTAGGACCTCAAGGCACCATCCTCACCTCTGAAATCCCTCAAGATTTCAGTGGTGAGGAGGCCCAAACACCAAGCTCCTGGAGCTCACTCAAAATTGCACAAAATGGGGCCTCTCAAGGCCTAAGAGGGGTCAAACACCTCCAAACCACAAAACACTCTAAACAAACTATTTAGAGGGCCCAAAAACAGAACTTTTTTATATTATATACTAAGCTCGAAAACAGTTCAAAGATAGGAAAAAATACAATGAAAAAAAGGGGTAAAAAGGGGTAAGATTGTTACCCTTGAAGACCTCTTCAACAATGGTGGACCAGCTGCTGCTCCAAGCTGAAAAACCACCCAAGAACCTCAAGAACAACCTCTTAGAACCTCAGTAGCCAAGGGAAGGTGTAACACTATGTGTTTGTGTGCAATAGTAAGACACAAATACACTTATACACACACAAAGGTAAAAAGAGGGAGAGAAATAGAGATAGGTGTGACACAAACCCTAACCCTAATCCAGAGCTCTCCTCTGTATATTTTCTAACCTTTTTGTCCAACCCTAAGGCCAAGAGGGGAGGGCTTCTCTTATAGAGAAGCCAATCTTGTAAAGCTTACAAGGTAAGCTAACATGGAAGCCATCCCTCCATACACGTGTATGGAGGGGAATAAAATGCCATACAGTTGTATTAAAATATCTGCAAAAGCAGATGAACAATAGTCGGCTGCTCAAAAATGCCATTTTGACAAAATGGACTGCCGACCGGCAATATACATTGCCGATGGAAACAAAACACCAGCCGGTGGCCTCTGGCCATGGCCGGTGATGTGTGGGGATGCCTCACAAGGCATTCCCTGCCCCTCCAAGGCAAAACACAAGTGTTTGGTGCAAAACCAGACACTAAACAGTCGAGTTCGGAGATCCTAAGGCAAAGCGCGTAGCCGAGACCTCCGGGAACTCCAAACGAACACAAACATGGATGATCACCGGGTGTTCGAACGGTGACGTCCAAGTCTTGAGGACGGTCAAAAATGGGGTGTCTACACTTACCTATAAATTTTAACACGTAAATTTATTATTCAATAAGTTTGATGATCATTAATAATATTTTTCATCAAATATTATTAAAAAAACGTAACTAATTGTTAATTTTTAGCGTAGTTTGAAAATTTTATCACAAAAATATCACTAATTATAAGCTTAAGGAATGATTTAAAAAAATCATCACAAAAAATTACTATTTTTTAACTTTCAGCGACAATTTAAAAAAAATTTGTCATAAAAAAAGTCACCAATGGTAAGTTTTAGCGATAATTTATAAAAATCGTGACAAAAAAGTCACTAATTCAATTTTTAGCGACATATGTAAAAAATTGTCATAAAAAATTATTTTTAGTGACGATTTTATTAGGACTTATCTTCAATATGATTTGATGAGAATTAAATCTAACTATTAGGATTTATTGATAACTTACCATTTTTACTGAGATTAAGATCACAAGTGTAAAATAATGATGTCAATAAATTTTTATTTTAAAGGGTAAAATAATATGGAAAAGGTTATTTTATTATGATTTTTCTATAATGATATTGCTTTGTTTTTATTATAACAAGACATGCCAACATAATGTAATTTAACAGTTTAAGCTAAAATATAAAATGACATTAAAATCACACATCCTAATACTATGTAATTCAACTTTAAACATATATTGTTCGATACCATTGTAGAAAGATCCATTACAAAAATCTTAATACTAAAGTTGATGTTTGTCGTCAAAGTGTGCACTTTGATTTATTTTAATCCTTATTATTTCAATCATATCAATTTGATATCCAATAATTCCTATTTAAATTGTCCCAATGCCAATATCGTTTAAATTTTCATTCAAACTCTTAAAAAAATTATCTTGCGATGTAAAATTTGGAGAAAACAACAATAAAGACTATTTAAAAAATAGATAAACAAACATGATTTATGTATTTAGGATTAAAATGACACAATGTGCATGCTTTAGGGACAAACAATGTATTTAATCTTATTTTAAATTTAGAAAAAGTTTTAAAACTTAGGTTATAAATAAACTGGCCTCTCTTTGAATTAAAAAAGCTAATAAATTATGTTTAATACTCATATATTTTCTGATCCTGACATAATCAAGAATGTGTAACAACATAAAATGAGTATATTGAAAAAGTATGGGTCTCGTAATCTCAAGAACTAAAAGACTGAGTTGTTAAAATAAGCATATTGAAAAAGTATGAGTATCATAATCTCAAGGACTAAAAAAACTGAGTTTTTTAGATTTTAAAAATTATTTCTTAAATTAAATCAAATAAGAAGAATAGTTCTAAATTATAACTGAAAGTAATTATTGAAGATTTGATCAGCACTTATCAAATGGTGGGGGATGTTGTTGGTTTCTCCAAGTTCTATGAACTTGTGAGATTCAAAAAATCATCTCACATGGATTGTAAAGATCCAATGAATAGATGAGTTTTGCCCCATAAATCTGCAAAGATAAGCATGGTCAGCACCACACAATCGGGATTGTCGGCTGGAGACACTTCAATGATAAAGTTAGTAACTTGAATCCAAAAGAGATGATGAAGAATTGACGCGTGTGTCTGTGTTGTCTGGTGCTGAGAAATGAGGCATATGTTACTCCTTGGGATGCCCTCCTTTTGTATAGATGTGGGGTGTGATATTTGCTTGGTAGATATTTGTTTGATGGACTTGCTTGTTTGGGCAAGGCCCATTGTCAGGCCTTGTTTGGGTTAGCTCCAATAGGCTGATATATTATTTTTTGGCTCCTACAATTGCCCCAAAACTTTCATTGCCTGCAGTAGAAGAAATGAGAGTTTTTATTGCCGATCAAGTTACATTGTTTCGATAGATGTTAGGTTTCTTGATAAAGAACACTTTGGAAAAATGAATAAAAACGAATGAATGAATGACTGTATGAATGCATGCATGCTTGAATGTATGTGAAAATATATGTATATAAGGGAGAGGGGTGAGCTAAAATCCAGTGAATATGAAATTAATGAATGATGTCTATCATAGTACAAAATTATATCACATGAGTTCCAAACAAATCGTATCATAAACGATTACTTGTCATATCAAAGTTCCCAAAGCATATATATATGTGGTACATCCAATAGTACATGATGAGACCATATAAGTCTAACATAGGGACCCCTTAGGTCTACATCAGAGATCTCTATAACAATTGGTTACGGTATTATTACCCTCGGGCGAGGGCTACACTAAGGATGCCACAATTACTATATGTATGTTTTGCTCCGAATTGGAAGACCTTTGCTGATGGCACTCCGTGCCAAGTGTGAAGATTGCCCCGTATTCATAACCCCTAGGCGAGGGCTACACTATGGATACCACAATTACTATATGTATGTTTTGCTCCAAATTCGGAGACCTTTGTTGATGGCACTTCGTGTCGAGTGTGAAGATTGCGCCGTATTTGGAAACTTCTGCTGATTTTAAGTGGCGATCAGTTGTCAATATTGCAAGGATTTTGAATAGTGCATCATGTGTCATTGATTGCCTAGCATTGCTCCGTTGTCTAACGTATACATACCTCATTGCTTTCGAATGATAGGTGTTAATCGGAAGGAATGTAGATTGGACATTGACCAAAAGTGTCAAGGAATAAGCCGAGAACAAATTGTTGAAGCGGATTCCTTGTCCCAGTGCTTTCGAATGATAGGTGTTCTTCGGAAGGAATTCATAATGGATGCGTGTCGAAATTGTCAAGGATCTGTCAGCCATGTTTCAGGGCAGGTTCAGCTTTAGTGACAATTTATTTGAGTTGTGATATAGGTGGGAAGTCTCCAAATATGGTGTAGTTGTTAAAGTCGGCATTGATCAAACTCTAAGTATGGCGGCAAAAATGTTGTTTGAGCTACGATATGTGGCACTACATATAAAAGCGACAAAGTGATGGTATGGAATTTGAAAAATTAGACCATACGGAGGTGCTTAGAAAGCACAAAATAGTTGGGAACGACTATTTGATCGTTGGAATCGTACTCCTGATGATGTTGTTGTAGCCAAATGAATCTGACAGTGCAGATCGGTGGAGAATTGGCCTTCGTGAAGCATTGGATAATTTCGCTTAAATTGCTGAGTTAGATAGCTCGGCTAGACTAGGTGTCTTTGGAAAAAATAAAAGTAAAGTTGTTGTTAGCAAGACTTGAACCCTTACCCTTTGAAATAAGGAATAAGACTAAACCACTTTGCCGCAACAGGTCCTTGTGTTCATATTTTGTAAGTTATGTATATGAACATGACTGTTATTCGGCGATGACAGAATGGAACTTAGTCGCAATGCACTGAATAATTGTTTATGTTGTCCAACACAAGTTGTCTTCTCCGGTGACATAGTGGGATTTCTCGGCAAACTTCGTCTGGCTTTTATGGCTTCTTTTTAGCACCAATTTCGACGCGGTTTGTTATGTTGGACTCATCTCAATGAGCACTTCACACTGGTATGTTCAAAATTTGATTTTGACATCTTCAAAAATTATAATTTTCTAAAAAGGTGGTCCATTTTGTAACTATCGACAGACGTTGGTTAAATTTTTGGCTCTTCTAGTTGGTGGGTCGGGACTCCTCTAGTCAGCATGAACCTTCTGGTATATTTAGATCTTAATATTAACACCTCCAAAATCTTGGACCAATTGAAGTCGAGATGCTAGTTCTATGCCGAGACGACTTTGCGGTTGTAGCCAACACGATTAAGGATATATACTTGCACCATTTAAGTGAGGACGATTATTGTCGATGAGCATGGTGATGGAGTTGTGGTGCCATGCGTCCCAAAAACAGTCGAGTGGTTGTGCGAATTTTAACAAGTTAGTAGCCGAATGACTAATGTGTGTTTGAGTAATGTTGATGCACTGCTAATTAAACCATAAGATCATTACAGAAGATATAGTTGAATTAATAATTGTAAACACACTTGAGCTATATATATATATATATATTTTTGTTGGTGTTTAAGAAGATGACAAATGGTGCAAATCGAATGTAAACAAAATTCAAGTTGTGGGTCCTACCCCAGGTGGCAGTAGATGGCCAAGAGATGAATGAATGATTGGTGAAGATGGATGATTGTGGCCTAGCGCTCCAGGAGCCTGCTGTCAAAATTGCATATTGATCGAACACGATTTGACCATTGATCTATCATTTAATGTCCCCTTGCAAATTTGGACTCTGAAAATGGATTCTACACGCCGAAAACCTTGAGGGTAGTCATGCCTGAAGTTATCAGACCACTCGATTAACCCAAGCGTGCTAAGATGCAATAGAGCACCTTCTGTCGAGAAGCGCATGATAAATCTTAATGTCATCTTCTCCATGCACCAGGCCGTGAAATCCATAATTTTTAAATTCAAACTCCTGACTTTGAGCTCTTGTATATCCCTCGTTTTAAGTCTGATTGGCCTCATTTTTGCAGCATTGGATTCATCTCGCGAGTTGGTATTCATTCCATCATTCTGACGCCTCATTTTTCCTTTGTTTGGATGCCATCGAACCTCCGAAAGTTGACCAAAAATAACATTATTCTATTTTTTTTTCTTTTGGGTATTGTTCGACTTTTCTCCTCGGTCGAAGTGTGGTCGGCTGAAGGAAGGTGTTTGGAAAAATGTGCTCTTGGCAGGATGTGCTCGGGTGGTGAAGTGTGCTTGGTGGCGGAATATGCTTGACAAAAGAGCTTGGCAAGGCTCGTGATGGGTCATTGAATTTGCACTCGAACAATCGGGGTAGTTTATTTCTCGGTGTGAAAATTAGTGGGTGAAGTGGTGGCTAAGGTACGATTGTAGTTATCGTCGTGCGTGACTGACGTGTTTCGGCTTTGCAATGTTGTTGAGTAACAATATTAGTGAACTTGATCGTGGGTCTAATCTTGTGGCTTCACAATGTTAGTAACTCGGCAAGCTCATTATAATTATCAATTGTTAAACAGGTGTTGTGGTCGCCGACAACGGTAGTGTTGTAGTTGTTGGTATGGCTTGTGGTCTACTAGGTGATTCAAGGCATTGGATTCCGACTGTTGAAACAGTTTTCTGAATGAGAAATACTTTGGCTGTATAGAAGGTCGGTGCTCCATTTTACTCAACGTGGTTTAGCATTGGGGAACTTTAGCTTTCCTCAGTGAGCTTGGTCAAGGTGGCCAATGCCTTCGCTAGAAAATGGGTCTTTCTTGCAGGTGGATGACATTGCCGAGTGACATGAGAGATCTTGCCAAAGAACCTTGGTCTTCATAAGGGAAAATGATCTTCGATTTTACATGCTCGACAATGCTTATTCTCAACCTTTCATCGACGCCGAACAACCCTCACTCTTTGCCGAGATTGTTTCACGATTCCATTTAGTGAGTTCGGCACATATAGATGATAATATTATGTTCACAGATCCTGATTTCAAGGATGGGATGAGATACGAGTTTTGGTTTGGACTATGTTCGGCATCTTATAATTTCGACGGTGTTCCGAAGTAGTGAAGCAATGAATAAGCTACTCGGCCCCTTGGTTGGTATCATTTTTATTTTTTATTTTTTTAATAGCTTGCCAGGAACAATTCTAGAGAGAGAGAGAGAGTCTAGACCCAATTGTAGAACTACTAACTTCATCTTATTTTGTCAACCTTTCTAAGTAATATTGATATTCAACAAGGGTTTGATCAAATATATATATATACACACACTTGAACTTTAGCAATAAACATAATCAAAAAGAAAGAAGCCAAATATGCAGTTGTGGGTCTCCTTTTTGAGAAAGAGATTGGTTACCCTCAGTGCTCACTGGTCCGAGCACCTTGAGTGTCGTATCTATTCTTCTCTTCGTTGAATTCTTTAGCTCTTTCCCACAAACGGCGCCGTTTGTGAGATCCAGAAAATCCTCTCACATGGATTGTAGAGATCCAACGAAGAGATGAGCTTTGCTCCATAAATCTACAAAGATAAGCATGGTCGGCGCCACCCAACCTGAGTTTTCGGCCGGAGACATTTTGATAATAAAGTTAGTAACTTGAATAAAAGAAAGATGATGAAGAACTGATGAGTGTGTGTGTGTGCTGTCTGGTGCTAAGAAATGAGGCATACCTTACTCCTTGGGATGCCCTTATTTTATATAGATGCGGGATGTGATATTTGCTTAGTAGATATTTGGTTGGTGGGCTTGCTTGTTTGGGCAAGGCCCATTGTTAGGCCTTGTTTCGATTAGCCCCAATAAGTTGATATGTTATTTTTTGGATCCCACAGAACTCATTGTTTTCTTGGTGACAATGAGTTCCAGTTAGGAAAAAAAATAGATTATTTCAGAAACGATTCCATTTGTGATCCTCTGGTCAATTTAGTTCATTAGAAATGATTTGGTGTTTAATAAAGTTTAACCCGATTGGCTTCTTCTTCCCGAGCTCATAGTGACAAGAATGGCTTTTTGCGTTAAATCTAAATCATGCTTCTCTTGCATTTTTTATTTTTTATTTTTTATTTTTTTGATCTGTAAAAAAATTTATTGATGCAAAATAAAAGTACAAGATATACAAAAATTACATCAAGAAGGCACAAAAGGCCAAGACAAAAGTATCATAATTTAAAGGCCCTATATCAACTAAGTTGAAATATGAAACAAAACCAATAAAATACAAAATTAATGACCAAAAGAGAAAAAAGAAACAAATCCAGTCAAATGCTTCTCTTGACTTTGGTGTGACCAATTTTGTGTTCCAACTACAGTACATCAAGAAGCTTCTTTAAGATTTTTAACTATAACAGAGGTGGTCTCCATCGAGGACTAAGTTTCTTTTTTTGAGTTGAGGTTTTAGTTTCATATTTTCTTAGTTTTCAGGGTTTCTCTTCTTTGTTAGGTCTTGGTGTTGCATAGTTTAATGTGTTATGTGTTTTTGTTAGGATTCGTCTATTTATATGATAAATGTGGGTCCTATACGGTTATTAGGTTGGTGTGTCTATGTATTTGGGTTAGGATAGTGGAATTCATAATCTACTAAGAAACCTAATATCTATAGGATTTGGTTACTTAATTGTATAGAATTAGAATTCTTATGGGTAGACTATTAGAAATAGTCATGTGGACTATGGGATTTCATTTGAGAGAGATTAAGAGAGTAGTGAGGAAAAACAATAGAGATGTAAGGGTGAGAGAAAAAAATACCATGGACACCAGGCTAGTAAGGGCTCAACTATTTTTGAGCATGTGGTTTGGGTAATAGTGTGGGTTTTGAGTAGTTTGGCCATCTCACATGTATTCTCTATTTTGTTTATAATGGAAACTCTCTCTTTTATGGATATAGGCAATTTGAGCCGAACAACGTAAGAAGATTGTTATCAAAAAAGGATCTAGAGAAACGAGGTAGAGAGGGTTGATGGTTTGATCCTAATCCCCAGACTATTATGTTATATCCTCTCTAACCCTTCACTCTTTTACTAGCTAAAGTCCCAACCTAACCTTAGTTAAGCTACTGGCAAAAGAATGAATATTAAGGGTTGTGGCAAAGGCTCTAAAAATGCAAAAGGGAATGATTTTTGTGTTTTTGAACATTTTATTGTTTTTCATTAAAAAAAAATAGAAAAACCCAAAAAAATTTGAAGTTGAACTAACGTCTATTACATCGGGAGCAATTCCAAGTACACGCAGTCAAAAAGTGTGGATTATGAATTTAGGTACGGATTTGTAAAGGGAAATGAAAAAGTGAATGAAACGTAATTTTATTTTATAATTTCAACGGGTTGGTTGCCTTAGTGGGTGCAACCTGGGACCTAAGGATGCACTATATTCAGATTTTAGGTTCACCTCTCACTAGTTGCTTTCAACTCTTTGGGGCTACGCTCGCGGGCACTGTCTGAGATTTGTCCAATTCATGTGAAGAGGGCGTTTTACGTGAATTTCGAGATTAATTGAGGTGCGCATAAATTAATCCAAACACTCGGTCATAAAAAATGTAGTTATATTTTATTTATATTTCACTCATATTTTTTCTTTGTCTTTCAAAATCTATGTTCCAAACACTACATTATTGACCAATAACAAAATGACTTTTGACTAATTCACATTCAACACAAATTTAAGAACATTAAATGACAGGGACGGACGTAGGATTCTAATATCGAGGGGGGCGAGTGTATATGTAATCAAAAAATTTGTAATGTGCATGTGATATATATCAATTTCTACCCAAATATCACAAAAATATATAATTAGATGTTTCCGTTCATCGTATATAATTACAAAATGTTATCAAAATACAATTAGATATGTTTTAGTAAATCCATATTAATTTTCAAAAAAGCAACTATTTGCTTTAAATATCTACTTAGGCATCTAAAGTTGCGCTCGATGTTCTTTCATAATATAAAACGCATATATGATGGAATCTACATCAAAATCTTGAGTAATGTCTTTCTCAACATATGTTAGCAAGTAGCTTGAAAGAAAATCATCTTCCATCCTGTTGCGCAATCTAGTCTTTACAATTTTCATAGCTAAAAATGCACGTACTGTTGTCGCCATAGAAACTGGTAAATTAGAACAAAACGAATTAATCTATCGACAAGAGGATAGATTGTTGACTTCCTTGTTATTGCCAACATTTGGTACAAGTCAGAAATTGTCAATAACTGCTAAAACCTACGATGTTTAAGGATGTCAATCTCGTAGTTTTGCAATTGGAATTTCAAATGTATTTTTCTTGCTCTATAAAGTGATTAGGATAAATTGATTTGCAAGCTTGCATATATCTTCAATTTTGAACGAATTGTAATCATTCCTAGGATCTAAAGCAGAGCTAAGAATAAGCAACTCCATCACATCTTCTTTGAATCTATTGTTCAATTCTTGCAATTGAGAACCACATGTAATTGTAAAAATATCAACCCAAAAATGATGCTTAATAGTAATGTGATCTCTTTGGTGACAAACACGACCTCTACCAGATGTGTAACGAGCACTCATATCAAGAATATCTATGTTATATTTTCCATCCACAAAATAGTTAAACATTCTCCAACAAAGGAATCCATTCATATTCTCTATATTTTTGAACAAGTGCTTTTGTAGTTGACACCAGATGCATTGTATTCAATATATCTTGGGATTTACATTGCGAAGCTTGGCAAAGATCATCAGTAGTCCCCATATTATCTCTCATCAAATGTAAGATAAACACAAACTTTAAAGATGTAATCTTATCATAAACTCCATCAGCATCTGCATGTTAAGTAGAGGTGGCTCCATCATTGATGACATTACTTAAGACTGAACAAGTTGCTCTAAACATATTTATCAAATTGGAAATAGATCCCAAGTAAGAACCCCATCGAGTATCTCTAACCCGTTTAAATGTCCCAACTTGATTTTTTCCTTTACCAGTTTCAACTTCTGCTACAATTTCTTCAGCTTGAGCAACTTTCAACTGATCATGCCTTTTACAAGAAGAGCCAGATAGATTAACTGTGAGATCCAGATAAGAAAAAAATTGGACAACGGGTATAACCTCTCTTGCTATTGCTACCAATGCTAATTGGAGTCGATGAGCAAAGCAATGAACATAATATGTAAAATGATTGTCATGAAGAAATAAGGCCGGTAACCCAGTCCACTCTCCACGCATATTACAAGCACCATCATAGCCTTGACCACAAATATTTTGTACACTGAGATTATGATGAGATAGGACAATATATATTTCTTCTTTCAAAGTTGCTGATGTTGTATCCGATACATGAACTATGTCAAAAAAATGCTCCTTTATAAAGCCATATTTATCAACAAATCGTAGAACAATGGCCATTTGCTCCCTCTTTGATTCATCTCGAGCTTCATCCACTATAATGCAAAATTTTGCTTCATCAATCTCCTCAAGAATGCATCTTTGTATTTTGTCAAAGAAAATAATAAGAATCTCTTTTTGAATTCGATGCGAGTAGTATGAAGCATTTTGAGGAGCTTTGTGTAACACAACATCTGCCACATCTGCATTATAAGATGCCAAGAGCGTTATCAATTCAATAATATTTTCTCGATTGTTAGAATCATGACTTTCATCACAACCTCTAAATGCACAAGCTTGAAATGTAAGCCATTTGACAGCATCTATTGTAGTCTTCAACCACAAACGGATTTTGGCAACTTATTGAGAAGTTTGTTTCTCAACTAATTTCTCAATGTGTTGCGCTTGAATTGTTAAATCATGGCAAGATTCGACAATAATTCTATGCAATGAATTAGGGTCCTTTCCAATATGAGTTAAGAAAGCACAATTCTTCCCACTATTGGCTTTCTTCCATGAAGAAAATCCATCAGAAATGAAAGCGCTAGAAGTAGTGAGTCCATTTGGTTTTGTAAAAAGATAGCAAGGAAGACAAAAGGCACAATGTTTGGTTGGAGAATATTCTAGCTGATCTAGAAATAACTTGTACCAAGAAGCTAGAAAATGGCGCCCATTCTTCTCTTCAAAAGGTTGGTTGTCAGGTTGGTATGGTCCAAATTTGATGTAAGCTCGTCGAATCTCATCACGTTGAGATATCAAATACTCCCAAATTTGTGGTCATAGTCCTGGATCCCTTACCAAAGAAGATGTATCAACTTCTTTGGATTCTATTCTAGGCACTTTACGAGGACGTTGTTCAGGAATTGAAGCTTCAACATTATTAGTGAAATGTTTTGTAGTTGCATTAACTTCTATATCTTGAGAGCCTATTTTCTTAAAGAAGAATCAATTTTATTTAAGAACCTGAAAATTATTAAACAATTTTTGTTACTCACTAGGTAAGAAGCACACTAACAATATAATCTAATCTAACAAAGGATATGTCATTTTCAATGGGTAAATAATAAACATGTTCAGAGTAATAGAATTTTTAACCCCAACGAGGTGAATTGCATCCAAATTGAAGAGAATTGCAACGAAATTAAAGATATATAAGCATATTCATCTCTGTGAAATTAAAGATATTTATTATTATTATTATTATTATTATTATTATTATTATTATTATTATTATTATTATTATTTAAGCCTACAGTAAATGCTTGGTTTTGCAACCATAGCAAGAGAAGATTTCGATTTCATTTTGATTAGTTTTCCTCCATCTCAGCAACCAAACAAAGTATATTTAGATTTTTGTCATTTCCAAAAACGAGATTAATCATTTAAAAAAAATCAGACAACAAATGAGCGAATAAATTTGAAAAAAAAATGGAAGAGATTAGTATTACCTAGAAGTGAAAAAGTGAAAAAAGAATCGGAGGATGTAAGGTTTGATTCACTGTATTGTCTCCATTTGTTGTTTCAGTGCGAGCTTGTGAGGCCTAGGAGATTTGCGAGTTCTTTTCCAAGCTTTCATATCATTTACACACACACAAACACACACACACACACACACACACACACACACACACAGAGAGAGAGAGAGAGAGAGAGAGAGAGAGAGTAAAGTGGAGAAGGGGGCTTAAACAATTAGGTTAATAAGAATTTGGGGCATTTTCAAGCGTGGGCAGGTTACACGTGAGTAGTATTTTTTATATCTTGTATTTAGTTATAACCAAGCAATTAAAAATTTTGGGCCCTAATTAGACAAAAAAGGACTTTAACATATTAACAAATAAATTCTCAATTGTTTTAACATTACTAAATTTAAAATAAAAAATAATCATACTTAAAAAATAAATTATTATTATTATTATTTTTAGTATTTATCAAAATAATAATTAAATTTTAAAGTAGAAAATTTAAGGAGTGACAGTTCTTAAATTTTTTGCAAAAATTTTGAAGTGACGAACCTATATAATTTTAAAATATTTGTAATTTTAATACTATATTTAAGAGATTTTTTCAAAACTTTTTTATTTTGTGCGTGGGGGAGGGGGGATTCGCGTTTGCCAAACCCCATCCCAATGCAAATTATAAACGAATGTTAATATGGTTTAAAAACGTGAGTAATGCCGTCGCTATCTATTTTTCTTACACTATTCTATTATTCTAGTTTAATTGTTAATATTAGACATAATGTAAGTGATGAGACTCATTTCATTAATATTTTATTGACAAATAGAATAATAGATATAACATGACATAAAAAATATGCTAAGTGTGTGGGTGATTTTCCGACCACACTGCCCGCTTAGTAATCAGCTAGAGAGCACCGGCGGAATAGATGGCTTCAGCAAACCTGTAACAGAAAGAAAAGGCTCCGGCGGTGGCTCTTCCACCCGGGGGCACTCCGACGATCAAGTCAGTATATCTCTCAAAGATAATCAAGTGCTAAACTCACAAGCTTGAGTATAAAACTGTGTACCTTAGACCCACGGGGGTGCCTCTCTTTTATAGTTTACTCAATCCAAGTCCTACTAGAAGCCTGACTTTTATGGACTCCAATTTAGTACTTACTTTGGATTCCTCAAGAGATAAAGATAAACTCCCTAAGAGCTTTATCCTTATCTTAGCAAAGTCTTCTTTTTACTCTAGAACTCTTGTCCCTTATCCGCTTATCTCGGATTTTGATATCTTCAGAGATAACCTCGGCATTGTCAAGATAACCTCGGCATAACGACCATGACACGTGGCACGTTGGCTGACACGTCGGCGTCACCATGCCACATGTTGGTATTCAGAAAATACATCCCACAACTGCCCCCTAGGTTCTATTACCTCGGCATTTTGAGGTGATGGAACCTATATCTGTATTTTCTTCCAGTACCTCGGTGCGAGAACTCTTCGGACGAGATCACTTATTTCAGGCCGACGTGTTCCCTTCGGAGAACAAGAACTCAAACAAACTCCCTTACGCGCATGAGCTGTCATGCATTTCTTCTCAACCGTTTTCCTTACTTGTTCTATCGTCATTGGCCCGTGTCTGTGACACGCTTGTAATCCGTCTTTCACCTGTCTGCACCGTCTGACGCACGCGTTCCTCCAGGCGCAATAAATGCCGCTTTTTGCCGCCGTTTCAAGTTTTTGATAAAACTTTACTCTCCTCTTCGTTTCTTTACTTTTGCATTCGTTTTTCTGGCTCTTTCTCTCTCTAAACATTCTCAAACCCGCCATTGCTCTAGCTCCAAGCTCTACAACTATCTTCATTCCTCCATTCTAGCGAAGCTTTTGTCGTTCCGTCTTGCCTGCAATCCGTTGCCTTACCTCGGCGACTTGTATTCCGGCTTTATTTGTTCTAGTAAGCCTCTGTTCTTCTTATTTCAAATTTCTTCTGTGTGCTTTTGTTTACTTGCTGCCATTATTGCTTTGTTTCAAACCTTTGATTTTGCTGAACTATTTTGTCTGGACGCACTTATTCCATGATTTCACTCATGTCTTGAACACTTGTACTATTTCAATACTTTTTTGCCTTTGTTCTTGAGCCTGTGTTTCTTTCGCTTTTGAGAACCATACCTCTGTTCTTGATTCTGAAACGTCATTCTTTGTTTCTTGTTTCCTGTGTTGTTTTCCAGATCTCTGCCTTTAATTCTTGCTTTCAATCTTTGCCTTCATAGATTTAGGTTTGGGTTTTGTCTGTAGAACCCTGAATTTTTAAGGAAAACTGAAACAAGCCTTATCAGTCCTTACCTAGGGTTTTGCCGAGGTCCCAATAATCCCTTAAGAGCACCTTTTTCCTGAAATCTAGCCTTCTGACTTTAGGCCGACGTTATGGGCATGTGGAGACATAGGGTTGATACCCCGACCAAACTTGAGTACTTTAGGCAGGAGTTCTCCATCCCTGCCGATGTTCATCTGAAACTGGCTGAGGATGGTGACTCCATCATGCCTACCAAAAACACCATGCCTCTCCCTATTGTAGCCTTTCCTGAGTGTGGACTTCAGCTTCCACTTAACATTCTTTTCCGCGAGATTTTGCATTTTTATAAGCTAAACCCTATGCAACTTGCCATAAACTCTTATTGAGTGATTTTTGGTATCATAACCCTAGCTAGGCAGGAGAATGTTAGGATCACCCTTGCCGATGTTCAATATTGTTATACCATGTGGCCCCTTAACCTGAAGGAAAAAGGTTACGTCTACTACCTCATGCCGAGGTCTACTGAATTCAAAATTATAGCCGACCTCCCGGACTCCAACAAGGGAGCCGGAGATGACTTTGTCATTGCTTCGGGAAATTGGGAATTTGGTCCAGACGAAGATGTTCACCTCTACCCTCTTCCTCGAACAGTTAAAGAGGGCAAGGGTAAGAGACCAACGCCAATACTTAGTTATTTCTTTTTCCAAGTCTTGAAAACTTTCTGTTTCTAATGTCTTGTTTGTTTGTCCTGCAGATCTTCATCAGCCACCAAAAAACTTTCACCAATCCTTCTTCCCAGGAAAAGATTTAAAGAAGCTCCTAGCTCTTCCAATCCATAAGCGCAAGGCTCCCCTGTTACTGAACTTTATTCCGACATACAAATCCACACTGTCCGACGTCCCAAAAAGGAAGAAGAAGAGCCTATCTCCTCCCTCTGCTACCACTCTGCAAACAGCATCAACATCTCGGGTTGACCAAGGGTCAACCTCTGATCCAGCCGACCAACCATCAACTTCTGACCCATACCTAATCCCAATACCAGAAAGAAAACGTTGGCGAAGACTCGTAAAACCTGCCGAGATGGTTCGCCCAAAGCCTGTCGCCCAAGATCTCCTAGCTGACCTTCCAACCGACATCGATGCTGTTCCATCCCAACCATTGCCCCCGCCGAAGCCAAGAAGAACCAAGAAGGCCTAGCCTAAGGCCAAGGCTACTGAGGCTGAGGCTGAGGCTGAGGATGCTTGTAACAAGTCCGCGTGGGACCCCGTGCTACAGTTCGGACTCGATTTGTTGTCACGGTTCTTAATCTGAACCAAAGAGTCCAAATCCGGCAAATCGTTTTGAGAAACAGATTTTGTGAAAAGAAGTTCCAAACATGGACTGCTTTGCCAGATACAGAGTCGCCACCTAAATATTTTTAATGGGGAAATTTAGGAAACCCTGACTCGGTGCCGAAGGCCACATGTCCGTCATCACCGGAGTTGTCTCGGCTCGGGAGCTAGGGTACGATTGGGGAAGGTCAGCTATGAGCACCCCCTCTCGCCCGATCCGAAGATCGGCCTCTACTAACTGTGATATCTAGTTTTGAAAACTTTATATGCTCTTATTCCGGTTATTAGCCTAGAATTACTATGTTATGCGCACAGCAAACAAGTATAGACTAGATTGCCTAATTTGGAAATAAGCATTGCATATCCGTTTGTTTTTGAAAAACGCTTTGGAATTTGCTACTCGCAAGTAGGCTAAAACACGGATTTCAACGAGTTTTTCCAACTCAAACAATCCAACCTTCACCCACAGGCATTCAAACAGTTTATCTCACATAAGCATCTAGTCACATGGTAAGCATGTTGTCATGATAGCATTCACACTCATGCGAGATGCTAAAGCGAAAATACTTACATCGTACTCCGTGCCAAAACAATAAACTAGTTAGCAAACATGCATGTCCTAGCTCATGTTAATTTGCCTAATGCAACACACACAGGATGCAATCGAAGTAGGCTCGGCTAACCTAAGCATGGCATGTGAAATGCGGTCAATTGATGCACGTATTCAATTTGGAATTGAAGTTCGAATGCAGTTAGCATGATGTACCGAGCCCGGTGCATGCAATACGGATGCATGAATGCACACATGCATAGCATAAGGTATGCTAATTCGAAAAATGCCCTAATCTATCATTATAAGCAGGTAAATAAAAGGGAAGAAAGACGTGAGGTTGGAAGACATACACACACTCACGCACACTTATTACATAACCGTCCTCACTCGGAGGGACCAAATAAATATTACATTCCGAATGATAAGCAAATAAAATTATTACAGAATTTCTAATTTACATAGCAGAATGAATGTAAACAAAAGGGAATGTGGCCACAGCCCCCGCCTCAGGATGCGCGAATGATGCATGCTCGAATCCGTCTCGTCCGGAAAGCCCGCACCATACCATTGCTGCCTCTGTTTTACTGCCTTGCTTTTCTGAAAAATGCCAAAATTCGGGGACAGGTTCCTTGCACACTGCAGAATACCACCGGCTGGGGGAAATTCCCACCGACAGTGTATAATTCCCATCGGCTGCTGATTTAGTCACCGGCCATTCACCAACGGCCGGTCGGCAATGTATTATGCCGGCCGGCAGAAATTTCCTGCAAGAGACAGTTTTGACAGCAACAGAGGACAGACAGCATATGGCATGGGATTTCAAGCACATGTATGCATGGACACACTCCCTATCATGTAATGGACTCAAGGGAGCATGGCCCTCGACCCTCGGGCCACCAATCACACATTTCGATGCATGATGGCCAAAGAGTCAAGTATGCATTTCAATGTCAAATGCAATGCACACAAAACATACAAGGGACCCAACCTCAATCATGGTTGGTCAAGAGGCGAGGCAATGCACAATAATGTACATGCGACCTAAGCATGCAAGCAAACATACAAACATGTAATATAACTACATGGCACACACAATGCTAACAACATAACATGCACAACGCATTGAAACATGGCATACACAATGCAAGATGGACTTACACCAATGTGAGTGGACCTCAGCCACACCTACATCAGTGGCCATTAGATGAAAACAAGACAACTCAAAATGCGTGCACGCGTGCAC
Source organism: Camellia sinensis (assembly GCF_055761805.1). NCBI lineage: Eukaryota > Viridiplantae > Streptophyta > Magnoliopsida > Ericales > Theaceae > Camellia > Camellia sinensis. Next base: position 77,540,534 of record NC_138970.1, read on the forward strand.
GCAAACCGAGGACCGACCCTCAGGCATCGAAATGCCACTCTAATGAGACATGGCAAAGACATGGAATATGATATGTAAACATGTAAAAATCAGTAGCAAAATGAGGGGCAAAACAGGCCCGAAACAAGGCGAAATGATACCCGATGCATGGAATTTCTCCCGAAATGCAAAACTAGGTACATGAAATGGCTTACAGCTATACAAAGCATGCATAATTGGTACATGGAATGAAAAGACAGAAGCAAGGCAGCCCCAAAATAAGCATTTTTACAGCTCAAAGCATGGCCAAATAGTAAGCACAAGTGGGACTAAATTGTCATACAAAAATGGCTCCGCAAGGGAGGCAATGAAGCAAGTGGTAGATTCAAAGCCCAAATAGAAAAAGACTCCTCTACTACACTGAAGAGGGACCAAAAATATGACTACTTACAGTATACTAGTATGCTCAAAATGCCATGCAAGGTAGGGCCCAAAAGAGGTCAAAACACAAAGTATACAAAAAATTCATTAAACAGCCAAAGTCCCTTAATGAAACATGACAAGGGGGTCAAAATATGGCCACTCTCAGTTCGGACCAAGGTCCAAAAACAGAAGCTCAATAGGCTAATAAATCATGCAAAAATGGGGATCAAAGAGGGGGATAATGACAAGTGGCACATGGAGGTCCCAAACAGTAAGAAGGGCTCAAAATAAGCCTATCTAAAGTTTACATCATGCTCTGAAACAGATTACACATAGGCCAAAAATGCTATGCAAGATTATGGCAATACAAAGGGGTAATGAACTGTTTTGGTCGGAGCTCAAAACAGCAAGCATGTATGGCTAAGAAATGACACAAGAATAAGCTCAAAAGAGTGGGAATGGTACTCACCCTTGAAGACCAAACTTTGGTTGCTTCTTGGCTTGAGAAGTGATGCCTCCTAGCTGCTGGAAAGCTCCCCAAGCTGCTGGAAATGGAGTAGTGGTGGTGATGCTAGGTAGTGATGAAGGAATGGTGCAAGGAACTTGGATGCTTGAGCTTGAAAGAGAGAGATGGAGGGAGATATGGAGAGAGGGTGTATATATATCAGATATATGTGCCCTAGGTCTGGTTTTTGCTGAACCAAAACAATGGAGAAGGAGGCTTTCTTTTATAGAGCAAGGAAATGGCATAAAGCTTCTCAAAGAAGCTATACAAAAGGGTCAAAGGAACCAAGCTTCTAAGAGAAGCTAATGCAAAGGTGCAAGCTTCTTAAGGAAGCCAAGACAAGGGGTCAAAGCTTCCTCAAGAAGCTTTGAGCAAAGGGTGCAAAAAAGAGGGTCAAAAGGGGTGCAATGGGTGCAAAACAGCCACACACGTGCATGGGGAGCAGAGTCTGTGCATTCCAGCTGGCACAGCTGGCATCCATTCAATCTGTAGAATACTCCGGAAGGTCGTTGGCTAGCAAAATTGGTTGGTCGCCTACTTTAACTAGCCGGTCGGCAATCTATTTGGCCGGTCGGCCATCTGTTCTGGCCGGTCGGCCATCTATTTGGTCGGTCGACAAAATGTTTGGCCGGCCGGCAGGAAAAATCTGCTCTGCAGGTCCAACTTCAAACGGGCATAACTTCTTCATATGAACTCCTTTTCAGGTCAATCTTGTGTCCAAATTGAAGCCCCGGAAGTAAGCTTTCCAATGGAACCAGCCTTGCTTCAAAATTCTAACTGTACAAAAGGTTATGTTTGTTTTAGTGAAGGCTGTTCAGTTTCGGTCCAACCAGGATGATGCCCAACTTCAACCAATCACATCTCCGCCCTCCGGACTTGGATTTAAGAGATTTTTGAGTGCAAAATGAAGCCCCGGAAGTAAGCTTTCTGACGGTGCTGGATCCATAGCTAAAATTCAAGTGTACAGACAGATAAGCCCGATTCAGCGAGGGCTGCTCGACTCGCTTCTGCCCGGATTCGTGCCGAACTTCTCCCAAACTAGTTTTCTCCCCTCCTTTCCTCTCTTCTTCAACTCCAAACCCCTAAACAAAGTGTTTTGAAATATTTTTCAAGGATTTCATCTCTCTTTCATTCATTTCCACTTCGTTCCTGCTCAGTTTACCGAAAAGCGTAACGTTTGACAAAAATGCAAGTCTCGGAACATCGCAGAAACTTTATTTCAAAAATGTTTTGAAAGAGAGGGTTTTTAGGTCTAAAAACCATTCAAAAATTTTTGATCCAAAAGGGGTGTGAAGTTGGGCTTTGGCTCTCTCCTTGCCGAAGAGATTGAACCTTTGCCCTGCACATCTTTTACCACCAAGTAAACCATCAGTAACGCCCAAGTCTTGAGGGCGGTCAAAAATGGGGTGTCTATAGTTGCCGCTCTTTGACAGAACTCGGAAGTCATAAGAATGACGGGAGTGAATGTCAAAGCCCAGAGACGACCCATTTTTGACAAGGACGAAGACTTGGACAAACAAACAAAATACGAATGAATGAATGGTTGTGCCCGCAGGCTGCCTACGTATCCCTTTGCAAGGAATCAAACCAGCGTAGTTCAGGGGCAGGATGCAAATGATATGAAAGAAGACTTTGACAATTGGACTTATACGCTACGCGAAGCCGGTTTGTATTCAAAACAATGCAATGTACTAACAAGTACAAGTGAGGTGCGCAAGATAGCGCGATAGGATGCATGCAAAATGCAAGTAAGGTGCACAAAACAGTGCGACGCAATGAACTGACAAATGCTACAAGCATTTTCTATGCAAGATGAGAGAGAGCATGTAATGAAATGCACAAGATAGTGCGATGCGCAAGAGAGCGCGAGTGATAAACTGCACAAAATAGTGCGATACGCAAGAAAGCGCGAGTGATTTGAAATGCACAAGACAGTTCGAGTGATTTGAAATGCACAAGAAAGTGCGATTGAGGTGCGTAAAATAGCGCGAAATGTAAACTGCACAAAACCGTGCGATGCGCAAAATAGCACGAATGTAAACTGCACAAAACAGTGCAATGCGCAAAATAACGCGAATGATTTTGAAATGCATAAGAAAGTGCGATACGCTAAATAGCGCGATTGATTTTGAAATGCACAAGACAGTGCAATACGCTAAACAGCACGAGTGATTTTGAAATGCACAAAATAGTGCGATACGCTAAATAGCGCGATTGATATGCAATGCACAAAATAGTGCGATACGCTAAACAGCGCAATTGATTTTGCAATGCACAAGATAGTGCGATACGCTAAACAGCGCGATTGATATGCAATGCACAAAATAGTGCGATACGCTAAACAACGCGATTGATTTTGCAATGCACAAGACAGTGCGATACGCTAAACAACGCGATTGATATGCAATGCACAAAATAGTGCAAGTGAGATACAACCACAAGATACACAAGACAGTGCTAGTGAGATATAAAGTGTAAGTGCACAAGATAGTGCGAGTGAATGCATGTTCTATGCAAATGAGGTGCATTTTCTATGCAAGTATGGAAGAGTGCATTTTCTATACAAAAGATATGAGCATTTTCTATGCAAGAAACAGGAGCATATTCTATGCAATATTGAAAGCAAATTCTATGCAGAATCGAAAGCAAGCATATTCTATGCATGAATCATAACGATGCGCGACACGCATGTCACAGAAGTGTATATGAAAGTGCAAATTCTATGCAATGGAAGGGCATCAAACATGTACTCTGGTGCCTTCGATTTACCTTTCGGAGGACTTTGTAACACACTCAGCTCAAAAAAGGGACACCCTGTTTACATTGGCGAGAGATAACATCTGCTGCTGCTTTAATTGCCATTCTGACTTGAAGCAAGCTTACACTTGGGGTCGAGATACACTCATACTCCAGAGAAATGGCGAGGTCTGGGAAGGTGCACCTGAAATGCAGTCTCGGATCTTGCCAAAGCTGGAACACCCTAAGATGCTCCAAATTTTCCTTTTTTCTTTTGCTTTGCAGTCTGGAACCTACATAGCTTCAGATAGGTCCTTGTTCTACTGTTCACACTTATCGGGGGTGGACCCTGCAGTTTTATGAAAGAACAAATACTGTTTTGCACAAATGTGGAGAATGGCACAGCACTCTGAGCACAAGATGATTTTTTGGAAATTGAGAAATGAGTTCATAACCGGGTATTGAGCCGACGACTGGCCACAGCCAAAACGACTCGACAAGGGAAAAACAAAGGTAAATAGCCTAAACACATCGAGTAACACTCGAAGCGACTCAAAACAAGAATCGAGACAGACAAAATAAAACACAAGACTCAAATGTGCACATGGAGCCTGTTTCCCTGGGTATTGTTTCCCACCCTTTCTCATTTGTGATTCTCACATCCCTCGGCCCTCAGGCTCCGTTTTTCTGAAAAATCCCTTTTTCTCACTTTTTCTCTCAGCGCACATCTCTCTATTATTCAATCTCTCATTTTAAATCCCTTCCCTAGGTGGTTGATGGATAAACAGAAAGTTGCGGGCTCTTGCCCCTAGCATTCCGCTAGATTCTTCTTCTTGTTCACAATAGTGAGTTTCTCCCACAGAGAGGTTGTGCCACAACTGGACGGGTAGCAGATCCGCAGCTGACATCGGTTGACGATGCTCTGCTGGGGAGTTTGGACGTGATCAGATCTGTCCAGATAAAGGAGTGGAATATCCTAATCCATTCCAATTTGCGCTTCGCACTTGGTTTGATACCTCGTTGCTTGGAGGATGTGAGAGTTTTCTGCCCTTTTGCGGTTAGCTTCAGTGGTGCCCTTTTCTGGCAGGTAGAGTGCCCTTTCTGGCAGATTCATTGACAACAGGAGAAAGACAGGAAGCCTGACTCAACTGTGCCCCTAGTTCATTATTTTGACCATTTTTTATTTTTGCTTTCCACTGAAACAATTTTGACCAATATGAGAGTCAGATTAACATACTTGTTCAATTTTTGATTTGAAAATCATGCAAGTTAGGTTATGAGCACTGAAAATTTTCCCTTTTTGGGTCCAAGAAATGGTCCACTTTTTTTGGAAAAATGGAATAATTTTCGAGAGAATAGTCAACCTCAGTAAAAATTCTCAAAAACTATTTTTGCAAACGGCCAATGCTCAACAAGCACGGAACCTACTCTTGAGATGCGCAACTTTAGATCCGAAGGAAAATTGCCCCTTGCTTGAAAAGAGCTGCACGGCAACGGAAAGTTGCCCCTTGTTTGAATGGCACCGCGGCACACTGTATGGCAACGAAAAGTTGCCCCTTGTTTGGATAGCATCGCAGCGCATTGCAATCAGTCCTCAGAGTGACGATGACAACCGAACTCTTGGATACAGAGAAGGCAAAGATGATCAAAACCATTACATAGACACAGTTGATCTTGGAGTGTTTTACGGCTGGACTTCGGAATGAAGTTGCCTACGTATCCAAATATGGGAATCAAGCCTTACGTAGTTCGGGGTTAAGGTACACTCGGGTATTTAACCTCTCCTTTTACGCTCTAACTTTTGCCAAGGTCGCCCTTTGCGGGTTTTCAACCTTGCGAGCTATATTCTTTAATTCTTTTTCATTTCTTTTCTTCTTTTTTCCATCTTTTTCTTCTTTTCTTTTTTTTTCTGTTTTCATTTTTTGCATTTTCTTCATTATTATTTATTTTTTTGTATTTTTCTCTTTTGTTCTTTTCTTCTCTTTTTTTCTCGCTCTAACTTTTGCCTGGGTCGCCCTTTCGGGTTTTCGGCCCAGCTAGCCTCTCAAGGGTAAAAGTGTAGCTTGGTCCATGTCAAATGGTTCTGAGATCTCGAATCCGTCTGAATCCAAGAGAGTGGCTGCCGTTCCTTGACGATGCAGGAGTTCATCCCGTGGAGGCTGAATTTGCCCCTAGTGTCGTGGATCGGAACTCAGTTTTTCTTCAGCAATACTTTATTCTTTCCTCCCTCTGGGATTTGGCATTCTTGCCGATCTTCATTGATTTGTGGAATGATCCATCTTCGGCTCTTCGAGCACAATCTGGCATCTTTTACCCCTAGTCCGAGGGGTGCTTCTGATCTAGTTTTGCAAGTTTCTTTTGATGACATCTGATCTTCTTGATCTGACTTCCCTGCCCCTAATTCATGGGCTGCTTCAAATCAGGCCACACAGGCCTCACATTGTGGTTGATCGTTGAACCTTCCGAATCCAAGTTCAAGGTTTGAAAATGAGAGGTCGAGTCTCTAGGCTGAGAGCGATCCTACGCTGCACAATCTCAAGAGTGATTCCACACAGGTCTTCGCAGGATCGCGCAAAATATTTTTTTAAATCTTTTAAGAGAGCGACTAGTCGCTCGCGCTGAAGACAGTGTGGGACCAATCTGGATCAAGCCAGGATCCTTCTCAGTACTCACATTAACAAGCATGATCTCAATCATTAAGGGCTTAGCATGCCTCTCTTTCTCTCAAATGATCAAATTTTTGCAAGAACCCGAGGAATTCCTTCCTCTTCGTTTTCATCACAATGTTCAAAAACAGCTTTGAAAAACTTAGGTCAATGCAATGATTTAAAAGCACAGAGAAGCAGGTGAAATGCACTGTCGTTCCATTCGACTTTCTGGCACAACTGGCACAAGGCAGAAGTAAGCACAAAAGCACGAAAAACCACTGCTGTTTCATTCATCACTGTTGGTGTAACTGGCTCCATGGCAGAAACAGACTCAAAAGAAAGCGAAAAGACAAACACAAAACAAAATAGTGATGCCCGAGGTAACACCCCCGGAATCACCTGACTCTAACAAAACAGGACTGACTCGATACAACAAGACAGACCTGACCAACTTAGTACAAAAAGACTGACCATATACAAAACAACAAAACTGACCCAATACCCAAGTTAGAAAGTACAAAAACTAGTGTTCGCACATTGCTCAGAATTGTGCATGCCAAACGCCACATCTGAAGTAAAGTGAGCGCCGCCCGCAGGTGGTTCATCCCCCGATCGCACCGCATTATCCCCCAGGTTCACTGATCCAATGACGATAGACTTTGTTGAGTTGGTGCGACGATGACCTTATTGTCAATCAGATCTTGTATTTCATGGCGAAGACGGAAACAACCATCAGTGACATGGCCGACTTGTTGATGAAAGGCACAGTACTTGGTCGGATCATGGGAGGAAGGAAGTCTATCTGGCAGTGGTCGCGGCTCCAGGGGTTTCAGATCCCCCTCTCTAATCAGGACCCTCAAGGCCGCTGATAAAGACATGTACAGTGGTGCGAGCACCCTCTGGCCTCGAGGTGGGTATTTTGAGGTTTGTGGAGTTTTGCTGGATGCACCAGCAAAGGGATTGGTAGGCGCTGACTGGGTTTGTTGATCTCTTCCGAGCAAGGGTTTAGAGCTGAAAGGAACATTCCTGGTACAGCGGCCCTTCTCCCGGATTGCCCCTTGATTCAGACTGCTCTCATTCTGAGTGGCGAAAGTGTCATCTGCAATTTTTGCAACAACTGCGAGTACTTGCTGTCTGTTCAGCCCTTCGGCTTTCAAAGCCTCAATATCCCACTGAAGGTGTTCATGGGAACCAATGCCTGCCCCTACCTTGTTCTTACCACTTGCCTCCACTTTGCCAAGGGATTGGCCTTCTTCAAATGCAGCCCATCCTGAGGAGCCTTTTGACATGAACTCCCTAGTATGTGATGCGGTTGATGACGGAGCCAAAACTCCAAAGGCCAGATCTGCCACAGTTCTCTGAAGATCTTCGATCATCTTCATCAGCTCAGAAGTAGTGGGTTCATGGGTTTGAGATAATTGGGGTTCAGATGCACCCATCATGCATAAGTCTATGATTTCCGGGATAAACACCTCAGGCTTGGGTAGATGGGTCGGGGTGATGTATACGCTGCGGTCGTAAGGGACGGCCAGTGTGTGGATCAGATTGAGATGTCGATGAGGTACTTGGTCATTGGGGGCTGAAGGTGGAGCTATCGTTCGGTTGTCGATGAGATTTTGGACCTCATGACGATGGCGGTAGCAACGGTCGGTGCCATGACCGCGCTGCTGATGGTACATACAGTACTTGGAGGGATTATGTCTGGCTGGAAGTGGGTCAGGCAGAGGTTGAGGATCGAGGGGTTTGAGATGCCCTCTTTCCATCAAGGCTTTTAGTGCGCTAGTCAGGCTCATATAGAGGGGAGCAAAAGTTCTGCCCTAAGCTCGAGCTGGGCCGGCTATTTGTAGGCTTGGTTTGGCAAAAGGGTTGGCTGTGGCGACTGCATTGATCTCGGTGGGTTTGGGGATGACGCTACTACCAGCATTGGTACTCCTTGCAATCGCCCTCCTTGTCGGTTCACTTGTTCTGGGAATGATCCCGCTGTTGAACGCATTCTCGACCTGAACCCCCAGTTCATGCAAACTTTTGAAAGTGAATAGTGGAGCGACTATTAACTTTTGCAACATATCATGCTCGAGGTTTCGCACCATCATCTGCACTTGATCCCTCTCGGAAGGCCGATCTGTCATCTGTGCTGCCTTTGCCCTCCACCTTGCTACAAATTCCACAAAAGACTCTGTTGGGTTCTGGCGGGTTGTTTCAAGCTCTTGCATGGTCATTTCAACTCGGGTATTGTAGGAATACTGATCGACAAAGGCCTCAGCCAATTCTTCCCAGTCTTGCTTCACTTTATCTTCCAACTTAGCGTACCAAGTGGCTGCTACACCCGACAGGGTTCTTCCATACAGAGAGAGTTTCTGTGGCTTAGTTAGACCCATCGGCTTCAGGACATCCAAGAAAAGTCGGATATGTAACATTGGATCTCCAGACCCGTCGAAACGGTCAATATATGGCATTTTGAATTTGTCTGGGAGCCGAACGGCAGCCTCGGTGTGCCCATCCTCAATGTCGGGAATGGAGTTAAGGCCCTGTGCCTTTTTTAATTGCCTCTCAAGGTTCGCAATTTTCACTGCAGTCGGATGGAGCTCATTAACATCAAAGGAATAAAGTCTCTCATTAGGCTGCACGAGGGGTCTGAGCACCTGAGCTTGAGTCAACCTTTCTCGAGGATTCGGACACTGCAAATCTTCAACTGGCAGAAGTGGGTCAAAGTTTGGCTGGGGTCCCAAAGCTGGACGTGAGGCAGATGCCCCAGATGGACGCTGTATTTCAATACTGGTCTCAGCCTGCATGGCAGTTCCCTGATTTAACGCTGCTATCACGGCCACAAATTCTTCCGAACCCTGGGCCATCATGGTCTGCTGAGCCTGAACAAAGGTAATGTGACTAGCGACCGACGGATCAGATGAACCGGTGAGCCCTGACTGGCCTTTCTTTGCCTTGCCTCAGCGAAAGAACACTGGTTGCCCTTGAATTGAATTTCTGACCTAACAAAGTCTATCAACACTAGTCCAATGTACCCCGGGGATATCGGAGCCTTCTGAAGCTATAGTTCCAGGACTACCGCTAGCAAAAGAGAAAACAGACAGCATCTCAGCACAATTTCACTGGAACGGATTTGAGAATACTAGGATGACTGTACTCAATACTGATCACTGTTTCCCAAATATCTGCCTGTAAACTGATACCCTCGGTAAAACTGATTCCCCAAATACTGATGCTGATGCCCACAGGCCTGATACCCAGACTTGCAAACTGATACACACAACCTATAGAGACACACTCTGACAGCACATAGCAAGCAAGTAAGAGCCAAAACACCCCTATGTTGGGGTAGGGTTTCCCTGTCCTATTTTGTCAAGAGCTAGGGTTTCACTACGCACGCAGCGGTTTCAAACAACCTATAATCAGGTAAGCAGCCTGTCCTAACTTGGAATGGTCACTATGGATTCCGAATATGCACTAGGTCGAATGGTCAAAAAAGGGTGCCCCGGTAAAAATCGGGGTTTGTGTTCCCATACTGTCAGAGCCCATAACCGGTCAGCCTTATGGTCATGCCTTGACAAGACAAGCCTCCAGCAAACCGTTCAGGAATGGCAGATGGCAAACACGGTGTCCTAGGCGCACCAATGCACATGCAATGCAAAGAGACACATAAATGAAATCAAAACTGGATATCACGAGTTCGAGTCAAGCTCTCTAAATCCCCAGCAGAGTCGCCAGAAACTGTAACAAGTCTGCGTGGGACCCCGTGTGACAGTTCGAACTCGATTTGTTGTCACGGTTCTTAATCTGAACCAAAGAGTCCAAATCCGGCAAATCGTTTTGAGAAACAGATTTTTTGAAAAGAAGTTCCAAACATGGACTGCTTTGCCAGATACAGAGTCGCCACCTAAATATTTTTTAATGGGGAAATTTAGGAAACCCTGACTCGGTGCCGAAGGCCACATGTCCGTCATCACCGGAGTTGTCTCGGCTCGGGAGCTAGGGTACAATTGGGGAAGGTCAGCTATGAGCACCCCCTCTCGCCCGATCCGAAGATCGGCCTCTACTAACCGTGATATCTAGTTTTGAAAACTTTATGTGCTCTTATTCCGGTTATTAGCCTAGAATTACTATGTTATGCGCACAGCAAACAAGTATAGACTAGATTGCCTAATTTGGAAATAAGCATTGCATATCCGTTTGTTTTTGAAAAACGCTTTGGAATTTGCTACTCGCAAGTAGGCTAAAACACGGATTTCAACGAGTTTTCCAACTCAAACAATCCAACCTTCACCCACAGGCATTCAAACAGTTTATCTCACATAAGCATCTAGTCACATGGTAAGCATGTTGTCATGATAGCATTCACACTCATGCAAGATGCTAAAGCGAAAATACTTACATCGTACTCCGTGCCAAAACAATAAACTAGTTAGCAAACATGCATGTCCTAGCTCATGTTAATTTGCCTAATGCAACACACACAGGATGCAATCGAAGTAGGCTCGACTAACCTAAGCATGGCATGTGAAATGCGGTCAATTGATGCACGTATTCAATTTGGAATTGAAGTTCGAATGCAGTTAGCATGATGTACCGAGCCCGGTGCATGCAATACGGATGCATGAATGCACACATGCATAGCATAAGGTATGCTAATTCGAAAAAATGCCCTAATCTACCATTATAAGCAGGTAAATAAAAGGGAAGAAAGACGTGAGGTTGGAAGACATACACACACTCACGCACACTTATTACATAACCGTCCTCACTCGGAGGGACCAAATAAATATTACATTCCGAATGATAAGCAAATAAAATTAATACAGAATTTCTAATTTACATAGCAGAATGAATGTAAACGAAAGGGAAGGTGGCCACAGCCCCCCGCCTCGGGATGCGCAAATGATGCATGCTCGAATCCGTCTCGTCCAGAAAGCCCGCACACTACCATTGCTGCCTCTGTTTTACTGCCTTGCTTTTCTGAAAAATGCCAAAATTCTGGGACAGGTTCCTTGCACACTGCAGAATACCACCGGCTGGGGGAAATTCCCACCGGCAGTGTATAATTCCCATCGGCTGCTGATTTAGTCACCGACAATTCACCAACGGCCGGTCGGCAATGTATTATGCCGGCCGGCAGAAATTTCCTGCAGGAGACAGTTTTGACAGCAACAGAGGACAGACAGCATATGGCATGGAATTTCAAGCACATGTATGCATGGACACACTCCCTATCATGTAATGGACTCAAGGGAGCATGGCCCTCGACCCTCGGGCCACCAATCACGCATTTCGATGCATGATGGCCAAAGAGTCAAGTATGCATTTCAATGTCAAATGCAATGCACACAAAACATACAAGGGACCCAACCTCAATCATGGTTGGTCAAGAGGCGAGGCAATGCACAACAATGCACATGCGACCTAAGCATGCAAGCAAACATACAAACATGCAATATAACTACATGGCACACACAATGCTAACAACATAACATGCACAACGCATTGAAACATGGCATACACAATGCAAGATGGACTTACACCAATGTGAGAGGACCTCAGTCACACCCACATCAGTGGCCATTAGATGAAAACAAGACAACTCGAAATGCGTGCACGCGTGCACGCAAACCGAGGACTGACCCTCAGGCATCGAAATGCCACTCTAATGAGACATGGCAAAGACATGGAATATGATATGTAAACATGTAAAAATCAGTAGCAAAATGAGGGGCAAAACAGCCCCGAAACAAGGCGAAATGATACCCGATGCATGGAATTTCTCCTGAAATGCAAAACTAGGTACATGAAATGGCTTACAGCTATACAAAGCATACATAATTGGTACATGGAATGAAAATACAGAAGCAAGGCAGCCCCAAAATAAGTATTTTTACAGTTCAAAGCATGGCCAAACAGTAAGCACAAGTGGGACTAAATTATCATACAAAAATGGCTCCGCAAGGGAGGCAATGAAGCAAGTGGTAGATTCAAAGCCCAAACAGAAAAAGACTCCTCTACTACACTGAAGAGGGACCAAAAATATGACTACTTACAGTTTATGGAAACCCCCAAAACAATATACTAGTATGCTCAAAATGCCATGCAAGGTAGGGCCCAAAAGAGGTCAAAACACAAAGTATACAAAACATTCATCAAACAGACAAAGACCCTTAATGAAACATGACAAGGGGGTCAAAATATGGCCACTCTCAGTTCGGACCAAGGTCCAAAAATAGAAGCTCAATAGGCTAATAAATCATGCAAAAATGGGGATCAAAGAGGGGGATAATGACAAGTGGCACATGGAGGTCCCAAACAGTGATGAGCCCTTCTTCAATGTTGAAGAAGGGCTCAAAATAAGCCTATCTACAGTTTAAATCATGCTCTGAAACAGATTACACATAGGCCAAAAATGCTATGCAAGATTATGGCAATACAAAGGGGTAATGAAGCAAGTGCAAAATGGGGGTCCCAAACAGGGTAAGACCCTTAATGAAAGATGAAATAGAGCTGAAAAGAATGCCACTTTCAGTTTTGGTCGGAGCTCAAAACAGCAAGCATGTATGGCTAAGAAATGATACAAGAATAAGCTCAAAAGAGTGGGAATGGTACTCACCCTTGAAGACCAAACTTTGGTTGCTTCTTGGCTTGAGAAGTGATGCCTCCTAGCTACTGGAAAGCTCCCCAAGCTGCTGGAAATGGAGTAGTGGTGGTGATGCTAGGTAGTGATGAAGGAATGGTGCAAGGAACTTGGATGCTTGAGCTTGAAAGAGAGAGATGGAGGGAGATATGGAGAGAGGGTGTATATATATCAGATATATGTGCCCTAGGTCTGGTTTTTGCTGAACCAAAACAATGGAGAAGGAGGCTTTCTTTTATAGAGCAAGGAAATGGCATAAAGCTTCTCAAAGAAGCTATACAAAAGGGTCAAAGGAACCAAGCTTCTAAGAGAAGCTAATGCAAAGGTGCAAGCTTCTTAAGGAAGCCAAGACAAGGGGTCAAAGCTTCCTCAAGAAGCTTTGAGCAAAGGGTGCAAAAAAGAGGGTCAAAAGGGGTGCAAAGGGTGCAAAACAGCCACACACGTGCATGGGGAGCAGAGTCTGTGCATTCCAGCTGGCACAGCTGGCATCCATTCAATCTGTAGAATACTCCGGAAGGTCGTCGGCTAGCAAAATTAGTCGGTCGGCTACTTTAACTAGCCGGTCGGCAATCTATTTGCCGGTCGGCCATCTATTTGGTCGGTCGGCAAAATGTTTGGCCGGCCGGCAGGAAAAATCTTCTCTGCAGGTCCAACTTCAAACGGGCATAACTTCTTCATATGAACTCCTTTTCAGGTCAATATTGTGTCAAAATTGAAGCCCCGGAAGTAAGATTTCCAATGGCACCAGCCTTGCATCAAAATTCCAACTGTGAAAAAAGTTATGCTTGTTTTAGTGAAGGCTGTTCAGTTTCGGTCCAACCAGGATGATGCCCAACTTCAACCAATCACATCTCCGCCCTCCGGACTTGGCTTTAAGAGATTTTTGAGTGAAAAATGAAGCCCCGGAAGTAAGATTTCCGACGGTGGTGGCCCCATAGCTAAAATTCAAGTGTATAGACAGATAAGCCCGATTCAGCGAGGGCTGCTCGACTCGTTTCTGCCCGGATTCATGCCGAACTTCTCCCAAACTAGGTTTCTCCCCTCCTTTCCTCTCTTCTTCAACTCCAAACCCCTAAACAAAGTGTTTTGAAAGATTTTTCAAAGATTTCATCTCTCTTTCATTCATTTCCACTTCGTCCCTGCTCGGTTTACCGAAAAGCGTAACGTTTGACAAAAATGCGAGCCTCGGAACATCGCAGAAACTTTATTTCAAAAATGTTTTGAAAGAGAGGGTTTTAAGGTCTAAAAACCATTCAAAATAGTTTTGATCCAAAAGGGGTGTGAAGTTGGGATTTGGCTCTCTCCTTGCCGAAGAGATTGAACCTTTGCCCTGCACATCTTTTACCACCAAGTAAACCATCAGTAACGCCCAAGTCTTGAGGGCGGTCAAAAATGGGGTGTCTACAATGCTCTACCCATCTCCAAGCTGGCTGAAAGCAGCAAATCTCAACCTTCCGCTGGGAAGAGGCGTGCAGAATCCCAGCCATCACAATCTACTCAACCCAAGAAGCCGAGGTCATCATCTGCGATGACCTCGGGGTCCAAAAAATCTGATGTTCCTTGGGCTCCCCAGATTACTCTGGAAGATAGGCCCATAATGACCAACGAAAGCGCCGATGACATAAATGTTGGCGTTGCCCTTACTACGGCGCTGCTCCTTCCTGGTGATTCGGAGCGAAATGCCGGGTATAGTGAATATGAGAACTATGCCCTAATGCTCCAGCATTCTATTCAAGTAAGTGTTCCTGCTTGGTACTTTTTCTTCCATTCTGTTTTGTACTTAAAAATATTTGTAACACTTCTGTTTTCTTTCAGGCCATCCAACATGCCCATTCATTTTCAATGCAATCTTTCCAGAATCGTGAGCAGTTGGTCGACCTGAGGAGGGAGTTTTCTGCCCTCAAAAAGGAGAACAAAACTCTTCTTTCAAAAATGAAAAAGCTGGAAGACCAGGCTGAGGCTGCCATCAAAGCCCAGACCTTAGCCGAGGAAAAGGCCGAATCTGCTGAGGCCATCAAGACAGTTGCTGAATCCCAAAAGAAAGAGGCCGAGGCGAGAGCGGCCCAGGTCGAGAAGGAACTTCAGGAAGCCTGGACCACAAAGGAAGCGGAAATCAAAGAGGTTGATTAGAAGGCATATGCTCAGGGCGTGGCCGACGTCACTGAGGATTACAAGCTTCAAGTCAGGCAGGCATGCAACAGGGGATTTTCCCTTGGTTGGATGTCCCTGATAAAAAAACTTGATCTCCCTGTTGACTCGCCTTTCCGCAATGCCGATGCTATTCCTCTCCCATTTCCTCCTCTTCCACCTCCAAGTCAGGCCGAAGAAGAATCTGAGTCTGAGGAGGAAAAAAACAATGAAGATGAGGCCTTGGTGAGGAAATCCAAGGATGCTGCTGAGGCCAAGTCCCTTCTTCCAACTAAGCAAGTCATGGACTTAACTTTGGATGAAGAGGGTGGTGAGGTTGGGGAGGCGCCCAAGGAAGCTGTTATAGGGCAATTATCATCCGACCTTCTCCTAGCTGAAAGAAGTCTTGACAAAACGCTTGTAGAGATTGATGCCGAGCTGGCTGCAGAGAAGGCTGCCGAAGTAGTTCCCCAGCAATCTGCCGAGGTCCAGACCCAAATCGCCCTTGAAACTGAAGATTCATAACTTTGGATGTCTTCCATACTCTTTTTGTTTAATAAGCTTTTCTGTATTTCTGGTTTTGAAACAATGTAAGCTCTTCTTAGTTAGCTGGTGTATCTTCTGCTTCTGTTGAATACAACTTTATTTCTGGTTGGCCGTAGTGCCTTCTTTGTATATAATTGCAACTATTTTTGTCTGAACGCTTTAATCTTTAATTTCTCTTAATTGCGTCTGTATGATTCTGTACTTGGAATGTTTTGCATGCCTTTCTATTTTGCCTCCTTTGTACAATCTTCTCGGGGTTACGTACCTCGGGTACAATAACGTTTTACTTCGGCAGGATACAGACCTGCAAACTCTTCATAAATTCCAACAAGTGTTTAACATATACTATTCAATGTTAACTTTGCAAGCTTCTTCTCAAGTTTCAACAAGTATTTAAACAGTGATCTCGATCTAACCTACTTGTAAATTGCTACAAATTTCAACAAGTGTTACCATATACTGTAAAATTTGTAAATAACAATGATCAACTTGTAAATTGCTACAAATTTCAACAAATGTTTAAACAATATACTTAGCTTTTACCTCGACCTGTAAATTGCTGTAAATTTCAACAGATGATCATATGTCGGCTTAACATTATCTTGTAAATTGCTCTAAATTTCAACAAGTGTTAAGCATCTTCTTTTGGTTGGATCAACCCTTAGATTGCTATAGGTGTGCAGACTATAACCTCGGCTTTACTTTGACTTGTAAATTGCTACAAATTTCAACAAGTAAAGATGTGGAATCAGCTTAATTCCAACTTGTAAATTACTATAAATTTTAACAGGTGGATTAAGGAATAATCTCGGCTTAACTCCAACTTGTAAATTGCTACAAATTTCAACAAGTGAAGATAAGGAATCAGCTTAATTCCAACTTGTAAATTGCTACAAATTTTAACAAGTGAATTAAGGAATAATCTCGGCTTAACTCCAACTTGTAAATTGCTACAAATTTCAACAAGTGAAGATAAGGAATCAGCTTAATTCCAACTTGTAAATTGCTACAAATTTCAACAAGTGAAGATAAGGAATCAGCTTAATTCCAACTTGTAAATTGCTACAAATTTCAACAAGTGAATTAAGGAATAATCTCGGCTTAACTCCAACTTGTAAATTGCTATAAATTTCAATAAGCGAAGATAAGGAATCAGCTTAATTCCAACTTGTAAATTGCTACAAATTTCAACAAGTGAATTAAGTGTTTCTGTCTTCTCTCTGCCCCCAATGTGAACCTGAGTTTTTCTTGGGTTCTCATTATTCATGTCTTAAAAACACCAATATGTAACATATATCAAATATATGTGTTTCAAGAAAAGGGAAAAGATTTTATTGATGACATCGGTCAAAAAATACTGCACATCTAATGATAGAAGAATTTCAAATTACAAGTGTTCCAAGGTCTTGGCAGTGCTTTGCCCTCGTTATCTTCTAGCCGATAAGCTCCATTGCCTAATACCGAAGTAATTCTATAGGGGCCTTTCCAGTTTGGGACAAGCTTGCCCTTTCTGGGATCTTTCTTGTTGCCGACGACTTTTCTTAAAACTAGGTCACCGACTTGAAAATCTCTTGGATTGACCTTCTTGTTGTAAGTTCTAGCGAGCTGTTGCTGGTATACTGCGAGCTGAATTGCAGCTTTCTCTCTTCGTTCTTCCAAAAGATCCAGATCTCGGGCTAAGAGTGTGTCATTGGTGCCATTCTCTACTCTCTGGGTTCTGATCCCTGGGATGCCGATTTCCAATGGGATGACTGCTTCTGTGCCATAAGCCATGGCAAAAGGGGATTCCCCTGTTGATCTTCTCGGCGTAGTCCGATATGCCCAAAGAACGTTGGGCAACTCGTCTACCCACTTTCCTTTTGCTGCTTGCAGCCTCTTCTTTATTCCATCCAAAATTACTTTGTTGGATGCTTCTGCTTGCCCATTGCTTTGGGGAAAACTTGGTGTTGAAAAGTAATTCTTGATCTTGAATTTTGGCACAGAAGTTCTTGATGAGTTTGCTGTCAAACTGTGTTCCGTTGTCGGCAACTATTGCTCTGGGAATCCCAAATCTGGTGATGATGTTTCTCCATATAAAGTTCTTGACGTCCACATCTCGGATTTTGGCAAGAGGTTCTGCCTCTATCCACTTTGTAAAGTAATCTGTTGCTACCAGCAAGTATTTTCTCTGTCCAGTTGCCTGGGGAAGTTTCCCAACAAGATCCATGCCCCATTGGGCAAACGGCCAAGGGCTGGATACTGGGTTCAGATCAGCAGTTGGCTGATGTATCAAAGGTGCAAACCTTTGGCATTGTTCACACTTCTTTACGTAAGCTTCAGCATCCTTTTGCATATAGGGCCACCAATACCCCTGGGTAATGGCCCTGTGGGCTAATGATCTGCCCCCAGCATGGCTTCCATAAATTCCTTCATGAATTTCATATAGGAAATCTTCAACCTGCAAAGGGTGTACGCACCTTAAAAGGGGTCCAGTGAAGGACCTTTTGTAAAGATGTCCATCTTCTGTCAGACTGAATCTTGCAAATTTTAATCTGACTTTGTGCGCCTCCTTACGATCTTCTAGCAGCTTTCCTTCTTTTAGAAATGCAACAATTGCATCCATCCGGCTTGGCCCCATGTCCACATACATTGCTTGCTGCCCTGTGTTCTCTGGTTCTACGCTCGGGCCCGACATATAGTCGATCATAATTATCCTTGTTTTTCCAGTCTGGATTGAACTTGCCAGGTTAGCCAACGCGTCGGCGTGGGTGTTGTCATCTTGGCTAACTTGGAGTAGTCGGCAATTCTGAAATAGACCTGTCAATCTGATGACTTCTTTTGCATATGCCGACATCCTTTCGTCCCTGGCTGCAAATTCACCCGTTGACTGGTTAACAATAAGTTGTGAATCACAAAAAACTATTACCTCATCTGCTTCTGCTACTGCTGCCAGTTTTAGCCCTGCAATCAGTGCTTCGTATTCCGCTTCATTGTTTGAGGCCTTGAACCCCAAGCGGATGGACTATTCTATTATTTCTCCATCTGGAGATATCAGCAGTACTCCTGCCCCTGCTCCTTGCCGGTTCGAACTTCCATCGACGAATAGTCTGAATGAGTTGCCGATGTAGATGTTGCAGGGTCTGAGCTTTTCCTTCCTTTGCTCTTTTGCCTTTGGCTGGGATTCTCCTTGCTTGCTGGGGCAATGCTCACCCTGCCTCAATGGAGCCCGATGTTTGATGGTTTCGGGGGTGAATTCTGCCACGAAGTCGGCCAAAACTTGGCCTTTAACTGTTGTTCTTGGCCTGAACTCCAGGTCATACTGACCTAGGGCTACGGCCCATCTTGCTATCCTTCCTGTTAAGTCTCCTTGCTGCAACAAGGACTTTAGTGGATGCTCTGTTAAGACCACAATCTTGTGCGCCTGAAAGTAATGGTTCAACTTCTTTGAAGCCATTACTAGGGCTAGCATTAATTTCTCCAGTGGTAGATACCTTGTTTCTGCATTGGCCAAGGTTATACTTACATAATAAACAGCCTTTTGCTCCCATTTTTCTTCTCGGATTAGTACTGCACTGACTGCGTGTTCTGAAACTGCCAAGTACAAAAACAGTTCTTCCCCTGGTTCTGGATTGGAAAGAACCGGAGTTGTGGTCAAGTACTTTTTTAGGTCGATCAAAGCGGCTTCGCATTCTTCTATCCATAGAAAGTCTGCGGCTTTTTTCACCAAGTTGAAGAAGGGTCTGCATTTATCTGAGCTTCTGCTGATGAATCTGTTTAGGGCTGCGGCCCTTCCAGTAAGCATCTGAATTTGTTTTGCCGACGTTGGACTCTTTAGCTCTATGATAGCCTTTATTTGGTCTGGGCTGGCCTCAATGCCCTTTCTTGTTACTAGATACCCTAAAAACTTACCTGATCCAACTCCAAACGCGCACTTTGATGCGTTGAGTTGGAGCCGGTATGTTTTAAGTATATCAAAGACTTCTTTTAGGTCAGCAAGATGACCCTTAGATTCCTTGGTCTTCACGACCATGTCATCGATGTAGACTTCTATTGTTTTGCCAATGAGGTGCTTGAACATCTTTGTTACCAACCTTTGGTAAGTTGCTCCTGCGTTTTTTAACCCAAAAGGCATTACCTTGTAACAGTACAAGCCTTTAGGGGTGATGAACGCGGTCTTCTCTTCGTCTGGAGGGTACATGGCAATCTGGTGGTACCCTCTGTCTGCATCCAAAAAACTCATCCTTTCGTGCCCTGAAGTTGCATCTACTAGCTGGTCAATCTTGGGCAGGGGAAAGCTGTCTTTGGGGCAGGCTTTGTTAAGGCTGGTAAAGTCTATACAGACCCTCCATCTGCCGTTCTTCTTTTTCACTGCTACTGTGTTGGACAGCCATGTCGGGTAGTGAACTTCTCGGATGGCCTTGGCCTCCAGAAGTTTGTCTACTTCTTCTTCTACTGCTTCGACGTGCATCAACATCGGTCTTCTGGCTCGTTGAATCACAGGTTTTGCCGACCTGTCGACATTCAGTCTATGGCAGGTGACCTCGGGGTCAATGCCAGGCATTTCATAAGGTGTCCAGGCGAACACCTCAATGTTGGTTCTCAAAAAATCTTCCAGTTCTCTTTCCTCTTCTTCGGCTAAGCCTGAACCGAGAAGAAAGAAGCGTTCTTCGTCGCCCTCCTGGACAAGGATTTTCTTTAGTGTTTCTTCACTCTTTTCGGTTGGCTCCTTGCCGACATCATCTAGGACCTCCATGTCCTCGTCTTCAATCTCTGCTTCTTTTGGCTCTTGAATACTGCAAGTAGACTTCGTTGCTGCAATGGAGCAACTTTTTGCTTGCAGTTGATCTCCTCTGACTTCTTCAATCCCATGCTCTATGGGGAACTGTAGCAGTTGATGCAGTGTTGAGGGAACTGCCCCCATTGCATACAACCATGGTCTTCCCAAGATGATGTTATATGGCGAGGGTGTGTCAATCACCATAAATTCTGTCTTGATCTTCTTAGTACCAGCTTGTACTTCTACGCTTGCTGCGCCCAGTGGCCATGTCGGCGTTCTATTGAAGCCGACCATTGGGTTGCTAGATTGTTCCAGGTCATCAGGATGAAGGCCCAGCTCCTTGTAACATCTGACGTACATGATGTCACAAGAGCTGCCTTGATCTATCAGGATGCGTTTTACTTGGCATTCCCCAACCTGGAGGGATACTACCAAGGCATCATTATGCGGATGCTGGACTATCTCTAGGTCGGCTTCAGAAAAGGTTATCATCGGTCCTTGGCATTCTTCAAGCCGAGGTCTTTTGTGTCTGACCTGGTTCACGTGCTGCAGGTGTTTTACTCTTTGGGTTTCTCCCCGAATGTCGTTTTCGTTCACTTTTGAGTGAATGACATTAACCACCCGTGGTCCTCCTGCCTGTGGTTGTTGTGCTGGGGGAGGCGGAGCTGCAGGTGCTTGAGGCAATCTTGCCTGCTCTTCTCTTGCCCTGGCCTCATCAATAAGGTCTCTCAGATGACCTTGCCTTACCAAATCTTCTAAGTGTGCTTTTAGGGCTCTGCAACCCTGAGTTGGGTGCCGTTCTTTATTGTGGTAAGCACAACGCCTACCAACGTTTCTTCCCATGAATTCCCCTGGTGCACTTGCTGGAGTCCTGAAATAGGGTTGGTTTCGTATTTGATCCAAGATTTTATGGATAGGGATTTGGAATACCGTTGTCACCGCCTGTTTACCCTTCAATTCTGTTTCTTGTTTGGTCGGTCCGTTGTTACCTCGGCCTCGTTTCGGCGAGCCGTTTCCTTTCTCCTGCTTTATCTCTTTGTTTCCAGATGTATCTTCCTCGGCTCTGGCGTACTTCTCAATTCTTGCCATGAGCTCTTCCATGCTTTTTGGTAGTGTTTTTGCCAAAGACTTTCGTAGTGGGCAGTCATCTTTCAAGCTATTCTTGAAAGATACGACCGCCACTTCTTGGTTGCATTCGGGTATTCGATTGAACACCTCGTAGTATCTCTTCGCGTAGGCCCTAAGGCCTTCTTCCTTGGTGATTCTTAAAGCCATCAGGGCGTCGACCCTCAAGGGTTGTAGTTTGTTCGTTACAAACCTGGCCACAAACATCTCGGCCAGGCCTTCCCATCTCTTCACGCTTCCCTTTGGTAGCTTATGGAGCCAATCTGATGCAATTTCCCTAAAGGATGAGGGAAATACTTTGCAGAGCAACGGCGCGTTCCCACTGTATAACGCCATTGAGTTCAGGTATAGTCCAACATGAAAGTTGGGGTCTGACTTACCATCATAAATTTGGAACCTTGGCATACTGAATCTCTTTGGCGCTTCAAATTTGTCTAGTTCCACCAAAAATGGTGTCCTCGGCTTAATTGGGGAAGTTACCTCGGCTTCAACATTCTGTTGCCTCCTCTTGAGGTAATCTCTTAAGTCTTCTTTACTCCTTCCTGGAGCTTGGCTATCTTTTGATTTCAATTTCTTCGGCACGCTGCTTTCGGCCTCATGGTGGGGTCGTTTTGATCTCTCTCCATGTGTTGTGTCAAAGCAAAGTGTCTGCCTTTGAACATGGCGATGTTCTTTAGGCTCTGGATCCTTCGCGTGATACGTCCTATGGGACTCTTCTTGTCTCGGCTCTTCTCGTCCGCCTTCCCTGGAAGGTCGGTGAGAGTGCCTTCCGCTCTTGCTGTGCTGAAGGACTTCGGGGATTGTTGTTCTTCCTCCATTTTGGGCATTGGTTGCTGGCATCGGTGTGTCCTGCAGCGGGTATGGTGGTTGCATGACATTATTTTGCATCATGAAGTTGACGACCGACTGTAGGTCCGCCAACTTGTTTGCCAAGTCTTTTACTTCTTCATCCCTCCATAGGCACCTATCCCTCCATACCTGAAGGTTATCTTCGTTATAGTACTGGCCTTGGTCTGTCTTCTTTGAAGTGTTGCCCTCCTGGCCGACGTCTTTCTCGACGTGGCCTTGGTCATGAATTTCTGCATTATGGTTGTCTCATTCAATATCAAGGTCAATTGGTCTGCCACTCCCAGCAGGAGTGTTGCCCCCAGTGTTTTCCCTCTGTCCGTTACTGGCCATCTATTCCTCTGAGATTCCCACGGACGGTGCCAAATTGTGTGGGTGATTTTCCGACCACACTGCCCGCTTAGTAATCAGCTGGAGAGCACCGGCAGAATAGATGGCTTCAGCAAACCTGTAACAGAAAGAAAATGCTCCGGCGGTGGCTCTTCCACCCAGGGGCACTCCGACGATCAAGTCAGTATATCTCTCAAAGATAATCAAGTGCTAAACTCACAAGCTTGAGTATAAAACTGTGTACCTTAGACCCACGGGGGTGCCTCTCTTTTATAGTTTACTCAATCCAAGTCCTACTAGAAGCCTGACTTCTATGAACTCCAATTTAGTACTTACTTTAGATTCCTCAAGAGATAAAGATAAACTCCCTAAGAGCTTTATCCTTATCTTAGCAAAGTCTTCTTTTTACTCTAGGACTCTTGTCCCTTATCCGCTTATCTCGGATTCTGATATCTTCGGAGAGAACCTCGGCATTGTCAAGATAACCTCGACATAACTACCATGACACGTGGCACGTCGGCTGACACGTCGGCGTTACCATGCCACATGCTGGTATTCAGAAAATACATCCCACACTAAGTATGAAAAAATATTATATATTTTTTATTGCACAAACTTTTATGCAGTATATATATTTTGGGAAGATGATTATAATTAGTTTTTTGGTAAAAAACTGCTTATAAGCAGCTTATAAGTAACTTTTTTGTGAGAAAGGAAGTGTGTTATAATCTGGGAAGCGGATTATAATCCACTTCTCAAAATGGCCCACAATTTATTTAAACTTCATCATACAGGCCTTAGAAAATATATTAACAAAATTTAATTATTTATTGGTTAAGACTTTAATAAGCCTCCGTTTAGAAAGTGGGTTGGCGTTTTGGCTTTTTGATTTTTTTGATTATTTTAGCATGGGCTAAAAAATTTGGTTTGGAAATGACTTTTTAATTTTTGATTTTTTTAACTTTTTTTTGTAAAAAAAAAATATAATAATTATAAATTAAATATGATATTTTATTTATTATGATTAAAATAATTTATTTTATTTTTTATGATTATTTTAACTCTAAAATCACTTGCCACCTAAGTATCTTCTTGATGTATCACTTACCTTGCCTTTTTCTTGGGTACGCAATCACTTACCTAGTCTGTTGTGTATAATTGCATGCTTCCATCAAAGTCATGATTAGATGCGTAAAGTGGAGGTAATAGAACATACACAAACAACAAGATCTTCATCCTTTTTACATTTTTAAAATATTTAATTCCTCTCGTACCCAAGTTAATTGTTTTCTATCAAGACAACAAAATTTGTAATTCTATGGTTGTTTTCGGTAACGTTTACGTTTTTAATTTATATTTATAAAAATTTTATAAATTAATTTTTATTTATTTTTAGAAAAATGTAGACTACAAACACGTTTAGTAATTGATAAAATGTTTTAAAAAATTTAAAAATATAAAAAGAGTGAAAAATGACAAGTGGTGGCAAGTGACGGCGGAAGACGGTGGTGGAAAGTGGTGACAGTAGGTGGTGGTTAGCTGGTGGTGGTGGGGGTGGTGGAGGGTGGTGGGGGGTGGGTGGGTGACGGTGGCGGGTGGTGGGTGTGTAAAGCCCCTGAAAAATGTACTTTCTTTAAAAACCCTTACATTTGAATTATTTTCTTAAAGTCCCTTAGTTTCTTAAATTATTTCGAATCTTGCCAGTTAGCATTTTTAATTTTTATCGGAACAAGAATATCCTAGCCAGATTAGATTCTCTAACCTAATTTAATTTAATTCTACATGAGTAAGGTCCCAATACATGTATTTAACTCCAAGCCCTCACTCTTTTATTTAAATTCAAAACTTACCCAAAAGCTAGTACCTTGTACCTAGTTATCTTGAAGTACCATCAATCTTGTAAGATATATATATATATATATATATGTATACACCTTGTAGAATGTGCCCTAGGACAAAAAATAATTAAAATAATAACCCATCACACTTCCCCAAGGCTCATGATTATAAAATTCTAGAAAACAATGCTAGTTGCTTTTCAACTAAGAGCCAACTAGATGATGCCTAATCCTATGATTTAACACCTTAATCACTCCTATCCCTTTTGATTCCAAGCAAAATTCTAAACTTTCCATCCATTTCCAACTAGTGAGCCTTTATGTCTTTTTACACCAATTTGCCTATAAATACCACCATCCCCTAGCTTGGCAAGCACAAACAACACACTCACACACACATTTGGCCTAGAGGAGAGCAAGAGAGAAGTTTTGAGAGGGAGAGGAAGGAAGAGGAGAAGTCATATTGTTCAAGCCTAGCAAGCAAGCCACCAACACAACCTTCTCTTTCATTTTCCTTTTTTAATACATATTCCTAAGAGTTCTAAATAATGTTTTCAGATCTGTTGTTACTGAGTTCTTATGTTAAAAAAGATAAGGGTTGAGTATTGATTCCATCTCTCTTGTATTTCCTCCATTTTGGCACAAAACAATCTCTTTTTATACCAATCTCTCAACTTTCCAAGGCCACTCTTTCAAGAAAATTTTCTGAGTTAAATATATGTTAGTTAGCATGTTTTCTTCACAAAAGAAACAAAAACTCTCCCTTGGTGGAACCCTTTTCTCATAAATCTTCATGTTTGGACATAGTACCTTAAAATCTGTTTTTTTCAGCCCACTTCCAGAAATTCTAGGAAAATGTAAAAAATTATTCTGGACCTCTATTTTATGTCAAAACCTTCCTTAAGGTGTTAGCTTTCAACTAACATTGATTTTATCGAAAAACATTAAGCGGTTTGCAAGAAAATCAATTTTTCATAACGGTCGACGGATCTGGATAGAATCTGGACAGCGCTGTCATATTTTCTAAATAACTTAGAATCTGGAAAGGCAATCCCATTTCCGAAAAATGTTCTAGAAACTAGATCAAATTCCCTACGAACCATAGGATGACCAGGTCCGGTGAAGGATCTAAAATAGACCTTTCATTTTAATCTTTATGTGATACTAAATCTGAAAATTTTATTATGTGTGGATGTTTTATACCCTTGAGTTCATGAGATTGCTTATTAGCTTATGATCATATCTTGGCATGATATTATATGTGTTGTGGTTATGTTATTTACCTTTCTCATCTTAAGAATGCATGCTTATATGGATATTATTGTCTTATAAGTTGGACTAACCTTGATTTTAAAATATTTAATTCAACGGGAAACCTAATTGGGTGGGTATTGGGTTTTAGAGCACTTGAGTAATGAAAAAATGATAATATGTGACATATGGATTGTTGGGATGCGTTCCCTATTTGAAGGTTAAAGTCTTGCACAAGCAATTGTCGCGTAAACCCTGGAATGGAACGGACGTATTCGAACTCTTTGCGATGGTTTGATTGGTGAGATAAGGTTGGGTCTGGATGGGACATTCAGGAAGATAAAACTTTTTTTGGAAGGATGAGGTTGGATTCAGGAGATAAAACCTTTTTCTTTTCGCTGTCCCTTTTGAGGCCCTACGGTTGGCACTATGCGGTATATAACCGTTGGTAGGCATCCGAGGTTAGTTCTGCAACAAAGCAGCAAAAGGGGGAGTTCCGAATAGTCCGGTGTCCAATTCTTGTGGTTGGGAGGATGAAATCTCTTTGGGGGATTTTTAGAACACTAACCACTAACATTATAACCTTGTTATTTATCTGGATGACATGCTCCTTTCCTCTATTATTGAAATTGCTGTTATTGACTTGAATATCATGCTTCACTACTTGTTTGCCATAAATGTGATGGTGTATTGGATTGGGAAAAAGGGACGGGGTGTGTGTGTGTTTACTGGGCATTCAAAGCTCACGGCGTGTCATGCCAGGTGCCGAAGAGGAGTTAATAGCTGGAGACGACGAGCCTGAAACTTTCAAAGACTTTTGGCCATCTTAGGAAAGTTAGAAATCCCTTTTAATATTTTGTAAGGCTCATGTGAGGATTTAAATTTTCCTTTTGGGAAGTAATGTAATGGAACAAGCCTTTGGAATTAAGAATATTTGTGGTTGTTATGTACTTATATTCTATATAATTATATGTATAAACCTTATCGTTGCTTACGAGACCTTGTGTCAATACCTTTTAAGATCTGTCAAAAGGGTAGTGCGCTGCCTTAGAAAGCCGGACTTAGAAGGGAGGATAATTTGACTCCTCCGGCGATTTGGGATCTTACTTGGTTATTGACCATAGGACTCATTAGTGACTCTCCCTTGACTGCAATCAATAGTGTAGATTCGGGACGTCACAACTTGGTATCAGAGCCTAGGTTCAACCCTTACCCACACATTTCGACTTGCGATTAGAGATTTCCTTGCCTCAACTATGTTATATTATTACAACACTATTTACTCTATCAACTAAAAGACAAAAAAAAATTGCTTAACCGACCTTAGGACGTTTCTTCGGATTTCAGGCATGGCAGCGTCGGCTCGTTAAGCTGTACACTGGTGCTCTAGTTGGAATCGGGGAGCTGAAGAAAGCATCTGAATATAAGACCAATAGAGCCAAACTTTCATAATGAAGAAGGAGGACCTTGATCAATAAATCAAGACATGCGATTTGTTCAAAACTATTAAGAATAGCGACGGAATCGGTTGTTGAGTAGGACTATGTTAGGAAACATAGTATGAATTACTTAGATTAGAAGCATTTCACCTTAGAAATTCCCTTAACTAACCGCGTTAGCAAAACCCTAACCTGCACCTAACTGTACGTGGCAGATGGTGAACCACACACGAGCAAACAATTACACTGGTACCAGCGACAACACCAACTACAACAATGACGTCAATCTTAGCAGGAACGGCACAGCTGGGATCAATAATCACATTCCTACACCCACAACCAACCTACCCGGGAATATCAAAAATCGAATTTTGGAAGAATTAGGAAGGCTGAAGAACACACGTCAGAATGAGAGGACACATCTATTCTTCGAATTTCGCAAACAGAGACCGCCAATCTTCATAGGTGAGCCCGATCCTAAGATCACTGACAGTTGGATTTGACAAATTGAGAAGATGCTGGAGACAATGGGAATAGTCGAGCATACAGACAAGATCGCTCTGGCCGTTTACCAATTGGAAGGTGAGGCAGACCATTGGTGGACATTAATCAAGGAATCTAGGGATATCACGACTATGACTTGGGTGCAATTTAAAGAATCGTTTCTGAGGAAATACTTCCCACACTCTGTTAGACAGGAAAGAATTCGTGAGTTTCAATTGCTAGAGCAAGGCACGATGACGATGACCCAATACGTGGCGAAGTTTGAGGAATTAGCTCGTTATGCGACTCGATATGTAGCCGATGACGAAGAGAAAGCACGAAAATTTGAGTGGGGTCTAGACCCTATAATTAGAGGAAGGGTTTTGCCCTTGCGACTCCCTACTTTCGCAAATGTGGTGGACACGGCACTAGACGCAGAACGGGAGGTGGTAGATACCAAACGGATTTGGAGCTTGAAGAAAGAAAGTCAATCCCATGTGGGACCAGAAAGAAACAGTCGAAGACATGTAGTACCAAAATCGTACTCTAGGGCACCACCACAACAACAACTACTACAACAACAACCGCAACTACAGTACCAGAAGGAAAGCTTTCAAACAAGATCAACTTGGCCGATCTAGTGTTACTATTGTCAACAACTGGGGCACAAGAAGAATGAGTGTCCCCAACTCGTCCAGTCAGGAAATCAAGGAGAAGGTACGAAAGCAAATGCACAAGGGATTGATGAGCAGAAGACATGGAAGAACAAGCCAGGTCTAGCCAGTCAACAATACCAGAGGGAAGGAGGCAACAAGAGGCCTAGGCTCAATAATAATCAGAGGCCAACTGGTAGAATATTTGCACTACAAAGAGAAAAATAGGAAGACCTCACTAGGCAATACCGTGAGAGCAAAAAATACAACGCATATGAACCCGAGGAACTGCAGTACGAGCCTTGGTTAACCTAGAAAAAAATGTAACTAAGCAGTTAGAACTCTTTTGGAATGACTTTTTGTAATCTGAACGTAGGTGGTGTAAATTTCCTTTATTTAATCTAGTCTTAGAATTTGTGGGTACACATTTTATTCGTCGCAATCCTTCATATCTGCAATTTGTGTTAGGATGTAGGAATTATTTGCACAATTTTCGAGGCACCCCACTCCGATCTCATCTTAGAAATAGATTCGCTACTCGTACCTTAGCAATTATCAATAGTTACCAAAAGAAGGAGATGACTTACCCACCCAATGGAACGCTTTTATTGTTTAAGAGGGATATATTAGTTTCCATGATTCAACACAACAATTTGACAAACGCAATGGCATCAACAAATTACCAAGGGATTAATTCTTAGCAAGAGCATAGATCACCAAATCAGGAATTTGGCAATACAAGCCCTCACACTGGAGCAGCAACATCATTACCCATATAGTGAACAGTTCAAGAAGCACGGGGGGCTAGCTTATCTCTTTAGTCATTAATCAGGGAGGAATTCGATTCAAAACGCTATTATTAGAATAAGACCAATGGTGGCCTGACAAAGGAAGAAGAACTTGAGGGAAGAAGATGATCCGGCTAATTGCCTACAACAATTTGAGGCATGAAGAATGACAGAAATTTCAAGGACGAAATTATTTTAAGAGGGATAGGTTGTAAAGCCCCTGAAAAATGTACTTTCTTAAAAAACCCTTACATTTGAATTATTTCCTTAAAGCCCCTTAGTTTCTTAAATTATTTTGAATCTTGCCAGTTAGCATTTTTAATTTTTATCGGAACAAGAATATCCTAGCCAGATTAGGTTCCCTAACCTAATTTAATTTAATTCTACATGAGTAAGATCCCAATACATGTATTTAACTTCAAGCCCTCACTCTTTTATTTAAATTCAAAACTTACCCAAAAGCTAGTACCTTGTACCTTGAAGTACCATCAATCTTGTAAGATATATATATATATATATGTATTCACCTTGTAGAATGTGCCCTAGGACCAAAAATAATTAAAATAATAACCCATCGCACTTCCCCAAGGCTCATGCTTATAAAATTCTAGAAAACACAACCTAGTACCCTAGACCTAGGATACAATTCTCAATGCAAGTTACTTTTCAACTAAGAGCCAACTAGATGATGCCTAATCCTATGATTTAACACCTTAATCACTCCTATCCCTTTTGATTCCAAGCAAAACTCTAAACTTTCCATCCATTTCCAACTAGTGGGCCTTTATGTCTTTTTACACCAATTTGCCTATAAATACCACCATCCCCTAGCTTGGCAAGCACAAACAACACACTCACACACACATTTGGCCTAGAGGAGAGCAAGAGAGAAGTCTTGAGAGGGAGAGGAAAGAAGAGGAGAAGTCATCCTGTTCAAGCCTAGCAAGTAAGCCACCAACACAACCTTCTCTTTCATTTTCCTTTTTTAATACATATTCCTAAGAGTTCTAAATAATGTTTTCAGATCTGTTGTTACTGAGTTCTTATGTTAAAAATGCTAAGGGTTGAGTATTGATTCCATCTCTCTTGTATTTCCTCCATTTTGGCACAAAACCATCTCTTTTTATACCAATCTCTCAACTTTCCAAGGGCACTCTTTCAAGAAAATTTTCTGAGTTAAATATATGTTAGTTAGCATGTTTTCTTCACAAAATAAACAAAAACTCTCCCTTGGTGGAACCCTTTTCTCATAAATCTTCTTGTTTGGACATAGTACCTGAAAATCTGTTTTTTTCAGCCCACTTCCCGAAATTCTAGAAAAATGTACAAAATTATTCTGGACCTCTATTTTATGTCAAAACCTTCCTTAAGGTGTTAGCTTTCAACTAAAATTTGTTTCATCGAAAAATATTAAGCGGTTTGCAAGAAAATCAATTTTTCGTAACGGTCGACGGATCTGGACAGAATCTGGACAGCGCTGTCATATTTTCTAAATAACTTAGAATCTGGAAAAGCAATCCCATTTCCGAAAAATGTTCTAGAAACTAGATCAAATTCCCTATAAACCATAGGATGACCAAGTCCGGTGAAGGATCTAAAATAGACCTTTCATTTTAATCTTTATGTTATACTAAATCTGAAAATTTTATTATGTGTGAATGTTTTATACCCTTGAGTTCATGAGATTGCTTATTAGCTTATGATCATATCTTGGCATGATATTATATGTGTTGTGGTTATGTTATTTACCTTTCTCATCTTAAGAATGCATGCTTATATGGATATTATTGTCTTATAAGTTGGACTAACCTTGATTTTAAAATATTTAATTCAACGGGAAACCTAATTGGGTGGGTATTGGGTTTTAGAGCACTTGAGTAATGAAAAAATGATAATATGTGACATATGGATTGTTGGGATGCGTTCCCTATTTGAAGGTTAAAGTCTTGCACAAGCAATTATCGCGTAAACCCTGGAATGGAACGGACGTATTCGAACTCTTTGCGATGGTTTGATTGGTGAGATAAGGTTGGGTCCGGATGGGACATTCAGGAAGATAAAACTTTTTTTGGAAGGATGAGGTTGGATTCAGGAGATAAAACCTTTTTCTTTTCGCTGTCCCTTTTGAGGCCCTACGGTTGGCACTATGCGGTATATAACCGTTGGTAGGCATCCGAGGTTAGTTCTGCAACAAAGCAGCAAAAGGGGGAGTTCCGAATAGTCCGGTGTCCAATTCTTGTGGTTGGGAGGATGAAATCTCTTTGGGGGATTTTTAGAACACTAACCACTAACATTATAACCTTGTTATTTATCTGGATGACATGCTCCTTTCCTCTATTATTAAAATTGTTGTTATTGACTTGAATATCATGCTTCACTACTTGTTTTCCATAAATGTGATGGTGTATTGGATTGGGAAAAAGGAACGGGGTGTGTGTGTGTTTACTGGGCATTCAAAGCTCACGGCGTGTCATGCCAGGTGCCGAAGAGGAGTTAATAGCTGGAGACGACGAGCCTGAAACCTTCAAAGACTTTTGGCCATCTTAGGAAAGTTAGAAATCCCTTTTAATATTTTGTAAGGCTCATGTGAGGATTTAAATTTTCCTTTTGGGCAGTAATGTAATGGAACAAGCCTTTGGAATTAAGAATATTTGTGGTTGTTATGTACTTATATTCTATATAATTATATGTATGAACCTTATCGTTGCTTACGAGACCTTGTGTCAATACCTTTTAAGATCTGTCAAAAGGGTAGTGCGCTGCCTAAGAAAGCCGGACTTAGAAGGGAGGCTAATTTGACTCCTCCGGCGATTTGGGATCTTACTTGGTTATTGACCATAGGACTCATTGGTGACTCTCCCTTGACTGCAATCAATAGTGTAGATTCGGGGCGTCACAGGGTGGCAGGTGGGTTGCAGATGGCAGATGGTGGGTGGTAGCGAGTGGGTGGTGATGGTGGGTGGATGGGTAGGTGACGATGACGGGTGGTGGGTGGTAGCGAGTGGGTGATGGTGGTGGCGGCGGGTGGTGGGTGGTGGTGGCAGATATTTGGCGGATGGCGGTAGTAGTAGGTAGTGGCGGGTAGGTGGCGGGTGTTGGTAGTGGTGGGTGGGTGGGTGACGGTGGCGGGTGGTAGGTGTAGCGAGTGAGTGGTGGTGGCAGGTGGGTAGTGGGTGATGGTGGTGGTGGTGGTGGTAGTGGTGGTGGAGGGTGGGTGGCAGGTGGGCGGTGGTGGTGGGTGGCAGGTGGTGGATGATGGTGGCAGGTGGGTGGTGAGTGGTGGTGGCAAGTAGGTGGCGGGTGGTGGTGGCGGGCGGTGAATAGTTGTTGCGGGTGGTGGTAAGTGAATGGCAGGTGGATGGCAGGTGGGTGGTGGCTGGTGGGTGACTGGTGCGTAGTGGTGGCAGGTGGGTGATGAGTGGTGGTGGCAGGTGGTGGTGGGGATGGGTGGTGAGTGGTGGTGGCAGGTGGTGGTGGGGGGTGGGTGGTGGTGGCGAAAAACGGTGGTGGAAAATGGTGGCGGAAAACGGTGGTGGGTAATGTTGGGTGGTAAAAAAAAAAAAAGCTCAAAACTCAAAACGGAAACATATTTTTTGGCTAAATTTATAAACTGAGACCACTGATTTATAAATCAAAAATTTTACCAAACAAGTTTTTATTTGAGTTTTTAAATTTTTTGTAAATATAAACAGAAAACTTAAAACGTAAGTGTTACCAAACGATACATATGTGTTTGGTCGAATGATAAAGATATATATATATATCTATTTTTTTTTTTTTTTTTTTTTGAATAAGTGGAATGATAAGATTTAAGATTAAAATTCAAGTTCTATAGTGTGAGTCTTTTCAATGAATATTTAAAAAATTGTTTCATCGTTAATTTTAAAAACTCAAAAATAGTCGAGACATCTGGTTATCACAAAAAACAAAAAAAAAACACACACACACACACACACACACAACATCCATTAAATATTTTTGTCTTTGCATCAACACTTAGGAATGGCAACAAGCTGGGATGGGGCCGGAGATCACACTCCCTATTCTCGATCCCTAATTGTGAAAATCTCCCCGTTCCCGGCCCCGATCCCCAACAAGGAACCTATCACCGTCCCTGTCCCCACCTCCTAACGGGGATCGGGTTTTCCCGACCCCAAAAATTTCCCGGCCCAAATCTGTTTCAACAACACCATCAACAACATGATCATCATCATCCCCAATTGTTTCATTTTCAACATCAACATCATCAACAAAATCATCAATAGATGCACTACCAAAAATATACATATATAGACAAATAGAGACACACGCATATACATGTATACATATATACACAAACAGATTTGAGATCTGAGATCTGTGTATCTGTGTCACACACACAGAGAGAGAGAGAGAGAGAGGGGACGATGGAGGCGATTGTGACTGTGACAAACGATAGAGGGGGACGATTGGCGTCGCAGAGAGGTGGAGGAGGACAATCGGCGTCGCGAACAGGCGGTGGCGCTGAGAATGAGGAGATGTACGAAAGTGAGAGAGAGTAGATGGAAGAAAGAGAGAGAAGGGGGGAGTCAATGGGTTGGGTCATAACTTAATAGAGGTATATATAGTAATTTTACGTTGGGGGGGTAACGGAGATGGGGTCGGGGCTGGGGTTGGGAAACATATCACCATTCTCGACCCAAAAATTATTGGGGATTCATTTTCGAACACCATCCCCGGCCCATCAGGAGTATTTTTCAGAAAAAAAAACCGCTATAATCGGGGTCGAAAGAGCGAGTCCCCGTCGAGCCGAGTTTAAATTGCCATCCCTATCGACACTCCACTTTAGGGCATATATATGTTTATGAAAATAAGGTGATAGCAATTATTGTATCAACTTCATTAAACTCGTTAAATACCTGCCACCATTTATGGAACTAGGATAACAACTTTTTAATCGTTTATTTATTTGGTTGATCATACAACACACCATGATCTGACAACCACAGTGAATCATCTGCGCAATGAAAGCTGGCCAACTTATCAATTCACAAAATAAACTCGCAAATACAAAATCAATCACATGACACTATACACTTGCATGTGGGATAGTGATCGCAAGCTTTGAGGCATAAGTATTGAGATCTTAAGTTTTTATTCTTTTCGGTATCAGTTATTCGGACAATAACACATAGAATTGGTAGGATAAATTTTTCAAGTCTAGACAGATTGTATCTAGTGTCAGGATTGTAGGTTCGAATCTTTGCCTATGTGTACGTTCGTGACTCACCACTATATGATTGAGTGACTCCACTGTACAGCATCACTTAAAAATTACCTTTGAAATTTCGACTCTTTAGTATTTAGTCTCATAAATCACCCCACTATGAGTAGATTTTTTTTTCACTTGTATGTGGACCCACAACCACATGCAAAAAAATTCAATTTTTTTTTTTTTTTCTGTCTTCGGTCTTGTTTGGCATGTTATAGTTTTAGCTTAAAAGATAAAAAGTTACTAAAAAAAATAAAAAAAACCTATAACTTATACTAAAAAGTCAAAGATTCTCTTTTTTCGCTATTTTTTATACATCTTTTCGTAAAAAACTAAAAAATATTCCAAACATACTAATTTTTTTACTTCATATTTTAACCAAAAAATTAAAAAATTATTAAAATAATCTATTCCCAAACCACATCTTATGCAATTGTGAACTCGACATGTCAATTCTGAGAAGTTGCTCTTGCCTTGGCTCTGGCTATCTTGCCAACCTCAATAAGCATTTCAATGTCGAGTAACATCCTTTGACAGTATCATCAGAGAGAAATCTCTCGGCCCACGCCACCAGATGTTGTGTCATTGTTTCATACCATAAGAATTATAACTAAAAGTAAAAAATAATCTTTGAATAATAATCAAATAATATTATCATTAACAATTTAATAGATCATAATTAAAGATATAAAAATTAGAGTAAATAACAAATACAGCCCTGAGATTAGATTAAAATACGAATCACCTTTGTGGTTCTGAAAATTATATTCCATTCCTTGAAGTTTTTTATTTTATAATAAATCATTAAGTTAATTAACAGTTTTTAATGATATTAGAAATACGTTTCAATTAATAATTTAGGTAATTTTATTATTGTATGTATAGGAGAACAATTATAAATTTTATTTTTTTAGTTAATTCTATTAAATAAAAAATTCTAATAAAGAGGTATTTATAATTTTTTGAACTACAAAAAACAATCGGTACTTTAAATAAATCTTAAAAGTGTAATTAGAGTTTATCAAAATTATAACTAAATGTGCATATAATATACACATTTCAAAGGGTCAAAGAAGGTGTGTTCCAAAAAAAATTCTATTTAAATAACGGACAAATATAGTTATTCTATCCAACGCGGTCACGTGTCTCTTAACTTTTCAATTTTTTATTTTTTTAATGTTTTAGTTTATGGTTGAAAATATAGAACTTTGAGAGGCATTTTTTTTTTTTTCTTAATGTATTGGCTTATGGTTGAAAATTTAGAATTTCAAGAGGCTATTAAAGACCTAACTCTCATATCGTCATGTTAAAGTATTTAATTTAAAATTAATTGACAATTAGTAAAAAGATTTTTACATTGTATTAACTAACCTTTGATGACTTAGATTGCCGATGTGAGATTATATTCAACAATCTTATCGTTTTGATCATGAAAAAAAAAGAGTTGAAATTGTAAAGTGCTTTTTCTATTTTAATTTCCCGATTCCACCACTAATTCTACCATTATTAATTAGAAAACAGCATCATTAAAAATAAAAAAATTAAACGAATTCAATAAATTATATTGAACACTTAGGCATTTTTGAGGGGTTGTGACAGTTAACCCATATTTAGACATTGAACTACAAAAAAAATTGGGGTAAAAAAAACTCAATCAGAGTCACCGACTAAATTAGAGGAGCCTTGACAAACATCACAATTTTTCAAGACATTTTAATTATATTACCCACAAATAGGAGTGCTTGCAGATCGAGTTGGGTCGGATGACCTCCCATTTATCATCCATCCAAACTTAGACGAATTGAGAAAAATCAATTCTCATGTATTTCGCTCAGCATATCGAAACAGCTTATTTTGTGATAGATTAATTTAGACCATTTAATTTTTACAAATCGAACGGATACTTACCCAGCTTTACTCATAAACATCTAAGGAGTGGTGGGCAGCATCACAATCTTGCCAAAAAATCATACCAAAAAAAGTTTTAATATGACATGAATGAAAAATTTTATTTTTAGCAAATTCCATAACAATGAACTGTAACTTTGACATGCTAACCTTCCAATGCTCAGAAAACTTCGTATACTCAACAATAGTATTCTCTCTCTCTCTCTCTCTCTCTCTCTCTCTCTCATTACCTAGAAGTTGCATTTTCCATGATATCCTGAATTAGCATTGCCATGTGGAGGAGAGAAGAACCTCCTTCTTCCATTGCCCTCTTTGTCATTTCCCCAGGCTGTCTAGCTCTTTTTCTTCTCTCCTCTCCTCCATCCATCAACTTGCCTATGGCCTTCAAAACATTATCCTCATGCATCAACACCCCTACTTTCTCCTCCTCTCCCCATCTTGTAGGAACCTCCACACCAACACTCACTTCAATCCTCAAAGTATTCTTACAATACCCAAATTAAAATGACCACCCAAGAGCTTGAAGCAAGCCACCAAAATCCTAAAGAACCTTTTGTGGAATTTGTTGCAAGGTGGAGAGCAAAGGTAGCACAAATGACAGATCGACCTTCTGAGAGGGGCCAAGTGCGGATAGTGGTGCAGAACCTTGAGCCTGATATGTTACAAAAGTTAATAGTCGCTCCACTATTCACTTTCAAAAATTTGCATGAATTAGGGGTTCAGATTGAGAGTGCATTTAATAGAGGGATTATTCCTAGAGCAAGCAAACCAACAAGGAGGGTGTTTTCCCGGAGTATCGATGCTAGCAGTAGCACTATTTCTAAACCCACTGAAATCAATACCATCACCACCGATCCTAAAACTGTAGACCCCTTTGCCAATACTAACCCACAAACAGCCGGCCCAACCCAAGCTCAAGGCAGAACTTTTACCCCCTCCATATCTTAGAATTTAGATGTAAGGCCACCACCATTAGAAAGTAGACTTCTGGGGCTTCAATTTTGACTTAAGAAAAACCTAAAACCGAGTCCGGATGAGGGAGATATACCCGTTTGAGGTTGGGTTTAAAAAGTAGATTTTTGGATTCGACTGGGTTTGTTTAGATCCGACCATGGCTTGTGTAGACCCGGCCGGGTTTCAATGAAAACTTGTCCAGAGTGCCCTTTTAGACCCGACCTTGCATTATTTGGTCTGGCCGTGGGTTTTTTAGGCCCGGCCAGGTCTCATTTGCGCTAAATAGGGCAGTTGGCTGGAATTTGCCAGCTGTTGTTTTTTGAAGATACTTTAGACCAAATTGGCTCAAATTCTATAAATCGACCCCCTGCCTCCAGAATTAAAGGTTAGCAAAATTTCCAAATACTTTAAAGAGCTAAAAAGACCCCCCATTCATCTTCAACACCTTTCTTCATCTTCAACCTTCTTTAGCTGTACATACACAATACATACACCATTAGAGCTTGTTCTAGAACCTTTTTATTGAGATTTCAATCTAAATTTCAGAAACTTAAGGGTGTTTAGAATCAAGTTTGTTTAACTAAGAGCTTACCTCTCTTTTCAAAAGGTTAGACTTGGCCTTGCATTATTTGGTCTGGTCGTGGGTTTTTTGGGCTCAATTGTGGGTTTTGGAGCCCGGCAAGGTCTCATTAGTGCTAAATAGAGCAGCTGGAGGGAATTCACCATGGGTTGTCTTTTGAAGATATTTTTGATCAAATTGGCTCAAATTCTATAAATAGACCCCCTGGGTGGTATGTACATCTAAAGAAGGCTGAAGATGAAGAAAGGAGTTGAAGATGAATTGGGGGTCTTTTCAGCTCATCAAAGCTTTTGGAAATTTTGCTAACCTTTAATTTTGAAGGCAGGGAGTCTATTTATAGAATTTGAGGCAATTTGATCAAAAATATCTTCAAAAAATAACAGTTGACGAATTCCCATCAGTTGTCCTGTTTAGCGTTAATGAGACCCGATCGGGCCCCAAAACCCACGGCCGGACCTAAACAAACTCAGCCTAGTCCAAAAAAACTAGTTTCAAAACTGACTTCAAACGGGCATATTTCTCTCATCCGGACTCGGTTTTAGGTGGTTCTTGAGTCTAAATTGAAGCCCCCGAAGTCTACTTTCCAGTGGTGGTGGCTTCACAACTAAATTCTAAGTGTACAAAGAGATATTCCTAATTTAGTGAAGGCTACTCATTTCTTTCCTAACGGTTTGATGCCTGACTTTTTCTTAAACTAGTTTTCTTCTATCCCCTTCTATTTTCTTCAACTCTAAACCTAAAAATAAGATGTTTTTAAATATTTTTCAAAGAGGTCACCTCCCTTTCATGTATTTCCACTTTGTCCTTACTCGCTTTACCGAGCCAAACCCACTGAAATCAATACTATTGCCACTGATCCCAAAATTGCTGACCTCCTTGCTAGTACCAACCCACAAACAGCCTTTCCAACCCAAGCTCAAGGCAGAACTTTCACCCCCTCTATATGAGCCTACCTAGCGCACTAAAAGTCCTGATAGAAAGAGGGTAGCTCAAACCCCTTTATCTCTAACCCCTTCCTAACCCACTTCCTACTAGTCATAATCCCACCAAATACTGTTCGTACCATCAACAACGCAGTCATGGCACCGATCGTTGCTACCGCCTTCGTCATGAGGTTCAGAATCTCATCGACAACTGGACGATAGCTCCACTTCAAGAACCCAATGTTACCAGCAACCCACTTCCCTTCCATGACCAATTACCTCAGCCTCACCTTAACCTCATCCATACACTACCTCCTACCTTTGACCACAGTATATATATCACCTTGGCCCATTTATCCAAGCCAGAGGTGTTCATTCCAGGAAGCACAGATTTATGCATGATGGATGCACTTGAACCCTAATCATCTCAAACCCCAAAACTTAACAACATCTCAATTCCAGGCCAACCTACGTCAAAGAGTCCAACCCAACCTATTCATCAAGACCAAGTTGGGCCAAGTACACTGTGGGCACTAATGGCCGAACCCACTACTCCTGAGTTGTTGAGCATAATTGAAGATCTTCAGAGAACTATGGCAGATTTAGCCTTTAGGGTCTTGGCTCCATCATCGACCACATCATATGCCAAAAGGTTCACGTCAAAAAGCTCCCCAATCTTGAGATGAGCTGTAGTTGGAAATGGCCAATTCGAAGCTATCTCAAGTCTGGGTGATGACATATCGACAATAAGTGGGCCTCACTTCGATATAGCCACCCAATCCCTTGGCCAAGCTGAGGCGAGTGGCAACATAGGTAATATTAAGGACATTATGAATGATCAATTACCTTGAGTCTTTTTTTGCTTTCGAGTCAGTTGTGAGTTCTGTTGTGTCATGCCTAATATTTGTCTCAGTCCTACAAGTACAAGGCGGCTTTTAGACCTCATGATCATAGAATTTCTCCCCTTGATGTTTTCATTACTTCAGAAAAGAAATGAAGAAAAGAAACCAAAAGAAACCAAACTTGATTCTAAATGGTTGAGTCAAAATTGAAGCCTAAAAGTCTACTTTCCAATGGTGGTGGGTTCACATTTAAATTTTAAGTGTACAAAAAGATATACCTAATTTAGTGAATGTTGCTCATTTCTTTTCTAACGTTTTGATGCCCGACTTTTTCTTAAAGTAGTTTTCTTCCATCC
Organism: Camellia sinensis; assembly: GCF_055761805.1. Taxonomy (NCBI): domain Eukaryota; kingdom Viridiplantae; phylum Streptophyta; class Magnoliopsida; order Ericales; family Theaceae; genus Camellia; species Camellia sinensis. The sequence continues at coordinate 77,580,452 of NC_138970.1, forward strand.
CCTACTATTTTTTTTTCAACTCCAAACCTATAAATAAGATATTTTTAAATATTTTTGAAAGAGTTTACATCCTTTTCATGTATTTTCACTTGTCTTTACTCAGTTTACCGAAAAGTGCAATAGTTTAATCGAAGTGCGAGCTTCGGAATATCGTAGAAACATTTGGAAAAATATTTTTAAAATAGGGTTTAATGGTCTAAAATAGTTTGGCCAAAATGGGGTATATGGTTTGGGATTAGCACTTGAATCCAAAAATTTTTGCTGAGAATTCAAAAGATTGCACAGTGTAACTTTCATCATCGAGTGTTTGGAATAAAGCATTCAAATCTTACGGGTGGTCAAAATGGGTATCTACAGCTTCATTTGGAAATTGATTTTTTAATTGATTCTTTGATATTTTATAAAAAGATATAGAAAAAAGTAGAGAGAATAATGTGACAATTTATATTATTTTTTTGACTTTTTAACTAAAATTTAAAATCTCCAACATTAATATATATATATATATATATATACAAACATATGTCCACACACACAAACACGTATTTTGACTTTTGTTTTAAATTGTTTTTAAATATTTTATTTCAAATGTTTAATTTTTTTTAAATAAATAAAAATTAATTTATAACAGTTTCTTAAACATAAACTAAGAAAACATAAACGTTATCGATTAGGGATGGGCAGCGGATATATCGATCCGCCCAAATCGACTGAACCGAGCCGAATCGATCCGCCGCATTTTGGACAGATGCGTGATGATGAGCAGGCGGTTGCGGATTGATTTTTTTCAATCTGCCTAGTTTTGGACGAATGACGAATTTGAGATTACTTTAACCGCAACCGAATAGATATAGATGTAACAATACAAAGACATACAATCTCTATTACTGCATTGTTCATGGTTTTGGTAGGTTGAATTGTTTTATAGTTTAAGAACCATAGATTGTAATACTTTATATGGATGTGGCATTCTGTGATTGTAATATGTGGATGAGACATACAGTGATTATAATATTTTAAAGTTTCAAACATTCTTTCTTTGGAGGTATACAGTGATTGTAATATTTTTTTATGTCATTAATTATAATTTTTTTTTTTTTAGGAAATGCACAATTTAAATTATATTAAAAATTTATAAAATTTTAAACTGCAAAATCGATTCACATCTACCTGTTAATTTACTCAATTCACATTTATTAAATTGACAAATGTATATAAACCAATTTAATGGACGAATAACTAATTAAAATTTTCGGGATCACAATCAATCAGCACCCACTCTTATTATCGACCATAGCATTTTTTCTCTTAGATTTATCAGATGGCTATGGGAGGGTGTCGTGCAAAAACAGCGCTCTAATCCACATATTTATGTACAAAAATTCAAAGGAAAATGAGTGAGAGCACTAATTAGTGCTATCACTAATGATGTGGTAGTGGGTCTCACCATGAATGATTTGATGTTTTAGCCTTGATGTTGTATTTTTTTTCTTTTTTTATTGAGTGCCATGTTATTAATGATCTTTTTAGAACTCCAAAATTAGTATCATTGTTGAAATCCAAATGAGATATTACATTGGCCTGCACTGCATCCAAATATTTGTACAAAAAATCTAATATGCTGATGTAGGCTCTTACGTCACTAACATTAAACTCAAAGATGGCCGACTGGAGCTTTCAAGGCCAATCATGGCCGACAAAAACTCATTTAGCCTCCGTTTGGGATGTGGGTTGGCTTTTTGGCTTTTTGGTTTTTTTGGCTATTTTAGCCTGGGCTAAAAAGCTTGGTTTGGGAAGGATTTTTTGGCTTTTTGACTTTTTGGCTTTTTTTTGTGAGAGAAGAGTGTAATGATTATGGATTGGATGTGATGTTTTGTTTGTTGTGACTAAAATAGCCTGTTTTGTCTTTTGTGGCTATTTTAGCCCCAACCCACTTGCCAAACACCACCTTAATAATGATATGATAGATACCAATGTTTAATTTGTTGTTATACTATTTTGTAGAGTGTATTACTCTTTTTATATTATTATTTCGTAAAGCATTTAAAATGTGAGTCAGTTTTGTATGCATTAATATTGGGATGTTTTGAGAGGATGATGAAAAATTAATTTTTAGTTTTTTATCAAGTTTTTAGATTTTTTTAGAAAGTGTTTTTGAAAAAATAATTAAAAATTATTTTTTGCTTTTATAGTTAATATTTATTTATGATATCACACCACAATAAATGATTAAACTATCCCACACAATTTAGAAAATTTATATTTTTACCCATGTATAATCCTAAATAATATAAAGGGTGTAATTATAATTTTTTATGTAGTTTTTTTAGACTTGCCAAATGACTCCATAGCTAAAAAATTCATCTAGCATTTTTAGCCCCCAAATTGCAAACGCAACTTTTAACCCAACTCGTCAAGTGACCACATTATCTTTTTATCAATCATAAATACATATACTTTCTAATATTTTTAAACAGACAACAATATAATTTATATTTCATTATCTTTCACCAATCATAATAATAAAAAATATTATATAAATATACCCTATTTACATATAAAAATCACTCCTACAACACTACTTAAAAGAAAAATTTTGAAATGGGATCTTGTACTTTTGAAAGACCATACTACGACTGGTACAAAATAATTGAGCATCTAGATGATTTCTAGTACGAAATGATTGAGTGTCGCCATCTAAGTGAGAAAAAAATTATTGGTGAATTTAGGCCAATTATATCCCTCGTTAATCATAATTTATTATTCCTTTCGTTTCAAAATAATGATTCCTTTTAGGGAATCCAACTTTTTTTGGTAGTATAATTATTGTACTTTTAAAAAGTTAGTTTTCCAAAATTACCCTTTGATAGTACACTTTTTTGAGAATATCAATGTCATAATTGTACTTTTTATATTATTTATAAATTTAAAAGAAGGGCAAAATGGGAAATTTATATTATTTTTGTACTTGATTTTTGAAAAGGGACTAAAATTTGGGACAATGAAAAATGAAATAAGGGACTAATATTATGAGACGGAGGGAGTATATCTCTTTATATTTTTTAATCATTCAATATAAATTTATGAGTCTAATCTCCTTCACCAATTACAACCTTATTAAAACACCACATAATGGTATCACAAGATCAACCAGTAACTTCTCCGCCTAAAAAAGTAATTAGCGTGTTTGTTATCATAACTAAGGATTCACTTTTTAAAAAACTTGATTTTCAATACATTTTTCGTATTCTTGTGTATTTATTGATTTTTAAAATATTTTTTTATAAATATTTTATTTTTTAAATACATCTAAATAAAGTGCATCTGAGTAAAAAAATTATTTCAAATTTTAAAAATATTCACTAAAATTTAAAAAATTATATATGAAAAAAAAGACTAAATTTCTAAAAAATTGAATTTAAAAAATTAAAACCAAACCTAGTGAATAATGTTAAGAACTTAGGCCTCGTTTGGGAACAGGTTAATTTAGTAATTTTTTGGCTATTTGGCTAAAAAGATAGGTAAAAAAAACTTGTATGTTTGGGATGATTTTTTGGCTAATTACGAAAAGATGTGCAAAAAGTAGAGAGAAAAAAGAATCTTTGACTTTTTTGTATGAGTTGTTAACTTTTTGACTAATTTAGTAACTTTTTAACTAATTAACTAAAATAGTCTCTTGCCAAACGGGGCCTTAGTATAAGAATCATTTTAGTACCATTAATGGCCCCAGGCCACTTCATCCCATGATTGACTTGGCCAAATTATTGGCACAACAAAGCGTGACTGTCACTGTCGTCACCACTCCTGTCATTGCCTCCAGGTTCCGCCCCATCATCGACCGTGTGATCGAATCGGGCCTCCCCCTCCGCCTTCTCTCTCTCCGGTTCCCGTCAATGGAGGCCGGCCTGTTGGAGGGGTGCGAAACTATAGACGCTGTTCACTCTCTAGACCTAATGATGAAATTCTTCAAGGGCATCGACATGTTGCAACAACCATTCGAGCAGTTGTTTGAAACGCTCGAGCCATGTCCCAGTTGCTTAATAGCCGATAAATATATTGCATGGATAGGAGACACTGTTCGTAAGTTTGGAATTCCGAGAATTCTTTTTGATGGAATGAACTGCCTCACTCTCTTATGCGCACACAATTTAGAAAATTTTAAAGATTATGAGAATGTTTCCGAGACAGTTCCGTTCGAACTTCCTGGCTTGCCTGATAGAATTGAGCTGACTAAAGCTAAGGTGTCTATGTTTTTCAATCCAAGTTCACCAGAATGGCAAGATTTTCGGAATCGAATAAAAGCTTCCGAAGCTGAAGCATATGGGGTGGTGATTAACAGTTTTGAAGAGCTGGAACCGAGATATGTCGACGAGTTTCGAAAGGTGAAAGGAGATAAAGTTTGGTGCGTTGGGCCGCTATCATTATGCAACAAAGACAACTTGGATAAGGCTCGGAGAGGAAACAAGGCCGCCATCAACGAAAACCATTGTTTGAAGTGGCTCGATGAGCAAGAGCCACGCTCCGTGGTCTACGCATGCCTTGGAAGCATAACTGACCTCTCACTTGCTCAGTTAATCGAGCTAGGTTTAGGCTTGGAGGCTTCGAAACGCCCATTTGTGTGGGTTATAAGAAGCGGAGACAAGGCGGCAGAGATAGAGAAGTGGGTGGAAGAAGACGGATTCGAGGAAAGAACGAAAGGGAGAGGGCTTCTGATTCGAGGCTGGGCACCGCAAATACTCATATTGTCGCACCTGGCTGTGGAGCTTTTTTGACACACTGCGGGTGGAATTCGACGCTGGAAGGGGTGTGTGCCGGTGTGCGGATGATAGCGTGGCCTATGTTCGGTGAGCAGTTTTTGAATGAGAAGCTAGCTGTGCAGCTTTTGGAGATCGGAGTGAGTGTTGGCGTTCAGACAGTTGGGCGCATGTTTGCGGAAGACGAGTGTGAGAAGTCGGTGGAGAGAGAGGTTGTTAGGGCTGCTGTGGAGAAAGTAATGAGCGAAGGAATAGAAGGAGAAGAGACAAGAAGAAGGGCAAGAGTATTTGGGGAGATGGCAAATAAGGCAATGGAAGAAGGGGTTCTTCATGTTGGAAATGGTTAATTTTTCTTCAAGATTGGTCTATTTTTTAGGTGGGCCCCGAGTGTCGATTTACTCGGGTCAAAGTGGTAACGCGTTCTATGCCGCGTTGTGATTCACGTGGTATATTTGGTTGATCAAAACCATTACCGAGTGAATGGGAAATTGAAGCCAAAGTGTGCTCCATGGAAATGGAGTTTTGGTGGAAATTTCTTAAGGTTGTAAATTGGCTTGTCCCACATTGTTTTGGTGGGAGGTTTTGAAAGGGTTTATAAGGCTTAGGGTGAGATACTTGGGGTGTGCCCCAAGGGGTACCCAAGTGTTTTAGAGGGAGAGGTTATGGGCAAAATGGGCTAGACCCATTGGACCCAAAAATCACCACACATGCGCGCGCGCCGCCGCCGTCCGTCCGGTCGGGCGGGCTGGGCCTGGGCTTGGGCGCGGGTGCGTGGTGTGTGGTTGGGTTGGCCTTCTAATCTTTTTGGGCCAAAAACATTTGAATTTAATTTTATTTTTTATTAAAATAAAATCCAAAATTCAAATTAAATTGGTTTGGATTTTTTGTTCATCCAAACAGGGTCCTTCCCGTTTTCAAACAGAAATAAACTGTTTTGGAATTAGTGCACACCCAAACAGGGCCCTTCCCGTAATTGCTATCTGTTTGAAATTCAAAACCCAACAGGTATCATACCTGTTCAATTCAAAATTAAGAGCCACATACCTGTTCAATTCAAATCCAAGAGCCACCTTCACATCTATAAATAGGACCACCCTCATTTGATGTTTTTAAAATTCAGAAATTTCGTATTTCACTTCTGCTATTTATATTCTTCATCTTGCTGCATTTTATTTCCGAAAGAAAGAGTGTAAACACTTAGTGTGTTCGTAAGACAAACAATTTGTAGTGCTGCTATTGTTTGTGGTAGATCATTTCATCCTGAGAGATAGGTGTCCAAATTCTGAAAGCACCGTGGAGAGGACGAATCTGTCTTAAGGACACAGTGTCAAACACTGGACTTGATCAGAAAATAATTCGAAGAAATTAAATCAAGTAAGTTATTTAATTTATTTTCAGTGTTGTTTTTATTTATTTAAATCAGATTTTAATTTTGTTTTTGTAACAAAATAAAATCTGTTTTTATTTATTTATTTTTATTTCGAGTTTGATTTTTGTAATCAAACAAATTCTCTCATTTTCTTTATTTCTTTAAATTCTATTTGTTGTTGTGTACACAATAGAATTAAATCTTTTAAATACAGTGAAGATTGTCCAACAATCTTAAGACAGATTCCTTTTTGGGTATCTTCATTGTATTTAATTTTCTGTGTTTTCAAATTAATATTCTGGTTGGAAAAACAAATAGTGATTTATGCTATTTGACAGATAGTAGTAATATACTGTCTCTTTTCTTTGACAACTACTAGTAGTACGATACTGGTGTCATTAACAATTCAGAATATTATTTGGTATTACAGAAAATTCTTGTGATATTTTATTTTTCTAGTTTTAGTAACAAGGAAAATAAAATTATTTTGTTGTTATAATTATTTTCTGGTTTTAGTAACTAGAAAATTAATTTGTGTTTTAATATTTTCTGATTTTTGTAATCAGAGATTATGGCTACTACAACTGAAACTGCATCTGGCAGTGGTACTCCTATTGTTACACCTACATCGGTCCCTATCCAGAACCATGTTCATGTACCAATCAATCATGGAGAAAAACCGGAAAAATTTAATGGTACCGAGTTTAAGAGATGGCAGCAGAAGATGCTGTTCTATCTTACAATTCTTAATTTGGCACGGTTTCTCCATGAAGAGGCTCCAGCACTTAAAGAGGGTGAAAGTGATCGGCAAGTTGTTGCCGCTGTAGATGCTTGGAAACATTCAGATTTCCTGTGCAGAAACTACATCCTAAATGGCCTTGACAATATGCTGTATAATGTATACAGTCCTCTGAAAACAGCAAAAGAATTGTGGGATTCTTTGGAGAAGAAATACAAGACAGAAGATGCCGGCACGAAGAAATTTGTCGTCGGTAAATTTCTGGACTTTGTTATGGTAGACTCCCAAACGGTAATATCTCAAGTTCAAAGTTTTCAAATAATTTTGCATGATATTCATTCAGAAGGTATGTCTCTTAGCGAGTCATTCCAAGTCGCAGCTTTAGTGGAAAAGTTACCACCGGCTTGGAAAGATTTCAAAAATTATTTAAAACATAAACGCAAAGAGATGACTATGGATGAATTGATTGTAAGATTAAGAATTGAAGAAGATAACCGAAAGGCTGAAAAGAGGAATGGGAAAAATCCCATTGAGTCCAAGGCAAATGTGGTTGAACAAGTTCATAAACCACATAACAAAAAGAGGAAGTTTACTGGAGATGGTCCTAAACAAGGCGATAGTAGCAAGAAGTTCAAAGGAAAATGCTATAACTGTGGCAAAACTGGACATCGAGCTTCTGACTGCCGCCGCCCTAAAAAGAATCATGGAAGTACAAGTAAGAAGACCACCAATCAGGCCAATGTAACAGAATTGGATTACATCTCTGACGGAGTGAATGACATCAACCTTTCTGCTGTGGTGTCTGAGGCTAACTTGGTTGGAAATCCCAAAGAGTGGTGGGTTGACACTGGAGCAACTCGTCACATATGTGCGGACAAGAAGATGTTCACTACCTACAATGAGGCTGCAAATGGTGAACAACTTTTCATGGGAAATTCTTCTACTTCTGCTGTGGCTGGACAAGGGAAAGTAATCTTGAAGATGACATCAGGGAAAGAACTGACCCTCAACAACGTACTACATGTACCTGACATCCGGAAGAATTTAGTTTCTGGGTCTTTGTTAAGTAAAAATGGTTTTAGGCTTGTATTTGAATATGATAAGTTTGTATTAACAAAGAGTGGTATGTATGTTGGTAAGGGATACATGAGTGATGGTCTCTTTAAGTTAAATGTAATGACAGTTGTACCGAAAGTTGCTATGAATAAGAATAACACATCTTTTGTTTATATTCTTGAGTCAAATTTATGGCATGGTAGATTAGGACATGTGAATTTTGATGCTTTGCGTAGATTAATTGGTTTAGATTATATACCAAAGTTTGAAATTAATCCTAATCATAAATGTGAAATTTGTGTAGAAGCGAAACTAACTAAGGCTCCATTTAAATCGGTTGAAAGAAAAACCGAACCTCTAGAATTAATTCACACTGATGTATGTGATTTAAAGTTTATTCAAACTAGAGGTGGCAAAAAGTATTTCATAACATTTATCGATGATTGCACAAGATATTGTTATGTTTATTTACTAAGAAGTAAAGATGAAGCCTTAGAAATGTTTAAACTCTACAAAACAGAAGTTGAAAATCAACTTGGTAAAACCATTAAAATGGTTAGAAGTGATAGGGGTGGTGAATATGATGCACCATTAAATGAATTTTGTGCACAACATGGCATTATTCACCAAACTACAGCCCCTTATTCTCCACAGCAAAATGGAATTGCTGAAAGGAAGAATAGAACCCTAAAAGAAATGATGAATGCCATGTTACTAAGTTCAGGCTTACCACAGAACTTGTGGGGGGAAGCAATATTGTCTGCTAATTATGTTCTTAATAGAATACCCCACAAGAAAACCAAAAGCATTCCTTATGAATTGTGGAAAGGTCAACCACCTTCCTACAAATACTTAAAAGTGTGGGGGTGTTTGGCAAAAGTTTAAGTACCTGTTCCTAAAAAGACTAAGATAGGACCAAAAACAGTAGATTGTGTGTTTATTGGTTATGCTCAGAATAGTAGTGCATATCGGTTTTTGACTTATAAATCAGATATACCTGATATAAATGTGAACACTATTATAGAGTCAAGGAATGTTGTGTTTTTTGAACATGTCTTTCCTTACAAGAAAGGACAGGAATTAAGTTCACAGAAAAGAACTTATGATTGTACACAAAGTCAAGAGACTAATGACAATCAAACACAAGAGACTAGTAATAGTCTCGACCAACAGGATTTAACTAATGATGAACCAAGACGAAGTAAAAGAGCGAGAACATCAAAATCCTTTGGTCCAGATTTTCTGACATACTTGTTAGAAAATGAACCTCAAAGCTTTAAGGCAGCAATGACAGGTCCTGAAGCACCTTTGTGGAAAGAGGCTGTTAATAATGAAATTGAATCCATTATGCAAAATCATACTTGGGAATTGGTGGATCTTCCACCAGGTTCTAAACCTCTTGGATATAAATGGATATTCAAGAGAAAAATGAAAGCAGATGGTTCAATTGACAAGTATAAAGCAAGACTTGTTGTTAAAGGTTACAAACAAAAGGAAGGTCTGGACTATTTTGACACATATTCCCCTGTGACAAGAATAACATCCATTCGTATGCTTATTGCTATAGCAGCGTTGTTTAATTTAGAAATACATCAAATGGATGTTAAAACAACTTTCTTAAACGGTGATCTAAATGAAGAGATCTATATGGAACAACCCGAAGGGTTTGTAGTATCAGGGCAAGAAAAGAAAGTTTGTCGACTTGTAAAATCCCTTTATGGATTAAAACAAGCACCTAAGCAATGGCATGAAAAATTTGATCATGCAATGCTTACTAATGGGTTTAAGATAAACGAATGTGACAAATGCGTCTATGTTAAAAACACTGACCAAGGATATGTCATAGTTTGTCTTTATGTGGATGACATGCTTATCATTGGAAGCAGTCAAAACATGATCAAATCAACTAAGCAGATGCTTAGTAAAAGATTTGATATGAAAGATATGGGGGTCGCAGATGTTATATTAGGAATGAAAATTACTAAAACATCTGACGGATATGCATTATCTCAATCTCATTATATTGAGAAAATTCTTGATAAATTTATCAAGGATGATTTGAATTTAGCTAGAACACCTGTAGACATCAGTCTTTATTTATCAAAAAATAAAGGTGATGCAGTGTCTCAGTTAAAATACTCCCAAATCATTGGAAGCCTAATGTACCTAATGAATTGTACTCGTCCTGATATAGCTTATGCTATCAGTAAATTGAGTAGGTACACTAGTAACCCTGGAGAAGACCATTGGAAAGCGATCATTCGAGTTCTTAGATATCTAAGATTTACTCGTGATCATGGTTTGAACTTTACTCGATATCCAGCAGTACTCGAAGGTTATTGTGATGCCAATTGGATATCGGATACTAAAGATTCAAAATCCACTAGTGGATATGTCTTTACTCTAGGAGGCGCTGCTGTTTCTTGGAAGTCCACGAAACAAACGTGCATCGCACGATCCACAATGGAATCCGAGTTCATTGCTTTAGACAAAGCAGGTGAAGAAGCAGAATGGCTTCGTCACTTCTTAGAAGACATTCCAATGTGGCCAAAACCTGTGCCGGCTATTTGCATTCATTGTGATAGTCAATCTGCAATAGGCAGGGCACAGAATCATATGTATAATGGTAAGTCACAACATATTCGTCGTCGACATAATACCGTAAGGCAATTGTTGTCAAACGGAATAATCTCAATAGATTATATAAAATCTAAAGAGAATATTGCGGATCCGTTAACAAAAGGTTTGACAAAAGAGCTAGTGTATAGTTCATCGAAGGGGATGGGATTAAAGCCTATTATATAAGAGTCGTCATAATGGTAACCCTACTTATATGACTGGAGATCCCAAGAACTAAGTTCAAAGGGACAACTAAGTTATGTATGGCTCGCCAGAAATCACCAAGGGATTAAAATTCCTACCCATTCCTATGGTGAGAGTGATATCTGCAACATATGTTGTATGCAGGGGTATAAGGATAAGCTTTGCTTTTAATGATTACTTATATCTTGATTAAGACATAAAATCAAGATGAGTATAAGAAGATACTCACAATAAGAATCGCCTATATGAGTGTTGAACTGGGGCCGGTTCTATGAGAATGAAAAGGCTAAATTCTCTAGAAACACTTATGAAAACCAGGCGCGTTCAAGGCCAAAATGAACACAACAGTGAGAACCACGATGTGTTAGAAGATATTTTGTGTGAAATCTATTGTCTTGGCTTACACAAACGGCTGAACAATTCAAGGCATCGCGTCCATTGGTTAGCCAGTAAGTCCGATAGGTTATCACTAGGGAAGGTTCAAAGCCGAAAACTACCTATCCTGATGCAAGATATTTTCGACTTATACTCTTTCGTTAAGTCTGCATATTGTTGCATTTCCGTTGTCATCAAATTCCATTCATGCGGGGGATTGTTGGAAATGGTTAATTTTTCTTCAAGATTGGTCTATTTTTTAGGTGGGCCCCGAGTGTCGATTTACTCGGGTCAAAGTGGTAACGCGTTCTATGCCGCGTTGTGATTCACGTGGTATATTTGGTTGATCAAAACCATTACCGAGTGAATGGGAAATTGAAGCCAAAGTGTGCTCCATGGAAATGGAGTTTTGGTGGAAATTTCTTAAGGTTGTAAATTGGCTTGTCCCACATTGTTTTGGTTGGAGGTTTTGAAAGGGTTTATAAGGCTTAGGGTGAGATACTTGGGGTGTGCCCCAAGGGGTACCCAAGTGTTTTAGAGGGAGAGGTTATGGGCAAAATGGGCTAGACCCATTGGACCCAAAAATCACCACACACGCGCGCGCGCCGCCGTCCGTCCGTCCGGTCGGTCGGGCGGGCTGGGCTGGCCTGGGCCTGGGCTTGGGCGCGGGTGCGTGGTTGGGTTGGCCTTCTAATCTTTTTGGGCCAAAAACATTTGAATTTAATTTTATTTTTTATTAAAATAAAATCCAAAATTCAAATTAAATTGGTTTGGATTTTTTGTTCATCCAAACAGGGCCCTTCCCGTTTTCAAACAGAAATAAACTGTTTTGGAATTAGTGCACACCCAAACAGGGCCCTTCCCGTAATTGCTATCTGTTTGAAATTCAAAACCCAACAGGTATCATACCTGTTCAATTCAAAATTAAGAGCCACATACCTGTTCAATTCAAATCCAAGAGCCACCTTCACATCTATAAATAGGACCACCCTCATTTGATGTTTTTAAAATTCAGAAATTTCGTATTTCACTTCTGCTATTTATATTCTTCATCTTGCTGCATTTTATTTCCGAAAGAAAGAGTGTAAACACTTAGTGTGTTCGTAAGGCAAACAATTTGTAGTGCTGCTATTGTTTGTGGTAGATCATTTCATCCTGGGAGATAGGCGTCCAAATTCTGAAAGCACCGTGGAGAGGACGAATCTGTCTTAAGGACACAGTGTCAAACACTGGACTTGATCAGAAAATAATTCGAAGAAATTAAATCAAGTAAGTTATTTAATTTATTTTCAGTGTTGTTTTTATTTATTTAAATCAGATTTTAATTTTGTTTTTGTAACAAAATAAAATCTGTTTTTATTTATTTATTTTTATTTCGAGTTTGATTTTTGTAATCAAACAAATTCTCTCCTTTTCTTTATTTCTTTAAATTCTATTTATTGTTGTGTACACAATAGAATTAAATCTTTTAAATACAGTGAAGATTGTCCAACACTTCATACTTGAATATGAGATTGTTTATTCAAGATGTCATCAAACTAGTTAGCCAAAAGTAAATTATAATATGGATAAAGTGGATTACCGCTTGTCTCTTAATTAAATAACAAAAGTGATTTAACAAAATTTTTTTTTTACATAATTAATTTACAAAATTATGGAAATAATATTATATGATAGTCAGAAATAATTACTCATTGGGTCATAGAACAAGAATATTAGAGATTTTAAAAATTTTATCAAAATTTTTACCAAATATCTCAAATGGATATGAGACTTACATCCATATAAGATATTTGATAAAAATTTTAGTAAAATTTTTAATACCTCTAGCATAGTTATCATAGCAAGTTGGTGCCAAGTCACTTTATGCGATGCGGGAAGACCATACGTTGATTGTTTTTGTGATGAAGTATATATTCGTTAAAATTGCATATTATCATTTTATTCTTTTTTTTTTCTACGTAAACTTACCTATAAATTTTAATACGTAAATTTATTATTTAATAAGTTCGATGATAATTAATGATATTTTTTATCAAATATTATTAAAAAAAAGTAACTAATTGTTAATTTTTAGCATAGTTTGAAAATTTTATCACAAAAAATGTCACTAATTATAAGTTTTAGGAACGATTTAAAAAAATCGTCACAAAAAGAGTTATTAATTTTTAATTTTCAGCGGCAATTTAAAAAATTAGTCCTAAAAAAGTCACTAATTATAAGTTTTAGTGACAATTTATAAAAATCGTGACAAAAAAGTCACTAATTCAATTTTTAGCGACATATGCAAAAAATTGTCATGAAAAATTATTTTTAATAACGATTTTATTAGAACTTATTTTTAATATGATTTGATGATAATTAAATCTAACTATTAGGATTTATTGATAACTTATCATATTCTACTGAGATTAAGGTCACAAGTTTAAAATAATGATGTCAATAAATTTTTATTTTAAAGGATAAACTATAATTTAAAAGGTTATTTTACTATGATTTTTATATAATGATCTTGTTTTGTTTTTATTATAACAAGACATGTCAAGCTAATGTAATTTGACAGTTTAACCTAAAATATGAAATGACATTAAAATCACGCATCCCAATATGTAATTCAATTTTAAACATATATTGTTAGATGGTAGAAAGATCTATTACAAAAATCTTAATACTAAATTTGATTTTTGTCGTCAAAGTGTGCACTTTGATTTATTTTAATCCTTAGTATTTCAATCATATCAATTTGATCTCCAATAATTCCTATTTAAATTGTCCCAATACCAATGTCGTTTAAATTTTCATTCAAACTCTTAAAAAAATTATCTTACAATGTAAAATGTGGAGAAAACAACAATAAAGACTATTTAAAAAAATAGACAAAAAAACATGATTTATATATTTGGAATTAAAATGACACAATGTGCATGCTTTAGGGACAAACAATGTATTTAATCTTATTTTAAATTTAGAAATTTTTTTAAAACTTAGGTAATTAATAAACTGGCCTCTCTTTGAATTAAAATAACTTTGAATTAAAAAACTAATAAAGTATGTATAATACTCATATATTTTATGATCTTGACATAATCAAGAATGTGTAAAAACATAAAATGAGTATATTGAAAAAGTATGGTGTCGTAATATGAAGAACTAAAAGACTGAGTTGTTAAAATAAATATACTAAAAAGCAGGAGTATCGTAATCTCGAGGACTAAAAGACTAAGTTTTTTAAATTTTAAAAATTATTTCTTAAATTAAATCAAATAGGATGAATAGTTCTAAATTATAATTGAAAGTAATTATTGAAGATTTGATCAGCACTGATCAAATGGTGGGGGTTGTTGTTGGTTTCTTCAAGTTCTATGAACTTGTGAGATTTAGAAAATCCTCTTACATGGATTGTAGATATCTAACAAAGAGATGAGTTTTGCCCCATAAATCTATAAAGATAAGCATGGTCGGCGCCACCGAACCGGGTTTGCCAGCTGGAGACATTCCGATGATAAAGTTAGTAGCTTGAATCAAAGAGAGATGATGAAGAACTGATGAGTGTGTGCGCGCTATTTGGTGCTAAGAGATGAGGTATACCTTACTTCTTGGAATGCCCATCTTTTCTATAGATGTGGGGTGTGATATTTGTTTGGTAGATATTTGTTTGGTAGACTTGCTTGTTTGGGCGAGGCCCATTGTCAGGCCTTGTTTGGGTAGTGCCAATAGGCTGATATATTATTTTTTGGCTCCTATAATTGCCCCAAAACTTTTATTGCCTACGGTAGAAGGAATGAGAGTTTTTATTGCCAAGTTACATTGTGCAGATAGATGTTAGGTTTCTTGATAAAGAACACTTTGGATAAATGAATAAAAACGAATGAATGAATGATTGTATGTATGAATGCATGCATGCTTGAATGTATGTGCAAATATATGTATAACTATATGTATATAAGGGAGAGGGGTAAGCTAAAGTCCAGTGAGTACGAAATTAATGAATGATGTCTATCATAATACGAAATTATATCACATAAGTTTGAAACAAGTCATATTATAAACGATTACTTGTCATATCAGAGTTCACAAAGTATATATATATATGTGTGTGTGTGTGGTACATCCAATAGTGTACGATGGGACCATATAAGTCTAACATAGGGACCCCTTGGGTCTTCATCAGAGATCTCTGTAACGATGGATCACGGTATTGTTACTCCCGGGCGAGGGCCATAGGCCGCGATATTATTACCCCCAAACGAGGGCCGTAGGCCACGGTATTATAACCCGCAGGTGAGGGCTACACTAAGGATGCCACAATTACTATATGTATGTTTTGCTTTGAATTCGGAGACCTTTGCTGATGGCGCTCCGTGCCAAGTGTGAAGATTGTGCCGTATTCGGAGACTTTTCCTGATTTTAAGTGGCGATCAGTCGCCAATATTGCAAGAATTTGGGATAGTATATCCTGTGTCATTGATTGCATAGCATTGCTTCGTTGTATAATGTATACTTACCCCATTTCTTTCGAATGACAGGTGTTAATCGGAAGGAATGCATATTGGACATTGACCAAAAGTGTCGAGGAGTAAGCCGAGAACAAATTGTTGAAGCAGATTCTTTGCCCCAGTGCTTTCGAATTACAGGTGTTTTTCGAAAGGAATTCATAATGGATACGTGTTGAAATTGCCGAGGATCGGTTTGCCATGTTTCGGGGCAGGTTTGGCTTTGGCAACAAATGATTCGGGTTGTGATATAGGCGGTAAGTCTCCAAATATGTTGCCGTTGTTGAAGTCGGCATTGATCAAACTCTAAGCATGGCGACAAAAATGTTGTTTGAGCTGCAATATGTGGCACTACATATAAAAGCAACAAAGTGGTGGTATGGAATTTGAAAAATCAGACCATACGAAGGTGTTCAGAAGGTGCCAAATAGTTGGAAACAACTATTGGATCATAGGAATCAGACTCCTGATGGCATAGTTGTAGCCAAAATGGATCTGATAGTGCAGATCGGTGGAGAATCGGGCTCAATGAAGCATTGGAGAATTTCACTTATATTGTTGAGTTAGACGGCTCGGCTCGACTCGACTAGCTGTCTTTGGCAAAAATAAAAGTAAAGTTACTGTCAGCAAGACTTGAACCCTTACCCTTGGGAATAAGGAATAAAACTAAACCACTTTGCCATAACAGATTGTGTTCATATTTTGTAAGTTATATACATGAACGTGACTATTATTCGGTGATCACAGGATGGAACTTAGCCATAACGCACTGAATAATTGTTTATGTTTTCCAACGCAAGTCGTCTTCTCTGGCGACATAATGAAATTTCTCAGCAAACTTTGGCTGGCACGTACAGCTTCGTTTTAGCGCCGATTTTAACACGGTTTGTTGTGTTGGACTCATTTCAATGAGCACTTCATATTGGTATGTTCACAATTTGATTTTGATAGCTTCAAAAATTGTAGTTTTCTGAAAAGGTGGTCCGTTTTGTAACTATCGACTGACGTTGGTTAAATTTTGGCTTTTTTGGTTGATGGGTCGAGACTCCTCTAGTCAGCATGAACCTTTTGGTATATTTAGATCTTGATATTAACACCTCCAAAATCT
Source organism: Camellia sinensis (assembly GCF_055761805.1). Classification (NCBI taxonomy): domain Eukaryota; kingdom Viridiplantae; phylum Streptophyta; class Magnoliopsida; order Ericales; family Theaceae; genus Camellia; species Camellia sinensis. The sequence continues at coordinate 77,597,169 of NC_138970.1, forward strand.
TGGGCCAATTTGAAGCCGAGATGCTAGTTCTATGCCGAGACGACTTCGCAGTTGTAGCCAACACGATTAAAGATATATACGTGCACCATTTAAGTTAGGATGATTATTGCCAATGAGCGTGGTGATGGAGTTGTGGTGCCATGCGTCCCAAAAACAGCCTAGTGGCTGTGTGAATTTCAACAAGTTAGTAGCCGAATGACTGATGTGTGTCTGAGTAATGTTGATGCAATGCTAATTAAACTATAAGATTGTTACAGAAGATATAGATGAATTAATAATTGTAAACGCACTTGAGCAATATATATATATATATATATTGTTGGTGTTTAAGAAGATGGCAAATGGTGCGAAGCCGAATGTAAACAAAATTCAAGATGTGGCTCCTACCCCAAGTGGCAGTAGATAGCCAAAAGATGAATAAATGATCGGTGAACATGGATGATTGTGGCCTAGTGCTCCAGGAGCTTATTGTCAAAATTGCATGTTGCTCGGACACAATCTGACTGTTCATCTATCATTTAACATTCTTAATTTGCCAGTTTATTGATCCCAAATTGAGCCTCGAAATTTGAAAAATTAGACTCCGAAAATGGATTCTACACGGCGAAAACCTTGAAGGTAGTCATGCCCCGATTAACCCAAATGCCCTAAGATGCAATGGAGCACCTTGTGCCAAGAAGCGAATGATAAATCCTAATGTCATCTACTCCATGCAGCAGGTCGTGAAATCCAGAATTTTTAAATCCAAACTCTTGAGTTCGAGCTTTTGTATATCCCTTGTTTTAAGTCCGATTGGCCTCATTTTTGTGGCGTTGGATTTAGCTCGCGGCCTAGTATTCATTCCATCATTCAGACGCCACATTTAACCTTTGTTTGGATGTCATCGGACCTCCGAAAGTTGACCAAAAATAATATTGTTCTATTTTTTTTTCTTTTTTTTTCTTTTAAGTATTGTTCGGCTCTTGTCCTCGGTTAAAGTGTGGTCAGCTAAAGGAAGGTGTTTGGAAAAATGTGCTCTTAGCAGGATGTGCTCGGTGGTGAAGTGTGCTTGGTGACGGAAAATGCTTGACAAAAGAGCTTGGTGAGGCTCATTATAGGTCATTGAATTTGCACTCGAATAATCGAGGCTAGTTTACTTCTCGATGTGAAAATTGGTCGGCAAGGTGGTGGCTAAGGTGCGATTGTAGTTATCGTCATGCGTGACTAACGTGTTTCATCTTTGCAATGTTGTTGAGTAAGAAAATTAGTGAACTTGATTGTGGGTCTAATCTGGTGGCTTCGCAATGTTAGTAACTCGGCAAGCTTGTCGTAATTATCAATGGTTAAACGGGTGTTGTGGTTGCTGAGAGCGGTAGTGTTGTAGTTGTCGGTATGGTTTGTGGTCTACTAGGCGATTCAAGGAGTTGGATCCCGACTTTTAAAACAGTTTCCCGAATGATAAATACTTCGACTATGTAGAAAGTCGGTGCTCCATTTTAATCGGTGTGGTTTAGTATGGGGGAACTTTAGCTTTCCTCGCTGAGCTTGGTCAAGGTGGCCAATGCCTTTGCTAGAAAACAGGTCTTCTTGCCGGTGGACACATCGTCGAGTGACATGAGTGATCTTTCCAAAAAACCTTGGTGTTAGTCAAGGAGAATGATCTTCGATTTTACGTGCTCGGGAAGGCTTATTCTCAGCCTTTCATCGACGCCGAACAACCCTCACTCTTTGCCGAGATTGTTTCATGATTCCATTTGGTGAGTTCAGCACATATGGGTGATAATATTATGGTCACCGAACCCAATTTTGAGGATAGGATGTGATACGAGTTTGGGTTTGGAGTATGTTCGACATCTTATAATTCCGGTGGTAGTACGAAGTAGTGAAGTAGCTACTCGGCCCCTTCATTGGCAGCATTTTGTTTTTTTATTTTTTATTTTTTTTAATAGCTTTCTAGGAACAATTCTAGAGAGAGAGAGAATCAAGACCCAATTGTAGAGCTACTAACTTCATCTTGTTTCGTCAACCTTTCTAAGTAATATTGATATTCAACAAGGGTTTGATCAAATATATATATATATATACTTGAACTTTAGCAATAAACACAATCAGAAAGAAAGAAGCCAAATATGCAGTTGTGGGTCTCCTTTTTTAGAAGAGATTGGTTAACCTTGGTGCTCACTGGTCCAAGCACCTTGGGTGTCGTATTTATTTTTCTTGTAAAGATCCAACAAAGAGATGAGCTTTGCCCCATAAATCTGCAAAGATAAGCATGATTGGCGCCACCTAACCGAGGTTGTCGGCTGGAGACACTCTGATGATAAAGTTAGTAACTTGAATCAAAGAGAGATGATGAAGAATTGATGAGTGTGTGTGTTGTTTGGTGCTGAGACATGAGGCATACCTTACTCCTTGGAATGCCCTCCTTTTATATAGATGTGGGTGTGATATTTGCATAGTAGATATTTGTTTTGTGGGCTTGCTTGCTTGGGCAAGGCCCATTGTTAGGCCTTGTTTCGATTAGCCCAAATAAGCTGATATATTATTTTTTGGCTCCCAAAGAACTCATTGTTGTCTTAGTGGCAATGAGTTCCAATTAGGGAGAAAAAAAAAGGGGTCATTTCGAAAACGATTCCATTGTGATCCTCTGGTCGATTTAGTTCATTAGAAATGATTTTGTGTTTAATAAAGTTCAACCCAATTAGGTTCTTCTTTCCGAGCTCATAATATTGAGAATGGCTTTTTGGGTTAAATCTAAATCATGCTTCTCTTGACTTTTGTTATTTTTATTTTTTTGATAGGTAAAAAAAATTTATTGATTCAAAATAAAAGTACAAGATATACAAAAATTACATCAAGAAGGCACAACAGACCAAGAAAAAAGTATCATAATTTAAAGGCCATATCTCAACTAAGTTGAAATATGAAACAAAACCAATCAAATACAAAATTAATGACCAAAAAAGAAAAACAAAACAAAGCCAGTCAAATGCTTCTCTTGACTTTGGTGTGACTAGTTTTGTCTTCCAACTATAGCACATCAAGAATGTTCTTTAAGATTTTTTACTGTAACAGAGGTGGTCTCCATCGAGGACTAAGTTTCTTTTTTTGAGTCGAGGTTTTAGTTTCATGTTTTCTTAGTTTTCAAGGTTTCTCTTCTTTGTTAGGTCTTGGTGTTGCATAATTTAATGTGTTATGTATTTTTGTTAGGATTAGTCTATTCATATGATAAATGCGGGTCCCATATGGTTATTAGGTTGGTGTATATATGTATTTGGGTTAGGATAGTGGAATTCATAATCTACTGAGAAATCTAATATTTATAGGATTTAGTTACTCAATTGTATAGAATTAGAATTCTTATAGGTAGACTATTAGAAATAGTCATGTGGGCTATAGGATTTTTTGAGAGAGATTAAGAGAGTAGTGAGAAAAAACAATAGAGATGCAAGGATGAGAGAAAAAATACCATGGGCACCAGGCTAGCAAGGGCTCAACTACTTTTGAGCATGAGGTTCGAGTAATAGTGTGGGTTTTGAGTATTTTGGCCATCTCACATGCATTCTCTATTTTATTTATTGTGGAAACTCTCTCTTACATGGATGTACCACATAAGAAGATTGGTTATTAGAAAAGGATCTGGAGAGATAAGGTAGATAGGGTTGAGGTTTTGATCTTAATCCCCTGACTATTATGTTATAGCCTCTCTAACCCTTCACGCTTTTACTAGATGAAGTCCCAACCTAACCTTAGTTAAGCTACTGGCAAAAGAATGAATATTGAGGGTTGTAGCTAAGGCTCTGAAAATGCAGAGGGGAGTGATTTTTGTGGTTTTGAACATTTTATTGTTTTTCATTTAAAAAAAAAAGGAGAAAAACCCACAAAAATCTGAAGTTGACCTAATGTTTATTACATCGTGAGCAATCCCAAAAACAAGCAGTCAAAAAGTGTGGATTATGAATTTAGGTACGGATTTGTAAAGGGAAATGAAAAAGTGAATGAAACGTAGTTATATTTCATAATTTCAAGGGGTTGGTTGGCTTAGTGGGTGCAATTTGGGACTTGAGGATGTACTCTCTTTAGATTTCAGGTTCAACTCTCACTAGGTGCTTTCAACTCTTTGGGGTTACGCTCGCGGGCACTGTTTGAAATTTGTCCAATTCACATGGAGAGGGCGCTTTACGTGAATTCCAAGATTAATTGAGGTGTGCGCAAATTAATCCAAACATTCGGTCATAAAAAATGTAATTATATTTTATTTATATTTCTCTCATATTTTTTCTTTCTCTTTCAAAATCTATGTTCCAAACACTACATTACTGACCAATAACAAAAAAACTTTTGACTAATTCACATTCAACACGAACTTAAGAGCATTAAATGTAAATTATAAACGAATGTTAATATGGTTTAAAAACGTGAGCAATGCAGTGGCCATCTATTTTTCTTACATTATCCTATTATTTTAATTTAGTTGTTAATATTAGATATAATATGAGTGATGTTAATATTTTATTGACAAATAAAATAATAGACATAACATGACATAAACAACTATGCTAAGCATGTAAAAATATTATATATTTTTTTATTACACAAACTTTTATGCAGTATATACAATTTATTTAAACTCCATCATATGCGCCTTAAAAAATATATTAACAAAATTCAATTATTTATTGGTTAAGACTTTAATAAGTAGCTTCTTGGATGCATCACTTAGCTCGCCTTTTTCTTGGGTAAGCAATCACTTACCTAGTCTGTTGTATATAATTGAATGCTTCAATCAAAGTCATGATTAGATGCATAAAGTAGAGGTAATAGAACATACACAAACAACAAGATGTTCATCCTTTTGACATTTTAAAAATATTTAATTCCTCTCATACCGAAGTTAATTGTTTTCTATCAAGGCAACAAAATCTGTAACTCTATCTGTTTGGTCGAATAATAAAGATTTTTTTATTTTTTATTTGAAAAATGAGTGGTAGTTCGAGAAATGTGGCTTGAATAGTGGCTCGAATAGACAAAACGACGTCGTTTTGTCATTTTTTTTTTCTTTCTTTTTCTTTTTCTTGCTTCAGTTTGTTTGGGTGGATAATTTTATTGTTTCAGTTGCTTTCACAGAGGAGAGAAGAGGCGAGAGAGCGAAGAGAAGAGAGAAGAGAGGAGCAAGAGAAGGAAGAGAGGATGAAGAGAAGGTGGCGTCTCTCTCTCTCTCGCTACCGGTGGCGGCGATCGGTGGCGACGCCGGTGGGTATCGCCTCTTTCAAACTCTACTTTCTTTTTTTTTTTTTTTTTTTTTTTTAGTTGATCTGGATCTGAAGATGAGGGGGGGAAAAATGTTGTTGATGATGATAATGATGATGATGACGATGTTGATGTTGATGTTGATGTTGATAAAGAAGATTAGTTCATCAAAAAAAAAAAAAAAAATTTGTTGATGATGATGATGTTGATGAAAATGATCTGGATCTGTTTTCTTTAGTATGAAATTTTTTTTGCTTAAAAAAAATAAAAATAATGACTTCATTATTTGGTGATGAAATTATGATGTTTTCTTTGTTGATGATCTGGATCAATGATCTGGTGATGAAATTCAATGATCTGGATCTGTTTTCTTTGGTGATGAAATTCACAAATCATGAAATTCAATGATCGATGATGAAATTTTTATTTGGTGATGAAATTCACAAATCATAGAGATCAATGATCTGGATCTGTTTTCTCGGCAATTTTTTTTTTTCTTCTTCTTCTGCCTTTTCTTCTTCTTCATCAGAAAAACGCAGAAAAAAGGAAGAAAAAAAAAAAAGACACCAAAACGACGTCGTTTTGGTGTCGAGCCACAGTCAAGCCACAGACTTTCGAGCTACGAATCGGAACTGTTTTTATTTTTTTTTATTTTTTTTGAATAAGTAGAATGATAAAGATTTAAGATTAAAATTCAAGTTCTATAGTTTGAATCTTTTCGATGAATAATTAAAAATTTGTTCGATCGTTAATTTTAAAGACTCAAAATTAGTCGAGACATCTAGTTATCAAAAAAAAAAAAAAAACACACACACACACACACACAACAACAACATTCATTAAATATTTTTGTCTTTGCATCGACACTTCACTTCAAAGCATATATATTTATGAAAATAAGGTGACAACAATTATTGTATCAACTTCATTAAATCCGTTAATACTTACCACCATTTATTGAATTAGGATAACACCTTTTTAATCATTTATTTATTTTTGTTGATCACACAACACATCATGATCTGACAACCATGGTGAATCATCTACGCAATGAAAGCTGACCAACTTATCAATTCACAAAATAAACTCGTAAACACAAAATCAATCACATGACACTATACACTTGCATGTGGAATGGTGATTGCATGCTTTGAGACATAAGTATTGAGATGTTAAGTTTTTATTCTTTTCGAGATTAGTTATTTGGACGACAACACATGGAATTGGTAGGACAAAATTTTTAAGTCTAGACAAATCGTATCTAGTGTCAGGACTGTGAGTTCGAATCTCTGCCTATCACTACAAGAAATATCTGTCTTGGAGGCGTATTTTTAACAGCGTTTTTTAAAATGCCACTGTTCGTAATATTTAACTCGCATTTTTCTCTAATTAAAACGGCGCCGTTTCAAGAATCGAAGACGTTTTTAAGCGCCTTGTAATGGTTTTGTCCAACGCCTTCCATCTCTCCTGTTTCACCTTTATTTTGAATCTGATAAGCAAGTACAAGCGAAAATCTCACTCTTGCGCCTCTCTCTCTCTCTTGCCCTCTCTGCGCTGTCTAAGATCTTTCAAAATCGAAGTCAGAGCCATTTCGAAGATCTTACATCGGTGATTCATCAGAGCCATTTCGAAGTTTTCTCTCAAAATCGATTCAGATCTGTGAATCGATTCAGATCGGTGAGCTACTCTCTCTCTCCCCCTCTCTTTCTCTCTCTCTGTTTGTGCTGTCTAAACCCTAGTTATCTCTGTTAGTTCAGCTCTCTGATTCAGAGATTCAGCTCGGTCTTAGCGAAACAGATCAGTGATTCATTAGAGCTATTTCAAAGTTCTCTCTCGAAATCAAAATCGAATTTCATCTCAGCGATTCAGATCGGGGAGCTCCATTGTCTCTGTCTCTCTTCGTCTCTCTCCGTCTCTCTCAAGCTGAACTGATATTGTGCTTGATTTGTGTATGTCATAACCAAAAATATGGTGTGCCTAACAATTTCTTCTTGATGATGTCGGTTTCGACTATAATATCACTTATTTGTTAGATTGAAGTATATTACTCAAAATTCACTTGAAATACTTGATTTATGGCTTGCTCTGCAGCCTTTGATTTCAATTTTACTCACAATTCACATGAATTTGTTGTTGCTTTGATTTTACAAGCTGATTTATAGTGGGCAATTTTGGAAATCTAACAAAATTAGTATCTCAAAATAGAAAGTGGAAACATACATGAGATTAGGGGGGAAAACATTGCATAATAAATATTTGTTATGAAGAGAAATTAACAAAAAAAACCATATAAAAGTCAAATGTGAAACTAGTGTTTAGGAAAGTTGCCTAATTACAACCATATCAAATAAAATCGCAGAATCTTCTAGTAGAAAAATTTCAAAATAGGAGGTTCAGATAATATTCTGATAATAAAAATAAAAGATCATCGTGCTAGAATACAGCACAATCTATCGCTTCATTTTGTATTTTAACAGCTGTAGCTAATTTAATGATTCACTAGCGGCCTCATGACTACCAATATCAAATCTCCCAAAAACACACTTTTTGATATTTAATTTTCCGATTCACCCTGGTAGGGGACCAAGTTTGTAAGATCATCATTTATCAATGATGATGTGACAAAGGTTTCTAGTTGCCAGCTGCTATAGGAAGGCATGAATGCTCAAAACAGGGAAAAAAGAATTAAGCACAAACAAATCATATAGGTTCTAAATTTTACAATAGCGGGGTTTGAAGCAATGTTTAAAATTTCAACAGCATTTTGGCGCCTTCTTAACCAAAAACCAAGCCTGATTGAACTTCCATTCCAAGACCCAGGTTTAATTATATGATCTATCAATTTACACTGTGTTTGGACCATTGATTTGGATCTATCAATTGCTTTGTTAAATTTGGGGTGTGGGTGTCTTCATAATGAAAATTTATGCACCAAGTATTTACCTATGGGAAATTCTGCATGATGTGAATTGTATATTTATTTCTTAATTTACTTGGGTTAAATTTGGGGTGTGGGTGTCTTCACAATGAAAATTTATGCATGATGTGAATTGTATATTTATATGTACATTCAATTGAATTATAATATTTCCTTTACTTTGGATACCAATTAAATGATTATTTCTTGGTGTTTTACATCCATTTATAATGTATTTTTTGTAATAGTTTTTAGTAGTGAATTAAACTTAAGAATTAATTTTTTAATAAAAAGATTATTACATTTCACTTTCATCATAATGAATCAAACAATACTCTTATTTTATCAATCAAAACATTAAAATAAATATTCTAATTGAAAAATCATTCTATTCCAATTTTCATTATTGTAATATTTGCCAATGAGAGTGGAGTTGGACACAAGAATAAAAATTAGGAAAATTTACAAATTAGTGGTAAGAAGTAGAAAGCAAGAAAGCCAACATTTAACTACATACCTCTGTGTATAGATTGAAAGCATTGCTAGACTAAACAACTAAAACCAATTTTAAGTGACCTTAACTGAAGAAAATTCATATTTGATATTCAAGTGCGAAAGCATTGGAGATGTCCTAGATTTTTTTTTTTTTTTCTCACCTGGGAACAATCATACCTGAATAATGATTCTTATCTCACTTCTTTTGATTCCATATTGTACATATATCAACTCTGATGGTACCAAGTATCAATGAATCTGCTCAAAAATTGTTGCTTGTAAGAACTATCAAGCATTTCAAAGAAGCTAACCATTTTTTATTTTTAGTGATTTTTTGAGAACCTTCCTTTGTAAAGGTAAGTGCAAACATGTCCCCAAAATAGATAACAAGACTAGAAGTTATCAAGTAGAGGACAAGAAAATCTTAATTAACTAACCAAATAGCATTATCATTATCACAAGAAAATTAAACTTGAGCACTAATGGCTGGAACAAAGTAAGATTGGAAAACTTGAAAATAAATAATATACATTCTAAAACAGAAAACAAAAATTCAAGTGGCTAACACATTAACTAGGGTACCGATAATGAACTCTATATTATGAAATTTTGGACAATGATGTTCCAAAGTAAGGTTGTTTTACAAAGTGGCTAACATCACTAGATTTTAATTTCTCACTTTTCTAAATCTATTAAGACATGATGTTTGCTTAATGTTTAATAGTGAGTCGATTCAACAAATAAAAGAATAGATAATTCTAAAACTACCAATCATAAAAAGGATAAACCTATTTAATTCCATTTGCCCAAACATGGCTTCGGAAGTCATGTATTGCGTATTTGTTTAAAATAATTGCTATTGTCTTGCATTTTCTTATAACAAGCTATTTTATCAAAAGCTATAGTCTTGATGGTTGGTGGTTAAATTTTCCATTTTTGGGTTAAATTTAACATTTGGTTGTCAATCCACTTTTTATTATGGACATTTTCTAGTGTATCAACAGATTCAGGCACGAGGAATGCAAGTTCTTCATCAAGTAACCGTATCATGGTATGCTAAGCAAATTTGAAAGATTCTTACTGTTTGCTTGCTTAGTTACCTGATTTTTTTTGTTCAACTATTTATGTCTTTTCTTTGTGACTTATCATCCTTCAATTATTCTTTGAAGCTATAGCAGCATAATATTTAAATCATGCATCCAATTATGAGCTTATTTGTACCATTATGGTTTATTATGATCGTGTTTTTACCATTGCTAGATATTAGGAGAATAGTTCAATTAGAAAAAGAAGAAGAATAGTTTGATAAATTTTCCATAGACATGGAATGCTAACATCAGAACAGAGGTGAACTCATGGGAGGGTTTTGATAGATAGCCTATATATATATGTTTCTTTTGAAACAAAGTTTTGTTATGAACAAACCATTCATATTAGATGATGGGAAGATTCAAAAATATATTTGCAAGAGGGGGAATCTGTTTTCTTATCTGTACATGGAGAGCATAGAGTAAAATCAAGAGAGAGCACTATAGGTCCCAAATACGGTTACAACCGAACTACGTTGTTCATGAATGACTTGATCTCAGCTCGTTTATAGCTCATTTGATTGTGTAGTTTGCGACTCATACAATTGTGTATTTGACTCATGATCAAGCATAAAATTAGGCTCGTTTATCAAAAAAGTTGAGCTCAATTCTGTCGTTCACTATCACTTTCTCAAAACATCTTTCTTCACTCTAAATTTGTCTCACAATATATGTATATGGGTAGTTTGTCCCTCTTTATGGCAAAGAGGTTCTCTTCATCTATTTCTCTAGATTTTTCTAGGTTTCCCTATTGATTTTTCTTTTCAAGATAAAGCTTGGTTCGTTTATATATCGAGTTGTGTCAACCAAGCTGGAGCTCATCAAACACCAAAAGACCTGAGCTAATCTCAACTAATTTTCAACAAGCCGAACTTGAACACTCCAAAGCTCAACTTGGCTTGGCTCATTTGTAGCCATAGTCCCAATACTTTCGAGCAAATTTGTTAAATGCTTACTTGATGCTGTGGGAGGTATCTTATGCAAGATAAAATATAGTTTGCAACTTTAGGCAACTCTTGCACTGTTTGATTGTCAATGATAAAATATGACAAGGCAGCGGAAGTGAGAAATCGTGATATCAAGGCAAGCCAATATCAGCACCCTAACTTTTATACGCTGCTAACCTTTTTTTTTCAGAAATAATAAAGTTCTCAAATTTCTCATGATAAAAATGTGCTCAAATTTGTGCTATTGTGGAATTAGAACTTCCTGGATTGCATGGAACACTGTATTATGTAATATAAGATATAATGTGGGCATGCATTTCTATCTATTTAGGTGCTAAAAAGCTAGATATTATATTGTTTTTATGATTGCTGGTATTTCATTTATCTGACATAATTAGCAGAAAGAAGTATCAAGTAGGACAGTATAGCCATAGTACTTCTTCGCATTTATATTCTTGGAATTGTAGTGCTTCTTGGTATGTGATAAAATCTTGTTGTTAGTGCTTCTTTAAGTTTAAGTACTATGTATAAGTATTGGGTACAAATTCTTCAATTTGTGTTTATTTTGGTGAATCTGATTGTAGTTTATGTTCTGATGCAGGCATGTAGACCAGTGATGACTACAACTTTTATGCTAAAACATGATTTTTGGATATATGTTAGTTTGTGGTAAATGGTAAAACATGATTTTTGGGTATATGCTAGTTTGTGGTAAATGTTAAAACATGATTTTTGGATTTTGAATGTATTATTTTGTGTGTAATTTTGATTGGATATTAATTGAATGAGAAATTGAATTAATGCTTCATTTGTTATTTGAATGAGAGTTATTATTTTATATGTTAGTTTTATTACAGGTATTTTTTTAATTCAATCAAATAAAATTAGCATAATTTCAACAAAAAAAATGGGGATATAACAGCATTTCTACAAACGCCTCCTAAACCCTAAATACCAACGGTCAAATTTTTTAAAACAGATACGACGGCATTTCAAAAACGTCTCTAAATATCGTTGGTGGCGTCAGCACATGTATGGTAGGATATTTGACAGCGATTTTTAAAACGCCTCCTATACTAATATCACGGCGTTTTTAAAACGTCACAAAGGTACAACGACGGCCTCATCTTCGACGTTTGGTACTAAACGCCACAAAAGGAATTAGCGGCGTTTTTTTATAGATGTAGCGCGTTTTTTAAACGCCACTAAAAGTTCAATTTCCAGCAGTGTATGTGTGAGTTCGTCACTTACCATTATATGATTGAGTGACCCTACTATATAGCACTACTTAAAAATAACCTTTGAAATTTTGACTCTTTAGAATTTAGTCTCAGAAATCATCTCACTGCGAGTAGATTTTTTTTCCACATGCACGTGGACCCACAACTACGTGCAAAAAAATTCATAATTTTTTTCTAAGTCTATAATTTTTTTCTGTGTCTTAGGTCTCGTTTGGCATGTTATAGTTTTAGCTTAAAAGATAAAAAGTTACTAAAAAAAATCAAAAAGCCTATAACCTATACCAAAAAGTCAAAAATTTTCTTTTCTCTCTACTTTTTGAACATCTTTTCGTAAAAAGTCAAAAAGTCACTCCAAGCATACTAATTTTTTTAGCTCATATTTTAACTAAAAATTCAAAAAATTACTAAAATAACATGTTCCTAAACGAGGCCTTAGTACAATTGTGAACTCGACATAACAATTCTGAGAAGTTGTTCTTGCCTTGTGTCATGGACTGGACACTTGTCATCCTCCCAAGAAGCCGGCTCCACAAGCGGTACTGCATACCTCCGTGCATTATGCCGAAGGACCAACCCAGGAGATGCGATAAGGATCTACCCTACTTGTCTTACTGCTCACAAACTAATGCACTTGCAAGGTGCTTGGTATAGAACTCGCATCCCTAATGAGTTGGTACATGACATGCTACCGCCGCCAGTCCCTGGCGCCCTCGTTAGGGGGACATTACCCTACCTGCCTCCCTCCATGCTTGTCCGTTCCATTACCCATGGGAACTCGCCTCATGCAGACACCACCCTTGGTGTGGACCCCACAATGAAGGTGCTTGGTGTAAGTCCCACGTACCGTCCCCATCACAGTATCCCTAGGCTGGCTCTCATACCACTATCACGGCCTTGGTTTTTCCAAGCCAACCGTGTGGCCTTAGATGCTTGTAGCACGCCTTGCTTGCACCTAAGTAAGCCTTTTTGGAAGAGAGCTAGGAGAAGGTTGCACATACAAGAGAAAGCTTGGAGAAAGTTAGAGAGAGAGCTCTTGGAGAATGCTTGCTTGTATTACTTTGGAATACTTTGGATCGCTTTCGGTGGTTTGGGCAAATGAGGGTCTTCCCTTTTTATAGGCTACAAGGAATACTCTAGAACTACAATGATGACGAGTGTTCTAAACACTTCCTCCAACTCTATCTTATAGACTATTCTAGAATCATTCTAGAATGTACATATCTGGAAGGATCTACAAATATTTACAACTATGTACAAGTCTCTGCAAAACTCTAGGGAGTTTTAGAAGCTTCCAGCATTCTCCATTACCTCCAAATGCTTTCTAGTGAGGAACAACATCCAAATTTGTTAGTCTGTGACACTTGGCTCTGGACTCGATAAGCATTTCAGTGTCGAGTAACATCCTTGATAGTATCATCAGAGAGAAACCTCTTAGCCCATGCCACCAGATGTTGCGTCATGGTTTCATACATAAGAATTATAACTAAAAATAAAAAATAATCTTTGAATCGTAATTAAATAATATTATGACTAACAATTTAATAGACCATAATTAAAGCTATAAAAATTAGGGTAAATTACAAATAAATCACTTGAGATTCGATTAAAATACGAATTGTCCCTTGTGATTCTAAAAATTACATTCCACCTCAGGAGGTTTCTAATTTCATAACAAATCACCCATTTTATTAATAAATCATTACGTCAATTAACATTTTTAATAATGTTAGAAATATGTTTCAATTAATAATTTAGGTAATTTTATTATTGTATAGGAGAACAATTATAAATTTCATTTTTTAGTTAATTCTGTTAAATAAAAAATTCTAACAAGGGGGTATTTGTAATTTTTCAAACCACAGGAAGCAATCTGTACTTTAAACAAATCTCAAGGATATAATTATAATTTATCCAAATTATAACTAAATGTGCATATAATACACACATTTCAAAGGGTCAAAGAAGGTGTGTTCCAAAAAAATTTCTATTTAAATAACAGACAAATATAATTATTCTATCCAACGCGGTCACGTGTCCCTTGACTTTTCAATTTTTTATTTTTTTAATGTATTAGCTTATGGTTGAAAAATTAGAATTTTGAGACGTATTTTTTTTTATTTTTTTAATGTATTAGCTTACAGTTGAAAATTTAGAATTTTGAGGGGCCATTAAAGACCTAACACTCCTACCATGTTAAGGTATTCAATTCAAAATCATTTGACAATGAGTAGAGAGACTCTTACATTATATTAACAAAGCTTAGGTGGCTTTAGCTTGGGCGATGTGAGATTATATTCAACAATCTTACCATTTTGTTCATGAAAAAAAGTTGAAATTGTAAAGTGCTTTCTCTATTTTAATTTTCTGACTCCACCACTAATTCTACCATTATTAATTAGAAAAGAGCATCATTAAAAAATAAAAATATATATATATATATGAATTCAATAAATTAGATTGAATACTTAGGTATTTTTGAGGGGTTGTGATAGTTAAACCCATATTTAGACAATGAACTACAATAAAAGTTGGGATAAAAAAAACTCAATCAGAGTCCCTGACTAAATTAGAGGAGCCTTGACCAACATCACAATTTTACAACACAATTTAATTGTACTACCCATAAATAGGAGTGCTTGCAGATTGAGTTGGGTCGAATGACCTTCCATTCACCATCCATTCGAACTTAGACAAATTGAGAAAAATCAATCCTCATTTGTTTCGCTCAGAATATCGAAACAACTTATTTTGTGAAAGATCGATTTAGACCATTCAATTTTGATAGATCGAATGGAAACATACTCAGCTTTGCTCATAAACATGTAAGGAGTGGTGGCCAGCATCACAATCTTGCCAAAAAAAGCATACCAAAAAATTCATGTAAGTTTTAATATGACATGAATGAAAAATTTTATTTAGCAAATTCCATAGCAACGAACTGTAACTTTGACATGCTAACCTTTCAATATTCAGAAAACTTCATAGGCGTTTAATTAACAACATTTTTTTAAATGTCACTTTTTATGATAATTAACGACATTTTGTAAACGTCGCCGTTTGTTAATTAAAACGGTCTCGTTTCTTTATAGAGGTCGTTTGAAAACACCTCCAAATCCTTATTTCCAAACCCCCTCCCTATCTCTCTTCAAACCCCTATTTCTAACCCTATACAAAGTCGATCTATTCTCACATCTCCAAGGTGACTCTCTCTCTCTCTCTCAGCCCTCTCTAAACCCTAATGTCAGTCTCAGAGGATCAAATCAATACGAAGTTCTCTCTCTCGATTCCTCTTCAGCATGGTGATTCCTCTTAGTGATTCATCTTAGAGCGATTGCGATTCTGATTTTGAAGTTCTCTCTCTCTCTCTCTCTCTCTCTCTCTCTCTCTCGATTGTGAGCACCACCTTCTATAATCTTAGAAAAATCGATTGAATCCTTCAAAACCTTCTTCAGCTCGGTGATTCTAGTTGTGCTATTTGTCTTTGTGGATTTGGAAAACTCCGTCTTCTTCGATCAGTGAGATTAGAGGTTAGTTGAGCTCAAATTTTAGGAACATTTGAAACTTGTTTCTTTCTTAGATGTTTCTTCTGTGCTCTGTTTGTGAATCTGTCTTTGATCATCTTCTTCCCATTGGTTTGTGAAGATTTAGTGGGTATATAATTAATGTTTCTTTTGTGCTCTGTTTGTGAATAGCTGTTTGTTATTTTGCTTAAATTGTGTGGATTTCATACCAAAGTGTTGTTTCGTGGATGCGATGATAGACTAGTTAGACTTGTAGCGATATTCATTAATAATGGAACTTGTAAATCTAAATATAGTTTTTTACTCATTGAAATTGGTTTAAGTTTCTTCATAATAGATTTAGGATTTATTAAAGTAACAGAAAAGGAAATTGAGTGAAA
The DNA here is from genome assembly GCF_055761805.1 of Camellia sinensis. Taxonomy (NCBI): domain Eukaryota; kingdom Viridiplantae; phylum Streptophyta; class Magnoliopsida; order Ericales; family Theaceae; genus Camellia; species Camellia sinensis. The sequence continues at coordinate 77,612,987 of NC_138970.1, forward strand.
TTACATGTACTTGATCATTTTTTAGAAGTACCTAAAAAATATTGAATATGTTAAAACACCATAATTTGAAGAAAAATATTTTCAAATATGAAATTTAAAAAAAAAAAAAAAAAAAAGAGGAACAGAAGAGCCCATGTCTTACCATTGAGCTACTTCCAAGTGGTGAGAATGAGAGAAATTAATACCTACTTTGCTTTTAGTCTCATTCTTTTTCTGTTGGTTAGTTCTTTGTCAAGAGAAAAAAATAATAATAATGAAGATAGTATATATAGTCCAGCTGGCCAAGGAATAATAAGGGTTACCAATCTACCGGTTACCAAATGCCAAATAACTTAATTTAATTTGGGTTCTCGCCTATATATACAGAGAATGCTCATATACAAAGAATTCATCATGGTTTAGTAGTTGTCTGTAACATATGTGTGGGGTCCAATTATCAGTTTTCATGGTGTGTTAAATATTGAAAATGTTTAGTTTTGATGCTTTTAATTTTAGTTCATATACATCCAAAACATAAAAATTAATTTCGTTATTTGTCTTATTTGGATGCTCTAGGATCTTGATTAACTCAGTATGACTCTTTTTTGTTTTTTAGTTTTTGTTTTTGGACTTTGTTGTCTTATTTGGATACTCTACTAAGGATCTTAAAGCTTGTCCAATTTTATCATGGAAGTTGAGAAATTTCCCTATTTTTAGTTGCAAAACAATATATGAACTTCACTTGTCAGATTTTCAGATATACTCATTTTTATTTTTTATTTTTTTGTGCATCTTTCTTTCCCAAATTGGGTTGTCATTGTGTTATTCATGTTTTTTTTTTTTTTTTTTTTTTTTTTTTTTTTTTTTTGTAGTTTTAGAAATCGTGCTTTGGGGGATAGGTACTTCTCAAATACAACTTTTTAGGAATGTTTAAGTTGTCCTTAACAATTATGTGCATCAATAGTTTATATAACGGTAGTTCATTAATGTCACGTATTAAAGGACTGCTTGCTTGGTTACTGGTTATGTAAATTCCCCATCTTGGTAACAATTATTTGAGTCATTCAAGGAGCTTAGAAAGTTATATTCGCTGGAAATGACTATTTTTAGAAGTCTAAATATTATATAGTTTCAGTTTTGGTATGGTACATGCAATAGTTTATATAATGATACTTGGCTTGCTCGCCATAGTTTTCTTGTTAGTTTACTCATCAAAACTTTAATCTTTAGCGGTTGATTTAATCCTTTCTAGGAGACTTTTTTTGTTGGAGAATATATGGAAACTATGTAGTGCGTTTTTATAGATTCTTAGATTCTTTCATAGAATATTGATCTCTTTGTTTGGGTTTTACTACTGCAACCAAGTCTCTCTCTACTTCAAGGTATATCTCTTTTCATTCTACTTCACTCACAATAGTATATATATATTGTGAGTGAATGGGCCAATTGGTATTTCATGACTCAAATTTCATCAACCCTTAAATATTCCATTAAATTTTCAGCTTTAGGTAATGTAGTTACCCTCAAGAAGCTCATCAGGAAGGGGATTCCATCGGTTTTACGGCCTAAGGTCTGGTTTTCGCTCTCTGGGGCGGATAAGAAGAAGTCCACGGTTCCAGAGAGCTATTATAATGACTTGACCAAGGCGGTTGAGGGTAAGGTCACACCGGCAACGCTGCAGATCGATCATGTGAGTTATTGCCTTTTGCGTTACATTGGTTGTTTGTGTCATTTCTTGGATTTCATTGTTAGGGCATTGTTATTACTCCATTGTGAATGATCATGTGAACTTTGGATTATTGGTTGGTTGTTTTGGATGCAATGGTTATGGTATTATTGTTGTTGTTGTTGTTGTATCGTTTGATGTTGTTTAGATACAAAAGATGAGAATTTTTCCGCCTATAATATTTAATGCCAGGTAAGGGTAGCTTCCATATGAATTGTACTCTTAAACTAGTTCAAATCAAAATGGCTGTGTTAATGTATCAGTGGGTGACTTTTCTATCTCTTTCAACAGATTTTAGGTCAAAACGAAACAGTTCTTCCAAAACTTCTTAACCATCCTACTGTTTGGAGTTGTTGTTGTTTTCATATCAACACTCATTATCACAGCTGGTGATATATTTATCTTTCATACATTATTTTTCATATTTATTCCAGATGTAATTTCCTTCTTGATAAGTTTCTTATGTGTTTTCACACACTAATTTTGTCTAAGTGGTCTCTAATTTACTGAATGTTACTATTATTTAGGTAGCTGATGGATGTTCCCTAAGATTGGGTTTGTTGGGTTGACTCCCCGTGACTATCTTGGTTTGATCCTTATCTATCTTGCCTTCCTTGGGTGTTGGTTTAACATGCCGTGATAATGTACTAACATTTCTTTTATCATATAACTTTTTCGCTCAACATTCTTTCTTAGTAATTTGATTTAGCAATAGGAATGATATTTTCCTCAACAGATATAGTGTGTACACTACAGCTTGGTTAGCACTGTATATTTGAGTTCACCGCTTCAGTTTCATGAATTATGGCCGATTATTTTCATGGATTCCTAAGTATCTTCAATTTTCATGGAGGTTCTACATCAAGATGAGACTCCTTTGCTGTACGGTCTAGTCTTCTCTCTAAGCTCAACGTCGATAGTTCTATGCTTAGTTCTGAAAATCTACTATCAAGTTTCTCTTTTATTGTTGATGAAGTGTTTGAGCTTGAGAGAGGGTCATCTGTACCTTCTTTTTCTAGTCAGAGTCTCTCTTCATCATTTAATACATCTGTTGCAGGGCATTATGGCTCTGTTCCAATGAATTCAGGGTGTGTTTGAGTGGATGAACTGGATAAGGGGGGATTAGAATCCATCAGACTTGAGTCCTAAGACTGTGAATCCCCTGGACTATTTGGTTGGATTGGATATGTATCCTGTGTTTGTTGTTTTATGGGATTAGATGTCTGCAAAGAACAATTTTTAGTGAATCTAATGTTTGGTTGGACAGACTGGATAGGATAAATGAACACAAGACTATTTTACCCTTTTTCAATTGTTTACTAAGTAATAGCAATATTAAACATATCTTTAATATTTTAATTATTTTTAGCTAGATTAAATAAAAATTTATTTTATTTTATTTTTACACAATTAAATAAATTTATTTTTTTTAAATAAAATATCAATAAAAATATGTTAATTTTTTAATTAAAATTTAAATAAATTTGTTTTTAAAAATAATAATAATTAAACAATGAAATTAAATAAAACATCTATTAACATGTAAATAATGAAATTAAATAAAATATAAATGAAATTTTAAAATAAAACATCAATAAAATATCTATAAAAAAAATTTAAAAAAAAAATAAATAAAACATCAATAAAAAGTTAAATAAAATTATTTTATTTTTAAATTGAGACATTTAAATTTTATTGAATTTTACTAAATATAATACATAATTAAATAGTAGATGGTCAAAATGGTCATTTTACCACCTAATCCCAACAGTAAATAGTCCTTCCAAAATAGCCCCACACCGCCCCCCCTCTCCTGGGATAGTATAATCCCCATATGGAGGATAAGGAGTCCGGCGGACTAAAAAAAAATAAACGATGGACTACTCACTCCTTCGGATAAGCAATCCGAACAGTGAATAATCCCCCCCTTCTAATTCCCCCAATCAAACGCACCCTTAAAGTATGAAAGTTGGAACCTAGGGAGGAACACAGAGCACAAATCAATAATACTCCTAAAGTTTTTGGTGGATCTTCCCATTATAATAATGGCTCTATTTATTCAACAAGCAATTTGAAGGCATCATGCAGTCTAGCTCTGTGAGTTCACTATCTTTTGGTTTAGGAAGGAGCACAACTTTGAAGAAACTGTCTGCTTCAAAATCTGACCAGGATTTGGCTTCTCTTAGATCTCCACATTTTGGAGTATTTCTATAATGTATATGACATGGTCCCTAAATTTTTTCAAAATTCTTTTGGTTTTCCTATATTTCATGAGCATTTTCACTGTGTATATGGGATATTGGATGACTATTCACATATTAATATTATATAATAGCATCAGTGTGTGCTTTGGCAATATATATATATATACATATATAATATGTAAAAACATTTTTTTTTCAAATATAAAAATCAAGGAGGTAGATTTTTTTCATTTGTTGCAAAAATATAAATAAAATACCAATTTGGAACTTTGCCATAGCCTCTGGTTGATTTGTAAATATGCTATTTTGTGGTTAATATTAAAACATGATTTGTGAATATGTTATTTTGTGGTTAATGGTGATTGGATATTAAATTGAATGGGAAAATGAATTAATGTTGCATTTGCTATTTGAATAGGAGTTATTATTTCATATTAGTGATTTTTTTCAGTTTTAATATAGGTGTTTTTTTAATTTCATTACATAAAATTAGCACAATTTTTTTTTTTAAAAAAAAAGATGCGACGGTGTTCCTAAAAACGCCACTATAACGGTTAGATTTTTAAAATAAGAAAAGATATGACGGCATTTAAAAAACGTCGCTAAAACCATAGTAACGTCATAGTACTGTTATGGTAGGACATTGGGCGGCGTTATATAGCAACGTTTTTTAAACGCCATAAAGCTATAGCGACGGCCGCGATGTCGGTGTTTGGTACTAAACGTCACAAAAAGAATTGGCGACATTTTTTACACCTATAACGCCGCTAGAAAATTAACGCCGCTAAATGTGAATATTCTAGTAGTGATACTCAACAATAGTACTCTCTCTCTCTCTCTCTCTCTCTCTCTCTCTCTCTCACACACACACACACACACACACATTGCCTAGAAGTTGCCTTTTCCATGATATCCTGAATTAGCATTGCCATGTTGAGGTGAGAAGAGCCTCCTTCTTCCATTGCCCTCTTTGCCATTTCCCCTAGCTGCCTAGCTCTTTTTTTTCTCTCCTCTCCTTCCTCTCCTCCATCCATCAACTTGCCTATGGCCTTCACAACATTATCCTAATGCACCAACACCCCTACTTTCTCCTCCTCTTCCCATCTTATAGAAACATCCACACCAACACTCACTCCAATCCTCAAAACCTGCACAATTAACTTCTCAATGCAAAATTGCTCTCCAAACATAGGCCATGTGGTTATAGGCATGCCTGCACATATCTCTTCTAGTGTCGAGTTCCACCCACAATGCGTAACGAAACGCCCAATTGCCCTGTGTGACAATATCAGTACTTGCGGTGTCCAACCACGGATCAAAAGGCCTCTATCTTTGGTCCTCTCCTTGAACCCGTCTTCCAAATTCCATTTCTCCAATTCCTCCACTTTATCCCTTATGACCCAAATGAATGCCTTGTTTGATGCTTCTAGTCCCAACCCAATCTCTATCATCTTTGAAAGCGCTTGGTGAGAGAGGCTTCCGAGGCAAACATAGACTACAGTTCTTGGTTGTTGTGAGTCAAGCCAATTCAAGCAATGGTGTGCATCAAGAGCAGACTCGTTACCTCTCTCGGCCTTATCTAACTTGTCTTCATTGCATAGCGAAACAGGTCCAATGCACCAAACTTTATTTCCTGTCGCCTTCTGGTATTCTTTCACATGCCCTGACCCCAACTCCTCAAAAATATTAGCCACAATCCCATACGTCGATATCTCAGCCTCCCTAATCTTTGCACGAATGTTATTCAAACCCCATATGCTCGGATTGGTAGAAGCCAGAAGCTGGGCTTTTGCTAGCTCGATTCGGTCAGGCAAGCCGGGCACAACAAAGTACTTTGACTCCTCCAAGGCTTTATATTCATTAAACACCATGTGGGTCCGTATATTATGTGACAAAAATAGAGAAAACAACAGGTTCCATGGAAAACAAGCCTAGGAATATGAAATTTCTGAGCAACATCACTTGTCCATGGAAAAAACTAATCAGAGATTATGCCATTTGGGTTTGGTTTTAACTCACCAAACAGTTGTTCCAATGGTGGTTGTAACATACTGGTTGCAGCATAGAACTTCTGAGCCATGTCAGGCGAAGGGACCTGGTCGAGGTTCTCACACCCTTCGGGCAGTCCAGCTTCGAGACATGGGAATCTGAGTTGGAGAAATTTGATTTGGAGTTCAGATTGCTGGGCTCGAGCAATGACTGTTGTGAATTGATTGGCATTGAGTGGTGTGGTGACTATGGTGACAATAACACCTTGTTGTGCTAATAATCTGGCTATGTCTATCATGGGGATCATGTGGCCATGGGCCATTAAAGGGAACAAAATGAAGTGAAGCGTTTGAGTTTGGGAAGCCATGGCCATTTAGCTTGGAAGTAAATGGAGAGATTGATATGGGTTGCCTTCTCTTTTGTTTTATTCATGAAAAGTCTCTTATAGTCCTGTTCGACTATTAGGTGTAGCTCGGGCCTGATGTGTTTCCTCTAAATCTCAGATTTAATTTTTTGTGATTTTTTTGAGATTTGTCTGATTCACGTAAAGAGAGCATTTTACCTGAATCCCAAAATTAATCAAGATATTCAATCCACGTGAAGAGAACGCTTTGTATAAATTCCAAAATTAATCAAGATGTACACAAACTGACTTGACACTTGAATATAAGAGAGAAAAAACAAAAAGTCTCTTCTAATGTTTTTTTAAGTGATTAAATTTGTTCACACACTGAAAACATGTTACTTTCCTTCTTATTGACGATTACTCCACTTGGTAACTTAATTGGAGTTGTGAAAAAGAAACATAATTAAATAAATGGTCTTCTTTTCAACTCTCGTTAGTTCCATAAATCAAAACAAAAAGAAGATAATTAGAATTAAAAGAAAGACCACTTATTTAACTATGTTCCTTTCGTACAGCTCTAGTTAAGTTACAAGTGAGGTTCACTTTATCTGAACAGCCAATAAGGATTGTGACCTTCACACAATTATTGAGATTGTAAACAAATTTGCGCTGTGCTTTCCTAGGGCAAGAGCATGCTGTGTCAAAAAAATTTGGACAAATTATATCAGTGATGGATTTAATTTGTCTCTTGCTTTAATTTGGTTTTTGTTCTTCTAATTTTATTAATTTTTCTTTTTAATATTTTTATATTGTGTCAATTTAGTTTAATTGATAACATCTATTAAAAAAAATTAGATAGAAATCAAGAGTAAAATGATTCATTCAAAATGGGATCTCAGCATTACAATCACTTTGAGGAGGGTGAATAGTTTATTTTGTAGAATAAAAGACAATTTTAAGAGGGCTGCTAAATGCCCCTACCTTTCAACTTTAGACCCCCATTTTTATATTTTATTTTATTACAATTTTGTCCTAACATTAAATTCCCATTTTGTCCTCATCTTATACTTCCAAGTCTAATCCTAACCCTAATCCTACCATCACTTCCACTCCCACCGGCAACCTCACCCACCTCTGTTATATTTCTCTTTCGGCGAGCCTCTCGCTGCCACCTGTTGTTCATAGAACTATCAGTGGCGGCGAAGGTTAGGGTTTTGGCAGTGGTAATGATGGTAGAGAAAGAGCGATAAATTCGCAAACTCTCTTTCGCGATCTTCATCTTCTTCCTTCGGAACTTACCCTATTTTCTCTCTTTTGTGTGTGATTCTCTCTCTCCTCGTCGATTTCTCTCTCTACCTCACAGGTTGGTCGATTTCTCTTAATTCAATTACATAGAGCCGAACATGTTAAATGTATTCGGTGCTCCACAACCGAACATATGCCTTTTGTTCGGCTATATAGTACAGAACATCAGGCTTTTGTTCTGATTTTCTAAATGACGGCGAGAGTGGTCGCGAAGGCAAAAAGATTGGTCTTCCAAACTGGTTATTCTTCCTTCATCTTCAACAACATCAATGTGATTCTCTACAATGGAGGAATCACCCTTCAAACTTGGGCCCATTACACTTCTAACGTTGTTACATTCCTTGAAATAAAGTCCACATCTGTCTAATACTCTGAGGAAATAGACGATTGTTCTGTTGTTGCTGCAATTGTCTGAGCCGGTTGCTAGAGAGGGAGGGTTGCCAGAGTGAAAGGTAGACTGCCAGAGGAGAGAAGGATGAGTTGAAGGTGGAAGGTGTAGGAGTGGGGTTCAAAGGGTATATTTGAGATTATGGCATGGGTCCAAAGAAAAATAAAGAGGGAAGCAATTTTGGTGGTACGGGGCCAAAGAAATGGGGGGTCCAAAGTAGAAAAGTAGGAGCGTTTAACAACCCTCAATTTTAATTATTAAAGTATATGTTCTTTTTCATTTTAATCTCTTAAGTTTTAATTTTGTCATTTTGGTTTTTAAATTTGTCAATTTGAGTCAATTTAGTCCAATCTATAACATCCGTTTACATTAATAAGGGAAAAGTATTTTATATTTGGATAAAAGACAGTTGTGATCCCTAAAGTCTGCATTTCTTTTCATTTTAATCCCTCAAGTTAAAATTTTGTTATTTGGTCCTAGAAATTGTCAATTTAAGGTAGGACCAAATTGACTCAGATTGACAACTTTGAAGACTAAAATGATAAAATTTAAAATTTGAGGATTAAAATGACAATGAATGCATACTTTAGGGACCAAAATTAGCTTTTATTCATATTCATGTTACCAATGTATGTAGATGTTAGACTTATGACCAAATTAATTCAAATTGACAAATTTGAGGACCAAAATGATAAAATTGAAACATAAATGATAAAAATGAAAAATAACGCATACTTTAGGCACTAAAACTATCTGTTATCCTTATTTTGTGTATTGATTTCAGTATAGTTTCTAAAAGGATGTTATCAATTAAACTAAATTGCCAAAATGTAAAAATTTTAAAAGTAAATTTGATGCAACTAATATTCAATGACCAAATTGACACTATATACAAATTACAATAACTAAAAGTGTAATTTATTCGGAATTATATGTCTCTTTGTCCTCACTCATTTGCAGTTGTTTTCTTGTGTCTCAAATTTTCGTATTGTCACTACAAATTAGGATTTTAGAGTAAAAATTTTAGAGATAAAATCACTTTTTAGAGACAAAATATTTTAGTAGTCAAAAGTGTTACTGTTGTACATTTAGTAATGAAATTAGACATTTAGTGATGAATTATTATCCTTTTGAGACTAAATTTTTTGTCTAAAAAATAAATCTTTTTTGCACCAAATTATTGTCTCTAAAAATCCATTTATCAGGAGATGTTTGATAACATCATTCAACACTTTAAATTGAATGTATTAAGAGATAATCAATTAAACCCATATGATACTATAATTGATATTTCTTAAAAATTTAAGTACATCTTAAAATGTAAGCTAAAATTTAAGAAAATTTTAAGTCATATGAAACTTACTTAATTCTTATTGAATTCATAAATATTAAACATAAATATCAATAGTTATTATTATAAACTCACTATCACTATCACCACCACCACCACCGCTATCACTACCACCACCATGCCACTGCCACCACTACGACCACAATCATTACCGATGTCACGACCCGAACCCGCCCCTATGGGTTAAGGCCATAACCGGCCAGTAATCACGAGATTACCTACGGCCTCAAACCAAATAAGACAAGACTCATCAGAGTAAAAGAGGCCAAACGGAAATAAATTTAAAACTTTATCCATAGAGCCATGCTTATATGCACACCATAACATTCCGTATGTACATATGTTAATAACTCACAACAGAAAGTGTAATGACATAAGATTCTATATAGACAGGATCATCCAAACTAAGTCAACCCGTGAAAACTATAAACAGACGTATTCAAAACTTCGCCAACCTGACAAAATGTAAATACATAACAATAGGGCGAACACGGGTCTCGTGCGTGACACAAAAGAGCTGACTCTCTCAAAACCTTAGTTGTTCCATACAGACTTCACTAAGGCTGGGTCTGGACTTCTCTTGGCTCATCTACAAACACATGAATGAGCGTGAGCGAAAGCCTAGTGAATAATATCAAATCAAATACAGAATTTACATAACAATGTAGAACAACACGTTCCAAACGGCCTTGGGCCCAATTCATATTTCTATTTAACAGATATATAACTATAAGGAATTCAAATCAAGTGACTGTAGTTCCAAACATTCGGCCTTTGGCCCATTCAGATTTCCATTCATGTCAAAACGGCCTTCGACCCATTCATTTATGTCAAAACGGCCTTCGGCCCATACATTCGTGTCAAAACGGCCTTCGGCCCACTCATTCATGTCAAAATGACCTTTGGTCCATTCATACATGTCCAAACGACCTTCGGTCCACTCATTTCTATCAAAACGACCTTCGGTCCATTCATTTATGTCAAAACGACCTTCGATCCATTCGTTTACGTCAAAACGGCCTTCGGCCCATACATTCGTGTCAAAACGGCCTTCGGCCCACTCATTTATGTCACAACAACCTTAGGTCCATTTATTTCTATCAAAACGACCTTCAGTCCATTAGTTTACGTCAAAATGGCCTTCGACCCATACATTTGTGTCAAAACGGCCTTCGGCCCACTCATTTATGTCAAAACGACCTTAGGTCCATTTATTTATATCAAAACGACCTTAGGTCCATTTATTCATATCGAAACGACCTTCGGTTCATTCATTCGTTCATGTTAGACTTTTGTCCACAATCCCAATTAGCAACTCGTAAAGCTTATAAGGGAATAAACAGTTGGACATTGCTAAGCTTTCAAATATCGATATTACTCACAGTGATCGGCTTGTCGATTTGCCCTGGAGCTTGATCCTACACATTTCATGAACACGAAAGGGGTCACTAATAGTTCAATCCGTTCTTTGATTCACATATTCCTCTTTAGGCTTTATTCATATCTCATTAACTCATTTACAATGCTTAACACATGCCCAAGAGTGCTTACAAGTGAAAGAGAACGGAAAACGAAACACAGAACGAGCATACAAAATTTCAGAGAACAGGGTCCCCGCTCGAGCGTCAACTTCCCCACTCGAACGGACCGTTAAGGCCTGCAAAACTACTGGTTGCATGAAAAATATGCTCGAGCGTGGAATAGAGCGCTCGAGCGGAAGGCCTGTCTACAAAAACTCCCCGCTCGAGCGTGATATATCCTGCTCGAGCGGACACCATGTCTGTCAAAAATACTGGGAGCTCGAATTCTCCACTCGAGCGGCACTTCCCCCGCTCAAGCGAACGTCAAAATTCTGGAAATTCCAGGTTGTGTTCTTGATTTTCAACTAACAAACCATGCATGTTATGGCTCAAATCTCAAATATAATTATACTAACATGATGTAAACCTTAAATCACAACCCAATGAAGCTCAATTCACAAATAATTCACATGTATGCCCCAAAATATGTCAAACTCATCACCAACATGCTCAAATTCAAACATTCAAGACTTACTCTCCCATAATTTGTACATGCATGTGGGAAATGCTCACCATTCTCAACTCATTTGGTGAAGAGGTGGTCAAAACATGAGTTTCCTTTAACATTTCACATGGATTATACATATTTGTGCTCAAACATGCAATTTCAAGGTAATTTCTTACATGCATGCACATATTAAACTTCAATTCAACAAAATTAACCCAACTCATGCTCTTTCTCCTTGTTCAACTCTGAATTTACAAATAGCAAACAAGAATCCATGATTCAAGGGATAATTACTCACCTAGGAGCCTTAAACACCCAAGTTCTAGCCAAATCTTAAGCTTAATCTTCAAATTCCCAAGTCTTGAGCCCAAATTACACAAGTCTCTCCCTTTCTCTCTCTATAACCGGCCCTTCCTCTGGTTTTGAGTCCAAGGTCAGTCAAAATACAAGAAATGAGGGAATTGGGGTGTAATGCTCCTATCCAACAAATCCCACTAAATCCCAATTTAAGAATATTAAACAATTTGAGCACAATGCCATTAAATGAATCAATTTAATCTGACTAGAATCAATTTCTAATTAAATTTCACCATAGGCTCTAAAAATTACACTAATCACAAAGGCGTAGTCAATTTTGGGTTTTGTGGCCGATAGGGCCCTCAATTTAATTCCCAAGGCAGATTATTCAATAGATATTCCTACGGTGAACAGATAGAACTTCAAAACCACATATTTTCACATAATGGAACACAAAATCATATTAAAACACATAATCACATCATATTAAGGACCAATTAACATATTACGGAACAGGGGTATTACAGTCTTCCCCCTTTTAGGAAGTTTGGTCCTCCAAACTTAATTTACCTTTAGTCAGGCACAATTCGGAACACTTTTCATTCAATGGTTCCAATCCTTTTTGGATAGCCATTTACTTAGTCTCAAAATCGAGCAACACTCTATTCTCAATCAGTCAGGGACTTACCTTTTTTTTCCATACAAGGCTTGTATGGTGCCATACCGAAACTAGAGTGTGAGCCGTTGTTGTAAGCAAAGTCTGCCAATGATGGATAGATTTTTCCAATTCCCCGAAGATCTAAAATACACATTTGGAGCATTTCTCCCAGAGTCTAAATAGCTCTTTCTGATTATACATCGATTTGTGGATGGAAAGTAGCGCTGAATCCCAATTTAGTTCTCATCGCCTTTTGAAGGCTTGACAGAATTGAAACACATTTTAGGATTTCTATCTAAACAATAGATACTGGGACCCCATACAACAAGCAACCTTATTGATGTAAATAGTGGCTAGTCTACAAGCATCATATGAAAATGTCACAGGAAGGAAATGAGCGAATTTAGTAATTCTTCATACAATAACCCAAATGGGACTTACACCTTGAGTACTTAAGGTAGCCCCACAATGAAATTCATAGTCACATATCCCTAATTCCATCCCGAAATAGAGGGAGGTCGAAGTAGCCCCGTCTATACCTGATGTTCAACTTCGACTTATAGATACCGAAAATATTTAGACACAATTTTAATAATTGCCCTCTTCAAAGTAAGTCACCAACGTATTCATTTCAGATGCCAGCCAACTTTATCATAGAAGTTCGGTCCATTCCCTTGTCACAAAAGTTCAATTCATTCTTCAATAATTCCATAATACACATTCCGATTCGGTATTTTCAGTAGCTCATTATAGCTATTCAAGGTTAATCAAAAGTCTTCAAGAATTTAAAGTGAATTCAGGCACTGATTCCCGAGTCAACAAAGATAACAACGAAGCGATCAACCACATGACATACGTAACTCATATCCCCATAGTACCAATTGTAAAATACAATAACACTGAGGCAGTCGACTTCTAATAGAATACACGTGTTCATTCATTCAACAGTTTACAGTTTGCAATTCACAATTCAGTTCAGTATTCAATTCTCTGTTCCATCGAGTCTTTTTACTTTATCTGATAGTCGTCAAAAGCATAAGGCAATTCATATACGTAAATCCCCATGATGTCAAAGGCATTATCAAAGGAGTCAATCGCATGTCAAACACAATTCATACATTCTCAGGGTTCCAATCACAGAATATAATGACACTAGGTAGTTATATACAAAGCGTACTGAATTCACGCACTTTTCGGACAATCAGGGTTTTTCAAAGTTTCTTGGATGTTAAAACATTTACATAATACCAAAGGATGACATTCCGAACAAAACAAAGGAATAATCGTCTCGGAATCGAAGCACACCCGTTCGCGACCGTCGGTGGCCGATTCCATATCAATTAGTCAAACCCACCCGTACGAAACCGTCGGTGGCAAAAGGTATCTCAATCAAAGGTGCTACATAGTCTTAACATCCCCTACCATGAAAGGACACTCTAAGAATGTCATCAAAGCAACACAACACCATTCACTATAACCTGATTTCCCCAAAATCTGATAACACTGAAGCAACCACTCTCCCTTACAAAACATGTTCTGATCAGTCAAAGACAAATGTTCAGCACTGCTCAAAATCAAATCAATCTACCGTCATCGGTTCCCATAGCGTCAAACAAACAAAATGGAACAACACTCCTTATGACACCCAATCACGGGGTTTGTACAATTCGGTTCATTTTTAACACATATGTCCTCACTAGTTGGGGATTGGTTCTCAATGGTGCGTTTGGTTAGGTCAATCTGTTGATAGTCCACAAAAGGTCTTTCCAATAAGTCGAGTATTCCAAATGAATTCAAGTTTTGGGTCTATCAGTTTTTCTGCCAAGAATAATCTGGCTATTTATTCACAAGCAATTCTTAATCCCCTTTTTACAAAATCAAATTAAATAAAGGGTCTTATCGGTCGATCCAAGCAAAGGTCTTGTCAGATTAGATCGAACAAAGGTTCTATCAAATTATATCAAATGAGGGTTCCATCGGAACAATATCAGGCAAAGGTTCTATCGGATCAAATCAGATAAAAGTTTTCTCAAATGGGGTACATTCGGTTCTATGAGGCTCACTTCGTTTGTTTAGGCACACGGCTAATAGTTTCACAACTGTCCTAAGTTTATCAGTTCTCAAGGTCATATCAGAATTATTCATTACAACTGTTCATATCAAAGCATTTCAAGTCATGTACAATATGGCATTGACTAGATAAATTCGGGGGTAGTTGCATGAACATGCAGTTATTCAGATCAGGAAGTATGTACCATAATCAATACAGCAATTCCCAAACAAGTCTTATATACAAGCACATGGTGCACAATAACACATTAAACAGAGTTCCTCGGTTGTACATAAGATAGGGTTTGTTACACAAAAGTTCCAAATTAGTCACAAAATGTAGGTTTATGAGTCGAGCCCAGTATAGTCACATAATCCAGTCAATTTTCTACCCATCAAAATGCATGGTGTCACAATTATAGAGTTTATCGTTTGGGGTGCTCAACTCAATTATACAATCACAAAGTCACAAATCCAGTGGTTTAGTCATTGAAGATAGTAACATAGCAAATCAACCTGAGCATAGTTTTAGATATACATGTGCATGTGCAGAGTCAATCAATATCCCAAAACGTATTTCACAAATTTCCCAAACGAGGCATATATCTCCAATGAACACGGTCTCGATCATGTAGGTCTAACCAATCTAGATACACATGCAGCAGATATGGAAAAATATGCCGATCTGAATCAAATAATATCCCAAGCAAAGATGTACGCGTGTACTAATTCAGAATCAATCAACACATGAGCATTTGTTCATAAACAGTATAAATACCTGGGATAGCGTTTGCAGTATTTTGAGCACTTTCTGGGATGAGTGCAATTACTCCATCCTGAGTAGCAATTCCTACCACTGGTACGAATCTAGCTGAGGCAGAAGATTTATTCACATTTTGTTCAGTTCGGGGACAGTTCTTTACCATACGGCCCATTTCACCACACCTATAACAAACCCCAGAAATCCGATAACAAACTCCTCGGTGTTTCGTACACTAGTGGTGGCAAAGGTTCTCGTCGTAGCGGCAACTGACGTTGTCGTCTTAAGGTTCCTGCCATTTCTTGTACCATTCTTTCCAGTGTATCAAGTCGGGCTGCGGAAGAGCCTTCCAGCTCATATGCCCTTAATTTAACCATCCTCTACACAATTCTCACTAAACCTTGTCAAATACTGGGATGCCCAATACAAAAATAAGCACAGATACACATAGTCATATTCGTACATAGGCACGTCTTTATATTCTCATTTCACATATTGTACGCAATTAATCACATACGTAACAGATAATTGAATACTAATCAAATATCACATGCTGAACATTTACTAAGTAATTATACACTCAAATCATGTTCATATTCCACATAGACAACCATTGGCAGAATCGGATGCGCATAAACAACTTTTCGTGATTCATATATTCATGTATGTGCATTATATCAAAACAACTTGTTGTACACATTAGTGTAACAATTCATATCTCATATTCCAATCATGTGTGGTACTTCCTTTAGCGTAACATAACATGTTGGTCAAGCATAACAAGTTCCATAATGGAACCCCCGGTACTGACTAACTGATCTCATACATTGACCACGGTATTGTTTTCCCCAGGCGAGGGCCTCATGACCATAAGCCACAGTATTATGTCCCCTGTGCGAGGGCCTCTGCTAAGGATACCACAATTACGTTCCAGGAAAATTTGGACAATCATTCATACAAAACATAGCATTCCAGGGTACTTGTCATTTCATATCATCAACAAACATTTAAAGTTAAACATAACTTTACGGAGTTCTTACTCACCATCTGATTAAACTTGCACTATACAATACACAAAAGATTCTACAAATATGCATATACTAGAGAGCATATGTAGTCAAACAATTTGCAATGCAAGTACAGCACAACTTATAGCACGTAATTGCCCAAATCAAAACACTTAAGCATATTCTTGATGCTTTCGAATTACTTATCACATGAATGCATCCTAGATCTTTTCTAGATGCTCATTGCTCGTTTGGACAAGTGCATGAGTTATTAACTCGTGCTCTGATACCACTCTGCCACGACTCGAACCCGTCCCTATGGGTTAAGGCCATAACCGACCAGTAATCACGAGATTAGCTACGGCCTCAAACCAAATAAGACAAGACTCATCAGAGTAAAAGGGGCCAAACGGAAGCAAATTTAAAACTTTGTCCATAGAGCCGTGCTTATATGCACACCATAACATTCCGCATGTACATATGTTAATAACTCACAACAGAAAGTGTAATGACATAAGATTCTATACAGACAGGATCATCCAAACTAAGTCAACCCGTGAAAACTATATACAGACGTATTCAAAACATCGCCAACCTGACAAAATGTAAATACATAACAAAAGGGCGAAAACAGGTCTCGTGCGTGAGACACAAGGGATGACTCTCTCAAAACCTTAGTTGTTCCATACAGACTTCACTGAGGCTGGGTCTGGACTTCTCTTGGCTCACCTACAAACACATGAATGAGCGTGAGCGAAAGCCCAATGAATAATATCAAATCAAATACAAAAGTTACATAACAATGTAGAACAACACGTTCCAAACGGCCTTGGGCCCAATTCATATTTCTATTTAACAGATATATAACTATAGAAAATTCAAATCAAGTGACTGTAGTTCCAAACATTCTGGCCTTTGGCATATACATTCGTGTCAAAACGGCCTTCGGCCCACTCATTTATGTCAAAATGACCTTAGGTCCATTTATTTCTATCAAAACGACCTTAGGTCCATTTATTCATATCGAAACGACCTTCGGTTCATTCATTCGTTCATGTTAGACTTTTGTCCACAATCCCAATTAGCAACTCGTAAAGCTTATAAGGGAATAAACAGTTGGACATTGCTAAGCTTTCAAATATCGATATTACTCACAGTGATCGGCTTGTCGATTTGCCCGGGAGCTTGATCCTACACATTTCATGAACACGAAAGAGGTCACTAACAGTTCAATCCGTTCTTTGATTCACATATTCCTCTTTAGGCTTTATTCATATCTCATTAACTCATTTACAATGCTTAACACATGCCCAAGAGTGCTTACAAGTGAAAGAGAACGGAAAACGAAACACAGAACGAGCATACAAAATTTCAGAGAACAGGGTCCCCGCTCGAGCGTCAACTTCTCCGCTCGAGTGGACCCTTAAGGCCTGTAAAAGTACTGGTTACATGAAAAATACGCTCGAGCGTGGAATAGAGCGCTCGAGCGGAAGGCCTGTCTACAAAAACTCCCCGCTTGAGCGTGATATATCCTACTCGAGCGGACACCATGTCTGTCAAAAATGCTGGGAGCTCGAATTCTCCGCTCGAGCGGCACTTCCCCCGCCCAAGCGAACGTCAAAATTCTGGAAATTCCAGGTTGTGTTCTTGATTTTCAACCAACAAAACATGCATGTTATGGCTCAAATCTGAAATATAATTATACTAACATGATGTAAACCTTAAATCACAACCCAATGAAGCTCAATTCACAAATAATTCACATGTATGCCCCAAAATATGTCAAACTCATCACCAACATGCTCAAATTCAAACATTCAAGACTTACTCTCCCATAATTTGTACATGCATGTGGGAGATGCTCACCATTCTCAACTCATTTAGTGAAGAGGTGGTCAAAACATGAGTTTCCTTTAACATTTCACATGGATTATACATACTTGTGCTCAAACATGCAATTTCAAGGTAATTTCTTACATGCATGCACATATTAAGCTTCAATTCAACAAAATTAACCCAACTCATGCTCTTTCTCCTTGTTCAACTCTGAATTTACAAATAGCAAACAAGAATCCATGATTCAAGGGATAATTACTCACCTAGGAGCCTTAAACACCCAAGTTCTAGCCAAATCTTAAGCTTAATCTTCAAATTCCCAAGTCTTGAGCCCAAATTACACAAGTCTCTCCCTTTCTCTCTCTATAACCGGCCCTTGCTCTGGTTTTGAGTCCAAGGTCAGTCAAAATACAAGAAAGGAGGGAATTGGGGTGTAATGCTCCTATCCAACAAATCCCACTAAGTCCCAATTTTAAGAATATTAAACAATTTGAGCACAATGCCATTAAATGAATCAATTTAATCTGACCAGAATCAATTTCTAATTAAATTTCACCATAGGCTCTAAAAATTACACTAATCACAAAGGCGTAGTCAATTTTGGGTTCTGTGGCCGATAGGGCCCTCAATTTAATTCCCAATGCAGATTATTCAACAGATATTCTTACGGTGAACAGATAAAACTTCAAAACCACATATTTTCACATAATGGAACACAAAATCATATCAAAACACATAATCACATCATATTAAGGACCAATTAACATATTACGGAACAGGGGTATTACAACTGCTACCACCACCACCACGCCACCACCATCTTCATCGCCATGGTTATTGTTGTCATAAGCATCACTATCATTTTATTACCACTACTATCGATATTACTATCGTTACTACCGCCATCATATCACTATCACTACCACTATCACCACCACCACCACTACGATTAACGGGACCGCTCCCACCACCCCTACCATGCCACCACCATTGTCACCACTACCATACCATCACTATCACCACCACTCTCATTGCCGCCGCTGCTGCCGCCACCATCACCAACACCATCACAATATAAAAATTAAAATATACAATTTGAACATAATAAATTTTAAATTCAATTATATATATATATATATATCAAACAACTTATTTTTAGTTCAACATTTAAATTTTTATTAAATAACTTTTCAGCTTAAAAAATTCAACATCCAGTGGTCAATACTTAATTTTCAATTTTCAATTTTCAGTTTTATCAAACATCACCTTAGTGACATTTTTAAAATTTTGTTGATAATTTTATTTTAACTTAATTTTATTTTTTAAAAAATTTTTAGTGTAACATTTTAGCGACAACCCTCGTGATGACAAGAATTAGTTCCTAAGTATATTTTATAATAAAATTTTCACTTTTGAAAATAAAAAAAATGTTGCCTGAATAAATTGAATGGAAAGATAAGAGATTTTTGTATAATGAATAAATTGACATAGGCGAACAAGAAAGTTTGGGATAGGGATCCGTAAGACCTTTACCATCTCAAGTGTTTCCAAAATTTCATATTCACGGCGTTCAATCAATAACAAGTACTTCAAAAATTGTATAATGATGAAAAATTAAGAGAGTAGCATTGAATAAGTATATAACCGTGTGATCTTCTTAATCCATATAATCTCTCGAGCAATGATGCATAAGAGACGATATCATCATCTTGGTGGTTTATCCGTGAGTTGTGGACGGGTCCATCTATGATGCATCAATATTAGTTTTAACAAATCAAGTGTTAAAAAATTTGATAAGTAAGTCATACTATGTGACAAGCTGGATCACATTATGACCAGTAAAATTAGGACTCATAGTAAACAAAAACATGAAAACTTACCTCATTTTTTACATTTAATTTTAATCAATACTAATCAACATTTATTTATTTATTTATTTTTGGTTATTTAGATTTAATGGTTGAGATTGATTCGATGGATGGTGCACCAAACTCAACATTGCTATACCAAAAGAAAACAAAAAAGCTGCGGCCCAGAAATATGTCCCAAAATTTATCAGGATATCGGTGGTGGAGATTAAATTGATAAAATGTTAATTCCGTAAGTGAAATGAATTTGAGCAATTAATTTTTATTTTTGAATAAATTTTAGATAAATACTTCTAAATTTATAGTCTTGCTGAACCTGTGGATGATGTTATTTTTTATGCAAATAAGATAAGATTGGTATTTTTCAGTACGTAAAACTGAAAAGGAGCTATAAAGTCGTTGCACGCAAGTCCTTCAAGTCGTGAAGTGTGACTTAATAAAATTCTCCTTGTGAAAGAAGAAGATACAAAAGTAACCAAATAATAAAATGAGATAGTTACATTGAAAATGCTATCAATGTGATACTTGCAGTGAAAATGCTATAGCTCTTATGATTAGGAAGTTACTATCAAAATCTCATGATAAAAAAGAAATTATCAATTTTACTTTTACTAAGCATTGATCTCTTATCTTTTAATTATATTTATATATGAATAATTAATTGAGCTAGTCTAATTAATTATGTTAATTATATATTGTTAGCAGGGACGGAATGACAAAAAGACTACTAGGGCCACACACTTATGACCAATTAAAAAAACGTTACTAATATATGGAGTAAGGGTCCCTGCTGTGCTCAAAGTACAATAGTGACTATAGTGCCTCCGTTTGAGGTGTATTATGGTCTTATTTTTATAATCTAAACCGTTCATATTGTAGGGTTTGTTGAGTACTTCATGCTTACCAAAAATCATATTAATCGGATATCAATAACTATATAATCGAATCGCATATTGTTTATGCTATTTCTCAAAAGAAAAAACTTATTATTTATTTTTTTGGTTATCGATCATATAGTTGTTGATATCCGATTAATATGATTTTTGGTAGGCATGAATTACTCAACAAACCCTACAAAATCAACGGTTTGGATCATAAAAATAAGGTCATAATACACCTCAAACAAAGGCACCACAGTCACTGTTGTGCTCAAAAGCACAGAAGTGACCCCTTTTCACTAATATATGGCACTTTCAATCTGGTATACAATTCTTTATTAAAGATAGGCCCTAGCCTTTTTAATTGGTATGGCACCCCTAGATAATAAATGGTATTACTGTCACAACCCAAACCCGCTCCTATAGGTTTAGTATCGTAACCGGCCAGTAATCCTCGGATTACCGAAGGCCTCTGTACAGATTAACAAAATTAAGGGGCTAGCAGAAGCGAATACATAAATATAGCTGTCCAATAAACTGTGCTGATTTATATGAACAGAATAGTTAAAACTTTATATAAGTATGCAATAGTCATTCATACATTATACCCACACACATTATAGTATCTTAAGTCCAGCCAACAGAATTAAATCAAGTCATATACATACATAGAACCAACAGAACTTGAACACAGGACACTTCGGGAACCTCCACGTGAGGCATAATGGTTGGCTGACAACATGACACAGGTCCAGGCAAAAAGCCTTCAGGCTCGGGCTCTAGAATGCTCACCTATACATATATATACACACAATGAGCTAAAGTCCAGTGAATAACATTAAGGTAAAGGGATTAGTGAACGAAATCCCAATATATCATAAGTAGAAAACAGACCAGAGCATAATCATTCTCATATCAGAACATAATAATGGTACATCCCATAGAACACATCACAAAACGTCTTCCGACTAGAGTAATCGGTTCCGGATACTGATTAAACACATGTCACCACAATGAAGTGGCTAACGAGATCTCGTAATTACTTGTATCTCATGGACCCGCATTTTCATGCCGTCCCCCATGACTTGGGACTATCTATGGATGCCATAATAGATTTCAAACATGGAATATTCGTTCACGAAAACAAATATCATTTCAGAAATCAGAACTTATCATATTTCATTTGGAACGTAATTCATATGAACGTATCTTTACAATAATGTCACTCATTGTGGTTTCCAGCAATGGTCAATCAACCCTCGAGTCTTGACCTACAACCACAAAATAAATAACACAAGCATGTCTTATCATTACACATTCAAGTGGCCATTAAGGCTTAGCTTTCATTACATTGGTTCTTAGTCTTTCTTATCACATTGCCTAAAACACACACACTTGCAGTCTCGGAACTTGGTACATTCTTATCTTAGTGTGTTTCTAATCCATAACCTCATTAGTATGGCTTAATTAAGACATAGGAATGCCTAAGATGCAATGAGGATGCCAAAACATGCCTTGGAACACTTAGGCAAAATTTCTGAAAATAAGGTCTACGCTCGAGCGTAGCTTTCCTTGCTCGAGCGGGCATGCAAAATGTGAATGGTCGCTCGAGCGCACATTCCTTCACTTGAGCGATCTGTAAAAGACATAAAACTTCTGGGAGTTTGCAATTCACGCTCAAGCAAACTTTTGGTCGCTCGAGCAGAGTGCACGCACTCAGATTGGTCGCTCGAGCGTGAACTCCCACGCTCGAGCGTAGATGCAAATTCTGGAATTTCGAGATTGTACCTTTAAGCTCAAAACTCGAATTCCAGCCTTCTTGGGCCCCAAAACTTGAGATAACATAGTAAACTTGTAAAACATGAAGCATTACGGATTATTTCATAAAATCATGGCCCAAGAGTTTGTTAAAAACTCACAATTTCAACTTAAAACATGATGAATATTCATGAACACAACATGCATGGGTTTTCTTGGTCTTGAGCTTCCCAAAACATGATTAAACACCACAAAACAACTTGAAACTTGATGATTTCCCCAAATGAAAATGAATTTCAAACATGCAAGAGAGGATTCATGGAAATCATGCTCAATTTGTAAGAAAATGTACATGCATGCATGAATTGCCACTCAAATCTTCCTTCTAAGCTCAATACACACCCTTAAACACATAATCTTCATGTTGATAACTTAGATTCATAATTTAGGGGTTGAATTCATACCTATAGTGTCACGACCCGAACCCGCCTCCATGGGTTAAGGACGTAACCGGCCAGTAATCCTAAGATTACCTACGGCCTCAAACCAAAATAGACTTAACACATCAGAGTAAAGGGGCCAAAAGGGAAGCAAAATTTCAAACTTTATCCATAAAGCTGTGCTTACATAGCACATCAAAACAAACCATACATATGTATGTTAATAACTCACAACAGAAACATAGCGACATAGGTTCTGTACAGACAGGATCATCCAAAACTAAGTTAACCCATAAAAACTACAAGCAGACATATACAAAACTTCGCCAACCGGACAAAATGTAAATACATAACAAAAGGGCAAAGACGGGTCTTGTGCGTGAGACACAAGGGCTGACTCTCTAAAAACCTTAGTTGTTCCATACAGACGTCACTGAGACTGGGTCTGGACTTCTCTTGGCTCACCTACAAACACATGAATGAGCGTGAGCGATAGCCCAGTGAATAATACCAAATCAAATACAGAAGTTACATAACAATGTAGAATAACATGTTCCAAATGGCCTTAGGCCCAATTCATATTTCCATTTAACAGATATATAACTGTACGAAATTCAAATCAAGTGACTGTAGTTCTAAACATTCTGGCCTTTGGCCCATTCAGATTTCCATTCATGTCAAAACGGCCTTCGGCCTATTCATTTATGTCAAAACGGCCTTCGGCCCATACATTCGTGTCAAAACGGCCTTCGGCCCACTCATTCATGTCAAAATGACCTTAGGTCCATTTATTTCCATTAAAAAGACCTTCGGTCCATTTATTCATATCGAAACGACCTTCGGTGTACTCGTTTACGTCAAACAGCCTTCGGCCCATACACTCGTGTCAAAACGGCCTTCGGCCCACTCATTCATGTCAAAACGACCTTAGGTCCATTCATATATGTCAAAACGACCTTCGGTCCACCCATTTCTATCAAAACGACCTTCGGTCCGTTCATATATGTCAAAATGACCTTCGGTCCATTCATATAGGTCAAAACGACCTTCGGTCCGTTCTTTTGTTATCAAAACGACCTTTGGTCCATTTATGTTTATCAAAACGACTTTTGGTCCATTTATGTTTATCAAAACGACCTTTGGTCCATTTATGTTTATCGAAACGACCTTTGGTCCATTTACGTTTATTCCTGTCAGACTTTTGTCCACAATCCCAATTAGCAACTTACAAAGCATATAAGGGAATAATAATTGGTCATTCACAATCATTCAAATATCGATATTACTCACAGTGATCGGCTTGTGGATTTGCCCTGGAGCTTGACCCTACACATTTCATGAACACAAAAGGGTCACTAACAGTTCAATCCGTTCTCTAATTCACATATTCCTCTTTAGGCTTTATTCTTAACTCGTTAACTCATTTACAATGCTCAATGCATGCCTAAGAGTGCTTACAAGTGAAAGAGGACGGAAAAATTATAACACATAATGCATTTCCAAAGTTTCAGAAAACAGGGTCCCCGCTCGAGCATGGACTTCCCCGCTCGAGCGGACCCTTAAGCCTGCAAAAGTGCTGGTTACATCAAAAATACGCTCGAGTGTGAAATAGGATGCTCGAGCGGAAAGCCTGTCAAAATAGCTCCCCCGCTCGAGCGTGAATCACCCCGCTCAAGCGGACATCAAGTCTACAAAAAGTACTGGGAGCACGCATTTCCTGCTCGAGCGTCAGGTTCCCCGCTCGAGCGGACCTCAAAATTCTGGAAAACCCAGAACTGTGTTCTTGAGCTCCAATTCGATTTTCCAGCTACATTACTTGCATACAATGGCTCAAATCTCAAATATAATCATACCAACATGGTACCAATGCAAGATTATAACATTATGAAGCTCGATTTCTTGATTTATCTACATGCATGGCCCAAAATATGTCAAACTCAACACCAACATAACAAATCCATGCATTCAAGCTCATATCTTCTCAAATTGTACATGCATGTGATGAATTAGCCACATTCTCAATTTGGATAACCTAAATGGTGATCAAAACATGAGTTTCCTTTAACATTACATATGGATTACACACATTTGTGCTCAAACATGCAATTTCACAGTAATTTCTTACATGTATGCACATATTAAGCTTCAATTCAACAATTCCAACACAATTTCATTTCAATCTTACTCTTGATCACCAAATTAGCTTGAACACACAAAATTACAAACTATAATCCAAGAATTACTCACCTAGAGGTTTTGATCTTCTAAGCTCTAGTCAATTCTTGAGCTAAATCCTCAAAATTTCCAAGCTTTAAGCCAAATTGCACAATTTCTCTCCCTTTCTCTCACTAAGGCCGGCCCTCACTCTCTCACAATTGAATCCCTCAGATTTTTGAGTTCATAAGAGTTAAAGGGGAGTGTAGTGCTATCATACAACAAGCCCCACTAATAAAATATTTTAATATAAAATATTTGGGCACTTAATTCATCAATTTATTCAGTTTAATCTGACCAGAATTAATTTCTAATTAAATTTCACCGTAGGCTCTAAAACATTATGCCAATCACAGTGGCGTAATCAATTTTGGGTTCTGTGGCCGATAAGGCCCTCAATTTAATTTCCAGAGCAGATTATTCAAATAGATATTCCTACGGTGAACAGGTAGAATTCCAAAGTCGCATATATTCACATAATGGCATACAAAAATCATATCAAAACATATAATCACATACGTATTAGGGACCAATTAGCATATTACGGAACAAGGGCATCACAGTCTTCCCCCCTTTAGGAAGTTTGGTCCTCCAAACTTATTTTACCTTCAGTCGAAACAATTCGGAACACTTTTCATTCAACGGTTCCAACCCTTCTTAATAGTCATTCACTTAGTCTTGAAATCAAGCAATGCTCTATTCTCAATTAGTCATAGATTTACCTTTTTCCACCATACAAGGCTTGTATGGTGCCATGCCAAAACTAGAGTGTGGGTTGTTGTTGGGAGCAAAGTTTGCCAATGATGGATAGACCTTTCCAACTCCCCTGAAAAATCTAATGCATATCTTTGGAGCATTCCTCCCAAAAATCTAAAAAGTTCTTTCTGAGCATACATCAATTTGCGGATGGAAAACAGCGCCGAATCATAATTCAGTTTCGTAACAAATTCATAATTTGTCCAGATCATATACAGAAATCATAAGTCATGATTAAGTTTACGTGATACATCCATTAGCATTAACAGATCAGAACGGAACAGAATTGAACAGAACATATACACGTGAGGTTACGAATAACCAGTTCCATAAAGGAACCTCCGGATCCAGGTAACAGAACAGAACAGAAGTTGAGCCCCCATTGCCTCTTGAAGGTTTGTCAGAATTCAAACACATTTTAGAATTTCTGTCTAAACAATAGATACTGGGACCCCATGCAAACGAGCAATCTTATCGATGTAAATAGTGACTAGTCTACAAGCATCATACAAAAATTTTACATACAATAACTCAAACGGGACTTATACCTTGGGTGCTAAAGGTAGCCCCACAATGAAGTTCGTAGTCACATATCCCTACTTCCATTCCAAAATAGGGAGATTGAAGTAGTTCCGCCACTATCTGATATTCGGCTTCGACTTGTTGGCCCCGAAAAATACTTAGACACACATTCACCAATTACCCTCTTCAAAGCAGGTCACTAACATATTTATTTCAAATGCCAGCTAGCTTTATCATAGAAGTTTGGTCTATTCCCTTGTCACAGAAGTTCAATTCATTCTTCAATAATTCCACAATACACAATCTGATTTGGTATTTAGTTCAGTGACTCGTCACAGCTATTCCAGGCCGACCCAAAAGTTCACAGGAATTTAAAGTGGATCCAGACAGTGATCCCCGAGTCAACAAAGATAGTGTCGAGGCAATTACCCATACAACGCATATAGTCCGTATATCCCCATAGTACCAATTGTAAAATACAACAACACTGAGGCAATCGACTTCTAATAGAATACACGTATTCTCAGTTCATTCAACAGTTTACGGTTTGCAATTCACAATTCAGTTCAATATTCAATTCGTTGTTCCATCGAGTCTTTCTACTTTATCTGGTAGTCGTTAAAAGCATAAGGCAGTTCATATACGTAAATGCCCATGATGTCCAGGCATTATCAAAGGAGTCGATCGCATGTCAAACACAATTCACACATTCTCAGGGTTCCAATCACAGAATATAATGACACTGGGTGGTTATATACAAAGCGTACCGAATTCACGCACTTTTCGGACAATCAGGGTTTTTCAAAGTTTCTTGGATGTTAAAACATTTACATAATACCAAAGGATGACATTCCAAACAAAACAAAGGAATAATCGTCTCGGAATCGAAGCACACCCGTTCACGACCGTCGGTGGCCGATTTCAGATCGATTAGTCAAACCCACCCATACGAAACCGTCGGTGGCAAAAGGTATCTCAATCAAAGGTGCTACATAGCCTTAACGTCCCCTAGCACAAAAGGACACTCTAAGAATGTCATCAAAGCAACACAACACCATTCACTATAACCTGATTTCTCCAAAATCTGATAACACTGAAACAACCACTCTCCCTTACAAAACATGTTCTGATCAGTCAAAGACAAATGTTCAGTACTGCTCAAAATCAAATCAGTCTACCGTCATCGGTTCCCATAGCGTCAAACAAACAAAATGGAACAACACTCCTTACGACACCCAATCATGGGGTTTGTACAATTCGATGCGTTTTTAACACGTATGTTCTCAATAGTTGGGGATTAGTTCTCAACGGTGTTCATAGTTAGATCAATCTGTTGATAGCCCACAAAAGGTCTTTCAAATAAGTCAAGTATCCCAAATGAATTCAAGTTTTGGGTCTATCAGTTTTTCTGCCAAGAATAATCTGGCTATTTATTCACAAGCCATTCTTAATCCCCTTTTTACAAAATCAAATTAGATAGAGGGTCTTATCGGTCGATCCAAGCAACGGTTTTGTCAGATTAGATCGAACAAAGGTTCCATCAAATTATATCAAATGAGGGTTCCATCGGAACAATATCAGGCAAAGGTTCTATCGGATCGAATCAGATAAAAATTTTCTCAAATAGGGCACATTCGGTTCTGTAAGGCATACTTCGTTTGCTTAGGTACTTGGTTGATAGTTTCTCATCTGCCCTAAGTTCATCAGTTCTCAAAGTCATGTCAGAATTATTCATCACAACTGTTCATATCAAAGCATTTCAAGTCATATACAATATGGCATCGACTACATAAATTCGGGGGTAGTTGCATAAACGTGCAGTTATTCAGATCATGAGGTATGTACCATAATCAATGCGGCAATTCCCAACAAGTCTTATATACAAGCACATGGTGCACAATAACACATTAAACAGAGTTCCTCGGTTGTACATAAGATAGAGTCAATCAATATCCCAAAACGTATTTCACAAATTTCGCAAACAGGGCATATACCTCGAATGAATGCAGTCTCGATCTTGTGAGTCCAACCAATCTAAATACACATGCAACAGATACGAAAGGATATGCCGATTCGAATCAAATAATATCCCAAGCAAAAATGTACACATGTACTAATTCAAGATCAATCAACACATAAGCATTCGTTTGTAAACAATATAGATACCTGGGATAACAATCACAGCATTCTGAGTGCTTTCTAGGATGAGTGTAATTACTCTATCCTGAGTAGCAATTCCTACCACTGGTACAAATCTAGTTGAGGCAGAACATTTATTCACATTTTGTTTAGTTCGGGGACAGTTCTTTACCATACGGTCCATTTACCACACCTATAACAAGCCCCATAAATCCGATAACAAACTCCTCGATGTTTCGTACACTGGTGGTGGCAAAGGTTCTCGCCGTAGCGGCAACTGACGTTGTTGTCTTAAGATCTTTGCCATTTCTTATACCATCATTTCCTGTCTATCAAGTCGGGCTGTGAAAGAGCCTTCCAGCTCGTATGCCCTTAATTTAACCATCCTCTCCACAAACTCTTATTAAATCATGCCGAATACTAGGATTTCCAATACAAACATAAACACATACGTAACAGATAATTGCATACTTATCAGATATCGCATGCTGAACATTTACTAAGTAATCATAAACTCAAATCATGTTCATATTTCACATAGACACCCGTAGGCAGAATTGAATGCACATAGACAACTTTTCATGATTTATATATTCATGTATGTGCATTATATCAAAACAAACTTGTTGTACACATTAGCGTAACAATTCATATTTCATATTCAAATCATGTGTGGTATTTCCTTGAGCGTAACATATCATGTTGGTTAAGCATATCAAGTTCCATGATGGAACCTCTAATACCAGGTAACATATCACATACATAGGCCACGGTATTGTTTCCCCCGGACAAGGGCCTGTACCACGGTATTATTTCCCCCGGGCTAGGGTCTCATGACCATAAGCCACAGTATTATATCCCCTGGGCGAGGGCCTCTGCTAAGGATACCACAATTACGTTCAAAGAGGGTTTTGGGCAATCATTCATTCATATCATCAGAAAATGTTTAAAGCTAAACATAACCTTACAGAGTTATTACTCACCATCTGATTAAACTTGCATTATACCTTATACAAAAGATTCACAAGTATGCATATATC
This sequence comes from Camellia sinensis, assembly GCF_055761805.1. Taxonomy (NCBI): domain Eukaryota; kingdom Viridiplantae; phylum Streptophyta; class Magnoliopsida; order Ericales; family Theaceae; genus Camellia; species Camellia sinensis. Next base: position 77,642,525 of record NC_138970.1, read on the forward strand.
AAAAAGCATACATATTCCAATGGTTTACAACGCAAGCGAATCACAAACTTATAATACATAATCGTTCGCATTAAACATTTAAGCGTATTCTTGATGCTTTCAGATTCATATTATCACATGAATGCATCCTAGATCTTATCTAGACGCTTTTTGCTCTTTTGGACAAGTGTGTGAGTTATTAACTCGTGCTCTGATACCACTCTGTCACGACCTGAACCCGCCCCCATGGGTTAAGGACGTAATCGGCCAGTAATCCTAAGATTACCTACAGCCTCAAACCAAAACAGACTTAACACATCAGAGTAAAGGGGCCAAAAGGGAAGCAAAATTTCAAACTTTGTCCATAAAGTTGTGCTTACATGGCACATCAAAACAAACCATACATATGTACGTTAATAACTCACAACAGAAACATAGCGACATAGGTTCTGTACAAACAGGATCATCCAAAACTAAGTCAACCCATAAAAACTACAAGCAGACATATACAAAACTTCGCCAACCTGACAAAATGTAAATACATAACAAAAGGGCGAAGACGGGTCTCGTGCGTGAGACACAAGGGCTGACTCTCTCAAAACCTTAGTTGTTCCATACAGACTTCACTGAGACTGGGTCTGGACTTCTCTTGGCTCACCTACAAACACATGAATGAGCGTGAGCGATAGCCCAGTGAATAATACCAAATCAAATACAGAAGTTACATAACAATGTAGAACAACATGTTCCAAACGGCCTTAGGCCCAATTCATATTTCCATTTAACAGATATATAACTATATGAAATTCAAATCAAGTGACTGTAGTTCTAAACATTTTGGCCTTTGGCCCATTCAGATTTCCATTCATGTCAAAACGGCCTTCGGCCTATTCATTTATGTCAAAACGGCCTTCGGCCCATACATTCGTGTCAAAACGGCCTTCGGTCCACTCATTCATGTCAAAACGACCTTAGGTCCATTTATTTCCATCCAAACGACCTTCGGTCCATTTATTCATCTCGAAACGACCTTCGGTCTACTCGTTTACATCAAACGGCCTTCGGCCCATACACTCGTGTCAAAACAGCCTTCGGCCCACTCATTCATGTCAAAACGACCTTAGGTCCATTCATATATGTCAAAACGACCTTCGGTCCACCCATTTCTATCAAAATGACCTTCGGTCCGTTCATATATGTCAAAACGGCCTTCGGTCCATTCATATAGGTCAAAACGACCTTCGGTCCGTTCTTTTGTTATCAAAACGACTTTCGGTCCATTTATGTTTATCAAAACGACTTTTGATCCATTTATGTTTATCAAAACGACCTTTGGTCCATTTATGTTTATCAAAACGACCTTTGGTCCATTTATGTTTATCGAAACGACCTTTGGTCCATTTATGTTTATTCCTATCAGACTTTTGTCCATAATCCCAATTAGCAACTTACAAAGCATATAAGGGAATAATAATTGGTCATTCACAATCATTCAAATGTCGATATTACTCACAGTGATCGGCTTGTGGATTTGCCCTGGAGCTTGACCCTACACATTTCATGAACACAAAAGGGTCACTAACAGTTCAATCCGTTCTCTAATTCACATATTCCTCTTTAGGCTTTATTCTTAACTTGTTAACTCATTTACAATGCTCAATGCATGCCTAAGAGTGCTTACAAGTGAAAGAGGACGGAAAAATTATAACACAGAATGCATTTCCAAAGTTTCAGAAAACAGGGTCCCCGCTCGAGCATGGACTTCCCCGCTCGAGCGAACCCTTAAGCCTGCAAAAGTGCTGGTTACATCAAAAATACGCTCGAGCGTGAAATAGGACGCTCGAGCGGAAAGCCTGTCAAAATAGCTACCCCGCTCGAGCGTGAATTACCCCGCTTGAGCGGACATCAAGTCTACAAAAAGTACTGGGAGCACGCATTTCCCGCTCGAGCGGACCTCAAAATTCTGGAAAACCCAGAACTGTGTTCTTGAGCTCCAATTCGATTTTCCAGCTACATTACTTGCATGCAATGGCTCAAATCTCAAATATAATCATACCAACATGGTACCAATGCAAGATTATAACATTATGAAGCTCGATTTCTTGATTTATCTACATGCATGGCCCAAAATATGTCAAACTCAACATCAACATAACAAATCCATGCATTCAAGCTCATATCTTCTCAAATTGTACATGCATGTGATGAATTAGCCACATTCTCAATTTGGATAACCCAAATGGTGATCAAAACATGAGTTTCCTTTAACATTACATATGGATTACACACATTTGTGCTCAAACATGCAATTTCACAGTAATTTCTTACATGCATGCACATATTAAGCTTCAATTCAACAATTCCAACACAATTTCATTTCAATCTTACTCTTGATCACCAAATTAGCTTGAACACACAAAATTACGAACTATAATCCAAGAATTACTCTTCTAGAGGTTTTGATCTTCTAAGCTCTAGTCAATTCTTGAGCTAAATCCCCAAAATTTCCAAGCTTTAAGCCAAATTGCACAATTTCTCTCCATTTCTCTCACTAAGGCCGGCCCTCACTCTCTCACAATTGAATCCCTCAGATTTTTGAGTTCATAAGAGTTAAAGGGGAGTGTAGTGCTATCATACAACAAGCCCCACTAATAAAATATTTTAATATAAAATATTTGGGCACTTAATTCATCAATTTAATCAGTTTAATCTAACCAGAATTAATTTCTAATTAAATTTCACCGTAGGCTCTAAAACATTATGCCAATCACAGTGGCGTAATCAATTTCGGGTTCTGTGGCTGATAAGGCCCTCAATTTAATTTCCAGAGTAGATTATTCAAATAGATATTCCTACGGTGAACAGGTAGAATTCCAAAGTCGCATATATTCACATAATGGCATACAAAAATCATATCAAAACATATAATCACATACGTATTAGGGACCAATTAGCATATTACGGAACAGGGGCATCACATATAGTCTTGAATTAATCTAGCTCTTAGTTTTGATGAATCTAAGCCAAGGTCTTCAATTCTCCTTCAATTCCTTCATCTCTCTCTCTAGAATTGCACACACTCTCTCTCTAAAAGAAAACCTCAGATTTTTGTACTAAGGGGAGCAAAGAATTGAGCTCAAACATGAGTTAAGGCTCATATGTATATATATATATATATATATTTATGGTGCTAAAACACATTAACTAGAATATTAGGCTAACTAAACGTGACTTAATTAATCATTCTGAATCAATTTTTAATAAAACTTGCCATATGGATCTAAAAATTCCAAATAACATATCGGTGTAATCAACTTCGGTTTCAGATGCCGATAAGGCTTTCAATTTACATTTTAAAGTGGAATTCCAAACAGATATTCTATAAGTAACAGATAGAAGGCCAAATATCACGCAATTTACATATTAATCCCATAATTCATTTGATCCACTTAATCACTGATTAGTAACTAATTACGGGTCGGGGTTATTACAGTCTCCCCACCTTAAAAAGTTTGGTCCTCCAAACTTGAGTTAACGTTTGTCAACAGAAATGATGAGCATCATAAATGTAACTTTAACTCTTTACAAAACAGAAGCATAACCATAATCATAAACATGCTCATGCTCAGGGTTCATATCAAAACAGAGTCTTATACGCATTCAGATTTTAGTCCAGAACAGATTTAGATACATGTTCATGTTCATATTCTTGTCCAGATCATACACAGATGTCACAATTCTTACTTAAGCATACGTGGTGCATTCATTAGCACTAATAGAGCAAATACAGAACAGATGCAGACATAGCAGATACAGAACAAATGCAGACACGTGATGGTTATGAATAACCAGTTCCATAAAGGAACCTCCGAATTCAGGAACAGAGAACAGATAAGCTGAGCCCCCATGACGGGGCCTCCGGTACGGGTATCAGAGTGCAGACAGATATAAGTTCCATAAAGGAACCTCCGATACCGGGTAACAGCCAACATATATCACATAATACCAAGAGTCACACGAATACATATCAGAGATTGGACAATTATTCATCGCACATCACATAATATTTCAGAAAACAGATCCCCTTTAGAACCACAGAAAACAAATATAGTTGAACACAACTTTACTACGTTATTATTCACATTACTTATATCAAGTACTTATCGGGGTCATAGATTCACACAGTTTCCATTTTCATAAGTAATTTCCCCCGTTAAGTTACAAAGATTTGATTTATTCATTTCCGAGTCATTCATCCGGTCTTTGTTCAACTTGGTTTTCAATTCGGTAATCCCTTACAGTTAGTCCAGGTCATCCAAAGCATAGTAGAAATACAAGGCAATTTCGTACATTAACCCCATAGCAGTGAACAAAATTTCGAAGTAATCATTCATATACTATTCATCAGCCTCAGTTTTCACAGAGTCAATGGTACTATGTGTCAATACAGAAGCAGTCATACTGATTGCGTATCCTCCCAGGTAGTCAGAGTTTATAATCGAACCAGTCTGCTGTCAATAAATTCCATCAGTTTTGAAGTACAGTAACACAAAAGCAATCATTCTTTTAGTCAAACAAGTTCATGGTAGTAACGGTAATACCGGAGTAATTAACCACGTTTCATGTATACAGTATTCCCATATTCCCCAAGCATAAGTTACCAAATGTCATAACCTCATTCACGTGTTTTCCCAATCAGTTACAGGCATATGGTAAGAAGCTATTCGTAATCACATAGTCTGTTGTTGTCGGTTCACATTCTTCCTAAGGGTTCAAGATTGATTCTAGTTCGCATTCGGTTAGTGCCCTTAGCAACATGGCCCTGTTATTCAATCGTAAGTAATTCACACTCCCCCATAATGTAACCAAATCAGATAATAGCTCTCAATAAGGGTCTTCGCAGATCAAATCAATAAAGGCTCAACCAGGTCATATCAAGTCAAAGTTCAAGCGTGAGTCATCAAACAGAAGTTCTCTCAGGTAAATCAAGGTCTCATCAAACCATAGTTCTATTAGATTAGATCAGGTAAAGGTTCGAGTTCATACTTCATTCGCTTAGGTGCATAGTCAGTAGTTCTACAATTGTTCTAAGTTCCTCGGTTCTCAAATCACCTCAGAGTTATGTATCATAATAGTTCATATTGAAGAGTTCAGGTCATATACATTGTTACATTCTCCAAGTAAGTTTATATGTGGATGCACAGGCATACAGTTGTTCATGTCGAGAGGTAAGCATCACAGTCAATATAGCAATTTCCCAAATGAGTCTTTCATGCAAACATAAGGGACACAATGGTGTATCACATAAAGTTTCTCGGTGGTACACAATAGCAGATTGTTATACAGAAGTTTCAAATCGGTCATACAGTCGCTAAAGTATAGGCTTACTAGTTGAGTCAAACAGTCTTGTCAATTTTCAACAATCGTAGTTCACAATTTAGAGTTTATCTCTCGGGGTCTTTACTTAATCACACAATCCCAGAGTCATAGTCCCAACGGTCAAGTTATCAACAAATAATCATATCAATCATTCTAGGCAACGATATAGTTATATATATACATGTCCAGAGTCTAATAACCTTTCCAATACAGATTCACGAGGTCTATGTACAGATGAACACAAAACAGTTTCCCCAGATACAATAGTTAAAGCAACAAGTCATAAGTCTACTCAGTCTAGATACAAATGCAGCGGACACAAAGAGTGTGTCGAGTTCAATTAATTAACATCTCATGTAAAGGTATAGGCATATGTAAGTCCAAACATGTTCCATATCCAGTCAATAATAGTGTGTCTCCATATTTAATAGTTCGAGCATAGTTCAACAGGTCAGTCACGATAGTTCATATCAACCAGTAAGTGTCTAAGTGTTCATTAACCACGGTTCAATCCCATCAATACTAATAGTATTACAAGCATGGAAACACAGACAGGTATGAGTCCAAAATCAATTATCATTTAGTCATTCGTTCACAATTCATAAGCAAAAGTCCGTTCTTCCAAACTGATATAGGTTCTCAATTTTAGAAATTCCGTACGTGGCTGATTCATGTATATAATTCGAGATCACGGGTCTACTCATTCGATGATGTCAGTCAATATATAACAGTTCAGTTCAAGTAATGGTCGTACAGATTTCCCAAACTATAGTCAATCATGATGTGTTCCCATGTTCAATAGTTCTAGCATAGTTCAAAGGTCATACCTAACAGTTCATATTAAATCTTGCAATACGGTGCAAGGATTTAACCCAGTAAGTTCTCGTTGTCCATAAGTCTCAACAATTCCTAAAGCTCAGGTAATTCGTTATAGGGCTTCGAGCATCTCACATAAAATTAGCAAGTTTTCGAGGCAGTCAATAACTAGGGGTTCATAATTCTAATAATTCAATTGGTTCAATTAACATGTCCACAATCTATATCAAGTTAAGGAATGTACACTTCCACACAAATTCTCATATAAACAATTACACATCGTTAAGGTAATACCTGCGTCAGTTGTTTCAGTGTTCCGAGCATTTTCTGGAACTAGGGGGTAGGAACAGAACCAGTCGTACTAGCATTAGGCCTAGTGTTGTTCAGATGAGTTCGCGGCCAAGATTTAACCTAATGCCCTCTCTGACCACATCTAAAACAGACCCCTGACAGGCGACGACAAATGTCCCAATGTTGTTTCCCACATTCTTTACAACTAAGTATACCATTGTTCACATTGCTTCCCCGGCTTTCTTTGTTCATAGTTTTTGCCCTAGATTTTTCATTCGCAGAAGTTATCGAATTACTAGTCATTTCAACCTTCTGTTTCTTCTGTTTCGCTCTTTCTGATTCAGTTGATGATGTTGATTTTGATATTTTCAAGGCTGCTATGTTTGCCTCGGACATTAAGGCTGTATCAAGGACATTTACATACTTTGGCAATTTTAAGACGCCAACTCGATCAAACACATCTAAGTCAAGCCCATCTTCAAATTTTCCAACCATTTTGTAGTCAGTGTCTATCATGTGGGGTGCATATCGGGCCAGTTCGGTGAATTTTGTTTCATATTCGGCCACAGTCATATTGCCTTGTTTTAGTTGTTCAAATTCAGATACCTTTCTATCCCGGATGCATTGGGGAAAGTATTTTTTGAAGAAAATTTCTTTAAACCTCTCCCACGTCACACCTTCATTATCATTGCGTACTAACATCCACCATCTCCTAGCTTCTTCTTTAAGTGTGAATGTTGCCAATAAAACCTTATGTGCCTCAGTACACGGAAATACCTCAAATATTTTCTCAGTTTCTAAGACCCAAGCCTCAGCTTTCAATGGTTCAATACCCCCCTGAAATTCCGGTGGTTTCATCTTATTGTATTTCTGTGTCAGTGTTACCATATCATAATTAGCTGGTTCAGGTACATGTATTTGCCCTTATTGCTGTTGTTTCAGATTTTCGGCTAAGGCTTCAACCATTCTTTCTAACCGGCTAATTCTAGCGTCAAAAGATTCAGATTCGTCTATATTCCTTGTCCTTTCCATGGGCTACACACAAACAGGGTGCTTATTAATATAAGGAAAGCTCTCATTGATTCCACATTTCATTTCATATCTGGCGTGTTTATACTTTCATTTCAATTCAGATACAGTCACATGTTCCCTTACTTTCATACGTTCATGTTCACATAGATTCCATATTCGGTATTGAAATTAACATTACATGTTATTCCACTTAACTTATTTGATCATGCACATAGGTTTCATTTCAATTCATTTTCAATAAGGATGTGTTCATAATAGTTCATACACTTAAACATGGTAATGCAATATCCTTATTTCATTTCTAATACATCCTATAGCTCATATGGACGCATGTGTGCGGTATAACTCGTGCTCTAATACCACTCTGTCACGACCCAAACCCACCCCTATAGGTTTAGTATCGTAACTAGCCAGTAATCCTTGGATTACCAAAGGCCTCTAAACGGATTAACAAAATTAAGGGGCTAGCAGAAGCGAATACATAAATGTAGTTGTCCAATGAGCTGTGCTGACTTATATGAATAGAATAGTTAAAACTTTATATAAGTATGCAATAGTCATTCATACATTATACCCACACACATTATAGTATCTTAAGTCCAACCAACAGAATTAAATCAAGTCATATATATACACATAACCAATAGAACTTGAACACAGGACACTTCGAAAACCTCCACGTGAGGCAAAATGGTTGGCTGACAACATAACACAGGTCCAAGCAAAAAGCCTTCAGGCTCGGGCTCCAGAATGCTCACCTATACATATATATACACACAATGAGCTAAAGTCCAGTGAATAACATTAAGGTAAAGGGGTTAGTGAACAAAATCCCAATATATCATAAGTAGAAAACAGACCAGAGCATAATCATTCTCATATCAGAACATAATAATGGTACATCCCATGGAACACATCACAGAACGTCTTCCGACTAGAGTAATCGGTTCTGGATACCAATTAAACACATGTCACCACAATGAAGTGGCTAACGAGATCTCGTAATTACTTGTATCTCATGGACCCACATTTTCATGCCGTTCTCCGTGACTTGGGACTATCTATGGATGCCATAATAGATTTCAAACATGGAATATTCGTTCACGAAAACAGATATCATTTCAGAAATCAGAACTTATCATATTTCATTTGGAACGTAATTCATATGAACGTATCTTTACAATAACGTTACTCACAGTGGTTTCCTGCAATGGTCAATCAACCCTCGAGTCTTGACCTACAACCACAAAATACATAACACAAGCATGTCTTATCATTACACATTCAAGTGGCCATTAAGGCTTAGCTTTCATTACATTGGTTCTTAGTCTTTCTTATCACATTGTCTAAAACACACACACTTGCAGTCTCGGAACTTGGTACACTCTTATCTTAGTGTGCTTCTAATCCATAACCTCATTAGTATGGCTTAATTAAGACATAGGAATGCCTAAGATGTAATGAGGATGCCAAAACATGACTTGGAACACTTAGGCAAAATTTCTAAAAATAAGGTCCACGCTCGAGCGTAGCTTTCCTCGCTCGAGCGGGCATGCAAAATGTGAATAGTCGCTCGAGCGCACATTCTTTCGCTCGAGCGAACTGTAAAAGACATGAAACTTCTGGGAGCTTGCAATTCACGCTCGAGCGGACTTTTGGTCGCTCGAGCGGAGTGCACGCACTTAGATTGGTCGCTCGAGCGTGAACTCCCACGCTCAAGCGTAGATGCAAATTCTGGAATTTCGAGATTGTACCTTTAAGCTCAAAACTTGAATTCTAACCTTCAAAACACATCTCTTGGGCCCCAAAACTTGAGATAAGATAGTAAACTTGTAAAACATGAAGCACTACGGATTATTTCACAAAATCATAGCCCAAGAGTTTGTTAAAAACTCATAATTTCAACTTAAAACATGATGAATGTTCATGAACACAACATGCATGGGTTTTCTTGGTCTTGAGCTTCCCAAAACACGATTAAACACCACAAAACAACTTGAAACTTGATGATTTCCCCAAATGAAGATGAATTTCAAACATACAAAAGAGGATTCATGGAAATCATGCTCAATTTGTAAGAAAATGTACATGCATGCATGAATTGCCACTCAAATCTTCCTTCTAAGCTCAATACACACCCTTAAACACATAATTTTCATGTTGATAACTTAGATTCATAATTTAGGGGTTGAATTCATACCTATAGTCTTGAATTAATCTAGCTCTTAGTTTTGATGAATCTAAGCCAAGGTCTTCAATTCTCCTTCAATTCCTTCATCTCTCTCTCTAGAATTGCACACACTCTCTCTCTAAAGGAAAACCTCAGATTTTTGTACTAAGAGGAGCAAAGAATTGAGCTCAAACATGAGTTAAGGCTCATATATATATATATATATATATATATTTATGGTGCTAAAACACATTAACTAGAATATTACGCTAACCAAACGTGTGTAGACACCCCATTTTTGACCGACCTTAAGACTCAGACGTCACTGATTGAGCGCTCGGTGATATTGCATAATGTGCTCGTTCAGAAGTCTCAGAGTCGCGGCTGCGAGCCCTGCCTCCGGACTTCCAAACCCTCTTATGTGCCTTGCCTCGGCTTGTGAACGAGACTCGGTTTTCTCAATTTCTTTTCCTGAGGAGGAGGGAGAGGTCCCGTAGACCATCTCTCAGTGGCCGTGGGCTACATTTCGTGGCCGCAGGCCATTTTGCCCATTTCGGAGTCCGATTTTCGGTTTTTCAGAATCGTTGGCCGTGTGCCTCGGTTCGGGACCGCTTAACCATCTCCGTTTGCTCTAAATTTTAGCATACCTCCTATTTACTCCCTTTTGAGGGACACTGGGGTCTGGGAAACCCACTTCGTGGCCGAATGCCACTTTCGGTGTTTAACAGCCTGTTTTTGGGACCCCGAACTGCGCGTTTTGGCCCCCGAACATTCGTTTTGCGACGGTTTTCGTTCATTTTTGGCAGGTACCGCTGTTTTATCACCGGGAAGGTCACTGAAGGGTGGGAGGCCAGTAATTGTTGCAGCAACCAGTTATATATCCTCCGACGCCCGTTTTTCACACTTCCGGGCTAATGTTGAACACCTTGGGGCCACTTTCTTGAACTTTGAACCACATACCTGTGATGTACACACTTGGGAGGATCCTAAAAGTTGGTGGCCGGCCACTAATCTTTCTTGACCCTTTTGAACCCCTCCTTCCGGGCTAATGTTGAACAACCTGGAGCCACTTTCTTGGACTTTTAACCACAGGGTTGTGTTGTACACACATGGGAGGACACCATCATGTGGTGGCCGGCCACTAAACCAGCTTGACCCTTTTGACCCCTAGCCGGCCGGCTAGGGGATGTGGCTGGCCGGCCACCTGGAACAAAAATAAGGGGCCGGCCATGTTCCTTGCAACATCCACTTTACAGCTGTATGGCTGTTTCCCCCAGAAAATATCCCAATCCGGGGGATATTTTGTGGGGGAAAACTTGCCTATTTTCCTCCACCTTTTGCCCCTCATTTACTCCCTCTTTTTGGCCCTTATAACCAGCTGCCAACATGCATTATAGGGGTTAGAAAAAATTGTCTTCAAGCATATACATTCAAACCTCCCTCTATCTCTCTCATTTCTTCAAAAACATCCAAGTCCTATACTTCATTCCTTCATCACCACCAAGCACCACCACCACCACTCCATTTCTAGAAACAAGGAGGGCTTCTCAAAGGCTAAAGGTGCTACAACTTGGTCCAAGAAGCAACCAAAGATTGGTCTACAAGGGTGAGTTGCTATTTCACCCTTTTTGGGCTTATTTTTGCAACTTTTCTTAACCATCTTTGCTTTTTGTTTTGAGCTCCGGCCATAACTGAAAGTGGCCTTATTTTGAGCTCATTTTCATGTCTCATTAAGGGCTCAACCCTGTTTGAGCCCTCCATGTTGCACTTGCTTCAATACCCTTCTTAAATACCGTTTTCTTGCATGATATTTTTAGCTCGTCTGTAATCTGTTTTGGAGCATGGTGTAAACTTTAAATAGGCTTATTTTGAGCCCCTCTTCAACATTGAAGAAGGGATAAACACTTTTTGGGACCTCCATGTTATACTTGCCTTTATACTCCCTTTTTGGTCCCATTTTTGCATGCTATGGCAGCCTATCATGCTTTGGTTTTTGGCCATTTTACAGCACTAAAAATAGTCTCATTTTGGTCCATTCTTCATGTTTTCTTTAGGGCCTTTCATGGTTTGGGACCTCCATATGCCACTTCATGTTATATCTCTCTTTTGGTCCCCATTCTTGCATGTTTTGGTAGCCTATCATGCTTTTGTTTTTGGCCCTTTTACAGTTCTGAAAATAGTCTTATTTTGGCCCATTATTCATGTTTCATTGAGGGTCTTTGGCCGTTTGGTGAATGCTTTGCATACCTCATGTTATAGCCTCTTTTTAGCATCATTTTGCATTGCATTTCTAGCATGTTTGTATACTGTTTTGGTCATTTTACAGTTCTGTAAATATGCTTATTTTTGGTCCCTCTTCAATTTTGTAGAAGGGAATTTTTCAGTTTGGGCTTTGCATATACCACTTGCCTCTTTGGCCACCTTTTGGTCCATTTTCTTGCATAAGAACTTAGCCTTATCTATGTTTGTTTTTGAGGTTTTTACAGTTCTATGAAAGTGCTTATTTTTAGTCCCTCTTCAATGTTGTTGAAGGGTCCTAACCCATTTGGAGTTAGTAGTTGTGAGTTGCTTCATAACCTCATGTTTAGGGCCATTTTCGCATGCTAATTTTTCCCTATCTTTGCTTTCTGTTTGGCCATGTTTTGTACTAGTAAAATGCTCATTTTGGGGCTGCCTTGCTTCTGTATTTTCATTCCATGTGCCAATTATGCATGTTTGGTATAGCTACAGGCCATTTCGGGTGCCTAATTCTGCATTTCGGGAGAGAATCCATGCATCGGGTGTGTCTTCGCCTCATTTCGGGGCCGTTTTCCCCACATTTCAGTGCTGAAATTCCATTAGCATGCTTGCATATCATTCTCCATGCCATTGCATTGCGTATGCCATTGCCTCGGTTTGCGTGCTCGTGTGCACGCATTTTGAGGCACTTCATTTTCATCCATCGGCCTCTTATGTGAGTGTGGCTGAGGCTATCTCATGTTAGTATAAGTCCATGTTACATTTTCCATGCCATCTCCATGCCATTGCATTGCGTATGCCATTGCCTCGGTTTGCGTGCCCGTGTGCACGCATTTCGAGGCACTTCATTTTCATCCATCGGCCTCTTATGTGAGTGTGGCTGAGGCTATCTCATGTTAGTATAAGTCCATGTTGCATTTTCCATGCCATCTCCATGCCATTGCATTGCGTATGCCATTGCCTCGGTTTGCGTGCCCGTGTGCACGCATTTCGAGGCACTTCATTTTCATCCATCGGCCTCTTATGTGAGTGTGGCTGAGGCTATCTCATGTTAGTATAAGTCCATGTTACATTTTCCATGCCATCTCCATGCCATTGCATTGCGTATGCCATTGTCTCGGTTTGCGTGCCCGTGTGCACGCATTTCGAGGCACTTCATTTTCATCCATCGGTCTCTTATGTGAGTGTGGCTGAGGCTATCTCATGTTAGTATAAGTCCATGTTACATTTTCCATGCCATTTCCATGCCATTGCATTGCGTATGCCATTGCCTCGGTTTGCGTGCCCGTGTGCACGCATTTCGAGGCACTTCATTTTCATCCATCGGCCTCTTATGTGAGTGTGGCTGAGGCTCTCTCATGATTAGTGTAAGCCCATATCATATTTCCATGTCATTTGCATTGCGTATGTCATTTTCTCGGTTTGCGTGGCCGTGTGCACGCATTTCGAGGCATCTCATTTTCACAGCATAGTGCATACTAGGTTGTATCTTAGATCGCATTCATGCATTTTCTCAGTTTGCGTGCCCGTGTGCACGCATTTCGAGACATCTCATTTTCATAAGCATTGTGTATGTTAGGATTGTATCTTAGTTGCATTCGTGCATATCATGCATATTGCATTATGTTCGGAATAGGAGTTAGCCCGGGCACGGGAAACGAGGTGCATTTCGTACTCCGAGTGACGGAATGTGTCTCAATTCCCCAGTCACCGACACTCCGGATTATCCATGATGGAGTTAGGTCTTGTTGTGTTTTCATGTGCATTCATTCCATATTGAATTGTGCAATTCGACTCCTCGGCCATCATGCATAGATATGCGTGATTGGTGGCACGAGGATCGAGGCATGCATATATCTGTGAAAATACATTGCTATGCCCCTTTCTTGCTCTCTGTTGCAGCAAAATGAAGAATCAGCAACTTTTTGGGATTTGGCGCGCGTTTCAAGAATTACTGCTAAACAGAGGCTAATTGGGACATCCCGGTGGATTTCCGCGCAAGACAACCCGGACATGCATCATCCATCAGAAGCAAGGCAGTCCCTGGCTTGCATGCCAGTTTCATTTATTGTCTTAGTTAATTTGTTAATTAATTAGGAATTTGTATATTATTTGGACTGTAATATTCTTTTATTTGGGACTGTATTATTTATTCGGACCCTCTGTGCGAGGGCATAACTGTAATAAGTGTGGGTGAGTGTGATGTATGTCTTCCAACGCCACGTCTTTCTTCCCTTTTATTTACCTGCTTATGATGGTTAGATTAGGGCATATTTCAATTAGCATACAGTATGATAGCATGTTTGCATTCATTCATCTGTTTTGCATGCACCGGGCTCGGCGCATCATACTAACTGCATTTGTATTTCAATTCCAAGTTGAATACATGTTAGCTGTAGCATTCCATATGCCATGTTTAGAATAGCCGAGCCTGCTATAGTTTGCATTTTTGCATGTGTTGCATTAGGCATTTCTGTATGCTTAGGATCATACATGATTTCTAATATAGTTTCTATTTTGGCTTGGAGTACCCGGTAAGTTTTATGCTTTAGCATCCTTGCATGCGTGTGAGTGCTGCCATGAATAGCATGCTTACCATGAGGCTAATTGCTTATGTGATATAACTGCCTGAATGCCTGTGGGTGAAGGCTGGGTTATTTAAATTGGAATAAATCATCAAATGTTTCAAGCCTACCTGCGGGTAGCAAACCATTTTCAAAAAACAAACATGAAATGTTTTGTTCCAATTCAGACGACCTGGTCTATACTTGTATGCTGTGCGCATCACATAGTAACCTAGGCTAATAACTGGATTAAGAACACACAATGTTTTCAAAAATAGATATCATGGTTAGTAGAGGCCGATCTTTGATTGGGCGAGTGGGGGTGCTCACGAAGTGACCTTCCCCAATCGTACCCAAGTTCCCGAGCCGAGGCAACTTTGGTGATGATGGACACGTGGCCTTTGGCACCGAGTCAGGGTTTCCTAAATTTCCCATTAATAAAATATTTAGGTGGCGACTCTGTATCTGGCAAAGCAGTCCATGTTTGGCACTTCTTTCAAAAATCAGTTTTTTCTCAAAACAATTTGCCGGATTTGGACTCTTTGGTTCAGACTTAGAACCGTGACTACAAATCGAGTCCGAGCTGTAGCGAGGTCCCCCGCGGGCTTGTTACAGTTTCTGGCAACTCTGCTGGGGATTTAGAGAACTTGACTCGAACTCATGATATCTGTTTTTGACTACACTTGTGTGTTTCTTTGTATTGCATTTGCATTGGTGCACCTAGGACACCGTGTTTGCCATCTGCTATTCCTGAACGGTTTGCCGGAGGCTTGTCTTGTCAAGGCATGACCATAAGGCTGACCGGTTATGGGCTCTGCCAGTATGGGAACACAAACCCCGGTTTTACCGGGGCACCTTTTTTTACCATTCGACCTAGTGCATATTCGGATCCATAGTGACCATTCCAAACTAGGACAGGTTGCTTACCCGTTTATAGGTTGTTTGAAACTGCTGCGTGCGTAGTGAAACCCTAGCTCCTGACAAAATAGGACAGGAAAACCCTACCCCAACATAGGGGTGTTTTGGCTCTCACTTATCTGTTACGTGCTTTAGAGTGCGTCTCTACAGGAATGCATGTATCAGTATATGAGTTTGGGCATCAGGCCTGCGGGCATCAGTTCAGTATTGTCAGTATCAGGCCTGCGGGCATCAGTTCAGTATTGTGGGTATCAGGCCTGCGGGCATCAGTCAGCATTTGAAAATCAGTTATCTGCGGGTATCAGATTCAGATATTGGGGACAGTGATACAGGGATAATAATCAGTGTTTGAGGACAGTGTGTATTCAGCTTACCAACTGTGTGTTGTTATGCCCGGCCGTGTGTCTTGCATTTTATTTTAAGCTGTTATACTGTCCGTTTATCTGTTTATTTATTTCCTTTTCGCTTTATTTATCTTTTGCTAGGGTCAGTTCTAGCACAATTGCTTCCAACCCAGCAGGCATTCCCCAAGCACTTTGGACACGAGGTCGTCGACTCCATCGATCTGAGGATCTAATCGACGGACAGCCAGTGTTCCATTCTCTACCCCCCGTTATCAGAAGAAGGCAGAGAAAGCGTAGTGTATCTGAACAGAGATCACCAGAACAGTGGTTTCCCCCATTAGTGGATAGTTGGATTGAGATCCCCATCGTTGCTACAGAGCTAAATCTGCCAGTAGTTCAGATAGATCAGAACAGTATGGCGGCACCAACAGGAGTTGAGGAGATGATGCGCCAAATGCAAGAAACCATGCGGGCCATGCAGCAGGATGCCGTTCGCCGAGATGAACTCGCTAAGCAACAAGCCGAGATTATGACCCAGCAGGCTGAGCTGATTACCAGACTGCAACAGCAGAATGCGGCATCTGCTTCACACCAAATTCCTCCTCCGGCAGGGGCTCCATTACCTGAGCAGACACCTGTTGTTCAGAACGCTCCTCCAAACATCCAGAATACTGTGCCGACTATCCAGAACCTGCAAGGGGACACAAACCTCCCAACGGGGCCAGCTCTGCCCTCGCTTCCACCACAACTGTCCAAGGTCCATGCACCCAATCGCCCGGACTCTCCCTTCGAGTTCGAGGTTGATCATACAGCTCTGAAATTGAGCAAACTTGAGAAGCTCTTCAAGAAATCCCAAGGGGTCAAGGCTATGCCGGATATCGAAGAAGGCTATACCGAGGAGGCCGTAACACTCCCCGATAGGTTCAAAATGCCACAAATCGACCGCTTTGACGGGTCCGGCGACCACATGGTCCATCTCAGACTGTTCGCAGACATCTTGCGGCCAATGGGCCTAACACGACCACAGAAGCTTTCACTATTCGGCCGAACCCTGTCGGGTGTGGTCGCCCACTGGTACGCAAAGTTACAAGATGAAGTGAAAAAGAATTGGGATGATATGGCTGAGGCCTTTGTCGCGCAATATTCGTACAACACTCAGATCGAGATCACAACACGTGATCTCGAAACGACAAGGCAAGAGCCCAAGGAAACTTTCTCGGACTTTGTAATCCGATGGAGGGCAAAGGCGTCAATGATGACTTTAAGGCCCACTGACAAAGATCAAATCCGGATGATTGTGCGCAATCTCCACCCAAAGTTGATGCAGAGAATGATTGTAGTCCCCTTTCCTACTTTCGCAGATTTACACGAGATGGGGGTGCAAATCGAAGATGCAATGAAACAAGGTCTGTTTGACCACGATAGGGAGCAACCGAGGAGGACTTTCAACCGTAACAACAATGCGGGCCCGAGTGGCGCTGCAAATACAAGAGCCTCAGAAGTCAGTATGGTCACCACCACTCCCCCTCCCCCTCCAAGGCCCATGGCTGCCACACCTTTCTCCGGCGCGTCCGGAAGCAACACACAAAACACCAGATTCCAACTTCAAGGCCAAAGAACCTTCACCCCATTATACATGCCCCTGTCCAAAGCTCTAGGGGTATTGATCAGAAAAAAGCATTTGAAACCCCTGGAGCCAAAGCCACTACCGAATCCACTCCCTCCCTCTCATGACCCAGCAAAGTACTGCGCGTATCACCAACAACACGGTCACGACACCGACCGTTGTTTCAGATTGCGTCATGAGATCCAAGATCTTATCGACAAACAGGTGATCGCGCCTCCCGATAAACCCAATGTCACAACCAACCCTCTCCCACCACATAACCAAGCTCCTCCTCCCAACAGAATCAATTTTATCCAAACTAGGGTCTCATCTTACGATCCTAGCATCTATATTACTCCCACCCACCTACCCAAACCGGAGGTGTTCCTCTCCGACTGCACTGACTTCTTGTGCATGGTGGACATCTCCAAAACCCAACCAGAACCCGATGGTGGTGACCGTTGAAGATGGGGCAGGGCAGATTTCGGGAGAGAATGAGATTGTTGAATCTGGGGCAGGACAGAGTTTTGCTGGGGGAACCTATGATCCAAGCGAGTACATCCTATCAACGAGCCGGATTGGGCTAGGTATAGAATTGCCAGAGACAGGAGAGCTATGCATGATCCGGGGGGATGGATCTGGGCTAGGGGCAGATGATCTGACAGCCGTAGAGGAGGGCTTTGCCAACCTGCAATTTTTCGATGACCAGGAACCGGGGGATTCGGCAATCAACTGGTTCGACTATGAGGAATCGGCAGAGGCCACTGGATGGCTCGAGGATCAACCATATGAAGTGGGGGAAGCCCAACCAGAACAGAGCCCGGCAGGGGCAGGAGTATCAGTTGTGGCCAGAATGGCCGGAAGTCAAGTTGTATCGCCGGAGAGCGCCGGTGCTAAGAATTCCGCTCGAGATTTGGGCATTATGGATACAGGAATTGTTGAACAACCAGCTGTACTGATGCAGCTGGAACGAGAAAAGTTTGAGGATGCCGAGAGAATTAGGAAAGCTAAGGGGCCCGAGGGGACTGAAAGTGCTGTGTGCACAAAGACAGAGAATGCTGCGAGCATGTGGACAGGGAGTACTACGAGTGCAACTAAACCGGAGCCAGACAGGTGTCTGTTGGTTGCCGACGGAATGTGGTGGGAAGACGATGACTTATGTCTTGCCCACACGGATGAAGATTGGGGAAATAATCAACCGGATGACACTTGGTACCTCGATGAGGTTGACCATATGACGAGAAGTGGGCGGTACTTCAAACCCCCACACATAGACCAACCCGAGGCATCCGGGAAGGATAGAGAAGCGGAGAAGCAGAAGGAGAAGCAGATTGAGGAAGAAGCTGTGCTGAAACAGTTAAAGAAAATACAAGCAGACATCTCCATCTGGGGACTGCTAATGGCATCACGAGTACATAGGGAAGCTGTCCTGTCTGCTATGGACAAGTCCAAACTCTCCATAGATACCACCCCTGAACAGCTGGTCGGGCTGGTTTTTCTGGGAGGAGGTTCCCCGGCACTAACCTTTTCGGACAAGGAACTACCGCCTGAGGGCACAAATCATAACAAACCTCTCTATATTTCCGTGGAATGTAGAGATAAGTGGATACCGGTGGTACTTGTTGATACCGGGTCTGCAATTAATGTCTGCCCGACCAGAACGGGATATGCAATCGGGTTGAAGCCCGTGGACTTCGTCCCAACTACCCAAGTGATCAGAGCATACGACAATACCAGCAGAGAAGTGATGGGGACTGTTAAAGTTCAAACCAAGGTTGGTCCAGGACAACACAGCATTGAATTTCATATCTTGGACGTTCCCGCAACCTTTAACCTACTTTTGGGGCGACCGTGGTTGCACAAGGTCAAAGCAGTCTCTTCCACTCTACATCAGATGCTAAAGTACCCTCACGGGAAAGGGGTAGCAATTGTTTTTGGGAATTCATCAATCCATCCGCCGCCGGAAGTGTCCACACCTGTCTTGGAGATCGAGCACGGCACGGAGGATGTGTTTTTATCGGGGTTCACTTTGGCCGAGGCTCAAGTGGTACAGAATGTCATGGCTGTGAATGAAGGTATGTACGTCAGTGCTCAATCTATCTACCTCATGAATAAGCTAAAACATACCTCCGGGATGGGATTAGGGAGAAGCGGCCGGAAGGGCGTCTCAGCGTTGGCCGAAGTGCCACACAACCCTCACACCTTTGAACTGGGTTATCTACCCACCAAAGAGGACTGGGTGAGGAAAGGGAAAGAAATGGCCGGAAGAGCCAAGGCAAAGAAGGCTGGGAAGCCATTTGAGTTAATGCATAGGCCCATCTGGGGTACCCTAAACGGACGCTTCGTCCGGGAGGGGGAAGATTTTCCATTCTGCGGCTTCCCAGAGCCATGGCTAAACGCGGAGAGGAAGCGCGTGCCTGGTTTTGAAATCTTCTTCGACATACAATTACCTGGGGATGACGTTGCCGAAGTGCAGACAGACCCACCAACTGAGGTTGAGCAGAGTAAGGAAGTACAGTCTGAGGACGCTGAAATTGAAATGGGGGTAGCACTGGCTTGTCTACTTTCAGATCCTCCGATCGGCCAAGAGTGCTTGGGGGATAACTCTTCGGTTTCTATGGTTGGAGATGAAATAGCTGCGGGCTTTCCAGCGCCGATCTTGGATGCATCTATCGCACCTTCTCTCATCTGGCAATATGAAGAAGGCTTTTTATCTAGCAGTTCCGGGTCAGGTAGTGAGTCGGAATCTGATTCTACCGAATCTTCTGCGTCGGAATCAGATTCCAGCTCGACTGAGTCTGAGTCCGGTATTCCTGGGGGTGATAACCCGGATGCCACAGTCCTGTCTAGGTCGTCATTTTCATTTTCTTTTGAGTCTGTTATAACAGAGGAATCTGACGGCTTGGAAGTATTTAATGAGAATGATGTGGATGTGGTTTCTGAGTATTTTTCTGTGCCTTTGATTTATTGCTTAAATCAGGATTTTCAAAATTTTGATGAAAACAACGAGGAAGTAATTCCTCCGATTTTGTAACGGTTAATTGATCAAGAGCAGGAAAGATTTGTTAAACCTTTAATGGATGAAATCACTACTGTGAATGTTGGTACTAAGAAGGACCCGCGGCTGGTCCAGATCGGGTCCACATTGTCTTCTGAGGAACGCGAGCGCTTAGTCGCTTTATTAAAAGATTTCAAAGATGTTTTCACGTGGTCCTACGAAGACATGCCTGGAATCGATCCCGAGATTGTACAGCACCGGATCCCTCTTGACCCCGAGGCCCGACCCGTCAAACAGAAGCTCAGAAGGATCCACCCGGACTGGGCTCTCAAGATCAAGGAAGAGGTCACCAAGCAAATTGACGCAGGTTTCCTGCTAGTATCAGAATACCCAACTTGGTTGGCCAACATTGTTCCGGTGCCAAAGAAAGATGGCAGAATTCGGGTCTGTATAGATTTCAGAGATTTGAACAGGGCCAGTCCGAAGGACGACTTTCCCTTGCCGCACATTGATGAATTGGTGGACTTCACGGCAGGACACGCCTTGCTTTCATTTATAGATGGTTTTTCAGGCTATAATCAGATAGTAATGGCCCCCGAAGACTGGGAGAAGACTGCATTCACTACCCCGTGGGGTACATATTGTTATAGAGTGATGCCATTCGGGTTGAAAAATGCTGGAGCTACTTATCAGCGGGCAGCAACTACAATATTGCATGATATGATCCATAAAGAGGTCGAGGTGTATGTGGACGACATGATTGTCAAGTCCAAAGAGAGAGAAGGCCACTACACCGCCTTACAAAAATTCTTTCAAAGGATCAGAGAGTTTCGGCTGTGGTTGAATCCCTAGAAATGCACGTTTGGTGTTACAGCAGGGAAGATGCTAGGGTTTCTGATTACGCAAAGGGGCATCGAGGTCGACCCTTCCAAAATCAAGGCCATCTTAGAAATGCCACCACCAAGGACTGAAAAGGAGGTGCGAGGCTTTCTAGGTAAAGTGCAATTCATAAGACGGTTTATTTCTAAATTAACCTTGACTTGTGAACCACTTTTTGGTCTCCTGAAGAAAGGAAAGAAATTCCAATGGGACGGCCGATGTCAAGCAGCTTTTGAACAGATCAAAGAGTATCTACAGAACCCGCCCGTGTTGTCACCACCAGAGCTAGGGAGGCCGTTGATATTGTACCTCTCGGTAACTGAGACTACCATGGGCTGCATGCTCGCGCAGGAGTCAGAAGACAAAGTGGAAAGGGCCATATACTATCTGAGCAAAAAGATGCTGGATTACGAGACCCGCTATACACCGCTGGAAAAGGCTTGTTTGGCCTTGGTATGGGCTACCAGGAAGCTGCGGCACTACCTGTTAGCTCACTCTGTAATATTGGTTTCACGATTGGATCCCATCAAATATCTTTTCGAGAAACCAGCACTTACGGGTAGGCTAGCTCGATGGCTGCTGTTGCTCTCCGAATTTGATTTGAAGTATGTAACGCGCAAGTCAGTAAAAGGAAGAGCGGTAGCGGAGTTCCTTGCCGACCACCCGGTTGAGGGGGATGAAGCGGTTGAGTATCTATTCCCAGATGAAGCCATTCTGCACGTTGAAGATGAAACTTGGACGATGTACTTTGACGGAGCGTCAAACCAGTATGGGTATAGGATAGGGGTGTTGCTAATAGCGCCTGACGATTCCCGTATCCCTTTAGCATTCAAGCTCCGGTTCAAAGTCTCGAATAATGAAGCAGAGTATGAGGCATGTATTGCTGGCCTGGAAGCAGCCCTAGAGTTAGGGGCAAGACGGTTGGACGTCATTGGGGACTCAAACCTTGTTGTGTCTCAAGCAAAAGGAGACTGGAAAGTCAAGGAGGAAAGGATGATAATTTACCACCAAACCTTGTATTTGTTAATTCCTCGGTTCGAGAAGCTAAATTTCACCCACCTCGCAAGAGAGAACAACAGGTTTGCAGATTCACTAGCAACTCTATCTTCTATGATAGACATCCCGTCCGGAGTCCGGATGCGTCCAGTCATTATTGATCAAAAGTTTGCGCCAGCATACGAGTCGATTTCCGCCATAGATGAGGCTCAAGACGACAATCCCTGGTATTACGACATCTGGAACTTCTTGGAAAAGGAGACATATCCACTAGGGGCAAATGCCAAGGATAAGAGGGCCATCAGAAGAATGGCTGCTCAGTTTATCATCTGCGGGGGTAAGCTGTACAAAAGGGGTCATCTGGGAATGCATAAGCTCTGTGTAGAAGCTGAAGAGTCAAAGCGCCTGATGGAGGCCATCCATGGGGGCGAGTGCGGTGCACACATGAATGGGGTAATGCTAGCTAGAAAGATCCTCAGACAGGGCTACTACTGGTCAACCATGGAGGAGGATTGTATTAGTTTTGTTCGGCGATGCCACAAATGTCAAATTCATGCAAATCGCATGAACATCCCGCCGTCAAAGTTGTACAACATGACTTCACCATGGCCTTTTTCAGTTTGGGGAATTGACGTGATCGGAGCTGTTACCCCGAAGGGGTCAAACGGGCATGAGTTTATCCTGGTAGCGATAGATTATTTCACAAAGTGGGTCGAGGCCCAATCATACGCGGTGTTGAAGGCGTCGCACGTCGCAAAGTTCATCAGAAACAACATCATCTGTCGCTACGGGGTGCCAAACGAGATAATTTCAGATAATGGTTCCCACTTCAAGAAAGAAGTGATAGACTTGTTGGAAAAATACAATGTGGCTTTTCATAAGTCATCTAAATACCGGCCGCAAACCAATGGAGCGGTCGAGGCTGCCAATAAGAATATCAAACATATACTGCAGAAGATGGTGGGAACCTATCGGGATTGGCCAGACAAGCTGCCATTTGCTCTGTGGGGCTACAGGACTTCAATCAAGACTTCTACTGGAGCAACTCCGTATTCTTTGGTCTATGGAATGGAGGCTGTTCTACCCATTGAGATTGAGGTTCCGTCGTTACGAGTATTGGCTGAGTGCCAAATAGCCGAAGCAGATTGGCAGCAGAGCAGATTTGAAGAACTCATGCTCTTTGATGAAAGAAGACTGAAAGCACTGTACCACATTCAAGGCTATCAACGCAGAATTGCCCGGGCTTTCAACAAGAAGGTTAAGTCCAGGAATCTGAAAGAAGGAGATTTGGTGCTCAAAGACAACCGAGCTCCCATCCACGACCCAAGGGGCAAGTTCAAACCCAATTGGACTGGTCCTTACATCATCAAAGCTATATGGTCAGGTGGAGCTGTGGTTCTGATGGATCTAGATGGCTTGGAGTTCTCACAACCGATCAATATGGACAAGTTGAAGAAATATTATCCTTGAGAGGCTCGCTAGGCCGAAAACCCGAAAGGGCGACCTAGGCAAAATGTAGAGCACAAAAAATTGGAAATATAAAAACTGAGCTCGCAAGGTTGAAAACCCGCAAAGGGCGGCCTTGGCAAAAGTTAGAGCGCAAAAGGAGAGTGAAAATACTCGAGTGAACCTTAGCCTGAACTACGTAAGGCTTGATTCCCATCTTTGGGATACGTAGGCAGCTTCACCTTGAAGTTCAGCCATAAACTTTTCCCCGATCAACTCTGTCCATTTTGATCACCTCAGTCATCTTTATCCATCAGCATTCATCGCGATCTCCGGTACAGTGCTGTTCAAACTAGGGGCAACTTTCCGTTGCCGCAACGGTGCAAAGTTACTCAGACTAGGGGCAACTTTCCGTTGCCATGCAGTGCCGCATTGTTCTTCAGACTAGGGGCAACTTTCCAGTTACAGGGATCCGGGGTTGTGCACCTCAGTGACAGATCTCAGGCGTGTCCAGTTCTGACCCACATCGAAAATAGTTTTGAAACGTTTTAATAAAAGTTGACTTTGTTCAAATTAATCTTTTTACGACTAAGACCATTTTTGGACCAAAAGCGGAAAATTTTCAGTACCACAACTTTCAATTTTATTGATTTCAAAATAGAGTTCTCCTGCTCTTGCATACAATTGAGGTTGCTTTTCTATTACATTCATAAAGAAAACTTGAAAGTACTGATAAAGCAATAAATTTGGGGCATGGTCAAGTCAAGTATCTCCGTGCCCCCTCCCAGAGCTGGTCGAAGCATCTGATGCCAAGCTAGGCCCAACCTGTGCCTCCTCATTGAGCCAATCCAAGCACTCATCGGACAAAGTGCAATTGAAAGTGGAAGCAGGGGCCAGGAGCTCTCTAGTCCTCCATGCTGTGGCATATCGGGCAAGCTGTGCCCCCCGGACTGGGAAAGCAGCTGGATACTCAATTCCCTCCGGTGGGCAGGTCTGATCATGACCAAACTGACGCAGGAACCGGAACGGAAAATAGAATACGCAGTGGGTTAGACCAATCAACTGTACCCCGATCAGCCGGGACATGCTATAGCTCATTGCCGGGAGGTTGAGCCAAGGACAACGCCAAGCAATGTGGTCTGCGGACAAATTGCACATCCAATCAAACCACCACCTTTCGTCAAGAGCATTGACTAGGCGCTGCCGAAAGAAGTAGCCTCGAGCCGAGTAGGCTGGGCAAGAGTCCACAACCTGCAACTTATCCATTAACCATACCTGGGGAGGGATGGAAAATGAGAGATTAAAGAATAGAGAGATGAACGATGAGAGAAAAGTAAGACAAGGGTTTTGTAAGAAAAAATTGAGCCTGAGGGTCGAGTGATGTGAGCAAATATATATGTAAGGATGGGTGGGAAACATTACCTGCAGTAGTAGTGGACTCCCAGCGAACCTAGTCGTCTCCCGGCGATAGACAGAATCTAAGCCCATCAGCGTCTCGGCCAAGGTCATGGCGATGCAGCTCTTTCCTTCTCTCAAACCTTGGGCAACTTCAATCAAACGGATGCTAGCTCCGCCGAAGCTCGAGGAAAGCAGAAAGTGAGATAACAAACACAAGCAGAGGGCGTGTTGCTGGAAACCTTGCCAATAATGGTTGCTGCGGTCACCGGCGTTGGAAAAACGATGGATCAAGCCGAGGATGTCCAGTTCCCCACTGCAGATCAGAGATCGAGCATCATGCGCCGTGAGCCCACACATCCGCCCTAAAGCCTGGGCATGGCCAAAACGGAGCTGGGGCAAGATCACCTCAGAGCATTCAGACTCCATCAAAACCTGAAAATCTTCGAAAGTGGGACATACCTCTTGGCCGCCGAAGCTAAAGACGTGCGTCACTGGGTTCCAGAACCTTGCCGCGGCATGGAGAAAAGGGAGATGTAGCGGAGTACGGCCCAGCGTGAATAGTGCATTCAAACCAAAACCCCGGAAGTTCAGCTTTTCCGAGCCATCTAGAGAAGAGATCCAAGATGTGAGATTTTCTGCAAGAAATGCCTCCATTTTTGTGCAAAACTAAGATAAAATGAATGTTCCCGAAGTTGAGGCTTTTATAGAGGGAAAAACACTATTCATGGGGACACGTGTCAAAATTTGGGTGGCTGCAGGAACAAGTGGCCGGCCAGCCACCTTTTCTGGCTGGCCGGCCATTCTCTTTTTCAAAACTGGCCGGCCGGCTCCCCTCTCTCCATAAAATTGGCCGGCCGGCTCCCAAAGATGGCCGGCAATGCTCCAGTGTATCTCCTTGGCCCTGTTTTACCCTTCGAGGGAAAGTTTCAAACATTTCCATGCAACGGGAGAGCCAAAGGCCTTCATTTCCCTCTGTTTCGGATGCGTTTCGGTGCCCAGGTCGCCCGAAGTACACTCTGTTGTTGTTGTTTTGATTATCGAGTTGTTGTTTTGCTTATCGAGTTGTTTGTCGAGCGGACGTGTTTCACGTTTTTGAGTCATTGCTCTCTGTTTAAGCAATCTTTGTTTAAAGTCTTGTTTATTTTGCGTTGTCAACGTTATTGCATTTTGTTTATCGAGTTGTAAACTTGCTAAAGGTTCTGTTATGTCTTAGTAAGTTGAGTTGCTTAGTTTGTTACGTCGGTTCACTACCTGACCTGGTGATGACACAATGCACGTTCCCATTCAATTTCATTTTGTGCAAAATAAAATGATGCGATACGATGCTAAAAGTTTGAAACATAAACACCTTTTCGAAAGCTGTTTCATTCCATCATGTTTTACAACAAACAAAGGTACAAGTTTTACAGAAAATAAAACTGCCTAACAATGTGCAAAGTGCTACAAACTACTAGCAAAAAGAAAAAAAAAGCAGGAAACAGCAGCATCAATGTCCTCGGGAGCGGGAATGAGAAGCACTCCTCATCCTCTTTTGCGGGACAGCCTCTGCAGCATCATCATCGTCTGGGTTAGAGCTATCATCCTCAGGATCCCCCTCAGCCTTGTCCCAACTCCCCGAACCAAGACCGGAGCCCCCCTCCTCAGCAGATGTCTCTGACTGACGATCGGTAGCCTCCTCCTCCTCCTCATCAGGCTCTACCTCTACAACATGTGTCCTGCGCCTGCGGGAGGACCCTCCTCGTGCTCCTCGGAAAGGCCTGGATGGCCCAACTCCTCGGAAAGGCCTGGATGGCCCAGCTCCCTGAGAAGGCCCAGATGGCCCAACTCCGTGAAATGGCCCAGGTGGCCCAGCTCCCCAAGGAGGCCCAGGTGGCCTGGTCTGTGGCTGACCGGACCATGAAGGCATCTGAAAATAAAGAGTTCAATTCAAATACATCAGTCCAAATATATACATCAGATGCAGATACAAGCAAAGACTACGTGAAGTGGGTGCATGTAAATACAGTGTACAAGTGGGGTGTGTGTCAGATGTGCTCTACACAAGTAGCCTATCGATGCAGTAGAAATCAGCATGTCATCAGAAGTATGATAAATGCCAGAAAATTGAAGGGTACCTGAATGCCCGCGATAGACAACTGTGTCTCCCTCCGCAGGACCATGCCCTCGAGTGTGGCCACCAGTCCAACCACCTCCTCCATGTACCCTCGCGGTGGCTGCAAATATGGGCTCATAATCATCAGTGAATGAAAGAATGTCTAAATGTCTGAATGATGAATGAAAAACAGTGGAGCATACCAGCGGTGAGTTAGGATCAATGGCGTATCGATCACTGGGCATCGGAGGCTCTAGCGGGATCGGAGTCGGAGAGATAGCCCCATACTGCCACGCCATCAACTCAGTTGGCATATCTGGCCATCCAGGATGAGGATAAGTCGGAGTAATCGGAGGAACCGATCTACCCCCACCTTTCGATGTACCAGCCCTACTAGTAGAAGGGACGTCTGCAGCCCGAGCCCGGGCTTGGCCCGAGGATGACATATCAGCAGGCCTCGTCATCGGGGTGCGAGCTCCCGTCAATGGAGGCATCAAATATGTATGACGGTAAGTGCCGTAATCACCCTCCTCGAGATGTAGTAAAGCATCGCTACCCAGCATAGCGAAGACTACCTCCGAGAAAGAGAGCCTGTCAGCAGTCCGCATACTGACTGGGGGTACTGCGGGAGGATCCTGAGAAAGATACCCCCATACCTGACGCAGAAAGCGTTCCCCCAGAAACCATGCCCTGCCAACCGGCCCTTTGAGCAGGACCCTATACTGGGAGGTGCCCGATCCTCCGGGATACTGAAATCGGAGACCATCGCCCAAGGGTGCCCAAGGCTGCCATGTGATCTGCGGATAACAAATACATAAGCCAATCAGAAATCGGGAATATACAGAGCAAATCAAAGACGAAAATGAAAGGAACTGAAAGTTCTGAAGTACCTCCGACTGTCGCACAGTGTCAAAATACTGTCGCAAGTAAAGGAGAGACTCTCGGCGTCCCGGCCGGTGCGGGCCCTCGAATACCAATGAATATGGGGTCATGGGAGGCCCTGCCACCTCCAACTCTGGGCCTAATGTCGGGAAGTATACGTATACCCATAACTGAGAAGAGCAGTGCAGAATATAAATACAAAATGCTGAGGGCAAAATACAGGCTGCAAAGCGCGCCGTGTGTGCAATGGACAAGTAATGAGGAGCAGAAATGTAAATCAAGGGGACAGAAAATACCTCCCAGGCTCTCCAGTAGCCGCCAAGTAAATCTCCCCGCCCGCGGGAGGTCGCGCTCATATAAAAGTAAAGGGTAGCCAGGCCGGCGCCACCCCAGTCATATCTACTGACCTGTGATAGGTCAACCAGAGCGCTCAGCAGATATAACCCGACTGTGTTCCCTCTATCGGCAAACAGGGTACTCCCGAAGAGGAACATAAGGAAACCACGGGCGTACTGCTCCGTCTCCTCAGGAGTCTCGGGCACCATCTCCGCCCGCCGAAAGTGGGAAGAGAACCAAGTGTATCGGACTCTCCCAGAAACCCTGTCAACAGGCGGGCGAGCCCCCAATAGATACATCCAAGCGGCCTCCCACTCGCCCATGTCCTCATCATAAGGGATAGACCAACCTCCTGTATCCAGGCCGGTCAGCACAGCAAAATCCAGAGGGGTCATGGTCATGTCTCCAGTGGCAGAGAAATGAAAGGAGTTGGTGGTGTCCCACCATCTCTCTACCAGTGTCGCCATCAGTGTCCTCCTGGCGGGACAACGTGATAATCCAGCGCAGAAGGCCCCGAACCCTGCCAAGTCTACTAAATCTCTGACACCCTCCGGGAGCTCAGCGTACCAGTCTCGCGCGGCGGTGGAGCCGTACCCCCGTACACTGCGAGAACCGACCTGCATTCAGAATGAATACATGTGTTAGTATAAAATGAATGGGCTGCGTGCCAATGAAGTGAAATAAGCTGCATGCAAATGAAATGAATGAGCCGTGTGTTCAGAAGTGAAGTGTACGAACTGTGTGTTCAGTATAAGCTACTTTCAATTAAAGTTTGGGCTGCGTGTTCAACTTTCAACTAGTGTGGGCTGCGTGTTCACTATCAATCTGGGTTGCGTGTTCAGGCAATTAAAGTTTGGGCTGCGTGTTCAACTTTCAACTAGTGTGGGCTGCGTGTTCACTATCAATCTGGGCTGCGTGTTCAGGCAATTAAAGTTTGGGCTGCGTGTTCAACTTTCAACTAGTGTGGGCCGCGTGTTCACTATCAATCTGGGCTGCGTGTTCAGGAAATTAAAGTTTGGGCTGCGTGTTCAACTTTCAATCAGTGTGGGCTGCGTGTTCACTATCAATCTGGGCTGCGTGTTCAGGAAATTAAAGTTTGGGCTGCGTGTTCAACTTTCAACTAGTGTGGGCTGCGTGTTCACTATCAATCTGGGCTGCGTGTTCAGGAAATTAAAGTTTGGGCTGTGTGTTCAACTTTCAACTAGTGTGGGCTGCGTGTTCACTATCAATCTGGGCTGCGTGTTCAGGAAATTAAAGTTTGGGCTGCGTGTTCAACTTTCAACCAGTGTGGGCTGCGTGTTCACTATCAATCTGGGCTGCGTGTTCAGGAAATTAAAGTTTGGGCTGCGTGTTCAACTTTCAACTAGTGTGGGCTGCGTGTTCACTATCAATCTGGGCTGCGTGTTCAGGCAATTAAAGTTTGGGCTGCGTGTTCAACTTTCAACTAGTGTGGGCTGCGTGTTCACTATCAATCTGGGCTGCGTGTTCAGGAAATTAAAGTTTGGGCTGCGTGTTCAACTTTCAATCAGTGTGGGCTGCGTGTTCACTATCAATCTGGGTTGCGTGTTCAGGAAATTAAAGTTTGGGCTGCGTGTTCACTATCAATCTGGGCTGCGTGTTCAGGAAATTAAAGTTTGGGCTGCGTGTTCAACTTTCAATCAGTGTGGGCTGCGTGTTCACTATCAATCTGGGCTGCGTGTTCAGGCAATTAAAGTTTGGGCTGCGTGTTCAACTTTTAATCAGTGTGGGCTGTGTGTTCACTATCAGTCTGGGCTGCGTGTTCAGGCAATTAAAGTTTGGGCTGCGTGTTCAACTTTCAACTAGTGTGGGCTGCGTGTTCACTATCAATCTGGGCTGCGTGTTCAGGAAATTAAAGTTTGAGCTGCGTGTTCAACTTTCAACTAGTGTGGGCTGCGTGTTCACTATCAATCTGGGCTACGTGTTCAGGAAATTAAAGTTTGGGCTGCGTGTTCAACTTTCAATCAGTGTGGGCTGTGTGTTCACTATCAAATCTGGGCTGCGTGTTCAGGCAATTAAAGTTTGGGCTGCGTGTTCAACTTTCAACTAGTGTGGGCTGCGTGTTCACTATCAATCTGGGCTGCGTGTTCAGAAAATCGGAGTTTGGGCTGTGCGTTCTACTCTAAGTCAGTGTGGGCTGTGTGTTCACTTTCAAAGTCGGGCGGTGGTTCGACAAATCAGTGGTTGAGCCGTGTGTTCACCTGTTAACTAATGTGCGCCGTGTGTTCGCAATCAATTAATGAGCCGAGTGTTCAGAAATTCAAGTGTTTAAGCTATATATTCAGGATGCAAATAAAGTACTATGTCATAAGCTAAACTGTGTGTTCAAGCATGGCAAAGGTGCGAAATGTACGAAAAATGCAGAAAATGAAGTAAATACCTCTCGGGCCTCATGGGAGAGGTGATGCTCTGGCTCTCGGAGAAGTAGATCCCCAGGTGCTCGCTCATCAAAATCAGTGAAGTGACGAAAAACGGCACGAGGAAGGACATGCGCTGGCGGAGCGTACCTCCCGGGAATGAAAGATCGGGCCCTCGGGGGCAAAGTCATGGGATCAAAATCGTCCCCGGCACCTGGAAGACCTCCGCCGTGGGGAGAATTGCCCGCCATTTTCAGAAGATCTGCAAAAGGGGCAAAAATGAGCGAAAATGAGCCAAAATTGGAAAAAGTCAACAAAAGTCAACTCTCGGGAGATTGGGAAAAGTCAACAAAAGTCAACTCTCGAGAAAATCTTCCAAATATTGAGACAAACTTACCTCAAGTGGCGAAAATGAGAAAAGAAGCTCCGAAACCAAAATTTAATCAGTTCAAAGTGCTTGAAACTGAATATTTTTGCGGAAACAACTTGCGTGGGGCGTTGGAAAACGCGTATGGAACTCAGATCTGGAGAAGAAAGTGGTGTAGGAGGCAAGAGAAGAGGAGACCTCGGCTGCATTATATAGGCTCGAAGTCTTGGGATGAAGGAGCATGAAGAAAGGAGGTGAAAGGACCAAAATGCCCTCGGATTTGGGCAGATGGCCGGCCGGCCACCTTTTCCAGCCGGCCAGCCACTTCCTTTTTGGAAAACCAGCCGGCCAGCCATTCTCTTTTTGTAAAACCAGCCGGCCATTCTCTCATCCCTCATAAAACTAGCCGGCCATGTCTCTCACAGGCTCAACCAGCTCCCTGCAAATTTTGAGGAAGATTGGAGTTCCCGGGACCTGAAAAAGTTCAGGAGAAGTACACTTCCGGTCGCGAAGTTGCTCCGCCGGAACTTCAGCTTCAAGATCTGACATGTGTCTCATCAACATTCATCAAAATCAAAGTGTATCCTTTGTGAATGGGTTGTAGCCTTTCAAAGAAGTGGATCGGAGGCCGTGATCGAGTCGCGTTCGCCGAAACACGCATTTCCGTACTCGTTATTTCATGACAAACGGGCACCCTGATTCATGCTCGCTTTGCACTATCATGCACATAATTCGCATTTCCATGAGCATACTTGCATTGTTATGCACACTTCTTAATATTGCCATGCCTCTGTGTTTGAGCACGCATTGTCACGCATGTCCTTTCTCGCATCGCAATGCATTCACTCACCGGCACTGCGTGTGTCAAACTTTCGAAATCGCATTTGAATATATGTTGGAAGCATATTGTACTTGTTGAATTTCTCTCTTTTGCAGGCATGATATTGTATGTACGGTTCAATTGAGGTTGGTGCAACCAGACGAATCGCGTAGGTATCGCACCTTCTCCGTGTGAGACGTGGCGGGGATTGAATAATCCTCCGCATTCTTAACTGCATGAAATGTAGTTGTTACTTTGCATTCTTGCTTAAAACTGTTGCATCTATTTGCGAATACTTGCTTCATTACAGCTTGCTGCATTTGCATGATCATTGAGTTATGTTCGGCTTCATGCATATCGCTTTGCATTTTGCCCCCCCTGCCTGCGGGCCTGCCTGCGGGCACATCTCTGTTTACTTTGTACGTTTGTCTAAGTCTTCGGCCTTGTCAAAAATGGGTCGTCTCTGGGCTTTGACATTCACTCCCGTCACTTGTGACTTTCGAGTTTTGTCAAAGAGGGGCAACTGTAGACACCCCATTTTTGACCGACCTTAAGACTCAGACGTCACTGATTGAGCGCTCGGTGATATTGCATAATGTGCTCGTTCAGAAGTCTCAGAGTCGCGGCTGCGAGCCCTGCCTCCGGACTTCCGAACCCTCTTCTGTGCCTTGCCTCGGTTTGTGAACGAGACTCGGTTTTCTCGATTTCTTTTCCTGAGGAGGAGGGAGAGGTCCCGTAGACCATCTCTCAGTGGCCGTGGGTTACATTTCGTGGCCGCAGGCCATTTTTCCCATTTCGGAGTCCGGTTTCCGGTTTTTCGGAATCGTTGGCCGTGTGCCTCGGTTCGGGACCGCTTAACCATCTCCGTTTGCTCTAAATTTTGGCATACCTCCTATTTACTCCCTTTTGAGGGACACTGGGGTCTGGGAAACCCACTTCGTGGCCAAATGCCACTTTCGGTGTTTAACAGCCTGTTTTTGGGACCCCGAACTGCGCGTTTTGGCCCCCGAACATTCGTTTTGCGACGGTTTTCGTTCATTTTTGGCAGGTACCGCTGTTTTATCACCGGGAAGGTCACTGAAGGGTGGGAGGCCAGTAATTGTTGCAGCAACCAGTTATATATCCTCCGACGCCCTCCGACGCCCGTTTTTCACACTTCCGGGCTAATGTTGAACACCTTGGGGCCACTTTCTTGAACTTTGAACCACATACCTGTGATGTACACACTTGGGAGGATCCTAAAAGTTGGTGGCCGGCCACTAATCTTTCTTGACCCTTTTGAACCCCTCCTTCCGGGCTAATGTTGAACAACCTGGAGCCACTTTCTTGGACTTTTAACCACAGGGTTGTGTTATACACACATGGGAGGACACCATCATGTGGTGGCCGGCCACTAAACCAGCTTGACCCTTTTGACCCCTAGCCGGTCGGCTAGGGGATGTGGCCGGCCGGCCACCTGGAACAAAAATAAGGGGCCGGCCATGTTCCTTGCAACATCCACTTTACAGCTGTATGGCTGTTTCCCCCAGAAAATATCCCAATCCGGGGGATATTTTGTGGGGGAAAACTTGCCTATTTTCCCCCACCTTTTGCCCCTCCTTTACTCCCCCTTTTTGGCCCTTATAACCAGCTGCCAACATGCATTATAAAAAATTGTCTTCAAGCATATACATTCAAACCTCCCTCTATCTCTCTCATTTCTTCAAAAACATCCAAGTCCTATACTTCATTCCCTCATCACCACCAAGCACCACCACCACCACTCCATTTCCAGCAACAAGGAGGGCTTCTCAAAGGCTAAAGGTGCTACAACTTGGTCCAAGAAGCAACCAAAGATTGGTCTACAAGGGTGAGTTGCTATTTCACCCTTTTTGGGCTTATTTTTGCAACTTTTCTTAACCATCTCTGCTTTTTGCTTTGAGCTCCGGCCATAACTGAAAGTGGCCTTATTTTGAGCTCATTTTCATGTCTCATTAAGGGCTCAACCCTGTTTGAGCCCTCCATGTTGCACTTGCTTCAATACCCTTCTTAAATACCGTTTTCTTGCATGATATTTTTAGCTCATCTGTAATCTGTTTTGGAGCATGGTGTAAACTGTAAATAGGATTATTTTGAGCCCCTCTTCAACATTGAAGAAGGGCTCAACACTGTTTGGGACCTCCATGTTATACTTGCCTTTATACTCCCTTTTTGGTCCCATTTTTGCAAGCTATGGCAGCCTATCATGCTTTGGTTTTTGGCCATTTTACAGCACTGAAAATAGTCTCATTTTGGTCCATTCTTCATGTTTTCTTTAGGGCCTTTCATGGTTTGGGACTTCCATATGTCACTTCATGTTATATCTCTCTTTTGGTCCCCATTCTTGCATGTTTTGGTAGCCTATCATGCTTTTGTTTTTGGCCCTTTTACAGTTCTGAAAATAGTCTTATTTTGGCCCATTCTTCATGTTTCATTGAGGGTCTTTGGCCGTTTGGTGAATGCTTTGCATACCTCATGTTATAGCCTCTTTTTAGCATCATTTTGCATTGCATTTCTAGCATGTTTGTATACTGTTTTGGTCATTTTATAGTTCTGTAAATATGCTTATTTTTGGTCCCTCTTCAATTTTGTAGAAGGGAATTTTTCAGTTTGGGCTTTGCATATACCACTTGCCTCTTTGGCCACCTTTTGGTCCATTTTCTTGCATAAGAACTTAGCCTTATCTATGTTTGTTTTTGAGGTTTTTACAGTTCTGTGAAAGTGCTTATTTTTGGTCCCTCTTCAATGTTGTTGAAGGGTCCTAACCCATTTGGAGTTAGTAGTTGTGAGTTGCTTCATAACCTCATGTTTAGGGCCATTTTCGCATGCTAATTTTTCCCTATCTTTGCTTGCTGTTTGGCCATGTTTTGTACTAGTAAAATGCTTAATTTGGGGCTGCCTTGCTTCTGTCTTTTCATTCCATGTGCCAATTATGCATGTTTGGTATAGCTACAGGCCATTTCGGGTGCCTAATTCAGCATTTCGGGAGAGATTCCATGCATCGGGTGTGTCTTCGCCTCATTTCGGGGCCGTTTTCCCCACATTTCAGTGCTGAAATTCCATTAGCATGCTTGCATATCATTCTCCATGCCATTGCATTGCGTATGCCACTGCCTCGGTTTGCGTGCCCGTGTGCACGCATTTCGAGGCACTTCATTTTCATCCATCGGCCTCTTATGTGAGTGTGGCTGAGGCTATCTCATGTTAGTATAAGTCCATGTTACATTTTCCATGCCATTTCCATGCCATTGCATTGCGTATGCCATTGCCTCGGTTTGCGTGCCCGTGTGCACGCATTTCGAGGCACTTCATTTTCATCCATCGGCCTCTTATGTGAGTGTGGCTGAGGCTATCTCATGTTAGTATAAGTCCATGTTACATTTTCCATGCCTTCTCCATGCCATTGCATTGCGTATGCCATTGCCTCGGTTTGCGTGCCCGTGTGCACGCATTTCGAGGCACTTCATTTTCATCCATCGGCCTCTTATGTGAGTGTGGCTGAGGCTATCTCATGTTAGTATAAGTCCATGTTACATTTTCCATGCCATTTCCATGCCATTGCATTGCGTATGCCATTGCCTCGGTTTGCATGCCCGTGTGCACGCATTTCGAGGCACTTCATTTTCATCCATCGGCCTCTTATGTTAGTGTGGCTGAGGCTCTCTCATGATTAGTGTAAGCCCATATCATATTTCCATGTCATTTGCATTGCGTATGTCATTTTCTCGGTTTGCGTGGCCGTGTGCACGCATTTCGAGGCATCTCATTTTCACAGCATAGTGCATACTAGGTTGTATCTTAGATCGCATTCATGCATTTTCTCGGTTTGCGTGCCCGTGTGCACGCATTTCGAGGCATCTCATTTTCATAAGCATTGTGTATGTTAGGATTGTATCTTAGTTGCATTCATGCATATCATGCATATTGCATTATGTTCGGAATAGGAGTTAGCCCGGGCACGGGAAACGAGGTGCATTTCGTACTCCGAGTGACGGAATGTGTCTCAATTCCCCAGTCACCGACACTCCGGATTATCCATGATGGAGTTAGGTCTTGTTGTGTTTTCATGTGCATTCATTCCATATTGAATTGTGCAATTCGACTCCTCGGCCATCATGCATCGATATGCGTGATTGGTGGCACGAGGATCGAGGCATGCATATATCTGTGAAAATACATTGCTATGCCCCTTTCCTGCTCTCTGTTGCAGCAAAATGAAGAATCAGCAACTTTTCGGGATTTGGCGCGCGTTTCAAGAATTACTGCTAAACAGAGGCTAATTGGGGCATCCCGGTGGATTTCCGCGCAAGACAACCCGGACATGCATCATCCATCAGAAGCAAGGCAGTCCCTGACTTGCATGCCAGTTTCATTTATTGTCTTAGTTAATTTGTTAATTAATTAGGAATTTGTATATTATTTGGACTGTAATATTTGGACTGTAATATTCTTTTATTTGGGACTGTATTATTTATTCGGACCCTCTGTGCGAGGGCATAACTGTAATAAGTGTGGGTGAGTGTGATGTATGTCTTCCAACCCTACGTCTTTCTTCCCTTTTATTTACCTGCTTATGATGGTTAGATTAGGGCATATTTCAATTAGCATACAGTATGATAGCATGTTTGCATTCATTCATCTGTTTTGCATGCACCGGGCTCAGCGCATCATACTAACTGCATTTGTATTTCAATTCCAAGTTGAATACATGTTAGCTGTAGCATTCCATATGCCATGTTTAGAATAGCCGAGCCTGCTATAGTTTGCATTTTTGCATGTGTTGCATTAGGCATTTCTGTATGCTTAGGATCATACATGATTTCTAATATAGTTTCTATTTTGGCTTGGAGTACCAGGTAAGTTTTATGCTTTAGCATCCTTGCATGCGTGTGAGTGCTGCCATGAATAGCATGCTTACCATAAGGCTAATTGCTTATGTGATATAACTGCCTGAATGCCTGTGGGTGAAGGCTGGGTTATTTAAATTGGAATAAATCATCAAATGTTTCAAGCCTACCTGCGGGTAGCAAACCATTTTCAAAAAACAAACATGAAATGTTTTGTTCCAATTCAGACGACCTGGTCTATACTTGTATGCTGTGCGCATCACATAGTAACCTAGGCTAATAACTGGATTAAGAACACACAATGTTTTCAAAAATAGATATCATGGTTAGTAGAGGCCGATCTTTGATCGGGCGAGCGGGGGTGCTCACGAAGTGACCTTCCCCAATCGTACCCAAGTTCCCGAGCCGAGGCAACTTTGGTGATGACGGACACGTGGCCTTTGGCACCGAGTCAGGGTTTCCTAAATTTCCCATTAATAAAATATTTAGGTGGCGACTCTGTATCTGGCAAAGCAGTCCATGTTTGGCACTTCTTTCAAAAATCTGTTTTTTCTCAAAACGATTTGCCGGATTTGGACTCTTTGGTTCAGACTTAGAACCGTGACTACAAATCGAGTCCGAGCTGTAGCGAGGTCCCTCGCGGGCTTGTTACAACGTGACTTAATTAATCGTTCTGAATCAATTTTTAATAAAACTTGCCATATGGATCTAAAAATTCCAAATAACATATCGGTGTAGTCAACTTCGGTTTCGGATGCCGATAAGGCTTTCAATTTACATTTTAAAGTGGAATTCCAAACAGATATTCTATAAGTAACAGATAGAAGGCCAAATATCACGCAATTTACATATTAATCTCATAATTCATTTGATCCACTCAATTAGCATCTTTAATCATTGATTAGTAGCTAATTACGAGTCGGGGTTATTACAGTCTCCCCACCTTAAAAAGTTTGGTCCTCCAAACTTGAGTTAACGTATGTCAACAAAAATGATGCCCATCATAAATGTAACTTTAACTCTTTACAAAACAGAAGCATACCATAATCATAAACATGCTCATGCTCAGGGTTCATATCAAAACAGAGTCTTATACGCATTCAGATTTTAGTCCAGAACAGATTCAGATACATGTTCATGTTTATGTTCGTATTCTTGTCCAGATCATACACAGATGTCACAATTCTTACATAAGCATACGTGGTGCATTCATTAGCACTAACAGAGCAAATACAAAACAGATGCAGACATAGCAGATACAGAACAGATGCAGACACGTGATGGTTATGAATAACCAGTTCCATAAAGGAACCTCCGAATTGGGGAACAAAGAACAGATAAGCTGAGCCCCCATGACAGGGCCTCCGGTACGGGTAACAGAGTGCAGACAGATATAAGTTCCATAAAGGAACCTCCGATACCGGGTAACAGCCAACAGATATCACATAATACCAAGAGTCACACGAATACATATCAGAGATTGGACAATTATTCATTGCACAACACATAATATTTCAGAAAACAGATCCCCTTTAGACATACAGAAAACAAATACAGTTGAACACAACTTTACTACGTTATTATTTACATTACTTATATCAAGTACTTATCGGGGTCATAGATTCACACTGTTTCCATTTTCATAAGTAATTTCCCCCGTTAAGTTACAGATATTTGATTTATTCATTTCCGAGTCATTCATCCGGTCTTTGTTCAACTTGGTTTTTAAATTTGGTTCAAAATATACACTGAAAAAAAGTATTTATTTTATTTTATTTTATTTGGGGTGTGCAATACACACTATTTGTAACTTTACCACAAAATTACTTATATATTCATGAACTTACATAAGTAATCTCACAAAACTGCGTAACTTGAATACAAATTTGTAAAAGTCTTAAGTTTTCACGAACTTAAGCAAATTTATATTCAGCTTATGCATTTTTACAATATCACTTATATAAATTCGTGAAAACTTACATAATTATTGTTAACCCACAGTGGTGTGTGTGTAAATTAAATGTATAAATAAAATAAATAACAAAATAAAATAATTCAGAAAATAATTATATAAATTAAATTCCGAATTAAACGCTTACAGGAATTAAAGTCGAGACTTGTGTTGGACACAATTTTCTTAAAGAAGATTTTGCCCTCGCTTCGGTGCTTCGAAATTTATCAGCGTCTACTTCCTAGGATGCAATGACTAACACTTGATTTTACAGCACTATAAAATCAAGTTTGGCGAACCAAAACTCTGTTATAACTCTCTCGTTTTCTTCCTAAAATAAATGCAAAACTCATGCATAAACAGAAAGATGGAAATCAGAAAAGAATGATGAAAATCTGAGGGGAAAATTGAAAAAAATGAATTGCTGGAAGTAGGCTTTATATAGGAGGAATGGTGGCCCTTCAAACAGGTGCCAACAGATAGGCAACTGTTCGGACAGATTCAAACCAGAAAAACCTATTTGAACTGTTTGGATAGCTACAGATCTGACCAGTTTGAATACAACAGGTATGAACCTGTTCAGATGCGTTAGGACCTGTTTGGGTAAAGGAAAAAATTTGGACTAATTTATTTTGAATTTTGAAACCAAAATAAAAAAAAAAACAAATAAATAAATTACAAATATTTTTTGCTCAAAAAGATAAGAATTTGGCCAGACAAGCCCAAACCAACCTCACACCACGAACTCGTGCCCACACCCAGCCCAGCCCGCCCGACTAACTGACCGGACGAAATGTGGCAATGGCGCACGCGTGTGGTTTTTGTTTTGGGTCCAATGGGTCTAGCCCACTTTACTCATAACCTCACCCTTCCACAAACTTGGGCACTCCTTGGGCCCATTCCAAGTATCCCAAGCAAAGGTATATAAATCCACACAAATCCATAAGCTTTTCTAATATAGTGCAAGCACATTTCACAAATGTGTAGGAAACCCACCTAAAGCCATTCCACGAACTCGAAAACGTGTGTTGAATTCTCATTCATCTGGAAATGGTTTTGACCAACCAAATACACGATTTCATTAACTATGCGGCATTAAATATGAACCCAATTAGAAATGTTATTGAGTCCCACCTTAAATGGTGCATCATACTCACCACCTCTGTCACTTCTTACTATCTTAATAGTTTTGCCAAGTTGATTTTCAACCTCAAGTTTATATTATTTATGTCATGCCCCCAAACCCGCCCTTAAAAGTTTGGGCATGACCATTTCAGAAATGGACATCAATTTCGACATGTATACAATAGGGGCCTGAACGGAAGCATTTAAGAACATAAAATAATATCCATTGAGCTACCACTAACATGTCAGGATCACAAACATCACATCGAGTAGATAATGTGCAGTAACCATACACTTGAGCACCAGTTATAGACATACACATATACAGACCCGGCCCCATAATTGGGCGTATAATAAAAGCATTAGTAAGGAAGGGGTTATACACATTAGCCTAAGGTAGACAATTAGAGTACAAAGCCAAAAGCTTGGCAAAACCCCACAAAATGAATGGCTTCGTCTAAGTGCCTGGACACACTGCAGATGACAAAAGAGGAACGAGCATCAGGGTTAAGACTGATCTTCAGGTTGACTACCTATAGAAGCAGACAAAATACAGAGTGAGCCAGGCTCAGTGAATAATAGTACTTAAACAATTCAGTGGTCAATTTGAATTATAATGCATATCAATGCGTATATAAATTCAGATGGCATATGGTTAGTCTAATTTTGTAACTATTTCCAGAACGGCCTTGGGCCCAGTCTTTAAACAGAGTGGCTTTAAGTCCAGAGATATACAGAACAGCCTTAGGCCGGACAAATTTTACAGATTGGCCATAGGCCTAATAGAATCCACAGATTGGCCATAGGCCTAACAGATTCCACAGATTGGCCATAGGCCCAGATATCATCAGAGCAGACTAGTTTCAGAGTCATACAGAGTTTCAAAATCATATGAAAGTACATACATTCTTTCAATCGTTCAAATGAGTTAACATGGTTGATTTGCGACTAATAGAGTGCTAATGGTAATTATTAGCGATAAATAAAGCGTACTGCTATAGTACTACTACTCACAGTGTTGTGGCGGAGTGCTAGTCCCTCCCGGAGTGTGTCCTTAGGTTAGAATCTCTATAAACCTTCTTAATTTCCCCCAATTTCTTCCTTGAAGAACTTCTCCTCTATTTTCCTTCTCCAATTCTCTCCTAGGAGATATTTGTGAAATGAGTTCTCAAGTCAAATGTTTAAGGGACAAATATATATATATATATATATATAAAGTGAATAAAACAAAAATCAATCAGTTTAATCATTCCAAATCAAATTTTTATAAAAATGCTTATTACGACTTAAAAATTATGTTGATCTCAAATGTAAAATCAATTCCAGATTATTAAGCCTCTAAGGCTCTCAATTTCTGATCCAAACATTGTAATTGTGACAGATATTTTTCTTATTAAACAGATATAGGTCTCTAATCATAAGATTCATTTTCTTAAACATATTGTCACATAAAATTTCACAGTAAGCATTTAAATGCACAGAATGAGGAACTAAAAATATACCAGAAACACATACGAGGGTCGGGTTATTACACTCTCCCCCCCTTAAATAAGTTTGGTCCTTCAAACTTGTTTTACCTCAAGATAGGAATAGATGTGGATATTGGTGTTGCATTTCCTCTTCTTTTTCCCAAGTAGCTTCGGTTCCGTAATGTTCTCGCCATTCAACTTTTTCCATTGGAATTTCTCGATTTCGTAACTGTTTCACTTGCCGATCTAGAATTCGAATAGGTTTCTCTTCGTATGTCAATTTACCATCCAAAATGATTTGGCAGTAATCTATGATATGAGACGGATCCGGAAGATATCCTTGAAGCATAGAGACATGGAACACGTTATGTACTTGGCTCATATTTGGTGGAAGGGCAACTCGGTAAGCTACTGGACCCACTCTTTCCAAAATTTGAAAGGGACCAACATACTGGGGTGTTAACTTACCCCTTTTCCCGAACGTTGGATGTCCTTTCATCGGAGTAACTTTCACAAACACATGACTATCCACTTCAAATTCCAAATCCCTTCGTCGGTTATCCGCATAACTCTTCTGCCTACTTTGAGCAATTTTCAACCTTTCCTGAATAGTTTTAACCTTTTCAGTTGTCAACTAAACAATTTCGGGCGCTAGCAATGATATATCTCCAATTTTGGCCCAACACATGGGGGAACGACACGGTCTTCCATACAGAGCCTCATAGGGTGCCATCTTAATACTCGAATGGTAACTATTATTGTATGCAAATTCTACTAACGGTAGATGGGTTTCCCAACTTTCCTGAAAATTCAGAACACACATTCGGAGCATATCCTCTAATGTCTGTATCGTTCTCTCAGATTGTCCGTCTGTTTGAGGATGGAAGGTTGTACTAAACTTTAATTCCGTACCCATTGCTTCTTGTAGACTTTGCCAAAATCTTGAAACAAATTTTGGGTCTCTGTCTGACACAATTAAGACCGGAACACCATGAAGTCTTACTATCTCGTTCACATAGATTACAACGAGTTTATCTGCATTATACTGAGTCTTCGCAGGTAGGAAGTGAGCGGACTTAGTTAATCGATCCACAATAACCCATACAGAATTCATACCCCCGAGGAGTTCGTGGTAATCCTATGACGAAATCCATGGTCAGATGTTCCCACTTCCATTCCGGGATTGGAAGGGGTTGCAATAACCCTGCCAGTCGCTGATGCTTTGCCTTTACTTGCTGACATTGCAAACATTTAGAGACGAACTCCGCGATCTCCTTTTTCATGCATGGCCACCAAAAATTTTGGTTCAAATCTCGGTACATTTTAGTACTCCCCGGATGCATTAAAAGTCTCAAGGCATGTGCTTCTTCCATCAATTTCCATTTAAGTTCCAACACATTGGGAACACATATTCGGTTTTGAAATTTGAGTACCGAATTCACCAAACTGAATCCCGGTTTTGATTTTGTCCCTAACTCATCACATATCTTCTTTAAAGTTTCATCTTCTATTTGACGTAGTTTGATCTCTTCAAGTAATGTCGGTTGGGCCATTACTGTTGCTACTATGGCTTTCTGACCACGCATCACATAATCTACTTTCATCTTATCCAAGTCAATCATTAACTCCTTTTGCTCCGTAAGCACATTTGCCAAATTCTCCATATTCTTTCGACTAAGCGCGTCTGCAACTGTATTGGCTTTACTAGGGTGGTAATGGATCTGCAAATCATAATCTTTAATAAGTTCCAACCACCGTCGCTATCGTATATTCAACTCCTTCTGCGTAAAAAGGTACTTGAGGCTCTTATGATCAGTATAGACCTTGCAAGTGGTGCCATACAGATAATGTCGCCATATCTTCAAAGCAAAAACTACTGCCGCTAGCTCGAGATCATGTGTGGGATAATTCTTTTCATGGGATTTAAGCTGACGTGAATCATAAGCGATAACTTTCCCATTTTGCATAAGCACACAACCTAGCCCTTTATGAGAAGCATCAGTGTAGATCACAAATCCTTCAGTACCAGATGGTAAAGCAAGAACCAGAGCTGTGGTCAACTTCATTTTTAATTCCTGGAAAGCAGATTCCTGCTATTCTGACCATTCAAACGCGACCCCCTTCTGAGTCAATTATGTAAGCGGTACAGCGATTTTGGAAAAATCTTGGACAAACCACCTGTAATATCCTGCTAACCCCATAAAACTACACACCTCAGTCACATTGGTAGGAGTTGGCCAATTCACGATCGCCTTAATTTTGTGTGGATCAACGGAGACTCCTTCCTTTGTTATTACATGCCCCATAAATGCCATCTCTTGTAGCTAAAATTCACATTTCTTCAGCTTTGCATATAGTTTCTTTTCTCGAAGTGTTTGAAGAATTAAGTGAAGACGATTCTCATGAGCTTCTGCATTCTTCGAGTAAATGAGGATATCATCAATAAAGACCACCACAAACTCATCCAAATAAGGCTTAAAGACACAGTTCATCAAATCCATAAATGTTGCTGGTGCGTTAGTAACTCCAAATGGCATAACCAGAAATTCATAATGACCGTACCGGGTTCGAAAAGCTGTCTTCTCAACATCATCAGCTTTGACCTTCAGTTGGTGGTATCCTGATCTTAAGTCAATTTTTTAAAAGACCTGTGCCCCTTGTAGCTGGTCGAACAAATCATCGATACGTGGCAGTGGGTATTTGTTCTTGATCGTTACCTTATTGAGTTCCCTGTAATCTATACATAACCGGAGTGTCCCATCTTCCTTTTTCACAAACAGAACTGGTGCACCCCATGGGGAGACACTCGGGCGAATGAACCTCTTATCCAGTAGATCTTGCAACTGAGTCTTTAATTACTTCATTTCAACTGTGACATCCGGTACGGAGTTTTAGAAATGGGTTGGGTTCCCGGTATCACTTCAATTGTAAATTCAATTTCACGGTCCACTAACTCCCCCGACAATTCTTCCGGAAAAACATCCGAAAATTCACAGACAACTAGAATCATGTCGGCACTCCCATTCGTCACTTGCCTCTCTAAAACACTACATAAATACCCCTGACACCATTTCTGAATTAATTTACAAGCCTTTGCTGCAGAAATCAAATAAGGTGGAGAAGCCACTCCATGTCCCTGAAAAGTACATTCTGATTGTCTTGGAGGGTGAAAACTAATTTGCTTAGTCAAACAGTCAATAGTTGCACCATATTCGCTCAACCAGTCCATTCCCAGAATAATATCAAAACAAGTCATATCAAGAGGTAATAGATTAGCATATAGCCGGATATCCCCAATTTGAAGTTCGCAAGCAAAATAAACAGAAGTACAGATCATAGAGTCTTCCAAAGGTGAAGACACACATAACATATAGGATAATACTTCTTCAGATCTATCTAAATTTTGAGCAAATAGTTTTGACACAAAGGAATGGGTAGAGCCAGAATCAAACAATACATGAGCAGAATGATCGTGAACAATAAAAGTACTTGACACTACTGTTGCAGCGTTTTGCACATCTCCCGGAACCAATGCCAATACCATACCTTGTCTTGAGGTGTCTTTATTGTTAACA
Organism: Camellia sinensis; assembly: GCF_055761805.1. Lineage (NCBI taxonomy): Eukaryota > Viridiplantae > Streptophyta > Magnoliopsida > Ericales > Theaceae > Camellia > Camellia sinensis. The sequence goes on from NC_138970.1 coordinate 77,687,436, forward strand.
GGTTTGGCGGCTGACTTGGTAGTGGGAGTTGATGTAGACCTCGCTAAACTTGTAACAGTTCTATTGCCATTTTGCTGATTCCTTTGAGGGCAATCCTTTACCAGGTGACCTGTTTTGCCACATCGAAAACATGCTCCAGACAACCGATAACAAGTCCCACGGTGCTTTTTTCCACATGCTGAACAAACATGAACTGAGTCCGGAGTAGAGGTAGAAGTACCAGAAGTCCCTGAGTTCTGTTTCTTGTTTGGTAGGGTGACTGACCCTCTTGGCAATTGATTGTTCTGCCTCTTTCCTTTCCATTCAGAAATCCAATTCTCAGCAGTAAGGTTTCCTTCTGCTATAACAGCCCTTTCCAACACATCGACATAGGTAGGTAACTTTAACATGTTAACTCGGTCCAGGATAGCACCCCGTAATCCCCCTTCAAATTTTCGCACCTTCTTATAATCTGTATCCACCATATGAGGTGCAGACCGGGCTAGTTCTGCAAATTGAGCTTCATACTTTGCAACAGTCTTATTTCCTTGTCTAAGAGTTTCAAATTCCATCACCTTCTTGTCTCGCATACTTTGAGGGAAGTACTTGTCATAAAACAGCTCCAAGAATCTGTCCCATGCTAACCCCTAGTGTATAGTTCTCGTAAGCATCCACCATCTCTGTGCCTTGTCTTCAAGAGTGAAGGCAGCGAGTTGTACTTTTTGGGCTTCGGTACACGGAAATACTTTGAACAATTTCTCTATTCCCAACACCCACGCTTCCGCTTTCATCAGTTATATTCCTTCCTTGAATGATGGTGGCTTCATTTTCTTAAATTCCTTCGTAAGTGTAATAGTTCGGTCCTCAGCATGAAAATCTTGTACCACAGGCGGAGGTACCGGAGGCAGTGGCGGTTGTGGTTGTGACTGTTGCTGTTGCTGTTGTTGTCGTAAAGTCTCCACCATTTCCATGATCATTCTTTCGATTCTGTCCAACCGTGCCGAAGTAGCATCTTCTGGGTCTTCCGTTCTTGTTCTCACCATATTCTACATAACAATCAATTACAATATGCACAAGAGATATACAATAGGCATGGTTCAAAATCGTTAGCGTTAGCAGAGTACATTTAACGTTGCCATCAATCTTTTCATAAGCTTTCAGAATGTTATGCATGATGCCTAAGTATTTGCTAGACATCCTAAAGCTCAATGGATTCGTGTGTGAGATAGCAACTTGTGCTCTGATACCACTTGTCATGCCCCCAAACCCACCCCTAAAATTTTGGGCATAACCATTTCAGAAATGGACATCAATTTCGACATGTATACAATAGGGGCCGGAACAGAAGCATTTAAGAACATAAAATAATATCCATTGAGCTACCACTAACATATGCCAGGATCACAAACATCGCATCGAGTAGATAATATACAGTAACCATACATCTGAGCACCAATTATAGACATACACATATGCAGACCCGGCCCCATAATTGGGCGTATAACAAAAGCATTAGTAAGGAAGGGGTTATACACATTAGCCTAAGACATACAATTAGAGTACAAAGCCAAAAGCTTGGCAAAACCCCACAAAATGAAAGGCTTCGTCTAAGTGCCTGGACACAATGCAGATGACAAAAGAGGAACGAGCATCAGGGTTAAGACTGACCTCCAGGTTAACTACCTACAGAAGCAGACAAAATACAGCGTGAGCCAGGCTCAATGAATAATAGTACTTAAACAATTTAGTGGTCAATTTGAATTATAATGCATATCAATGCGTATATAAATTCAGATGGCATATGGTTAGTCTAATTTTGTAACTATTTCCAGAACGGCCTTGGGCCCAGTCTTTAAACAGAGTGGCTTTAAGCCCAAAGATATACAGAACGGCCTTAGGCCGGACAGATTTTACAGATTGGCCATAGGCCTAACAGAATCCACAGATTGGCCACAGGCCTAATAGATTCCACAAATTGGCCATAGGCCTAGATATCATCAGAGCAGACTAGTTTCAGAGTCATACAGAGTTTCAGAATCATACGAAAGTACATACATTCTTTCAATCGTTCAGATGAGTTAACATGGTTGATTTGCGACTAACAGAGTGCTAATGGTAATTATTAGCGATAAATAAAGCGTACTGCTACAGTACTACTACTCACAGTGTTGTGGCGGAGTGCTAGTCCCTCCCGGAGTGTGTCCTTAGGTTAGAATCTCTATAAACCTTCTTAATTTCCCCTAATTTCTTCCTTGAAGAACTTCTCCCCTATTTTCCTTCTCCAATTCTCTCCTAGGAGATATTTGTGAAATGAGTTCTCAAGTCAAATGTTTAAGGAACAAATATATATATATATATATATATAAAATGAATAAAACAAAAATCAATCAGTTTAATCATTCCAAATCAAATTTTTATAAAAATGCTTATTACGACTTAAAAATTATGTTGATCTCAAATGTAAAATCAATTCCAGATTATTAAGCCTCTAAGGCTCTCAATTTCTGATCCAAACATTGTAATTGTGACAGATATTTTTCTCATTAAACAAATATAGGTCTCTAATCATAAGATTCATTTGTGTAATACATATTGTCACATAAAATTTCACAGTAAGCATTTAAATGCACAGAATGAGGGACTGAAAATATACCAGAAACACATACGAGGGTCGGGTTATTACAGTTTAAAAACTTCTAAGGCTTCATCTTTACTTCTCAATAAGTAAACATAGCAATATCGAGTGCAATCATCAATAAAAGTAATAAAGTACTTCTTACCTCCTCTAGTTTCAACAAATTTTAAATCATAGATATCTGTGTGAATTAAATTTAGAGGTACAATACATCTCTCTACTTTATTAAATGATGCCTTAGTGAGTTTTGCCTTAACACAAATCTCACATTTATAATTATGATCAAACTCTAAGTCTGGTAAACATTCTAAAGAAACAAGTCTACACAAAGAATTAAAATTAACATGTCCTAATCTACCATGCTATAAAAAAAAAGACTCAACAATATAAACAGAAGATGTGTTCTTATTATTAATAGCCAAATTAGGTACAACAATATTTACATTGAGCTGAAAAAGCCCATCACTCATATAACCTTGCTCCACATACATGCCACTCTTGGAGAGTACAACCTTGTTAGATTCCAAGACTAATTTAAACCCATTCTTGATTAACAATGACCTGGAAATCAAATTTTTGCGAATCTCTGGCACATGGAGTACATTGTTAAGAGTGAGTTCTTTCTCCGAGGTCATTTTCAGCACGATCTTTCATTATCCTTCTACAGTTGAAGTGGAGGAGTTTCCCATAAAATGTTGTTCCCCACTTTCCACCACTTTGTAGGTTATGAACATCTTCTCATCTGCACAGATATGGCGAGTTGCTTTGGTATCCATCCACCACTCCTTGGGATTGCCCATCAAATTTGCTTCAGAGACTTACTGCAGCAAGATTGATGTCTGCCACTCCATCGGAAAGATAAAAATCCTTGGCTATGTTGGCTTATGCTGGCTTTTTGCTTGAACTCCCTCCATCCTTGCGAACGTGACAATCCTTAGCGCGATGCCTATCTTTGTCGCTCACAAAACACTTGCCTTTGAACCTCTTGTTGAACCCATTGTTGATCCCTTTGATCTTACTAGTGAATCCTTGTTTGGGATCATTGCCATCATACTTCCACTTCTTGTTGTTGAACTTTGACCCATGTTCATGTTCCACAACATTTGCTTTAGCCTGCATAACATGGTTTCTTGACTTCTTATCGAAACAACGGTTGCCCTCTTCAATTCTGAGCCGCACCATCAGGTCCTCCAACTTCATCTCCTTGTGTTTATGCTTCAGATAATTCGTGAATTCTTTTAAGGATAGTGGAAACTTTTCAATGATTGTCACTACTTGGAAAGATTCACTGAGAATCATCCTTTCCACATGTATGTCATGGAGAATTAATTGGAGATCTTGAACCTGGCTAATAACCGTTTTGGAATCTATCATTTTAAAATCCAGAAAACACCCGACAACAAATTCCTTTGTACTAACATCCTCTGTCTTATATTTATGATCTAGAGATTCCCATAGTTCTTTAGCAATGCTTTTGACGCTATACACATTGTATAGTGTATTATCCAACCCATTGAAGATATAATTCCGACACAGAAAATCATCATGTTTACATGCATCGACTGTGGCAACACTTGTTAGTCAATTTCTCCCTCGTTCAGCGTTGGAGCTCTATCATGGGTGAATTAAGCCAAATTCAATGTGGTAAGATAAAACATCATTTTTTGTTGCCATCTTTTAAAATCATTTCCATTGAATTTTTCTAACTTCTCCCGATGATTTACCGGTACTGCCGGAGTTATTACTGGCACAACAGGTGTGGGGGTCAGAGTAATAACAGTCTCAGTACTGTTTATTTCAGTTGACATAATTCTAGCAAAATATTAAGACACCAATCATAAATTTATACAAAAAAAAAATTACACACAAAATATACAGAATAATATTTTGTAACAAAATTCCAATAATAAATAGTATAATACTACTATGTTATCAAAGAAATTATTAAATAGTATATTACTACTATTCAAGAAATTAAACAGTATATGACTACTATTTAATTTCCCGAAACAAATTATTTGTTTGTCTAACACAGAAATAAATAAAAATCAGAAATCTACTTTAAGATTATTATACCCACAGTGGTCTGTGTGTGTAAATTAAATGTATAAATAAAATAAACAACAAAATAAAACAATTCAGAAAATAATTATATAAATTAAATTCCGAATTAAACGCTTACAGAAATTAATGTCGAGGCTTGTGTTGGACATAATTTCCTTAAAGTAGATTTTGCCCTCACTCCGGTGCTTCGAAATTTATCAGCGTCTACTTCCCATGATGCAACGAGTAACACTTGATTTTACAGCACTATAAAATCAAGTTTGGCGAACCAAAACTCTATTGTAACTCTCTATTTTTCTTTCTAAAATAAATGCAGAACTCATGCATAAATAGGAAGATGAAAAAGGGAAAAGAATGACGAAAATCTGAGAGGAAAATCGAATGAAATGAATTGCTAGAAGTAGGCTTTATATAGGAGGAATGGTGGCTCTTCGAACAGGTGCCAACATATAGGCAACTGTTTGGACAGATTTAAACCAGAAAAACCTGTTTGAACTGTTTGGAAAGATGTAGATCTGTTTGGTTTGAATACAACAGGTATGAAACTGTTCAGATGGGTTAGGACCTGTTTGGGTTAGACTAATTTATTTTGAATTTTGAAACCAAAATAAAAAAAAATGAATAAATTACAAATGTTTTTTGCCCAAAAAGATAAGTATTGGACCAGACAAGCCCAACCTAACCTCACACACGTGCCCAGCCTAGCCTGCTCGGACGGATGGCGGCTGCGGCGTGTGTGGTTTTTGTTTTGGGTCCAATGGGTCTAGCCCACTTTACCCTTAACATCACCCTTCTACAAACTTGGGTACCCCTTAGGGGTACATCCCAAGTATCCCAAGCTAAGGTATATAAACCCACACAAATCCATAAGCCTTTCCAATGTGGAACAAGCTCATTTCACAAATGTGTAGGAAACCCACCTAAAGCATTCCACGAACCCAAAAATGCATGTTGAATTCTCATTCATCCGAAAATGGTTTTGGCCAACCAAATGCACGGTTTTATTCACTACGTGGCATTAAACATGAACCCAATTAGAAACGTTAAAAATAACGCTTGGGTCCCACCTTAATTAGAGCTCAAAGTTAGCAAAAATAAGGATTTTTTAAAGCCATTTTCCAACAATTTTTGTTGTGTAATTAAACAAAGCAAATAAATTCATATTTAACAAATTAAATTATAGAACATCAAATAAATCTATATTTGATAAATTACATTATGGAACATGAAACAAAAATACATAACACATAATATATTGAAAGACAAGGAATCAAAACGAAGCCTGTGTGGTACTATAGTCTCCTTAAAATAGATTAGCCGTCTCACTGTGGGTGCTGGAGATACGTCGACTTCTGTTTCCCAAGATATGACGGTTAGACCAGCTAATGCAGAAGCGCCTTCTATTAGCTTTGGCGAACCGACAATGGCAGCACTTTCTCACACAAGAAGAAAATCATAAGAGCAAACAAGCTGACTGTATAATTTTGGAAGGAAAAAATCTCTTTTGACAACCAAAGAGGTTGGTCCCTATTTATACACCATGGGGGAGAGAGGAGGAGTCTGCAGCAATGAAAGTTAGTAACCAATGCCCATTACTCCAGGAGTAATGCACAAAATTGATGGGGATTCAATGTGTAAGTTACACACTATACATCTGTGCGTATTTACATATTTGCAGCAAACTTGACCCAAAAAGATTAGGTTGGTGGACCACTAATTCGCCCTAGCCCAAACCTAACTCAAGCCTCAAGATCCACGATCCGAGACCCACAGACCAAGACCCGGTTCGGTCCGTAGAGGGGATCGCCTGTGTGTGGCAATTTTTGCATAACCAACTTGGACCATAATCTTGGCCTAAGCACATCTTTAAAGCATCCATAACTCCATTCCTTCGAAAAATTTGGATGCCCCAAAGGGCTCATGCCCTTCTCATAATCTTGAGGTTTAAATATCCATCAAAGTTTTTCTCTAAAATCAATGTGGAACTGGTAGTTATACACAATTCTCAATACCTCATTCATGAGGCTAACTTTATAAGACAATTTCTTATTCAATTCTTAATAGTTTTTGTTCATTCTTTTGGTAGTGTAAAGGCCTTCTTACAAAGAATCTAAAGCCATTTAATTCCCACCTCAACGAATGGTTAGGACCTACTTTAATTTCGCATTAAAGTTATCAAAAATTCATTTGTTTCAATAATTTTATGATAAAATTATATACGATGTACATTCCACACCAGACCATTATCCCATTTCGAAACTACTTGGAAACAAAGTTCAACTATTTTATTTAATTCGTTGTACTTGCAAACTGCCTTTTATTGCACTTGATGTTCTTTACTCTGGGATTTGGTATTAGGCCCAGGCTTTTTCTTTAATTCAAAATCGGATTGGAGTGTACTATCTAGCTTCATAGGCCCACTGTAGAGTTTACATCAATAATTTGAATCGTGCAATAATTAGGACTCGCCGAGTATTTTATTTTTGCAAAAAATCACATTGATCGGATATAGATAGCCACTTGATTAGATCAAATTTGTGTTAACAATAATTATGATTTTAAAAATAAATTATTGACACAAATATAATCTGATCACGTAACTATTGATATCCGATCAATGTAAATTTTTATAGGAATGAAGTACTCGACGAGTCCTATATATTTAACGATTTGGATCATCAATATGAGTTTCGTGGTGGGCCACAGAACTCTAACAGAACACTCCAATTAAGAAACACAACTAGAGAGAAGCTGACTCCTTAGTGTTATTATTAAACAACCGTGCTGGGGACCCCAGTGGGGGTGACCCCCAGCACCCCCAGTCCACATGGGCCCCTGTCATTGGCCGATAGAAAAAAAAAATAAAAAAAATTTCCAGCCAATAGGAAAACACTGGGGGTCACTGGGGGTTGAAAAAGTGGGGGTGCAAATCATTTTTGATTATTAAATTCCTCAATTGTTTAGTCTGACTAAAGTCCAATATATTGGAAGATTAACAATTAGGTTAAGGACACAAAATTGATCATAAAATTTAGGGTAAATTATCAATAGATTTTAATAGTTAAATTTAATTATTATAAAGTCTTATGAAAAATAAGTCTTAAAAATTGTTGCTAAAAATAATTTTTTGTGACTATTTTTTATATATATTGTTAAAAATTGACAATTAGTGACTTTTTTATTACAATTTTTATAAATTGTAGCTAAAATTTATAATTAGTGACTTTTTTTGTGACATATTTCAAATTTTCGCTAAAAATTAAAAATTAGAGACTTTTTTGTGATGATTTTTTTAAACTGTTGCTAAAATTTATAATTAAATGTCATTAATTATTATACGACTAATTAAATAATAAATCTACTTATTAAGATCTACACGTAAATCCCTTTAAAATTAAATAAAAAATAATCTCAACCATATATTTTATTTGATGGCGTCTACTTATGTTTTATGTAGTTGATTATTTATTTATAATCATTCTTGTCAGAAGATTTATTACATTTGATATACCATCAATGTGATGTCGCGCATTAATTTTTATGTCAAATTTCATCTGAGAATTGATTATTTTAATTTTTTTTTATTTTTTATAAAAAAAATATACAAAAAAAAGAGAGAATTATGTGATAATTTATAATATTTTTTTGATTTTTTTAACTAAAATCTAAAATTCCCGGCCTTAGTATATATACACACATATGTCCACACACACAAACACGTAAAATGACTTTTGTTTTAAATTGTTTTTAAATAATATATATACACATATGCCCACGCACACAAACACGTAAAATGACTTTTGTTTTAAATTGTTTTTAATTATTTTATTTCAAATGTTTATAATTTTTTAAAAATAAATAAAAATTAATTTATAACACTTTAAACATAAATCAAGAAAACATAAACGTTATGGACCATAGCATTTTTTCTCTTAGATTTATCAAATGGCTATGGGAGGATGTCGTGCTCAAAAACAGCACTCTACTCCAAATGAGGCATGCCAATAGGGATGCATCCACATATTTTATGTACAAAAATCCAATTGAGATATTGCATCCAAATATTTATGTACAAAAAATCTACAAAAATGTTTAAGATCCCCTTTCCCCTTATCCCTTTTGATCCCCTCTCCTTTTTGATTAGCTACTTTTTTTTTTACTTTTTTTTTTTTCTTCTCCTCCAATCACCACCTCGCCACGTATGTGTGGGGTTGTAAGGTAGTGATTGGAGGGGTCTCTTTCAATGCTCAAAAATCTAATAGCTGATGTAGGCTCTTACGTCACTATCATTAAAGTCAATCATGGCCGACTTGGGCTTTCCAAGGCAATGGTGCCCGACAAAATTTCCATCAATAGTGGTGTGTAGAACACATGTTAATTTTTAATTTATTATTACTTTTATTGGTCTCTTATTATATTTTTTATTATTTTAAAATATTAATATTTTTTTAAAAAAATTAAAAATTAAAAAAATATAAATTCCTTATTTTATCATTTTTTTAAGTTTATTAACAACATTAAAAATATAATTATAATAATTGATATTCCTTAAAAAATATACTATTAAAGGGTAATTTTAAAAAATTAATTTTTTTAAAGTATAATAATTGTAATATCAAAAAAAATTAAATTTCTTAAAAAGGACTATTATTTTGAGATGAAAAAAATATATTATTTTGTAGGATCTATCTCTCTTTTTATATTATTATAGGTCAAATAAAAGATTTAAAATGTGAGTCTATAATATGAAAAAGTTATGTATATTAATAACGTATTAAGTGGTATTATTTTTTCATCAATCACAAATATATATACCAATGTTTCTAAATACTCAATAATATAACTCATACACCATTACTTTTCATCAATCACAATAGTAAAAAGTATTATATAAATATACCTTGTTTACACACAAAAATCACTCTTACAACACTACTTAATGAAAAAATTGAAATGGGATCTTGTATCTTTGAAAGACCAGATTACGACTATTACAAAATAATTGAGCATCTAGATGATTTCTAGTACCAAATAATTAAGTGTCGCCATCTACGCGAGAAAAAATTACTGATTGGTCTGGAGACGTCATGCGGCCATATCTTTCGTGAACCACAATTTGTTATATTTTTTTTTATATTTCTCAATCACTGAATATAAATTCATGGGTTTCATCTGTTAGGAAAAATATATAATTTTTCACAAATAAATCAATCAATGAGAATAAAAATTAATGTGAAAAAGTTAAATCAATAACGACACAAGAATTTTATGTGGTTCCTTCAATGCGAGGTACGTCTACGGGATCGAAATATGACTCCACTATCAATCAAAAATTTTCCAAATAATTAGAAATGAGACACGGCTGATCTCACAAATCATCCTTAAGTGAATTCTAAATGATCAAGAAAAAAAATCTCACCAAATAAATAAATAAAAATCTTCAAAACAAATTGTAAAAAATTCAAAATAATGAACTAGATCAGCTTCACCAAAATACCACCACCGAATAATGATCAAAAAAGCTGCTGCTCCAAGTTACACCCCACTGATTTGATTTACAATGTTATATATGCCACCACACTTATTTTCAGAAGACTGAAACAGTATATATATTATTGATTTTGGGGCTTTTTATGAAAACTCTACCTGTTACAAAATAGATTATAAATATTTATTAGACCTTCAAAAATCATATATAATATATTAAAAATATATTATAACAAACACCAACACTAAATCAAATTAAATTATTTTAATAAATCAATTAGGTCCCATACTTCACTAAGAAGGTATACCTAACAATTCTCCCCCTATCGACTTAGGTGGAGAAATCAACCATACCTACCAAAATTCGACACTTTAAGTGTTTGTCCCTCGACAAAGTCTTAGTCAACATATCCAAAATATTATCATCTGTGTGAATTTTTTCGAGTTACAACAATTTTGAATCTAACACATCACGAATCCAATGGTATTTCACATCAATGTATTTTGATCTTAAATGAAAAGTAGAGTTTTTACTCAAATGAATAGCACTTTGACTATCATAATAAAGCACATACCTTTCTTGCCTTAAACCCAACTCCTAGAAAAATTTCTTCGATCATAACTCTTCCTTGCAAACTTTCGTAATGGCAATAAATTCAGTTTTGGTAGTTGAGAGAGCAACACATTTTTGTAATTAAGATTGTCATGCCACAGCTCCCCCTGCAAATGTCATCACCTAGAATCAACATCACCGGCTATGTCAGAATCTGTGAACTCGTCAAGTATCAACTTACCATCCCCAAAACACAAACACACCTTCGAAGTCCCTCGAAGATATCTTAGAATCCACTTCACCGCTACCCAATGTTCTTTACGCGGATTAGACAGAAACCGACTCACCACACCAAGGCGTAAACAATATCCAACTTTGTACAAATCATGACGTACATCAAAGAACCAACCGCTGAAACATAAGGAATTTTCAGCATCTATTCATTGTCTTTCTTACTTGTAGGACATTGATTTGAAGTAAGCTTGAAGTGACCCGCAAGTGGACAACCAATCGACTTTACTTTATCCACGTTGAACCTTTCAAGAACTTGTCTAATGTAACTTTCTTGAGACAACCAAATCAGCCCCTTTTTGTGATCACGAACAGTTTTCATACCAAGTATTTGTTTTGCCGACCACAAATCTTTCATAGCAAAAGACATGCTTAACACCAATTTCAACCTATTAATCATAGTGTAATCTTGACCCACAATTAACATGTCATCAATATAAAGCAAAAGAATAATAAATTTACTATTTGAGAAATTTTTCACAAACACACAATGGTCTAAAGTGGTTTTAGAAAAACCATTATTCATCATGAAAGAGTCAATTTTTTGTACCATTGCTGCGGGGCTTGCTTGAGGCCATACAAACTTTTCTTCAATTTGCAAACAAATTTCTCTTTCCCTTTCTCTACAAAAACATTTCGGTTGCTCCATGTAAATTTCTTCTTCAAGATCACATGAAGAAATGCGATCTTCACATCAAGTTGCTCAACTTCAAGGTTCATACTTGCGGCCATGCCAAGTACAATCCAAATAGAAGACATCTTCACAACTAACTAGAAAATCTCATCAAAGTCAATACATTTCTTTTGCCCAAAGCCTTTCACAACATGACGTGCTTTGTACCTCAGATTCTTGCCACCATTCTTCAATTTGAAGACCCGCTTATTTTTTCAGAATTTTCTTCCCCTTAGGCAACTTCAATAAATCATAAAAGTGTGATTTTCAGATAAAGAATTCATTTTCTCTTTTATGGCCTTTTTCCAATCATCTTCCTTTGCATGCTTAATTGTTTTTTGGTAGCTCTCGGGCTTCCCTTGATCGGAAATCAACACAAATTCATTAGGAGGATACTTTCTCAAAGGTTGCTGGTCCCTTGTAGATTTTCTCAACTCAAGTTGTTGTGGCTGTTCTTGAGTTGGATGCTCTTCCTCAATTTTGAGCTCAACTACATTTGGAGTAGTATCGTCATCTACATCTTCAAGACGTGGCTGCACATCTCCCCTATTTTCATCATCGACCGAAGATGAAGGAGATAGATCCATATCAATATGATAACTAGTTTTTAGCTCTGGTTGATCACATTTACCAAAGTCTTCAATTGTTTGGTCTTCAAGAAACACAATATCACGGCTTCGAATAACTTTCTTGTTGACTGGATCCCACAATCTATAACCAAATTCATCACGCGCCATAGCCAAGAAAAATGCATTGTCTTGACTTGCTATCAAGCTTAGACCTCTTATCCTTTGGAATGTGAACAAAGGCTCAGCAACCAAACACTCTCAAGTGTGCATAAGACACATCTTTGATGGTCCAAACTCTGTTTAGGACATCCTCATTCCAAGGATAGGAAGAAGATAAATTGATCACGTCAACCGCTATCCTCATTGCCTCACCCCAAAAGGATCTTGGCAATTTAGCATGTGAAAGCAGACACCTTGTTTTTTCCACAGTGGTACGGTTCATCCTCTCAGCAACGCCATTTTATTGAGGAGTCTTCTTAACTGTCTTTTGGTGCCGAATATCTTGGCTGGGACAATACTTATCAAATGGCCCAATGTATTCACCATCATTACCTGATTGGATGCACTTCAATTTCTGCCTTTCAACCATGGCCTGAAAACACTTAAATACATCTAGAACTTGATATTCAGTTTTTAGTATAAAATCCCAAACTTTCCTTGAATAATCATCAATGAAAGTAACAAAATAAAGTGCATCACTATGTGTTCTAACTTTCAAAGGACCACAAACATCCGAATGAATCAACTCCAAAACGTTTTCTTTTCTAGAAGCAATATTTTTATGAAAAGAAACTCTATGTTGTTTGCTTGCCAAACAATAAACACAAGTTTTAAGATGTGTACCTTTCAAATTGGGTAGAAGCTCTTTCTTGAACAAAACTTGTAACCCTTTTTCATTCATGTGCCCAAACTGCTTGTGCCACAATTTGGTAAAAGTATTATCTTCAAGTGCATTGACAACACTTTTACAAATTTTTCCTTGCATCGAATAAAGTGTATGAGTCTTCTTACACTTAGCCACCACCAAAGAATCCTTTGTGAGCTTTCATATTCCATCACCAAATTTGTTGTTGTGGCCTTCATCATCTAGCTTCCCGATAGAGATCAAATTGAAGCAAATATCGGGAACATGCCTCACATCTTTAAGCAACAATTTGCAGCCCAAATTTGTTTCTAAGCAAACATCACCCATGCCAATAATCTTGGACAAACCTTCATTACCCATTCGAGCAAAACCATAATCTCCTTTGGTGTAGGTAGTGAAGAAATCAACTCAAGAAATTACATGAAAAGAAGCATCAGAATCAATCACACAATTGCTCTCTTGATCTATAAAATTGATACAATCATCTTTACAAACGACCATCAGATCATCGATAGTAACCGTCGTTGTGTCTTATTACTTCTTATCTACACTTTTGTCACGTCTTTTCTTCTTGTTTTTAAGCTTTCAGCATTCCCACTTTATGTGCCCTTTCTCATGGCAATAATGGCACTCAATTTCTTTCTTTGAAAAAGAACCATCTCATGATTTGTCAAGGCTTTGATCATGACCACGATGAGTCTTACTCATTCCTCTTGTTTTGCTTCGGCCTCTCACAACAAATGCCTCCGAATGAGAGTAGCCTACTGATTTTCTTCTAGTTTCTTCATTCAACAAGCTATTAGTGACTTGGCTCATTGTGACAACTCCATCGGGCGCCAAATTACTAACCATCACAACCAAAGTCTCCCAACTTTCTGGCAAAGAACTATGTAACATTAAAGCCAGCAACTCATCATCAAAAATAATTTTCTTAGAAGCATGTTGGTTAACAATACTCTTTATTTCATTCAAATGTTCCGGAATAGGACTGCCATTTTTATATTTTAAATTAACCAACTTTTGAAATAGAAAAGCTTTATTTGTGGCTAATTTTTTTGTCATAAAGGCCTTGTAATTTTTTCCTTAAATCGTGTGCTGAAGTTTCAGTAGCAACATGATGAAACACACTGTCATCAATCCATTGACGAATAACACCAACGACTTTTCAATTAAGTCTCTTCCATTCATCATCTTTTATATCCTCGAGTTTGCTACTATCACCCTCAATGGGTCCATAAAAATCTTTATAAAATAATAGGTCATCCATTTTAGTTTTCTAAGTTACTCAATTGCTTCCATTGAAGCTAAACATGCGACCCACATTCTCTTATATTGATTTACACAAATAAATAAACCCAAATAAATCATAAGCCCTAACACCAATTGTTAGAGAAAATATACGATTTCCCACAAGTAAATCAATTAATGGGAATAAAAACTAATTCGGAAAAATTAAATCAACGACGACACAAGAATTTTACGTGGTTCCCTCAATGTGAGGTATGTCTATGGGATCGAAATCCGATTCCACTATCAACCAAAAAATTTCTAAACGATTACAAATGAGACACGATTGATCTCACAAATCACCCTTAGGTGAATTATAAATAATCACAAATAATCAAGAGAAAAGATCTTACCAAATAAATAAACAAAAATTTTCAAAATAAATTATAAAAGATCTAAAATAATGAACCAAATCAGCTTCACCAAAATACCACCACCGAGTAATGATAAAAAAAAGTTGTTGCTCCAAGTTACTTCACAATGTTGTAGATGCCGCCACACTTATTTTCGGAAGACTAAAACAATATGAATAAAGATCCGGACCCCCTTTTGAGGGTCACCCCCACAACCCCTTTGCCTTTGATTGGTCAGTTTTATTTATTTATTTATTTATTTTTCTTCTCCCTTATCACCAACCCCACGTGTGTGTGTGAGGGTGGTGAGGGTGGAGAGTTTGAGGGGGTCTTAATCATGGCTGAAACAATATATGTGTAGTTTTGATTGTGGGGCTTTTTTTTTATGAAAACCATAACTATTACCAAACAAATTATTAAATATTCATTGGGTCTCTAAAAATCAGATATAATATATTAAAAATATATTATGATCAATACCAAACTAAATCCAATTCTTTTAATAAATCAATTAGGTCTCATTTTCATACTCCACTAAAGAAGTATACCCAATATCATCTCCTCCACCAATCACAACCCTATTGGGCACCACATGACGGTTCCATAGACCAATCAATAACTTCTTCTCAGCTAGGTCTAAAAAAGTAACCAGCTTGTTTGGTATCACAACTAAGGATTTGTCTTCCAAAAAAATGAAATTTTTATGTTTTTTGCAATTTTTTTTTTGTTTTTTTTAATAGTTTATATATATATATTTTTTAATTTTAAGATACACCTAACATAAATAAATTTAAAAAGTATAATATTTGTAAAAAAAATCTATAAAAAATTTACTAAATACCAAAAATTCAAAAAAAATAAAACAATGAAAATTCAATACATTTTTCATATTCTTGTGTATTTATTGATTTTGAAAAATATTTTTTACAAATATTTTATTTTTTAGATACATTTAAGTAATGTGCATCTAAAAATTAAAAAAAAAAATTTACTTCAAATTTTTAAAAATATTCACTAAAAATTTTACAAATAACAAAAATAAAAAAATAAACTAAAATTTTAAAATATTGAATTCAGAAAATTGAAAAAATTAAGGCTCTGTTTGTTTGTGTTTTCAAAAGTTAGTTCTACACTGTGTGTTCAGTATGGTGTTTGGAACGTGTTTTGGAGCAGAGTTATCTGCAGCAGTCGCGCTTTTCAGATTTTTTTTTCTCAAAATTTTTGCTAACGAGACGTCCGGCCGGTTAATCGGAATAGTGATTTTTTTTTTTCAAGTGATATGTTAATTTTTATATAATCGAAAAAAATATTTTCTAAAATTTTTAAAATTTTTTATGTACTTTAAAATAATTTTGAGTTGTTTGTTTAGTTATGAGTTGTAAATTTTTATATCAAATATCAAATGTCACATCAACAATTTTTCACTCAAATCAAAACTCTTTTCAAAACTCTTTACCAAACAAATTTTCTACGCTCAAATCATAATTCCACAACACACAAACTCAAAATACAACTCATACTCTCAAATCACATTTACAAAACTCTACCAAACACTACTTAAGAGTTTCGTATAAGAGTCACTGCTAAATAAGGTCTTTGTTTTGTTTTTTTAAGAGAAAATGTAGGGATCACGAAATTTTTTTCATGAAAATGATCATGAAAGATTTGTGACCCTTGGATTATCTTGATTAGTGTATGGTACTTTTTTTTAAGTGTAATCTAAGGGTCATAAATCTTTCATGATTATTTTCATGAAAGTTTTTTCATGATACCTAATATTGCACTCGTTTTAAACCCAATTTTGGGACAAAGCTGTATAAATTCTACATATATAGCCAATCCATCCACCCCCAATCCCCCAAGCTCCAATGGCTTTACAGAACCACCACCAGCTTCACTTCATTTTAGTACCTTTTATGGCCCCAGGCCACTTCATCCCCATGATTGACTTGGCCAAATTATTGGCACAACAAGGCGTGACTGTCACTGTCGTCACCACTCCTGTCATTGCCTCCAGGTTCCGCCCCATCATCGACCGTGTGATCGAATCGGGCCTCCCCCTCCGCCTTCTCTCTCTCCGGTTCCCGTCAGTGGAGGCCGGCCTGTTGGAGGGGTACGAAACTTTAGACGCAATTCACTCTCTAGACCTAATAATGAAATTCTTCAAGGGCATCGACATGTTGCAACAACCATTCGAGCAGTTGTTTGAAACGCTCGAGCCATGTCCCAGTTGCTTAATAGCCGATAAATATATTGCATGGATAGGAGACACTGTTCGTAAGTTTGGAATTCCGAGAATTCTTTTTGATGGAATGAACTGCCTCACTCTCTTATGCGCACACAATTTAGAAAATTTTAAAGATTATGAGAATGTTTCCGAGTCAGAGCCGTTCGAACTTCCTGGCTTGCCTGATAGAATTGAGCTAACTAAAGCTCAGTTGGCTATGTTTTTCAATCGAAGTTCACCAGAACGGCAAGATTTTTGGAATCGAATAAAAGCTGCCGAAGCTGAAGCATATGGGGTGGTGATTAACAGTTTTGAAGAGCTAGAACCGAGATATGTCGACGAGTTTCGAAAGGTGAAAGGAGATAAAGTTTGGTGCGTTGGGCCGCTGTCGTTGTGCAACAAAGACAACTTGGATAAGGCTCAGAGAGGAAACAAGGCCGACATCGACGAAAACCAATGTTTGAAGTGGCTCGATGAGCAAGAGCCACGCTCCGTGGTCTACGCATGCCTTGGAAGCATAACTAACCTCTCACTAGCTCAGTTAATCGAGCTAGGTTTAGGCTTGGAGGCTTCGAAACGCCCATTTGTGTGGGTTATAAGAAGCGGAGACAAGGCGGCAGAGATAGAGAAGTGGGTGGAAGAAGACGGATTCGAGGAAACAACGAAAGGGAGAGGGCTTCTGATTCGAGGCTGGGCACCGCAAATACTCATATTGTCGCACCTGGCTGTGGGGGCTTTTTTGACACACTGCGGGTGGAATTCGACGCTGGAAGGGGTGTGTGCCAGTGTGCCGATGATAACGTGGCCTATGTTCGGTGAGCAGTTTTTGAATGAGAAGCTAGCTGTGCAGCTTTTGGAGATCGGAGTGAGTGTTGGTGTTCAGACAGTTGGGCGCATATTTGCGGAAGACAATTGTGAGGAGTTGGTGGAGAGAGAAGTTGTTAGGGCTGCTGTGGAGAAAGTAATGAGCGAAGGAATAGAAGGAGAAGAGACAAGAAGAAGGGCAAGAGTATTTGGGGTGATGGCAAAGAAGGCAATGGAAGAAGGGGGTTCTTCATACTTGAATATGAGATTGTTCATTCAAGATGTCATCAAACTAGTTAGCCATAAGGACTCAACACAAGAACGTGGGCTGGAAAAGCATTAGTTATTTTTGTCTCACTATGTGATATTATCTATACTATGTGATATTATCTATATAATATACTCTACAAATAATAAATTATAATCGGCATAAAGTGAATTATGGCTTGTCTTTTAATTAAATAATAAAAGTGAATCAACAAATTTTTCTTACTACATGATTAATTTAAAATATTATGTAAACAATTAATTTAGAACATCATGTAAAAAATAGTATATGATAGTAGAAATAATTACTCATTGAGTCATAGAAACTTGATGCCAAGTCAGTTTATGCGATGAGGGAAGACCATACATTGATTGTTTTTGTGGACCAAGTATATATTCATCAAAATTGCATATTGCCATTTTATTTTTGTTTTTTCTACGTAAACTTACCTCTAAATTTTAATAGGTAAATTTATTATTTAATAAGTCTTATGATAATTAATTATATTTTTCATCAAATATTATTATAAAATTTAAGTAATTGTTAATTTTTCAGCATAGTTTGAAAATTTTATCACAAAAAATGTCACTAATTATAAGTTTTACGGACGATTTAAAAAATTCGTCACAGAAAGAAGTTACTAATTTTTAACTTTCAGGGACAATTTAAAAAATTAGTCATAAAAAGTCACTAATTGTATATTTTAGTGACAATTTATAAAAATCGTGACAAAAAAAAAAACTAATTATCAATTTTTAGCGACATATATAAAAAATTATCATAAAAAAATTTTTTTTAGCGACAATTTTATTAAAACTTATTTTTAATATGATTTGATGAGAATTAAGTTTAACTGTTATGATTTATTGATACCTTACCATTTTTCTATTAAGATTAAGATCACAAGTGTAAAATAATGATGTCAATAAATTTTTATTTTAAAGGGTAAAATATAATGAAAAAGGTTATTTTATTATGTTTTTTATAATGATCTTGTTTTGATTTTATTATAACAAGACATGTCGACGTAATGCAATTTAGCAGTTTGAGCTAAAATCTGGAATGACATTAAAATCATACATCCTAATACTATGCAATTCAACTTTAGAAATATATTGTTGTTGGATACCATTGTAGAAAGATCTATTACAAAAAATCTTAATACTAAATTTGATGTTTGTTATCAAAGTGTGCACTTTGTTTTATTTCATTATTTCAATCATGTCAATTTGATCTCCAATAATTCCTATTTAAATTGTCCCAATGCCATTGTCGTTTAAATTTTCATTCGAACTCTTAAAAAAATATATCTTGCGATGTAAAATTTGGAGAAAACAACCATAAAGACTATTTAAAAAAAATAGATAACAAACATGATTTATATATTTAGAATTAAAATGACACAATGTATTTAATCTTATTTTAAATTTAGAAAAAGTTTTAAAAGTTAGGTAATTAATAAACTGGCCGCTCTTTGAATTAAAATAACTTTGAATTAAAAAACTAATAAATTATGTTTAATGCTCATATATTTTCTGATCTTGACATAATAAGAATGTGTAACAATATAAAAAGAGTCACTACAAGAAATGTCGCTTTTGGCTACCAAAATATTGGTCGCCAAAAGTCCAAAATTTGGTCGCCGAAACCATTTAGCGACCAAAATTTTTTGTCACTAAGCTCGTCGCCTTTACCCTGTCGGCGATAGTATTGGTGACTAAAATTTGTTTGGTCACCGAAAGTGTACACATTTGGCTACTAATCTTAGTTTAGTCGGCAAAAGGTATGTTTCCGCCACTAAAGTATTAGTCGCCGAATGTGACTTTTGGCTACTAACATTCGTTTGGTCGGCGAATGTGTTACTTTTTGCTACGAAAGAATTAGTCACTGAAAGTTAACATTTGGCTACGAATCCATACTTAGTCGGCAATAGTGACATTTCGGCTACTAATTTTTTAGTCACTAAAAGTTCTACATGAAAATTTTAACCAACTATTCCTCACTTTTTGCTACCAAATGTTTTAGTCGCCAAATGTTTTTGCTACTAAATTATTAGTAGCCAAAAAATTCCAACTATGTATTTGGCTACCAAAATATTTGGTGGCCAAATATTTTCAGTTTTTTTTTTTTTTTTTTTTTCCAAAAAAATTCTAAACAACCTACATCCATGTTTAATACAACCTGTACGTACATAACCCAGGATTCAATATAACCCATCAACGCTAAATATATTATCAAGCATTCAACAACGTGCACACATTCTAGTTCCAACCATCCAAAACATTAAAAATAAACGTCCAATTCTATATATAATACAAATTCCATACAAACCAAGTCTAATCCAACGTCAATAATTTCATTTCATACAAAAAGGACATATGTACCACAACATGTCCTAACTTAAAGGTGTTTGTCAGAATCTGTCTTTTACATACATATTTTAAGCAGATTATATGAAGGCTTATAAATACTAGACTAGGCACAAGTGCAAAAAAATAGTGAATGTTTCGATTTCTCTCAGCATTATCAAACCAAAGAATCTTTCTGAATCATGACAGCGCAGCCATCATTGTCCGTTTTGCAGCCTCACGCTTCATCTCTGCTGCTTTGCCACTGCCACGGAAGCACATGTAAACATCCTGCATAATATAAATAAAATGAAAAACTAATAAGATTAATACCAAGTGAAGCTAGTTCCACTAAATAAAAATGGACATTTGCACTCCCCAGTTTGACATCCACTAAATTAGCCTATCTCTATGCATAAAAATAGTAAACAGGTTCAACATCCACTAAATTAGTCTGATAAAGTCAACTTACCCCAGTTTGAGGGGTTTAATGAATGAAGAGCATTATAACAACAACAACCCACAAAAATCATAAATAAAAATGGAGATTTATATATTGGTGGGTGAAGAGGAAAAAAATAACTAACATATGAGAAACAAGCGACATTTGCACTCCCATAATATTCAAGCTGGTAATGATGAACATAGTAAAGGCCAGAAATATTCTATTCAGAAGGCAAACAATTTAGCATTTGCAGTTTGCTTCCTAAGGTAAGACAGAATCACATTAAAAGCATTGAACAAGCTTCAAGAAATTTTGTAATTGAAACCAAGTGTATTTGGATTTACGTCACATTGGGACTGATAATGATGTAAATGATAGCTAACTCTCATGCTTGTAGTTTTGTCTCCTTTTTGACTTCACTGGTAATATGGACACCAACCCAACCTCACCTCTTGTTTTGTATAGTTAAAAATGATAATATATATATATATATATATATACTAGCGTATGCCCGTGCCTAAAGGCACGATGTAAATAATATTAAGATTAAAATACAGTGGTAATTTATTTTGATGATATAATTTGTGGATTAAATTTTATAATAACTAATCATCCTTAAATTTTAAAAATTTGTAATTATATCAAGTGATATCAAGGACAACAGTGATATCAAAATTTTTTGTAACTAATTATATCAAGTGATATCAAAATTTGTAACTAATCAAGTGATTATATCAAGTGATATCTTTCTTGTTAT
This sequence comes from Camellia sinensis, assembly GCF_055761805.1. Classification (NCBI taxonomy): domain Eukaryota; kingdom Viridiplantae; phylum Streptophyta; class Magnoliopsida; order Ericales; family Theaceae; genus Camellia; species Camellia sinensis. The sequence goes on from NC_138970.1 coordinate 77,709,041, forward strand.
TTCATCTTTCTTCTTTATTTCTTCAAATACCAAAACAAAAAATATTTTTAGTATTACTTCTTTAAATAAGCATGCACACAAATGAGCACGTACTTCCGATTATCATCTTTGGACTCTAGTTCTTTAATCCACATGCTCTTACAAAAATTTTATCCTGGCTCTCTCTTACAAAACTTTAGTGATTTTTCACATTTAGTTGTTATGATTTAGGCGGCAGTTTTTTTTTTCTTGAAGCAACAACTGCTGTTCAATAATAATTTAAGGATGAATAATAATTTAAGGATGATTGCCTCAAGTTTGGTTTATGAGACTGGAGATACTTTTTTCATGATTATTTTGGTTAAATCACATTATCAATAACATGTATGGTGTTGCTGAAGGTGATGTATTATTTCCCATTTTTTATATAACAGGAGGTACAAAAACTACACTGTAGACGCGCCTGCGTGGGCCTCATGCTACAGTTCGGACTCGATTTGTGTCACGGTTCTCAATCTGAACCAAAGAGTCCAAGTCTGGCAAACCGTTTTGAGAAACAGATTTTTGAAAAGAAGTGCCAAACATGGACTGCTTTGCCAGATACAGAGTCGCCACCTAAATATTTTTAAATGGGGGAATTTAGGAAACCCTGACTCGGCGCCAAAGGCCACGTGTCCGTCATCACCAAAGTTGCCTCGGCTCGGGAACTTGGGTACGATCGGGGAAGGTCAGCTACGAGCACCCCCTCTCGCCCGGTCTGAAGACCGGCCTCTACTAACCGTGATACCTAGTTTTGAAAACTTTATACGTTCTTATTTCGGTTATTAGCCTAGATTTACTATGTAATGCGCACAGCATACAAGTATAGACTAGATTGCCTAATTTGGAAATAAGCACTGCACATCCGTTTATTTTGGAAAATGTTTTGAAATTTGCTACCCGCAAGTAGGCTAAAATACGGATTTCAGGGAGTTCTTCCAACCCAGGCAATCCAACCTTCACCCACAAGCAATCAATCAGTAATATCATGTAAGCATTTAGCCGCATGGTAAGTATACTGTCATGGCAACACTCACACACATGCGGTATGCTAAAGCATAAATACTTACAATGTACTCCATGCCAAAACAATAAACTAGTTAGCAAACATGCGTGATCCTAGTTCATGTCAGATTAACTAATGCAACACACGCATGATGCAATTTAGAGTAGGCTCGGCTAACCTAAACGTGGCATGTGAAATACAGTCAATTGACGCACGTATTCAATTTGGAATTGAAGTACAAATGCAGTTAGCGTGATGTACCAAGCCTGTTGTATGCAATACAAGATGCATGAATGCACGCATGTATAGCATAAGGTATGCTAATTTTAAATATGCCCTAGTCTACCATCATAAGCAGGTAAATAATTAAGGGAAGAAAGACGTGAGGTTGGAAGACATACACACACTCACGCACACTTATTACATCATTGCCCTCACTCGGAGGGTCCGAATAAATATTACAGTCCAAATGATAAGCAAATAAGTTATTACAGAATTTCTAATTTACTTAACATAATGAATGCAAAAAAAAAAAGAAAGGTGGCCACAGCCCCTCCCGTCTCGGGATGCGCGAATAATGCATGCTCGAACCTGCCTTGCCCGGAAAGTCCGTACCATACCAAGGCTGCCTCTGTTTACACTGCCTTACTTCTTTGAAAAATGCCAAAGTCCTGGGACAGGTTTGTTGCATACTGAAGAGTACCACCGGCTGGGGGAAATGCCCACCGGCAGTGCATAATTTCCATCGGCTGCTTCTGGAGTTATCGGCCATTCACAAATGGCCGGTCGGCACTAAATTCTGCCGGTCGGCAGAAACTTCCTGCAGAAGACAGTTTTGACAGCAACAGAGGACAGACAGCATATGGCATGGGATTTCAAGCACATGTGAGCATGGTCATGTTTCCCATCATGTGTTCAACTCAGGGAAGCATGGCCCTCGATCCTTGAGCCATCAATGGTACATGATAGCCCAAGGGATCAAGCTTGCCACTTGATGTAAAAATGCATGCAACACACAAATGAGGACCGAGACCTTATCATGTCGAAGTCAAAGGCCCTGGTGACCGAGAGTTAAGACACGTTGCATCACTTATAGTATGAACGCTCCTTAACCCTCACACTTGGTTTGACACCCCAAACCAAGCAATTCAATGCATGTTATGCCAACATGGCTCAAATGCAACATGATACTAATTATGCAAGGCTTGCCAAATGCATGCAACTACTATAGCAAATATGCAATGCTAGGCATGCAAGATGCAAATGTAATGCAAATATGGACCAATATGCCATAAGGCTAGCATGAGACAACACATTAATGAACCAAATAAGCAACAAGCATATGATAAGCATGCAATGGTGGACTTAAACCATAAAGGGGCAGACCTCAATCCACCCCAAAACAGTGGCCAAAAGTGCCCAAAATGATGGACAGACACTCATGCCAACATGCAAGCCAATGGACCTAAGGCTAAGGCACAAAAGGGGCACTTTACTTCTACCAACATGGCCACTCATGGCATGAATTGGAGAAGTCAAAACAGGGTTTTAGCATGCAAAAATAGACCCCAAAACCTACTAACATGGCAGCTAAAGTGGCTCCAATGAGATGCATGCACCAAAGCTCAATTCTAGGCATAAAAGGGCACACCCTCAAAGCATGAAAGAGGTCTCACATGCAAGCATACAAGCATGATTTATGGGCTGAAATATGACCCTAAATGATGCCAAATCATGAAGGTGGTCCAAGCTATGCATGCTGGAGGCTAATATACTCAAGGTTCACAAGCCAAAACACAAAGAGAGGACACCAAACATGGCAAGCATGACTGAAACAAATGGTCAACAGACCTTGAACATGATGAAATGATGCCAATACCTTCATGAGATTAAGCCAATACATGCAAGAACCATGACCTAAACACAAGATGCATTTCTAGGCCAAATAGAGGAATGTAAAGCAAGTATGTTAAGCATGCAAAGGGGTACAAATCCGGCCAAAAAAAAAGGATCATATGTGACCTAAGGACACCCAAAAAGTTCTGAAATACGGCCAAAAACAATCAAGCATACATGTTCCCCTTTAAGCCAAAAGGCAAGGAAATGAGGCAATGAAGGGAGAGGGGTGTCCTTCCCCTATACAAGACTTCAAACCACCTTCCTCACCACTGAAAATCCACTGGTTTTCCATGGTGAGGAGACCAAAATACTCAAGTAAACAAAGCCTCACAAAGGGAGCACCAAAAAGGCCAAATAAGGCCTAAGAGGGTGAGTTTGAACTCAAACCACAAAAGACCCTTAATGAAAGTTCTTAAGCATGAAAATATAAGCCTTTTTTATGTTATGCACAAAAACTAAATCATCAAGCAAGATAGGTAAAAAACTAGTGCAAGTTTGGGGAAACTAAAGCAAAGTGCTTACCCTTGAAGCACACCTCAAGAACAGCCAATGCAACCCTCTTCTTTTGATCAAAAACAGTCCAAAAACTCAAGAATCAACCCTCAAAGCCCCTCAATCTCGGAGCAAGGTGTAATAGTGTGTGTATTAGTGCAAAAGTAAGGTAAAAATACACTTTTAGGCCATGAAACACACACAAGGGAAGAGAGAGAGGGAAATATAGAGAGGGGGTGTATCTATATGTATAAGCTCTGGTTTTGCCTTCAAATTTTCTAACCTAGAACAAGGAGAAGACCTCTCCTCTTATAGAAGTCCCTCTTGCAAGGCTTATACAACAAGCTTGCTTAGAGGGAAATCCCTCCATACACGTGTATGGAGGGAAACAGAGTGGGTGCCAGCTATCACAGCTGGCACAAAATATCTACATAAAGTAGATGAACAGTAGTCGGCTGCCCAAAATTGCCATCGACCAAAAAAAGATAGCCGACCAGCTATCTATAGTGCCGGCCGGCTAAATATTTGGCCGGTGGCCACAAAACACAGTCGGTGGCCTCAAGCCACGGCCAGTGATGGGTGGGGGTGGTCTACAAGCCCTACCCTGCCTCTCAAAGGCAAAACACAAGTGTTTGGTGCAAAACCAAACATAAAACAGTCGAGTCGAGAGGTCTTGAGGCAAGGCGCGTAGCCGAGACCTCCGGGAACTCAAGACGAACACAAACATGGATGATCACCGAGTGTTCAAGCGGTGACGTCCAAGTCTTGAGGACGGTCAAAAATGGGGTGTCTACATACACCTACCAGATTAGAGGCAGAAATTGTGTGCTTTTACAAATGACTACACCATGATTTATAGTAGCAGAAGCAAAACAATTCCAAACCAATATGAAAGACTCATATAATTTTGATGCCCATATAATTTTCCTAAAATCAGATTTGATAACAAATGTCAATGAACAGCCACTACAAACTACAAAACCATAGGAGAATGTAAACAACAAATCCAAAAACAACTAAATCAAAACAAACAAAAATGACAACCGAAATCAAAACAAACAAAAATCGTACCTTGCCAAGCGTCGGTAGCAAAGAGGCCCACAAACCCAATAATCTCCCAATCCAAATCTTACAAACCGACACTGCTCTAAACACATAAAAGTGACAAACCAACAAATGAGAGAACATGACATACACAATATTCAACGATCAATAAAAACATTCAAAATTACAAACCTTACAAACCCACACTGCTCTCTTTTTTTATATATATGCAAAAGATAAACCCATGTTGGAAGTAAAATTACCCATGTTGGAAGAATAAAAAACCATTAAGCCTCTTGAAAGAGGTGTCGGGTAAGGTGTGCAACCCTCTATCCCACATTTTTTGCCTAAGGGTGTGAGCCCTTTGGGACATCCAAATCTGACCCAGGCCACACATTTAATTCAGTCTTACATTCTCTATTTCTTTTTTGTTGCCTTCTTATTTTATAATTTCCACAAATTTAGTCTCTTTACTAATAACATCAAAAGGTAGTCTGGACACCTCCTACTAAGAAAGAGAGACCAATCTCCATGATGATGATGACAATGATGTGCTCGGTGAGTCTAAGAGTTTTATTCCAGGGTTTGTAACAATTATTGCAAACAACCAAATTTTGATATGTTTAAAACAGCTATAGAACTGGAAATAGAGTTAGCTGTTAGAAAATCTTCAAAGTTTCCAATCTTTCTTTGAGTTCTTAAACTGCAATAATCTGGACAAATACTCTCCAGAACTTCCAGTCCAATAGTTTAAGGCTATCACATGTAAGCAAAATTACACTATATGAGGGTCTTCCATTAACTAAGTTATGGATCACATGCACTTATCACGATAATGCTCCAATTTCAAAATTACTATATAATTTTCTAATATACTAATTATGTATTTAATTTGATTATGCAAGCCACACCCACTTGTGATTTTAACTTTTCTACAGAAACTTGTCAAGCTAAAATTTGAATACAGAAACTTGTTAGTCAAGTTCTGCAAGCCACACCCACTTGTGATTTTAACTTTTCTACATAACGATAAAACTTTTTTCTTATTTTTCAAGTTCTGTTCATAAAACTTATCAAAAAGGGAATACATAAAGAATCAAACAATCAAAAACACAAGGTACTAAAAAAGTTGAACCATATACCTGGGTAAGCAGAGCATCATCAGTGGGGAGCCTCAAATCATCCTTGGTGTTTCCATTTTCAGTCAAAAGACTCACCTAAACAAAATGCAAATTTCAGTTGCCATTGTGACATTTTGTCGAACACCTTGCAGACACAAAAAGTATATAGCATGATTCATCTTTGCTATACACAGAGAAACTATACAGATGAGAGAAAAAACAATCCAAAATCAGCAAATAAAGATCAAACCATTTCAGAACTGAATTCAAAACTAATTCACTCATTAGATCAGAGAAGAACCAGATTTCAGAAAAATAGAGAGAGAAATGGAAGTTTTCTTACCTGTGATAATGGTGGCCCGGAGATCCTTGGTCGATCTAGAGATAATTTCAGAGAGATCAAAGAGGAAGGGCTGAGTCGATCAAAGTGGAATCGCATACGCAGTGACGGTGGTGCTCGTGTGCGATGGCAGTGATGCTCCTGTACTTGACGACGATGGAGACAAAGGCGAGAGAGAGAGCTGGAGGAGGGCAGAGGCGTGAGAGAGTGAGAAAGAGAGAGAGAAAATAAAGAAGTAATGAAGCACAATTTTTAAATTTTGTAATTATAATCGCCGATTAATATTTAGTCGGTAAAAGTAAAATAACAACAGTCTAAAGAATTAAAATAAAAGTAACAAATATATTAAAATTATATTTAAATAAAAATATAAGTAATAAAATTATAAATTTAAAAAAAAGGCAAAAATTAAATTATCTTAAATATTTGTCCTAATATTTTATGTACTGAAAAATATAACAATATATTTTAAAATTTTATATCCTTATATTTTCTTATATTCTTATATTTTATATATATATAATAAGAAAGAAAAGAAAGAAAGAAAATTAAAAAAAAAGAAGGAAATTTTTTTTTTTTAAAAAATTATGAGCCAACTCAACCCGTGTTTTTTTTTTTTTTTTTTGGGACTCCTGCATGACTAACTAGGCACTAATCAATTTTTTAGAATTTTAGAACATGCAATATGTATATTTTCTCATAGATAAAGACAGATGAAGAAATCATGTGTCAAGTGGATTTAATTAATTTATTATTCAGTTGTAACTAGCAGTCAAAATCATTTTCTCAAGCATATCTTAGCAGTCAACACTACAAAAAATACAGCTTTTAGTGGCGTTTGTAAAACGCCGCTAATTATCTCAAAAACGCTGCTAAAATCTTTGGTGACGTTTTTAGTGTACGCCGCAGATACGGCCGTCGTTATATATTTGTGACGTTTAAAAAACGCCGTTGTAGACCTTATTGCGACGTTTTAGAAAACGTCATGCTATAATCACCGGCGGTGATTCCTTCCAGCGAGATGACGTCATATAGACCCTATAGCGGCGTTTTTTACAAAAACGCCACTAAAAGCACTTTTTTTTTTCTTTTTTTGGGTGGGGGGGAATGCAACCTAATGAAATTTTAACCATTCGACAATAATATTTTATTTGCTACTAGCTAGAATTCTCCAAACCCTGCTTCAAAAAATACATATATTCAACCAAACACATCAAAATTGAAATTACAAAAATCGCAACCAAATTCATATACTCCATCATCATCTCAAAATTTAAAATACTAAGAAAAGAATAAATGTAACAAAAAAAAAAAAAAAGAAACTAGTAGCAAATAAAATATTATTATCATGTTATTATCATGAATACTCAAGAGAAAGTAACCCTTGAGTGTAAAAGCCAATACAGCACATGTTATTATCATGGACCCATATAATTTTAAGACAATACATCGAAAACCAACAGTGATTAAAAAAAAAAAAAGAAAAAAAAAAAGGGGTTAGTCAAGCAAATATCTCCATTTAATGCTCTCCAGACACGTAGTTGTTCCTTGAGAAATATGGACATTGGATCAGGTAGCTACAACAACTCATAAATAAATAAATAAAAATAGATTAATCTAGTTGTTAAAATTTGGCTATGGCCTGAAATTTGTACAGTTGTTTTGCCGGTTTTGGATATATGCTCATGTTCTTCACCCTCAAATGAAAACCTGGGAGTCAAATTAAAGAAAAGAAAATCCATCAGAAAAAGCATAACAAATGCAAAGAAAACTCGCTAACACCACAAAGCAATTATTTATCTTCTTCCAGAAAACCAGTAAAAAGGATCCCCAAAAAAATTGTCATTTCCAAAAAATTATAGGGTTAATCACACCAATACCTCCTCAACTATTAAACAATACCATCAGTTTACCTCCTTTATACTATGTCAACATTGACATGTAGTATCACCAACCAATAATAAAACTACATATGGGATGGTGAACCCCACTAGTCAAATGTAACAACCCATTCCAACATAATTTTGTAACTACTGCATAGCGGGACTAATCATACTTACATGGTAATTTATAAAGTCGGTGATGGCATGCTATCACCATTGTAGCGAATTTTTTTCTTCCAAGAGAGGTATTTACATGGTTTTATAGTTGAGGGGTTAGACTGTACCGGTTCATAGATGGGGGGAGTAAACCGATATTCGTTCGGTTGAGGGAGTCTTAGTGTAGCTAACCCTATTTTATAACCCGAAACAAATTAAGGTCAAATCATCATAAGATGGATCAGCCAAAGAAATCTCCACAACTTAAGTGAAAATTTCTTGAATTGATGCAAACTGGTAGACATACACAAAAGTCACCCGGGCTTGACTGAAAAGCAAAAGCAACATTACCTGAATGTGTGAAAAAGCCTGAACAAGTTCACTTAATCCAACATTGAATCAGCACAGTAACTAACTGTATATTGTTCCTAAGAGACAATGGTAGCCTGGTATTCCAGAACCAAATGAGAAAGCCACACTTTCAAGGAAAAAGAATCAGAGAAATAGTTCTTAAAAGGGGTCCAACATACCATGCAACCACGAACTGCTATTGGAACATCTTAGAATATGCTTTTCTCTCCAGATCTCGTCTATCCGAAATCTGTCCCAATTCCAACAATTCAAACCCCAGTAGCTGATAAGCATTTAATGCCATAAAAAATGTTTCAGATTTTATGCAATCATACTAACCTTCTTTGCAGCAGCCAGCTCCTTTTTTATTCCAGCTGAAAGATGCCAGAAACCAAGTCAGTTATCACGTTTCAAACCTCAATTCTATGAAAATTACGAACTCCAGACTATTAAGTATCTAGTTTAGTACTTGAAAACTGTCATTCAAATTTCAAAATGACTTTCAGTAAGACCTCAGCCATCTCCCAAAATAGATTAATGTTATGGTAGAATACAAAAAACCCATAAAAAATAAAACTTGTAGCCCACAGAGAAGGTAATTATTGCCAAGTTATTTTTTTTTTTCTTTTGCTATTTAGGATTTCATCAGAGTGAAATTCATAATGTGCTGAAAGTTTTGACAATGCATTATATTTATAAAAAGTTCAAGGTTAAAAACTGTCACAAACCATCATTTGGCTCCAATTCCAATGCCTTCTTGAAACTTTCGACAGCAGCATCTATATCATTAAGTGCCATGTATGCCTGACAGTTCAATACAACGACAATCATAAGGACTACAAATTAGTCAATAGGACAATATGCAATCCACAATGCATACAAAGCCAATTGGGAGTTGGCCAGGCAAGACAGCTCTTAACACTACCTAATACTCACATAATTTAGTAAACACATGAAGTTTGTGACAAATGCAACTAAAAATTTAAGTAGACATTAATAGATTCATGATTAAACATTTAGCACACTTGGGGTGCGAGTGGATGTCCTTTGAAAATTGAATAGTTTATAGCCTATATTCAATTATACATAGAGCTTGAAGGCACATATTATAGCTCAAGTGCGGCTACCAAAGAAAATTGCAGTCAACATAACATCTAATGTTATGCAATAATAATTTTATAAATTTCAATTAAGAAACTAGCTGTAATGATGTAACCATTCAAAGCGATGTTTTGAAAACCAGAATACATCAACAAAGCAACCACATAAATGGGGCAAATTTTATCCAGAAAACCCCTCTTCTCTTAGCAGTTAATAACATCATCATCATCATCATTAGTTTATGATGCAAATAGCAAAATATTCATGGATTCCTCTCTAATTGGTCTCAAGTATCTCTTTAAAAAGAAAAGACAGGTACAGACAGATAGCCAACCATTGCTTTAGCAATTAATGGGCCTATTGAGCACATTTAAACAAAAACATGAAGATGGAAAAACATTCCAAAACAGGGGCCACATTTTAATGCTTTAACAACATTTGAAAATATATTGACAGTGTTTCCACAATCTAGCTAGAAAACAACCTAAAATAACCTTCATTTAGCAACAAGCAAAGAACACTAAACATATTAGAGAATCCCAAAACCTTCACAATGATATGGTAAAATGCAAGACCACAAAGTAAACAAATACCCTTTTAAACAATTATGCATGAGTTGCATGTCTATAAGGCCTAGTTTATTGCTTATTAATAAAATGAACAAGATAAGTGCAACTCTACTTAACTCAAGCAGACCAAATGACAGTACTAGGCTTGCTCAAACTCAACATTTCTTAATTTTTCTCAGGTTCCAAATATCTCATGTCTTCTCATCTCTTACAAATTCCTAGTATTGATTTCCCTATGCTAGTGCAACTCTCAAGAAAATAGTGCAAAAATGGAACTACCTCTAATGGCGACCCCTCTGCGAACTCTGCAACCAAAACAAGCAATAAGCTTCATATATATATATATATACATACAATACACTTGAGAGACATATCTTAGAGTTGAATGAACAAATTTAAAATACTAGTAAAAAGCAATGTCTTGTGCTCTATTTGGCAAAACGAAGAAACAAATTCAACATTGAAGCCCAAAAAAAAAAAAAGAGAGAGAAAAAAAAATCCTGTAAAACAAAGCATAGACCACAGCTTGGAGCTTTAAAATCTTGATTTTCGATCAAAATCTCCAAAAACAAAGTATAAAATCAAATGCTAATGAAGGACTGGTTTTTCTTTTTGTGAAGAAGATAATCCGAAAACGGAAATCAAATTTTTAGTTGATGAAAAAATATGTGATTTTGATTAGGTTTGCATAAATGTGCTTGACATATCGTAACTTACCTTTTGGATGAGGTTGACCTGGCCAAACTCGATTGAGCTCTTCAATGGTGGTGTATAGACTGAAGCAGAGATCGAATGAGCTTGAAATTGGTCTACTTGAAGCAGAGATTGATAAGGCTGTGCTGTTGATGAAGGACATAGCACCACGCTTCAAGTCCCTGAACTAGTGTTCTGTGATACCGGGGCTGTTGGATGCAACTCTCGATCGGCAGCAACATCTCTCTATCACCACTCCATTCTTTCCATTTGCTGGTGATCAAGAACTCCATCCCAATGCGTGGACCATAAAGATGAAGAGAACGAAAATTAGAAGAAAGAAGCAAAACACAAAAGGCAAAAGCAAAAAATGCTAGATTTCAACCAAATCGAGTGAAGAAGAAATTGAATTTACAAACATCAACGTAAATACATTCCAGATCGTTACTTTTTAGCCATGAAACTACATAGATCTTCGGTGAATTCAACAAATCTCTTACTTTGAGCCATGCCGCACCCAAACACGAAGAAGAACGAGCCCTAGATCAATTTAAATTACAGAGATTCGAACAATAACTAAGATAAACGCTCAAATCAAATACAGAACCAGCTTTTCAAGATCAAAATGACGAAGAATCGATCCAGATCGAACCACCAAGTGTCGATCGCTCTCTCTCTCTCTCTCTGTATCTCTCTGAAGTCGCCTCTCTCTCTCTCTCTCTTGGACTCCCACGACTCTTAAAAGCAAAAAAGAATTTTAAAAAAAAATAAGTATTTTTATCTAAACTAAACTACACCGTTTTAACCATAACCCAACGTTTCAAAAACGTTGTCCTACCATTTATCGATGACCGGCGTGTAGAAAACAAAATCGTGTGTTAGATTTTCCATATTTTACAGCGTTTTCAAAAACGCTACTAAATAAACGTTGTTGTATCTCCTTTTTCTTGTAGTGCAAAATCATTAACGTACAACTAAAAAATATATACGCACAGCCCCAGCTTAGGCCTTTAGTTCAATTAGCATTAAATCGCCAATTACTTTTATAAATCCCTCAAATTTAAAAAAAAAATATCTAAATTAAGTGAGTACTTATTTTGTATTTTAAAAAAATCACAAATATTTTCTTTTTTAAATATATCTAAATTAAGTGAATCTAAAAAATAATTAAGTGAATCTAAAAAATAAACAAATTTGCTTTAAATATTAAAAAAAGTTGAAAAAATTAATTATTAAAAAATTAAGAAAAATTTTAAAATCTGAAATAATATCAATAAGTCTTACAAATATGTATTATTTACTCATAAGTCATGATGAGTGAATTTTTTTTACACACTTAGCCCTCGTTTTGATAATGATATTGAAAAATTGAAAAAAATATTTAAATGATAAATTATTACATTTTAAAAATATTCATTACATTTTAATAATATTAATTTTTCATTACAACCCTACAGAAATTACCATTACCTAAAGGAACACTTTACCATTATTAAACAATCGGCTACCAAACTATTTAGTAGCCAAAAGTAGGTCTTTGGCAACTAAAAAGTAATTTAGTCGGTGAATCCCCTGTTTTTGGCGACCAAAATTTTGGTCGCCAAAGGTATTTTATAATTTTTTTATTAAACAATCGGCTACCAAACTATTTAGTAGCCAAAAGTAGGTCTTTGGCGACTAAAAAGTAATTTAGTCGGAGGTATTTTATAATTTTTTTTATTAAACAATTGGCTACCAAACTATTTAGTAGCCAAAAGTAGGTCTTTGGCGACTAAAAAGTAATTTAGTCGGTGAATCCCCTGTTTTTGGCGACCAAAATTTTGGTCGCTAAAGGTATTTTATAATTTTTTTATTTTCATTCGGCTACCAAACTATTTAGTAGCCAAAAGTAAGTCTTTGGCGACTAAAAATTCTTTTAGTCGCCAATTGTGATATGTTTAGCTACTAAAAATTTTTTTAGTCGCCAAGTGTATTTTTTTTAGCTACTAAATCTTTTTTAGTCGCCAATAATCAACATTCTCCTACTAAAAAAAATTAGTAGCTAAAAGGTTGACTTTTGCCGACTAAAATTAATTTTGGTAGACAATTCCCACACTTTTGGCGACTAAATTTGTTTTGGTAGCCAAAAATGGTCGGCAAAAATGTGTTTTCTTGTAGTGAGTATATTGAAAAAGTATGGGTGTCGTGATCTCAAGAACTAAAAGACTGAGTTGTTAAAATAAGTATATTGAAAAAGTATAAGTATCGTAATCTTAAGGACTAAAAGACTGAGGCCCCGTTTGGGAATAGGCTAATTTAGTAACTTTTTGGTTATTTGGCTGAAATATGAACTAAAAAAAATTAGTATGTTTGGGATAACTTTTTAGCTTTTTACAAAAAGAAGTGCAAAAAGTAGAGAGAAAAGAGAATGTTTGACTTTTTGGTATGGGTTGTTGGCTTTTTGACTTTTTTAGTAATTTTTTGACTTTTTGACTAAACCGACCCTTTCCAAACGAGGCTTGAGTTTTTTAAATTTTAAAAATTATTTCTTAAATTAAATCAAATAAGAAGAATATTTCTAAATTATAATTGATTGTAGTTATTGAAGATTTGATTAGCACTTATCAAATGGTGGGGGATGTTGTTGGTTTCTCCAAGTTCTATGAGCTCATTGTTGTCTTGGTGGCAAGGAATTCCAGTTAGGTAAAAAAAAAAAAATGGGGTCATTTGGGAAACGATTCCATTTGTGATCCTCTGGTTGATTTAGTTCATTAGAAATGATTTGGTGTTTAATAAAGTTCAACCCAATTTGGTTCTTCTTCCCGAGCTCATAGTGACGAGAATGGCTTATTGGGTTAAATCTAAATCATGCTGCTCTTGACTTTTTTTATTTTTTTTGATCGGTAAACAAAAATTATTATTGTAAAATAAAAGTACAAGATGTACAAAAATTACATCATGAAGGCGCAAAAGGTCAGGAAAAAAGTATCATAACTTAAAGGTCATATCTCAACTAAGTTGAAACATGAAATAAACCAGTCAAATACAAAATTAATGACCAAAAGGGAAAAATGAAACAAAGCTAGTCAAATGCTTCTCTTGACTTTGGTGTGACCAATTTTGTGTTCCAACTACAGCAAATCAAGAAGGTTCTTTGAGATTTTTTAACTGTTACAGATGTTGTTGCCATCGAGGACAAAGTTTCTTTTTTCGGGTCGAGATTTTAGTTTCATATTTTCTTAGTTTTCAGGGTTTCTCTTCTTTGTTATGCCTTGGTGTTGCATAGTTTAATGCGTTATGTGTTTTTGTTAGGATTAGTCCATCCATATGATAAAGGTGAGTCCCATACGGTTATGAGGTTGGTGTATATATGTAGGTTAAGATAGTAGAGTTCATAATCTACTAAGAAACCTAATATCTGTAGGATTTAATTACTTAATTGTATGGAACTAGAATTCTTATGGGTAGACTATTATAAATAGTCACGTAGACTATAGGATTTTTCAAGAGAGATTGAGAGAGTAGTGAGGAAAAAAAATAGAGACGTAAGGGGGAGATAAAAAAATACCAGGTTAGCAAAGGCTCAACTACCTTTGAGCATGAGGTTCAGGTAGTGGTGTGGGTTTTGAGTATTTTGGCCATCTCACATATATTCTCTATTTTATTCATAATGAAAGCTCTCTCTCTTGTGGATGTTGGCAATTTGGACCGAATCACGTAAATCTGTGTGTAATTGTTTTTTTTTCCCTCTTTGGTGTGTGAGTGGGTGTGCTTCCGTTGGCATTGGTAGGATGTGGTATAAATCCCAACAAGTGGTAAACATCAGCAAAATGACCCATAGTGGAAGAATGCATGTATTGACAAGCTTTGTTGACAAAAATGGAGAGCTCAGGTCTGGTAATAGTAAGGTATTGAAGGGCACCGACAATACTGCGATATAGAAATGGTTGGGTACAAAGAAGAGACTCATTAGTAGATAAGGGAGATTTAATGGAAACTGGAGTAGCACAAGGTTTGCAATCAATCATCCTTGATTTGGCAAGCAAGTCTGTAGCATACTAGTGCTCGGAAAGGAAGAAACCAGTCGAAGTTGGTTAGACTAATATGCCAAGAAAATAGGAAATATGACCAAACTCTTTCATAGAGAAAACTTGGTGCATATGAAATAAAAGTTGTTGAATATAGATAGGATCAGAACCTGATAAAAAAAAATAGATAGGATCAGGACCTGTGAGAAGAATATCATCAACGTAAATGAGAAGATAGGTGGTAGAAGATGAGGTTTTATGAACAAAGAGAGAAGAATCACAAAGACTTTGGGTGAAGCCTTGATAAAGGAGGAAATAACTAAAAGTAGAATACCAAGCACTTGGAGCTTGCTTTAAACCACAAAGGAAACTAGTGAAAAGTGGAAAGGATCAACAAAGCTTAGTGGTTGTTACATATAAACCTCATTTGCCAACTTTCCATGAAGGAATGCATTAGAGATGTCAAGTTTTTTAATAGGGCAATGTTGATGTAAGGCAAGACATAAGAAAATATGAATAGTGGGTTGCTTGGAAACAAGACTAAAAGTTTCTTGAAAATCAATGACATACCGTTGGAAAAAACATTTGGCAACCAACTGAGCCTTATGCCCAGCAATAGTCCCATCAGAGGCTCTTTTAAGCTTAAAAACCCATTTGCATCTAATGGCCTGTTTAGATGGAGATGGAGAAACCAATGACCAAGTCCCTTGTTGCTGAAGAGCATTGTATTCATTAAGCATGGCTTAAAACCAAACTAGAGAAATCAAAGCACTTTTATAAGAGAGTGGCTTAGAATTTTATGGACAAGCTAGTTTAGCAGCCAAGCAAACAGGTCTGGTTTTAGACCTAGTCTACATAGGATGAAAATTAGTAGTGGGAGGAGAGAAAGGCAACGGAATTGAAATAGAATTAATAGGGATTGGCTCAAACACAGGTGGATTTGTGGTGGACGGGGGCTGGACTTGCACAAAAATAAGATCAAATGTAGGTTGTAGTGTAGCAGATGGATGCTGTTGTAGCTCAAATATATACTGCTGCAGTGGCTTAGAGGTATGCTGCTGCAGTGGCTCAGAGAGAGGTGGCCTAGACTGAGGCCTGAACTAAGGAGGTGATGACCTAGATTGGTGTAACAATGGCCCAGACTGCAGAGGCAGTGACACTGTAGACGTCCCCCGAACGCCCCGGGAGGGTTAGCTCCCGTTCTGTTCATTTGGGGTCACTACAGCTCGGACTCTTGAATGTCACGGTTCCTAATCTGAACCAAAGAGTCCAAATCCGGCAAATCGTTTTGAGAAACAGATTTTTGAAAAAGTAGTGCCAAACATGGACTGCTTTGCCAGATACAGAGTCGCCACCTAAATATTTTATTTTGGGAAATTTAGGAAACCCTGACTCGGTGCCAAAAGGCCACGTATCCGTCATCACCAAAGTTGCCTCGGCTCGGGAACTTGGGTACGATTGGGGAAGGTCACTTCGTGAGCACCCCCGCTCGCCCGGTCATAGACCGGCCTCTACTAACCATGATATCAATTTTTGAAAACATTGCGAGTTCTTATTCCGGTTATTAGCCTAGGTTACTATGTGATGCGCACGGCATACAAGTATAGACCAGGTCACCTGAATTGGAACAAAACATTTCATGCTTGTTTTTGAAAGTGGTTTGCTACCCGCAGGTAGGCTTGAAACATTTGATGATTTATTCCAATTCAGATAACCCAACCTTCACCCACAGGCATTCAGGCAGTTATATCATATAAGCACATAGCCTCATGGTAAGCATGCTATTCATGGCAACACTCACACGCATGCAAGGATGCTAAAGCATAAAACTTACCGAGTACTCCAAGCCAAAATAGGAATTTATTAGAAATCATGCATGATCCTAAGTATACAGAAATGCCTAATGCAACACATGCAAAATGCAACTATAGCAGGCTCGGCTGTTCTAAGATGGTATATGAAATGCTACAACTACCATGTATTCAACTCGGAATTTGAAAGTACGATGCAGTTAGTATGGTGCGCCGAACCTGGTGCATTCAATACAGATGAATGAATGCAAACATGCTGTCATACTGTATGCTAATTTAAACATGCCCTAATCTAACCATCATAAGCGGATAAATAAAAGGGAGAAAGACGTGGGGTTGGAAGACATACATCACACTCACGCACACTTATTATAGTTGTACCCTCACTCAGAGGGTCCGAATAAATATACAGTCCAAATATTACAGTCCCGAATAAAAGAATATTACAGTCCGAAATATTACAAAATCCTAATTAATTAATGAATTAACTAAGAAAGCAAATAAAACTGGCGTGCAAGCCAGGGACTGCCTTGCTTCTGATGGATGATGCATGTCCGGATTGTCTTGCGCGGAAATCCACCGGAATGCCCCAATTAGCCTCTGTTTACACCTGTTCTTGAAATGCGTGCCAAGCCCCCAAAAAGTCGCTGATTCCTCGTTTTGCTGCAACAGAGAGCAGGAAAGGGGCATAGCAATGTATTTGCACAAATATATGCATGTCTCGATCCTCGTGCCACCAATCACGCATACCGAGGCATGATGGCCGAGGAGTCGAAATGCACAACTCAATATAGGATGAATGCACATGAAACTACAGCTAAAACCTAACTCCATCATGGATAATCCGGAGTGTCGGTGACTGGGGAATTGACACACATTCCGTCACTCGGAGTACGAAATGTACCTCGTTTCCCGTGCCCGGGCTAACTCCTATTCCGGACACGATGCAATATGCAAGATATGCATGAAATGCAACTAAGATATAATCCTAACATACACAGATTGCTATGAAAAATGAGATGCTTCGAAGTGCATGCACACGGGCACGCAAACCGAGACAATGACAGAATGCTATGAAAATGAGATGCCTCGAAGTACGTGCACACAGGCACGCAAACCGAGGTGATGACAAAATGCGATGAAAATGAGATGCCTCGAAGTACGTGCACAAGGGCACGCAAACCGAGGCGATGATAGAATGCAATGAAAATGAGATGCCTCGAAGTACGTGCACACGGGCACGCAAACCGAGGCGATGACAAAATGCGATGAAAATAAGATGCCTCGAAGTACGTGCACACAGGCACGCAAACCGAGGCGATGACAAAATGTGATGAAAATGAGATGCCTCGAAGTACGTGCACACGGGCACGCAAACCGAGGCGATGATAGAATGCAATGAAAATGAGATGCCTCGAAGTACGTGCACACGGGCACGCAAACCGAGGCGATGACAGAATGCGAATGACATGAAAATGACAAATGGGCTTATACCATCATGAGTGAGCCTCAGCCACACTCACATAGGATGCCGGCGGATAAAAATGAAGTGCCTCGAAATGCGTGCACACGGGCACGCAAACCGAGGCAATGGTAAAATGTGATGAAATGACATGAAAATGACAAATGGGCTTATACCATCATGAGTGACATGAAAATGACAAATGGGCTTATACCATCATGAGTGAGCCTCAACCACACTCACATAGGATGCCGGCGGATAAAAATGAAGTGCCTCGAAATGCGTGCACACGGGCACGCAAACCGAGGCAATGGTAAAATGTGATGAAATGACATGAAAATGACAAATGGGCTTATACCATCATGAGTGAGCCTCAGCCACACTAACATAGGATGCCGGCGGATAAAAATGAAGTGCCTCGAAATGCGTGCACACGGGCACGCAAATCGAGGCAATGGCAAAATGTGATGAGATGACATGAAATGGATGGCAATCATTCTAACAGAATTTCAGCAATGAAATATGGGGGAAAACAGTCCTGAAATGAAGCGAAATGATACCAAATGCAAGGAATTGTCCCGAAATGCAACATTAGGCAACCGAAATGGCCTATAGCTATGCCAAACATGCACAATATGGACATGCAATGCAAAGACAGAAGCTAGACAGTCCCAAAAAAGGCACTTTCACAGTTATAAACATGGCCAAACAGAAAGCATAGGTATGGCAAAAATGGCATGCAAGAATAGGGGCCAAAAGAGGGGTAATGAAGCAAGTGGTATAAGAAAAACCCAAACTGAAAAATTTCCTTCTACAACACTGAATATGGACCAAAAATATGAACATTTACAGTATATGGAAGCCTCAAAATCAGTATACAAACATGCTAAAAATGTGATGTAAAATGAAGCTCAAAAGGTGCTAAAACATGAAGTATACAAAATAATCATCAAACAGAAAAAAAATGTTAATGAAACATGAAGTATAGGCCAAAATAAGGCCACTTTCAGTTCGGACCAAGGTCCAAAAACAGAAGCAAAGGGGGCTGCCAATTTATGCAAAAATGGGGCCAAATAAGGGATATAACTACAAGTGACACATGGAGCCACCAAACAATGTTGAGCCCTTCTCCAATGTTGAAGAGGGGCTCAAAATAAGCCTAATATAAGTTTACAACATGCTCAAAAACAGATTGCTCATGGGTCAAAAATAACATGCAAAACTATGACATACAAGAGGATCAATGAAGCAAGTGTATCATGGAGGGGTCAAACAGGGTTGAACCCTTAATGAAAGGTGAAGATGAGCTCAAAATAGGGCCCTTTTCAGTTAGGGCCGGAGCTTGAAACAAAAAGCATAGAGGACTTACAAATAGATCAAGAAAAAGGGTCAAAAGGGTAAAAGTATTACTTACCCTTGAAGACTCAAACTTTTGTTGCTTCTTGGATGAATTTGCAGCTTCTTAAGCCTTTGAGAAACCTTCCTTGTTTCTGGAAATGAGATGGTGGTGGTGGAGCTTGGTGGTGTAGAAGGAATGATGGTTAGGGACTTAGGTTTTTTTCAAGAATTGAGAAGGAAGAAGATGGAGTTGAGTATGGAAGCTTGAAGAAGAGTTTTTCCAACCCTCAAATACTACAAGGCTTGCTTGCTATATAGGCCAAAGAAGGGGTGTAAAGGTGGGGGAAAAGGAGAGCAAAACTCCCCCACAAAATATCCCCCGGATAAAGATCTTGTCTGGGGGATATTGCTCCACAGCTGTAAAGTGCACAGTGCAAGGAAGCAGGCCGGCCTGGTACTTTTGTTGCAGGTGGCCGGCCGGCCACACCACCTAGCCGGCCGGCTAGGGGTCAAAAGGTTCAATCATATTTTCTGGCCGGCCAGCAACTGGGGAGGTACTCCTATGTGTGTACAACACAACCATGTGGTTAAAATTCCAAGAAAGTGGGTCCAAGGGGTTCAACATTAGCTCGGAAAGAGGGGGTCAAAAGGGTCCATTTGAATTACTGGCCGGCCATGAACTTTTAGGGGCCTCTCATGTGTGTACATCACAGATATGTGGTTCAAAGTTCAAGAAAAATGGTCCAAGGGGTTCAACATTAGCCCGGAAGAAAGGGGTCAAAAGGGTCAGGTAACCTTAATGGCCGGCCACCAACTTTTAGGGGCCTCCCAGGTGTGTAGATCACAGATATGTGGTTGAAAGTTGGCAACATTAACTCCAAGGTGTTCAACATTAGCCCGGAAGTGCGAAAAACGGGCGCCGGAGGGCGTCGGAGGATGTATAACTGGCTGCTGCAACAATTGTTGGCCTTCCACCCTTCAGTAACCTTCCTTGTGATAAAACAGAGGTACCTGCCAAAAATAAACGAAAACCGTTGCAAAACGAATGTTCCGGGGCCAAAACACGCAGTTCGGGGTCCCGAAAATGGGCTGTTAAGCACCGAAAGTGGCATTCGGCCACGAAGTGGGTTTCTCAGCCCCCAGTGTCCCTCAAAAGGGATGAAATAAGATGTATACCAAAAATCAGAGCAATAGGAGATGGTTAAGCGGTCCCGAACCGAGGCACACGGCCTGACGGCTCCGAAAACCGGGAACCGGACTCCGAAATGGGAAAAATGGCCTACGGCCACCAAATGTAGCCTACGGACATTGAGAGATGGTCTACAGGACCTCTTCCTCCCCTCAGGAAAAGAAACAGAGAAAACCGAGTCTGGTTCGCAAACCGGGACAAGGCACAGAAAAGGGCTCGGAAGTCCGGAGGCAGGGCTCACGGCTGCGACTCTGAGATTTCTGAACGAGCACGATATGCAACATCACCGAGCGCTCCATCGGTGACGTCTGAGTCTTAAGGTCGGTCAAAAATGGGGTGTCTACAGACACATTATGAGGTAAAGACCTAAATTGGATAGAAGAAGACTACATTGAAGATGAAGAAATGGGCAGAGCAGGGACAAAATAGAAGAAGAAGACTGAGGGGGGGTAGACCAAAATAAAGATTTAATTTGAGAAACAGAAGCAAGCTGAGGTTGCAAAGAAGAAGAAAAAGAAAAAGGGAATTCATTTTCTTATAACCGAACATATCTGGAGAGAATAAGCTTGCTAGTAAGAACATTCAAACACCTCTAACCCTTGGTTAAGGGGTGATACCCAAGAAAAACACAAGAAGTTGATTTGGGAGCTAACTTGCAAGGAGCATGTGGTTGGTGCCAATGAAAACGAAGGCAACCAAAACCTTTAAGATGAGTATAATCAGGTGCATGATGATAAAGAACCTCATAAGGAGAAGAATTCGACAAAGAGGCACTAGGCATATGATTGATGAGATAAATAGCAGTAGCAATGGCTTCAAGCCAATAAGATAAAGGAAAAGAAGAATAATGCAAAAGTGAAATAGTAGTCTCAACAATATGCAAGTGTTTTCTCTCTGTAACTCCATTTTGAGAAGGAGCGTAAGGGCATGAAAATTAATGATAAATACCAGTAGTTTGCATAAAGGACTGCATAGAAGTGTTAATAAACTCACCATCACCATCCGACCTTAAAATTTTAAGAGGATAACCAAGTTGTCTTTCAGCAAACATTTTGAATTCTTGAAATTTAGAACAAACTTCACTTTTATAAGCCAGAGGATAAATCCATGTAAAATGACTAAAATCATCCACAAACCACACAAAAAATCTGTAAGAGGAATTAGAATAGGAAATGGGGCCCCAAACATCAGTGTGGATTAAAGCTAGAGGAACATTTATAGTAGAATTAGAAAGGTGAAATGGTAATTGATGACATTTTGCAATAGAACAATCATTACAAGAATTGAAATATTCATTTATGGAAACGGGCAAATGTTTTCTTAGAACATGAAATTTATGAGGATGTATGGCCAAGTCTCTTATGCCAGAGGGAAGTAGATTCAGTAGTAGTAGAGTGATGATAAGCATGAGAAAGAGATAATGAATGATGCAGAAAATGATAAAGACCATGAGGATGGACACCTTTATATAGAATGGCCTTGGTGTGATTGTCCTGAATAAAAAAGGAATACCATCAAATGTTATAGAACAATTATTATCTTTAGCTAATTTTTGAACAAAAATGAGATTAGAAGAATTAGATGGCACATGTAAGACATGCTGTAAATGAAAAGGATGATGTGGAGTGGGCAAGATACCTTTACCAGTATGCTTGATAGGAAGAGAAGAACCATTACCAATGGTTACCTGATCCGTACCAGTATAAGGCTGATAAGAGTTCAACTGATGAAGATCATGTGTAATTTGATCAGTGGCTGTAGAATCCAAGAACCATAAGGTTGAAACCTGAGAGGAGGCGTCATTTGAAATTAAGGCAACATAGGCCTTAGACTGATAAGGCATTGAAGAAGAAGACAAATTTGAAATGGATTGATAAAGATGATGGAAATTTGTATCAAGTCTATGCCAACATTCAGATGCAGAGTGATTAGGCTTTCCAAAAATTTGACAAATAATGCTAAAATTGGACTTGTGAGATTGAGATCTGCCACGAAAAGTGGAAGAAGATCTGCTACGAGAGGATTTATTACCTGTGTAAGAGCCTCTAGAATCATATCGAGAGTAACCTCTACCGATTGATATGCAGTAAAACCTTTTGAAAACGATAAGGTTGAATCTTTCATAGTAGTATAAGCAACTATTAATTCTGAGGATTGTTGAAGCTTGCTTTCAACATGAATTGCTTCGAAGCATAATAAAGAAGAAAGATCTTCCATAGAAATAGACTCAGATTGAGCCCTAATATCAGTCTTGAGAAGATCATACTCAGCAGAGTGTCCATTCAAAGTGATGAGTATAATCTCTTCATCATCAATTATGGATGATGTTAAACGCAATTGATCAACCAAACCCTTGATTCGACTAAGATATGTCTCAATGGATTCAGATTTCTTAGGAATTGAACTCAGCTTATGCTTCAATTGATGAATGTGAGACCTAGATAGGGATGTAAATCTCTTATCCAATGAATTCCATACCTCTGAACTAGTTTTGAGATGAAGAATTAAGATAAAAATTGTAGGAGACAACGTAGCTATGAGGCAACTCAAAAGATGAGCATCAATTGTCCTCCAACAAATTGATTCTGGATTCAAAACTTGAATACCTGATGAATTTTGTATCATATGGCTAGGGCACATATACGATCCATCAAGGAATTTCAGTAGATCGGTAGCATGAAGAATGTTCTGGAGTTAATTCTTTCAGATTATGAAGTTTGTACAGTCAAGTTTGACTGTAACAAACAAATTTGGATTCAAGATAAACATGCTCAAGTTCACAGGAATTGAAGGCGATGAGGAATACGAAGACTCCATTGCTGAAAAGACCATAGTGGATCGCTCATTGGAGCTTAATCATGCTCTGATATCATGATGAAAGACAAAGATTGATTTTATTCCTTGATTATCATTCCATTGCTAGTGATAAATATATATATATATATATATATATCAGTTGTATTTACAAGGACTAGCTACACACTAACAATCTAACCACTTATCTAACTAGCTAATGGAATCTTGTTACAAAAGAATTACTTCAGTACATTACAGGAGTATGGTTGTTATGCTAAGTCTCTTCTTCGTAGCCTGTAGAATATTTTCCTTATCAAGACAGACTATGAACTAAAATAATAATAATAATAATAATAATAATAATAATAATAATAATAATAATAATAATAACAATAAAGAAACTTATTCATAAATGCAAATGTAGGATATAGATTTGATTTTGTTTTTTTTTTCTTTAGATTGTAATTTGATTTTGTACGGCTTGACAATCAATAAATTATGACCTTAAATTATAAATTTTACGTAATTTTTTTTGTTTTTGTTTATGAGTTTATAGAACTCCTATTGTTTTATGCATTCATATGATTTATATATGGAGGTAGATTTCCTCCGCTTCATTATCTAGATTGAAAGGTATTTGGATCTGTGGAGTTAGCTATTGGTCTCGTTTTAATTATTTGGAGTATTTCATGTATTTTAATCACACAAAAATTAGGTTGATCTGATAATTATAACTAATTCTATTTATCACGTTTTTAAAAATAGATCATTCATATTTTTTTTTGTGACAGACACGATAAATTAAATGTCTTACAATAATCGGATCAATTTAATTTTTTGTATGAATGATATATACGAAGTGCCTGACAAAATAAAATGATCGGATTATTGAAACAAGATTTCTGGTGAGCCCAACAGACCTGAACAGTGCAAATTATTGACATCAATCTTTTATACTTGTGTTCTATTACCCTAATTTCTATGTATTTATAGTTGAGGAAGTGATGCATAGATTATATGATTTTTAAATAACTTATTTTGATATCAATATTTTATTAAGAATCTTTTAGTTTAATATATAATATAGAATTATATTTACCTTCTTGATTTGAAATTATATAACTTTCCTATTTTATGTGTTTAGTTTTGTTTCCTGCTTTATTTGTTTTTGTTCTACAAGAATTTGATTTATTATAATAAATAATAGGAGATGGGGTGGTTGGTGTGCTATAGGGCACAACATTCATTGTTGTGTAGCTATATGAGCCCATTTCAGGATCCTTTTGATGATTCGAACCATTCACATTTTAGAATACATCAAGTAGAACATACCTATAAAAAATCAAGTTAGTTGAATATTGTTAACCTTTTCATCCAAATCACATTTGTATTCATTTTAATACTTTAAATCACAATTGTCATTTACTTTTGTAGATACAAATGTGAGTGGATGAAAAAGTTAATGACATCCGATTAACTTAATTTTTTTGTAAGTAAGTTCTACTTGATGTACTCTAAAATGTGAATGGTTATGATTATCAAAACGGGCCCCGAAATAGGCCCATATGGTTGCATAATATTGGCTACTGTGCTCCCTGCACAGCAGCCACTCCATTGTAAGCTTTAGG
The DNA here is from genome assembly GCF_055761805.1 of Camellia sinensis. Lineage (NCBI taxonomy): Eukaryota > Viridiplantae > Streptophyta > Magnoliopsida > Ericales > Theaceae > Camellia > Camellia sinensis. Next base: position 77,733,945 of record NC_138970.1, read on the forward strand.
GTAAAAATAATTTTTCATGATTAATATAATTGGGGGAATATTAAAAAACTTAGAAGATAATAAAATAATTTCAAATGCTTGAAAGTACAACATTTTTATGCACAAATTAGTGCATGAGCCATTTGTACTTTCATTAATTTCAAATTATTTTACCTTATTTCCAATTTTTGATATTCGCCCAATATAATGAGTTTATACTCTTTTGTTTCAATCTTGGGTATTATTTCAAGAATCCACCATTGTTAAGTATTTATTCTTAGTATTCTTCATGATTCAACGTGTTTAAAGAAGGACCTTGTTTTCGTTACTCTTGAATCAACAGACTTTAGGATCGTCATTGTTTCGTGTTTCCCGCTCCATCAAGAGGGGACGACTATGTCTGTATCTTGTATCTTTTTTTAACATAGTGAAAAGATTAACCATGAATGTAGCTCTAGTTTTGCGGTGGACCACCTAAATTATTTTTTTCTCATGTGTTTGATTCTTATTCTTATTTTTATTTATTATATTTTTATATTTCGTGGATCTTTATTAAAACAAACAAAAGAACAAAAGAAAAACAAAGCAAGGCCACAAGAAAGGTAAAATGATAGAGAGAAGAAAGCAACAAGACAATCATATTTAGCGAAGAATGTTCTATTCCGAAGCAATTGCACAACTACCTCTATTATGATTGAAAACTCAGGTTTCGTTTGTCAATTATACATTTAGTCAAAAAGTCACTATAAGTTGTCACATCACTGTAGCCTGACTTTCCGCGCTCCTTTCGGAAAGCGAATAGCCCTACAGTTCGGACTCCACTTGTGGTTCTGAATCTGATTTCACAAGTGCAATGTGAAATAGTGAAAACACGAAAAGAGTCCAAATCCGACAATTTTTTTTGAAAAATCAATGTTTGAATCAAATGCCAAAAATGGACTGTTTTTCCAAATTACAAAGTTGCCACCTAAATATTTTTGAAAAATTTAGGAAACTCGAGACTCGTGCCAAAGGCCATTAGTCCGTCATTACCAAAGTGTCTTGGCTCAGGAACTTAGGCACGAGAGGGGAAGGTCATGAATTGAGCACCCTACTCGCCCGATCAAAAATCGGCCTCTACTAATCATGATGTATTTCTTATTTACATTATATGCTCTTTTTCGAATTTATTAGCTATTTACTATGTGATGCGGACACAAGGTATAAACTAGTTTACAAGAATTGGAACACTTGATCTCATGTTTGTTTTGAAATTTTTTTGTGAATTTGCTACTTAAAAAAAGTGGGCTTAAAATGGACATTTAATCAAACTATCCTAGTTCAAAGAACTAGCCTTCATCCACAGGCATTCAAACAATTATATCATTTAAGCAATTAGCCTCATGGTAGTTATGCTTTAGATATGGTAACACAAACATCCGATGCAATATGCTAAGACATAAAAGCTCACCAAGTATTCCGAGCCAAAAAAGGTGAAAGAGTTAGAAAAATATGCATGTTCCTAACTTATGCAATATGACTAATGAAACACATGCTTATGTATTTTTATAGGCTTGGCTATGAGCATGGCTTATGATTTCATTCAAGACATAAGAGCATGTATTCAAGTAAATAAGTTTGAACATTTGATATCAGGTTAGCATGATGAGCCGAGCCTTACATACATGCAAGACAATGGATGCAAATCATAAGAATGCTAATGAAACGTGATGCCCTATACTAACCATCGTAAGCAAGTAAGTAAAAGAGAGAACGACGTGGGATTGAAAAACATACACATTATTACAACATTGCCCTTCTACAAGAGGGTGTGAATTAAAGTTTGAAAAGTCTGAATTTAATTAATTATTACAAAACCGAATGAATAAACAAACGAGCTAATTAACTAGCTAACTATGCTATTACAACAAGGATTATTTAAACTAATTAACTACAACAATTACAAATAAACAATAATAATTATTACAACACTTAATAATTAACAAGACTAATTACAATAAACAAAGTTAAATTAACTAATTACAATGATCATAATGTAAGCAAGGATGCGCAAGAATTGCATGTATGCACATGCACGTGCGCGGTGTTCAAGAACAACTCTGTCTGCCTCAAGCTTGCTCTGTTTCATCTCAGCCAGTGCCTTCTGTTTTCTGCAAAAATACACTGCCGGCCCTCAATGAAGCCTAGCCGGGCCTAAAGAAGGCCGACCATGCCTCAATTTTATGCAAAACTATGTTTTGTGTTCTGAAGTGAAAACAGTGCAGACAGAGTTGTTGTTCAAGCTCTGTTTGTCCCTTCCTTCCTTATCTGTTATGGAAAATCCTTGAGAGAAGGTTCGAATTGTTTCCAAAACCATCAATGAGTAAATTGATTGCTTGATGATTCCAGATACAATTTTGGACAAAAATCAATGAATGCAATGAGCATGATCACTCATTCCTCTTGTCCTAGAGTGAACTTAAAGAGGGAGGTAGAGACACTTCAAGAATCATCAAAATGCCATGAATTAGCGCATGATCATTCTTGACTTGATAAACTTGGCATAACGTCTGGCCAAGCCCAAGCAAGATGATTCATTTTCTTTATTTGTGTTGATTTATTTTAAGCCAATTCTTTTAGTCATTTCCATTCTTTAGTCCATTTGTCCGACATAATGATTAATTCCTCTAAAAGGAGAGAATCATTAAATGGGAAGTAGTTCTCAATATGAAAGAGAGATTATGCCATTGACAATGAATCTCCGTAGAGATTAAGCCATTAAGCGTGAATCTCTAGTTCATGTGTTGAATAATCATCAACCGATTGAAACAACTCTCAAATGAAAGAAATGAGTGGCAAGTTGATTCTTAAAATGAGGTTATAATCATGAAAGTTAGACAAAGAAAGGCTAAGAACAACATAAGACAAGCTATGTACAAAGACCGATGCTACAACAAATGAATTAATCAAAGCTTGAACCAATTAAATAGAGTAGGAAAACCCTAAAGCAGTCTCTAATAAACCAAAAATAGTGGCAGAAAATGTAAGAAAAGAGCTCAAAAGCTAAACAAAAGGTAAAGGTAATGAAGCTATGTAAGCAAAAACAAGGAGGGATGGCCAACCCTTCCAATTTTAAGACTTCAAACCATGTTTTTGGCCTTAGTTCAACTCTGAAAATTAGTTCAAAAAAAAAAAAAAAAAGGAACTATGGGTTGAGCTATAAAAATAGGCGCAAGTAAGGGTGTTAACTTTACCACCTTTGGTAGCTTGTCCAAACTCAAGTTCCAACACTTAAAATGTATGTAAAACAGCCCAAGAATACAAGAAATAGGCAGAAATGATGTAAGCAAAAGCAAGAACAAAAGTTACAAGCTTATACCTCTCAAAATGGAGTAAGCTTTGGTTGATGATCAAACTCACTCTTGACACACTCTCAAGCTTGAAATATGCTTCTCAAGGGTCAACCAAGGCTCTAAGATGATGAGTCAAGATTGTGTATGGTGTATATAGACGATACAAGGTTGGTAGGTTAACTCAAAGGTAGCTTGCAATGGAAGAAGGAGGAAGAATGAGCTCTCTCTATGTGTATAGGTTTTCTCTTAATTGTTCAACCCCCAAAATAGAGGTACATGGTCATATTTATAGAATTTTGAGCACAAAAGGCGATAAATATCTTCAAAAATGGATAGCTAGCGGTGTTCCGCCCAGAACAGTGTTTCTCGCTACTAAAGCTCGGCCGGCCCTCAATAGGCACGGCCAGCCCTCAATAAATTCTCCTATTTCTCTGTTTCAGTCTCAACACAGGGTGGTACAAGGTGTACAAAGGGATTTCTTGGGTATAATCAATGGGAATATGGAAGGTTTGGGGTTGTTTCGAAGCTTGAACAAGACTCCTTCGTTGAGACCTCAAGCCACGCATAATACCACTTTCATTATCGAGTGTTCCGAGTAAAGTGCTCGAGCCTTGCGGATGGTCAAAAATGAGGTGTCCACAATCACTTTCTCTACTTTTCTTCACATCTTTTTAAAAAATACCCAAAAGTTACTAAAATAGCATATTCCCAAACGAGGCCTCAATTAGACCTTACCTATGACTCTGTTTCTTCACTTTCTCTTGTTTTGAGCTTCAAGACAATCATAATTAGAACATTCGGTTTAGAACTGCAGATTGTAAACATATTATAATTATTCACAATATGATCATAAAAATTATTCACAACTTAAGAATTGTTTATATGATTGTTTAAAGGTTTATTTACACTAAGACCTCTTAAACTATTAAGAAGTATCACTTTGACTCCCCAAATTAAAAAAAAAAACGTATAAATGAAACTTAAACTATTGAGAGGTATTACTTTATTCTCTAAATTATAAAAACGTATAAATGCCCCTAAATTATAAAAAAACGTACAAATTGAACTGTTAACAGAAGTGGTTAAATTGAAATACGCCAATAGTTTAGGGAGTCAATTTGTATGTTTTTATAGTTTAGGAAGCAAAGTAATACTTCTCAGTAGTTTAAATGGTTTATTTGTATGTTTTTAAAGTTTAAGAAGTCAAAGTGATACTTCTCAATAATTTAAAAGGTCTCTATATGAATAACTCTCGTTTAAAACTAGTTCTACAAAAATATCAAGCAGTCTAGGAGTCTTCCCAATTCACCCCAAAATTTACCAACTTGATAGCCTAATTCATTGAAATGTTATATATATATATATATATATGGTAACAAATTATATATAATCTAAATTGTCCGGTTCAGTTCCAACTTGATTTGTAGTTATAAAACCACAAATCGAATCATAAATCACAATTTGCATATTTTAAAAATTAGAACCGAGTCCTGCATAAAGAAAACCAAACCAAACTGTGTAGTTTGGTTTGGACTGGATTGGTTTACGATTTTTTTCAATTTTTATACTCAATCCTACTATTTAGTGGTGTTTTGTAAAATTAGTAAAAAGTTGACTTTTTTTTAATTTTTTTGTGACTTTTTTGATTTTTTTGTGTTAAAAAAGTTAATTTTTTGTGATTTTTTTTGTATTTTTTTTTGTAAAAAAAACTAAAAAGTAAAAAAAATTAACTTTTTTAGAATGTTCTCAAAACGGCCCCTCCATTTGGGGTGTTCGGTTTAAAATAATCAAAAAAATTCAATCACATCACTCAATGTACTTTTTTACGGGTCTGTCCATAATCAATGAAAAAGCTAATTTCGAAACCAACAATATTAGAGGGTCACAATTTTTGTGGCCACAATGGTTCAAAACTGTCAAAATGACGTCGTTTTGGCATGTTTTGCACCCAAAACGACGTCGTTTTGGCAGTTTTGAACCATTGTGGCCACAAAAATTGTGACCCTCAAACATTTTCCTTTCGAAACAGATGTTCCAAAAGCGCTCTTTTCCATAAATCTAAAAGAAAAAATTCATATACATAAGAAAGTGTAATTAAAAAAAATCATAATTTTTAATTTTATCAATTTAAATTTTAAAATTTTTATTTTTTTTTAAAATTTAAATTATTTGTCTATTTTCGTTAAATAAAATTATCAAAAAAATGTATGAAACTCAATAAAAACAAATATTTTAGAAATTTTTTCGTACATTTACATTGAATTTAATGGCTAAAATATATTTTTTCAAACAATTCATTTAACAAAAATAAGCTAATAGTTTATATTGAAAATAAATGAAAAGAATAAAGTTTAAATAAAAATTAGGATTTATTTATTTACAAGGCTCAAATCATAATGCTCTATTTGGCTCACTGGAATGAGTTGGAATGGAATAGAATGATCATTATTTCGATTCTCGTATGGAATGATCATTCCCTTGAAATGGTAAATAATAATTCTATTTATAATTCATTTTGTCATTATTTTTTAGTCAACCTAACATGGGAATGAATATTTTGATTAAATGATCATTCCATTTTTTTTTCCCGGTCCAGTAAACCAAACATTACCGAAAGTTTTTTTATAATTTTTTCTTTCTTCTTTTTTTCGTTTTATGTGATTACTTGTGTGGATCAATTTTGTCATTGATTTCTTATTTAGAAATAATCATTCATAAAAAAAAAAAATAAATTAAAATAATATTTTATCGTGTATTTTGGTAATATAAAATTATTTTAAAAATTGTGACATATAGTATTATTGAATGCAAAATTACAATCTATTTTAAATTATTTTGAACATGTGCCGAAAGGGTAGTAGGCACACAAATAATCACAAAGTTATTCTATAGAATGAAATACAGAAACACATTTATGTTCCCAGCTCTATTCCAATAAAAATTGACAAAAGGAAAATGTTAAAATTACAAGAATTTGTTCCCCGACTGTGTTTCTAGGACTGTTCGGAAAAAAGAAAAAAGAAAAAAGAAATTTGACAAGAGGAAAATTTTAAAATTACAAGAATTTGTTCCTCCAGTAATGTTAGAACTGACAGTGACATCCAAAAATAACTCTGTTGTGTTCACTGTCACCCCTTCCTACTCTTTCTCTCTCGTTGGTTTTTTTTTTTTTTGAATAAGACAACTGTTTGGTTTACCGCTCTGTAAGAGTTCATGATATATCGCGACATAGTTGAGTGATCTTACTATGTAACATTATTTAAGAGTGACTTTTAAGATTTTGACTCCTTAAGATTTAACCTTAAAAGTCACCCCTGCATAGTTAAGCCCAAGTCAACTGTCTGGTTTGATTCTTGAAGTCTAGTGGTATTCAAAAGCTTAATTTTTTGGCATTGTTAAACTCTATTTTGTCAGAAAGACTATGAACTAAAATAATAATAATAATAATAATAATAATAATCACAATAATAATAATAAAGAAACTTATTCATAAATGCAAATGTAAGATGTGAATTTGATTTTGTTATTTGATTTTTATTTTTCCTCTTTAGATTTTATATTTTGATTTTGATGTTGCGAGGCCTGATGATGAATAAATTATGACCTTAAATTATAAATTTTAAGTAATTTTTCATTTTTGTTTATGAGTTTATAAAAATCCTATTATTTTATATGATTTATATATGGAGGTGGATTTCCACCTGTTCATAATTTGGATTGAAAGGTGTTTAGGTCCGTGGAATTCACTATTGGTCTCGTTTCAATTATTCGAATCGTTCATTTTTGTTGAGCATTTCATGTATTTCAATCACACAAAAAATAGGTTGATCCGATAATCATAACTAAATCTATTTATTGTATTTTTAAAAATAGATCATTTTTATTTTTTGTGACAAACATGATAAATTAAATATGTTAGGATTATAGGATCAGTCTAATTTTTTGTGTGAATGATATACATAAAATGTTTGACAAAATAAATTGATCGAATTATCAAAACACGATTCGTGATGAGCCACACGGACCCGGCCAGGACAAATTGTTGACACCAATCTTCAATACTCGTGTTCTATGCAGAGATTATATGTTTTTTATATAATTTATTTTGATATTAATATTTTATTAAGAACTTTTAGTTTAATATATAATATAGAATTATATGTAGCTTCTTGATTTGAAATTATTTCACTTTCCTATTTTGTGTTTATTTTGTTTCCTCCTTTATTAGATTTTGTTCTACAAGAATCTGATTTATTATAATAAATAAGAGGAGATGGGGGTGGTTACTGTGTTGTAGGTCACAACAGTCATTGCTGTGCAACTATATGGGTTTATTTCAGGGTTCATTTTGATGATCTGAATCTTTCATAATTTAGTACACATCAAGTAAAACATACCTTTAAAAAATCAAATTAGTCGGATATCGTTAACTCTTTTATCCACTCACATTCGTATTTATTTTAATACTTTAAATCACAGTTGTCATTTATTTTTGTAGATATAAATGTGAGTGAATGAAAAAATTAACGATATCCGATTAACTTGATTTTTTGCAGATATATTCTACTTGATATATTCTAAAATGTGAACGGTTCATATTATCAAACTGGACACCAAAATGCGCCCATATGGCTGTAAAACAGTGACTACTGTGCCCCTACACAACAACCAATCCATTTCCTAAATAATAATTGTAAGCTTTAGGGTAAAAATAATTTTTCATGATTAATATAATTGGGGGAATATTAAAAAAGTTAAAAGATAATAAAATAATTTTGAATGCACGAAATTATATATATATATATTTTTTGTGTATAAATTAGTGCATGAGTCTCTTGTACTTTCATTAATTTCAAATTATTTTACCATTTTTTCATTTTTTGATATTCTCCCAATATAATTTGAGTTTACATCTTTTATTTCAATTCTTTTAAGAATCCACTAATGTCGAGTATTTATTCTTGATATTTTTCATGAATCAACGAGTTTAAAGAATGATCTTGTTTCAGTATTCACTCTTGAATCAATAGACTTTAAGGTTGTTATTATTTCACGTTTCCTGCTACATTAAGAGGAGATGATTATGTCTGTATCTTGTATCTTTTTTATTATAGTGAAAAAGCTCAACCATAAATGCAGTTTTATTTTTACAGTAAACTACATAAATCTTTTTATTCTTATTTTCTTGATTTCATTTCTTATTCTTATTTTTATTTATATCTCACTGATCTTAATTGATATATCAATTCTCAATAAAAATGACCCAACCAAGATGGCAAATCTAGTATAAAAGAACAAAGAAAGCAAGGCCACAAGAAAGGTGAAATGACATAGAGGCGAAAACAACAAGACAATCATAATTAGCCAAGAATGTTCTACTCCGAAGCAATTGCACAACTATCTCTATTATGATTGAAAACTCAGTTAGACCTACATATGACTATTTCTTCACTTTACTTCAAACCATTTCAATGCAATAGCGGAATTTATCAATAATAAAGTTACATATATCAGAGTTAGCTATAGGCATTCATTGCCTTTAATTCTAAGGGTCCGTTTGTTTTGAGTTAAGTAGATGGGAGGAGATTAGGATGGTAGAGGTATTATTTAGGCCAAGTTTGACATCTTCTAAAAAATTCAAAAAGTCAAAAAGTCACTATCCTATTTAAGTCACATCATCTTATTTAAGTCACATCACCTCTCTAACACATCACTTCAAATCCAACCCATATTTCATAAAAAGTCAAAAAGTACACTTATTTAGTCTTCTCAAACTTGGCCTTAATGTTGTGTTTGTTTATAGAGTTGGTGAGGGGATTAGGATGGTGAAGGTGATGTAGATGGAAATTGGAAAGGGGATTGAGATGGAGGTTGGAGACATGGTATTAGAAAAATAGTAAGGGGATTAGAAGTTTTTTTATTTTTTTTACTTGTTATATATTAGGATTTTTTTTATAAATATTAATATTTAATTTTTTATATTTTTTATTTATTTTATTATTTTATATAAAAATAATTTAACAATTCCTACATTAATAACTATTATCAAAATAAATATAATTTTCCTTAATCCCTTCACTAAAAATCTTTTTACTATTAATCCCCACACTATTCCTTCCGTTTTACTTCCATTTTACGATCAGAAAACAATCGGGACTCGCAACAATCCAAAAGAGATAGGGCCACTGCAACAATCAGACCCTTATGTGGAAAAATTCAATGCTTATGTAGTCCCTTACGTCACAAACACAAGGAGGGCAGGCTTTGAACTTTTACTAGCCCTAGATTTTTATATTAACTTTTATTGAGTTTTAAAAAATTATAATTAATTATATATTTTTTATATAATTATATTATTTTTTTTATAAAATTTTAATTTATATAATATTTTGATTTTTATTCGTAGTTCATTATTCATATCAATAAAAAAAATTATATTATCATTATATTTGTACTAAGATATGTATATATATATATTTATCATTATTTATTTTAATATTTACTCACAATTGGCATAGTTTTGTTGGTTTTAACCGGACTGAAAAGAATGTTAGAAAGACAAAATTTAATCTTGTTGCATTATATTGCACTAATCTACAAAAAAAAAAAAAAAAAAACAAAACAAAAAAACAAAAAAACAAAAAAAAAAGAAAACAAAAATCTAGAGTTAAAATTTTAGAAGAAAAAATTGAACCAGCTATATCACAATGGCCCTGTTTGGTAGAGTTGTGGGAAAGTACTTATAACTTGTACCTTATAACTATAAATATAAGCTGATTTCTGACTTATAAATTAAGCATTTCCTGCCCTACTCAAAGAATAAGCTGATTTCTGACTTACAAAAAGCTATAAGCTGTATTGTTAAGCTAAACCAAACACATCAAAATAGTTTAAATTAAGTTGAAAGCTGAAATAAGCAGCTTTTAAACTGCACCAAACAGGCACAATATCACGTTAAAAATTATACCGTTTGGCATTGAGACTCAAAATCCTATTATTGAGTTTTTTTTAGTAATTTTTTTTGTTGTTATTGTTATTATTATTATAGGTTCGCTGAATCTAGATGTAATTAAAAAGTAGTATATTTGTAAATAATTTTTAAGAAATTTACTAAATATTAAAAAATATATATTTTTTCAAATTTAGTTAAAAAAATTTATAAAAATTTTATATTTTAAATATATCAAAATTAGATTCATCTAAAAAAATTTGATTAAAATATAATTTTTTTTACTAAAGGCGAAAAGACACAAAAACGGAAAACTCAAAAGTAATTTTTTTAAAAATTTAAGCCAAACAAGTATTTTTCAGACATTTTAATTACAAAATTGAACCAGGAACTTGTTTTTGAGAGGTAATTAATTCTTCTACTTTTTTGTTTTCTTTTCATATTTAGAGAAAAATACTTTGTATGAATTATTATTAAATAAACATTCCAGTCCGTAATCTAAGAATCAACAATCAATCTAAATTTTAACTACATGTATTGAACAGTTAAAGTAAAACATAGAAGGATATAAAATTTTAAGACATCCGAAGAGAGTATTAAGGTTTCATTTGGCAAATCAATATTTCAGTTTAAAATTTAAAAAATTACTAAAAAATCATAAAAAATCAATAACTTATACCAAGAAGTTAAAAATTTCTCTTTATCTCTATTTTTTGTATATCTTTTTGTAAAAAGTTAAAAAGTAATTTGAAAAATATTAATTTTTTTACCTTATATTTTAATCAAAAAAATTAAAAAATTACTAAAATAGTTTTTTTTTTTTCAAATGAGATCCAAGATCCTAGGGAAGTTCATTATGAGAATAATGAATTGGGCTCGGGAAGTTTGAAAAAACTAAAATTAATAACTTTGCCCATCGACTTATAAAAACCGTTTTATTTTTGAGTTTGATATTAAAAGTTGAATTAACTTCGGTTGTTGTAAGTTAAAAATAAAAAATGTTAGCCCTCCACTAATAAAATTAGTTTTATTAGTGGATTTTATTGAGAAAGTTGTTATCCAGAAGGCAACTTAAGAGAGGTAAATTAGATTTTTAAATAAATTGTTATTTGTTTGGTTAGGATTTTTTGGTTAAAAAAAGCACGAAAGATAAAATATACTAAATAATTTTATAAGATAAAATGTCATATCCAACTATAATTATTTTTATTTTTTCTCTCATAAAAATCAAAAAAGTAAAACCAAACAAACTTTTATTTCCAAGTTAAAATTGTCAAAAAGCTAACTAAAAAAGTCAATTGCCAAACAAACTCAATAAATAAATAAATAAAAATCTCAACAATATGAATGAGAGTAATCTACTATTTACTATTATTTTGAAAGTGTGAAGAGTCTGTTATGCTTTCTATTTTTTTAAATCTCAATTTTACCCCTTCAAATTTACTATGTTTTCAAAAAGTTATGAAGAGTTCTATATAAATCAATTATTTCTTTATTTTTGAAGTTAAACACTCAAAAACGATATATCTGTTTCCAAGAGTACTATACATATAAGCAAACTGTCTCACTTTTAATCGAAAAAAAAAAAATCTCCATATTTGTTATATCGATGATGATTGAAGAACAAAAAATAATTACTTTTTTTTTCCCCCTTGTATCTGCTACTATATTGATATGTTTAGTATTTACAATTATTCATCATGCATCAAATTGTTGTGAATAATTTTGGTTGAATTTTAAAGTTGTATGCATCCATTCAAATCTAGATAGAAGAAAGCGCACACATTTTTAAAATAAAAATTTGTGCTGTATCTCAAAAATTCATAGGTAATTTTCATACACACTTTGTTTCCGTTTAGATTTGATTTTCTCATTTATAATACTTTACATGGTACTTTAATAGTCAGAGTGTGATATAAAAACTCTAAAAAAGAACCACTTTTGTTGGTTTTATTTTTTAAATTTATTTTTTAGTTTTTGATTTTTCATATTTTTGCTGTTTATTTTTCATATTTTCTTATTTTTGGTGATTAAAGATACTAAAATTTCTTCATATTTTATATTTAAACTATATTTTTACATTAATATTTAATATATAATAATCTAAATAGAATTAAAAAGTAAAATACTGATAAAAAAAATCTATAAATTTAAACATGTACGGATTATTATCATTGTTTAATATTAATAATTTTTTTTTTCACAAAGAAAACACAACAACTTATTTTTCAAATGTATTTAGATTAAGTGAATCTAAATCTAAAAGTAAAATTATAAAATAAAAAAGTCTTATTATATTAAGTGAATCTAAAAATAAAATAAAATAAAAGGGTTACTAAAAAAACAATGTCAAAGACATGAAAATCAAAAAATTCAAAATAAAAGTTTAAAAAATCAAACCAAACCAATTGTAAAGTTCTCTTTTTAAAAAAATTTCTTCACTAATCTCTAATTTTACACAAATTATTCATAAATTCCTTTTAATTTTATGTGAATTTAATAATATAATTAAAAAATAGTGGATACACACAAAAAACACAAAAATGTAACACTAAATATCTACATTATGACTAACTATTTAATTATAAATAATTAACTTCTTATTATTACTAGTATTATATTGTTGCAAAATGCTTGATATATTACTTTTATAATATCTTATATATGTCAGTATCTACATATATAAATATATATATATATATATATAAATAAATAAAAAAAAACAGCATATAAATGTAAATTTATGTATGCTACTGTATTCATACATTACCAATTCGTAATGCCATATACAATTGGATACTTTCTAACATGCATCGTTTTAGTCATATAGTTACATTTGCCAAGAAATAACTACGGAATTGTGTATTGTTCTCTTATCAATTTATGTTCAATACATATTTACATACATGTCATACAAATAAGTGTCCACAACGAACACTTTCAATAACAAATTGTGACTTTGCAAAACACCTTTATCATGACAATAGTTGTACTTTTTTCCCTTCACAAAAAAAAAAAAAAAAAAATCACATTATTGACGGAAAATGGATTTTGAAATTCATAACTGTTGAAATGTGTCCCACATCGCTTGGAGTTGTCCTATTTGTACTGGTTATAAGCCGTCCAGATTTTTAGAGAAAGAAAAAAAAAAGTATTTTATATTGGAAGGTGCTTTATGAGTGTTTCCGTGATGATTTGAGAGTGGTCAACGGATTCATGAATTTATATTAACATCATCAAGTGGTTTGTTTGTTTTCTTTTATTTACAAAAGAGAGAGTTGTTATTTAGTGGATTCTGGTGAATTTGGGCCAGAAGCTTTGGTAGATTCCGAAGTGGATCATCATCGTAGATTTAACATCGGTGTTGTGGATTCAATGCTGGGCAAGCCAATTCCGAGGTGAAGACGATGTGGAAGATGCACATTGGGGTCAGTTCAAGTTGGATGTGGATTCGCCAGGTAATTGAGGGTATATACACTTGAGTAATTTCTTTTAGTCTTTTTAGTGGATTGTTTTGTGACTTTTACTCATAGTTTTTTTTTTTTTTTTTTATCACAATTGGAGGCGCTCAAATTGTAGTTTTTTCACGTTCAATTGTTGTGTCGATTTACCTTTGATTGTTTGATTGGGATTGTTGTTCATTGTTTAAAATTGAAACATGAGACAAATCAATATATCGAGGTTTTTAGGATTTTCAAGTTTTATGTCTCCCACTCTTTTTTTACCCAACCGTTTCGATTTTTCGTGACCAATAATTCAAATTACTCACCAAAAACATGATTTTTGTGACTAAATCATGTTAGTTGTGAAAAATAAAAAATTTTACCTACCAAATTTTTTTTAGTCGCCAAATGTGGTATTTTCACAACTAAAAATTATTTAGTTAGCAAAAGTGTTCGGCAAAAATTTAATTTCCCGTAGAGGCCTCTAGCCACGCATCCAATAGCAAAAATGTTTTCATATCATTTCGGATACTTTATTACTCATAGATATTGGTATTTTGTATCGTAGCGAAAAACACAAAAAAAAAGAAAAAAAAGATTGAAGTTTTTGGTGACTAAATATTTAATAGAAAAAAAAAAAAAATTGCCAACCAAATAGTTAGTACTCAACAAATCAAGATAAGGAAATTTTTTTTGTTAAAGTCATGAAAAAATATGGCATCCTTTAGCGAATAAAATAGTTTGTCATAAAAAACAATGGGACTAAAATATTTATTTTTTGGCGACTAAAATATTTAGACATAAACAACAACGGTGTCAAAAGGTGTCAATTAGCGACTAAGTCAGTTTTAGTAGCCAAAAATTGTGAATTAGCAACCAACATAGTTTTAGTCACCAAATACTATCGCCAACAAGTTATCACCAACTAACTGATCTACTAACATATTTAGTTGCCATTGACTTTCGACATATAAAAAAAGAGTCTTTGGCTACTAATGTTTTAGTAGCCGAAGGTGTATTTTCCTGTAATGTATTAATACTAACTTTATTACGTGAAGCAGACAAATATAGAGTTAATCACCTATTTTGGATAGTTTCAATCCCCTCTATGATGGAAAATGTTAATAAATGGTTTCCAAGAAAAAAGATGGGAAAACTCTTGTGTGAGAGATAAAAGATACTTCCAACTTCGATGAAGTATCCTCCGACCAATGAGTAAACATAGAGATATTTTAAGTAAGAAAATAGCATCATAGTATAGTCTGCTAAACATAGTAAGAAAGCAAACACATGCAAGATGCAAAGGAAAATGGAAGCTTACCTAATACTCCTCTGCACCATGCCAAAGTAGGAAAGGTTAGAAAAATACATGACCTTATTTGCACAAATCCACTAAATGTAATAGAACTCACAAAAATGAATCTTATAGAGCTAGTTGCAACTAAAGTGTCATATGAAACATTTCAAGCACGATGAATCACTTAAGCATGTATGATCAATATAATAAGATAGTAATAGTATCTATAAAAATGCAATGAACTGGGCCTCGATACACAAGTCAAGATAAGTTCATGCTAGTAAATGCAAGAAAATAAGCAAAAAATAGAGATAGATGAAATCTACCTCCAACACATGAGAATGAGTTTGAATCTCATTCGAAGAATGAGAACAAAGCCTAAACTAATGATACAATGAATTTGTGGAGATAGATTCCATTATCATCATAAAAACTACTCTAAAAACATAATTAAAAAGTTAAACTACACAAGTAGAGAAAAAAAAAGGGGAATGTGGTAGATAACGGAATGTGTCTACTCTTCAAGATATGGAAAAACGCGTGGGATAAAATCAAAGACCGAAATCCATTTAAAAAAAAAAAAAAATTAATAGATTTAACCCCATTAGGACCCTTGTCTTGGAAATCCAGAGTGACAAACACATTTGAGTTGTAACTCTGTTGTTTTAGTTGCAACGTTGGGAGTTTCTAAGTGAGTAGTGTTGAATCCATGCTTGATCGATCGTGCCTTAGAACTTTCCTTGTGCAATGACTATTCAAGACTTCGTGGACTGCTCAAGCGACCAAAGATGTACTCGAGCGAACTTTTCAACCTTGCAACATCTTAGCCTGTGGACTGAGATCCTGTGAGCCTTGCTTGACCACTCGAGCAGCCATTTGTGCGCTCGAGTGATCTTGTGAACCTTGTAGTTTCTCAGACTGAGTTACAGAGACGTTTTATTTATCACTCAAGCAATAGTTTGTACACTCGAGTGAAAGGACCATTTCACAGGTGTAGTTCAGAATTTGTTAGCACCGCCTTACTAGACACACTGCGTAGCGATCATTCCTGCGCTTGAGCAGTCTATGAAACTTTGTTGAGCTATAACCACCTCAGAACCCTAATTCTAGAGTAATCTTGTCCACCTTTCTCTCTGAAAACTCAAAAAATAGAGCGTGATCTTTATGAGAGTGTTTGCTTGATTTCCCTTGATGCTTTAGTGAGATTTTCGCATTTCATGGAGTAGCTTACAAACGTCAAGGGGCCTTCAACGGATCAACCTTTCTCATGTAACATCGGTGGAAGGATTTGTGCTTGGAAGCTTTGGAGGATTCTGAAGTGGCTCATCGTCATGGATTCGGCATTGGCATCGTGGATTCAACATTGGTTGAAGTATTTTCGAGATGAAGATGGTAATAGAAGAGGCACAATGAGTTGATTTCAATTCGAGTGTGGGTTTGTTAGGTAATTGAGGACTCTCTTGTATACTTCTATACTTTGTTTAGTGGATTGTTTTATGGCATTGGTCCGTGATTGTTTATCACAAGGAATTATGGTTTCTCCACGTTAAATTATTTGTGTTTGATTGTCAATTGTGTAGAATCAATCTAAATCACATTCATCTTGACTTGATGATTTAGATTGTCCATTGTTTGGGAATTCTGGTGAATTGAACTTTATCATATCACATAACTTAGGTTATTCAAACCCATCATCTAAGGAGAAAGCTAGAATATGAATATAAAATGAAGCATTAAATGGTATAATATCATAGATAATGGTCAATATCTACCCTCTAAGCATGGAAATGAGCATGGAATGTCCAAATCCATGAACTAATGGATTGAGGGGATAGATTCAACCATATAGATAAATCATGTTTGAATGCTAGAAAAGTGCAATAAAGTGAAAAGGAAAGTAGAAAGCTACAATAATCAAGAGATCCGACTATGATCTCATCTACTCAAGCCTAATATTCAATCATTACTCCATAGAACTACATCAAAATAATAGAATAAAGATGTTTGGATAAAAAAAAGAGAAAAAAATTGGAGAAAATATGATTATACCTCCTCCAAAGCCTCAAGCTATAAGATGCAGGCAAAACAACTCCAAAATCTCCTCTCAAGCTTCAAACAAGACTCCAAAAGCTTCAAGACCAACATTCAATGGATGAGAGACAGTGTTTAGGGGGTGTTTAGACAGAGTTTTGATAAGGTAGAGAGAAAGAGTGTTACAACCTTTTTTTCTTTACACAAAAGGGTGTTTTTATAGGCCAAGTGAGCCTTTTGGAATATATCATTTTGCATGGATATTCAGAATATATGTGTATAGCATATTCCAAGATACTAGGAGGACTACACTCAAGAAACTATTTGAGACGCCTAACACCTGCGGCTGCTTAACTTTTTTGCGAGCTTATGTATAACCTGCGGCTGTAGAAAAGAGGAACTACAACCGTGGATATGATCTCACTACATGATTACCTGTGAGTATGATTGCCACTTGTGTGAGCATCTGCATGTATGATTTGTGGGTTGGCTCATCTACTGGTTTGTGAAAACCTGTAGGTGGGCCAACAAACCTACGACTAACTATTTTCTTGAGTGTTTTCCCTCCTTTAGTTTAATTTGATTTCGTCTTCGCTCACTTTTGAAAGAACAAGATTTTGGTTGCGAAAATGCAAAGTTGAACTTAGTCAAATGTTCGAAATGATATCTTGACCCTTGAAAACACTTTTTTGAAAATATTTTAAAGGCTTAAAAATATTTTGTGGCTAAAAGGGTTTGGGCTTAGAGATTCTCTCCATTTGGAAGGCTTTGCTTGAAGCTAATTGGGATACATCTTTGTTTCATCATTGTGGGATCACCTCAAAGGTGCTCGAGTCTTAAGGCCAGTTATAAATGGGGTGCCTCTACCAATTAAACAATGAATAAATGTATGATTATGACTGTAGCTCTTTCACAACGATGGCAACAACAATAAGATCCTTGTGTAGTGGAAGAACTAGATGTGCTCTAAAGTGGAAGGGTAGCAAGAACTGTGTTAGGATGGTGATCTTTGAATGTCGAAATGTGTCTCCTCAGATAAAAGTATAGAAATAGCTTCTCCAAGGTGAGTAATGGGCTACTGTAGACACCCTATTTTTGACGGCCCTTTGAGACCTGGATATTCTTGCAAGTACATCCGACGGCGAGTCTGATTGCTCACCGAATGCTCGAAGTCCGCAGCAGAATGTCACTGGTTTGAGTTTTCCAAACCCTGCATCCATTTTGTCTAATCTTTGGACCATGCTTAGGTCTTTTCAGAATGAAGTTGTTGATGGCCTGTGGCCATCCTTGAAGGCTGCCGGCCATGGCTTTTGGCTTGCTGGCCATTGATGTGCCTTGCCGGCCATCAATGAAGCCTTGCCGGCCATCACTGATGGTCGGTCGGCCATTAGTGTTTCTTGCAGATATTTTGTGATATTTTGTGCCAGCTGTTTGCATAGGTTCATGCATCTTTCAACACGTGTGTGGCTGGATGTCCATGAGGGAAATTGGTGTTTTTCCATATATAGGACCCCTCTCTTGCATGTAGAGGGGTTAAAAAATTTGAAGACAAAAAATTCTCTCTCTAGATTTCTCTCTCTCTCTCTATCTCTCTCTTACAATTTTGTGCCTTGAAGCTTGTTTTCTCTACACTTTTACAAACACTACCTTGATCAAAGTTACTTCTCTTTGAGCTGAGGTTCCTTAAGATTTGATTTGAGCTCTAGAAAGTGGTTTTAGCTTGGATTTGTGCCTAGAATTGCTCATTGCTTCAAGAGGTAATTTACTTGCTTTGTTCACTTGTTTAGCATACTTGTTTTCTTATCTTTTTAAATTGTTTTGAGGCTGGTTTTGAACTAAAAACACCTCTGTTTTTATGACCTGAAAATGGTGGTTTGAAGCCTTTTTTTAGTTAGGGTGTGGTTCACCTTCTTGTTTCCTTGCTTGTAAAGCTTTTGTGCCTTTGTTCATCACTTTCAAACCAAATTTTTTGAGCCTTTTAACCACTGAATTTCAGAGGCTTTTCAGAGGAAAAAAACTCATTTTGAAGTCCAAAACTGGAGGGGTTAGCCTCCCCTCCTTGTACCTTGTTTGCATGCCTAGGTGTAGACACCCCATTTTTGACCGTCCTCAAGACTTGGACGTCACCGTTTGAAAGCTAGGTGATCATCCATGTTCGTGTTCGTCTTGAGTTCCTAGAGGTCTCGGTCGCGCGCCTTGCCTCAGGATCTCTTAACTTGCTTGTTCTGTGCTTGGTTTTGCACCAAGGACTTGTGTTTTGTACTTCTGTGGGTGGAAAGAGGCTTGCTAGCCATGGCATGATGCCACAGGCCTTGCCCTTTTGCTACCGACCAAATGTTTGGTTGGTCGGCACTTCTGTTGGTGTATCGACTCTTTGTGTGGGTCGACCGACCATTTATTTGGCCGATGGACTCCTTTTTTGGCCGATACCTCCTTTTTGCCTCTTTGAGGCATGGTGCATGCCAGCTGTGCCAGGTGGAGTGCACGGACTTGTCCTCCATATAGCTGTATGGAGGAATTGCACCTTTTGCACCCTTTGCACCCTTTTGGTCTAGCTTCTTAGGGAAGCTTAGACCTTTGTCTTAGCTTCCTCAAGAAGCTTGGACACCTGTCTCAGCTTCCTAAGGAAGCCTTGGCCCCTTTGCCTTAGCTTCTTTAGGAAGCCTTGACCCCCCTTTTCATAGCTTCTCTTGGAAGCTTGACACTTTGCCTTGTCTATATAAGGAGACCTCCCCTCTCCTTTGGAGGGGTTGAGCAAAACCAGACCTAATTACATATAGCTCTGATATATATCATCCTCTCTCTCTATATCTCCCTCTCTCTCTTGATTTGTGTGTGTTTGAGGGCCTAAAAGTGTAGTTTGTTCTTAGTTTTGCACTAGAACACATAGTATTACACCATACTTCGACTTTGGAGGTGTTGAGGGTTTGTTCTTCAAGTTTTGAGCTGGTTTTGATCAGAAGAAGGTGGCTGCACTTGCTGTTCTTGAAGTGTTCTTCAAGTGTAACACTTTTGCTTTATTTTCTCCAAACTTGCACTAGTCTTTAACCTATCTTGCATATTGATTTAAGCTTTGTCTATAACTGAAAAAAGTCTTGTATTTTCATGCTTAAGATACTTCATTAAGGTCACTTTGGTGTTGGGGGTCGACCTCCCCCTCTTAGGCCTTGTTTGGCCCCTTTTGTACCTTCTTTGTTGAGCTTTGAATCTTTTTGTGTATTGGCCTTCCCACCACTAAAATCTAAAGGATTTTCAGTGGTGAAGAAGGGGTCTTGAAGTCTTGCATAGGGGAGGGACACCCCTCTTCCTTTGTCTCTTTTTTGTTTGCATTTTTGGCTCATAAGGATAGCATGTATGCTTAGTTGCTTTTGGCTTCATTTCAGAGGTTTTTGGGTGTTATTTGGTCATATTACATCTTTTTTTTTGGTCGGATTAATGGTCCCTTACATGCTTAATATACTTGCTTTGTATTCCCTTATTTTGCCTAGAAGTGCATCATGCATTTAGCCTACCATGCTCTCATGTTTTTTCCTAGCTTTGTGAAGCTTTTGGTCATGTTTCATCATGCTTGAGGTCTTTTAGGTATTGATTTGGTCATAGCTTTCATGCTTTGTATAGTCCCTTTGCATTCTAGCATGTTGGCATCGGGTGTGTGAGTCATTAGCATGCACTGCCTTGGCTATTTCAGTGATTTGGAATCACTTATTATGTCATTTCAGTCCATGTTTTGTGCTTACATGCTTACATTTGTTCTTCTTTCAATGCCTTGAAGAGATGTGGTCTCATGCTCCATGTTTAGGCTTTTGTGCATGCCTATGTGTCTGAGTCATTTGGGCTGCCATGACAGTGGGTTTTGGGACTTGTTTTGGTGCATCGTAACTCTATTTTTGGTTGCATAGTCCATACCATGTTTGCTTGGGATAGGTGTTGGGCACTGCTCTCTTTTGTGGCCTTGAATGCCTTCTATTTCGCACCCATTCCCTAGCATGTTTTGGCATCATTCTTCGCATGCTTTTCAGAGTTTAACATGAATGTTTAATGTCCACGTATATCGCCTTCATGTATGCCTAGAGTTGTCCCCTTCCATGCTTAGATGATGAACCTTGTTGTGTGCATGTTTGCATGCATAATTGGTGCTCTTTTGCACCATCTTTGGCCGCTGTTTTGGGGCATGGCTGAGGCCTCCCATTTCAGTTTAAGACCACCCTTGTACATAATTGCATACTGGGCATGATGTATGTTGCATTACATTAGTTGCATGCTTGCATTATATCTTGTTTGCATTTTTGCATATTGCTTAGCTAATGGCATCACATGACCTTGCTACATACTTGGCATACTAATGTGACATTAGATTAGCTTGCATGTCTTGGTAGTATTGCATTGTATTAGGCTAGCATGCTCATGTTGCATTGCATTAAGTTGCATCATTTTGCATTGTATATGACATACATGCATTGCATAGGGTTTGGTTTGGGGTGTCAAACCAAATCTGAGGAATGGGATGCTTTCGTACTTGAAGTGATGTAACGCGCCTCACTCCTCGGTCGCCGATGCCCTTGATCTCAACATGATAGGTTCTTGGCATCCATGTGTTTTGTTGCATGCATTTACATTGAATGGCAAACTTGGCCTCTTAGGCCATCATGCATCGAAATGCGCAATTGATGGCCAGAGGGTCGAGGGCCACACTCCCTTAAGTCCATAACATGATTGGGAGAGTGGCCATGCACACATTTGCTTGAAAATTCCATGTCATACACCGCTTGCCCTCCGCTGCTGTCAACTGTAGGATTTTGCAGGATTAAATGGCCGACTGGCCATCTCTAGTACCGACCGGCCATCAGTGTCCAGTCGATGACGCACGCTTTGGCCGATAATCCGATTCCCATGGCCGGTGGCACTCCACAGCACTCAGAAGGAAGCTCAAAGCAGTTCTGGAAAGTTTCATAATTTTTCAGAGGAGCAAGGCAGTGTAAACAGAGGCAATGGTGGCATGGTACGGGTTTCTGAGCAAGGCGAGTCAAGCATGCATCATCTACGCATTCCGAGGCAGGGCTGCGGCCACCTTCCTTCTGCATTTAATTCGTCATTTAATTAGAAGTTCTGTAATATTTAATTTAGTAGTATTCATTTGGTTGTGTAATATTTATTCAGACCCTCCGAGTGAGTTCAATTGTGTAATAAGTGTGCGTGAGTGTGTGTATGTCTTCCAACCCCACGTCTTTCTTCTCTTTTTATTTACTAGCTTTCAATGGTTAGTATTAGGGCATATTTAAATTAGCATACCTTATTCTTTACATGCGTGCATCCATCCATCTGTATTGCATGCACCGAGCTCGGCGTATCATGCTAACTGCATTGTATTTCAATTCCAAGTTGAATACGTGTTAGCTGTGGCATCATCATATGCCATTCTTAGATTAGCCGAGCCTATTCTAGTTGCATTCTGTATGTGTTGCATTAGCCATCTTAACATGAACTAGGATCATGCATTTGATTACTAACTAGTTTCTGTTTTGGCTTGGAGTACTAGGTAAGCTCTTATGCTTTAGCATCTTGCATGCGTGTGAGTGTTGCCATATTAGCATGCTTACCATGAGGCTACATGCTTATGTGATATAACTGCCTGAGTGCCTGTGGGTGAAGGTTGGGTTATCTGAATTGGAATGATGCATTGACTATGAGTTTTAAGCCCACTTGGAAGGGGCAAAACCATATTTTCTAAGCCCACTTGAGGGTGGCAAAATCCATGTCTTAGCCTACTTACGGGTAGCATTATCAAACTATATTCAAACAAACAAACATGAAATGTTTCGTTCCAATTCAGGCGACCTAGTCTATACTTGTTTGCTGTGCGTATAACATAGTAAATCTAGGCTAATAACCGGAATAAGAACACATAAACGTTTTCAAAACTAGATATCATGGTTAGTAGAGGCCGATCTTCGGATCGGGCGAGCGGGGGTGCTCATAGCTGACCTTCCCCAATCGTACCCAAGTTCCCGAGCCGAGGCAACTTTGGTGATGACGGACACGTGGCCTTAGGCAACGAGTCTGGGTTTCCTAAATTCCCCCAAAATAAATATTTAGGTGGCGACTCTGTATCTGGCAAAGCAGTCCATGTTTGGCACTTCTTTTCTAAAAATCTGTTTTCTCAAAATGATTTGTCGAATTTGGACTCTTTGGTTCAGATTTAGAACCGTGACAATTTGAGAGTCCGAACTGTAGTGAGCCCAAATGAACAGAACGGGATTTTCCTCTCGGGGCGTTCAAGGGACGTCTACACTAGGTAGCTTTATGTTTTAGCCTATTAATCTAGCTTGTCTTAGCTCAAGTCCAGCATGTGTTTAGCCTCTAAAATAACCTGTTTTGGCTCTGTTTTGGGCTGGTTAGTTTGCTTGAGTCTTGTTTTGCATAGTTGTGATGCAACCCCATGCATTAGCTTAATGTTTTGGCTTCTTGTGTCTTGAGTCTAGCATGTTTTAGACTATATTTAGGGCTGTTTTGCCTCTGTTTTTAGTTGTTTGTTTCATTTGAGCCTTGCATGGCATGGTTGTAGTTTTAATTCCTTCACTAGCATAGCGTTTTAAGGCTTTAACTCTCATTGGTGTGAGTTGGTTGTATGTTTTTAGTGCTTTATCGATTAATTTATGCACTTTTAATCTCTGCAACCTCCCTCATTTTTTTACTTTTTGGTTTTGTTTTAAAAGTGGTTTCAAGCCACTTGTTTGCCTAAGTATGAAATAGAGGTGTTACACCTAATGGTTTAATCCCTTAGGGGGTTCATTACTAACAGTGTAATGCCTCTTTCATGCCCAAAGCAACTTGTGGTTTGTGCCCTCTTTCTTTTAGAAGACACTCACCAATGGACTAATTGACTAAGGAATGATTTGGTAATTAAAATCGGTAAACAAAATTGGCAAGTAAAAGAAGCAAGATAAGAATTCTTTGTGTTGCATTGCATGTGTTCGAATCGGATGTTAATTTGAACACAAGGAAAATGGGACATCTCATACTCAAAAGTGATGAAATGTGCTACTTTCCTTAGTCTCTATTGCCCTTGATCGTGCATGATAGGGTGATGGTCATTCGAGTCTTATTTGTGCGTTTATCGAAATTGTACAACTTGGATCTTTGGCCATCATGCAATGAAATTGCTTGATTGGTGGTTTTGGATCCAAGTGTGTCACTCCTTTGAGGTTTTGAGATGATAAGGAGGGGTACAGTACAAACAAACCCTTGGAAAAACCTTCATTTTGATTTGTTTATGCTCTGTTGTAGCATGGTGTCCCAGAGCATCAGTGGCCGGCAGTGCCTCATCAATGGCCAGCAAGGCTTCATGTCTGGTCGGCAGATGGCCGGCAGTTGCCATCCATGGCCGGCAGGGCACTAGTGTAACCCTCAGCAAAGATTTCGTAAGTTGGAGCAGAAAGGTTTTGAAGCATGCTCAACCCTGCAAACAGAGACTTTCGAGAGCAAAACGGGTGTGTTTTTGTGGTGAAAACCGAGCATGTACCTCTTCCACTTCCCGAGGCGGAGCAGTGGTAGCATAGTTTAATACCGTGCTTGCTTAGTTAGCATGCATTTGTTTTAATTAATTAGTTTACTAGTTGATTAAAGTGTTGTAATAATTAGTAATTAGTTTGCTAGTTTTTCATTTGATCTGTAATAATTAGTCTAGTTAGCTTAATTAGATTAGTTAGCTTAGGTTAGCTTAGCTCTTATTCATTCGGACCCTCCTTCGCGAGGGCATAATGTTGTACTAAGTGTGCGTGCGTGTGTGTATGTCTTCCAACCCCACGCCTTTCTCCCTTTTATTTAATCACTTTTAATGGTTAGATTAGGGTCATATTTCAATTAGCATATCGCATGTTTGCATCCATTCATTCATATTGTATGCACCGAGGCTCGGTGCATCATTCAAACTGCATTGTCATGTCAAATACTTCTTTGAATACGTGTTTAACAACATGTTGTTTAAATTCATCCATATGCCATATTAGTAGCCAAGCCTATTAATTGCATTATTGCATGTGTTGCATTAGACACTAAACATAGTTAGGATCATGCATCTTTCTAATTAGTTTCTATTTTGGATTTGGAGTTCTCGGTGAGTTTTTACGCTTTAGCATACTTGTATGAGTGTGATTTTCATATTGCCATGATTAGCATGCTTGCCATGAGGCTATGTGCTTAAATGCTAAACTGTATGAATGTCTGTGGATGAATGCTTATTGTTTGGATTGGAATGATTCAACGAATTTGCGTTTTAAACCCACTTTGTTGTGGCAAATCATGTTTTAAGCCCACTATGTTTTGTGGCAAATCCGCATCTTTAAACCCACTTGAGGTAGCAAATTCAAACCATTTTCGCAAATAAACATGAGTTGAATTGTTCCAAATTGAGCAAACTAGTCTATTCTTGCTTGTGCGCATCACATAGTAAAGCTAGTTTAATAACCGGAATAAGAACACATAATGTTTATAAAACATCATATCATGATTAGTAGAGGCCGGTATTTGATCGGGTGAGTGGGGGTACTCAATTCATGGCCTTCCCCTCTTGTACCCAAGTTCTCGAGCCGAGGCAACTTTGGTGATGACGGATACGTGGCCTTCGGCACGAGTCAGGGTTTCCTAAATTTTTCAAAAAAAATAAAATATTTACGTGGCGACTCTTTATCTAGCAAAGTAGTCTAATTTTGGCATTATTTGATTTAAAATTGATTTTCCAAAAAGGTTTGCCGAATTTGGACTCTTTGGTGTTTATCAGTTTCACATTGCACTTGTGAGACTAGATTCAGAACCGTGGGAGTCCGAACTGTGAGGCCTTTCTTTCAAACCTTTCCGAAAGGCGGGGCGTGGAAAAAGGCGAGTCCACAGTTTCTGATGACTTTGCTGGGGATTTAGAGAACTTGACTCGAACTCATGATATGCTGTTTTATTTGCACGTATGTGTTTCTTTGCATTTGCCTTTGCATCAGTGCGCCTAAATCACAGTGTTTTCCATCTGCTATTCCTGAGCGGTTTGCTAGAGGTTCGCTTGGAAAAGCTTGCCAAAAGGCTGACCGGTTGCGGGGTCTACTACGATGGGAACACAACCCTTGGATCTGGACTACCACTGTACCGTTTGATCCTCCTTTCACTTCTCGGTGTTAGGTGTGAGATGTATATTAGGTAATCTTGTTGAGGTACACTTTTTGACCAATTGACCTAGTTGCATATCGAAAACCATAAAGACTGTTCCAAACTAGGACAGGTTGCTTACCTGAATGTGGGAATCGTATGAAACCGCTTGTTTTGCGTAGTGAATCCCTAGCTCTTGACGAAATTAGGACAGGGTAACCCTACCCTATCATAGGGGTGTTTTGGTTCTTACTTGCTTGATATATGCTTTTGGAGTGAAACTCTGCAGGAATGTATGTGTTAGTTGCAAGTCTAGGTATCAGTTTTGGGGTAGAAATTAGTGTTTGAGTACAGTTCTCCAGCTTATGATTGCAACTGCATGCTATTTCTGTCTGAGCCAAGTTGCTGTGCGGTTTTTGATTTTTGTTTCTTTTTGCTTTGTTTTCTTTTTGCAAGGTACTCTTTCACCGTTGCTTCAGACGATTCTGTTACCCCCCAAGCACTCTAGACCCGAGTTAGAAGGATTTGTAGATCCGGGGATCTAGTCAAGGGACAGCCAGTGTTTGTTTCATTCCCGCCAGTTACAAGGCGGATGAGGATTAGGTAGAATTCACCAATCCAGCAATCACCTTTTGCTTCGCCTGTGCCCAGTTAGGCCCAATCTTCTACTTCTACTCTAGACATAGAATATTCACCAATTCTGGTAGTTCAAAGTCCTCTAGTCAGCATGGAAGATATGCTTCGTCAGCTCCAGCAGACTATTGAGAACATGTAACTAGATGCTGCTTGGCAAGCTGAGACCACAGCCCACCAAGCCGAGGTTGTATCTTGTCAAGCAGAGGTAATAGAAAGGCTTCAGCGATAGCAGCCACAACTGGCAGTGGCCTCAGCATCTCATGCACCCCCAGCAGAAATTCTGGGACCCGGGGTTATAATTAATGTCCTGGAAAATGCGAGCATTCAGGCAGAACCGATCCCACCTCAGACCTCCAAGGTACTCGTTTACCGACAGAGGCGCCGTTTGAATTCGAGTTTGACCCTACCGCATTGAAGGTCAACAAGCTAGAAAAACCCTTCAAACAAGCATAGGGCGTAAATTCAATCCGTAATATTGAGGATGGCTATACTGATTCGGCAGTGACTCTGCCAGATAGATTCAAGATGCCGCATATAGACCGGTTTGACAGTTCCAGGGATCCTATGGTCCATCTACGGTTATTCCCTAATATCCTACGACCAATGGGTCTCACCAGACTACAGAAGCTGTCGCTCTTTGGCTGTCAGGTATAACGGTTATCTGGTATGCTAAGCTTGAAGACTCTGTGAAGAGAAACTGGGAGGAAATGGCCTAGGCCTTCATAGCACAGTACTCCTACAATACTCCGATCGAGGTCACTACTCGTGATCTCGAAGCAACCCGTCAGGAGCCGAAAGAGGGTTTCTCAGATTTTGTGACCTGGTGGAGGGCCAAGGCCTCTATGATGACTATCTGGCCGTTTGGGAAGATGATGACCTGCATCTTGTCCGCACTGATGAGGATTGGGGTGAAGGTATTCCTGACAATACCTAGTATGTGGAAAAAGTTGACCATATGATAAGAAGTGGGCGATATTTCAAACCCTCGCATCTGGACCAACCCGAGGCATCTGGGAAGGACAAAGAGATAGAGAAATAGAAGGAAAAGTAGTTAGAAGAAGAGGCTGTACTAAAACAATTGAAGAAGATTCTGGCCGACATATCTATCTGGGGGTTGCTTATGGCCTCGCGAGTACACAGACAAGCTGTACTGTTAGCGATGGATAAAGCGAAGTTGTCCATCGACATCACTCCGGAACAACTGGTGGGATTAATTTTTCTAGGAGGCGCTGCGCCAACTTTGACCTTTTCCAATAAGGAGTTACCGCCAGAAGGCTTTGCACACAACAAGCCTCTATACATATCCGTAGAGTGCCGGGAAAAATGGGTGCCAGTTGTACTAGTCGACACTGGGTCAGCGATTAACGTCTGTACATGCTGCACAACTTATGCTATTGGCTTGAAACTGGCCGATTTTGTGCCTACAGCCCAGGTGATCCGGGCGTATGACAATACAAGCAGAGAGGTGATGGGAATAGTGCAGATCAGAGTGTAGGTTGGACCCGCACAATAGGATATTGAATTTCACATCCTGGATATTCTAACCACTTTCAACTTGTGACTTGGGTGACCCTGGCAACACCAAGTAAGAGCTGTCTCTTCCACCCTCCACCAAATGTTGAAGTACCCCCATGGAAAAGGGGTAGCCATAGTCTTCGGGAATTCATCTATACATCCTCCGCTAGAGGTCACTACACTTGTATTGGAGATTGTGCATGGCGAAGAGGATGTTTTCATTTTGGGGTTTACCTTGGGTGAGGCCTAGGTAGTCCAGAATATCCTAGCTGTTGATAAGGACTTCTATGTTAGTGCCGAATCTGTGTACTTCATGAACAAATTACAGTACATGCCCGAAATGGGATTAGGCAGAGGTGGCCGGAAAGGCATTGTTGCATTGGCCGATGTGCCACATAATCCTCATGCCTTTGGTCTTGGCTATACGCCTACCAAAGAGGACTAGGTGAGGAAAGGGAAAGAAATGGCTGGAAGAGCCAGAGCAAAGCAAAGCAAAGCAAGAAGCACTACGAGCTTGTGCACCAACCAATTTGGGGAACCCTGAATGGCTATTTTGTTCGGGAGGGGAAAGGCTTCCCATTCTGTGGTTTCCCTAAACCTTGGTTCAACTCTGAGAAGCAGCGAGTTCCTGGTTTTGAGATTTTCTTCAACTTGCAGTTACAAGAGAGTGACGCAGAGGAATAGACTGAACTAACTACTGAGGCTACCAAGGGCACATAAAGTAATTCAAACAGCAGTGAACTTGAGGTAGGAGTAGCACTGGCATGTCTCATTTCGGATCCTCAGATCAACCCGAAGTGCTTGGGGGATGACCTTACCGTTTCCATGATCGAAGACCAATCAGCTGTGGACCCTTCCGGTGGTATCTTTGATGCATCTAACGCACCGTCCCTTATTTGCCAGGTGGAAGAGGGCTTCCTGTCCAGTAGCTTTGAGTTAGGTAGTGAACCAGAATCTGATTCCATAGAGTTTGTGGAGTTGAGGTTAGATTCTGATTTGTCTGAGTCTAAGTCCGGTATTCTTGGGGTTGATAACCCGGATACCGAGGTTTTGTCCAGGTCATCTTTTACCCTTTCTTTTGAGTCGGTTGTAACCAAGGAACTGGATGAGTTGGACTTTGTGAATGAGGATGATATCACAGGCTTTGAGTACTTCTCTGTGCCACTTGTATATTGCAATGATCATGACTTTCAAAATTTTAGTGAAAACGACGAGGAAGGCATCCCTCTGGTTTTAAAATATTTGATTAATCGAGAGGAGGAGAGGTTTGTAAAACCCCTTGTTGATGAAATCATTCCAATTAATATCGGTACTGAGAAGGATCTGCGTTTGGTCCAGATTGAGTCCACGTTGTCTTTGGAGGAGCACGACCGCTTAGTCGCTTTATTAAAAGATTTCAAAGATGTTTTCATGTGGTCCTACGAAGACATGCCTGGAATCGATCTTGGGATTGTACAGCATTGGATCTCTCTTGACCCCAAGACCCCACCCGTCAAGCAGAAGCTTCGGAGAATATGCCCGGATTAGGCTTTGAAGATTGAGGAAGAGGCCACCAAGCAGATAGACGCAGGGTTTTTGCTAGTATCTGAGTATCTGACTTGATTGGCCAACATTGTTCTGGTGCCAAAAAAAGATGGCAGAATTCGGGTGTGTGTGGATTTCAGGGATCTGAACAAAACTAGTCCGAATGACGACTTTCCTCTACCGCACAACGATGAGTTGGTGGACTTCACCGCAGGCCATGCATTACTCTCCTTCATGGATGGATTTTTCGGGCATAACCAGATTCTGATGGCACTCGAGGATAGAGAGAAAACTGCCTTCACCATGTCGTGGGGAACCTACTGCCACAGGGTAATGGCGTTTGGATTGAAGAATGCTGGGGCTACCTATCAACGGGCTGCAACCACAATTCTACATGATATGATCCGCAAAGAGGTTGAGGTGTATGTGGACGACATGATTGTCAAGTCCAAGGAAAGAGAGGGCCACTACACCGCCTTGAAGAAATTCTTCCAATAGATCAGAGAATATCGGTTGAGGCTAAATCCACAGAAGTGCACTTTTGGCGTAAAAAACAGGGAAAATGCTAGGTTTCTTGATCACATAGAGGGGCATCGAGGTAGATCCTTCCAAGATCAAGGCCATCCTAGAAATGCCACCACCAAGGTCTGAAAAGGAGATGCGAGGCTTTCTAGGTAAAGTGCAATTCATTAGACGGTTTATTTCAAAATTAACCTTGACTTGTGAACCACTATTTGATTTCTTGAAGAAAGGAAAGAAATTCCAATGGGATGACCAATGTCAGTTTGCTTTTGAGCAGATCAAGTAGTACCTTCAGAATCCGCTTGCGTTATCGCCGCCAGAGCCGAGAAAGACGTTGATTTTGTATCTTTTAGTAATGGACACAACGATGGGATGCATGCTTGCTCAGGAATCTGAAGATAGAGTGGAGAAGGCCATCTATTACTTGAGTAAGAAGATGCTGGATTATGAGACCCGTTACACCCCGCTGGAGAAGGCTTGCCTAGCCTTGGTATGGGCTACCAGGAAGTTAAGGCACTACTTGTTAGCTTACTCCGTAATTCTGGTTTCGAGATTAGATCCTATCAAATATCTCATTGAGAAACCAGCACTTACGGGTAGGCTAGACCGTTGGTTGCTTCTTCTCTTCGAATTTGATTTGAAATATGTTACTGGCATGTCTGTCAAAGGGAGAGTGGTGGCAGAGTTCCTAGTAGATCACCCAGTAGAAGGGGATGAAACAGTAGAATACCTGTTCCCAGAGGAACTATTCTGCAGGTTGAGGAAGAGATTTGGACAATGTATTTTGA
The DNA here is from genome assembly GCF_055761805.1 of Camellia sinensis. NCBI lineage: Eukaryota > Viridiplantae > Streptophyta > Magnoliopsida > Ericales > Theaceae > Camellia > Camellia sinensis. Next base: position 77,765,090 of record NC_138970.1, read on the forward strand.
CGGAGCGTCTAACTAGTATGGTTATGGGATAGGGGTGTTGCTGATAATGCCTGACAATTCCCATAACCTTTAGCTTTCAAACTCTGGTTCGAAGTATCTAACAATGAAGCAGAATACGAAGCGTGTATCGCTGGTTTGGAAGCTGCCCTAGAACTAGGGGCAAAAAGGTTGGACAATATTGGAGACTCGAACCTGGTTGTGTCTTAAGCAAAAGGAGACTGGAAGGTCAAAGAAGAAAAGTTGAAGATCTATCACCAGACCTTGGACATTCTGATTCCTAGGTTTGAGAAGGTAACCTTCACTCATCTACTAAGAGAGAACAATAGGTTCGCTGACGCTTTATCAACTATATCTTTCACGATAGACATCCTATTTGGAGTCCGGATGTGTCCAATCATTATTGAACAGAGATATACGCTGTCCTATGAGTTGATCGCCGCAATAGATGAAGTACAAGATCAAAACCCCTGGTATTATGATATCTGGAACTTCTTGGAAAAAGAGGTTTATCTACAAGGGGCAAATGCCAAAGATAAGACGGCAATACGGCAGATGGTCATTTAGTTTATCATCTGCGGGGTTAATTTGTATAAGAGGGGTCATTTGGGAATGCACAAGCTGTATGTTGATGCAGAAGAGTCGAAGCGCCTAGTGGAGGCCATCCATGGGAGAGAGTGTGGAGCACACATGAGCGGGGTAATGCTAGCCCAGAAGATTCTCAGGCAAGGTTACTACTGGTCTACTATGGAGAAGGATTGTATTGGTTTTGTTTGGCGATGCCACAAATGCCAAATTCATGCAAATCGCATGAATATCCTACCGTCGAAGCTATACAACATGACTTCACCATGGCGTTTCTCAGTCTGGGGAATTGATGCCATTGGGGTAGTTACACCGAAAGGGTCAAATGGGCATGAGTACATTCTGGTGGCAATTGATTATTTCATGAAGTGGGTGGAAGCTTAGTCTTATGCAGTTTTGAAAGCAGCGCATGCGGCTAAGTTCATCCGCAACAACATTATTTACTGTTATGGAGTCCCGAATGAGATCATTTCAGACAATGGCTCTTATTTCAAGAAAGAAGTGATCGACTTGTTGAAGAAATACAACGTGGCTTTTCATAAGTCATCTACATATCGGCCGCAAACTAACAGAGCCGTTGAGGTTGCCAACAAGAACATCAAGCACATTTTGCAGAAAATGGTTGAGACCTATAGGGACTGGCCAGACAAATTGCCATTTGCTCTCTAGGGCTATAGAACTTCAATTCGGACATCTATTGGGGCAACTCCGTACTCTCTTGTTTTTGGGATAGAAGCTGTTCTGCCGATTGAAATAGAAGTTCCGTCGTTGCGGGTTATGGCTGAGTGCCAGATAGCAGAAGCGAATTGGCAGCAGAGTAGGTTTGAAGAACTAATACTGTTCGATAAGAGGAGGCTGAAAGCACTGTACCATGTTCAGGGTTATCAACGTAGGATTGCCAGGGCTTTTAGCAAGAAAGTTAAGTTTCAGAATCTTAAGGAAGGGGATTTGGTATTGAAAGACAACCGAGCTCCCATCCATGACCCTAGGGGCAAGTTTAGACCTAATTGGACTGGTCCTTATATTATCGAAACCATCTGGTCGGGTGGAGTTGTTATTCTTATGGACCTGAATGGCCTAGAATTTCCCCAACCAATCAACATGGACAAGTTGAAGAAATATTACCCCTTATAGGCTCGCTAGGCCAAAAACCCCAAAGGGCAACCTAGGTAAAAATTAGAGCACACAAATTGGAAAAAAGAAAAACTAAGCTCGCAAGGTTGAAAACCCAGAAAGGGCGGCCTGAGCAAAAGTTAGAGCACAGAAGGAGAGCGTTAATACTCGAGTGAACCCACACCGAACTACGTAAGGCCTGATTCTCATCTTCGAGATACGTAAGCAACTTCATTATGAAGTCCAGCCGTAAAGACCACCAAATCAACTGTGTCCATATGCTTGATCAAGGCATCCTTGTTTGATTCGTTGTTTGAAAGATCAGTTGTGATGCTTACCCTGAGAGAAGAGTTGATTACAGTGCTGAGCAGTGCCATTCAGTCTAGGGGCAATTTTCCATTTCTGGATTCGGGGTTGTACTCCTCGAGGATAGATTCCATGTGTGTCAAATTGTGATCCTTATCAAAAATGGTTTTGAAATTTTTTGATAAAAGTTGATTTTTGTTCAGATTAATCTTTTACAACTTAGACCATTTTTGGACCAAAAGGAAAATTTTTAGTGGTCACAACTTCAATTTCATTGATTTCAATACAAAGTTCTCCAACTATCGATGCAAATTAAAGTTGCTTTTATTACATTCAAAAGAAAACTTGGAAAGTTAGATCAAAGCAATAAACTTGGGACATAGATGAGTCAGGTGTTCCTGTGTCCCCTCCCTAGGTTCGTTGAAGCTTCTGATGCTATAGTAGGCCCAGCTTGTGCTTCATCTTCAAGCCAAGTTAGGCACTCGCCTGAAAGTGCGCAGTTGAAACTAGGGGCAGGAGCTAGAAGTTCTCTCATCCTCCAAGTAGTGGGATATCGAGCCAATTATGAACCTCAGATTTGGAACGAAGCCGGGTACTCTACTCCCTCTTCTGGGCAAGTCTAGTCATGTCCGAACTGATGCCTGAATTGGAACGGAAAGTAGAGTATGCAGTGTATCAGGCCAATCAGTTGAATGCCGGGTTACCGAGCTATGCTGTAGCTTATCTCGGGCAGATCAAACCAGGGGCAACGCCAAGCAATGTCAACAGCAGACCTGTTGCACATCCAATGGCACCACCATCCCTCGTTCAGGAAATCAACTAGCCGTTGGCGAAAGAAATAGCCTCGTGCTGAATATGCAGGGCAACAGTCCACTACCTCTAACCTGTCCATGAGCTATATCTGGGGAGGGATGAAAGAAAAGAGAGATTAAAGAATAGAGAGGTGTGCATTGTGAGAAAGGGCTTCGAGAGAAAAATAGAGCATAAATGCCGAGTGATGAGAGAAACACATATGAGAAAGGATGGGAAACATTACCTAAAGAAGTAGTGGACTTCCCACGAATTCGTCTCTCATCGATGGAAGGTGTCTAAACCCGTCAAAGTCTCAGCTAGTACCAAGCCAATGCAACTCTTGCCCTCTTTCAAGCCTTGTGCCACTTCAACTAGCCGAATACTAGACCCGCCGAAACTAGGGGCAAGAAGGAAATGTGCTAACATGCACAAACAAAGGACGTGTTGTCGAAAACCTCGCCAAAAAAGATCTCCTCGGTTACCAGAGTCAGAAAATTGATGAATCAAACTGGGGATATCCAACTCTCCGTTGCGAACCAAGGATTGGGCCTTGTGTGGGGTGAGCCCACACATTCTCCCCAAAGCTTGGATGTGACCTAAACGAGGCTGTGGCAAGATTTCCTCATCGCACCGGGATTCCATTAGCACTTGAAATTCTTCGATTGTCGGGCATATCTATTGTCCCTCGAAGTTAAAGACATGTGTAATTGGGTTCCAACATCTAGCCGCGGCATGTAGAAATGGAAATAAAGTGGAGAACGACTCAGCGGGAATAGTGCATTTATGCCGAAACCTCAGAAATTTAACTTTTCTTAGCCATCTAAAGGTGCAATCCAATCGGAGAGTTTTTCGATGAAAAATGGCTCCATTTGTGACAACACAGTAGCTGAAATGAAGAAATCACCAAGCTGGAGCTTTTGTAGAAGACAAGGCAGTTAGTGGAAGCCAGGTGTTGACATTTTCGAGGTCCTGTACATTGATGGCCGACAAGGCTCATTGATGGCGGCATAGGCCCATTGATGGTCGATAGAGGTTCATTGATGGTCGTCAGGAGGAATAGATGGCCGCCAGGGCACTCCCTCATGGCTGGCAACCTTCCTTTTGTGCCTGCTGTCCTCCTTTGTGAAGAATCAGTTGGATGCCAGAGTTTATTCTGTTATTTGTGTATTCTAAGGTCTTGTTTTGGGTCTTTTAACTTTAGCAAGTTTGCTGTGATGTTTTTAAGTTGTTTATCGAGTTGTTTTGGTAATCGAGGTCTGTATTGAGTTGTTTTGTTGTATATCAGATTGTTTTCTTTATTGAATTGTTGCTATTTTGATTATCGAGTTGTATTACTTTCTTAGTGTTGGTTGGTTCATTACTCGATTAAGAGAGTTGTGCCAATGCCATGTTCAAGTTTCATTATCAAATTTAATCTCATTTTCATGCGATGCGGTGCTTATAATGCAAAGTATAACACTTTTTCAAATGAAAGCTGGTTTTCATTCCGATCATGATAGTTTTTACAAAAGTGCAGTACGATTTTTTTTAAAGAAAACAGAAACTCGTATGAGGCTGTACAATGTGCCAACACTATAAACCAAAAGAAACTAAGCAAAAATATAGAAATCAGTGCTATCCATCTCAAGATCTAGAGGCCCTCTTTGTCTTTTTCCTTGGCAGAGTGGACTCTGCAGCACTGTCTTCATCGGCGCCACTATCTAAATCTAGATCAGAGTCTGAACCAGAGTCGTCTCCACTCCTCACCTCAGAGCCCTCCTCGGCATCAGCATCCCCACTCTCCGAACTTGACCCAGCCTCATCATCTCTGCTCTCTGATGACTCTGAATGCTGACTCACTGCCTCCTCGGTCTTGCTGGTCTCAGCGTCATCATCGCTCAGAATAGGCTCTAAAGGGCCACTCTCAGCTTGGGTGCTGCCAGCTTGGCTTCGGCTACGGCTGCGGCTGCGTACTGGAGCTTGTCTCTCTTTTCCTGCCACCGGAGAAGGCACTGCTGGTCCTGGTGCTGCTCCTGCTGGCGCACCCAGTATGGGTGGGACCTGAAAAGGAAGTTGTCTTATGTCAGCCACAATATGTATATCAGATGCAAGTATGGGGCAGAATATGGAAGTGCAGTGTTTTAGAGTATGAATGTAGTATGAAAGTGCAATACTTCGAGTGAAGTGTATTAGTGCAGTATGGGGAAGTTCTCATGTTAGTTTCAGTGTGTCAGTGGAAATTTGATGACTTGGATGTAAGAAAACTAAAAAATTACCTGAATCCCATAGAAGCCGAGTAGTGTCTCCCTCCTCAATATCATGTCCTCGAATGAGGCTAATAGCTCTAGCAGATCCTTGGTGTATCTTAGGGGGTGCCTGCAAATTGCATTCAGAATGGTTAATGTCCAGAACAAACAAATATCAGAAAGAGATAGGAAAACTAAAAAGGTGCTACATACTAGAGGTGCGTCCTAGGCTCTGGTGTATCTATGCCCAGTTGCTGCGGGCTCAATCGGGATCTGATATGCCTCCCTAGTATACCGCCAGCAGGTAAGTGAAGTGGGCAGCTCTAGCCACCCGATCCCCTGCCTCACCTGGGAAGCCCCTCTGCCACGAGCTCTGCTCGCTTGAGTCTCTCTGCGTCTCACCCTTGTGACAGGAACTCTCATGCCCTTACCCTCGCGAACGCCGGTCAGAGGTGGCATCAAGTGTGTCTGGATAAAGGTCGCGTAGTCGCCCTCTACACGAAAATACTCTACCTCCAATCCTACCATGAACTGGATCACCTCGTTGGCAGATAGCTTGTCTGTCGCTCTTTGGATATTGGTGATGCCATCGGTATGAACGGGGCATGCAGGTCCATGGTCTGGTTCACGAAGCGCTTGCCTAGGAACCAGGCTCGGCAGATCAAGCCCTCAAAAAGGATGTGATAGTGGGAAATACCCCAAGCCGCATGGTACTGGGCTTGAAGCCATATCTGTATCAAGGCCCAGGGCTGCCATGTGATCTAAAATGGAAGGTGAACATGTTATTAGTCACTGTCAGTTGCTAATGTGTGGATCAAAACAGCTGTAAAGCAAAAATGATGACTTTGTTTCGGGTTACCTCGTGCGCTGCTACCATGTCAAAATATTGGCGAAAAAACATGAAGGACTCATGAGTCCTACGGTGAAACTGGCCGTCGTATACCCAAGAAAAGGGGATTGTCAATGGAACTTCATCTATAGGCTCTGGGGCAAGAGCCGGGAAGTATGCGTATACCCATAACTGCAGAAAGAATGCAGAGGTATATAATCAACACAGTATGAACAGATGCAGAGAGTGCAAAACAGAAAACACATGTGTGGAACAAAGATAAAGTAAGAAGTGCTGAATAGAAAATGGAAAGTGTAAAGAGAGAATTGAGATGTGTACCTCCCAAGCTCGCCAGTAGCCTCCAACCAAAGTCCCTTGCAGACAGGAAGAATAACTCATATACCCATACAATGGGTGAGGCCGGCTCCACCCTAATCATAAAACTGAACTCGAGGGAGGACCACTAAGGCACTCAGCAAATACAGGCCCACGGTGTTCCACCTGCTCGAAAACAAGGTGGTACCAAAGATGAACATGAGGAAGCCCCTGGCATACTGCTCCATCTCCTCAATCATCTTGGGCTCAGCCCCCCTGAACCGCTCCTCAAACCAACTATATCGCACCATGCCCGCCCGCTATATCGATGGATGTGCCCCAAGCAGCTTGAGCTAGGCTGCCTCCTATTTCCCCATATCAAGATCGAGAGGGATCGGATCACCCCCTATGCCTAAGCTGGTGATCACGGCAAAGTCGTAAGGAGTCATTGTCATCTCCCCTGTGGTGGAAAAGTGGAAGGAGTTGGTGGTGTCCCACCACCTCTCCACCAGTGCTCCTAAGAGAGGACAGCTAGCTACAACCCGAGTCAAGCTGGAGGAGAAGAAGTCGAAGCCTGTCTCGTCAACAATGTCATGAACTCCAACTGGGTGCTCGCCATAACAATCTCGAGTAGTCGTTGTACCATAGCCCCTAAAGGCGCGAGACTCGCCCTATAGCAATGCATGAAATGCAATCAGATCAAGACAGTGTATGAGAAAGAAATGCAAACAACTAAGGGCAGAAATGCATAGAAACAGATTTCGTACCTCAACGGCAATGGCCGATAAATGAGACCCTGGCTCCCTCAACAAGAGGTCCTCTGGCGCCTCCTCATCGAAATTAGTAAAACATCTGATGCCACCGACAGTGGGCAATATGTGTGTCTGAGGATGATACCATGCTGGATCAAAAGGTTGTATACTCAATGGTAATGGCTTCAGCTCAGGCTCGAAGTCCGCTTTGAAGTCTACTAGAGGAAGCTCAGGAGGATCACCATCATGAGGGAGATCATCCGTCATCTGAAAAGGTGCGAGATAGGTGAAAAAGTGAAGAGAAGTGAAGAAAAAGGGTAAACTTTGAAAAGTCAACCCTATGAGAGAAAATGGAGGAAAAAGTCAAACCCGGGAAAAACGCATAGAAATCGAGAGAAACTTGAGGAAAATGAACCTAGAATGGTGGAAATGAGGAAAGAAGCGTCGAAATCAAATTCCAATCGGTTCAAAATGAAGAGAACTAGGAGGATTTAGCGAATAAAGTTTATGTGGGGTGTTGGAAAATGCGTAAAAGGCTTAGATCTAGAGAGGAAAAGCACCTAGGGAAGGAGAGAGAGCATTATCAGATGTCTTGGTGTGTGGAAATGAAGCTCCAAGCCTTGTATTTAAAGACCCAAGCCAAAAAACCCTTTTTGCCCTCGTCTTGCCATCGATACCTGGCAAGGCACACTGGTGGTCGATAAGGCACACCAGTGGCCGACAGGTGGCTGGCGGCTCCCTCTTGTGGTCGGCGGCTTTCCAAAGGTCTCCCATGTGTCCCCGATTCTGTTTTGTGTCCTCGGATCCTGAGAAGCAAAGGGACTGCTCAGTGTTTGGTTCAGAATGTCGCTGCGAAGGCTCAGAAATGCGTTTCCAGGGTACGATGTTCGTCACTCATCAACGTAAGCAAGGCGTATCCTTTTAACATATCGCAACTTTTCCAAGAGGTAAATCGGGAGTTGTTCTTGAATTGGTTTTAACGAATACGCTTTTGTTATTGCATAGAATATGCACTTCTCATATTGGCTTGGAACATGCCTTATCATTATTGTAGAATACACGCTTTTGTTATAGAATATGCGCTTCTCATGTTTGCATGGAACATGCCTTATCGTTATTGTAGAATGTGTGCTTCTCACACCTGTATAGAATATGCGCTTCTCACATTTGAATGGAACATGCCTTATCATTAGCGTAATTGTGTGTAACACCCTCAAATTAAACCCATAATATACATAACATTAACATGCATTAATAAAAGAAAACGAATCATTTGAGTTATTCATCAGAGTACTTTTATTGAAAGACATCACATGTAACATCAAAATAAATGCCCTAAGGGCTTACATCTTTCCAAGCTAACACTTGGACATAAAAGAATGAGTACTAGCTCATTTACAAGTTAAGCCCTAGGCTTGAATGTTTACATGTAATCTCAAATAAAAACAAATAACTAAAGACAAGTCTTCAGGATCCAAAAATTGAATCCTTCCAAGCTAAGTCCTTGGAGGTAGCTTATCATCTGAACCTGAAAATGATGTTCCCATATAGGGTGAGCCACAGCCCAGTAGAAATATACTAAACCAAATATAAGCATTGAATAAAGCAATAGCATTCAATAGATGGTTAACCAAGATAATCAATTGTATCATTATACAGTCTCATGACACTAATGTCTATGACACGTTTCACTTTCCATTATTATCAATATGGCTCAGAACCTGGCCACACTTACAACAGTGAACTATATATCATATTCACATTACTTCCAATATCAACAAAACAAATGAGACTCAGGCTCATATCAAAACACTTCATACTTTCCGTTTGATACACATTTTAGTGCTGTATCAATAACATGTAAAAACACTTCAATATCAATAAGCACACATAATAGTGATGCTAATGGAGTCCATCCCCTATCTCCTCCCAAACAAAATCCGGTTTAGAGGTCCATCCCCAATCTTCCCCTAAACCGTGGAGTACATCCCCTATCTCCTCCCAAACAAAAATGCATATACAATGTATTAAACACTTGTCATATACAACACACAATCAATACATGTATTTTCTGTATTAATTCAACAGTCTAAATCAATGACTTAACCAATGCGATTAGTTTCAGTTTTTCCCTAATCCACATGCAATGTCTACAACAATCACGACTATCCTCCACTGATAGCCCAAAACAGTTATTTCTAAACAGGAAATAAATGTATCAACTAACATAATTCCAACATTTTCATAGGTGAGTGATTAAACTACCAACTACACCACTTAATCAATAAATTCATTAATTCCATGAATTCAACTAAGTTCCCCAATTTTCCCTAAATTAATTATATAAATTAATTTATTACAACAACTAGGGTTTTTCCCAAAATTACCAAACAACCCCCAATATATCAAAATACCAAAACTTAGAACAAAACCTATAATATGGAGTAGGAAATCCCTACCTTGAAGTGAGGAACTCAAACAGAGATGATGACCAAAGACTAACGTGCTCCAAATCCCAAGTTTCTCAGATTAAAACGAAGCCCTCAACCCACTCTATCTTTTTAACAAAGGACTTAGGGTAGAAATACACTCTAAGTAGATCAAACCTAAGAGAGAAGGTGTGTAGGGAGAGGGAGAAGACGGTTCTAGGGTTTCAGAATCAAAAGGGAGATGAAAAATGATCCAGAAAGTTGGGTCTCGGATTTTTATAACAGTCGCCCCGCTCGAGCGTGGAAACCCCCGCTCGAGTGGCCAAACTCCCGCTCGAGCGGCGGATGCACACTCGCAGAAGTTTTTGCAGACAGGTCCCCGCTCGAGCTCCCAACTCCCCGCTCGAGCGTCACTCACAACCTCCCGCTTGAGCGGCCAATTCCCCCGCTCGAGCGTCCAACACTACACAGGACATACTGGATGGGTGTATTCCCCGCTCGAGCGCCCAAACCCCCGCTCAAGCGGACAAGCCAAAATCTGGGCAACTAGACTTGGTTCCTAAGCTCAACCAACCTACTCCAAATCTTCCCAACACAACCCAAGACTTAATATAAGGATTAAAGGGTACAAACAACATACTCTCAACAACCAGCTCCACAGAACCCAAGTCCGGATATAACAAGTAAAGAAAAGGGAAACCGGGATCACTATATTGTGTATAGAACATGCACCAGTAATATGCTGTACTTGTTGAGTTTCTTTCTTATGCAGGTATGATATTGTAAGTACGGTTTATTCGGTGGAGCCAACACAGGCAGATGATATTGTATGTACGGTTCATTTAGAGAAATTTTGGATAAGATCATTCATGTCTCGGTAAGAGAATATTTTCCCTAACTTTGTGCATCTATCGCACTTGTTAACTTTGTGCATACATCGCACTTGTTCACTTTGTGCATCTATCAGACTCCCCCTAACTCGTGCATCTATCACGCTTAATCACTCATGCCCTGTGCATCTTTTCACTTTCCCCTCTCACGTTTGGACACGTTAGGCTTACCTGCTTTTGGTTAAAATCACTCGGGTGCGTCCCGGTGTTTACACCACCTCTTTTGGTTAAAAGCACTCGAGTGCATTCCGGTGTTTACACCACTACCTCTTTTGGTTAAAAGCACTTGGGTGCGTCCCGGTGTTTACACTACCTCTTTTGGTTAAAAGCATTCGGGTGCGTCCCGGTGTTTACATCACTACTTTTGATTAAAAGCACTCGGGTGCATCCCAGCGTTTACACCACTCCTTTTGGTTAAAAGCACTCGGGTATGTCCCGGTGTTTACACAACTCCTTTTCGTTAAAAGCACTCGGGTGCGTCCCGGTGTTTACACCACTCCTTTTGGTTAAAAGCACTCGGGTGCGTCCCGGTGTTTACGCTACCTCTTTTGGTTAAAGCATTTGGGTGCTTCCCAGTGTTTACACCACTTTTGTTGGTTAAAAGCGTTCGGGTGCGTCCTGGCGTTCACACCACATTTTCCCCTCGCGTGTGAGACATGTTTGGATTGGTTGTTTTGGTTACATGCATTCGGGTGCATCCCGGTGTTCACATCATCTTCGTTTTCTTCTGTGTGCGACGCATTAGGATCTTGTTTGACATCTTGGATGCGCCTAATGATTTTGGTTACGCTCTATCTTTCCTGCGCGTTGCGTAGTTAAGCTTGCATAATTTTCTTACATCATTTCTGCATGACATGTGGTTCAGGCTCGTAATTCCCATGCGTGGCATGTTTGCTTACTTATTTGCATGTTTGAGATTGCTGTGTCCTATTTTGGTTTGTTTAAATGAAGCATTTTTATTGCATAGCGTTTGCATTTTAAATGTTTCATTGCATAGCCTCATTGCATGATCATAAGTTATGTTCTTGCATCATGCATATAATTTGCTTTTTGTCCCAGAACTACGCTAGTTTGATTCCCTGCAAAGGGATACGTAGGCAGCCTGTGGACCCAACTATTTATTGCTGTCTTGATTGTTTGTCCAAGTCTTACGGCCTTGTCAAAATGGGTTGTCTCTAGCCTTTGACATTCATTCACGTCATTTCATGACTCCAAGTTCTGTCAAAGAGGGTCAACTGTAGACACCCCATTTTTGACGGCCCTTTGAGACTTGGATGTTGTTCCTGGTACATCTGATGATGAGTCTGATTGCCCACCGAATGCTCAAAGTCCGCGGTAGAACGCCACAGGTTTGAGTTTTCCAAACCCTGCATCCATTTTGTCTAATCTCCGGACCGTGCTTCGGTCTTTTCAAAATGAAGTTGTTGATGGCTTGCCGACCATCCTTGAAGGCTGCCGGCCATGGCTTTTGGCTTGCTGGCCATCAGTGTTTCCTACAGATATTTTGTGATATTTTGTGCCAGGTTTTTGCACAGGTTCATGCATCTTCCAACATGTGTGTGGCTGGATGTCTATGAGGGAAATTGGTGTTTTCTATATATAGGTCCCCTCTCTTGCATGTAGAGGGGTTAGAAAATTTGATGACAAAAAATTCTCTTTCTCTCTCTCTTACAATTTTGTGCTTTGAAGCTTACTTTCTTTACACTTTTACATACACTACATTGATCAAAGTTACTTCTCTTTGAGCTGAGGTTCCTTGAGACTTGATTTGAGATCTAGCAAGTGGTTTTAGCTTGGATTTGTGCCTAGAATTGTTCTTTGCTTCAAGAGGTAGTTTACTTGCTTTTTTCACTTGTTTAGCATACTTGTTTTCTCATCTTTTTAAATTGTTTTGAGGCTGGTTTTGAACTAAAAAAACCTCTATTTTTATGACCTAAAAATGGTGGTTTGAAGCCTTTTTTTTGTTAGGGAGTGGTTCACCTTCTTGTTTCCTTGCTTGTAAATCTTTTGTGCCTTTGTTCATCATTTTAAAACCAACTTTTTTGGGCCTTTTAACCACTGAATTTTAGAGGTTTTTCAGTGTCAAAAAACTCATTTTGAAGTCTAAAATTGGAGGGGTTAGCCTCCTCTCCTAGTGCCTTGTTTGCATGCCTAGGTAGCTTTTATGATTTAGCCTATCAATCTAGCTTGTCTTAGCTCAAGTCCAACATGTTTTAGCCTCTGAAATAACCTGTTTTGGCTCTGTTTTGGGATGGTTAGTTTGTTTGAGTCTTGTTTTGCATAGTTGTGATGCAACCCCATGCATTAGCTTAATGTTTCAACTTTTTGTGTCTTGAGTCCAGCATGTTTTATACCATATTTAGGGCTGTTTGGCCTCCATTTTTGGTTGTTTGTTTCATTTGAGCCTTGCATGGCATGGTTGTAGTGTTAATTCCTTCACTAGCTTAGTGTTTTAAGACTTTAACACTCATTGGTGTGAGTTGGTTGTATGTTTTTAGTGCTTTTATCGATTAATTTATGCACTTTTAATCTCTGCAACCTTCCTCATTTCTTCACTTTTTGGTTTTGTTTTAAAAGTGGTTTGGAGGTGTTACACCTAATGGTTTAATCCCTTAGGGGGTTCATTACTAACAGTGTAATGCCTCTTTCATGCCCAAAGCAACTTGTGGTTTGTGCCCTCTTTCTTTTAGAAGACACTCACCAATGGACTAATTGACTAAGGAATGATTTGGTAATTAAAATCGGTAAACAAAATTGTCAAGTAAAAGAAGCAAGATAAGCATTCTTGTGTTGCATTGCATGTGTTCGAATCGGACGTTAATTTGAACACAAGGAAAATGGGACATCTCATACTCAAAAGTGATGAAATGTGCCACTTTCCTTAGTCTCTATTGCCCTTGATCATGCATGATAGGGTGGTGGTCATTCGAGTCTTATTTGTGTATTTATCGAAATTGTACAACTTGGATCTTTGGCCATCATGCAATAAAATTGGTTGATTGGTGGTTTTGGATCCAAGTGTGTCACTCCTTTGAGGTTTTGAGATGATAAGGAGGGGTATAGTACAAACAAACCCTTGGAAAAACCTTCATTTTGCTCTGTTTGTGCTCTGTTGTAGTATGGTGTCCTAGAGCATCAGTGGTTGGCAGTGCCTCATCAATGGCCGACAAGGCTTCATGTCTGGCCAGCAGATGGACGGCAGCAGCCATCTATGGCTGGCAGGCCACTGGTGTAACCCTCAGCAAAGATTTGGCAAGTTGGAGCATAAAGGTTCTGAAGCATGCTTAACCCTGCAAGTATAGACTTTAGAGAGCAAAACGGAAGTCTTTTTGGGGTGAAAACCGAGCATGTGCATCTTCCATTTCCTAAGGCAGAGCTGTGGCAGCATAGTTTAATACCCTGCATGCTTAGTTAGCGTGCATTTGTTTTAATTAATTAGTTTACTAGTTGATTAAAGTGCTGTAATAATTAGTAATTAGTTTGTTAGTTATCCATTTGATCTGTAATAATTAGTCTAGTTAGCTTAATTAGATTAGTTTGATTAGCTTAGCTTAGGTTAGCTTAGCTCTTATTCATTCGGACCCTCCTTTGCGAGGGCATAATGTTGTAATAAGTGTGCGTGTGTGTGTGTATGTCTTCCAACCCCACGTTTTTCTCCTTTTTATTTTATCACTTTTAATAGTTAAATTATGGTCGTATTTCAGTTAGCATGTCGTATGCTTGCATCCATTCATTCGTATTGCATGCATCGAGGCTCGGCACATCATTCAAACTGCATTGTCATTTCAAATACTTCTTTGAATACGTGTTTAACAACATGTTCAAATTCAACCATATGCCATATTAGTAGCCAAGCCTATTAATTGCATTATCGCATGTTATGCATTAGACACTTAACATAGTTAGGATCATGCTTCTTTCTAGCTAGTTTTTATTTTGGCTTGGAGGACTCGGTGAGTTTTTACACTTTAGAATACTTGCATGAGTGTGATTTCCATATTGCCATGATTAGCATTCTTGCCATGAGGCTATGTGCTTAAATGCTAAATTGCATGAATGCCTGTGGATTTTGGATTGGAGCGATTCAACGAATGCGTGATTTAAACCCACTTTGTTGTGGCAAATCATGTTTTAAGCCCACTATGTTTGGTGGCAAATTCGCATCTTTAAGCCCACTTGAGGTAGCAAATTCAAATCATTTTCTCAAACAAACATGAGTTGAATTGTTCCAAATTGAACAAACTAGTCTCTACTTGCTTGTGCGCATCACATAGTAAAGCTAGTTTAATAACCGGAGTAAGAACACATAATATTTATAAAACATCATACATGATTAGTAAAGGCCAGTCTTTGATCGGGTGAGCGAGGGTGCCCAATTCATGACATTTTCCTCTCGTACCCAAGTTCCCGAGTCGAGGCAACTTTGGTGATGTGGCCCTCGGCATGCGTCAGGGTTTCCTAAATTTTCCCAAAAAAATAAAATATTTAGGTGGCGACTCTGTATCTGGCAAAGTAGTCTAATTTTGGCATTATTTGATTTAGAATCGATTTTCCAAAAAGGTTTGTTAGATTTGGACTCTTTGGTGTTTATCAGTTTCACATTGCACTTGTGAGACTAGATTCAGAACCGCGGGAGTCCGAACTATGAAGCCTTTTTTTCAAACCTTTCCGAAAGGTGGGGCGTGGAAAAAAGGGGAGTCCACAGCTTTTGGTGACTCTGCTAGGGATTTAGAGAACTTGACTCGAACTCACAATATGTTGTTTTATTTGCACTTATGTGTTTCTTTGCATTTGCATTTGCATCAGTGCGCCTAAATCACAGTGTTTTCCATCTACTATTCCTGAGCGGTTTGCCGAAGGCTCGCTTGGAAAAGCTTACCAAAAGGCTGACCAGTTGTGGACTCTGCTACGATAGGAACACAACGATTAGATCTGGACTACCGCTGTACCGTTTGATCCTCCTTTCACTTCTTGGTGTTAGGTGTGAGAGGTATATTAGGTAGTCTTGCTGAGGAACCCTTTTTGACCAATTAACCTAGTTGCATATCGAAAACCATAGAGACTATTCCAAACTAGGACAGGTTGCTTACCCGAATGCAGGAATCATCTGAAACTGCTTGTTTTGCGTAGTGAATCCCTAGCTCCTGACGAAATTAGTATAGGGTAGCCTTACCCCATCATAAGGGTGTTTTGGTTCTCACTTGCTTCATATATGCTTTTGGAATGAAACTCTGTATGAATGTATGTGTCAGTTGCAAGTCTAGGTATCAGTTTTGGGGCAGAAATTAGTGTTTGAGTACAGTTCTCCAGCTTATGATTGCAACTGCGTGTTGTTTCTGTCTGAGCCGAGTTTTGTTTCTTTTTGCTTTATTTTCTTTTTACAAGGTAGCCTTTCACCATTGCTTCAGATGATTCTGTTACCTCCCAAGCACTCTGGAGTTGAGTTAGAAGGATTTGCAAATCCGGGAATCTAGTCAGGGGACAACCAGTGTTTTTTTCACTCCCGCCGGTTACAAAACAGAGGAGGATTAGGCAGAATTCACCAATCCAACAATCACCTTTTACTTCGCCTGTGCCCAGTTAGGCCCAATCTTCTACTTCTATCCCAGACAGAGAGTATTCGCCAGTTCTGGTAGTTCAAAGTCCTCCAGTCAGCATGGAAGATATGCTTCGTCAGCTCCAGCAGACTATTGAGAACATGCAGCTAAATACTGCTTGGCAAGCTGAGACCACAGCCCGCCAAACCGAGGTTGTAGCCTGTCAAGCAGAGGTAATAGAAAGACTTCAGCAACAGCAGCCACAACTGGCTGTGGCCTCAGCATCTCATGCACCTCCAGCTGGAATTCCGGTACCCGGGGTCACAATTAATGTGTTCAGGCTGAATCGATTTCACCTCAGACCTCCAAGGCACCAGTTTACCTGAGAGCGGCACCGTTTGAATTCGAGGTTGACCCTACCGCATTGAAGGTCAGCAAGCTAGAAAAACTCTTCAAATAGGCACAAGGCATAAATTCAATCCTTGATATTGAGAATGACTATACTGATTCAGCAGTGACTTTGCCAAATAGATTCAAGATGCCGCTATAGACCGGTTTGACGGTTCCCAGGATCCTATGGTCCATCTACGGTTATTCTCTGATATCCTACGACCAATGGGTCTCAGCAGACTGCAGAAGCTGTCACTCTTTGGCCGGACCCTGTCGGGTATAGCGGCCATTTGGTATGCTAAGCTTGAAGACTCTGTGAAGAGAAACTGGGAGGAAATGGCCGAGGCCTTCATAGCACAGTACTCCTACAATACTCAGATCGAGGTCACTACTTGTGATCTCAAAGCGACCCGTCAGGAGCCGAAAGAGGTTTTCTCAGATTCTGTGACCCAGTGGAGGACTAAGGCCTCTATGATGACTATCTGGCCGTCTGAAAAGGACCAGATCAGAATGGTGGTCCGTAACTTGCAAGGAAGATTATTACAAAAGAGGATAGTCTTGCCTTTGTCTACTTTTGCTGAATTCCACGAAATAGGGGTGCAAATAGAGGACACAATAAAGCAGGGTCTGATAGACCACGAGAAGGAACAGCCTAAAAGGCCCTTTGCACGTAGCTCCAATGTAGCCCCGACTGGTGGCACCTCTACGCGGCCGTCGGATGTGAGCATGGTCACCACCACACCCAAGACTGCTAACCCCTTTGCTGGCACATCCAATACAACTTCCCAAACCTCATACCATCAGGGCCGAAGCTAGAGGGTCTTCACCCCACTCTTATGTCTCTATCGGTGGCCCTGAGGGTCCTAATAAAAAAGGGGCATCTTAAGCCGTTAGAACAACACCCACTGCTTGATTCTATCACTCGGAAACACAACCCAGCCAAATATTGTGCTTTTCATCAATAGCATGGTCATGATATTGATCAGTGCTTCAAATTACGTCATGAGATTCAAGATCTCATTGACAATAAGGTGATAACACATCTTGAAAAACCCAACGTCACTACAAATCCTCTCCCACCACATAACCAAGCCCCTCCACCTCGGCAAATAAACCTCATCCACACACTGGCCGTCCTTTATGACCCTAGTATATATATCACACCCTCCTACCTACCTAAGTTGGTGTTGTTCATCCCTGAGAGCACAAACTTGTGAATGATGAGCACGTCCTCATTCCTACCCAAACCCGTGGTGGTAACAGTGGAAGATGAAGGAAGGTCAGCCTTGGTAGAGAATACCAGTCCGTTGCTTGAGGGCTTTGAGGACTCATCTGATGGGGTGTACAACCCGAGCTGCTATGTTGTGCCAATCAATCAAGCTAAGCCGTAAGTAGTACTGCCGATTGGGATGGAGGTCAGTGTAGTTTGAGAAGATGGACCATGCTAGGGATTAGATGATCTAGCCGACCTGGAGGAGGATATGGACAATTTGTAGTTCTTTGATGAACATGATCAAGGGGACGTGCACATTAATTAGTTCGATCTGTACGGGTCAACTGATAATTCAGGGTGGCTAAGTGATGAGCCCGATGTAGATGAGGGAGTTCAACCGAAGCTGGAACAACAGAAAGTGAAAATCGTAGCAATGGCCGGAACGGTAGATAGAAAGGGTAAACTGCTGGAGAACACCGGTACAAAACAAGTGGCTCAGGAACTGGGCATGGTTAGTGCTGTACATATAGAACAAGAAGCCGTGCTGGAGCGGTTTGGGCAAGAAATGAGTGAAAGTGATCAGAAAGTTGGAATAGCTTAATGCCCCGTGGGGAATGTTTTTGCTAAGAGAATACTTAGGCCGAAACCGGACAATTGCTTGTTGGTTGTCGGAGGAATATGGTGGGAAGATGATGGCCTGCATCTTGTCCACACTGATGAGGATTGGGGGTGAAGGTATTCCTGACAATACCTGGTATGTGGAAAAAGTCGACCGCATGATAAGAAGTAGGCGATATTTCAAACCCCCGCATCTGGACCAACCCGAGGTATCTGGGAAGGACAAAGAGGTAGAGAAATAGAAGGAAAAACAGTTAGAAGAAGAGGCTGTGCTGAAACAGTTGAAGAAGATTCAGGTCGACATATCTATCTGGGGGTTGCTTATGGACTTGTGAGTACACAGACAAGCTGTACTATCGGCGATGGATACAGTGAAGTTGTCCATCGACACCACTCCGGAACAACTGGTGGGATTAGTCTTCCCAGGAGGCGTTGCGCCAACTTTGACCTTTTCCGACAAGGAGTTACCGCTAGAAGGCTCTACACACAATAGGCCTCTATACATATCCGTAGAGTGCTGGGAGAAATGGGTGTCAGTTGTATTAGTTGACACCGGGTCAGCGATTAACGTCTGCCAGAGGTCACTACACTTGTATTGGAGATTGTGCATGGCGAAGAGGATGTTTTCATTTCGGGGTTTACCTTAGCTGAGGCCTGGGTAGTCCAGAATATCCTAGCTATTGATGAGGGCTTCTATGTCAGTGCCCAATCTGTGTACTTCATGAACAAATTGCAGCACATGCCCGGAATGGGATTAGGCAGAAGTGGCCGGAAAAGTGTCGCTGCATTGGCCGATGTGCCACATAACCCTCATGCCTTTGGTCTTGGCTATACGCTTACCAAAGAGGACTAGGTGAGGAAAGTGAAAGAAATGGTCGGAAGAGCCAGGCCAAAGCAAAGCGGGAAGCACTACAAGCTTGTGCACCGACCAATTTAGGGAACCCTGAATGGCTATTTTGTTTGGGAGGGGGAAGACTTTCCATTCTGTGGTTTCCCTGAACCTTGGTTCAACTCTGAGAAGCAGCGGGTTCCCAACTTTGAGATTTTCTTCGATTTGCAGTTGTAAGAGAGTGATACAGAGGAATAGTCTGAACTAACTGCTGAGGCTACCAAGGGCATAGAAAGTGATTCCAACAGTAGTGAACTTGAGGTAGGAGCAGCACTGACATGTCTCCATTCGGATCCTCAGATCAACCCGGAGAGCTTGGGGGATGACCTAACCGTTTCCATGATCGGAGACCAATCAGGTGTGGACCCTTCCGGTGGTATCTTGGATCCATCTGACGTACCATCCCTCATTTGGCAGCTGGAGGAGGGCTTCCTGTCCAGTAGCTTTGAGTCAAGTAGTGAACCAGAACTTGATTCCACAGAGTCTATGGAGTCATGGTTAGATTCCGATTTGTCTGAGTCTAAGTCCAGTATTCCTAGGGTTGATAACCCATATACTGAGGTTTTGTCCAGGTCATTTTTTTTCCCTTTCTTTTGAGTCAGTTGTAACTGAGGAACTGGATGAGTTAGACTATGTGAATGAGAATGCTATCACAGGTTTTGAGTACTTCTCTGTGCCACTTGTATATTGCATTGATCATGACTTTCAAAATTTTAGTGAAAACGATGAGGAAGGCATCCCTCTGGTTTTGAAACATTTGATTGATCGAGAGGAGGAGAGGTTTGTAAAACTCCTTGTTGATGAAATCATTCCAATTAATATGGATACTGAGAAGGATCTGCGTCTGGTCCAGATCAAGTCCACATTGTCTTCGGAGGAACGCGAGCGCTTAGTCACTCTATTAAAAGATTTCAAAGATGTTTTCGTGTGTTCCTACAAAGACATGCCTGGAATCGATCCTGAGATTGTATGGCATTGGATCCCTCTTGACCTCGAGACCTGACTCGTCAAGCAGAAGCTTCGGAGAAAACGCCCGGATTGGGCTTTAAAGATTAAGGAAGAGGTCACCAAGCAGATAGACACAGGGTTTTTGCTACTATCTGAGTATCCAACTTGGTTGGCCAACATTGTTCCGGTGCCAAATAAAGATGGTAGAATTCGGGTGTGTGTGGATTTCAGGGATCTGAACAAAACTAGTCTGAAGGACGACTTTCCTTTACCGCACATTGACGAGTTGGTGGACTTCACTGTAGGCCATGCGTTGCTCTCCTTCATGGATGGATTTTTCGGGTATAACCAGATTCTGATGGCACCCGAGGGCAGAGAGATGGCTGCCTTCACCACGCTGTGGGGAACGTACTGCTACAGGGTGATGCCATTTGGATTGAAGAATGTTGGGGTTACCTATCAACGGGCTGCAACCACAATTCTACATGATATGATCCACAAAGAGGTTGAGGTGTATGTGGACGACATGATTGTCAAGTCCAAGGAAAGAGAGGGCCACTACACCGCCTTGAAGAAATTCTTCTAACAGATTAGAGAAAATTGGTTGAGGCTAAATCCACAAAAGTGCACTTTTGGCATAACAGGAGGGAAAATGATAGGTTTCTTGATCACACAGAGGGGCATCGAGGTAGATCCTTCCAAGATCAAGGCCATCCTAGAAATGCCACCACCAAGGACTGAAACGGAGGTGTAAGGCTTTCTGGGTAAAGTGCGATTCATAAGTCGGTTTATTTCAAAATTAACCTTGACTTGTGAACCACTATTGGGTCTCCTGAAGAAAGGAAAGAAATTCCAATGGAATGACCGATGTCAGTTTTCTTTTGAGCATATCAAGTAGTACCTTTAGAATCCGTCTGTGTTTTCACCACCAGAGCTTGGGAAGCCGTTGAATTTGTATCTGTCAGTAACAGACACAACGATGGGATGCATGTTTTCTCAGGAATCTGAAGATGGAGTGGAGAAGGCCATCTATTACCTGAGTAAGAAAATACTAGATGATGAGACCTGTTACACCCCGTTGGAGAAGGCCTGTCTAACCTTGGTATGGGCTACCAGGAAGTTGAGGCACTACCTGTTAGCTTACTCCATAATTCTGGTTTCGAGATTAGATCCTATCAAATATCTCTTTGAGAAACCAGCGCTTACGGGTAGGCTAGCCTGTTGGTTGCTTCTTCTCTCTGAATTTGATTTGAAATATGTTACTCGCAAATTTGTCAAAGGGAGAGTGGTGGCAAAGTTCCTGGTAGATCACCCAGTGGAAGGGAATGAAGTAGTAGAATACCTATTTCCAGATGAAGCTATTTTGCAAGTCGAGGAAGAGATTTGGACAATGTAATTTGACAGAGCGTCTAACCAATACGGTTATGAGATAGGGGTGTTGCTGATAGCGCCTGACAATTCCCATATACCTTTAGCTTTGAAACTCTGGTTCAAAGTATCTAACAATGAAGCAGAATACGATGTGTGTATCGCTGGTTTGGAAGCCGCCCTAGGACTAGGGGCAAAAAGGTTGGACGCTATTGGAGACTCGAACCTGGTTGTGTCTTAAGCAAAAGGAGACTGGAAGGTCAAAGAAGAAAAGTTGAAGATCTATCACTAGACCTTGGACATTCTGATTCCTAGGTTTGAGAAGGTAACCTTTACTCATCTACTAAGAGAGAACAACAGGTTCGCTGACGCTTTATCAACTATATCTTTCACGATAGACATCCTATTTGGAGTCTGGATGTGTCCAATCATTATTGAACAAAGATATACGCTGTCCTATGAGTTGATCGCCGCAATAGATGAAGTACAAGATCAAAACCCCTGGTATTATGATATCTGGAACTTCTTGGAAAAAGAGGTTTATCCACTAGGGGCAAATGCCAAAGATAAGACGGTAATACGACAGATGGTCATTCAGTTTATCATCTGCGGGGTTAATTTGTATAAGAGGGGTCATTTGGGAATGCACAAGCTGTGTGTTGATGCAGAAGAGTCGAAGCGCCTAATGGAGGCCATCCATGGGGGAGAGTGTGGATCACACATGAGCGGGGTAATGCTAGCTTGAAAGATTCTCAGGCAAGGTTATTACTAGTTTACTATGGAGGAGGATTGTATTGGTTTTGTTCGGCGATACCACAAATGCCAAATTCATGCAAATCACATGAATATCCCACCATCGAAGCTATACAACATGACTTCACCATGGACTTTTCTTAGTCTGGGGAATTGATGTTATTGGGGTAGTTACATCGAAAGAGTAAAATGGGCATGAGTACATTCTGGCGGCAATTGATTATTTCATGAAGTGGGTGGAAGCTTAGTCTTATGCAATGTTGAAAACAGCGCATGTGGCTAAGTTCATCCGCAACAACATTATTTCCGTTATGGAGTCCAGAACGAGATTATTTCAGACAATGGCACCCATTTCAAGAAAGAAGTGATCGACTTGTTGGAGAAATATAACGTGGCTTTTCATAAGTCATCTACATATCAGCCGCAAACCAATGGAGCTATTGAGGCTGTCAACAAGAACATCAGGCACATTTTGCAGAAAATGGTTGAGACCGACAGGGACTAGCCAGACAAATTGCCATTTGCTCTCTAGGGCTACAGAACTTCAATACGGACATCTACTGGGGCAACTCCGTACTCTCTTGTTTATGGGATAGAAGCTGTTCTGCCGATTGAAATAGAAGTTTCATTGTTGCGGGTTATGGCTGAGTGCCAGATAGCAGAAGCGGATTGGTAGCAGAGCAGCTTTGAAGAACTAATACTGTTCGATGAGAGAAGGTACCATGTTCAGGGTTATCAACGTAGGATTACCGGGGCTTTTAACAAGAAAGTTAATTTTCAGAATCTTAAGGAAGGGGATTTGGTATTGAAAGACAACTGAGCTCCCATCCATGACCCTAGGGGCAAGATTCAGACCTAGTTGGACTGGTCCTTATATTATCAAAACCATCTGGTCGGGTGGAGCTGTTATTCTTATGGACCTGAATGGCCTAGAATTTTCCTAACCAATCAACATGGACAAGTTAAAGAAACATTACCCCTGAGAGGCTCATTAGGCCGAAAACCCCAAAGGGCGACCAAGGTAAACGTTAGAGCACAAAAATTGGAAAAAAGAAAAATTAAGCTCGCAAGGTTGAAAACCCAGAAAGGGTGGCCTTGGCAAAAGTAGAGTGCAAAGGGAGAGCGCTAATACTCGAGTGAACCCGTACCGAACTACGTAAGGCCTGATTCTCATCTTTGAGATACGTAGGCAACTTCATTTTGAAGTCTAGTTGTAAACACCTCCAAATCAACTGTGTCCATATGTTTGATCAAGGCATCCTTGTCTGATTCGTTGTTTGAAAGATCAGTTGTGATCCTTACGCTGAGAGAAGAGCTGATTACAGTGCTGAGTAGTGCTATTCAGTCTAGGGGCAATTTTTCATTTATGGATGCGGGGTTGTGTAGACACCCCATTTTTGACCGTCCTCAAAACTTGGACGTCACCGTTTGAACACGCGGTGATCATCCATGTTCGTGTTCGTCTTGAGTTCTCGAAGGTCTCGGCCACGCGCCTTGCCTCAAGACCTCTCGACTTGCCTATTTTATGTTTGGTTTTGCACCAAACACTTGTGTTTTGCTTTTGAGAAGCAGGGAATGGCTTGTTGGCCATTCCCACATCTCACCGGCCATGGCTTGAGGCCACCGGCCATTGTTTTGTTGCCATCGGCCAAATGTTTGGTCGGTCGGCACTCTGTTTGGTCGGTCGACCATTTATTTGGTCAATTTGGCATTTTTGGCTAGCCGACCACTGTGCATCTGGTTTTGGCAGATATTTTGTGCCAACTGTGCTAGCTGTGTATGGAGGGATTTCACTCTTGCTTAGCTTGTTTTGTAAGCTTTGCAAGAGTGATCCTCTATAAAGGGAGGCCTTCTTCTCCCTCCTCAAGGGTTAGAGGGTTGAGTTCCAGAGCTCTGGATTAGGGTTAGCATAGTTGTATCTATTCTATCTCTATATCTCCCTCTCTTCCATATTGTGTGTATATTAAGGTGTTTTGTTCATAGTTTTGCACATAAAAAACTAGAGTTACACTTTCCTTTGGCTACTGAGGTACTAAAGAGTGATTTTCAGAGTTTTTGAGTGGATTCAAGCTCGAGGAAGCAACTGGAGCTCAGTTCTTGAAAGGGGTCTTCAAGAGTAAGAACTTTGCTCTTTATTCCCCATTTTTGCATAGGCTTTTAGCCATCCTTGCATCCGTTTTTAAGCTTAACTTATAACATATAAAAGTTTAGATTTTAAGTGCTTAAAATAGTTGTTTAAGGTTGTTTTGGTGTTTGGGGTTGTTTGACCCCTCTTAGGCCTTGTTTGGCCCCCATTTTGTGCTGTTTTGGTGAGCTCCAGAACCACCTTGTTTGGGCCTCCTCACCACTGAAATCCCTGTGGGGATGGTGCTTTAAGGTCCTAAGAAGGAGAGGGCCATCCCCTCTCCTTGTTGCCTTCAAAAGTTGTCATTTTAGCCTCATGTGTGAGCACCATTGTTGAGTTCATGTTGGCCATGTCTTAGCTAGTATTTGTGCTTATTTTACCATGATATAGCACTGTTTTAAGTTGGTTTAGACACACCATGCTTGCTTTGTATACTTGTCTTGTAATGCCATGAATTGCCTTAACATGCTTTGTGCTTTGAGCCTTGTTTCTAGCATGTTTTTGGCCTAGCTTTGTGAAGCTTTTATGCATGTTTTAGTATTCTTAAGGTCCGTTTGGAGTTGTTTTGGACATCCATGACATGCTTTGTATAGCCACCTTGCATTTTGGCCTGTTAGCCTTGGGTGTGTGAGTGTTGAGCATGCATTACTTGGCTTGTTTCAGTGGTTTGGCACCACTTATAACATCATTTTAGTCCTTGTGGTATGCTTGTATGCTTGCTTTTGATGCTCCTTTCATGCTTTAAAAGGTTGGTGTTTCATACTCCATGTTTGGACCCTTTTGTATGCCTTTAGACTTAGGCCATTTAGATGCCATCTAGGTGTGCCTTTGACCCTATTTTGGTCTGCCTTGGGGTGGTTTTGAGTCCCCATGGCCCTTTGGGACTTGCGTCATATAGCCATGGTTTAAGCCCCTTGTCTTGCCTTGAGTTTTGGACATAGTTGCATGCCTTGTTTGTCTTGTTTAGTTGGTTTGGCACCATCCTTAACATGTTTTTCAGAGCTTAGTATGCTTGCCATATGCCCATGTTTGTCCCTTTTAAGTGTGCTTAAAAGTTTCTTCTTTATGCTTAAGTCTTGAACCATGTATCTATGCATGCTTGTATGTACATTTGCCTTCATGTGTTTAGCATATTAGCCACTGTTTTGGGCTTAAAAGTTACTCCCCCATGCTGAAGTTTTGGACCATTGTGTGCATGAATGCTTGTGTATACATTTGCCTTGCATATTGTCGCATACTTGGCCCATTGGCATGTTGTCACATCCTTGGCCCATGGCATGTTGTTGCATGCTTAAAGTTGTGTTGCATTTGGCATGCATTCCCCTTGTAGTTACTCAACATGTTGTCACATGTTCGCTTGATATGTTGTCACATATCATTTGCGTGCTTGTCAGCTTGCTTACTTGTCACATGCTTGCACCTTGATATTACTTATCCTCATGATCATGTTGCATACTTAGCTCACATACTTAGGTTGCATTTGGCATGCATGCCTTGCCTCTTGAATCACCATGATTGAGGTTGGTTCCCTTATGTGTTTATGTGCATTACATTTGACATTAAAATGCACAACTTGGCCTCTTTGGCCATCACGCATTGCAATGCGCAATTGGTGGCCCGAGGGTCGAGGACCATCCTCCTTTGAGTCATGAACATGATAAGGAGGGTGTTGGTGAACACATTTGCTTGAAATGCATTGCCATGCCATGTTTGCCCTCTGCTGCTGTCAAAACAGGATTCTGTAGGCATGCATGGTCGACCGACCATCTCTATTGCCGACCGACCAAACATTTGAGGCCGAGAGCCATATCAATGGTCGATGACCCTTCTACCATGGTCGGTGATGTTTCCCCTTGGTCGGTGATGCTCCACAGTGTTCAGAGAGTGTTCCTTGGGACTTGTGCAATTTTCAGAAGAGCAGAGTAGGGTAAACAGAGGCAGCTTGTGCATGGTGACAGATTTCCGAGCAAACTCGAGCACGCATGCATTGGACCCTCTTCCCGAGGCTATTTTATTGCTTTCTTAGCTTAGTTAATTTGCTTAACTAGTTAAGTGGTATGTAATAATTAATTAGCTTGTAGGTTAATTAATTTGTATTATTCTTTTGGTCCCTCCGAGCGAGGGCGAATGTGTAATAAGCTTGGGTGTGTGTGTGCATGTCTTCCAACCCTCATTTCTTTCTCCCTTTTACTTACCTGCTTTTGATGGCTAGTACTAGGGCATATTTAATTTAGCATACCTTCTGCTATGCATGCATGCATTCATTCATCAGTATTGCATGCATCGGGCTCGGCGCATCATGCTAACTGCATAGTATTTCAAATCTAACTTGAATACATATTACTTGTTGCATTTCACATGCCATCCTAGGATTAGCCGAGCCTATTCTAGATTACATTTTGCCTGTGACGCATTAGCCATTTAACATGGACTTGGATCATACGTTTGATTGCTAACATGCTCTTTGTTTTGGCTCAGAGTACGCTGTAAGTATTTATGCTTTAGCATCTCGCATGAGTGTGAATGTTAACATGACAACATGCTTACCATGTGGCTATGTGCTTATGTGATATTACTGCCTGAATGCCTGTGGGTGAAGGTTGGATCGCTTGAGTTGGAACAACTCGTTGAAATCCGTATTTTAGCCTACTTGCGAGTAGCAAATTTCAAATCATTTTCCGAACAAATGGATATGCAATGCTTTGTTCCAAATTAGGCGATCTAGTCTATACTTTTGTGTTGTGCGCATCACATAGTAAGATTAGCTAATTAATCGGAATAAGAACGCATAATGTTTTCAAAAATAAATATCATGGTTAGTAGAGGCTGATCTTTGATCGGGCGAGAGGGGGTGCTCATAGCTGACCTTCCCCAATCGTACCCAAGTTCCCGAGCCGAGGCAACTTTGGCAACTTTGGTGATGATGGACACGTGGCCTTAGGCAAATAAGTCAGGGTTTCCTAAATTCCCCCATAAAAAATATTTAGGTGGTGACTCTGTATCTGGCAAAGCAGTCCATGTTTGGCACTTCTTTACAAAATATCTGTTTTCAAAAATGATTTGCCGGATTTGGACTCTTTGGTTCAAATTTAGAACCGTGACAATTTGAGTCCTGAACTGTAGTGAGCCCCAAAACGAATGAAACGGGATTTCCCTCCCGGGGCGCTCGGGGGACGTCTACAGTTTTTGGCGACTCTGCTGGGGAGTTAGAGAACTTGACTCGAACTCATGCTATCTTGTTTTGATTACGCTTATGTGTTTCTTTGCATTGCATTTGCATTGGTGCGCCTAAGTCACTGTGTTTGCCGTCTGCTATTCTTGAACGGTTTGCTGGAGGCTCGCTTCGAGAAGCGTGCCATAAGGCTGATCGGTTACGGGCCACGATGGGAACACAAACCCCTGTTGTTACCAGGGCACCCTTTTTGACCATTCGACCTAGTGCATATTCGGAATCCATAGTGACCATTCTAAGCTAAGACAGGTTGCTACCCGATTATAGGTTATTTGAAATCGCTGCGTGCGTAGTGAAACCGTAGTTCCTGACAAAGTAGGACAAGGAAACCCTACCCCAACATAGGGGTGTTTTGGTTCTCATTTACTTGCTATGTGCTTTTAGAGTGTATCTCTACAGGAACGCACATATCAGTTTGCAAGTTTGGTACCAGGCCTGAGGGCATCAGTATAAGTGTTTTGGGGAATCGGTTATATCTGTGGGTATCAGATTCAGTTTTTTGGGGCAGTGATTTTGGGGAATAGTGATCAGTAGTAGAGTACAGTTATTCAGCTACGCCTGTGTCTGTTCTGTTTGGGCTGAAATGCTGCTTGTTTTCCCTTATAGTTCAGAGATTTGGGTTCAGAGATTTGGTGTTCTCCTTCGCTGAGGCAAGGCAGCCGTCTGATCCATCAATCACCGGTTGCATAATCTCCGTTCAAGTTCAGCGGACTTATGATGACCCAAAGTTCAGAGGAAATCGTGGTTATGGCAGCCGCATTAGACCAAGGAATCATCTTACAGGATGAGACCAATGTTGATGTACCGCATCCGCCCAGGTCGTCTGTCGCACACCCGATTTGGACAACCCAGTTGTTTCGAGCTCGTGAGCCCACCACGTTTGAGTTGATGGGAATGATTGGTGACTTTCAGAGGTCAGTGGCTGATCTCGCTTACGGAATGTCGGCTCCGCCACCAAATGCACCATATGCCGAGAATTTTGTACCGCAGGAGCCCCCGCTATTAGGGCGAATTGTGATCAAGCTCAGCCAACTTGAGGCTGTCCCAAGCTATAACCGTGATGTGCCAATAACAACCAAGTTTCGCTCTGATATAGCAACCCAAACCCTCGATCAGGCTGAGGCTAGAGGTAAGAACAAAGTGGGAATAGATGCTGATCCCGTTGAACAACTGTTGTGGGCAGTCGAGGCTTTGAAAGCCGGGGGGAGGAATAAGCAACAAATACTCGCAGTTATGACTAAAACTGTGGATGATCCTTTCCCAACTCCAGCGAAAGGCAGTTCAAGCCAGGCGGAAAATCAGGATAGGCCCCGTCATGCCAGAACAGTTCCTTCCACTCCTAACTCTGCATCCGGAAAAGATCAGAAAGCCAAGGCAGTGCCTGCCGACCCTTTCGCTAGTGCGTCTAGCAAGAATCCTTAGACTTCAAAGTACCTGCCCCAAAGGCGCAGAGTCTTCCATGCCCTTTACATGCCTTTGTCTAAGGCGCTCCAGATGCTTGCTGAAAGGGGGCACCTTAAATCCCTCGAGCCTCGACCTCTCCTGAAGAATCTCCCTCTCACATATGATGCTGCCTTGTACTGCGCGTACCACCAGCAAACCGGTCACAGCACCGGCGGTTGTTTCTACATTTGCCACGAAGTGCAAGATTTGATCGACAATGAGGTCATCCTCCCACCCACCTCAGCGAAGTCTGTCACCGCTGAATTGTTACATTTCGAGGATACTGGAAGTATGTGATCAGGGGTTGGACCACTTGCGGACGGCGCTCGGTGTATTTCAGATGTGGCGTTTGGCACGCACTGTTTGGAGCATTTGCGAATGCAGTTTTGTAATTTCTGGCTTGGGTGTCGAGTCAGTTCTTTGTTTTGTTTTGGGTTTGTCTCATTGTCTTGAGTCAGTCTTTTTTTTTCTTAAGGGTCTGTCTTGTTGTGTCGAGTCTGTTCCATTGTATAGAAATCAAGTGATTCCAGGGTTGTTTCCTCGGATATCATTATTTTGTTTTGTAATTATCCTTTTGGTTTTTTTTTTTTTTTTTGAGTTTGTCTCTGCTGTGGAGCCAATTGCAACCAGGAAATCTGAATGAATAGCTGCGACTATCATGTTTCCGTGCTTATTGCTACTTTGAGCTAGTTGCGCCAGAGCATTTGAATGAAACGGCGGAGCATCTCACTTACTCTTTTGCACCTCGAATTCATTACATTGACCTAAGTTTTTCAAAACTTTTTTTTTAACACTATGGTGATGAAAGCGAAGAGGAAAGAATTCTTTGGGATTTGCAAAACTTTGATCATTTGAGAGAAAGAGAGGCGTGCTAAGCCCTGAATGATTGAAATCATGTTTGTTAATGTGAGTACTGAGAAGGACCCTGGCTTGATCCAGATTGGTTCCGCACTATCTTCAGCGCGAGCTATTTGTCGCTTTCTTGAAAAATTTTGAAAACCAAAATGTTTTGCGCAGTCCTGCGAGGACTTGTGTGGAATCACTCTTGAGATTGTGCAGTTTATGATCGCTCTCAGGCTCAAGACTTGAGCCCTTGGCTTCAAACATTGGACCTTAGTTCAGAATGTTCAACGGTCAACTACAACATGAGGCCTGCGTGGCCAAATTCGAAGCAACCCTCGAACAAGAGGCCAAGAAAGTCAGATCAAGAAGATCAAACCTCATCAGAAGAAGCTTGTGAAGCGAGAACAGAAGCACCCCTCGAACGAGGGGCAAAAATGTCCGATGTGCTCGAAAAATCGAAGATGGATCCTTCTACAAATCAATACAACAGCCACTCTCCTGGATACAGATGGATTCGAAATCTTAAAACCATTTGGCATGGACTTGTTACACTTTTACCCTTTGAGAGGCTCGCTGGGCCGAAAACCCAGAAGGGCGACCCAGGCAAAAGTTAGAGCAAGAAAAAGAAAAGAAAAGAATACAAAAAATGCAAAAAAAAAAAGAGAGAATGAAAAGATTTGAAAAAGAAAAAACGAAAAAAGAAAAAAAAAAGGAATTGAAAAGAAAAGAAGAATAAAACTCGCAAGGTTGAAAACCCACGAAGGGCGACCTTGGCAAAAGTTAGAGCCTAAAAAGTGAGGGTTAATACACGAGTGAACCTTAACCGGAACTACGTAAGGCTTGATTCCCATGTTTGGGATATGTAGGCAACTTCATCCTGAAGTCCAGCCACAAACACTTCCAAGTCAAGTGTGTCCATGTAATGGTTTTGATCATCCTTGCCTTTTCTGAATCCGATAGTTCGGTTGTGACGCAACCGGAACTACGTAAGGCTTGATTCCCATGTTTGGGATACGTAGGCAACTTCATCCTGAAGTCCAGCCCCACGCACTTTCCAAGTGACTGTGTCCATATATTGGTTTTGACCATCTTCGTCTTCTCTGTATCCGAGAGTTCGGTTGGGATAATCACTAATGAAGACTGACTACAGTATGCTGTGGTGTTATCCAGACAAGGGGCAACTTTCCGTTGCCATGAGTCGCCATCCAAACCAGGGGTAGCTTTCCGTTGCCGTGCTGTGCCCTTTGGAACAAGGGGCAATTTTCCATTGCCTTCGATCCGAGGTTGTGCATCTCGAGAGTAAGTTTCGTGCTCGTTGAGCAGTGACCGCTTGCAAAAATAGTTTTTGAGAATTTTTTTACTGAGGTTGACTATTTTCTCGAAAATTATTCCATCTTTTCCAAAACTGGACCATTTTCTTGGACGAAAAAAAAAAAAGAAAAATTTTCAGTGCTTATAGCCTGACTTGCATGATTTCAAATCAAAATTGAACAAGCATGTTAATCTAACTCTCATTTTGGTCAAAATTGTTTTAGTAGAAAGCCAAAAACAAAAAATGGTCAAAATGATGAACTAGGGGCACAGTTGAGTCAGGCTTCCTGTCTTTTCTTCATCGCCAGCATACTTGCCAGGAAGGGCACAGCTGAAGCTGTCATTAAAGGTCTGAAGGCCATCTCAACCTTCGAGCAATGAGGTATCGAGCCAAGTGTGAGGCACGAACCGGAATGGATCAAGATACTCCACTCCCTTATCAGGAACATCGACTAAACGTCACCGGAGGAAATAGTTGCGAGCTAACAGTGTTGGGCATGAACCTACAACCTCTTGTTTACTCACCGACCATATCTGGGGAGGGATGAAAAATGAGAAAGTGAAGAATAGAGAGGTGTAAGTCGAGAGAAAAGTGAGCAAAAAAGGGGTTTTGAGAGAAAAACTTAGCCTAAGAGCCGAGTGATGTGAGAATCACAAATGAGAAGAGGGTGGGAAACAATACCCGGAGAAACTGGCTCCTCGCAAACTAAGAGGTCTCTTGTCTTTTATAACACGACTGTGTGTCATGTCTTTTGTTTTGACCGTCTCGATTCTTGTCTTGAGTTGTGTAGACACCCCATTTTTGACCGCCCTTAAGACTTGGGCGTCACTGATGGTTTACATGGTGGTAAAAGGTGTGCAGGGCAAAGGTTCAAATTCGTCAGCAATGAGAGAGTCAAATCCCAACTTTATACCCCTTTTGGACCAAAACAATCTTGATCAAAAGATTTTAGATCTTAAAATCCTCTCTTTCAAAATGTTTTGAAAATAAAATTCCTACGATGTTCCGACGCTCACATTTCAGTAAATGTTGCGCTTTTCGGTAAACCGAGCAAGGACAAGTTGGAGATGAATGAAAGAGAGATGAAATCTTTGAAAAACCTTTCAAAACACTTTGTTTAGGGGTTTGGAGTTGAAGAAAAGAGGAAAGGAGAGGAGAAAACTAGTTTGGGAGAAGTTCGGCATGAATCCGGGTAAGAGAGAGAGTTGAGCAGCTCTCGCTGAATCGGGCTTATTCATTTGCATACTTGGATTCTAGCTATGAGGTCACCACTATTGGAAATCTTACTTTCGGGACTTCATTTTGCACTCAAGAATCTCCTAGAGCCAAGTCCGGGTGGGAGAGATATGATTGGTTGATGTTGGGTATCATCCCGGTTGGATCGAATCTGCGCGGCTTCACCAAAATGGGCATAACTTTTTCCACAGGCGGAATTTTAATGCAAGGTTTGCGCCATTGGAAAGCTAACTTCCGGGGCTTCAATTTGGACACCCACTGGCCACTTTTTGGCCTTGGAAGCCACCACCGACCATCAATTTATCCGACCGGCCAAATAGATGGCCGACTGACCATTTAAAATAGCCGACCGACCATTTTTGCTGGCCGACGACCTTCCAGAGTATTCTACAAATTGACTGGATGCCAGTTGTGCCAGCTGGAGGGCACAGACTGGATCCTCCATACACGTGTATGGAGGATCTTTGCTCTTGGTTTGAAGCTTCTAAGAGAAGCTCTAGTCTCTTGGCTCTATAAAGGAAGCTCTCCTCTTCCTTATACCAGGTTGAAGAAACCAGTTGAGGCACCATTATACATACAACCCTATATCTATACATTCAACCCTCTCTTCCAAGCTCCAAAGTTCATTATCCTTGGCCATTTACACACCAACACATAACACAACACCTCCACACTCCATTCCAGCAACTTGAGGCTATTTTTTAGAGGATAGGAGCACCATTTCTTGGTCCAAAAGTTGCTGTGTTGCTGCTCTACAAGGGTGAGCCTTCTTCCCCTCTTTTCTAGTCTTTTCTTGGTTCATATCTAAGCCTTGCTTACAAGCATTTCTGGGCTCCAACCCAAACTTCAAATAGTCATATTTTGACCCCCTCTTCATGTTTTAACAAGGGTCTTTTGCTGTTTGAGGCTCCCTTTTTACACTTTGTGTTTAAACCTTCTTTTAGGCCTATTTCTTGCATAGTATTTTAAGCTTACTTGTGCACTGTTTTGGGCTCGGCCATAAACTGTAAAATACCTTGTTTTGAGCCCCTCTTCAACTTTGTTGAAGGGCTCTTCATTTTTTGGGGCCAGCTGCCCCTCTTTTAGGCCCTTTTCTTGCATGATAGTTTAGGCCTACTTTTGTTCATCCTCGTGGCTTGATGTAAACTGTAAAGGGTCTTATTTTGAGCCCTTCTTCAACTTTGTTGAAGGGCTCATCACTGTTTGGGGCCAGCTGTTGTCCCTTGCCTCTCTATCTCTCTTTTAGGGCCATTCTTGCATGATAGATTAGCCCTACTTGTGTTTGTTTTTTGGCCTTGCCTTAAATTGGAAATATGCATGTTTTGGGACTGTATTGCCTCTGTCTTCATGCTTCATGATCAAATAATGCATGCTTTGTATAGCTATAAGTCATTTCATGTGCCTAATTTCGAGTTTCGGGGTTCATCCCATACATCGGGTGCCTCATTTCCATGATTTGGGACCATTTCGTATCATATTTCAGTGCTGAAATTTGCATGTTTGCATACCATGTTCCATGTCTTTCCATGCTTTGGTAGAGTGACATTCGTGCCTTAGGTTCGGTCCTCGGTTTGCGCGCATATGTGCACGCATTTCGAGTGTCTCATTTTCATCTCATGGCCACTGATGTGGGTGGGGCTGAGGTCCACTCACATTGGTGTAAGTCCATCTTGCATTGTGTATGCCATGTTTCAATGCGTTGTGCATGTTATGTTGTTAGCATTGTGTGTGCCATGTAGTTGTATTGCATGTTTGTATGTTTGCTTGCATGTTTAGGTCGCATGTGCATTGTTGTGCATTGCCTCGCCTCTTGACCAACCATGATTGAGGTTGGGTCCCTTTGATGTGTTTTGTGCTTGCATTTCATTTGATATCGAAGTTGCAAAACTTGGCCTCTTAGGCCATCATGCATAATTGATGGCCCGAGGGTCGAGGGGCATACTCCCTTGAGTCCATTACATGATTGGGAGAGTGGCCATGCATACATTGCTTTGAAAATTCCATGCCATACATTGCTTGCCCTCTGCTACTGTCAATTGCAGGTTCTGCAGGAAGTTTTGGCCGGTTGGCTACATATAGTGCCGACCAGCCAGGAATTTTCAGTTGATATATCAAAATGTAGCCGGTGATCATTCCCCGCGGCCGGTGACCATTCCTCCTAGCTGGTGGTGCTCCAAAGTGTGCAGAGAACCTATTCCAAGACTTGTGCAGTCTTCAGAGGAGCTAGGGCAATGTAAACAGAGACAGTAGTGCTATGGTAGCGAGTTTCCGGGCAAGACGAGTCAAACATGCATCATTTGCGCATTCCGAGGCACGGCTGCGGCCACCTTCTTTTTGCATTTATTTTGTTAATTAATTAAGGGTCTGTAATAATTAATTAGCTAGGATAGTTGATTTGTTATTCGGACTGTATTATTCTTTCGGACCCTCCGAGTGAGGGCAATTGTGTAATAAGTGTGCGTGAGTGTGTGTATGTCTTCCAACCCCATGTCTTTCTTCCCTTTTATTTACCCGCTTATGATGGTAGACTAGGGCATATTTAAATTAGCATACCTTATGCTTAGCATGCGTGCATCCATACATTTGTCTTACATGCACCAGGCTCGGTACATCATGCTAACTGCACTCATGTTTCAATTCCAAGTTGAGTATTTGTTAGTTGCAGCATTTCACATGCCATGTTTAGGATAGCCGAGCTTGTTTGGATTGCATCTTTGCATGTGTTGCATTAGTCATTTCAAATATGAACTAGGATCATGCATGTGATTACTAACTGGTTTCTGTTTTGGCATGGAGTACTAGGTGAGCTTTTATGCTTTAGCATGCCGCATGCGTGTGAGTGTTGCCATAATTGCATGATTACCATGAGGCTAGCTGCTTATGTGATATAACTGCTTGAATGCCTGTGGATGGAGGTCGAATTGCTTAAATTGGGATAACGCATTAAAACTGTGAATTTTAAGCCCACTAGATAGTGGCAAAACCATCTTTTCTAAAAGCCCATTTGAGGGTGGCGAAACTTGCATTTTAGCCTACTTGCGAGTAGCAAACCATTTTCAAAACAAACATGAAATGGTTTGTTCCAATTTAGGCGATTTGGTCTATACTTGTTTGCTGTGCGCATAACATAGTAATTCTAGGCTAATAACTGGAATAAGAACACATAATGCTTTCAAAACAAGATATCACGGTTAGTAGAGGCCGATCTTTGATCGGGCGAGAGGGGGTGCTCATAGCTGACCTTCCCCAATCGTACCCAAGTTCCCGAGCCGAAGCAACTTTGGTGATGACGGACACATGGCCTTTGGCACCGAGTCAGGGTTTCCTAAATTCCCCAAAATAAAATATTTAGGTGACGACTCTATATCTGGCAAAGTAGTCCATGTTTGGCACTTCTTTTTCTAAAAATCTGTTTTCTCAAAAGATTTGCCAGATTTGGACTCTTTGGTTCAGATTAAGAACCATGACACAAATTGAGTTCGGACTGTAGCGAGGCCCGCGGGCGCGTCTGCAGTTTCTGTCTACAAGTTGTCCCGAGTGTTACTCGATTTGTTTAGGTTGAGTGCCTTTTTGTTTTCTCCGTTGAGTCATTTTCGCTGTGTTCAGTCATAGGCTCAATACTTGGTTGAAAACCCTTTCCTCAAATCGTTTTGTGCTCAGAGTGCTTTGCCATTCCCCACATTTGTGCAAAACATAATTTGGTTTTTTCATAAAACTGCAGGGCCCACCCCCGATAAGTGCGAACAGAAAAACCTAGACCTATCTGAAGCTTTTGGGTTCCGGATTGCGAAGCAAGAAATTTTGGAGCATCTGAGTGTGTTTCAACTTCTGCAGAGTTCAGAATGAACCGTGTATTCAGAATGAGCAATATGCTGCTGTGGGCTATGAGTTCAGAATGAGCAGTTTTCAGAATGGGTTGTGTGTTCAAAATAAGCAATGTGTTGTATGAACTGTGTGTATAGGCTGTATGCAGAGTAAACCAAGCACTGTGTTATGGGCTGTGTGTTCAGAATGAGCAGTAGGTTGTATGAGTTGTTTTGTCATTAGCTGGTTCACTACCTGGTTATTACAATACAAGTGTTTGATTTTCAGACAAAAGATCAATCTCATTTACATTGAGGTGTAATATGATGCAATGCGATGCGATGTATGAAATACACAAATGTAACACTTTTTCAGGCAAAAAGTTTGTTTCATTTCAAAAAGTTTCTTTCTTTACCAATGTTTGGTTATACGCTCAACTATGTATATGGGTATGTATTTAGATAAATAGCTCTCACGTATGTGATCCTGGCATGTTAGTTTTAGCTCAATGGATGTTATTCTATATTACTTTGTAATATTAAATGCTTCCGTTCAGGCCTCATATAGTATGTATATCAGGTTAAGTGTCCATTTCTGCATAGGTCATGCCCGAACTTTTAGGGGCAAGTTTGGGGCGTGACAGTGTCGAAATAGTGGCAGAAGAATATAAACGACTCTCGGGGTCTTCGCACGCATCTCACGCCAAAGCGGCGAGAGAATGGGACGCCGAGGGGGGTCTCCTCATCCGGCACTGGGGCAAGCCTCGGGAAGTAGGCATAGACCCACAACTGCAGAGCAGGTATCAGTATGCTTATCAGATAAAGCAGAATGCAAACGAAGCAGAATGCAGGATAAAGTAGAAATTGCAGAGCCATGTATTGTGCAGTGTATTGTGCAGAGTGTATAGTGTGCGCAGTATATAGTTAGTGTAAAGCAGATTGCATGTTTACAGTATGTGCAGTGTATAGTCAGTTGGCATCAAATTGTGCAGTATGTGAAGTATTGTGCAGTATACAATTAGTGTAAAACAGATTATATGTTTGTCGTGTGTGCAGTATACAGTCAGCTTGAGGCAGACCGCAGTGTGTGCAATGTAGAGAGTACAGATAATGTAGAGCAGAAATGTAAAATAGAGACAGAGGATGTACCTCCAAAGCCCGCCAGTAGCTTCTGAGCAACTGTCCGCTGAGGCGAGAGGATGAACTCATGTAGCTGTACAGTGTGGCCAAGCCTGCGACACCCCAGTCATAGTAGCGGATCCGCATGACGTCCACCAAAGCGCTTAGTAAATAGAGGGGCACAGTGTTCGCCCGGTCGGCGAAGAGGGTCATCCCCAGCAAGAACATAAGGAATCCGCGTGCATACTGCTTCACCTCCTCCTGAGCCATCAGTGCCTCCTCAGCTAAGGCTGGCTGATTCCTGAAGTGGTCCTCGAACCATAAATATCTGACAAATCCTGGACGGGCAAGAGGCAGTAGGTCGCTAAGCAAGTACATCTGAGTGGCCTCCCACTCGTCCATGTCTGTATCTAAGGGGATCAGATCAACCCCTACCCCGATGCCGGTGAGCATCCAGAAGTCGAAGGGAGCCATCGTCATGTCTCCCGTGGCGGTAAAGTGGAAGGAATCGGTAGTGTCCCACCATCTCTCCACCAGAGCGGCAAGAAGAGGCCTGCTCGCAGTAAGGCGCGACAGTCCCCTGCAGAAAGTGCCGAAGCCGGCCTGATCAACAATATGGCGGACCGCGTCCGGTAGCTCCATATACCATCCTCTCGCGGCAACATTCCCATACCCTCGGAAGGCGTGGGAATCACCCTTTATTTAAAAGCAAACAGTTGCGAAGCAATATTAAATGTACAGTCTTGAAGAACAGTAAAAAGTGATGCAAATACAGCATGTGTGCACGTTTTCAGATTCAAACAGATATCAGGTACCGGTGTGCTCGAAGTGAACTACGGCATATGATGTATCAGTGTGTTTGAGTGGTTCAGCGTAAATATAGCCTGTGTGCACGTTTTCAGATTCAAACAGATATCGGGTACCGGTGTGCTCGAAGTGAACTACAGCATATGATGTGTCAGTGTGTTCAAGTGGTTCAGTGAAAATGCAGCGTGTGTGCACATTTTCAGGTTCAAACAGATATCGGGTATCAATGTGCTCATAGATGAATTACAGTGTGTAATATATCGGTGTATCCGGGCTAAACAGTTAAAGAACAGAATCAACTATTGCAGTTATATTCTACATTGCGAAAAATAAAACAGAGGGAAGACTGTACCTTAGAAGCGCCGTAAGACAGATGTGACTCTGGCTCGCGCAGAAGAAGCTCTCGTGGCATGTCCCTATCAAAAGTCCTGAACTGGCGAAGACCATCAGGAGGTAGCACATGAATCATCGGCTTGTAGGCCGCCAGATCGAACGGTCGAATTTGAAGAGGCAAAAGCTCGGCCTCTGGGTCCACATCCATCTCCGGGGGAGCCCCACCGCTTGGAATATCGTCTGCCATCTCAAGGGTAGCGTGAAAATGGCCGA
This sequence comes from Camellia sinensis, assembly GCF_055761805.1. Taxonomy (NCBI): domain Eukaryota; kingdom Viridiplantae; phylum Streptophyta; class Magnoliopsida; order Ericales; family Theaceae; genus Camellia; species Camellia sinensis. The sequence goes on from NC_138970.1 coordinate 77,803,565, forward strand.
AAAAGTGAAAACCGGGCAAAAATACGAAAAGTCAACCCCGGGAGGGTAAAAAATGGCCGAAAAGGTTGGGGTGCGGAAAAGGCACAGAGATCAAGGAAAACTCGAGGGAAACAAACCCCGAGTGGTGGAAATCGAGAAAAAGGCACCGAAACAAAGATTTGTTCGGTCCAAAATGTTCAAAATGATGAGGGTTTCGCGAATCGAACGTCGAAACGGGCCCGAAAACTGAGGAAAATGGGGAAATGAAGGTTAGGAAATAACCTAGAGAGAGAGGGAAGGATTTTTCCAGCAAGAGGAAGTGATAAATATAGGGCTAGAAGCCCTAATTCAGGCATATTTGGCCGGTCGGCCAAATATTTGGCCGATGGCCTTGTTTTGTGACCGGTGTATGGCCGGTGATCTCCCCCGATGGCCGGTGAACCTTCTACACCTTTGTTTGGGTCTTGGATGTGGTTTGGGGCCTCCATTGCTCAACACAGTGCAAGAAAATACATTTCCAAAGCTTAACCAGTCTCTGTGCCATGTCTTTTGTGTGTAGCACTCGAATACATGCAAGGCGTATCAGTTTCGTATCCTTTGATATCTTACAAGATTCAGTAACTCCTTTGAATGCGTCGCATTACAATGATTTACCTTGTTAACGGTTAGCATACATAGGTTGCATCGTTATGCATACATACACGCGTTGTAACGCGCACTACTTGCATTGTTATGCATTTTAATATCGGTCTAAGAGACCTTAAATCCTCTGAAGGTGCAAGTCCTTCGGTGTTTGTCGTGCCCGAACGACTTTTGGTAGGTTTCATCTTGGGCCGCATCGTCATGCGCACCTTACAGGCATTGTCATGCATGGTCCTTGTCACGCATCATCATGCGTACCTCACATGCATTTGTCATGCATTTCAAAGAGAACATGCGTTGTCACGCATTCGAGTCCCCTTGCATCGTCATGCACATTCCAGTTGCATTGTCATGCATTTTCTCTATCATGCATTGTCATGCTTATCTTACTTGCATTGTTATGCATTTTAATTTTGGTCTAGGAGACCTTAAATCCTCTGAAGGTGCAAGTCCTTTGGTGTTTGTCGTGCCCGAACGACTTTTGGTAGGTTTTATCTTGGGCCACATCGTCATGCGCACCTTACAGGCATTGTCATTCATGGTCCTTGTCACGCATCATCATGCGTGCCTCACATGCATTTGTCATGCATTTCAAAGAGAACATGCGTTGTCGCGCATTCGAGTCCCCTTGCATTGTCATGCACATTCCAATTGCATTGTTATGCATTTTCTCTATCATGCATTGTCATGCTTATCTTACTTGCATTGTTATGCATTTTAATATCGGTCTAGGAGACCTTAAATCCTCTGAAGGTGCAAGTCCTTTGGTGTTTGTCGTGCCCGAATGACTTTTGGTAGGTTTCATCTTGGGCCGCATCGTCATGCGCACCTTACAGGCATTGTCATGCATGGTCCTTGTCACACATCATCATGTGTACAACATATGCATTTGTCATGCATTTCAAAGAGAACATGCGTTGTCGCGCATTTGAGTCCCCTTGCATTGTCATGCACATTCCAGTTGCATTGTCATGCAGTTTCTCTATCATGCATTGTCATGCTTATCTTACTTGCATTGTTATGCATTTTAATTTCGGTCTAGGAGACCTTAAATCCTCTGAAGGTGCAAGTCCTTTGGTGTTTGTCGTGCCCGAACGACTCTTGGCGGGTTTTATGCTAGGTTGCATTGTCATGCATCCCTCACTCGCGTTGTTATGCGCTACTCATGTGCATTGTCATGCATTTCAAAAGACATGCGTTGTCGCGCGTTCAATTTCATCTGTAGTATCATGCATTTAAAAAAAAAATAAAACAAAAAAAAACAAACATGCATATGTCATGCATTACACTATAAATAGTGCATATGTCATGCATTACATTGTAAATAGTGCATATGTCATGCATTACACTGTATGTAGTGCATATGTCATGCATCTCATTGTAAATATTACATTCCATTGCATATTGTATTGCATTGTAGCTTGCATGCATTTATTACATCACCTCCATCTACGGCTTGCACCTTTCCATGTTGAGCTTGGTCTGGTATGTGCCCATACTCTTCGCGTTGGTGCACGGTTATGATATTATATGTACGCACCTAGTGTTGTAGGTGACAACACCGTTTCCGTGTTAAACGTGGTCTGTATGTGTCCATGCCTTTCCTAGGCAACATACGGTTTGGCCGCGTGCCTTATCCATTGTAAATATTACATTCCATTGCATATTGTATATATTGCATTGTAGCTTGCATGCATTTATTGCATCACCTCCATTTACGGCATGCGCCTTTCCATGTTGAGCTTGGTCTGGTATGTGCCCGTACTCTTCACGTTGAAGCACGGTTATGATATAATGTGTACGCACCTAGTGTTGTAGGTGACGGCATCGTTTCCGTGTTAAACGTGATCTGTATGTGTCCATGCCTTTCCTAGGCGAGATACGGTTTGGCCGCAGGCCTTATCCACTGCATCCATTGCATTTTAGCTAGTAAATATTGCATTGTACATAGCTCGCATTGTCATGCATCTTTCCTTACATGCATTGTAGCGCATTCTTCCTTACTTTGCATTGTCATGCATTTCCCTACTGCATCATTTAGTATGTAGGTTTCATTGTAAATAGTGCATTGTCATGCATTCATTGTATTGCATTGCAGTTGCATGCATGCACTGCATCACCTCCATCTACGGCTTGCGCCTTTCCATGTTAAGCTTGGTCTGGTATGTGCCCATACTTTTCGCGTTGAAGCACAGTTATGATATCATGTGTACGCACCTAGTGTTGAGGGTGACGGCACCGTTTCTGTGTTAAACGTGGTTTGTTTGTGTCTATGCCTTTCCTAGGCAAGATATGTTTTGGTCGCGCGCCATATCCATTTCATTCATTACATTGTAGTGTAGTGTTTTGCATCCAGCATTTAGGATCACAATCTCTCTTGAGCAGAGCATTCCCCACTTATATCATCCCACCCAATTACTTGTATCTTGTGTTCCATCTACACACTCATAGTTCTGCATGTGTACGCGCCTATTCCACTGCTGGTATTGTGGTTTGAAGGTGTCAGCACCTTTTCTATGGTAGACGAACTTTGCATCTCCATCATCTTTATGATATTTGTGTGGTTTTGAACTGCTTATGGTTTGATCATGTTTCAATTGCATTGCATATCATTTGCATTGTTTATACATAGTTTTGTTTATATTGCATTATCATTTTGCATCCATTCCGCATTGTTATGTGTTGTCACACATAGGTTGCATTGTCATGCACTCCTTCGCTTGTGTTGTCACGCAGTTTTAGATTGCATTGTTATGCATGTTGCTAACGATATCGTACCTGTTAAGTTTTCTTTCTCTTTCAGGCACGATATTGTATCTACGGTTCATCTGAAGCTGGTGCAACCAGACGAGCCACGCAGGTATTGTATTCTCCGTGTGAGACATATCGAGAATTGAATAATTCTCTTACATCCTTTCTACATTGTAATGTAGCTTGGTTCTTGTTTAAAACTGTTGCATGTTATGCTTCCTTACAGCTTTCTTTGCATGATCATGAGTTATGTTCGGCTTCTTGCATTGTCAGTTGCATTTTGCCCCTGCCTTTGGGCGCATATCTTTATTGTCTTGCATGTTTGTCTAAGTCTTCGGCCTTGTCAAAAATGGGCCGTCTCTGGGCTTTGACACTCACTCCCGTCATTGTTATGACTTTCGAGTTCTGTCAAAGAGGGGCAACTGTAGACACCCCATTTTGACCGTCCTCAAGACTTGGACGTCACCGTTTGAACACTCGGTGATCATCCATGTTCGTGTTTATCTTGAGTTCTCAAAGGTCTCGGCCACGCGCCTTGCCTTAAGACCTCTCGACTTGCCTGTTTTGTGTTTGGTTTTGCACCAAACACTTGTGTTTTGCTTTTGAGGAGCAAGGAATGGCATGTTGGCCATCCCCACATCTCACCGGCCATGGCTTGAGGCCACCGGCCATTGTTTTGTTGCCATCGGCCAAATGTTTGGTCGGTCGGCACTCTGTTTGGTCGGTCGTCAATTTGGCATTTTTGGCTGGCCGACCACTGTGCATCTGCTTTTGGCAGATATTTTGTGCCAGCTGTGCTAGCTGGCACCCACTTTGCACCCCCTCCATACACGTGTATGGAGGGATTTCACTCTTGCTTAGCTTGTTTTGTAAGCTTTGCAGGAGTGATCCTCCATAAAGGGAGGCCTTCTCCTCCCTCCTCAAGGGTTAGAGAGTTGAGTTCCAGAGCTCTGGATTAGGGTTAGCATAGTTGTATCTATTTTATCTCTACATCTCCCTCTCTTTCATATTGTGTGTGTATTAAGGTGTTTTGTTCATAGTTTTGCACACAAACAACTAGAGTTACACTTTCCTTTAGCTGCTGAGGTACTAAGGAGTGATTTTCAGAGTTTTTGAGTGGATTCAAGCTCGAGGAAGCAGCTGTAGCTCAGTTCTTGAAAGGGGTCTTCAAGGGTAAGAACTTTGCTCTTTATTCCACATTTTTTCATAGGCTTTTAGCCATCCTTGCATCTATTTTTATGCTTAACTTATAACATATAAAATTTCAAATTTTAAGTGCTTAAAATAGTTGTTTAAGGTTGTTTTGGTGTTTGGGGTTGTTTGACCCCTCTTAGGCCTTGTTTGGCCCCCATTTTGTGCTATTTTGGTAAGCTCTGGGACCACCTTGTTTGGGCCTCCTCACCACTGAAATCCAGAGGGATTTCAGTGGTGGGGATGGTGCTTTAAGGTCCTAAGAAGGAGAGGGCCATCCCCTCTCCTTGTTGCCTTCAAAAGTTGTCATTTTAGCCTCATGTGTGAGCACCATTGTTGAGTTCATGTTGGCCTTGTCTTAGCTAGTATTTGTGCTTATTTTACCATGATATAGCACTGCTTTAAGTTGGTTTAGACACACCATGCTTGCTTTGCATACTTATCTTGTAATGCCATGAATTGCCTTAACATGCTTTGTGCTTTGAGCCTCATTTCTAGCATGTTTTTGGCCTAGCTTTGTGAAGCTTTTATGCATGTCGTAGTATGCTTAAGGTTTGTTTGGAGTTGTTTTAGCCATCCATGACATGCTTTGTATAGCCACCTTGCATTTTGGCTTGTTAGCCTTGGGTGCGTGAGTGTTGAGCATGCATTACTTGGCTTCTTTCAGTGGTTTGGCACCACTTATAACATCATTTCAGTCCTTGTGGTATGCTTGTATGTTTGCATTTGATGCTCCTTTAATGCTTTAAAAGGTTGGTGTTTCATGCTCCATGTTTGGACCCTTTTGCATGCCTTTAGACTTAGGCCATTTGGATGCCATCTAGGTGTGCCTTTGACCTTGTTTTGGTCTGCCTTGGGGTGGTTTTGAATCCCCATGGCCCTTTGGGACTTGCTTCATATAGCCATGGTTTAAGCCCCTTGGCTTGTCTTGAGTTTTGGACATAGTTGCATGCCTTGTTTGTCTTGTTTAGTTGGTTTGGCACCATCCTTAACATGATTTTCAGAGCTTAGTATGCTTGTTATATGCCCATGTTTGTCTCTTTTAAGTGTGCTTAAAAGTTTCTTCTTTATGCTTAAGTCTTGAACCATGTATCTATGCATGCTTGTATGTACATTTGCCTTCATGTGCTTAGCATATTAGCCACCGTTTTGGGCTTAAAAGTTACTCCCTCATGCTGAAGTTTTGTACCATTGTGTGCATGAATGCTTGTGTGTACATTTGCCTTGCATATTGTCGTATACTTGGCACATAGGCATGTTGTCACATACTTGGCCCATGGCATGTTGTTGCATGCTTAAAGTTGTGTTGCATTTGGCATGCATTCCCTTTGTAGTTACTCAACATGTTGTCACATGTTCACTTGATATGTTTCCACATATCATTTGCATGCTTGTTAGCTTGGTTACTTGTTACATGCTTGCACCTTGATATTACTTATCCTCATGATCATATTGCGCACTTAGCTCACATGCTTAGGTTGCATTTGGCATGCATGCCTTGCCTCTTGAATCACCATGATTGAGGTTGGTTTCCTTATGTGTTTATGTGCATTACATTTGACATTAAAATGCACAACTTGGCCTCCTTGGCCATCACGCATTGAAATGCACGATTGGCGGCCCGAGGGTCGAGGACCATCCTCCTTTGAGCCATGAACATGATAAGGAGGGTGTTGGTGCACACATTTGCTTGAAATGCATTGCCATGCCATGTTTGCCCTTTGCTACTGTCAAAACATGATTCTGCAAGCATACAAGGTCGGCCGACCATCTCTATTGCCGACCGACCAAACATTTGAGGCCGAGAGCCATATCAATGGTCGATGACCCTTCTACCATGGTCGGTGATGTTTTCCCTTGGTCGGTGATGCTCCACAGTGTTCAGAGAGTGTTCCTTGGGACTTGTACAATTTTCAGAAGAGTAGAGCAGGGTAAACAGAGGCAGCTTGTGCATGGTGACAGATTTCTGGGCAAACCCGAGCACGCATGCATTGGACCCTCTTCCCGAGGCTGTTTTATTGCTTTCTTAGCTTAGTTAATTTGCTTAACTAGTTAAGTGGTCTGTAACAATTAATTAACTTGTAGGTTAATTAATTTGTATTATTCTTTTGGTCCCTCCGAGCGAGGGCGAATGTGTAATAAGCGTGTGTGTGTGTGTGCATGTCTTCCAACCCCCATTTCTTTCTCCCTTTTACTTACCTGCTTTTGATGGTTAGTACTAGGGCATATTTAATTTAGCATACCTTATGCTCTGCATGCGTGCATTCATTCATTAGTATTGCATGCATCGGGCTCAGTGCATCATGCTAACTGCATAGTATTTCAAATTTAACTTGAATACATATTACTTGTTGCATTTCACATGCCATCCTAGGATTAGCCGAGCCTACTCTAGATTGCATTTTGCCTGTGGCACATTAGCCATTTAACATGGACTTGGATCATACGTTTGATTGCTAACATGTTCTTTGTTTTGGTTCGGAGTACGCTGTAAGTATTTATGCTTTAGCATCTCGCATGAGTGTGAATGTTAACATGACAGCTTGCTTACCATGTGGCTATGTGCTTATGTGATATTACTTCCTGAATGCCTGTGGGTGAAGGTTGGATCGCTTGAGTTGGAACAACTCGTTGAAATCTGTATTTTAGCCTACTTGCGAGTAGCAAATTTCAAATCATTTTCCGAACAAACGGATATGCAATGCTTTGTTCCAAATTAGGCGATCTAGTCTATACTTTTGTGTTGTGCACATCACATAGTAAGATTAGCTAATTAATCAGAATAAGAACGCATAATGTTTTCAAAAATAGATATCATGGTTAGTAGAGGTCGTTCTTTGATTGGGCGAGAGGGGGTGCTCATTGCTGATCTTTCCCAATCGTACCCAAGTTCCCGAGCCGAGGCAACTTTGGTGATGACGGACATGTGGCCTTAGGCAAACGAGTCAGGGTTTCCTAAATTTCCCCATAAAAAATATTTTGGTGGGGACTCTATATCTGGCAAAGCAGTCCACGTTTGGTACTTCTTTACAAAAAATCTGTTTTCAAAAACGATTTGCCGGATTTGGACTCTTTGGTTCTGATTTTGAACCGTGACAATTTGAGTCCTGAACTGTAGTGAGCCCCAAAACGAACGAAATGGGATTTCCCTCCCGGGGCGTTCGGGGGACGTCTATAGGTTGTACATCTCGAGGATAGGTTCCATGCGTGTCAAGTTGTGATCCTTATCGAAAATGGTTTTGAAATATTTTGATAAAAGTTGATTTTTGTTCAAATTAATCTTTTACAACTTAGACCATTTTTGGACCAAAAGGAAAATTTTCAGTGCCCACAACTTCAATTTCATTGATTTCAATAAAAAGTTATCCAACTATGGATGCAAATCAAAGTTGCTTTTATTACATTCAAAAGAAAACTTGGAAAGTTAGATCAAAGCAATAAACTTGGGGCATAGATGAGTCAGGTGTTCCTGCGTCCCCTTCCTTAGCTCATAGAAGCTTCTGATGCTGTAGTTGGCCCAGCTTGTGCTTTATCTTCAAGCCAAGTTAGGCACTAGCCCGAAAGTGCGCAGTAGAAACTAGGGACAGGAGCCAGAAATTCTCTCATCCTCCAAGCAGTGGGATATCGAGCCAATTGTGAACCTCAAATTGGGAACGAAGCTGGGTATTCTACTCCCTCTTCTGGGCAAGTCTGGTCATGTCCGAACTGACACCTAAACTAGAACGAAAATTAGAATATGCAGTGTGTCAGGCCAATCAGTTGAATACCGGGTTGCCGAGCTATGCTGTAGCTCATCTCGGGCAGATCAAACTAGGGGTAACACCAAGTAATGTCAGCAGCAGACCTGTTGCACATCCAATAGCACCACCATCCCTTGTTCGGGAAATCAACTAACCGTTGGTGAAAGAAATAGCCTCGTGCTGAATATGCAGGGCAAGAGTCCACTACCTTTAACCTATCCATGAGCCATATCTGGGGAGGGATGAAAGAAAAGAGAGATTGAAGAATAGAGAGGTGTGCGTTGAGAGAAAAGTGAGAAAAGGGCTTTGAGAGAAAAACATAGCATAAATGCTGAGTGATGTGAGAAACACATATGAGAAAGGGTGGGAAACATTACCTGAAGAAGTAGTGGACTTCCCGCAAATTTGTTTGTCTCCCACTGATGGAAGGCGTCCAAATCCATCAAAGTCTTGGCCAGTACCAAGCCAATGCAACTATTGACCTCTTTCAAACCTTGTGCCACTTCAACTAGCCGAATGCTAGACCCGCCGAAACAAGGGTCAAGAAAGAAATGTGCTAACATGCACAAACAAAGGGCGCATTGTTGAAAACCTCACCAAAAAAGATCTCCTCGGTTACCGCCATCAGAAAATCGATGAATCAAACTAGGGATATCCAACTCTCCGATGCGAACCAAGGATCGGGCCTCGTGTGGGGTGAGCCCACACATTCTCCCCAAAGCTTGGATGTGACCAAAATGGGGTTGAGGCAAGATTTCCTCATCACGTCAGGACTCCATTAGCACTTGAAGTTCTTCGATTGTCGGGCATATCTCTTGTCCCCCGAAGTTAAAGAGATGTGTAATTGGGTTCCAACATCTAGTCGCGGTATGTAAAAATGGAAAACAAAGCGGAGAACGACTCAGCAGGAAAAATGCATTTATGCCGAAACCTCAGAATTTTAGCTTTTCCGAGCCATCTAAAGTTGCAATCCAATCGGAGAGTTTTTCGGTGAAAAATGGCTCCATTTGTGGCAAAACAATAGCTGAAATGAAGAAATCACAAAGCTGTAGCTTTTGTAGAAGATAAGGTAGTGAGTGGAAGCCAGGTGTCGACATTTGGAGGTCCTGCACATTGATGGCCGGTAAGGCTCATGGATGGCCAGCATAGGCCCATTGATGGCCGGCAGGTGGAATAGATGGCAGGCAGGGCACCCCTCATGGCAGGCCGCCTTCCTTTTGTGCCTGCTGTCCTCCTTTGTGAAGAATCAGTTGGATGCAGGAGTTTTATTCTGTTATTTGTGTGTTCTAAGGTCTTGTTTTGGGTCCTTTTAACTTTAGCAAGTTTGCTTTGTTGTTTTTAAGTTGTTTATGAAGTTGTTTTGGTAATCAAGGTCTGTATTGAGCCGTTTTGTTATATATCGGATTGTTTTCTTTATCGAGTTATTGCTATTTTGATTATCGATTTGTATTACTTTGTTTGCTAGTGTTGGTTGGTTCATTACCCAATTAAGAGAGTTGTGCCAATGCCATGTTCAAGTTTTATTATCAAATTCAATCTCATTTTCATGCGATGCGGTGCTCATAATGCAAAGTACAACACTTTTTCAAATGAAAGTTGGTTTTCATTCTGATCATGGTAGTTTTTACAAAAGTGCAGTATGAGTTTTTTTAAAGAAAATAAAAACTCGTCTGAGGCTATACAGTGTGCCAACACTATAAACCAAAAGAAACTAAGCAAAAATACAGAAATCAGAGCTATCCATTTCAGGATCTAGAGGCCCTTTTCGTCCTCTTCCTTGGCGGAGCGGACTCTGCAGCGCTGTCATCATCGGTGCCACTGTCTGAATATGGATAAGAGTCTGAATCGGAGCCATCTCCTCTCCCCGCCTGGGAGCCCTCCTCGGCATCAGCATCCCCGCTTTCAGAACCTAAGCCAGCGTCATCGTCTCTGCTCTTTGACAACTTTGAATACCGGTTCGCTGCCTCCTCGGTCTCGCTGGTCTAAACGTCATAATCGCTCAAAATAGGCTCTGAAGGGTCGTTCTCAGCTCAGGTGCTGCCAGCTTGGCTTCGGCTTCGGCTGCGTGTTGGAGCCTGTCTCTCTTTCCCTACCACCGGAGAAGGCACTGCTGGTCCTGGTGCTGCTCCTGCTGGCACACCCGGTATGGGTGGGACCTGAAAAGGAAGTTGTCTTATGTCAGCCACAGTATGTATATCAGATGCAAGTATGGGGCAGAATATGGAAGTGCAGTGTTTTAGAGTATGAATGCAGTATGAAAGTGCAATGCTTCGCGTGCAGTGTATTAGTGTAGTATGGAGAAGTTCTCATGTAAGAAAAATGAATGAGGCTAATGAAAAATGACTTGGATGTAAGAAAAATGAAAAATTACCTGAATCCCGTGGAAGCCGAGCAGTGCCTCCCTCCTCAATATCATGCCCTTGAATGAGGCTAATAGCTCCAGCAGATCCTCGGTGTATCCTGGGGGTGCCTGCAAATACATTGGGAATGGTTAATGCCCAGAACAAACAAATATCAGAAAGAGATGGGAAAGCTAAAAATGAGCTACGTAGCGGAGATGCGTCCTGGGCTCTGGTGTATCTATGCCTATCTGCTGCGGGCTTAATCGAGATCGGATATGCCTCCCAAGTATGCTGCCAGCAGATAAGTGGAGTAGGCAGCTTTGGCCACCCGGTCCTCTGCCTCACTTGGGAAGCCCCTCCGCCACGAGCTCTGTTCGCTCGAGTCGCTCTGCGTCTCACCCTCGCGACAAGAGCTCTCATGTCCTCACCCCCACTAACGCCAGTCAGAGGCGGCATCAAGTGTGTCTGGATAAAGGTCACGTAGTCGCTCTTTACACGGAAATACTCTACCTCCAAGCCTACCATGAACTAGATCACCTTGCCGGCAGATACGTTGTCTGTCGCTTTTATGGATACTGGTGGTGCCATTGGTATGAACGAGGCAGGCAAGTCCATGGTCTAGCGCACGAAGTGCTCACCTAGGAACCTGGCTTTCCAGATCGGGCCCTCAAGAAGAATGTGATAGCGGGAAATACCCCAAGCCACACGGTACTGGGCTTGAAGCCCTATCTGTATCAAGGCCCAGGGCTGCCATGTGATCTGAAACTGAAGGTGAACAGGTTATTAGTCGCTGTCAGTTGCTAATGTGTGGATCAAAACAGTTGTAAAGAAAAAATGATGACTTTGTTTCTGGTTACCACATGCGCCGCTACCATGTCAAAATACTAGCAAAAAAACATGGAGGACTCATGAGTCCTACGGTGAAGCTGGCTGTCGTATACTCGAGAAAAGGGGACTGTCAATGGAACCTCGTCTATAGGCTCTGGGGCAAGAGCTGGGAAGTATGGATATACCCATAACTACAAAAAGAATGCAGAGGTATATAATCAAACACAGTATGAACAGAAATAGAGATTGCAAAGCAGAAAACACATGTGTGGAATAGAGATAAAGTAAGAAGTGCTGAATAGAAAATGTAAAGTGTAAAGAGAGAATTGAGATGCGTACCTCCCAAGCTCGCCAGTAGCCTCCAACCAAAGTCCTTTGTAGACGGGTAGAAAAGGTCATATACTCATATAATGTGGTGAGGCTGGCTCCGCCCTAATCATAAAACTGAACTTGAGGGAGGACCACCAAGGCACTCAGCAAATACAGGCCCACGATGTTCCACTTGTTCAAAAAGAAGGTGGTACCGAAGATGAACATGAGGAAGCCCATGGTATACTGCTCTATCTCCTCAATCGTCTCTGGCTTAGATCTCCTAAACCGCTCCTCAAACCAACTATATCGCACCATGCCCACTCGGTATATCGGTGGACGTGCCCTAAGCAGCTAGAGCCAGACTGCCTCCCACTCCTCCATATCAGGATTGAGAGGGATCGGATTACCCCCTACGCTTAAGCCGGTAATCATGGCAAAGTTATAAGGAGTCATTGTCGTCTCTCCCGTGGTAGAAAAGTGGAAGGAGTTGGTGGTGTCCTACCACCTCTCCACCAGTGCTTCTAAGAGGGGACCACTCGCTACAACCTGAGTCAAGCTGGAGCAGAAGAGGCTGAAGCCTATCTCGTCAACAATGTCACGAACTCCAGTTGGGAACTCGCCATACCAATCTCGAGCAGTCATCGCACAATAGCCCCTAAAGGCGCGATACTCGCCCTATAGCAATGCATGAAATGCAATCAGATCAAGACAGTGTATGAGATATAGTTAGATGAAGGCAGTGCAAGCAATGCAAACAGTTAAGGGCAGAAATGTGTCGAAACATATTTCGTACCTCAACGGCAATGGCTGATAAATGAGACCTTGGCTCCCTCAACAAGAGGTCCTCTAGCGCCTCCTGAGCGAAATCAGTAAAACATCTGATGCCACCGACAATGGGCAATATGTGTGTCTGAGGATGATACCTCGCTAGATCAAAAGGTTGTATACTCAACGGTAATGGCTCCAGCTCGACCTTGAAGTCCGCCTCAAAGTCTACTGGAGGAAGCTTGGGAGGAACACCATCATGAGGGAGATCATCTGCCATCTGAAAAGGTGCGAGATAGGTGAAAAAGTGAAGAAAAGTGAAGAAAAAGGGTAAACTTCTAAAAAGTCAACCCTATGAGAGAAAATGGAAGAAAAAGTCAAAGTCGGGAAAAGTGCACAGAATTCGAGAGAAACTTGAGGGGAATGAACCTAGAATGGTGGAAATGAGGAAAGAAGCGTTGAAATCAAATTCCAATAGATTCAAAGTGAAGATAACTAGGAGGATTTAGCGAATAAAGTTTATGTGGGGTGTTGGAAAATGCATAAAAGACTCAGATCTAGATAGGGAAAGCACCTAGAGAATGAGAGAGAGCATTTTCGGATGTCTTGGTGTGTGGAAATGAAGCCCCAAGCCTTGTATTTAAAGACCCAAGCTGAAAAACCCTTTTTGCCCTCGGCCTCCCATCGATGGTCATCAAGGCACCATCGATGGCCGACAAAGCACATTGGTGGCCGGCAGGGGGCCGACGGCTCCCTCTTGTGGCAAGCGTCTTTCCAAAGGTCTCCCTTGTGTCCTTGGTTTTGTTTGTGTCCTTGGATCCTGAGAAGTAAAGGGACTGTTCAGTGTTTGGTTCAAAATGTCTCTGCAAAGGCTCAAAATTGCATTTCCAAGGTACGATGTTCATCGCTCATCAACATAAGCAAGGCGTATCCTTTTAACATATTGCAACTCTTCCGAGAGGTAAATCAGGAGTTGTTCTTGAATTGGTTTTAACGAATACGTGTAGACACCCCATTTTTGACCGTCATTAAGACTTGGGCACCGCTGATTGCTTACTTGATGGTGCAGGCTATCTTGTGCAAAGGTTCAATTTCGTCGGCAAGGAAGGCGTCAAATCCCAACCTCACACCCCTTTTTAGACCAAAACCATTTTGACCAAAATATTTTAGACCTTAAAACCCTCACTTTCAAAATATTTTTGAAAAGAAGTTTCTACGATGTTCCGAGGCTCGCATTTCTTTAAATGTTGCGCTTTTCGATAAACCGAGAAAGGACAAAGTGGAAATGAATGAAAGAGAGGTGAATTCTTTGAAAAATCTTTCAAAACACCTTACTTAAAGGTTTGCAGTTGAAGAAAATTGGAGGAGAGGGAAGAAACAAAGTTCGGAAAGAAGATGGGCATGAATCGTTAAGAGAGAGTCGAGCTGCCCTCGCTAAATCGGGCTTATCCATTTTTATACTTGGATTTCAGATATGAGGCCACCATCATTGGAAATTGGACTTCTGTGGCTTCATTTTACATTCAAGAATCTCCTCAAGCCGAGGCCAGATGAGGGAGATATGGTTGGTTGAAGTTGGGCATCAATCCGGTTGGACCGAAACTAAGCAGTCTTCACTAAAAGAGGGATGTCTCTTAGCACACTTGGAATGTTGATGTGAGGCTGCCACCAATGGAAAGAAGACTTATGGGGCTTTAGCTTAGGCTCAAGAATGACCTGAAAAGGGGTCCAAATGAAGGAGTTATTCCTGGTTGAAGTCGGGGCCTGGGACTAGTTTTTGCCATCGGCCTCTGGGGGAGTGTGCCGGCCACAAATGGAGCTTGCCGGCCATAGCTCAGCCAAAAGTGATCCTTACCGGCCAACATTAGTAGTTGGTCAGCCAACAAAGTAGCTAGTCGGCCACCAAGATGGTCGGTCGGCCAGAAATTTCCAGAAAGCTCAGAATTTACAGATATTTTGCTCTAGCTGTCTTCTAAATGCTCCAGCTGTCTCTATATTCAGATATTTCGACCAAGGTGCTGATTTTTTCTATATATGAAGGCAATATCTTTCATTTTGAGAGGTTATCAAGTTTGGGAGCCTCTCTCTCTAAAATCCCTCTCTCTCTACAAAATTTTCAAAGCAAAATCTATGTCTCTCTCTCTAGAGCTCTCTCTCTCTTGCCCTTTTGTGCATGGAAGTAGAGAAACACTTCTACTTTTCCTAGACAGCCTTTATCAAAGTTTCATATCTTTGGGCTAAGGTCCCTTGGAGCCTAATTTGAGCTGTTGAAAGGTTGTTTGAGCCTAAGAAAGTTGTTGTTTTGCTACTGTGCTTCAAGGGTAAGGCTTTGCCCCTTTGAAGCTTTATTTTGGTTAAGTCTTTGGTCCTCTTTTTACACTATTTTGAGGCTTCCTTTAACCTTCAAAAAACTCTATTTTTAAGGTTCTAAAATGTTGGTTTGAGCCTTGTGTGGTTAGTGGGTGGTTCCCCTCCTTTGCTCTTTGGCTTGTAAAGCCTTTTGAGCTATCTTTCAAGCTTTTGAAACAAACTTTTTTTGGCCTTTAAACCACTGAAATCCAGGGGATTTTTAGAGGCGAAAAGTTGGTTTTGATGACCAAAATAGGAGGGGGTGACCTTCCCTTCTTGTCTCTCTATGCCATGCCTAGTTAGCATTACCAAGTTGCATATTTTTGTGGCTTGTGTTAGCTTATTTCAAGTATGTTTTTGTGACCTTTTGGACCTGCTCTAACTCTGTTTTTGGTCGGTTTGGCCATTTGTTGCTTGTTTCTTGCCCTTGTAGTGTAATCTTGCTTACTGGCTTAACATGCCTAATGAGTTAGCCTATCTTTCTACTCTTTTGTGGCTTGGTCTCAACATGTTTTTGCTACTGATTTAGCATGCTTTAACTCTGTTTTGAGTGGTCTTGGTCCTTTGAGGCTTGCTTTGCATGGTTGTATTATAAATGGCCTTTATTAGCTTTGTGTTTTGGAACATCTAGCATGCTTTCCTTGGATTGTTTGCATGCCATAGCATCATTTAGCATGTAATTTCAGAGCATATATCATTGTCACACTCTCACATATTCCACTTTTTCAATGCTTTTGAGAGTTGTGCTTTGTGCCTTATTGGTGAGCCAATACATGAACATGTTTTTCTTCCTTTTTATGCTACCATCTCAGCATATTTTGGCCACTGTTTTGGCATGTTTAAGCTTTGTCCGGAGCTGGTTTGGTCATTTAAGCATTGTATTGCATGCTTCTAGTGTTGCGTCCTCTAGTTTCATTATTTTTGGCTCTTAACATGTTGTACATGAGCTGTTTGCATGTTATAGTCTTATTTTGCAAGCTATTTCAGCATTGAAATTCTGCAACCTCCCTCATTTCTTCATTTTTCCTTTTGTTCTGAGGGTTGTTTGGCCTTAAGTTTATGTTTAAGCATGAGGTAGGATTTGTGCTGAAATGGCTTTAACCCTCTTTTGAGGGTTCCTCCTAGTCAAAGGCATAATCCCTCTCATATCCTAAACCACCCTTTTGGTTGACCTCTCTCATTAGAGGACTATCACATTGGACTTAACCAGTTAAGGGATTAATTGGTAAGCTAAAATGTGTAAACAAAAATGAGCCAAGTAAAACATGACTAAGATAAGCATGTTGTTTGCATTGCATGTGTTTGGATCGGACGTTAATCCAAACACAAAAAATATGGGACGTTTCATACTTAAAGTGATGAAACGTGTAACGTTTCTTGGTCGTTGTCCCCTTTGATTGTACATGTTAGGGTGGAGGCCCTTCGTGTCTTATGTGCGCATTCTTTAAGCTTGTACAAGCTTGATTCTTTGGCCACCATGCATTGAAAAAGCTTGGTTGGTGGCTTGAGAACCAAGTGCCACACTCCTTTGAGCTTGAGACATGATAAGCAGGGTGGCAGTACATACATTTCCTTGCAAATATACTAACATGCCTCTGTTTGCTCTTTGTTGCAGCAAAAGGAGAAATTTCAGGGAAGTAGTGGCCGACCGGCCACATGTCCTAGCCGACCAGCCACCAAAGCCAGCCGATCGGCTAACAGTAACGGCCGATGGCCACCAATCATGGCCGATCGGCCATCAGTGTATTCTTGAGATCAAATAGAAGTAATCTGGAGGTTGGCACAATTTTCAAAGGTCCAAAGATATGCAAACAAAGGCATCTAGAGGCAAGGTGGTGGATTTTCGGGAGGACGCAATCGAGCATGCATATCTCCCTCGCTTCCCGAGGCTTTTCATTTGAATTGATTAGCTAATTAATTCATTAGCTTAGTCGTTTTGTAATTAATTAGTTAAGTGTTTAATAAATTAATTTGGTTTGTAATTAATTAGCTTAGTGTAGCAGTTATTCAATTCGGTTTTGTAATAATTAATTAGCTAGAATAGTTAATTAGTTGGTTTCTAATAATTAGCTTAGTGTAGCTTGGCTTATTGATTCGAACCCTCCTTCGAGAGGGCATAATGTTGTGATAAGGGTGCGTGCGTGTGTGCATGTCTTCCAACCCTGCGTCTTTCTCCCTTTTACTTAACTGCTTTCGATGGTTAGTTTAGGAAACATTTTGATTAGTATACCTTATGTTTGCATGTGCGCATCATTCATTTGTCTTGCATGCACCGGGCTCGGCGCATCATTCAAACTGCATTGTATTTCAATACTTATTTGAATACGTGTTTCACAGCATGTTAGCAAATTGTATCATATGCCATCTTGGATAGCTGAGCCTATTTAGTTGCATTTTTGCATGTGTTGCATTAGGCATTTTAACATAGTTAGGAATCATGCAATGTTTCTAACTAGTTTTCTGTTTTGGCTTGGAGCACACTGTAAGTTTTTATGCCTTGGCATCCTTGCATGAGTGTGAGTGTTGCCATGATAGCATGCTTGCCACGAGGCTATTTGTTTACTTGATAAACAACATGAATGCCTGTGGATGAAGGCTTTGTTGCTTGAATTGGGACAATTCATCAAATGTGAGTTTTAAGCCCACTTTGCGAAGTGGCAAAACCTAGTTTTCAAGCCCTCTTGAAGGTGGCAAATCCGCGCTTTAGCCTAGTTGTGAGTAGCACTTTCAAACCATTTTCAAAAACAAACATGAGTTGTTTTGTTCCAATTCTCGTGATTGAGTCTATACTTGTATGCTGAGCGCATCACATAGTAAAGTTAGATAATAATCGGAAAAAGAACACGTGTTTATAAAAACAACATATCATGGTAGTAGAGGCCGATCCTTTGATCGGGCGAGCGAGGGTGCTCATTTTAGGACCTTCCCCTCTCGTACCCAAGCTCCCGAGCTGAGACAACTTTGGTGATGGCAGACACATGGCCTTTGGCATGAGTCAGGGTTTCCTAAATTTTCCAAAATAAAATATTTAGGTGGCGACTCTATAATTTGGCAAAATAGTCCATGTTTGGCACTTTTTCATTCAAAATTGATTTTTCAAAACCAATTGCCAGATTTGGACTCTTTGGTGTTTGTCAGTCACACATTGCACTTTGTGAGATTAGATTCAGAACCGTGACAGGAGTCCGAACTGTAGTAAGACCAATTTACGCCTCTACTAAAGGAGGGCGCGCGAAGAAAGTCAAGTCTACAATACGCTTTTGTTATTGCATAGAATATGCGCTTCTCACATTTGCATGGAACATGCCTTATCATTATTGTAGAATACACACTTTTGTTATTGAAGAGAATATGCACTTCTCACGTTTGCATGGAACATGCCTTATCATTATTGTAGAATGTGCGCTTCTCACACCTACATAGAATATACGCTCCTCACATTTGCATGGAACATGCCTTATGATTAGTGTAATCGTGTATAGAACATGCACCCTTAATATGTTGTACTTGTTGAGTTTCTTTCTTATGCAGGTACGATATTGTATGTACAGTTCATTTGGTGGAGCCAACACAGACAGACGATATTGTATGTACGGTTCATTCAGAGAAATTCTGGATAAGATCATTCATGTCTTGGTAAGAGAATATTTTCTCTAACTTTGTGTATCTATCGCACTTGTTAACTTTGTGCATCCATCGCACTTGTTCACTTTGTGCATCTATCACACTCCCCCTAACTAGTGCATCTATCACACTTAATCACTCATGCCCTGTGCAACTTTTCACTTTCCCCTCTTGCGTTCGGACGCGTTGGGATTACCTCCTTTTGGTTAAAAGCACTCGGGTGCGTCCCGGTGTTTACACTACCTCTTCTGGTTAAAAGCACTTGAGTGCGTCTCGGTGTTTACACCACTACCTCTTTTAGTTAAAAGCAGTATGGTGCATCCCGATGTTTACACTACCTCTTTTAGTTAAACGCATTCGGGTGCGTCCCGGTGTTTACACCAGTCCTTTTAGTTAAAATCACTCGGGTACATCCCGGTGATTACACCACTCCTTTTGGTTAAAAGCACTCGGGTATGTCCCGGTGTTTACATAACTCCTTTTGGTTAAAAGCACTCGGGTGTGTCCCGTTGTTTACACCACTCATTTTGGTTAAAAACACTTGAGTGCATCCCGGTGTTTACACCACTCCTTTTGGTTAAAAGCACTCGGGTGCGTCCCGGTGTTTACACCACTCCTTTTGGTTAAAAGCGTTCAGGTGCGTCCTGGCGTTTACACCACATTTTCCCCTCGCGTGGGAGACATGTTGGGATTGTTTGTTTTGCTTACAAGCATTCGGGTGCGTCCCAGGGTTTACATTATCTTTGTTTTCTTCCGCGTGCGACCCGTTAAGATCTGGTTTGACATCTCGAGTGCACCTGATGATTTTGGTTCCGCTCTATCTTTCCTACGCATCACGTAGTTAAGCTTGCATAATTTTCTTACATCCTTTCTGCATGACATGTGGTGTGGGCTCGTAATTCCCACGTGTGGCATGGTTGCTTACTTATTTGCATGTTTGAGATTGCTGTGTCCTATTTTGGTTTGTTTAAATGTAGCATTTTTATTGCATAGCGTTTGCATTTTAAATGTTTCACTGCATAGTCTCATTGCATGATCATAAGTTATGTTCTCGCATCATGCATATCATTTGCATTTTTTCCCAGAACTATGCTAGTTTAATTCCTTGCAAAGGGATACATAGGCAGCCTGCAGGCGCAACTATTTATTGCTGTCTTGATTATTTGTCCAAGTCTTACGGCCTTGTCAAAATGGGTCGTCTCTAGGCTTTGACATTCACTCACGTCATTTCATGACTCCGAGTTCTGTCAAAGAGGGGCAACTACAGACACTCCATTTTTGACGGCCCTTTGAGACTTGGATATTCTTGCAGGTATATCTGATGGCGAGTCTGATTGCTCACCGAATGCTCGAAGTCCGCGGTAGAACGCCACAAGTTTGAGCTTTCGAAACTCTGCATCCATTTTGTCTAATCTTTGGACCATGCTTAGGTCTTTTCAGAATGAAGTTATTGGTGGCCTGCTAGCCATCCTTGAAGGCTGCCGGCCATGGCTTTTGGCTTGTCAGCCATCAATGAAGCCTTGCCGGTTGGCCATCAGTGTTTCCTGCAGATATTTTGTGATATTTTGTGCCAGCTGTTTGCACAGGTTCATGCATCTTCCAACACGTGTGTGGCTGGATGTCTATGAGAAAAATTGATGTTTTTCTATATATAGGACCCCTCTCTTGCATGTAGAGGGGTTTGAAAATTTGAAGACAAAAAAGTCTCTCTCTCTAGATTTCTCTCTCTCTCTCTCTCTCTCTCTCTCTCTCTCTTACAATTTTGTGCCTTGAAACTTGTTTTCTCTACACTTTCACATACCCTACCTCGATCAAAGTTACTTCTCTTTGAGCTGAGGTTCCTTGAGACTTGATTTGAGCTCTAGCAAGTGGTTTTAGCTTGGATTGGTGCCTAGAATTGCTCTTTGCTTCAAGAGATAGTTTACTTGCTTTGTTCACATGTTTAGCATACTTGTTTCCTCATCTTTTCAAATTGTTTTGAGGCCGGTTTTGAACTAAAAAAACCTTTGTTTTTATGACCTGAAAATGGTGGTTTGAAGCCTTTTTTTAGTTAGGGGGTGGTTCACGCTTCTTGTTTTCTTGCTTGTAAAGCTTTTGTGCCTTTGTTCGTCACTTTAAAACCAACTTTTTTGGGCCTTTTAACCACTGAATTTCAGAGGTTTTTCTGTGGAAAAAAACTCATTTTGAAGTTCAAAATTGAAGGGATTAGCCTCCCCTCCTTGTGCCTTGTTTGCACGCCTAGGTAGCTTTATGTTTTAGCCCATTAATCTAACTTGTCTTAGCTCAAGTCTAGCATGTTTTAGCCTCTGAAATAACCTGTTTTGGCTCTATTTTTGGGCTGGTTAGTTTGTTTAAGTCTTGTTTTTCATAGTTGTGGTGCAACCCATGCATTAGCTTAATGTTTTGGCTTTTTATGTCTTGAGTCCAGCTTGTTTTAGACCATATTTAGGACTGTTTTGCCTCTATTTTTGGTTGTTTGTTTTATTTGAGCCTTGCATGGCATGGTTGTAGTGTTAATTCCTTCACTAGCTTAGTGTTTTAAGGCTTTAACTCTTATTGATGTGAGTTGGTTGTATGTTTTTAGTGCTTTTATCACTTAATTTCAGCACTGTTAATCTCTGCAACCTCCCTCATTTCTTCACTTTTTGGTTTTGTTTTGAAAGTGGTTTCAAGCCACTTGTTTGCCTATGAAATGGAGGTGTTACACCTAATGGTTTAATCCCTTAGGGGGTTCATTACCAACAGTGTAATGCCTCTTTCATGCCTAAAGGAACTTGTGGTTTGAGCCCTCTTTCTTTTAGAAGACACTCACCAATGGACTATTGACTAAAGAATGATTTGGTAATTAAAATGGGTAAACAAAATTGGCCAGTAAAAGAGGCAAGATAAGCATTCTTTGTGTTGCATTGCATGTGTTTGAATCGGACGTTAATTTGAACACAAGGAAAATGGGACATCTCATACTCAAAAGTGATGAAATGTGCCAGTTTCCTTAGTCTCCATTGCCTTTGATCATGCACGACAGGGTGGTGGTCATTGGAGTCTTATTTGTGCATTTATCAAAATTATACAATTTGGATCTTTGGCCATCATGCAATGAAATTGCTTGACTGGTGGTTTTGGATCCAAGTGTGTCACTACTTTGAGGTTTTGAGATGATAAGGAGGGTTACAGTACAAACAAACCCTTGAAAAAACCTTCCTTTTGCTCTGTTTGTGCTCTGTTGCAGTATGGTGTCCTAGAGCATCAGTGGCTGGCAGTTCCTCATCAATGGCCAGCAAGGCTTCATTTCTGGTCGGCAATGCACCTCTCTAGCCGGCAGATGGCCGGCAGTACCCATCCATCGCCGGCAAGCCACTAGTGTAACTGTAGACGCGCCCGCGTGAGGCCCTCGTGCTGCAGTTCGGACTCAATTTTGTGTCACGGTTCTTAATCTGAACCAAAGAGTCCAAATCCAACAAATTGTTTTGAGAAAAGAAATTTTTAGAAAAGAAGTGCTTTTCCAGATACAGAGTCGCCACCTAAATATTTTTTAAGGGGGAATTTAGGAAACCTTGACTCGGTGCCAAAGGCCACGTGTCCGTCATCACCAAAGTTGCCTCGGCTCGGGAGCTAGTGTACGATTGGGGAAGGTCAGCTATGAGCACCCCTTCTCGCCCGATCTGAAGATCGGCCTCTACTAACCGTGATATCTGTTTTTGAAAACGTTATGTGGTCTTATCCCGATTATTAGCCTAGAATTACTATGTTATGCGCACAGCACAAAAGTATAGACTAGATCGCCTAATTTGGAAATAAGCATTGCATATCCGTTTGTTTTGAAAAATGTTTTGGAATTTGCTACTCGCAAGTAGGCTGAAACACGGATTTCAATGAGCTATTCCAACTCAGACAATCCAACCTTCACCCACAGGCATTCAAGCAGTTATATCACATAAGCAGCTAGCCTCATGGTAATCATGCTATCATGGCAACACTCACACGCATTCAAGGATGCTAAAGCGAAAGAACTTACAAAGTACTCCAAGCTAAAACAAAAACTAGTTAGTAATCATATGCATGATCCTAGTTCATGTTAAGATGGCTAATGCAACACATGCAAAATGCAACTAAGATAGGCTCGGCTAATCTACAATGACATGTGAAATGCTACAACTAACACGTATTCAATTTGAAATTAAAATACAAATGCAGTTAGAGTGATGCGTCGAGCCCGATGCATGTAAGACAAATGTGTGGATGCACGCATGCATAGCATATGGTATGCTAATTTAAATATGTCCTAGTCTACCATCATAAGCGGGTAAACAAAAGGGAAGAACGACGTGGGGTTGGAAGACATACACACACTCACGCACACTTATTACACAATTGCCCTCGCTCAGAGGGTCCAAATAAATATTACAGTCCGAATAAATAATACTAAATTAAATATTACAAAATTTCTAATCTAATTAACAAATTAAATGCAAAGAGAAGATTGTGGCAGCTCCCGCCTCGGGATGCGTGAATGATGCATGCTCGGATTCATCTTGCGCCGAAAGCCCGTATCATACCACTGCTGCCTCTGTTTACACTGCCCTGCTTCTCTGAAAACTGCCAAAATCCTGAGACAGGTTCCCTGAACCCTGTAGGACACCATCGGCTGAAGGGAATACCCACCGGCCATGGAACTTATCCATCGGCTGGGGTTTCACATTATCGGCCACCAATCCATGGCCAGTCAGCACTCTACAGTGCCGGTCGGCAGAAACTCCCTGCAGAAACTGGTTTTTGACAACAACAAGGACAGACAGTGTATGGCATGGAATTTCAAACAAATGTATGCGCGGGCACACTCCCTATCATGCAAGGGACTCAAGGGAGCATGACCCTCGACCCTCGGGCCATCAATCATGCATTTTGATGCGTGATGGCCTAAGGAGCCAAGGTTGCAATTCAATGAAAATGCATACAACATATAAATGAATACCCAAACCCTATCATACCAAAGTCAAGGGCCTCGGTGACTGAGAGTTGAGACGCGTTACATCACTTGTAGTATGAACACTTCTTCCCCCTCACATTTGGTTTGACACCCCAAACCAAGCAACGCAATGCATGTTATGCAAACATGGCTCGAAAATGCTACATATCACAAAAAAACAAAGGCATGCCAAATGTAATGCAACATATCATGGCAAGCATATAATGTTCCTAATATGCAATGCTACAATGCAACTCATTACGTAATGCTAATATGGTACAATGCACGCATGCAATTAGAGGCAACAAGTCAAACATACAACCATGTCCAAGAAGGGACTTAAACTGAAATGGGAGGCCTCAAACACCCCAAAAACAGTGGCTAAAAGTGCCTCAAGTGATGGACAAAATGCACTACAAACATGCAAGCCAAAAAAGGGGCCAAAGCTAAGGCATAACAAAGGGCATTCTACCACCACAAACCCAAACAAACATGGCATGAACTATACAACCAAAAACAGAATTTTAGCATGCAAAAAGAGCTCCAAAACCCACACATATGGCATCCCAAATGAAACAAACACATAGGCATACACAATGCACGTTTCAAGGCATAAGAGGGTACAACTTCAAAGCATGAGAGGAGCGATGAATGCAAGTATACAAGCATGGTTTAGGGACTGAAATGATATGCTAAGTGATTCCAAATCACCAAAATAGCCTAACCAATGCATGTTCATGACCCATATCCTTAAGGCTCATGATCCAAAATGCAAAGCAACTATATCAAGCATGCTAAACAAGACCAAATCAGTGGCCAACAGACCTCATGCATGGCAAAATATGGTCAAGAACTTCACAAAGTGAAGCCAAAATATGAGAGCATGGTAGTCAAAAGTCATGATGTATTTTTAGGCACAAACAAGGGAATACAAAGCAAGTATGTTAAGCATGCAAAGGGCCACCAATCTGACCAAAAACAGAGATAACATGTGACCTAAATGGCACCAAAAACATCTGATATGGAGCCAAAAACAACCAAGCATATATGCTACCCTTATGAGCCCAAAATATGCACAAATGAGACACAAAGGGATAGGGGTGTCCCTCCCCTATACAAGACTTCAAACCATCTTCTTCACCACTGAAAATCCAAAATCCATTGGATTTCAGTGGTGAGAAGGCTAATACAACAAAGCAAATAAGGCTTAAAGAAAAAGACCCCAAAATCGGCCAAAAGAGACCTAAGAGGGGGATTTCGACCCCCAATACCAAAACACCCTTAATGAAAGTTCTTAAGCATGAAAATATAAGACTTTTTTTAGTTATACACAAAGCTCAAATCAATATGCAAGATAGGTCAAAAGCCAATGCAAGATTGGGGAAACTAAAGTGAAAGTCTTACCCTTGAAGAACACTTCAAGAACAGTTGGTCTAACCACACTCTACTGAGAAAAATCAGTCCAAAATCTCAAAAAACAACCCTCAATGCCTCTCAATCTCGGAGCAAGGTGTAATGGTGTGTATATTAGTGCAAAAGTAAGGTCAAAATGCACTTTGAAGCCAAGAAAACACACACAAGAGAGGAGAGAGAGGGAAATATAGAGAGAGAGTGTGTATATAAGATGTATATGTATATAAGCACTGGTTTTTATGTTCAAAACTCCAACCCTCTACAATGGAAGAAGAGAGGTGCTTATATAGGCAAAAGAAAAGGTCTCAAGCTTCTCAAAGAAGCTAAGTAAAAGGGGGCAAAGGGGGCAAGGAGGTCAAGGCTTCCTGAGGAAGATAAGACAGCTGGCCAAGCTTCTTGAGGAAGCTTTGACAAAGGGTCAAGCTTCCTCAAGAAGCTTTGACCAAAAGGGGCAAAACAGCCACTTCATGCACGGGGAGGAATGTTGGTGCATTCCAGCTGGCACAGCTGGCATGCACCAAGTCTGAAGGGTGCAAAAGGGTCACACCGGTCAGCAAAAAAAAGTCACCGGCCAAAACAAAGTGCCGGTCGGCAAAATATAGTGCCGACTGGCCATTGGTTTTAAGAAACCACTGCCGGTGGCACCAATAAATGGCCGGTGATGTGAGGGGATAGCCGGTGGGGTGTGGGAATGGCCAACAAGCCATTCCCTGCCTCTCAAGGCAAAAACACAAGTGTTTGGTGCAAAACCAGACACCGAAAAGTCGAGTCGAGAGATCCTGAGGCGAGGCGTGCAGCCGAGACCTCCGGGAACTCGAGACGAACACAAGCACGGATGATCACCGAGTGTTCCAACGGTGACATCCAAGTCTTGAGGACGGTAAAAAATGGGGTGTCTACAGTAACCCTTAGCAAAGATTTTGTATGTTGGAGCAGAAAGGTTCTGAAGCGTGCTCAACCCTGCAAACAGAGACTTTCGAGAGCAAAATAGAGGTTTTTTTGGGGCGAAAACCGAGCATGTGCATCTTTCACTTCCTGAGGCGGAGCAGTGGCAGCATAGTTTAATACCCTGCATGCTTAGTTAGTGTGCATTTGTTTTAATTAATTTGTTTACTAGTTGATTAAAGTGTTGTAATAATTAGTAATTAGTTTGCTAGTTATTCATTTGATCTGTAATAATTAGTCTAGTTAGCTTAATTAGATTAGTTTGATTAGCTTAGCTTAGGTTAGCTTAGCTCTTATTCATTCGGACCCTCCTTCGTGAGGGCATAATGTTGTAATAAGTGTGCGTGCGTGTGTGTATGTCTTTCAACCCCACGTCTTTCTCCATTTTATTTAATCACTTTTAATGGTTAGATTAGGGTCATATTTCAATTAGCATATCGCATGCTTCATTCATTCATTCGTATTGCATGCACCGAGGCTTGGTGCTTCATTCAAACTACATTGTCATTTCAAATACTTTTTTGAATACGTGTTTAACAGCATGTTGTTCAAATTCATCCATATGCCATATTAGTAGCTGAGCCTATTAATTGCATTATTGCTTGTGTTGCATTAGACACTTAACATGCATCTTTCTAACTAGTTTCTGTTTTGGCTTGGAGTACTCGGTGAGTTTTACTTTTTAGCATACTTGCATGAGTGTAATTTCCATATTGCCATGAGGCTATGTGCTTAAATGCTAAACTGCATGAATGCCTGTGGATGAAGGCTTGTTGTTTGGATTGAATGATTCAATGAATTTGCATTTTAAACCCACTTTGTTTTGGCAAATCATGTTTTAAGCCCACTATGTTTGGTGGCAAATATGCATCTTTAAGCCCACTTGAGGTGGCAAATTCAAACCATTTTCGCAAACAAACATGAGTTGAATTATTCCAAATTGAGCAAACTAGTCTATACTTGCTTGTACGCATCACATAGTAAAGCTAGTTTAATAACCAGAATAAGAACACATAATGTTTATAAAACATCATATCATGATTAGTAGAGGCCGGTCTGTGATCGGGCGAGCGGGGATGCTCAATTCATGACCTTCCCCTCTCATATTGAAGTTCTTGAGCCGAGGCAACTTTGGTGATGACGGACACGTGGCCTTCGACACGAGTCAGGGTTTCCTAAATTTTTCCAAAAAAATAAAATATTTAGATGGTGACTCTGTATCTGGCAAAGTAGTCCAATTTTGGCATTATTTGATTTAAAATCAATTTTTCAAAAAGGTTTTCTAGATTTGGACTCTTTGGTGTTTATCAGTTTTCACATTGCACTTGTGAGACTAGATTCAGAACCGCGGGAGTCCAAGCTGTGAGGCCTTTCTTTCAAACCTTTCCGAAAGGCATGACGTGGAAAAAGGCGAGTCCACAACTACGGTGAAGAAAGGAAGCATGAACAAGCTCAAAATTATTTGTGAGAGTCATAAGAAACTAAATCAAGCGTTGTTGATCTCAATAATGGGTGAACAACTCTACATTAGTCGTATCAATCCATACTATTTCAAAAAGAGATAGTTGATCTTATAAAGCATACATAGAGGATAGGAAATCATTAATGGAATGACTTTGTGACTAATGCAACTAATGAAGGCTGTTGAGAAGCTAATATTGATTAGATAGACCAGTGGTTTGCTATTGTTCCTTTAAGAAATTCCAAATTGCTTTGGTCGAAGCATAATTACCATCCATTTGAAAAAGACCAAACTAGAGATGAATAGATGTGATAGAAGTATTGCGACACCAATGGATTCATATGGTCAAAAATGCTAGAAAACAATTTGAATGGGTCCAAATAAATACAAAACCAACAAAAAAAAAAAAGAGATAAAAATTAGCGGCTAGGGCATGTAACAACTAAGGCAACATCGGCACTGGCATCAGCATATCTAGTAGTATCAACAATGAAATTAGCGTCGGCGTATGTAGTAGCGTCAGCGAATATAGAATAAGGTCTAATCCAAGGATAACACCTACATCCAAATGTTCTAAGAAAAGCATAGTCTGGAGATTGATGAAACAAAACCTCGAAAGGAGTAAAAATCTCAAACTTAGCAATAGAAGCCTATTAATGAGAAGCACAATAGTGGCAAGAACACCAAACCAATAGGTGAGAGGTAATCAGGAATGATGCATAAGAGCTATGGTTGTCTCTATGAGATACTTGCGCTTCTTCTCAGCTACACCATTTTGAGTAGGTGTATGCGGACAACTAAATTGATGTTCAATGCCTTTGCTTTTGAGAAACTCTTAAAATTTAGTGCTAAGATATTTTCCCTCATTATCACTTCTTAGAACTTGTAAACGAGTAGAAAATTGAGTTTGAACAAAGACTTTGAATTCCAAAAACTTAGTAAATCCTTTACTAAGAGCCAAGTAAATTTACTAAAATCATCAATGAAAAGTACATAATACATGTAATTAGAAACATTTGAAGTAAAAAGCCCCCACATATTAGTGTGAGTAAGAGTGAATAGCTTATTAACAATGGAATTGGACAAGCTAAATGAGAGTTTATGACTCTATGAAACACAACAATGTTGACATAGTTTCGTACTAGAAGCATGCCCACATGGCAACTGGTGATGCTTAACAATGTGATGCAATTTCCTTGATGAAGGATGACCTAGTCTATATAGCCAATTAGGTGTAGACTGAGTGGCCACTAAACAATGAAAGTAGGTTGGTAAATAATGTGATGAAGAAAAAGAAGGTAGATGGTAAAGACCATGTGAGTGATGACCTTTATACAACACCTTCTTCATACTTTTGTCCTGTATGACAAATAAATCCTTATCAAACGTAATAGTGCAACGGTTATCAACAATCAATTGATGGACTAAAATTAAATTTGAAGATATAAAAGGAACATGAAGCATATTTGAAAGATGAAAACGAAATGAGGGGGTAGGAAAAATGCCTTTACCAATGTGGTGAATAGGCAAAGCATTTCCATCACCAATAGTGATCTGATCACTAACATGATACAACTAATAGAGAGAAAGGTTGTTAAGATCATTGGTGATGTGGCTTGTGGTTGTTGAGTCAAGAAACCAATTGGAGGATGAACTGAGATATGTGAATCACTTGGTGGTGCTATAGAAGATGGGGCGGAGGCAACATATGCTTTGACTTGTGATGGCCTAGAGGATTGATAAGTGGAGTACATCCTATACCAACACTTCAAGGCATAAGGATTTACTTTACCACAGATCTAGCAAGTAAGCTAAGAGGCATTATAGGATGAGTTATGCATGTTTGATGTAGTTGGAGTAGAATTTCATTGATTTCCTTGAGTATGATAGTTAGATCTACCTTCTCTACACCAATTGCCATTGTTGCCACTAAAATACCTGCTTTCATCTCTCCATCTGCCTCTGTAAGTGCCTCTATAACCACCTTTATTAGAACTTCTTGAAGCATTATAGGCAAAAAGTATCTTTGAGGATTATGAGTGCTTGGTAGATACTCCGATATGAATGGACTCAGAACTGAGTATAGAACATATAACCTCAACAAAAATAGACTCAAATCTAGTTCTGATAGATGTTTTGAAAGCACTGTACTCATTCAGCAGATCATTGAGAATTAATAACATTAGATCCCCATCACCAACATGTGAAGTAACCAAAGCTAGTTGATCTGCAACAGTCTTGATATGACTTCAGTATTCTTTAATTGTGTTTCCTATTTTTTACAATGTGATTGAGTTTGTTATTCAGCCAGTGTATATGTAACCTTGACAAGGATGTGAAGCATTTGGAAAGAGCACTCCATACCTCATGACTTGTTGTGTAATAAAAACCAAAGGTAAAAACATATGATGATAAAGTGGTAGTCAAACAACTAAGCAGGTGAGCATCAATTATCATCCATTGTGTATAGTCTAGATTCAAATTCTCAGCATTGTTTGAATCAATCACAATATAAAATGGAGATACCTTTATTCCATCGACATAGAAGACAAGCTGTGTAGGTCTCAATTTGTTTTGAAGTTGATTCTTCCAAACAATGTAATTGGTTTAATTAAGCTTCACATTGACAAACGAGTTCGTATTTAAGATGAGTAAAGTGAGATTTGAAGGTATTGATATTGATGAGATAGAAATAGATGGAATTAACATTAATGGAGATAACATCATTGATGGACCTTCTTGGATCTCTAGCTTGTGTAGCTTTGATAAGAAGAAAATGAATCATTATTCATTAATCAACAAGTATAGAGATTGACATCTTATATACAAAGCTACACGATATCTCAATTGCTATGTAATCAAGTGTAGACACCCCTATTTCGATCGGCATTAAGACTTCGGTGCTTTCTTCCGAACACCCAATAATGAAAGTTGGCATGTGCTACCATGCATATTCTTCAGCATGAGAACTGGGTTTAAACTTTAATCCCAACTGTACACCTGTTTCGGCCAAACTATGTTAGACCCTCTTAAAACCCTATTCAAAATGTTTTTTTTTTTCCGTATGGAACCAAACATTTTTACAAGGTTCAAAGGATCGTATTTTCAAAATTCAAGTGCTATACTTTTTCAGTAAATTAAGTAGGGACAAAGTGGAGATAAATGCAAGGAATGAGAATTCTCTAAAATAAATAAATAAATAAATAAAAAATAATCATGTTTTTCCATTTTAAAAACTGATATAGCTGTACAAAAAATGAGCTGGGCAAATGAAAATTCATTTGGCCGTAAAAAAATGTGCTAGCCGTATGATTTTTTTGTTGGTTGGATGATTTGTCCGGGAAATAGAGTAGTTTTGGGAGATTGGCTCCCATGCACATGGGGAAGCCACATGTCTACGATTTTTAGCCCCCCCCCCCTCTCCCACACTTCATTTTCAAGGGTTAGAAATTGTTTCTAAAGATTTAGATATTGTTGAGAGCAAAAACCATCTTTCAACCTAAAGCTTACAACTTCTTCATCTCTCTCTCTCCACACATCTACCACCCAAACACCATTGAAACTTGAACTTGAAAATTCTTGTTAAGTATTCTAGCCATATTCAAGAGCTTTGAGGGTGCTAAGAATAGTGTTTGATAATAAAAAGTCTTCTTTGCCTACAAAGGTAAACTTTGAAGCGCTTTCATCCATTTTCTCTCATTCTTTCTTACCAAACAGCTTGTTTTCAAGGTTTACATGTACTTAAATATGTGATTTAGCTTGTGAAAGTGGAGGGCGTGGCCACCCTTCCATGGATGTTGTAACTTCTTTACCTTTTGTTGCGTTATGGATGTGGAGGGTTTTGCCACCTATCCATAGAATTGTTAGATAGAGTAGGTTTACTTTCTTGTACTTTATCTTACTTTCTTACCATTCTTGGTGTTCGGGTGTCTTTGGGGCCTCGAGGTGTTGGATCGAGATGTATCCCCATATAGATCTAAGCATGGGTTAGCGTTGGGCTCCTTTTATGGATTGGGTGGCCTTTTTGGTTTTGGCATTTCTCAAATTTCAAGGATGAAATTTCCTAAGGTGGGGACGTTGTAGCACTTGTGTCCTTTAAACTATTGGAGAGTGTATTTGATTCATTTATTTTCATTTTGGGAGTCTTTGAAGTTGTTGTATTTTGGTTTTGGAGGAGTACAATTCGATTTAAACTTGTTGGAATTGTTCGTTCACGCTTGTTGATGTTGAAAAGTTCTTTAGAAACTTGGAAAATTTGTTCTAGGATCGACACCATCTTGCTGTTGTGTTCCTAGATTGCTACTAAAATTCAGTGTCGACACCAGCCCTTGGTGGTGTCAACACTTGCCTTTTCTTATTAGCCTTTGGGGTCAACACGAGTTTGGGAGGTGTCGACCATTGTATATTGAAGAATATGGGGTTTGCTTGCTGAAATTTAGTGTAGACACCAGTCTGGGAGGTGTTGACATCTTCTCCTCTGCACACATTAGTGTCTCAGCTTTTCTTCCTGAAGGGTTGACACCGTTGTTTGAAGGGTCAACACCTCTGTCTGAAGGGTCGACCCCCTGTGAGTATTTCCAGATTTTTCGTTCGGTTTTGGGGCTTAGCTTTTGGGGGTTTGACTTATTCTTTCCTTTGATTTTAGGGCTATTATTCTACCATTATAAATTGGCCCCAAACACACTTTTCTCATTCACTTTTTCCTATTTCTCTCTCTCTCTCTCTCTCTCTCACTCTCTCTTTCTCTTTCTTTTTGAAACTCACCTTTTTTCACTTAGATCTATAGATCTACTCACATAGAGGCATCTTTCCACCTTGGTCCTTTGAGAAAGATTGTAGATCTCGTCAAGGGCTTTCTTTTGATCCAAGAGTTTTGTGGTTTCATCAACTTTGGTTTTCTTCGTGTTCTCCTCTCCGCTTCAAGAGATATGGTCTATTTCGTAAACTCAATATGAGTTTGGTAGCATATTTATGGCGTATTTTGTTATGTATATTTGGTGATCATTTGGTATGATTTTTATCCTTGTGATTTGTTATTTCAAAGGATCTATGGATTGGGTGTTTTGGGTTGAATTTGGGGTTTGGATTTGAAATGTGAAAGAGAGATTTTCAAATGAGTTATTGAAACAAGTGATGACTTTGTATTGATGTCGAGATATGTTGACATGGTGGCTTTCCTTTACTCAAAAGTGATTTTGAAAGAAAAGAAGGTCTTGTTAAGGTTTTACTCTAAAAACATGGGTTTTGGTATGTTTTGGAAACATATAAAAATGATGTTGATTTTGTAAGAGATGGAAAGGAAATGGCTATGGGATTTTGGAAATGGGTGTTGTTACTCTCTTGGAAAAATATATCTATATGGTTATCTTTTAATTCTTGTATTAGAGATAACTGTTTTGGTTATCGGTGGAGGATAACATTGCCGTGTGTTAGAAATTGCATGTGGATTAGGCAATTGAAATCATTCATATCATGGAGTATGTAATGGATTTTGGAAACTGAAATTGTATGTTTTGACAGGAGGTTTTGGAAATTCCTACTTTATGTTTTGGAACATTTGCATTGTTTTGGAAAAACAATATTTTGAGTTACATGTATTGTACTATTGAAAATGGTAAATAAAATGGTGAATCTAGGAAGAGGTGTGCATCACCAAATCAAGTTGGCCTGTGTGTATAGGGTGAAAGTCCCGAAAAACACGCGTATACATGAGTGTCATTTCCTGCAGACGAAATATCTGTAAAATGGTAATAGTAGGGCTTGCATAATGTACGTTTACATGGGTCCCGTTTGACGGTTTCCCATGGATGAAATATTCGTGAACAGTTGTATGTGTTTGGGAGATTCACCCATTTATTTACTATTATGCCGGTCAGGATTAGGATGTTGGGAATATGGTTTTAACAAGATGTTTGCTATTGTTTAGCGATGTATTCGTATTTGATTTAGCAATGTATTTGTTGGTTGGTATTGAGATACTTGGATTGGTTTTTAGAAATGAATTTTATATCATGCAGATGTTATGAACTCGGAAACGTTTTGATTAAACGTAAGGTTTTGGTAATTGGAAAGAAAGGATTTTGTTGAGTAATCAAATGGATTGAAAAATGCATTTGGGCATATTGTATATATGTATTGCATCATGATCATTTATGCAGGTGAAGCATGTTTAGTTTTTGAAATATTCTCTACTCACCCTATGTGGCTGAAATATTTTTCAGGTGTACATGTGTGGATGTGGATTGTGACGTGAAGTTGTGTTCGGAACCGTGTAGGGTGGTTCTGTTGTTTATAGGCCAAGGGCCTTTTATGTCATTTACTGGCCATGTGCCATTCTTGTAAGGATTACACCCTTGTGTATGATGTAAGCTTCAGGGCATCTAATTTAATCTTATAATATCTGTGCATGTTTTAGCTACTGAACATCCATTCGACTTAGATCTTGTATGTAGGAATGTATAAAATTGGATAAACACATATATTGTGTGACTATATAATATTCATTTGCAAGAGAGTTGTTATCTATTGTTCATCGTCAGGTGGTTTATTCACGTGAGCTAGACCTTGTAAGTCCGAGGCGTGACAATGGCTCAACCACCCTCCTATAGAATTGTTAGATAGTGTAAAATCTCTCTACTTTCATGCAACTTTTTTTTTTTTTTTTTTTTTTATACTTTTCTCATCATCCAAGTGTTTTGGTCCAATGTGATTCAATCCATACTCACTCCTAATGAGTATTTGTGGTTGTTTCATGGGATATATTGCATGATCTTTTGCTATCTTTTTCTTTCTCTCTTTTTTCCTTTGAAGCTATAAGAGTTTCCTTATTGCAAAGTGTTGAAAACTTTTATCTCGACCAATTTTGAATATGGAAATGGATTTTACATCCATATTCCATGAGCAAGAAGATGAGTCTTCAACTACATTTGATGAGTCATATGTATTTTTCTTTACTTTTCCTCTATTTTTTTAGAAGTTCTAGAAAGCTTTCCTAGCTTCATAGAGCTTCACCTAAGAAATGGTGGCAATCTACTTTTTCCAATTAATAGCATGGATTTGAGTATTAATTCACAAAGAGATGAACACAAGTTTCCACCTATTTTTTGGTTTGGTGTTTCTTAGCTCCAACTCCTGTACATATTAGTTTTTTTTCCATCTAATAGCTCTTATATATATCATTTAGCATATTTTGTTGTTGGATGATAGGTGAAGCTTATCTACACCTTCCTTGAATATCTTTATGATAGAAAGGAGTAGAAATGATGAGCATTCTTTAGAAATGTTTTGTTTGTTCCATTTTGTCTTTGCTGTACACAACAGAATTTTCCAGATTTTTTGTATGGCCGACTAGATAAAGGATCCGGGCAGCAATTATTTCATCTGGTTAGAGCATTTATTTGGCTAACCAAATGACTTTTTTAGACAAAACAGAGTAGAATTGAGGGATTTTCGATAGATGATCTCTTGGGCATGCATAGCTCCCTTTATAACTTTTATTTCTATTTCGTATGATTTGCTAGATTCAGCTCTTACTTTGCTAAATCAATTCATTGTTGCAAATAACTTCCAACCCCTTTTCTTTCTATTCATTCATTGTTGTAATAATTTCCAACTCCTCGTCTTTTTATTCCTTTCATCATAAAGGATTATTGTAATACCTTCCAAACTCCATTTCTTTCTATCTCTTTTATTTTTATGCTTACCATAACTGTTAGATAGCATCACATTTTCTTTTTGATCATATCCATACTTTGAATCTATATTTTATGCATTTGGATTCGGCACACTTGCATTTGTGGGTTTTATTAATTCCTACATGATTTTATGTGCTACCTCATGGCTTGAAATGATTCACATATCATGTACTTAGCAGCTGAATCTATAGTTGAATTCTTATGTATGTATTGCATTAGTATTTGCATATAGCATCATGCATATTTTAATAATTTTGTTTCATCTTCATAGTTGGATGCGAGTAAATACTAGGTGAGCATTTACAACTTTAGCATCTGGCCTGTGAATGATTTTTCTTACTATATCTAATCATATTACCATACAGTTATTTGCTTAATTGATATATCTATGATTGATAGTGGATGGAGGTTGTGTCGTTCAATTTGGAATAATGTTGATTCTTATGCTTGTGGGCTTAGTTTCATTTGATTTGTACACATTTCAAAACACATGAGGTCCAAACATTCCAAAATGAATGGCACAGTCTATACTTGATTGCTTTACGTAGTAATTTATAGCATTAATAAATAATCATAACATAAGCATATATTGTCTATAAAACTCATATCGTGGTTTAGTAGAGGCCAATCTTTTGATTGGGTGAATGGGAATACTCAATTAATGACCTTTCCACTTCATACCTAAGTCCCCAAACTTAGACACTTTGGTTATAGCGGATAATGACCTTTGGCACGAGTTACGGGTTCCCTAGTTTTCCTAAAAGATTGGGTGGCGACTCTAAAATCTGGTGATGCAGTTTATTTCTTGCAAATGTTCGCAAAAAACAGGATTTTCCATAAAAGTTACCAGATCTGGACTCTCATTTTCCATTTCACATTGAACTCGTGAGACTAGATTAGGAGATTGAGAGTCTGAATTGTTGGGTGCACTTGGGTACCCCCATAAACATCCTACACCAAGGTTACTTCTAACCAAAGTATAACTAGTTTCCCCAACTCTAGTTCTAACCTGTAGCCTAACTGATTCTACCAATGCAACACACTACAACAAAACTGAGTTTTTACGACATCACATTAATGGCATACAGTAAATGCAAGCTGTAGTTTTCACTTTTACGACTTTCTTTTTTTTTTGCATATTGTAAATTATATCCTAACAACGACATGTCTATTTCTTACGTTATTAATGGTAATTATGATGATGTTTTTACAGCCTACAATGTTAGCCATAAATAATTAAACTTTCTATGGCATTCATATGGCATGCTACTAACACATCAAACATACATAGCACACGTATGCTAGCTATTAAACATATTTCACTTGACACGACACACAATTTTTGTCGTGAATGGACCAAAAAAAAAAAAAAAATAGGTGCCAAAATAAAACACTGGTGCCAAACACCAAAAAAAAAAATGTATTACTAACAAAATATACTCTTTAACTCTTTGAACATCAAAAACGTAGAAGTGAAAAGTTTGACTCCAAGAGAAAAAACAAAGAAAGCAGGATGAGAGAAGAACAAAGAAAAACGTAGAGAAGAGATATACATATATATATATATATAGAGAGAGAGAGAGAGAGCTCTAAACCAAAGGAGAAGAGAGAATGATGAAAGAGAAGATGGTTGGAAGGAGATAGAAGAGATGAACGCACAAGAGACTCTGAGAAGAATACCACTTCCACCCCTAAACCAAGTTTGAAGATTAAAACTAGGGTTTTGATTTGGGAATTTCTATTGGAAAATTAAGATTTTGATTGAGGAACTCAAAAATTAGGGTTCTGTTACCCTTAAACCAGGTTTGCAGATTCAAACTAGGGTTTTGAATTGTTAATTTCTATTGAAAAACTAGGATTTTGATTGAGGAGCTCAAAAATTAAGATTTTGTCACTCTTAAATCAGGTTTGAAGATTCAAAGTAGGGTTTCGATTTGGGGATTTCTATTGAAAAATTAGGATTTTGATTGAGGAACTAAAAAATTAGGGTTCTATTTTAGGTTATGATTTTTTATTTTTTATTTTTTAAAATTTTGTAAATGTGAGTTGGGAAAACTAGGTTTTCTTTTTAATTCTTCTATTTTGTTTGTTTTACAGGTCGAGAAATGGGTTTTCTCATTCACTCACTATTAAATGAGTCTTCCTCTCTAAACTAATGCAAAATGGTTTTTTTTCTCTATTTTTCCATCCTTCTCTATTCTTCGATTCTTCTTTTTGGGTTTAAAATTTGAAGTTTTTATGCTAGTATTCTCGCAGTTTGACCTTAAAACTCTAAATCAAGTGAGATTTATATACTTCGAATTTGAAAATTCTTCTACAAGTAAAATCCCCAGTAATAAAAATCAATTCATGATTTTCATAAGAGTTCTCCAAAGAGTGTGGGTAAAGGAGAAATGGAAAATACAAAAAGAAAATGGGTTCTAGAAATTGGAAAACAAAACAAACATTATGGGTAAAGGAGTTTCAATTTTGTGTACTATAAATTTTATTGAATGTTGGTGCGCTTGGAAATTAAAAAGTTATGAAAATCCAAGTTGACTTTATATATTAGTGCTACTGGAAAGTTTTTTGTGACTTTTTATTTTTAGATAGGGATAGGCTTCTCTCTAATCTATGATTTAGATTGGAGAGTGTTACTCATGGGTCCTGTTTTGATGATCCAATCTATTTATTTTGTAGGGCTCTTCGTATATATTATTCACACACAAAAAAAAAAAAAAAAAACGCTACTTTGATAATCATAACTTATTCAATTTATCATATTTTAAAAAAAATGGATTACAAATATATTTTTGAAAATAGACCATCTACTTTTTTGGTTTAAAATGTTACAAATTAAATTGATGACGATTATTAGATTGACTTAAATATATATATATATATATATTGGTTAGTGATATATAGAAATGATCTTACAAAATGAAAGTTTGAATAATCAAAATGGACATGTGATGGATCCTACTGCTCGGACAACACTCTTATGACCCTTTTAGATATTAGTGTGTATGTGAAAAATATTATTTCTTGGATAGTGATGTATGCCATACTAAACAATACGATAAATATACTTTAGTACTTGTTTCATTTTGGTCCTCACAATTTTAATTAGTTAAATTTTGATTCTAAATTTATGATTTTATTTCAATTTGGTCTGATTGATTGTAGCATTTGACATTTTCTTATGAAAATACACAAATAAGCGACACGTGTCTTGTTTTTAGAGATAAAATTATAAACTTATTCAACCTGTGAGTTAACTCAACGAGCTCAACGATTATTTTCTATTAAAACTCCTAATAATTTAATTCATTGGATACAAAATTTAAAATTAAGAATCAAAATTAAGTTAATTAAAAATATAAGAATAAAATAACACAAGACAAAAAAAGATAAGTACTATCAGTGTAATTTTTTCTAAATGATAAATATAAATGGTCAAAGATGACCCACATATTCACTTTTGTTATATAATTAGGAAAACAACAATATTACAAACTTACTTTTATCAATCCAGAATTTACCTAGAAAAATAAATCAATGCTCATATTCATTTCATATGTAAACCTCGCATTTCATCAATTCAACCTCAACTACACAAACATATTCGGGTAAATTCAGAGTCTGTAAAAGTGGGTTTCTAACATTTTTCTTAGGAAAATAACCCACATGAATTGCGAGATTTCTCATTTTGCCAAAAATAAAATTTGTTAACATATCTAACTTGTGAGAATCACAAAAAACGACACTCTTGCAACTTTATTTTTTTATGTCAATAAAAAAATAAAAAAATA
The DNA here is from genome assembly GCF_055761805.1 of Camellia sinensis. NCBI lineage: Eukaryota > Viridiplantae > Streptophyta > Magnoliopsida > Ericales > Theaceae > Camellia > Camellia sinensis. Next base: position 77,842,359 of record NC_138970.1, read on the forward strand.
AGAAAAGAGGCAAGAGCACAAGTATCGTAGAATTTTACTCAATCCCAATTAGGTTCATACTAAGAAGAACCCCAAACATGTGTTATCTCAAGCCAAGAGGTTGGGAAAATGAGTCCAAATCCTCTGCAAGCCTTTTCTACAGTGCCCCAAAACAACATCGTTTTTGGACAAAATTTAAAAGAAAAAAAAAAGTAAATTACAAATACATCCCCTCAAGTTTGCTTAAAGTATAGATTGTCCGATGTGATTTAGAAAATTACAAATATCCCTTTGTCAAAATTTTTTATTTAACAAAATTAACTAAGAAAATGAAATTCATAATTGCTCTCATATACAATAATAAAATTACTTAAATTATTAATTGAAACATATTTCTAACATAATTAAAAACCGTAAATTGATTTGATGATTTATTAATAAAATGGGCGATTTGTTATGAAATTAGAAATCTCAAAAGTGGAATATAATTTCCAGAATCACGGGGGGCAATTTTTATTTTAATCAAACCCCAAGGTTGTACTTGTAATTTAAGAAAAAAAAATACAATAAGCAACAGTAGATAACCCTCCATTGTCTTCTCTATTCTGGTTTAAAGCGATAGATTTTTCGTCTTCGTCCTTCTGGATTTCTCTCTCAGTTGTTCTTTCAATTTGATTTAGATTCACACATACAATGTGTTTGGATATTTATCTAATATAATTAATAGAGTGGTCATATAAGGATTTGAGAAAAGTATATATTTTTTTATAATTTTGTAGTTGATGATGATGTAAATTCCCATCCTTCCATGTGTTTTTGCAAGATCTTGTAGAATCTTGTAGATCATATCATAAATTCCAACTTCCATGAAATAATTACTCCTCCTCCTTATTCTTCTCTAAAAACTACATAGCAATCCTACTTCTCTGATTAAACCTACTTCTCTCTCTAACTTTTAAACCCACACAGCAAACTCACATAAAACCCACTTATTAATTGTAGCCACCATATAAAGCAAACTCCTCATTTTCTCTTACAATTAAATCCACTTGTGTGATTTCAAATCTTTCTTTTGGTAAAATCATTTGTATATATATATATATATATATTTTGACGTATAAATATATATATATATATATCCTCTCTATGTTTTGTCTAGATCTAGAAGGAAAAGAAAGAAAGGAAGAGGAAAAGGAATGAGGAGGAGGTGCGGCTGGGGAGGACCGCTAGAAGAGGGAAAAGACTGAGGGAGGGTCATCGGAGGGATTGGGGGTCACCGGAGCTAGTGGGTGAGGTGGCCAACAATGGGGCTTTTGTCTTGGTTATGTTTTATCTGCTGCTGCTGCTGCTTCTTGTTTTTATTTCAAAGTTTTTCTCCAAAATGATGTAATTTGGGGGCACTGTAGGAAATGTTTACAGGAAAAACGTGCAGAGGATCTAGACTCCACTCCAAGCTAGGAGTCCAGATCATCTGCTACCTTTTCTTGCGGCACTTCTTATGGCCCTCGCCAAAACGATGTCATTTTGGCAAACACGTTGTCGTTTTGTTTAGTTTAGTTTATTTGAAAATTTGAGTTTCTCCTGCTTTGACTCTTCCACTTTCATTTGTTTATTTATCTATTTGGCCTTAATGGAGCGAGACGCTAGACAAAAAGAGAGAGAAAAAAAAAGAGTCAAACTGAGAGAGAGAGAGAGAGAGAGATGAAGAGCTGAACACGACGGAGAGAGAAACGAACTGAGAGAGATGGTGGAGGGAAGCGACGGTGAAGAATAGAGGATGGCGGAGTGTAGCTCGACTTTTCGTGCTCCTTTTGGCAGACGATAAGCCCTACAGTTCGGACTTCTGTGGTTCTGAATCTGATTCCACAAGTGTAATATGAAATAGATTAACACCAAAGAGTCCAAATCCGACAAATCTTTTGAAAAATTGATTTTGAATCAAAAAGCCAAAAATGAACTATTTTACCAGATACTGAGTCGCCACCTAAATGTTTTTGGAAAATTTAGGAAACCCATGACTCGTGCCAAAGGCCATGTATCCGTCATCACCAAAATTGGGAACTTAGGTACGAGAGGGGAAGGTCATGAATTGAGCACCCCACTCGCCCGATCAAAGATCGGCCTCTACTAATCATGATGTAATTCTTATTTACAATATATGCTCTTGTTCCAATTTATTAGGCTAACTTACTATGTGATGCGCGCACAAGTATAGACAAATTTGCAAAAATGGGAACACTTGATTTCATGTTTGTTTTTTTGAAAAGAGTTTGTGAATGTGCCACTTGAAAAAGTGGGCTCAAATGTACATTAATCAAACTATCTCAATTCAAGCAACTAGCCTTCATCCAAAGGTGTTTAAACAATTTATCACTTAAGCACTTAGCCTCATGGTGAACATGCTTTGACATGGTAACATCAACATACAATGCAATATGCTAAAACACAAAAATGCTCACCTAGTACTCTGAGGCAAGCCAAAAGAAACAAAAGAGTTTGAAAAATGCATGATCCTAACTATGCAATATGACTAATGCGATGCATACAATATGCAATTACTAGAGTTGACTACTAATATGGCATATGAATCAATTTGATAACATGCGGTCTAAGCACGTATTCAAAGAATGTTTAACTACAATGCAAGTTAGAATGATGAGCCGAGCTTAATGCATGCAAGACAATGGATGCAAGGCATAATAGATACTAAACAAAACATGATGCCCTAAACTAACCATCATAAGCAGTTAAATAAAATGGAGAAAGACGTGGGGTTAGAAGACATACACATTATTACAACTATGCCCTCGTGGAGGAGGGTCCGAATAAACTAACTAGCTAAGCTAATTAACTAGCTATTACAAAATGAATTAACTAATTATTACAAATTGAGTAAACTAACTATGCTAGCTAGTTATTACAAAACTAATTAATTAATTAATTATTCTATGGAACTAACTAATTAATTACAAATTACACTAATTAATTAATTACAAATTAGAATTAACTAATTAATTACAACATGAAATAAGTAACTAAGCTAACTAATCAGCCCTTGGAAGCGAGGAATGCTCATGCATGCGCAGATTCCCACTCGAAAAGCCTACTATTCTGCTGCCAGAATGCCTCTGTTGCACAGTTAGGACATCTTTCCACCTCAGCCTTTGCTCTGTTCTGTTCCAAAAAGTCGCTACTAAATTTGACAAAAGTGGCCGACAGACTAGAGGTGGTGGCCAGCCAGCCATAACTAGTAGCCTGCCGTCCAGAATTAGTGGCATGCCGGCCACAAAATCCTGGTTCCTCCTCCTACAACATAAAGCATACAGTGCACAAAATAGGATATTCTCAAGGTATGTTTGTACACTTTACCCCTCCTCATCATCAAAACAGCTCAAAGGAGTGGCAAGTTCAATTCATAAGCCATCAATCGATGTAATTTCATTGCATGATGGCCTATGAACCAAGATGTACAATTTCAATAAGTGCACAAGAAAAGACTCCCAAACCTCATCCCTATCATGAATTGATCAAGGGAAGTGGTTGACCTTGGAAACTTGAACCATTTCATCACTAGCAAGTGAGTCCAAAAGTGATTTTTAAGTCCTTTAATGGAAAGAAGCACCAAACCAAGAGTTGTTTCAGGCATGAGAGAAGTGTCATGCCGTTGGTAATGAACCCCCAAAGAGATTAAACCATTAAGCACAAGACCTCAATCTCAACCCTAAACAAACAAGTGGCTTGAAACAACTTTCAAAGCAAAGAAAAAGCCAAGAAATGAAGGTGGTTGCAGAGGTCATTAAAGGTGATCACAAGTATGGAAAGCAAGAAATAAACACTATCAACTCAGATAGGCTGGTGGCTAAGGCCTAAATCACCAAACCTACGAGGACCATTACACTACAAGCATGTAATATAAAGCATAAATGACACAACCAGCCTGAAACAGTCCTAAAGTAAGCAAAAACAGTGTTGAAATTTAGGTAAAAATAAGCTAAAATAATTGAGAATTCAAGCTAGTAAACAAGCCAAAGGAGGGGTGGCTAACCCTTCCATTTTTGGGACCTCAAAACATGATTTTTAGCCTCTGAAAAATTGTGAAATTCAATGGTAAAAAGATTAAAAATAAACAAAAAGTTGAGGAAGAGTTGGGAAACACAAGGGTAAAAGCTTAGGATACAAAGCTCAAAGAAGGGTAGTTAACTCTCCCTCCAACCTTTGGTAGCTTTAAACCACAAGTTTCAGCCCATAAAAATAGTAGAAAAATAGTTCAAAAATAACAAGAAAAGATAGCAGAGAAGTAGTGTAAGGATACTCAAAATTATACCTCTTGAAGAAAGATTACTCTTTGTTTCACAAACCTACAAGTTCTCACTCTCAAGGGCTGAAATTTTAGCTCAAGAACCTCCGCAATAAGAGTTAAATATTTGGTTTAGGAAGTGTTTGGGTAAGGTGTGTGTGTGCAAGATAGAGATAGAGAGAGAATTTCAAGAATTTGAGCCTTTGGAATTTTTTGTAACCTAAAACCAAGAGGGTTGGCTTGATATATATAGAAAAACAGCTTCTCAAGTCAGAAATATCTGTATAGGAATAGCTGGAGCTTTTGGGGGATAACTGGGAACAAATATGTAGGCTTTACACAAGTGGCCGGCAGGCCAGAAGTAGTGGCCGGCAAGCCACTAATAGTGGACGGCCATCCACAAATAGTGGGCTACCGGCCACAAAAATCTGCTTCTAGGCCCGACTTCAAACGGGTATATCTCCTTCATCCAGACTTGGTTTTAGATCATTCTTGAGTCTAAATTGAATCATTAGAAGTCTAATTTCCAATGGAGGTGGCCTCATATCTAAATTCTCAGTGTGAAAAGAGATATGCCTATTTTAGTGAAGGTTGCTCATTTCTATCTTAATCGGATAGATGTCTAACTTCAAATGGCCATATTTCTCTCATCCAAACTCAGCTTTAGGAGATTCTTGATTATAAATTGAATTCCCTAATGTCCACTTTCCAATGACGGTGGCCTCACAACTAAATTCTAAGTGCACAAAGTGACAGGCCTGATTTAGTGAAGGTTGCTCAGTTCTCTCTTACCGATTTTATGCTCAACCATTTCCCCAACTAGTTTTCTTCCCTCTCCTCCAATTTTCTTCAACTCCAAACCTATAAATAAGCAGTTTTAAAGATTTTTCAAAGAGTTCACCTCTCTTTTATTTATTTCCACTTTGTCCTTACTCGGTTAACCGAAAAGTGCAATATTTTAAACGAAATGTGAGCCTCGGAACATCATAGAAATATTTGAAAAAATATTTTGTAAAACAGGGTTTAAGGTCTAAAATAGTTTTGGTCAAAAATAGTTTTGGTGAAAATAGGGCGTAAGGCTGGGATTTAGAAGCTCTTCTTGCTGAAGAAATCGAACGTTTGTACAACATAACTTTCATCATCGAGTTATCAACCTTAGACACCCAATATGAAGGATAGAGGATGGCGGAGGGGCACGACGAGACGACGAAGGGTCATGACGTGACGGCAAGGCGACATTGTGGCCATAACGAGGTCCATTTCATCATCATTGTTATTTTTTGCTATTACATATATATATATATACATATATACAATTGTTGGGAATATGAGTTTTTGATGAATTGTTGTTATACATATATACGTATATATGATTGTTGTTATTTCTTGTTGTCATTTGATGAATATGAGTTTTTGTTGGGAATATCAGTATTATACTCTTTGCGTATTGGCTGATTCTTACCATCTTTGCACTCTTTCCCTATTATAATGTTATGCATAAAAAAAATTAAGGTATATTGTAGGGATTTCATACAAAATTAGAAATTTTGTTTTCCTATAAAATTCCTAATATCGTTTTCCCCTTTTATCTGATAAAATTCTTACCATCTTTGCACTCTTTCCCTGTCTCAATTAAGTGGGGTTGACTAAATTAATCTTTTTATTTTGGTCTATCAAGCGCTATATGCCTATTTTCTTTTTTACCCATTGAGCTCTCCTATTGTATTAATTTGTGTGATATTTTTGGGGAAACTATATTGTGAAATTGATGCTTTATTGATCACCCATGTAACTCGTTGGCTTGAAACCATCTAAACATTCAACCAACCTACCAGTTTGAGAGAGTCGACTGTATTTCTTAATTGTCTGTTTTGGGACTCATATTTGTGAACTTGTCCTATGAAGATAGTTAAATTAAAGTAACATAAATTTTGTCATGAAAAATGAAATTGAACAAAAATATGGTTCTATTTTCCAAAGAAAAGATATTCCGTAAGATTACTCTAAGAAGCCTATATAAAAAATTTATAGCTTTTCAGAATAACAATATCCCAAGCCTATTTACTTTGAGTACATTATTCAATTTTTGTTTATGTTTATTATTATTATTATTATTATTATTGAATTGCAGGTAATGGAAGAAAATAATGTTGTTGATTAATTGGCCAATTGTGGTTGGAAGTCGAAATTGAGCATGTCATTTGACTCTAAACAAGTTGCGTATGATTTTTACACTACCTGTGCCGAAAAGGTGGGCTTTAGTATTAGGAAGGCGTATGCACACAAGAATAAACATACTAAGGAAATAACTTCACGGACTTTTGTATGTTATAAAGAGGGAAGGTGGGGTATTGACAAGCGAGATCCACTAGTAAAATTTTTTAGTCAAGAGGTGAGATGTGGTTGTGGTGCTCGATTTAGTATCAAGTTAGATAGAAATTTAAGAAAATATGTTGCTTGTGATATTGTTGAACAACATAATCATAACCTTTTACAATCCAAGTGTTGAAAGCCTCACATAGTTCTGCTGACAATCATATAGATGGACATCCCTAAAAGGCTTGCACTAAATGATGATGTTGTTATCTTTTTAGATTGTGGTCTTTTTTTTCTTTTTTTCTTTTTTAATGCTTTTCAGTCTTTTTTTATGTTATTTTTTTGTAATGGGAACAATGTTTGGAAAGGAAAATGGGTATATACTATATTAAATTTGTTATGGTTGACATTATTATGATGGATTGATTGACAAACTTGTATTACACAAGTTAGCCTTTTATTCTTGTAACCTTGCTAGCCTTTTATTTTATTTGTTGACCTTGAAATTTTGTCTATTTATAAAGCTTTTCGTCAATTATCTGTAATATTTTGGTGCCCTTGATGGAATTTCAGCAACGTGTTTTTGACAAATGTATTATTACTTGAAAGTGGTGAACAAAAAAAAAAAAATTGAATTCGTGGAAGGTCAAAGCCTTAATACTTCTTCCAACATACCTCTTTTGGAAGAATCTTACGCTTATGGGGCGGTAGAACATCCTTTCCTGCTAAATTGCTTGCTAAAGGAGTGGCATATTGGTTCTAAGTTCTATCAAGTTGTTAAAATTGGCATTGTTCAGTATGTATGTGTTCTTTGATATTTTAGACCTTGTAAGATCATTCCCTTGTTCAAATTTAACAAATTCTCTAAGCATTCTACTAAGATGTTTGCTTTCCAGATGATACTAATGATGATCTATCCTCTGCTAACTATGGTCTTTGAATTCTTTGGTGTTTATGGTGATGGCATCTTTACACTGTCATCGCCTTCCCCCTGAGACCCTGAGAGGCTCTCCTAGTTAGCAACCAACAGGTAGACTACATAGCATTAAAAGTAAGCAACACATGCACAACAATCAACCTCCAAACACAATATATGCATAATAATCAAACTCCAAGTTTTCACACCTTCTCAATGCCACAAGTAGACTACGTTACTTGCTCTAAATAGCAACATTCTTACAAAACAGTGAGTCACATTTGTTGCTCTAAATAGCAAACATGCATAAACAAAGAACAATGCATTACTTATACTTCTAACTTGCATATATATATATATATATTACATCTTCATAACTGATACGATACCAAGTACAAGCAAGATAAAGAACCCAATAATATGACCCGAACTTCGATTTATGTTTATTTCCAATTTAAGCATCTTCGCTCTTTGAAATTTAAGTTGTTCACTTTGAAACCGAAGTTGTTCAGTCATAAATTGTAGCTTTTTGGTGACAGTTGGCATATTTTCCATTTACACTTCTTCTTCACCTCTACATTGTGAATTTGTAGGCAAGTACCATCCAATAAAACCACTGCAATCATGACAACAATAAAATAATTTATTTTTGTTTCGCTCTGTCTCGGAAATTTGAATAGTTGTTTTTTTACGACGTTTAGGACAGTTTTTGTGGCAATATGTTAATTGATCTAAGGTACTGCCGTTAACACTTGAAGTTGACATTTGTAAAAATATTGAGGCAAATTGTAATATTTTACACAATCTACCTAGTAACCCAGTTAAAGTTATGAACAAGCCAACAAAGAAAAGTAAGCACCACAACATAAATGACCATTTGTGTTTCAGAAGAAGAAAAAACCCTTCAAGTGGGAAAAGAAAAGATTTCTAGGAAAGACTATGTGATCTCTTTCTTTCTCCTCTCCAATCAAACCTTGCACTTTGATATCATCATAGCAAACCCCAATTAAAAAAACAAAAATAGCAATGAAAGGTGATTTGCAAATTAAGTGGTGGATATCTAGTCATCGATTTTTGAGTTACAAAACTGCAGATTTGGATCCCACTGAAAGAAAATTAAATCTAATCATAAGAGACAAAAGTTGTTTTCATTAAATTGGAAACTCTAATTGATTTCATAACATTGAGGAAGCATTTTACAAAATAAATAACATCATAATAAAGTCTTTAGATCAAAGTCGATAAAACAGAATTCAACATCTATACTATTTTTACAATCTTACCCCAACATGAAGAAAAATTAGCAACATGAAGAAGAAGAGGAGCATAGCAAAGGTAGAAGTAAAGAAAAGAAGAGAAAAAATAAAAAAGGAACTAAGATTTACCTGAAGAAGAAGAGGGGTCAATAGCCAGCAGAGCAAAAAGAATGTGTTTTCATCATAAAATTTTATTTGAAAAAAGAGAAACACGTAAATAATAGCTTAACTATGACATTCTCCAAGAAGTTTGAAAAAAGAGAAACACATAATAGTTCACATGAATGCTATTTCTCATGGCACATTTAGAATCAGTTTCATTAGGAATCAGTTTCATTAGGAAACTATATTGTAATCTTTCAAAGGCGTCTAAACTTACAACCCAAATCATCTTTTTATCATTCCCAAGGTACATGAGTGATGGAAGAATAGCAAGAAATCATATAAATCAAACCATAGCAAATATCCACAAATATATATATATATATCAGTAACAAAATATCCACAAACGGACCTTGTTGTCGCCGCCGCCTCTCTTCACCTCGCCACTATTGCCTTGCTACAAGAGTCACGTCGGCTGGCCACCTTGCATCACCGCCTCTGTTAGTCTCTGACCACTTCTGTTCGTCTCTTACCGCCTCCCCTCACCTCACCACCGCCTCTCCTCACCTCACCTCACCTCACCTCGCCTCCGCCGCCTCGCTGCGGAAACCACGTCGCCCGCCCTCGTAGCTCTCTCCGTTCATGTCCTCTCTCTCTCTCTCTCTCTCTCTGTTTGTCACCTTTCAGTTCTCCTCTCTGAGAGGGGTTAGGGTTCAAAATTGAAAATAAGGTTAAAAAGGAAAATAAGAAAAGAAAAGAAAAGAAGAAAAAAAAAAGGTCCAAAACAATGTCGTTTTGGACCACCACAGGGAGCACCGTAGGAAAGTGCGGCAGATGATCTGGACTCCCAAGCTAGACCCCTGTTTGTCATTGCCTAATCTTTTTTTATTTTTCTTTTTTTTGGGACATGACAATGCCTAATCTTGCTAAGGCACTCTTGCAACTTGCATGCATATCTAGATATTTATTCGTAAAAATCCAATGCTTATGTAGTTCCTTATGTCACTAACGTTACAAAAACTCCAAGGACCATAGATATTGGGCTCAAGAAACTTATCCAAAAAAAAAAAAAAAAAAAAAAGTGGTTGAGATTTGATTGTGTATTGTAAACTCTACTATTAGAATAAATTTGAATTATAAATTAATCATTTTGCATAAAATTCGACGTGATTGTATAAACACTAAAATTAATGCCAAGCATAAACACTTATTTGTATAGATCCAAAATAGTCAATCCAACCACCCACCACTCCCAGCTACAATGGCTTCTCAGAAGCACCAACTTCACTTTGTTTTAGTACCTCTAATGTCCCCAGGCCACTTCATCCCCATGATTGACATGGCCAAATTATTGGCACAACACGGTGTGACTGTCACTGTTGTCACCACCCCTGTCATTGTCTCCAGATTCCACCCAACCATCAACCGTGCAATCGAATCCAGACTAGCCCTCCGGCTTCTTCCTATCAGGTTCCCATCCGTGGAGGCTGGCCGCCCAGAGGGGTGCAAAACTGTAGACACCTTAACCTCTCCACACCTACTGATAAATTTTTTTTATGCCATTGGCATGTTGCAACAACCATTCGAGCAGCTATTTGAAGCGCTCGAGCCATTTCCGTGTTGTATAATAGCTGATAAACATATTGAATGGGTAGGCGACACTGGTCGCAAGTTCCAGATTCCAAGAATTATTTTTGATGAAATGAGCTACCTCACTCTCTTATGCTCACACAATTTATGTATTTCCAAATTTCATGATAATATATTTGAGTCATAGCCGTTTGAGTTGCCTGACTTGCCTGATAGGATTAAGTTAACTAAAGCTCAACTGTCTATATTATTCACTCTAGGTACACCGGAATAGAAGGCTTTCCAAGAGTGAGTACGAGCTGCTGAAGTTGAATCATATGGAGTGGTGATTAATAGTTTTGAAGAGCTAGAACCCAGATACGCCGAGCAGTTTTGAAAGGTGAAAGGAGATAAAGTTTGGTGCATTGGGCTGGTATCACTGTGCAACGAAGACAACTTGGACAAGGCTCAGAGAGGAAACAAGGCCACCAATGATGAAAGCCAGTGTTTGAAGTGGCTTAATGAGCAAGATCCAAGGTTTGTGGTCTATGCATGCCTTGGAAGCATTAGTGGCCTCTCTCTTCGTCAGTTAATTGAGATCGGTTTAGGCTTGGAAGCTTCTCAACACCCGTTTGTGTGGGTTATAAGAGGCAGAAGTGTGGCAGAGAAGATAGAGAAGTGGGTGAAAGAAGATGGATTTGAGGAAAGAACGAAAGGGAGAGGACTTGTAATCCAAGGTTGGGCACCGCAAGTACTCATACTATCACATCGGGCTGTTGGGGCATTTTTGACACATTGTGGGTGGAATTCGACCCTATAAGGGGTGTGTGCGGGTGTATCGATGATAACTTGGCCAATGTTCTCTGAGCAATTTTGAATGAGAAGTTGGTTGTGCAGGTTTTGGAGATTGGAGTGAGCGTTGGGGTTCAGGTGGTTGGTCACCTAATTACAGAAGAGAACTGTGGGGAGTTGGTGGAAATAAAGGTAATTAGGGAGGCTGGTGGGAAAGTAATGGGTGAAGGAATAGACAGAGAAGAGAGAAGGAGAAGGGCAACGGAAGTAGGGGGTTCTTCATACTTGAATATGAGATTGTTGATTGAAGATCTCATCAAACAAGTTAACCACAAGGACTCAACACCAAGGTTCTAAAGACCAGCCGTTAGGTCAGTTCGTAACGTAAAATGGGTATATCGCTATGAATGAAATTCATCGAAGAACCAATTGGTTCCCATTATGTAATGGGGTGTAACTGTTAAACAAGTTCGACGGTGTGCATACCGGATTCCGTACTAGATGAAAGTGAATCAGGGCTCCGCACTCGGTTGGACTATCCAAGGATTGAGGTTCCTGCCACAAGAAGCACCGTAAGAGCTGCCCGGCCGGGGTTGGCCGGGTAACCCCTCCAGTGTGGGAATTAGTGATCCAAGAAGAAGTGTAGAGAGTTGAATTTGTAAGTCAGTGATGTTCAGCTGGGATTAGTTCAGTCACCTTCAATGTGAAGTTCATGTAGTATATATAGGGTTCCTTGCTTGTTGCTCAAGATGGTTTCATGGAGCTCAGGTGCTGCCAAGTTTCCTTTTGGCATTGCCCAAGGTGGGAGGCCACCTGGTAGTTGTCATAGAATGCATATACTCATTGTAGTCATGCTGATAACAAACTTCATTCTTCTGGTTTAACAACTTTCGTGATTCTAAGTGTAGGGGACCAGCTGAGGTGGCAACTTACACATGCACATACTTATAACTTTCACGTTTCTCAGCGAGGTTTCCTCAGATCAGTACCATTGTTCTTCGGCTCGGCCTTCTGCAAAACTATTGTCGTCATGGGCTGGCCCATTCAGATATCTGTGTATAGACTTGGCCCATTTTAGTTCGACCCATAGATTTGATCTTGCAGCTCGGCCCAACCTAGCCCAGCATCGTGGCTGGACTAGCCTTTCCACTGCGGGTTGGGCCCAAGTGCTTGAGGACTTGGGTAGACTGTTGATTATGGAGTTGGGCTCAATTGGCTTGCCCATATATTTATCTAACCCACCTGGATTTGGGTTTTAGTGGATTGGGCCTGCCTAAGGCTCGGATTTGACCCATTTATATTCAGCCCCTTCATTTGCCTCCCTAGTTCGCGGTAAGGTTCCCTTTGGGGGGGAGCTATTGTTCTGCTCCCCAAGCGTCACGTCGCTTCGGTTCTACCCTAGTTTGGCGTTGGTGATGGTTCAATCTTGACACATAACCCCTGCATGTGTCCTTTCGTGGTGACACGTGGCAACGTGGGATAGATGTGCAGAGATAGTGCGTCGATTCCATACTGAAGGTCGTGCTTAGTGTACCTTCACGTCGGCTGGTGTAATAAATGCCCTGGCTGTCAACCCAAATCCCTTTATCTTTTTGGCTCTTTTAGAGAGTTTCGAAGAAAGAAGAAGAACCCTTCCCGTTCCTCTGAACCAGTCTCGTTGGTGCTCTGCTCAGACTTTTTCACCGCCGGTCTTGCTTTAACGCCACTCGTTCGCTACCGCTACTCTAATCTCTATAAGTCTTCTTGTGATCCTTCTTCTCTTTTCTTTTTCTATTTCAATCATCTTGTCTAGCCCTTACGCCGTTGTGTTTCACACTCTATTATCTGAGTTCTACCTCTGTCCCATTAGGTTTGTTAAATGGGAAAGTTTCGCTCACTGGTTGATACCCTCGAGGCCATGGCCATGTTCTGCCTTGACTATAATATCCCCAATGATGTGAACCTTTCGCTAGCAAAGGTTGATGCCAAGCATATGGGTACTAGGAGTACCGTCGCCTTTCCGATTGCGGCCATCGTCGAGGGGGAGGTTCGGTTTACCCTCGACCCTTTGGTATGCTGATTTCTTCATCAAGTTCAGTTAACCCCGATGCAAGTGTCCGTGGACCTGTTCTGTGTCGTCTGTGGTGTGTCCGCCCTTAACAAGCGGTTGGGTTTGAACCTTAAAATCTGGGATATTTTAGGCTGCTACACTCTTTCGCACAACAAGGACCACAACACGTACTACTTGCGTGTTCGTTCGGTCGATTGTCATCTGGTGACCGGGTTGCCCGATTCGGATAAACACAACGATGATTTTCTGTAAGTTGGTGGCAGCTGGGAGTTCCCTGCTGGGACTAAATTCTAGTCTGAACGGATGCCTCAGAAGGATGGCTACCCAAGTTCAGGTTCTTCCCTCTAGTGTCTTTTGTATTTCTTACCTTGTTTTGGATGTTGCTCTAATGAGTCACTTCTTTTCTTTGCAGAGGCTTCCCGTTTCCAGTGCAGGCCGAACCGAGAAAACACTGAGGCCACAAAAGCTGCTCTAAGGTACAAGAAGAGATCTGAGCACGAGCTGTTGGATTACCAGTCGATTTCCCGCTCCACCATTCCGAAGAAGGTGAGGCCTGCTGTATCCCTTCTAGATTCCGACACTGAGACAGATACATCCCTCACTCCTCTGGTTACGAATCGTCGCTGAAGCTAGGGTGCACCGTCTGAGATTACGCCCTCTCTTGTCCCCAGTTTCGCAGGAGGCGGGTCTGTGTCGAAGAGAAGAGTGCTGGTGGATTTGGAGGCTGAGGCTTTTGGCACCTCCGATGTTCTGGAGAGCCCTCTGGAAAAGGCCGAGGTGAAGAGCCTCATGGAGGTGAAATTGGAGGTGGGAGCTTCTGGGACCCCTGCTACTGCTGTCGAGCCCTCTACTTCGGTTGCTGCAAGAGCGAAGAAGAGGAAGAGAGAGACTGGCAAGACAATAGTTAGGGAAGCTTCCGAGGATCTTATTGAGGATGAGGCATTTGAGAAATGGGAGCTGCTGATGTTGCATCAAGGCAGGTCCATTTCTACTTCTGATTCGGTTGTTACTTCCAAAGATTTTTCTTTTGATTTGACTAAGATTCTGTTGATGCCGGCGGACATGGTTGACCATAATGGGCCCCGCGATATTCCTGTTCTAAAAAGGACCCTTCAGATGATGACTGTTGTAAGTGATTTCTTGTTTTGTTTGTTTTTGGTGTTATGCCGCTGCTTCCTTTTCTTTTAATCTGCTATCCATTGTAGTGTATTCAGAGGATGCATCTGTCCATCACCAGAGTGGAGGAAATGGAGAAGGCCGTACTGGAGGCCGCAATGAATGCTGAGAGACTGACAGTAAGCCTGGAGACCGAGAAAGAAGGATACCGAACTACTGAAAGGGAGGCATTCCGTTTGAACAAGATTGTTGCTTCAACTGAAAAATAAAAGGAGGCTGCTATTGGGGCGTAGGCTCAACTTGAAGGAAAAGTGGCCGAGCTGGAGGCCGTTATCATGGTGATGGCTGTCGAGCGTTCTGTGTTGGAGGCCAAGCATTGGCAACAAGGTTGGGATGAGGCTGGGGATGCCTATAAAGATGAGGTGCTAGTGCTGTGAGACAAGCTGTTTTTAAAGGGTTGGACAAGTGCTTTAGCTGCTGCACTGGTTCCTGAAGGTTCTCCAATGTTTCAGGATGTCCCAGTTCCCTCAAGATCCTTGGGTTCAAAAATTTTCTCTGCCCCTGCTGTTCTTCTGGCTGAAGTTTCCCTAGAAATTGATTCTGCAAGCAAGACTCAGGACAGTGATGTTGCCATTGAAACGGTGAATGTTGAAGGGGGTGAAACCCTAGAGACTAAAGCCATGGGAGATGTGGTTAAGGAAGCTTTCACTTCTCAGGAAGTTGGAGCTGCCTCTACTTTTCCTCCCCAAGACGGCCTGGACAAGATCGTGGACGCTGCTCCTGAGGTTCCCTTTGTTGATGAAGGCTGGAGTTTTCTTTTGAAAGACTTGAAGTTTTTGTTTTCAGGACTTTCTTTTGTTTTCATGTTTCTGATGTACTGTGGCTTGGTCCCCTTGACGAGATCACTTTCTATACTTGCCAACACAATATTTTTTTTTTCTTTCCTTTTCTTTGTTACTGGTTATGAGGCCATTTGTGTCTTTTGTTGGATGATGAGATTTTCTTTTTGAACTTGCAATCCGATACTGTTTGGCTTCTATGTCTGAATGTTTTTTGTACTATTTTCCCCCAGCCGAGCGCTATTGGGACCTTGGGGCCGAATAGATGCTCTGTCTAGCTCTGTACTGCTTGCCCCCGGCCGAGCACTATTGGGTCCTCAGGGCCGAACAGATGCTCGGTCTAGTTCTACACTGTTTGCCCCTGGCCGAGCACTGTTGGGACCTTGGGGCCAAACAGATGCTCGGTCTGGCTAACGAATATGTTACATGGTTGTGCTTGATTTCGTAATGAAAGGAAGAGGGTCTTACTTAGGTCCAGGTTGGTTCTAAAAAACAATTGTTTGCCCCCACCTGGAGCTAAGTAAGATTGGTACTGAAGATTGTGCTCTTAGGGAGAACTGTTTAAGTCTGTTGCAACTTCGATAGCATAAGAGCATTTGAATGAGATAGAGGTATAAAGAGGTGTCTAACTCAGGTCCAGGTTGGCTTGAAAAAACAATTGTTTGCCTCCATCTGGAGTTGAGTAAGACTAATGCTGGAAGTTTGCTCCTGACAGAGCTTAGCCAAGTTCGTTCCAACTCTGTTTGTTCGCGTCAGTATTGAAGTGTTGACGTGACGATACTTTAGAAATTCTGTGGATTCAGAGATGTTTACTTAAGATATGTTAGTGTGGTTTCCGCCAAGCAATTCCACATGGCTAAAATCCAATTTAGTTGCCAAACATAATTCGGCCAAGCAATACCACTTGGCATGTTTGAGTGCTAACGAAATTTAAATTCTGTTCAGTCGCTCTAAAACTAAATCCATTTGCGTTTAAACTAAAGCTAAGTTCGTTTGATAAACATCAAAGCTATTTTCGTTTGGCAAGTACCAAAGCTAATTCCATTTGATAAACATCAAAGCTATTTCCATTTGGTAAGTATGAAAGCTAATTTCATTTGATAAACAACAAAGCTAATTACAAGAATTTGATAGATGTGAGAGAAGTGGGGAAGCATTTGCATTGGTCAACAGATTACTGCCTTTACATTCTGATAGGAAAGTTAGGGGATAATTCTATTGATAGTATTTCTTGAGATTTGCTACATTCCAGAGCCGAGGTATAGCTCTGCCTTTGAGATCCTCTAGGTAGTAAGCTCCATTTCCAGCAAGAACTGTGACTTTGTACGGACCCTCCCAGTTAGGCCCAAGTTTGCCTTCGTGGGGCACCTTTTTGTGATCCATAACTTTTCTCAGAACCAGCTCTCCAGGTATGAATTGCCTTGGGAAACTTTTTGATTGCAACTCTTGATGAGCTACTGCTGATACGCGACAAGTCTGATCAGTGCTGCTTTTTTTCGGCCCTCTGCCATATCCAGTGCTTATGCAATAGCTTCCTCATTACTGGTGCTTTCAAACAATTCAGACCGAAAGGTTGGGAGACCTACTTCGAGTGGGATGATGGCCTCCATTCCATAAGTGAGGGAGTAAGGTGTTTCCCCCGTTGAGCGTCATGCTGTGGTTCGGTATGCCCATAGTACATGGGGTAACTCTTCAACCCATTTTCCTTTTGCATGCTCAAGCCGTTTCTTTACTCCGTTGATGATGGTTTTGTTTGACGCTTCTGCCTATCCATTACTTTGTGGGTACCCTGGAGAAGAGTTCTTATACTCAATCCTGAGGTCGGCACAAAACTTTTTGAAGATCTTTCCATCAAACTGTGTTCCGTTATCCGCAATCAGTATCCGCAGGATGTCGAAATGCACCACCACGTTTCTCATGACAAACCGCTTTGTGTCCGCTTCTTTGATACTTGCCAGCGCCTCGACTTCAACCCACTTAGTGAAATAGTCGGTTGCAACAATGAAGAATAGCCTATTCCAAGTGCCTCATGCCAATGGCCCGACAATATCCAGACCCCATTGGGCAAAGGGCCATGGGCTAGCGAGTGGGGAGACAGTTTTGGCTGGCTGATGAATGAGTGGAGCAAACCTCTGACATTTATCACACTTCTGTACATACTGCTGCGCATCTGTGGCCACCAATACTCATGAGTGGGGGCTTGGTGCGCTAGTGACCTTCCGCCAACATGGCATCCACAAATCCCATCATGAATTTCGTAGAGAACATTCTCAACCCGATTTGGATGCACACATAGCAGATAAGGGCCAGGATAGGAACGTCTGTACAACTTCCGAGATGGTGAGATCCAAAATTGAGTTGACGTATGTCTGACTTTGCTAGCATCCTTTTTTGTCTTTGGGGAGAGTACCAGTTTTTAGAAAAGCAAGTATCGGATCCATCTAGCTCGGCTCTAGGTTACTACAAAGGACTAGAAATGCAATGCTTGGTTCTGGCATGAACTCAACCCAAACTTTTCTAGCATCTATGGTATCTATTGACGAGCCGAGGCAAGCCAGAGCATCAGCATAGTTGTTTTTGTCCCGACTAATTCGTTCCACTCGTATGGATTGAAAATTTTTGAGTAGGTCTTTGTCCTTGCCTGCGTACATAGCCATTCTTTCATCTCGTGTTTCATAGACCCCAGAAAGCTGGTTTACCACTAGTTGTGAATCGCTGAAAACAAGAAGCTGTTCTACACTGAAGTGTTGGGCACTACGTAAGCCAGCCAATAACGCTTCGTACTCTGCCTCATTGTTTGAAGCCTTCCAACTGAGCCTCAGAGCCTGTTCCCAGATAAATCCTTCTGGTGAGATAAGTACTACTCCTACCCCTGAGCCTCGGTTATTGGATAACCTGTCAACATAAAGCTGTCAGATGTTTCCAATAAAGAGTTTCCACGCTTCCGAAGCGCAGGGCTTTCCTTGTTTGGTGGTGCGTGGCACTTGTGCCGAACTGGGATTCCCTGGCTTGGTACTATGGGTGGGAGCAAATTCTGCAACGAAATCTGCTAAGACCTGGGCCTTGATTGCCGTCCTGGGTTAATACTGAATGTTAAACTCACCAAGTTCTATCGCCCATTTCGCTCTTTGGCCAGTGAAATCAGCTCGACTGAATACAGATATGAGGGGGAATTCAATGAGGACGTTGATGGTATGCCCCTGGAAGTAATGTTGCAACTTTCTTGAGGCGATAAGCAGTACGTAAGCTAACTTTTCCAAGGGAAGACACCGTGTCTCGGCATCTAGTAAAGTCTTGCTAACATAGTATACTGGCCTCTATTCCTTGTTAACTTCTCTAATTAATACTACGCTTATGGCATGATCTGAGATTACTAGATATAAGTACAGCTCCTCTCCTGGTTCTGGAGTGGACAAAAGAGGTGGTGTGCTGAGGTATCTTTTGAGACTTTGCAGTGCTTTGGTACACTCGCAACTCCATTCAGACATTGTCCTTTTCGTCAATAGCTGGAAAAAGGGCTTCATCCGGTTTGAAGATTTGCTGATGAACCGATTCAGGGCGGCCGCCATTCCGGCCAGTTTCTGCAGCTCTTTAGCCATTGTTGGTACTTCAAGATCATGTATTGCTTTGATTTGATCCAGATTCGCCTCGATTCCTCTGTGAGTGACTATGTATCCCAAGAACTTCCATGTTCCTACCCCGAAAGTGCATTTCGAGACATTGAGGCGAAGCTGATGGTTTTTCAGGATGCCAAAAACTTCTCTCAAGTCTGCAAGGTGGTTTGTAGCGAGCTTGCTTTTTACTACCATATCATCTATATAAGCTTCCATGGTTTTCCCAAGTTGGTACTTGAACATCCGAGTGATCATTCGCTGGTAGGTTGCCCCGGCATTCTTGAGGTCGAACGGCATTACTTTGTAGCAGTAAGTTCCCCTCGGAGTGATAAATGTTGTCTTCTCCTAATCTGGGCCGAACAGTGGTATCTGGTGATAACCGCTATAAGCATCTAGAAAACTCATATGCTCATACTCTGCTGTTGAATCCACTAGTTGATCGATACGAGGTAGCGGGAAGCTATCTTTAGGGCAGGCTTTGTTTAAGCAAGTGAAGTTAACACAAACTCTCCATTTTCCGTTCTTCTTTTTTACTACAGCTGTGTTTGACAGCCATTGTGGGTACTAAACTTCTTTGATCGCTCCCGATGCCAGGAGTTTTTCCACTTCGGCAATTACTGCTTCAGTGTGCTCAACTGAGGATCTCTGACTTTTCTATACAACAGGACGAGTGGAAGGGTTGATGTTGAGCTTGTGGTAAGCGAATTCTGGCTCCAACCCTAGAGTATCATATGCTGACCATGCGAATACCTCCATATTTTCCCTCAGTAGTTCCAGCAGCTAAAGTTTCTCATCAGCGCCTAGCGAGGTACTAATAAGGAAGTACTTTTCTGGATCATCCTCTTTTGCCAGGACTTTCTCCAAATCCTCTGCTATCTTTTCCTCTGGGGCTCCCCCTACATCTTCCAAGACTGGTTGTTCGGCCATTTCCACTGTCTATACCCGGTTACAGAGCTGCTTTACCTTTGGTGCCGCCATGAAGCAATGTTTGGACGCAACTTGATCCCCTGAGATCTGCTTTACTCCATGTTCCGTTGGGAAATGGATGAGTTGGTGGTAGGTTGAAGGGACTGCCTCCATTTGATGAATCCATGGGCGTCCAAGTATGGCATTGTAAGGGAATGGTGTATTAATAACTAGAAATTCTATCTGGAGGGTTTTTGTTCTTGCCATAACTAGCAACACTATTCTACCCAGTGGCCATTCTGGCTATGAATTAAAGCCAACTACGAGGGTTGCCGCTGGGGTGAGGTGCTGCTCAGAGAGACCAAGCTTTCTGAACAAGTCATAATACAATATGTCTGTTGCAATGCCCTGATCTTTTTCGATGCGGTCTCTACTGACATGACCTGCTGAATTTGCACAGCCTTAGCAATCTCTTCTTTTAGCGCCTCTTTACGTCCCTGGGTCGCTGTTCCATGGATCACATTTATTATCAGCCGAGGTGGGTGCTCAGTATTCGGTTCTGGGGGTGGGTTCCCTAGTTCGGTCACTTCCTTATCCTGATCAATGTAATCCCGGAGGTGCCCAGCTACTACTAGGTCTTCCTAGTGTTGATTCAGTGTCCTGCAGTTCTGAGTCATGTGCCCCCTATCTTGATGGTAGGTGCATCTGAGCTTCTGATTGCGCCGAGCCGGATCTCCCAACATTTTCGCCCGCCAGACAAAGAAGGTCTTTCCCTTGATCTTTTCCAGGATTCGATAGATCGGTTCTTTGAATACAGTCACGACAGCTTCGTGAGATTTGGACTTATCCACCTCATTCACCGTGAGCCCTTGGTATTCTCCTCGACCTATTCTCTTCTTGTGCTGAGCTGTTTGTTCTGCTGATGCTACCTCGATGGGGATCTGATCATCTTCGAGGCGAGCATACTGCTCAATCCTGGCATGCAAATCTTTTAATGTTATGGCCAGGCGCTTGGTAAGTAATTGTCTCAACTTACTTTCCGGGCACAGACCATGTTTGAAAGACATAACGGCCATCTTCTCACTGCACATGTTTTCCTCCAGGTCATTGTACTCTTCCCAGTACCTCCTAGCATAACTATGCAGCATTTCTTCCTGCTTCTTTCGGAGGCCGAACAGTGTATCCGGCTCTTTCGGGATCTTAGTGCTGGAGACGAGCCTGGCTCGGAACTCTTCAGAGAACTGCTTCTAGCCATGAATTGATCCAGCGGGGAGTCGATCGAACCATCGAAGTCCAGTTTCTTCCAAGCTAGATGGGAAGACTTTACACATCAATCCCTCATCCCGGCTTCATAGAGACATCATCTGTCTGTAATGGCTAATATGTGTCAGCAGGTCCGACTTCCCATCGTATGAAGTGAACTTTGGTGGGGTGAATTTTTTTGGAGGTCTCATGGCCTCAATTTCCGGGGAGAATGGTGAGGAGGCGAGCCTATCCAGCGCTCGGTGCTCTCTCTAGTGAATGGTACGGTCCAGATGATCCCGATGTTGCTCGTTTTGCTTGTTACCGTTCAACAAAGTACGAAGGTCTTGAGGAGGGTATTCAGTCTGTTGGTTAATCATCTTCTGCCTCTTAGTTCTTCTCCGGTGTGACCTACGGGTGTGGCTGCTCGCCGCCTCACTCTATACCGAGATAGGCTGGCTTTGTTGCCCGGACTTATTTCTGGGGAACATTTTCACTGGTGGCTCTCTAGATGAGCTCCTCTGTCGCAAACGAGAGGGCTCTACCTCAGTCTTCTTTTCCATTGGATCACCCAACACCCTTTTAAGTTGGGCTTTCAGCTCCTATATCTCCATCTCCATGGAGTCTATGATTCGATCTCTATAAGCCTTCTCTAGAAGAAAGTGATGAGAAGAACCCCCAGCGAAGGGTAATCGATGCTCGACGGATTCAGGAGTCTGGTTATTGTTTCCAGTTTGTTCTTCTAGGACTGTTTGGAGTGCCAAGCCATTGTCATTTGTCTTCTCCGTCTATGGAGTATGTGTCGAAGGTGGGATGTCCTCAATCCCCATCGCTGGAACTGAGTGCAGAGCTTAGAAATGAAGTGATCCACGCTCACTGCACCAATTGTGCGTACCGGATTCCGCACTAGAAGAAAGTGGATCAGGGCTCCACACTCGGTTGGACTATCCAAGGATTGAGCTTCCTGCCACAAGAAGCACCGTAAGAGCTGCTCAGCCGGGGTTGGCCGGATAACCCCTCTGGTGCGGGAATCAGTGATCGGAGAAGAAGTGTAGAGAGTTGAATTTGTAAGTAAGTGATGTTCAACTGGGATTAGTTCAGTCACCTTCAATGTGAAGTTCATGTAGTATATATAGGATTCCTTGCTTGTTGCTCAAGATGGTTTCATGGAACTCAGGTGCTGCCAAGTTTCCTTTTAGCATTGCCCAAGGTGGGGGACCACCTGGTAGTTGTCATAGAATGCATATACACATTGTAGTCATGCTGATAACAAACTTCATTCTTCTGGTTTTACAGCTTCCGTGATTCTAGGTGTAGGGGACCAGTTGTGGTGGCAACTTGCACATGTACATACTCATAACTTTCACGTTTCTTAGCTCGGTTTCCTTAGCTCGGTACCATTGTTCTTCGGCTCGGCCTTCTGCAAGACTATTGTCGCAATGGGCTGGCCCATGCGGATATCTGTGTATGGACTTGGCCTATTTTAGTTCAGCCCATAGATTCGGTCTTGCAGCTCGGCCCGGCCCGGCCCAGCATCGCGACTGGACTAGCCTTTCCACTGCGGGTTGGGCCCAAGTGCTTGAGAACTTGGGTAGACTGTTGATCATGGAGTTAGGCTCAATTGGCTTGCTCATATATTCATTTAACCGACCTGGATTTGGGCTTTAGTGGATTGGACCGGCCTAAGGCTCGGATCCGACCCATTTTATATTCAGCCCCTTCAGACGGGTCAAAACTCACTAGTTTGGACTAGTATTATAATGAAAGTGCTGGAAAATTTGTAAAAATAATTAAGAAATTTCATGGCTACAACATCAGATTCGTGATATATATTAATCAATACTACCGGCACTGATATTCCGTAATTGATATCGTTACGTTATCCGATTTAGAACCATTCACAACACGAAAATATAGTGGGTCGTACAATTATGAAGTATTTTCAGATTATCAAGGGTTGGTGTATAAGTGCACATATATTATTTTAATATTAAATTGTGATTATTTTGAACTTCATTGGTCATCGGAGTCTGCGGAGATAAATGAGATGCAGGCTAATTTGTCTCAAACTAATGTATCTTTGAATATATATTATAATTTATTAGTGTGTAATTGATGCAATTTATGTTCCGTAGATAATGAAGAATGGCTGGAGGACGTTTAGGGGTTCTTTAAAGTGTCTTAAATAAGTGTATTTTTTTATTTTTTTAGATTAAAAAGTTAAGAAAAAAATAAATATTTAGGTTAATTTTTTAACATTTTACGAAAAAATGTGTATTTAAAAATTAAGTGTATAGTAGAAGTGATTGAGTAGCCGTACAGTACCTCAGGCAGTGTAGTCGGCTGTTAGGAGTTAGAAAATGGTTGCCTCATTTTTGTGTTTGAATTGGACGGTGTTGTTCGGCCCATGTGGCCCCACCACAAGTCTCATTTTGCTAATTGAAACCGTTCAATATGTAGAACTCGCCGAGTAATATATGCTTGTAAAAAATAACGTTGATCGGATATCGATAACTATTTGATCGTGTTAGTTTTTCTTCAACCGTCAACTATAACACCATCTATTGTTTATACAAAACTAATTTAATCATATAACTATCTATATTCGATTAACGTGATTTTTTATTAGCATATAGTGCTCGACGATTTCAACATATTGAACGGTTCGGATTATCAAAACGGAACCCGTGGTTAGCCCCCACTGGCCCAACATTACCTTCCAATTTAATAAATATATACCTAATTTTTTTTTTCGCCGTTTGACAGCCTTTCCATCTCCTTCTCAATACCAATCACGTCTTTCTATTAAAATATGTAATAAATTAATTTTTTTATATTTTTAATTTGTGTATAGTGATAATTTTTTAACTTTTTTAATAATTTTTTGATTTTTTGAATTTTTTTAGAGATGCCAAGCTTGGTCTAAGAAACCATGTTGAAAGAAACTGAAATGAAGTGTATTCACTTGGTCATTGGTACATCATGTTGATTAATTGTTGTATTAAAAACAATGATCAAATAATTTTCTGTGGTGGAACGAAATATTTCTCATTTCACTGTGGAATGGACTCTTCTTTGAACTGTTCATGTGACTTATATTTAATGTATATCTAAGAGTTGGTGACGCTTTCGCGGTGTATGATTTTGTCATCGAGGACATATTTTCTTCTATATTTTCTGTTTATACACAATGATCGTGAGACAATTTGTGAATGTGTTTTTATGGAGTTTCGGACTCACCCAATTTTGCTATAAATTGGACTGTTATATTCTGAGAAAGACAGACTAATATTCTGCTTCATTAGTTGTGGAGTTTCGGAAAAAAAGAAGAAATTTGTTTCGGAGGCTGTCTTTTTTACTGTGGCCTGTAAGATTTAGCTAGCAAGAAATGAAATGTTGTTCAATCAACAGGAGATATCATGGGAGGAAGTCTTCGCGATTTTGTAGTCTGAGATTTCTTATTTGTCAATAATAAATATTTCCTTCCGAGCATATCTAATAATTTTTGAGAACCACAAAAAATGGCACATTTGCAACTTGCATGCATATCTAGATATTCATTCTCAAAAGGAAAGATACTTATTCCAAAAAATCAAATGCTCATGTAGTTGCTTACGTCACTAACATTACAAAAAATCTAGAGACCAGAATATTGGGTCAAGAAACTTGCCAAATGAAAAAAAATGTGACTCGTATTTGATTGTGTCCTATGAGTCTATTTATAGAATCAATTTCCAGTAAATTAAATTATTAGTCTATGTAGTTTGGTATTTATGTTATTTTAGTCAATGTAATTTTAATTAGATCAATTTTAATGCTGATTTTTTTTTTTTCTTTTCAAATTGGTCAAACTGATTCTAATTGTTAATCAGCTTGTTTGTTTCCAATTTTTAGAAAATTCTACTCTTTTATTTTTTGTATTTTAATATTTTCAATGAATTTTTTAATATTTTAAGAAATTTTTTAAAAATTTTTAGATACACTTAACATAAACACACTTAAAAAATAAAATATTTGTAAAAAAATCTTTAAAAAATACACTAAATAGCAAAAAATACAAAAAAAAATTAAATTAAATTTAGTACATTTTCATATTTTTGTGTATTTATAAATTTTTTAAAATATTTTTTTACAAATAATTTACTGTTTAGATACATCTAAGTAAAATGCATCTAAAAAATTAAAAAAAAATTACTTAAAATTTAAAAATATTCACTAAAAATAAAAAACCCGAAAAATAAAAAATTATTTTTCAAAAAACTGAATTCAGAAAACTGAAATCAAATAGACTGAATATTTTTTTTATGGAAAATGTGTACACAACTGCATATGTCAAACTTTTAGAAATAAAATTACAAAACTTGTTCAATTTAGTGGTTGAACTTTAACCAATTTAGTAAAAATTTCTGTCAAAAAACTTGAACAATACTTTCAATTGGGCCAAATTGATACAAAATTTAAAATTAAGGCTCCATTTGTTTTGCCTTAAAATATTTTTCAATTTTCCATTGTTAAGTTGGCCAAAAAGTAAGTAAAATATTTCCTAAGTAAAATCTTTTACATGATATAGTGTAAAACAATTTACATTTAAAAGTTTCGTAAATTAATTTTTCTCCCTCATTACGGTTGATATTACTCGATGTATATATCAAGTTTCACTGCTTTCATACACATGAATGTTCTCTCTCTCTCTCTATATATATATATATATATACCTGGGAAAGAGAAGGAAAATGAAAGGAAATTTGTGGTTCCTAGTAAGTAATGAGATTACTGGCCATATTGTGTATTTCCTAATAGTAGACTATTGGTCACGAAAACTTATGATTCCTAGTAGTATGGTTATTGACTACTTGGAACAAATACATTTGACTGATTCAATATGTTCCCTCGATTCAAAAAATATAAGGATTATATTTGTTTGATGGATCCATGTTGCCTTGGCGGAACATTGAATATATTTTCATGATGAGTCTAATTAAAAGTATGTACACAGTGATTGTCTAAAAGAATTGTGGTGTGCAATGAGATACACCATATGATGGAGAAATATGGCCTCAGCTGCCCAAAATTATTATGACTTGTGAAATCAAATATTGAGGCAAATATAAATTCATAAACTTGAGGAACTATTGCCTCTGGACTAGAGGGGCTAGATCTGTATTTATTTGTCAACGAGGATGGGTTAAGCCCCTAAGGAAGTGACCCAACCCCTGTGATTGGTAACTCCATGATGGAGGTTCAATGAGTAGGCACAATCCTTAAAGCATGACTTGGTTTCCAACACATTTTATTTTAGGAGACATCATAAGAGTGGTTCTCTTACCCATTCCTATGATGACAGTGCTGATGAGTGACTGGTTAGGAAGGATTTTACACTGAATGAATCTAAGGCAGACAATCTTCTACAAGGTGCATTTCATCACTATACATTTGGAGGATTCTACTAAGTGGGAATCATCGTGAAGCCGTGACCAAGGGCCTTGGGCTAGTCTCTAAAATTTTCATGACAATCAAGATTAGAGTGCTTGGCCATTAAAGCACTAAGCCATAAACTATTATCTAATACCAGTGTTGTATGTGTGACATGTTGACTTTCAATACAAATAACCTAGTTCAAAACCTAGTTCACTACGATTTTTCTGAGGGAAACTGTTAACACTACGTGAGGTTCAAGTTCGAAAGATACCTACACCTATTACATAGTATATGTTGCCCCTTATTATATATTTTTTATTTTATATTATTTTGGTTGTAGTTTTGAAATGTAGGGGGTATGTTATACAAATTTTGTGAAAATATCAAAATCTTATTTTTATCAAAAATAAGAGATTGCTGTTGTCACGACCCAAACCCGCTCCTATAGGCTTAGCGTCTTATCCGGCCAGTAATCTTAGAATTATCAAAGGCCTCTACTATCAATATCATATAATATAAGGGGCTGCGAAAGTGAATATATTTATATACAAATACGTCCATAGAGCTGTGTAAACGTACATGCAACTGAAATTTTTAAACTGAGATATACAAACATACATAAGTGACGTCAAACTTCCTTAAGTCTTGCCTCACTGTACGAGTAATATAATAAGGGACTTGGTTATAGCGATCTCGGTTGTCCCTTTACTATTCTGTTGTGTTCCGGACCTGGTTCCGTGAAGTTGGTAGTCGTATCTATCTTGTTGTCGTCCTTTAATTCCGCTTGATTGAGTTTTAGGATGTTTTGGGACAGAGTTGTTACAGGTTGGTTAGGCCTTGGTTTCAATTCCTTGTTGCCCAGTTTTTAGGCGGTCCGCTCAAGCGGGTTTTCTTGCGCTCGAGCGGGGATTGCACACTCCCAGTTTTTTGTATCCCTGCAAAACTTCTGCAGGTGTGATTTTTACGCTCGAGCAAGTTTCTTTACGCTCAAGCGGTGGCGCTCGAGCTGGTACTCTGGCGCTCGAGCGGGTAGTACCTTTTCGGTGTAAGTTCAGGGAGGGGGGAATCTACGCTCGAGCGGACTGGTTTTCGCGCTCGAGCGAATGTGCTTTATTCTTGTGTCTTGGCGCTCGAGCGAACCTAGTTTTTGTTCTTGACGCTCGAGCGTTGTGTTTTCCGCTCGAGCGGGAATGTCGTATATCAGTTGGCTGTGGGACAGTTTTAAATCGCTTTTTCTCATTCTTTCTCTCTCTTACTTTTCCGAAAAAGCCATTTGAGAGCTCCTCTCCCTAAAACCTTAACTTCTCTCTAAGTATTGATCTAGCTAGGGTGCTTTCCTCACCTTTGGCCTTTACAAAAGAGTTGTTGATCGTCGAGGGCTATCTTTTGATCCGAGAAACTCGTGGTTTGGAGCAAGTTAGTTTTCATCATCTTCTTCGTTGGGTGTCATCTTTTGAGGTAGGGATTCCTACTCACTCTTATGGTCTTTGACCTAGATTTTTAGTTGTTTTGATAGAGTGTTGAACTTGGGAAATTTTGGGACTTAGGGTTTCAAAATGTGTAAAAAGGGTTTTGTGATTTTGGGCTCATAACTTGTATTTTGGGTTTCAAAGTGATGATATAGTTGTTGGTTGTTGATATTAGGCCATTGGGTCAATATTGGGAAATGAGGTAGAAAATCCTAATTTGTTGTATAAATTAATTGGTATAATTAATTTGGGAGAATTGTAAACTTATGGAATTGAGTTGGAAATAATGAAATCAGTTCATTATATGGTTGAATAGTGGAGTTAGATTTATTAATCGCTCACTTTTGAAAACATCGATATTTTATCTGTTGGAGCTTTTATTATCTGTTTAGAAATAATTTCTTGGGCTACCGGTGGAGGGTAGTTTTGATTGTTGTAGACAATGCATGATGATTAGGCAAACTAAAACTAATCAATTGGATATGTCATTGAGTATGACGGTTGATAGAATACATTAACGTTATGTATTGATTGATTGCGTATATGACTTTTGTGTATATATGTTGTGTGTGTGGGAAGAGATATGGGATGTACTCCACGGTTTAGGGGAAGATAGGGGATGGACCTCTAAACCGGATGTTGTTTGGGAGGAGATAGGGGATGGACTCCACTGATACAGCTCATATGCTTGTTAGATAATGTGTTGACACAGCTCGTATGCTTATCTTTGGAAGTGTTGATACAACTCATATGCTTGTCACTGGATGTGTTGATATAGCTAATATGCATATATGTTGAAATGTGGATGCAGCTTGTATAATTATTTGTTGAGATGTTGATACAACTAATATGTTTATCTATTGTAAAATGGGAAATGTTTAATATGAGTCATTGTCTCATATAAGTGGTTGGCCAGGTTCTGAGCCATTGATGTAAATTGTGAAATTGACAAGAAATGGAAACTGAAATGAAACATGAACATAGTGATCATGAAGTGGAAATGGATTATGAATTGGTTTATGAAAGTTGAACATTTATCAATTGCTAATGTCTTAGTCATTGCTCATACTGTGTTTAGCATATCTCTATTGGCGTTGGCTCACCCTTCATGGGACATTATTTTCAGGTACAGGTAGTATACCACCCCCAAGGACATAGCTTGGATGATGATGAGAGTTGAAGACTCTTTCTTTTGTTTATTTTGATGTATTACATGTAAATTCAAGCCGAGGGCTTAATATGTATTGAGTTAGTACTCTTCTTTTTGTAACCTAGTGTTAACTTGGAAAGCTGTAAGCCCTTAGGGCATTTGCTTTTGTTGTTAACATGTAATACAGTTGTAAGAATTACTCTGATGAATGGAAATGGTCGATTTCTTTTGCATCAATGTATGTCTAAAATGTTGGTTTAATGTTATTATTTTGAGGGTGTTACAACTTTGTATCAGAACGTACCGGGTTCGAATACTTTGGGTACGTGGGAAGGGATTAGGATCACAATGGGTTTGTCTCGCTTGATAGAGACTTAGATGTAGTATCATATGCTATGTGCTTAATTGATAACATGCTTATGTGACTATGTGGATATGGAATGTAGTTTCTAGGATGTTGATTGGATCCTTGGGTTTCTGGGAGTCTTGTTGGAAAAGCACTTGATCAATGCTGTTTCTAACCGGAACTCTAGTAACGCCTCGGGACTATCATTATCCGGAATGCTTATGTGTTTATGTGCTTACGTGGAGTGAATTACAGTTGTCCATGCATTAGGACGCGAGTGTTATAGCTTCGGCACATTTGTGAATGTGCTAATAGTCTTGGTACCTTTATTAGGATGTCAGGCCGAGGGTGTGGTAGGCATAGCAGGCATGGTAGGCAGGAGGTACCTTTACCGGATGACGTTCCGGCAATGCAGGAGGGAGTTGGTCAGGCTAACGTGGCCGAGCCAGTGGGTCAGTAGGCTATGGGTGCCTTGGCCCGACAGATAGCGGGAGCTTTGGGTATTCTCAGAGCTGAGAATCAGGTTGCTGAGGCAGGGCCTTCTTTCTTGAAGAGGGAATTCTTCCAGTCTAACCCGGACGAGTTTGTTGGGGATCCGAAGGAGCCACTTAAGGCTGACGAGTGGTTGGAACAAATGGAGAAGACGTTCGAGATGCTTGGCATCGAGGACGGGACTTTGAAGGTGACCTTGGCATCCTTCCAGCTGAAGCGAGATGCGGGTCAATGGTGGAAGTATGAGAAGGGCAGTGTTGGTGGTGCATGAAGGCGTTTGTGACTGCTGTCCAGGAGAAGTTTTTATCTTCAGCTGCGAGGGAGAAGCTGAGAGAGCAGTTTTGCCAGCTTAGACAGCAAGGTTTGTCTGTGGCTGAGTTTGAGGCTACTTTTGCCAGTCTGTCCAGGTTTGCACCTGAACTGGTGGCGTCTGAGGAACACCGTTGCTTTGAGTTTGAGCGGAAGTTGAGGCGAGGCCTCAAGTTGAGGGTTGGTGGATCTTTCATCCGGGAGTATAGACGTTTGGTGGATGCGGCAGCTCATATGGAGCTCATGATACAGGAGGAGGATGAGGGGCAGAGAGGCTCCAAGAGGAGCCAAGATGGTCAGGGTGATGGTAGGAGACAGAGGGGTTCTAACCCTCAGCAGTCTCAGGGTGGTGTGGCTAGATCGACCTTTCCAGTACCGAGTACGGGCTCTGGGAGAGGTAGTCAGGGAGGCTTGACTTGTTTTGCGTGTGGCCAGCTGGGTCACAAGTCTTCGGTTTGCCCACAGAAGGGAGGGGGTCAGTGAGCTGCTTCTTCTTCAGCTAGACCTCAGGGCTAGAGTCAGGGCAGGGGCCAGCCTTTGTCTTTCTATCAGTGTGGTCAGCCTGGGCACCTGAAGAGGTATTGCCCATAGTTGAGTGCTACTTCAGGAGCGTCTGGTTCTAGGCAGACGTAGAGTTATCAGCTAGCTCAGTCTGTGTAGGCCTCGAGGGCCAATCCGGGAGCTTCGTCATCCCAGTCAGTGCAGCAGTCGTATGCTCCGAGGGGTGAGCAGGTGGATCAGGGGCCTACAGGGCGCGTGTATGCTGTTACCGCGCAGGATCTAGTACCGGCTCCATCAGTAGTGAGAGGTACCTTTTTGTTTTGCAACTTGGTTGCTAGTGTGTTGATTGATACGGGTGCATCTCATTCTTTTGTATCTGCTGCATTTGCATCTATGTTGGAATTGGAGTTGGCACAGTTAGCATCTCCTATATGTGTAGTATCGCCTATTGGTGGTGAGCTGATCTTGAAACAAGGTGTTAGAGGTTGTGATATAGAGGTCGCCGACCATAGGCTTCCTTTTCCTTTTGTTGTCATGCCTATGAAGGGTTTTGATGTTATTTTGGGTATGGACTAGCTGTCGTCATACCGGGCTGTTATTGATTGTTACCGCCAGAGGGTCACGGTTTGTACCTTAAGCGGGGAGTGTTTCCATTTCTTGGGGGATCGGGTTGGTAGTGTGTTGCCACCGATGTATGATCCGCGAGGGCAGAGTGAGCTTAGTGGTCTACTTGCTAGCTTTTTGAGTGGTGAGTGTGATGAGACCCAGATTGTATTGCCGAGGGTGGTTTGTGAGTATTTGGATGTTTTTCCCGAGGATCTCGTTAGTTTGCCACCTCACCGGGAGATCGAGTTGTCTATTGATTTAGTGCCCGGAACGGCGCCGATTTCTATGGAACCTTATCGGTTTGCCCCAGCTGAGCTGAGTGAGTTGAAGATTTAGCTCCAGGAATTGCTGGATAAGGGTTTTGTTCGCCCTAGTGTTTCGCCATGGGGAGCACCGGCCCTCTTTGCTAAAAAGAAAGATGGTGCCTTGAGATTGTGTATAGACTACCGGAAGTTGAATCGGGCTACGGTCAAGAATAAGTACCCTATGCCCCGTATAGATGATCTGTTCGACCAATTGAAGGGTTCTCGTTGTTTCTCTAAGATAGACTTGAGATCGGGTTACCACCAGTTAAGGGTCAGGGAGGAGGACATTCCTAAGACGGCATTCCGTACGCAGTATGGCCATTATGAGTTTCTGGTGATGCCATTCGGGCTTACCAATGCACCGGCAGTCTTTATGGACTTGATGAACCGGATCTTCCGGGAATTCTTGGATCGATTTGTAGTCGTTTTCGTGGACGACATTCTTATGTATTTGCCTTCTGAGGAGGAGCACGAGGAACACTTGAGAGTGGTGCTTGAGTTGCTTAGAGCCCATAGGCTGTATGCCAAGTTTGGGAAGTGTGAGTTCTGGCTAGGAGAGGTGAAATTCTTAGGCCATGTGGTATCCGGGGAAGGGGTGTCTGTTGATACATCCAAGGTAGAGGCAATGCAAGATTGGGCACAGCCTAAGAGTGTGTTTGAGATTCGCAGTTTTCTAGGATTAGCTGGGTATTACCGTCGGTTTGTGAAGGATTTCTCCAGGCTAGCTTCGCCGTTGACTAGATTGACGCGGAAAGGGGTCAAGTTTGTATGGAGTGAGACTTGTGAAAAGTTGTTCCAAGAGTTGAAGGTTAGATTGACCACCGCTCTGGTTTTGATTATTCCGAAGAGAGGGTTGGGTTATGCGGTTTATTGTGATGCCTCACGAGAGGGTTTGGGTTGTGTGTTGATGCAATAGGGGAAAGTGGTAGCTTATGGCTCACGTCAGTTGAAAATACACGAGAAGAACTACCCTACGCACGACCTAGAGTTAGCAGCAGTGATCTTTGCATTGAAGATTTGGAGGCACTACCTTTATGGTGAGAGGTTCGAGGTGTTCTCGGACCACAAGAGTTTGAAGTACCTATTTACACAGAGGGACTTGAATTTGAGGCAAAGGAGATGGATGGAGTTCATTGAGGACTATGATTTTGAGTTGCACTATCACCCGGGAAAGGCCAATGTTGTGGCCGATGCCCTTAGTAGGAAATCCATTAGTGATGTAGCTTGTATAGCCATCCGGGAATGGGAGATGTTGGGTGCGCTTGGCGAGTTTCATTTGCTTCTTGGCGAATCTGTTGAGGCTGCGACCTTGTTTTCTGTTGTTGCGCAGCCTACACTTGTGACCCGAGTGTTAGAGGCACAAAGAGGTGACCTTGAGGTAGAATCCCTCCGAGAGAAGATCTCAAATGGGAAAGTTAAGAAGGGTTTGGCGGTGTATCCCGACCTGAGTGTGAGATACCGAGACCGTCTGTTTGTACCGGAGTCTTGCCGAGAGGAAGTACTCCGAGAGTTCCATCATTCACGCCTTGCGGTGCATCCGGGAGGCACTAAGATGTATCGAGATTTGGGTCGCCAGTTTTGGTGGCGAGGTATGAAGAGAGATGTGGCTGTTTTCGTATCGAAGTGCCTTACTTGCCAGCAAGTGAAGGCCGAGCATCAGAGGCCAGCGGGTTTGTTGCAACCCTTGCCTATTGCCGAGTGGAAGTGGGAGCATGTCATTATGGACTTCGTTGTAGGTCTTCCGAGGACTCAACGGGGTAGTGATGCCATTTGGGTGGTTGTAGACCAGTTGACTAAGTCGGCGCACTTCATTCCTATGCGCGTGAGAGATTCGGTAGATCATCTCGCCGACTTGTATGTTCGGGATATAGTGAGATTGCACGGGGTTCCAGTGACGATCGTCTCCGATTGAGATCCTCGTTTTACTGCTAGGTTGTGACAGAGTTTGCAGAGTGCCTTGGGCACTAAGTTGACCTTTTGTACGGCCAATCATCCTCAGACTGACGGGCAGTCCGAGCGTACTATTCAGATCCTTGAGGATATGCTTTGAGGTTGTGTCCTTGACTTTAGTGGGACGTGGGAGAGGCACTTGCCCTTGGTGGAGTTTGCCTACAACAACAGTTTTCAGTCTAGCATCGGTATGGCACCGTTCGAGGCCTTGTATGGCCGACCGTGTAGGTCTCCAGTGTGTTGGGCCAAGGTGGGTAATGCATCTTTGTTGGGTCCGGAGTTAGTTAGGGAGACGACAGAGAAAGTTGAGCTTATCCGTAGGAGGCTTGTTACAGCCTAGAGTCGCCAAAAGAGTTATGCCGACCGTAGGAGGACGCCTTTGGCGTTTGAGGTGGGTGATCATGTCTTCTTGGAAATATCACCTAGGCGAGGTTTGATGAGGTTTGGGAAGAGTGGGAAGTTATTCTCTCGGTTTATTGGTCCCTTTGAAATCCTTGAGAGGATTGGCGAGGTGGCCTATCGTTTAGCCTTACCGCCACAGTTGTCCGGAGTGCATGACATGTTTCATGTGAGTATGCTTCGGAAGTATGAGCCGGATCTATCCCATGTGTTAGATTGGACCGACTTGGAGGTAGACGAGGATGCCTCGTATGAGGAGAGACCGGTTCGGGTCTTGGATAGGCGCGATCAAGTCCTACGTGGCAAGACCATTCCTTTGGTGAAGGTTTTGTGGAAGCATCACAGAGTGGAGGAAGGCACTTGGGAACGTGAGTTGGAAGTCCGCGAGAAATATCCGGACTTGTTTGTTGATGTGTGACCATGTAATGGAATTTTTGTAATATTGTTGAACGTTAAGAGCATTGTATGTGTCTTACGTTGTAAAACATTGTGAATGTTTTGGTTAATGGAAGTTCATTTTAACATTGTGTATGTTAAGTATATTGTGGAAATGCAAGCATGATGATAATGTTGCATGTGCTATGGAATTGTGGAAAATGAGTTGAAATTGCTAAATTTCAAAAGAATGCATGTTGATAATACAGGTTGTTATGAATAATGTGTAATGCCTCTTGAAAAGAGATGGGATTGACCGGTAATGGGTCAGGTTGTTTAATATTATGCTGTAACATTGTTGAAAATGGGAAAAACCTGTTTTTGAAAAACTTGTGTTTAATTTCGAGGACAAAATTCTTTAAGGGGGGGAGGTTATAGCGATCCCGGTTGTCCCTTTACTATTCTGTTGTGTTCCGGACCTGGTTCCGTGAAGTTGGTAGTTGTATCTATCTTGTTGTCGTCCTTTAATTCTACTTGATTGAGTTTTAGGATGTTTTGGGGCAGAGTTGTTATAGGTTGGTTAGGCCTTAGTTTCAATTCCTTGTTGCCCAGTTTTTAGGCGGTCCGCTCGAGCGGGTCTTCTTGCGCTCGAGCGGGGATTGCACACTCCCAGTTTTTCGTATCCCTGCAAAACTTCTGCAGGTGTGATTTTTACGCTCGAGCGGGTTTCTTTACGCTCGAGCGGGTACTCTGGCGCTCGAGTAGGTAGTACCTTTTCGGTGTAAGTTCTGGGAGGGGGAAATCTACGCTCAAGCGGACTGGTTTTCGCGCTCGAGCGGATGTGCTTTATTCTTGTGTCTTGGTGCTCGAGCGGGCCTTTTTGCGCTCGAGAAGACCTAGTTTTTGTTCTTGACGCTCGAGCGTTGTGTTTTCCGCTCGAGCGGGAATGTCGTATATCAGTTGGCTGTGGGATAGTTTTAAATCACTTTTTCTCATTCTTTCTCTCTCTTACTTTTCCGAAAAAGCCATTTGAGAGCTCCTCTCTCTAAAACCTTAACTTCTCTCTAAGTATTGATCTAGCTAGGGTGCTTTCCTCACCTTTGGCCTTTACAAAAGAGTTGTTGATCGTCGAGGGCTATCTTTTGATCCGAGAAACTCGTGGTTTGGAGCAAGTTCATTTTCATCATCTTCTTCGTTGGGTGTCATCTTTTGAGGTAGGGATTCCTACTCACTCTTATGGTCTTTGACCTAGATTTTTAGTTGTTTTGATAGAGTGTTGAACTTGGGAAATTTTGGGACTTAGGGTTTCAAAATGTGTAAAAAGGGTTTTGCGATTTTGGGCTCATAACTTGTATTTTGGGTTTCAAAGTGATGATATAGTTGTTGGTTGTTGATATTAGGCCATTGGGTCAATATTGGGAAA
Source organism: Camellia sinensis (assembly GCF_055761805.1). NCBI lineage: Eukaryota > Viridiplantae > Streptophyta > Magnoliopsida > Ericales > Theaceae > Camellia > Camellia sinensis. The sequence goes on from NC_138970.1 coordinate 77,878,096, forward strand.
TGGGTAGAAAATCCTAATTTGTTGTATAAATTAATTGGTATAATTAATTTGGGAGAATTGTAAACTTATGGAATTGAGTTGGAAATAATGAAATCGGTTCATTATATGGTTGAATAGTGGAGTTAGATTTTTTAATCGCTCACTTTTGAAAACATCGATATTTTATCTGTTAGAGCTTTTATTATCTGTTTAGAAATAATTGCTTGGGCTACCGGTGGAGGGTAGTTTTGATTGTTGTAGACAATGCATGATGATTAGGCAAACTAAAACTAATCAATTGGATATGTCATTGAGTATGACGGTTGATAGAATACATTAACGTTATGTATTGATTGATTGCGTATATGACCTTTGTGTATATATGTTGTGTGTGTAGGAGGAGATAGGGGATGTACTCCACGGTTTAGGGGAAGATAGGGGATGGACCTCTAAACCGGATGTTGTTTGGAAGGAGATAGGGGATGGACTCCACTGATACAGCTCATATGCTTGTCAGATAATGTGTTGACACAGCTCGTATGCTTATCTTTGGAAGTGTTGATACAACTCATATGTTTGTCACTGGATGTGTTGATATAGCTAATATGCATATCTGTTGAAATGTGGATACAGCTTGTATGCTTATCTGTTGAGATGTTGATACAACTAATATGTTTATCTATTGTAAAATGGGAAATGTTTAATATGAGTCATTGTCTCATATAAGTGGTTGGCCAGGTTCTGAGCCATTGAAGTAAATTGTGAAATTGATAAGAAATGGAAACTGAAATGAAACATGAACATAGTGATCATGAAGTGGAAATGGATTATGAATTGGTTTATGAAAGTTGAACATTTATCAATTGCTAATGTCTTAGTCATTGCTCATACTGTGTTTAGCATATCTCTACTGGGCGTTGGCTCACCCTTTATGGGACATTATTTTCAGGTATAGGTAGTATGCCACCCCCAAGGACATAGCTTGGATGATGATGAGAGTTGAAGACTCTTTCTTTTGTTTATTTTGATGTATTACATGTAAATTCAAGCCGAGGGCTTAATATGTATTGAGTTAGTAGTCTTCTTTTTGTAACCAAGTGTTAACTTGGAAAGCTGTAAGCCCTTAGGGCATTTGCTTTTGTTGTTAACATGTAATACAGTTGTAAGAATTACTCTGATGAATGGAAATGGTCGATTTCTTTTGCATCAATGTATGTCTAAAATGTTGGTTTAATGTTATTATTTTGAGGGCGTTACAGACTTAGCCTAACGTACAAATAACAAAGCATCCTTGACATGGTTCACAAAACTTGACTTTCAAAAAGTAAACCTCCTCGAGAGGCACGATAGCTGGTTGACCCAAAACTCTCCAGGCAGCAGCTTAGACCTGGTCATGCGCCTGCTCACCTACAAACATTTATTCGATGACGTATCAGGTATCCTTACCGCCAACCATGGAGCATATGCATAATGTTTTTCATGTATCCATGCTTTGAGAGTATTTGAGAGTTCCATTCCAACTTGTGTGCTTCTAAAAGACGATTTTTCTTACGCAGAACGACCAATTTAGATTGTGAATCGCCAGATCAAAAGATTGAGAAGCAAAGAAATACCGTTGGTAAAAGTTGATTGGGAAAACCACGGAGGGACCTATGCAATGTGGAAGACCGAAGAAGACATGGTGAAGAGATATCCTGATTTATTTCCTTTGAATCCGGTATTCTACCAAAATAAACGTAATTCAAGTTTGGAGGACCAAACTCTTTAACGGGGGAAGACTTTAACAACCTGACCCGTGATTAGCTTGAAATATATGATTAAGAATGCTTAATAAGTAATTAAGATAAAATTCTGAATTAATTGCATGTGTATTGTCCTATTTGTGTCTTTATCTGTTTATCGTAGAAAGATCTGTTTATGTTTCTGTTGTGTTTTGCGAATTGAAGGCCTTATCGGCATCTGATCACGAAATTAACATGGTTTCTGTGTTATTTGAAATTTTTAGAACCCTATGGTAGGTTGAATTAAAATTCGATTCGAAATAAATTAAATTAGAATATTTAATGCTCAATTGTTTACTGGTAAGCCTAATTACTTAATTTCTCTAATCAAGACTACATAAGGCTATTACACCACTTTGAATCATCCCCACTTCATCATTTTGAGCCTACAAACGTGAGAAAGAGGGAGAGAAAGGAGGAATTGAGTTCAACTAAGAAGTTTTCCTAGAGAATTAAGGGAATTGACTTGAAGCTTAAAGATATAGCAAGCTAAAGCCTAAGTCGAGAGTATGGTAAGGATTTAAGTCTTTACTTGTGTAATTGAGACACAATACATGAATTCAAGAGAAATTGGAACAAGAATTGAGCTAGGGAAAGGGAATTAAGAAGATTACCATACATGCAAGCAAATTCCATTGTATTTAGTGTTGGATTTTGAAAAATTCACACGTGTATGCAATGATCATAGCTTGGTTTTGGAAAGTCATCAAGTTTCATACCATTTTACCTTGTTTGATCATGTTTTGAAAACTTTGGAGTCAAGAAATTACATGCATGTTATGTTTTCAATATTTCAAGTTTAAGTGTGCACAATTGGCAAGCTTTTGAGCCTTGATTTCATGAAATGATTTTTAATTCTCAATGTTTTACAAGTTTACACAAGTTTTCTTAAGCTTTTGGTCCAAAAAGATGTGTTTTGTAGCTTTGAATTTGGGTTTTGAGCTTGGAAGAGCAATCTGGAAATTCCAGATTTTGCCTCTCTGCTCGAGCAACCATGCACATTTTTGCACTTCCGCTTGAGCGACCAAAAGTTGGCATGAGCGTAAGATGCTAGCTCCTAGAAGTTTACATGTTTGGCAGACCGCTTTAGCAACAAGAGTTGCGCTTGAGCAAAAACCTTAGTCTTACGTTCGAGCGACCGTCGAGCGGAAAAATCAAGCAACCAGTACTTTTGCAAAGTTTACAGACAGCTCGAGCGAAGGAAGTTGCGCTCGAGCGACCACTCACATGTTTGGACGTCTGCTTGAGTGAATGAAGTTGCGCTCGAGTGAGAACCCTATTTTTAGCAAAAATGACTAAGTGTTTTGAAACTCATTTTGGCATCCCCATTGCATCATAGGCATTGCTAGGCCCCGAATAAGTTATAATAATGAGGATAAGATGTACAAACACACTACGAATGAAATTCAATAAGTTAAGTACTATCTGAGTGTATGTTTCAATCTGTGTATCTATTATGTTTGTGTAGGTCACGCGTCGTAAGTTATCTGATTTGTCTGCTTTGTTTGCCAGCTTTCAGAGCCATCTATGAGTAATAACACTGTAAAATTATATTTAACTTTAATTGTTTTCTAATGATATAAAATGATCAGTTTTCTGAAATGCTATATTTTGTATGAATGAATAATTGTCTAAGTTTCTGAAATGTATTCGTGGCATCCTTAGCACATGGCCCTTGTTCGAGGGTAATAATAATGTGGTCTATGAGCACAAGGCCCTTGCCCGGGGGTAATAATATTGTCGTCTCATGGCCCTTGCCTAGGGGTAACAATATCGTGGCTGAAGTATGTTTTCTATTCCCAATACCGGAGGTTCCTTAGTGGAGCTGGCAAGCATGACCCTTTATGCTCTGTATTTGATCTGTCAGTGCTAATGGATGTACCATGTACAATTAAGCATGAATTCTAATTTCTGTATATGATATGAAGAAGAATAAGAATCTGAATCTGTTTTTGATATGACATCTATTTTTGAATCTGATATGGGACATCATTAATTTAAACCCTTTAATCTATTATTCACTGGGCTTCCGCTCACTATTTATATCATGTAACCTCCGGTACCGAGAACAGATAACATACTCAAGTGTAGCCCGGCTTTTCGTGCTCCTTTTGGAAGACGAATAACCCTACAATTCGGACTCCACTCGTGGTTCTGAATCTGATTTCATAAGTGTAATGTGAAATAGCGAAAATACAAAAAGAGTCCCAATCCAGCAATTCTTTTTGAAAAATCAATGTTTGAATCAAATGCCAAAAATGGATTGCTTTGATAGATTACAGAGTCGCTACCTAAATATTTTTGGAAAATTTAGGAAATCGAAAACTCGTGCCAAAGGCCATTATTCCATCATCACCAAAGTGTCACGGCTCAGGAACTTAGGTACAAGAGGGGAAGGTCATGAATTGAGCACCCCATTCGCCCGATCAAAGATCGGCCTCCACTAATCATGATGTGTTTCTTATTTACATTATATGCTGTTGTTTCGATTTATTAGTTGTTTTTACTATGTGATCCGCATACAAGGTATAGACTAGTTTACAAGAATTGGAACACTTCATCTCATATTTTGTTTCGAAATTGTTTTGTGAATTTGCCACTTGAAAAAGTGGGCTAAAATTGACATTAATCAAACCATCCCAATTCAAACAACCAGCCTTCATTCACAGGCATTCAAACAATTAATCATTTAAGCAATTAGCCTCATGATATTCATGCTTTGGACATGGTAACACAAGCATTCAATGCAACATCCTAAAGCAATAAAAGCTCACCTAGTACTCCGAGCCAAAAAAGGTGAAAGAGTTAGAAAAATATGCATGTTCCTAACTTATGCAATATGACTAATGCAACGCAAACATTATGCATTTTATAGACTCGGCTATGAGCATGACATATGATTTCATTCAAGACATGCGATACGACGTATTCAAGTAATGAGTTTGAACATTTGATATTGGGTTAGCATGATGAGTTGAACCTTGGATGCATACAAGACAATGGATTCAAAGCATAAGAATACTAATGGAATGTGATGCCCTATACTAACCATCGTAAGTGAGTAAGTAAAAGGGAGAAAGACGTGGGGTTGGAAGACATACAATTTATTACAACATTGCCCTTGTGCAAGAGGGTATGAATCAAAGTCCAAAAGTTCGAATTAAATTAATTATTACAAAACCGAATGAATAAATAAGCGAGGCTAATTTAATAGCTAACTATGCTATCATAACAAGGATAACCACGACAAACAAACTCACTATTTAAACTGATTAACTACAATAATTACAAAGGGACAATAATAATAATTACAGCACTTAATAATTAACGAGACTAATCACAATAAACAATATTAAATTAATTATAACAACGATCATAATGTAAGCGAGGATGCCCATGGATTGCTTGCATGCACATGCACAATGTTCAAGAACAGCTCTGTCTGCCGCAGGCTTGCTCTGCTTCACCTTAGCCACTGCCCTCTGTTTTCTGCAAAAATACACTGCTAACCAAACATTGAGGACCGGTTGGCTCTCAATGAAGCCTGGTCGGGCCATAAGAAGGCTGGTTGTGCCTCAATTTTGCGAAAAACTCTATTTTTCCTTCGGAAATGAAAACAGTGTAGACAAAGTTGTTCAAGTTCTATTTGTCCCTCTCACACTTCTTTGTCATGGGAAAGCCTTGAGAGAAGGTTGGAATTGTTTCCAAAACCATCAATGAGCAAGTTGATTTCTTGATGATTTCGGATACAATTTTGGACAAAAATCAATGAATGCAATGAATATGACCACTCCTCCCTCCTTATCATGGAATGAACTCAAAAAAAGGAAGTAGAGACACTTCAAGGATCATCAAAATGCCATGAATTAGAGTATGACCACTCTTAACTCGATAAACTTGGCATAACATCCGGCCAAGGCCAAGCAAGATGACTCATTTTCTTTATGTGTGTTGGTTGCTTTTAAACCAATTCTCTTAGTCATTTCCATTCTTTAGTCCATTTGTCTGAAGTGATGATTAAGTCCTCTAAAAGGAGAGAAGCGTCAAACGGGAACTAATTCTCAACATGAAAGAGAGATTTTACCGTTGACAATGAATCTCCATAGATATTAAGCCATTGAGCGTGAATCTCTAGTTCATGTGTTGAATGAATGTCAACCGATTGAAAGAACTCTCAAATGAAAGAAAGGAGTGGCAAGTTGATTCTTAAAATAAGGTTATTAACATGAAAGTTAGACAAAGAAAGGCTAAGAACAAGATAATACAAGCTACGTATAAAGACCAATGCTATAACAAAGGAACTAATCAAAGCTTGAATTAATTAAATAGATTAGGATAGCTCTAAAACAGCCTCTAATAAGCCAAAATAGTGGCTGGAAATGCAAGAAAATAACTCAAAAACCAAAACAAAAATGTAAAGACACTAAAGTTATGTAAGCAAAAACAATGAGGGGTGGCCAACCCCTCCAGTACCAAGACTTCAAACCATGTTTTTTGGCCGTAGTTCAACTCTGGAAATCAGTTCAAAAATCAAAGGAAAAGAGTGTAAAGGAACCAAGGGTTAAGCTATGAGGATAGGTGCAAGTAAGGGTGTTAACCTTACCACCTTTGGTAGCTTATCCAAACCCAAGTTCCAACACGTAAAATGGATGCAAAACAGCCCAAGAATACAAGAAATAGATAGAAATGAAGTAAGCAAAAACAAGAACAAAAGTTGTAAGCTTATACCTCTCAAAATGGAGTAAGCTTTGGTTGATGATCAAACTCAATCATGACACACTCTCAAACTTGAATTATGCTTCTCAAGGGTCAACCAAGGCTCTAAGATGATGAGTCAAGGTTGTGTATGGTGTATATAGATGATACAAGGAAGGTAGGTTAACTCAAAGATAGCTTGCAGTAGAACAAGGAGGAAGAAGGAGCTCTCTCTACGTGTATAGGTTTTCTCTCAGTTGTTCAACCCGTAAAACAGAGGTATATGATCGTATTTATAGAATTTGAGCAAGAAACATCACAAATATCTTATGCCCACAACAGTGTTTTTCGCTATCAAAGCCCGGCTGGCCCTCAATGAGGCATGGGCGGGCCTCAATGAATTCCCTTGTTTTCTATTTCAACCTCAACACAGGGTGGCACAAGGTGTACAAATGGATTTCTTGGGTATGATCAGTGAGAATATGGAAGGTTTGGGGTTGTTTCGAAGCATAAACAAGGCTTCTTTGTTGAGACCTCGAACCACGCACAATATCACTTTCATCATTAAGTGTACTGAGCAAAGCGCTCGAGCCTTGTGCCCAATCAAAAATGGGGTGTCTACAGTTGCCCTTCTTTGACAAAGCTCGAAGTTATAAAGTGACGTGAGTGAATATCAAAGCCCAGAGACAACCCATTTGACAAGGCTGGAAGGCTCGGGCAAGAAATCAAGACATAAATGCAAAAATTGAACTCGGGGCAAAATGCAAAAACGAAATGCAACAAATAACTTCTGAGCATGCAATGAAGCATAATGCAATGACACATATTGTAAATGAAGCAATGAAACAATGCTACAATCTAGACAAGAATGCAACGTTTGAATGACAATGCAAAACAAAGCAAAGTAAACCTCGCCGTGTTTCACGCAGAACAAATTGAATAAACAGGCACGCCTCGCGTGAAAAGCACAGAAAATGCACAAATCAACCTATGTCACATGTAGAAAGGATGTAAACTACGCCTCACGTAGGAAGGGGGAAGGGCGACGTAACCATCGATCGCACCCGAGGTCTCAACCGAGATCATGACGCGTCTCACACGATAGGAGGAAAGGTAGTGTGAACAAACAGGCGCACCTGATGTTTTTAACCGGGGTAAACAATCCACACGCATCACATGCGAGAGAAGGAAAGCTGTTGTGAACAAATAGGCGCACTTACTGTTTTTAACTGGGGGTACAATCTTAACACGTCACACGCAAGAGGAGGCAAGGTGGAGTGAACACCGGGCGCACCCGATCTTTTTAACCGAATGTACAATCCTAACGCATCACACGCAAGAGGAGGAAAGGTGGTGTGAACACCGGGCACACTCGATGTTTTTAACCGAAGGTACAATCCTAACGCGTCACATGCTGGAGGAGGAAAGATGGTGTGAACACCGGACGCACTCGATGTTTTTAACCAAAGGGACAATCCTAACGCATCACACGTGAGAGGCGGAAAGGTGGTTTGAACACTGGGCGCACTTGGCGTTTTTAACCGAAGGTACAATCCTAACACGTCACACGCGAGAGGAGGAAAGGTGGTGTGAATACCGGGCGCACCCGAAATTTTTAATTGAAGGTACAATCCTAATGTGTCACATGCGAGAGGAGGAAAGGTGGTGTGAATACCAGGCGCACATGACATTTTTAACCGAAGGTACAATCCTAACGCGTCACACGCGAGAGGAGGAAGAAGGATAAACAAATCGCATAAGTAGGGATTAGAAATAAACATGGATTCTATGCAGAGAGGTGTAAAATCAAAATAATCAAAGCGGTGTAGTAAAGTGGAAGCCAATTTACCCACTTGTTAAAACAATGAACTTAGTGCACCGTGTTTCAATTAGGTTGTAAAATGGATGATGATTTTACCATGGCACAAATGATTTTACCTGGAACTCCTCTAAATGAACTGTACATACAATATCATTTGTTTATGATATAACAGAACAAACAATTTAGACAAAATAATTTATAAACTAATAGAACAGTTTAAACAAATTAAAAGTTTTGAACAAATGAGTTTAAAAAAGAAAGCTTAAACCGATTAAATCAAGAATCAAACAAATGCGTTCACACAATAAATAAATAAAACGAAGAACAAAAATCCGTTTTTTTCTTTTTCATTCTCTTTATATTTTCTTTTTCAACTCTTTTATTTTTGGTTTTTCTTCTTTCTTATTTTTTCTTCTTTCACTATCTTTTTTGAACTCTCTTATTTTTGGTTTTTCTTCTTTGTTCTTTTTTCTTCTTTCAGTGTCTTTTATTGAACTCTCTTATTTTCAACTCCATAATACAATAAATAAATAACAAAACGGAAGATAGAGAGAGGGAAAGAACAAAACTGAATTGTGTTGTCATTGAGAGCCAGTCGGGCCTCGATGAAGCACGGCCGGGCATTGTGACAGCCGGCTAGGCCTCGATAGCGACAAGGGCAGTTTCGGCCTTTCTTCGCGATTTATTTGTTTAAAACAAACCCAAACCCTATTTCCTCACACCTGTAGACCGCCCGGAACTCCCGCTCCGCACGCAAGTGAGCGAATCGTTGTTCTTAGCTATTACAGTTCGGACTCATGTCACGATTCTGAATCTAATCTCACAAAGTGCAATGTGAGACTGATAAATCACCAAAGAGTCCAAATCCAGCAAATCGTTTTGGAAAACTGATTTTTATCAAGAAGTTCCAAACATGGACTGCTTTGCCAGATTTCAGAGTCACTACCTAAATATTTTGTTTCGGGAAATTTAGGAAATCCTGACTCGTGCCTAAGGCCATGTGTCCGTCATCACCAAAGTTGCCTTGGCTTGGGAACTTGGGTATGAGGGGGGAAGGTCATGAAATGAGCACCCCCGCTTGCCCGATCAAAGGATCGGCCTCTACTAACAAGATATATTGTTTTTGAAAACACATGCGTTCTTATTCCAGTTTATTAGCTAGCTTACTATGTGATGCGCACAACATACAAGTATAGACTCAATCATGCGAATTGGAACAAAACAACTCATGTTTACTTTTCGAAAATGGTTTGAAGAAGCTACTCGTAACTAGGCTAAGACGCGGATTTGCCACCCTCAAGTGAGCTTAGAAAAACATGATTTTGCCACTTCAAGTGGGCTTAAAACTCACAATCATCGAGTTGTTCCAATCCAGGCAATCAAGCCTTCATTCAGAGGCTTTCAAGCAGTTAGCCTCATGGCAAGCATGCTATCATGGCAGTCACTTACACACATGCAAGATGCTAAAGCATAAACACTCACAGTGTACTCCGAGCGAAAACAAAAGCTAGTTAGTAATCAATGCATGATCCTAGCTATGTCAACAATGCCTAATGCAACACATACAAAAATGCAACTAAGATAGGCTCGACTATTCTAAGATGTCATGTGAATGCATTTAGATAACATGTATTCAAATAGGAATTGAAATACAATGTAGTTTGAATGATGCCCCGAACCCGGTGCATGCAATACAAATGAATGCATGCAAATATGCTAGCAGAAGGATGCTAATTGAAATATGCCCTAAAACTAACCATTGAAAGAGGATAAGTAAAAGGGAGAAACAAATGGGGGTTGGAAGACATGCATCACACACACTCACGCTTATTACAATAGTTATGCCCTCTCGACGGAGGGTCCGAATGAATTAACTAGCTAGCAACACTAAGCTAATTAATTATTACAAGTAAACTAATTAACTAATTCTAGCCATTTAAATATTACAAAACTTTAACTAATTAATCAAATTAATTAAAGTACAAAACCAACTAAGTAAGAAACTAAATAGGCTGCCACAGCTTCGCCTCGGAATGATGAATGATGCATGCTCGGTCGCGTCATCCTGGAAATCCACCGTCGTGTCTGGTGATGCCTCTGTTTGCACTGTTTTAGACCTCTGAAATTGTGCCAACCTCCAAGATACTTCTGATCCACCTCATGGACATGCTGAGAAGTGGTCGGCCAAGTGGAGTGGCCATCAGCCAAGGTTAATGGCCATCGGCCAAATTTGATAGCTAATCGGTAGACTAAGTGGTCGATCGGCCACTGTTTCCTGCAAATTCTCCCTTTTGCTGCAACAGAGCACTAGCAGAGGCATGGTAATGTATTTGTAAGAAAATATGTGTGCAACCACACTTCTTATCATCTCTAAAGCTCAAAGGAGTGTAGTGCTCAGCTCTCAAGCCATCAATCACGCATTTCAATGCATGATGGCCAAAGAGGCCGAGTTACACAAATCAATGTCAAATGAATGCATACAAATACCACATAAGACTTAATGAACCTCCACCATATCATGCATGATCAAAGGTGTCGGTGAACGAAGGAATGAGGTACGTTTCATCACTTCAAGTATAAAACGCCCCTCGTTCCCCGTGTTTGGATCAATATCCAATCCAAACACAATGCAATGCAACAAACATGCAAACGTAAGGCAACATGCAACATGCAAACAACATGAGTATGCAACAACATGAGCATGCGACAACATGCAAACAACAATGCAATGGCAAGGGCTATGTAACACTACACTTAATGGACCAAACCAAACTCAAGTAAGCCTCATGCATGCCAAGACAATGACCAAAGTATGTTGAAAATGAAGTCTGAAAGTATATAGAAGCTCGCATGCCAATTGGTTCACAAACAAAGCATGAAGGCACCAATTCTCAAGCACATTGAAGGAGTGGAAAGTGTGGGGATGTGGTAGTGAAATAGGCTTTGAAATCACATTCCAAAGGACGCTAAATCATGCACATATGACAAGTAAAGCATGCTAGTGAGCTCATAGCTTAAAGCTAGCCAAGGGACTCTCACTATGGTCATACCAAGCAAGCCCCAAAGAGTCAAGGTGACTCAAAACAGTCCCAAGGCAGGTCAAAATAAGGCCAAAACATGCATGGAATGAGACCAAAACAAGCTAGCATGGTAAGCACAAAACATGATGCATACAAGCCCAACAAAGAGGATTACCCTACACCCCCCGAAACCAAGCGTGAGATGACTTCACCAACTAAAATCAGAGTCATGGCATGTCAAAATAACACCAAAAATGTACTGATATGGCAGCCCAAAAGCTTAGGTAATAAGGCATGCATATAGCCTCATATTTAAGGCATAAAGCATGACTCACCAAAAGCATTGAAATAGTGAAGCATGAGAGAGTATGGCCCCACCATATGCACTGAAATCATATACCAAGTGATGCCAAATCATGCAAATAGCCCAAGCAATGCATGCTAGTGGCTTGGAAACTCAAAGCTAACAAGCTAGAATGCGCTATGGCTATACAAAACAAGTCATGCACGACCAAAACAACATAAAACATAGCTAAATCATGGTAAAACATGAACAAAAGCTTGTTGGAGTTGAGCCAAAATCATGCTAGAATGATGGTCCAAAGCAAGATGCATGTTAGGCCAATGAATGGATTTGCACTACAAGTGCAAGGAGCATGCATGATATGATCAAACCAAGCCCAAATAGTGTAATATCATGGCAAAACAAGGCCTAAGACATGCTGAAATGGAGCCACAAAAAGGTAGAAAAATATGCCAACTTGGTGAGCCATCAACACAAGTACTCAAGAGAAGAGGAGGGGGGACAACCCCCTCCTATTTCAGGCCCCAAAACACGCTTTATACCACTGAAAATCCACTAGATTTCAGTAGCTAAAAGGCCAAAAGGAGATGATCTCGAAGGCCTGAAGAGGTGGCTCAAATCAAGGCCAAACAAGGCACAAAGGGGGGGAAGACCACCCCCAACACCAAAGAGGCCTTAAACAAACATGTTAAGAACTTCAAAAAAAGACTTTTTTCAGTTGAAAGCTAAGCCAAAAGAAGCATGAAAAGTTGGCTAAACAAACTATGAAAATGAGGCTTTAAAGAGGTAAGGGACTCACCCTTGAAGAACATCTTTAGAATATCAACTTCTAAGGCAAATAAACCAACTTTGAGAGTCTAAACAAGGTCCTCTAATACCTCAGCAACAAAGTAAAGGTGTTCTACTAGGTGTTGTAGTGCAAAAGTGAAGACAAAACACACTTTCAGGCACAAACACACACAAATATAGAGAGAGAGATATATATATCATCTATATCAAATCTCAGAACCTCTCGAAAGGGAGAGGGGCCTCCCTTCTTATAGAAAATGAAGTCCCAAGCTTGTTTAGCAAGCTAGAGCTTAGTTCAAATTCATTCATACACGTGTATGGAGGATACACCAAGTGACCAACAGCTGGCACCAGCTGGAAGAAAAATATCAGCAAAAGCAGAAAAAGGGGTCTCGGCCAAAAAAATGGCCGATTGACAAAAAGAGAGCCGACTGGCCAACACTGATGGCCGATGGCAAGAAAGAGAGGCTAATAAGTAAGGGGCCTGGTCGATGGGTTATGGGGCTGGCCAACAAGCCACCTTCTTCCCTCAGAAACAAAACCACAAGCTCTTGGTCCACAACCATGCACAAAACAGACAGGTTGAGAGGCTCCAAGGCAAGGCGTACAGCCGAGACCTTTAGAAACTCAAAACGAGCATGGATGATCATCGAGTGTTCAAACGATGACGTCCAAGTCTTGAGGACGGTCAAAAATGGGGTGTCTACAGTTGCCCCTCTTTGACAAAACTCGAAAGTCATAAGATGACGGGAGTGAATGTCAAAGCCCAGAGACGGCCCATTTTTGACAAGGCCGAAGACGTAGACAAACATACGCCCGCAGGTAGGGCTAAGATGCAAATGACACGCACAATATCGAACATAACTTATGATCATGCAAAGAGGGTTGTAATAAAGCAATTATGCAAAATAAATACAACATTTTAAGCAAGCGACTAAGAAACAACAGTCTCACACATTCCGAAAGAAAGGATGTAAGAAAATTATGCAATTCTCACTGCGTCTCACGCGGAGAAGACTAAGAGAGACGATCGAAAATACTCGGAGTCTCAAACATAAAACTTCCTAGCGTATCAAACGCAAAAGGAGAAAGTGAATAAATGAACACCGAAACACATCTGAGTGTTCGAAATCGAAGGCATCCTAACGCACCACATGCGAAAGGAGAAGGGGGTGCGCAAGAAAGTGCGATGCACATGACAGTGCGGGTACGTCCAAATGCGGCATACGAGTGGAGAAAGGTTGCACAAGAAAGCGCGATGCACATGGCAGTGCGGTACGTCCAAACGTAGCATGCGAGTGGAGAATGGTTATGCAAGAAAGCGCAATGCACATGACAGTGAGGGTACGTCCAAACGCGGCACGCAAGTAGAGAAAGGTTGCGTAAGAAAGCGCGATGCACATGACAGTGCGGGTATGTCCAAATGCGGCACGCGAGTGGAGAAAGGTTGCGCAAGAAAGCACGATGCACATGACAGTGCGGGTACGTCCAAACGTAGCACGCGAGTGGAAAAAGGTTGCGCAAGAGAGCGCGATGCACATGACAGTAAGGGTACGTCCAAACGCGGCACGCGAGTAGAGAAAGGTTGCGCAAGAAAGCGCGATGCACATGACAGTGCGGGTACATCCAAGAGCGGCACGCGAGTCAAGAAAGGTAGTAGTCAAAATGAACCAAAACTACTCTTGAATGAACCGTATGTACAATATCGTGCCTACACAAAAGAGAGATTTTAACAGATATAATATAGTAGAAACACATGATTAACGCTATATTAAGATACAACTTCAATACAAGATAAGAGCGTGCACCTATGATGCCAATGGAAAAATACATAACAATGAATAGGAGATGTGCATAACAATGCAAGTGAAAAGTACGTGACAATGCAAGTGAAGAGGTGCATAACAATGCAGGTAACGTGCGTGACAACGCAAGTGAAGAACTGCATAACAATGCAGGTAACGTGCGTGACAACGCAAGTAGAGAGGTGCATAACAATACAAGTGGAACGTGCGTGACAACGCATGTGAAGAGTGCATAACTCTATGGGTGGAAGGGTGCATAACAATGCAAGTAGAACGTGCGTGACGATGCATGTGAAGAGTGCATCACAATGCAACAAGTGTGCATGACAACGCAAGTAAGGTGTTCATGACAATGCAACAAGTGTGCGGGACAATGAAAGTAAGGTGTGCATGACAATTCAACATCATAGAGATGCATATATTCAATGTAAGCATGGTAAAGGCATGTTCTTCGCAATGTTGTGCTACAACCTAAAAACAAGATGAGACATGCTCAATGTATGAGTGAAAAGGCATATAACAAACGTGCACCTTGTAAACATGTCAAAACACTATAATGCCACACATTCAAAAGCAATTTTCGAATCATGCAATATACAAAAGGATATGAAAAAGGATACACCTTGTGCGTATCAAGTGCCGTGCACGGAAGACACGGTTCGGGGTCACCACGGAGTCCGCTTAAGCTTCAAAAGTGTATTTTCTTGCACTTTCTTGAGATATGAGAGCACAAATCAACATAACTACCACAAACAAGGGCATTTCAGATCCATCGGCCACAAGGGGGGAGTTATCGGCCATCCATCGGCCATCAAACAAGCTCATTGGCCAACAATTTAGCCGATCGGCCAAAAGTGATAGATTCGGGGCAGTTTTGTCCATTCACCTCGGGTCTTTAAGTATAGGGTTTCAAACCCTATTCTTTACTCCTCTCTTGCCGAAATCCTTCCCCCTCTCTCTCTAGATCATTTTCCTCCATTTGATTCGAGCTTTACACACTTTTCTAAGCGTCCCACAACTTTCAATTCGTGGAACCCTCGTTGTTTTACACACTTTGAACCAATTGAAAAGTGATTTTGGTGCCACATTCTTGATTTCCATCACTTGGGGTTTGTTTCCCGCAAGTTATCCTTGATTTTCGTGCCCTCTTCCGAGCCTTGACATTTTCCGCCATTTTTCACCCCTCGGGGTTGACTTTCGGTTGACTTTTGGCATTCTTGCCCATTTTCCATACCTCCGACCATTTTCTCCCTCTTCTCGAGATGGTGGATGATATTCCAGAGGGTGGGGCTCCTCCAGGGATGGAGATGGATTCTAAGTTCGAGCTCTTGCCGCTCAGTGTTCGACTTTTCGACCCGGTGATGTACGAGCCCGAGGTACATGTGTTGCCTCCCGACAGTATTCACCAGTTCAGGAGCTTCACGCGAGGCGCGCAAAGGGAGCTCCTGCTACGCGAGCCAGAGTTACCCTTGTCCTATGGCGTCGCTGAGGTATACTCTTCCCCTCTACTTTCTGTAATGTAGGTCATATACTTCGGATAGCCAATATTGCTCTTTATCTGATTAACCCAGACATACTTGTACACCGTATGCTTAGTTCATCCTGAGCATATTCATATATGGTACTTCTGTGTCAACTCAAACATATGCACACACACTACATTTTTTATTAACTCTAAACACATTCAAACACTGTATTTCTGACACTGCTTCGCATCTGTTTGTCATTGAACACAGGGAGATTCCCATGCCTTCCGGGGTTATGGAAACACCGTTGCTCGAGATTGGTATATGGAGCAACTTGACAAGGTTCTCCACATCGTTGATCAGGCCGATTTCGACATATTCTGCATGGGACTCTTGCGTCTCACTGTAAGTCGGCCTCTCCTAGGCGTGCTAGTGGAGAGGTGGTGGGACACCACCATTCCTTCTACCTTTCTACAGCAGGGGAGATGACGATGACCCCCTTCGACTTCTCCATGCTCACTAGCATCGGAGTAGGGGATGATCCGATCCCATTCGACACTGATATGGGCGAGTGGGATGCTGCCCAGATCTTCTTGCTTGGCATTCGCCTAACTCTCTCCCAACTAGGGTTCGTCAGATATTCATGGTTCGAGGACCAGTTCAGGATGCTGACACCGATGACCCGCGAGGAGGTCGAGCAGTACGCCCGAGGGTTCCTTATGTTCATGCTGGGCACTACTCTCTTCACCGATCGGGCGAACACAGTTGGCCTTTATCTGTTGAGCGCACTGGTGGACGTGACCCAGATCCGGCGCTATGACTGGGGCAGTGCAAGCCTGGCCATGTTGTACGGGTTTATGAGTTCCTCATCTCGCCGCAGTGGACACCTGCTAGGGGGCTACTTGCGAGCCTGAGAGGTACACCTTTCTTTTCTGCTTTACAATTCTGTTTTACACTATCTGTACACCACACACACTGCATACATGCAATCTGGTTTACACTAGCTGTACACTACACACACTGCACAAGACACTTCACACATTGCACGATACACTCCACATCATTCTCTGATTTCTGCTTTACTGATAAACATACTCATTATTGTCCTTTTACATTCTGTAGTTGTGGGTGTATGCCTACTTCCCAAGGCTTTCTCTAGAGCCAGAGGTGGAGATGCCCCTCGTTGTTCCCTATTCTCACAGATATGACATAAGGTACAAGCCGAGGTCACAAGAGTCTTTCTTGTTCATTCGCAGATATTTTGACACCGTAACAGCAACAGAGGTACTTCAAACCTTACAGTTCATTTGAGCTTTGCTTCATATTGCACTTTCGATAGCAGATAACAACCTGTATATCCTGTCATTTACAGATCACCTGGCAGCCCTGGGCAGTGCTGTATGACGCAGCGAGAGACTAGGACAAGAGTGCTCGGGACACTGCCCAATTTCAGGTTTTGCTTGAGGGTCCGGTTTGCCGAGCATGGTACCTGGGTGAGCATTTCCTACGACAGAGCCTTGGTTTGCCTGAGCAGATAGTCCTGAGGCCACCTCCCACCCATATGAGGCATACAGAGAGGTACACCCCGCAGGAGATGATCAATTTCATGATAGGTTGGGATGCCGGCTTTTTCAGAGATGATGGCGACTACACTGACTTCATCCAGACTTATATCATGAGACCTCTAGCCAGTGCTCGCCGAGGTGAGAGAGAGAGGCCTGCAGTCCCAGTAGGAGGAGCATGAGCATCTAGGGCGACTCAGGCCCGTGACAGGAGTGGTTCCAGGAGGGGACGAAGAGCAGAGTGGCCAGACTTGCCCACCACTGTGACATGCCGTGGGCAGGCTGGAGAGAGTTAACAGATTTCGATCGCTCCTCCCTTAGCTGATCATGAGCTTTTCGGAGTTCGAGGCTCGACCCCGGTATGTGCTATACTTTGCATTCTGTACAATCACTTCATTTTATTTGGTATTCCCCAAAATACTAATTACTTCAACACTTTTATAGGCTTCCATCGAGTATACTGGGCAGGCTCTGGAGCTATCGACCTCAGTGATGGCGATACTGCAGAGGAGTGTGGACCTGCTGAGTATCTACAGTATCCCAGTAAGTTCTTTCAACCTCAGCCTCAAAACCTTACATAGTCTGTTTCATACTAATCTGATGCATTACATTATCAATATGACACTTGATACACTGCACTCACATACCACTCACGGCACTGATACACTGCATGTCATACACTGTAATCATACACTGCTCTCTGTATTCATACACTACGCACAACATTCATACACTGTAATCATACACTGTATTTGATACCATACTTGGTTTTGCATAGCATAACTAATGCATCTGCCAATTTTTTCTTTTCAGGCCCCATTCCAGATACCGGCCACAGCGGGTGCTTCAGCGGGAACTTCAGCACCTACCAGAGCAGCAGGGGGAGTCGAACGAGGGATGTCGATACACAGCCGAGGTAGACATAGGCGTACTCGTACAGAGAGTAGTTCGCGAGAGCCTGCCCTAGATGATGATGAGTCTGACGAGGAGGTAGTGAGCCCACAGTCAAAGTCGTCTCAGGATGTAGACGAGGCCAGAGATGGCTCGGGTTCAGACTTTGGTAGCGGAGCTAACGGCGGTGATCCTAGACCTTCGTCCAGGAAGAGGACGAGGAGAGATTCCCGCACTTGAGGCGATTGGCGCTAATTCCAGATGTTTAATTTGTTTTCTTTGTTTTCCTTTTTGCTAGTAGTTTTTTCACATTGTACTGCATCAGGCAGATTTATGTTCTTTAAAACTTTGTACTCTTTTTGCAAAAGAAAACATGATGAAATGAAAACGGCCTTTTTTGATTGAAAAAGTGTTACATTTTACATTCTAAGCATTGCATCGCATCGCATTACATCATACAGAATGACAATGTAAATGAGATTGAACTTTGTTTTGAAAAGTAAACAATCGAATTACATTGATCACGTAGTGAACCAACTGACAACAAAATAGCTTGATAAGTAAAACAAAGAACTTGACATACAAATCAAATGCAAATACAACTTGATAAGCAAGACAAGAACTTAACAATTAACAAAAAATATAACTCGATAAACAAAAATATAACAACTTGATAAACAAATTGAAGTAACACAGGCGCGACTTCGCAAAATCAACACCGAAAGTCATTCGAAGTGAAACAAGTCACAAGTTGTCAACACCTCCAACACATAGACAGCTCAGAGAACAAGAGGAGAAGCCATCGGCTGGATTAGAAGGTCATCGGCCACAAGAAATGACCATCGGCCACCCATACTAGCTGATCGGCTAGAAAGATGGTCCGTCGGCCACCATTACTGGCCGATCGCCAAAAATGGCAAGAACCTCCAGAATGCTGCCACTTGTCTTCCACTCAACACCTTATCCTCTACAAAAGTCCCAGCTTCGTAGTTTCTCCATTTCAACTCAGTTTTTGCACCAAATGGAGGCATTTCTTGTCCAAAATCTCGCAAATTGGATTGCTAACTTGGGTGGCTCGGAAAAACTAAATTTCTGGGGCTTTGGAATAAATGCACTATTCACGCTGAGCCACACCTCGCTGCGTTTTGCATTTCTCCATGCTGCGGCAAGGTGTTGGAATCCGATTACGCATGGTTTTAGCTTTGGCAGACAAGAAATGTGTCCCACTTTCGAAGACTTCCAAACTTTGATGGAATTCGAGCGCGAGGAAAAGATTTTCCCACAATTCCGCTTCGGCCACATCCAAGCCTTGGGACGGATGTGCGGGCTCACTATGCATGACGCTTGGTGTTTGATCCGCGCTGGGGAATTGGACATCCCCAGCTTGATTCATTGGTTTTCTGATGCCGTTGACTGTGGTGATCATCACTGGCAGGGTTTTTGGCAACATGTGCTTTGCTTGTGCATGCTGTCTCATTTCTTGCTTGCCTTAGGCTCCGGCGGATCTAGCGTCCGTTTGATTGAGGTTGCGCAGGGCTTGAAAGAAGGCAAGAGCTATATCGCCATGTCCCTAGCTGAGACATTGATGGGTTTGGATGCCTTCCATCGCTAAGAGACGACCAGATTCATGAGGAGTCCACTACTGCTGCAGGTAATGTTTCCCACCCCATCTCACATATATTTCTCACATCACTCAGCCCTCAGGCTCGGTTTTTCTTTCAAAACTCTTTTCTCAGTTTTCTCTCCGCGTGCACCTCTCTATTCTTTAATCTCTCATTTTTCATCTCTCCCCAGATATGGTTGATGGATAAATTGAAGGTTGTGGACTCATGCCCAGCATATTCAGCTCGTGGTTATTTCTTCCGACGACGTCTAGTCGATGCCCCTAATAAAAGATGGTGGTGCGAATGGATGTGCAGCTTGTCTACAGATCGCATTGCTTGGCGCTGCCCTTGGCTCAATTTGCCGGCGATGAGTTACAACATGTCTCACCAGCTGGGGATTCACTTGATCGGCTTGACACATTGTGTCTTTTACTTCCCATTCCGATTTCGGCGCCAGTTCGGACATGATTAGATTTTTTCGGAAGAGGAGATAGAGTACCCTGCTGCATTTCTAGTCCGAGGCGCACAACTCGCTCGGTATGCCACAGCATGGAGGACAAGAGAGCTTCTGGCCCCCGCTTCCACTTTCAGTTGCACCCTCTCTGATGAATGCATAGCTTGGTTTGATGAAGAGATGCATGTTGAACCTACTTTGGCATCAGAGGCTTCCGCAAGCTCTGGAAGATAGCGCAAGAATAACTGACTATGCCCCGAGTTTATTTGCTTTAATTAGTACTTTCAAGTTTTCTTTATGAATGTAATAAAAAGCAACTTCAATTTGTATTCAAGAGTAGGAAACTCTGTACTGAAATCAATGTAATTGAAGGTTGTGGGTACTGAAAATTTTTCGTTCGGTCCAAAAATGGTCTAAGTTGTAAAAAGATTAATTTGAGCAAAATAAACTTTTATTAAAACTTCTCAAAACCATTTTCGATATGGATCATGACTGGACACGCCCGAGATCTATCACTGAGATGTACAACCCCGGTTCAAGCAACTGGAAAGTTGCCCCTAGTCTGAATAGCACTGCACTGGAGATCACAATCGAGCTCTTGAAAGCAGAATAGACAAAGATGACCCACATGATCAGATGGACGAAGTTGATCGGGGAAGTGTTTATGGCTGGACTTCAGGATGAAGTTGCCTACGTATCCCAAAGATTGGAATCAAGCCTTATGTAGTTTGGCTTTGGTTCACTCATGTATTAACACTCTCATTTTGCGCTCTAAGTTTTGCCAGGGCCGCCCTTTCTGGGTTTTCAACCTTGCGAGCTTAGTTTTTATTATTTCAAATTTTTCATGCTCTAACTTTTGCCTAGGTCGTCCTTTCGGGTTTTCAGCCTAGCGAGCCACTCAGGGATAGTATTTCTTCAACTTGTCTATGTTGATCGGCTGGGAGACCTCTAGGCCATCTAGGTCCATCAAAACGACAGCTACACCCGACCAGATAGACTTGATGATGTAAGGGCCAGTCCAATTGGGTCTTAACTTGCCCCTAGGGTCGTGGATGGGAGCTCGGTTGTTTTTGAGCACAAGATCCTCCTTTTTCAAATTCCTGGACTTAACCTTTTTGGTGAAAGCCCTAGCAATTCTTTGTTGATAACCCTGGACATGATACAATGCTTTCAGCCTCCTTTCATCAAAGAGCATTAGTTCTTCGAACCTGCTTTGCTGCCAATTTGCCTTAGCTATCTGACACTCAGCCAATACCCGTAATGATGGAACCTCAACTTTGATAGGCAGAACAACTTCCATCCCATTGACCAAGGAAGACGGAGTTACCCCAGTAGAAATTCAAATTGAAGTCCGATAACCCCAAAGAACAAACGGCAGCTTATCTGGCCAGTCCCTGTAGGTTTCCACCATCTTCTGCAGAATGTGCTTGATGTTCTTGTTGGCAGCCTCAACTGCTCCATTGGATTGCAGCCGATATGTAGATGACTTATGAAAAGCCACGTTGTATTTCTCCAACATGTCGATCACTTCCTTCTTGAAGTGGTAACCATTATCCGAAATAATCTCATTCGGGACCCGATAGCGATAGATGATGTTGTTTCTGATGAATTTAGAAACGTGCGATGCCTTCAACACCGCGTAAGATTGGGCCTCAACCCACTCTGTGAAGTAGTCTATCGCTACCAGAATGTACTCATGCCCGTTGGACCCCTTCGGAGTGACAGCCTCAATCACATCAATCCCCGAGACTGAAAACAGCCATGGCAAAGTCATGTTGTATAGCTTCGACGGCAGAATGTTCATACGGTTTGCATGGTTCTGATATTTGTGGCATCGCCGAACAAAGCCAATACAATCCTCCTCCATGGTAGACCAGTAATAACCCTGTCTAAGGATCTTCCGAGCTAGCATCACCCCGCTCATGTGCGCTCTGCATTCTCCTCCATGGATGGCCTCCATCAGGCACTTGGATTCTTCAACATCAACACACAGTTTATGCATCCCGAGATGACCCCTCTTGTACAGTTTACCCCCATAGACGATGAACTGAGCAGCCATTCTTTCTAATTGCCCTCTTGTCTTTGGCATTTGCCCCTGGTGGATACGCTTCTTTTTCTAAGAAGTTCCAGACATCGTAATACCAGGGATTCTCATCTTGTACCTCATTTATGGCAGCAATTAGCTCGTAGGCCGGCACAAATTTCTGTTCGATGATGATTGGACGCATCCAGACTCTGAAAGGGATGTATATCATAGAAGATATAGTTGCTAGTGAATCAGCGAACTTGTTGTTCTCTCCTAAAAGATGAGGGAAATTTAGTTTCTCAAACTGAGGAATCAGCTCGTTCAAGGTCTGCCGATAAATTCTCATCTTTTCTTCTTTTACTTTCCAATCTCCTTTAGCTTTAGATACAACAAGGTTCAAGTCCCTGATGACATCCAACTGTTTTGCCCCTAGTTCCAGGGCGGCTTATAGTCCAACAATACATGCCTCATATTCTGCCTCATTGTTCGATACCTTGAATCGGAGTTTGAATGCTAGAGGTATACGGGAATTATCGGGTGCTATCAGCAATACCCCTATCCCATACCCGTATTGGTTTGACGCTCCATCAAAGTACATCGTCCAAGTCTCTTCTTCGACATACAGAATGGCCTCGTCTGGGAGCAGATACTCAACTGCTTCTTCCCCTTCAACTGGGTGATCGGCTAGGAACTCCGCTACCGCTCTCCCTTTTACTGTCTTGCGCGTCATGTACTTCAAATCAAATTTGAAAAGCAAAAGCAACCAACGGGCTAGCCTACCCGTAAGTGCTGGTTTCCCAAAAAGATATTTGATGTGATCTAATCTCAAAACTAGTGTTATAGAGTCAGCTAGCAGGTAGTGCCACAGCTTCTTGGTAGCCCATACCAAAGCCAGACAAGCCTTCTCCAGCAGAGTGTAGCGAGTCTCGTAATCCAGTATTTTCTTGCTCAGGTAGTAGATACCCTTCTCCATTTTGTCCTTAGACTCCTGTGCAAGCATGCAGCCCATTGTAGTTTCAGTCACTAATAGGTACAGAATCAACGGTGTTCCCGGCTCAGGTGGTGACAACACAGGTGGGTTCTGTAGATATTGTTTGATCTGCTCGAAAGCGACTTGGCATCGGTCATCCCATTGGAATTTCTTTCCTTTCTTCAGGAGACCAAAGAGTGGTTCACAAGTTAAGGTTAATTTTGTAATAAACCGTCTTATGAATTGTACTTTACCCAGAAAGCTTTGCACTTCCTTTTCAGTCCATGGTGGTGGCATTTCTAAGATGGCCTTGATTTTGGAAGGATCGACTTCGATACCCCTCTATGTGATCAAGAACCCTAGCATTTTCCCTGCTGTAACACCAAATGTACATTTCTGAGGATTCAGCCACAACCGATACTCTCTGATTCGTTGGAAGAACTTCTGCAAGGCGGTGTAGTGGCCCTCTCTTTCCTTGGACTTGACAATCATGTCGTCTACGTACACTTCAACCTCTTTATGGATCATATCATGCAAAATCGTAGTCACAGCTCGTTGATACGTAGCCCCAGCGTTCTTCAGCCCAAACGACATCAGCCTATAACAATAGGTTCCCCACGGAGTGGTGAAAACAGTATTCTCCTGGTCTTCGGGTGCCATCAAAATTTGATTGTAGCCTGAAAACCCATCCATTAAGGAGAGTAGCTCATGCCCCGTAGTAAAATCAACTAATTCACCGATATGCGGCAGAGGAAAGTCGTCCTTTGGACTGGCTTTATTCAAATCCCGGAAGTCCACACATACCCGAATTCTGCCAACCTTCTTCGACACCGGAACTATATTGGCCAACCAAGTTGGGTATTTAGATACCAGCAAGAACCCTGCGTCTATTTGCTTGGTGACCTCTTCTTTGATGTTCAGAGCCCAGCCCAGGCAGATCCTTCGAAGCTTTTGCTTAACAGGTCGGGCCTCTAGGTCAAGAGGGATCCGGTGCTGTACAATCTCAGGATCGATTCCAGGCATGTCTTCGTAGGACCACGCGAAAACATCTTTTGAAATCTTTTAATAAAGTGCCCAAACGCTCGTGCTCCTCTGAAGACAACGTGGACCTGATCTGGACCAACCGCGGGTCCTTCTCAGTACCAACATTAATTGTGGTGATTTCATCAACCAAGGGTTTAACAAACCTCTCCTGCTCTTGATCAAGCAAATATTTCAAAACCGGAGGAATTTCTTCCTCGTCGTTTTCATCAAAATTTTGAAAGTCTTGATTAATGCAATAAATTGAAGGCACAAAAAAGTACTCGGAAGCCACAGCCATACCATTGTCATTAATCACTTCCAAATCGCCTGATTCCGCTGTTACAACAGACTCAAAGGAAAAAGAAAAAGATGACCTGGACAGGACAGTGGCATCTGGGTTGTCACCCTCAAGAATACCAGACTCATACTCAGACGAGTTAGAACTTGATTCCGAGTCCACAGACTCAGTGGAATTAGATTCTGGCTCATTATCTGATCCGGTGCTGCTCGATAAAAAGCCCTTCTCGTATTGCCAGATGAGGGAAGGTGCGATGGATGCATCCAGAATGTTTGAAGATGGGCTCACAGCCGCTTCATTCCCTATCATGGACACTGAGAAGTCATCCCCCAAGCACTCCTATACGATCTGAGGATCTGAGAGTAGACAAGCCAGTGCAACCCCCATTTCAATCTTTGTGCTCTCGGAAACCTCCTCCTTGCACTGCTCAGCCTCAGCTTGTGGGTCTGTCTGCTCTACGACAACATCATCCCCAGACAATTTCAAGTCAAAGAAAATCTACATTCAGCCATGGCTCTGGGAAGCTGCAAAATGGGAAGTCTTCCCCCTCCCAGACAAAGCGTCCGTTCAGGGTACCCTAGATAGGATGGTGCATCAACTCATAATCCTTCCTAGCTTGCTTTGCTCTGGCTCATCCGGCCATCTATTTTCCCTTCCTCACCCAGTCCTCCTTGGTAGGCAGATAACCTAAACCAAAGGTATGTGGGTTATGCAGCACTTCAGCCGATGTTGCAACACCTTTCCGGACACTGCGCCCTAATCCCATCCCAGGGATATGCTACAGCTTGTTCATAAGGTAGACTGATTATGCGTTTACGTATAGCCCCTCATCAATAGCTAGAATGTTTTGTACAACCCGAGCCTCAGCTAGGGTGAACCCTAACAAAAACACATCCTTCGCGCCATGCTCAATCTCTAGAACTGGCGTAGAAATCTCTGGCAGTGGATGGATTGAAGAATTCCCAAAAACTATAGGCACCCGCTTCCTGTGGGGGTATTTCAACATCTGGTGCAGGGTAGAAGAGACCGCCTTCACCTGGTGCAGCCACGTCCGCCTTAGGAGTAGATTGAAGGTTGCGGGAACGTCCAAGACATGAAAGTCAATATCCTGTTGTCCTGGACCAACCTAAGTCTGAATCTGCACAGTTCCTATCACCTCTCTGCTGGTATTGTCATACGCCTGTATCACTTGGGCAGTAGGCGCAAAATCTGTAGGCTTCAACCTAATAGCATATGTCGTACTCGACGGACACACGTTGATAGAAGATCCTATGTCAACAAGGGCCACCGGTATCCATTTTTCTCTACACTCAACAAAGATATAGAGCGGTTTGTTGTGGTTTGAGCCCTCAGGCGGCAGTTCCTTGTCGGTGAAGGTCAACATCAGGGAAACTTCTCCTGGAAAAACCAGCCCTACCAGCTGTTCGAGCGTGGTGTCGATCAAAAGTTTGGCCTTGTCCATTGCAGAAAGGACAGCTTGCCTGTGAACTCTTGAGGCCATAAACAGCCACTAGATAGAGGTGTCTGCTTGGATTTTCTTAAGCTGTTTTAGCACAGCCTCCTCCTCGAGCAGTTTTTCCTTCTGCCTGTCCGCTTCTTTGTCCTTTTCGGATGCCTCTGGCTGATCTAAGTGTGGGGGCTTGAAGTACCGCCCACTTCTGGTCATGTGGTCCACCTCTCCCACATACCAGGTATCGTTCGGTTGGTTTTGTCCCCAATCTTCATCGGTGTGGGCAAGACACAAGTCGTCGTCTTCCCACCACATACCGTCGGCAACCAACAGACACCTGTCTGGTTCCGTTATTACTGTTTCTGTGTGCACAACACATTCTGTCCTCGCAGGGGCTTTGGCCTTTCTGGCCCTTTCCAGATCTTCGATCTTTTCCTGCTCAAACTGCTTTAGTACAGTCTGCTGTTCAGTATCTTCTGTACTCAAACTGCTCGTACTCTGAGCAAAATTCTTAACACCGGTGCTCTTCGCCAGTGTATCCTGATTCCTGACCATTCCGGCCACTACTGAAGTCCCTGTTTCTGCCAATCCATATTCTGGCTGAGGTGCCTCAACAACATCTGGCTTGTCGCTGAGCCACCCAGTACCTTCTGCTGACCCTTCCAAGTCGAACCAGTTGATAGTCACGTCCCCCTGATCCTGTTCGTTGAAGAATTGAAGGTTGGCAATATCCTCTTCCTGCTCTACTAGGTCATCCAACCCCTGATTAGGTCCATCCTCTCGAACCACACAAATCTCTGCCCCCACTGGCAATTCCATCTTCGGCCTAGCCTGGCCTGCTGATGTGATGTATCCCCTCGGTTTGTACATGAAGGCCGCAGACCCCTCAGGCTCTGACTGATCATTCCTATCTGCCCCCACAATCGACCCAATTCTATCTTTGATAGTCACCACCACCGGTTCTAGTCGGGTTTGGGAGATGTCCAACATGCACAAGTCAGTGCTATCAGGAATTAACACCTCTGGCTTGGTTAGGTAGGAAGAAGTGATGTATATGCTTGGGTCATATGGAATGACCGAGGTTTGGATTAGGTTGATGCGTTTGGGAGGTGGAGCTTGGTTATGTGGTGGGAGTGGGTTGGTGGTGACATTCGGCTTCTCCGGAGGCACGATCACCCTGTTGTCAATGAGATACTGAATCTCATGACGCAATCTATAGCACTGGTCGGTGTCATGACCATGCTATTGGTAAAAGGCACAGTACTTCATGGGGTTATGGGTTAGTGGGAGATTACTTGGTAAAGGCCGCGGCTCTAGGGGCTTCAAGTGCCCTTTCTTAATCAAAACCCCCAAAGCTTTAGACAGAGACATATACAACGGGGTAAAGGCTCTCTGACCTCGGGGTGGAAATTTGGCTATTTGCGAGCTACTTCCGGACGCACCGGTGAATGGTGTAGCTGTAAGGGTTTTTGGGGTGGTGGTGGTGACCATGCCGACATCTGAAGTCCTGAAAACTGCAGCACTACTTGTGCCTGCATTCGTACTGCGGTTGAATGCCCTCTTGGGCTGCTCTCTCTCATGGTCAATCAGACCCTGCTTCATGGCGTCCTCGACTTGCACCCCATTCTCATGTAGATCCGCAAAGATAGGAAGGGGGAGGACGATCATCTTTTGCATAAGCTTGGGCTGGAGGTTGCGCACAACCACCCGTATCTGATCTTTGTCAACCGGCCTGATGATCATCATCGAGGCCTTGGCCCTCCAACAAGTTACGAAGTCGGAGAAGCTCTCGTTTGGCTCCTGTCTAGTTGTCTCGAGATCACGAGTTGTGACCTCGATCTGCGTATTGTAAGAGTATTGAGCTATAAAGGCCTCAGCCATCTCCTCCCAACTTCTCTTGACAGAGTCCTCCAGCTTTGCATGCCAAATAGCCATAACACCCGACAAGGTCCGGCGGAAAAGTGAAAGCTTCTACAATCTGGAGAGGCCCAATGGCCTTAGGATATCCGAGAACAGCCGCAAGTGTACCATACGATCCCTAGACCCGTCAAAGCGGTCTATGTGCGGCATTTTAAACCGGTCTAGCACAGTTACAGCCGAGTCAGTGTATCTATCTACTATATCCGGAATGGATTTCACGCCTTAAGCCTTCTTGAACAACTTTTCTAGCTTGCTCACTTTTAGCGCTGTTGGATCCACCTCGAACTCAAACGATGTATCCACTAGGTTGGTGGGCGATTTGGATAGCTAGGTAGAATTGGGGGCGGAGCCGGCCCCGTTGGAACACCCATATTTCCCTAGACATTTGCAGTCTCCCCGAGTGTTGGAACTCTTGGTGGGGGAGGAGGTGGGTGCGAAGCAGATGCTCCGGCTTGCTGTGGTTGTTGCTGTTGCTGAAGTCTGGCAATCAGCTCTGCCTGTTGGGCCATAACCTTGGCCTGCCGTGCGGTAAACTCTGCTTGGCGGGCAACATCCTGGTGCATGGCTTGCATACTATCCTGGAGCTGACGCATCATGTCCTCCATAGATGCCATATTGTGCTGATTTAACAGAACTACCGGTATATCTATCTCTGCAGTAGGAACAGAAACCTCAACCCGACTATTCACTGGTGGGGTGGATAAGGACCACTGATCCGGTAACTGCTGTATTGAAGAACTGCACCTAACTGACCTCTGTCTAGTAACCGGGGGTAATGAATGGAACACGGGTTGTCCGTCTATCAGATCCTCAGATTGATGAAGTCTTCGACCTCTAACCCAAAGGGCTTGGGGAATATCTGCCTGGTCGGAAGCAATGGTGCTAAACTACCTTGCAAAAAGATAAATAAAGCATAATAAGGAAAGAAACAACTAGAAAAATGGATAGCATAACGGCTTAAACAAAGACAACACACAGTTGGCATTTGTAAGCTGAACACACTGTTCTCAAACACTGATCAATGTTCCCAAATCACTGCCCCAGATCTGATACTCTCAGGCAAAACTGATTCCCTAAATACTAATGCCCGCAGGCCTGATACCCAGACTCGCAAACTGATACATGGATTCCTATAGAGGCACACTCTAAAAGCACATAAGAAGCAAGTAAGATCCAAAACATCCCTATGGAGGGGTAGGGTTTCCCTGTCCTATTTTGTCAGGAGCTAGGGTTTCACAACGCACACAGCGGTTTCAAACAACCTACAATCGGGTAAGCAACCTGTCCTAGCTTGGAATGGCCACTATAGTTTTCGATACGCAACTCGGTCGAATGGTCAAAGAGGGCACCTCGGTAAAAAAATCAAGGTTTGTGTTCCTATCGTGGCAGAGCCCGTAACCGATCTGCCTTATTGCACGCAGCCTCTAGCAAACTGTTCAGGAATAGTAGACGACAAACACTGTGACTTAGGTGCACCAATGCAAATGCAATGCAAAGAAACACATAAGTGTAGTCAAAACAACATGTCATGAGTTTGAGTCAAATTCTCTAAATCCCCAGCAGAGTCGCCAGAAATTGTAGACCGCTCGAAACTCCCGCTCCACGCGCGAGGGTACAAATCGTTGTTCTTAGCTACTACAGTTCGGACTCATATCATGGTTCTGAATCTAATCTCACAAAGTGCAATATGAGACTGATAAATCACCAAAGAGTCCAAATCCGACAAATAATTTTGGAAAACTGATTTTTATCAAGAAGTGCCAAACATGGACTGTTTTGCCAGATTTCAGAGTCGCAACCTAAATATTTTTTTTTGGAAAATTCAGGAAACCCTGACTCGTGCCTAAGGCCATGTATCCGTCATCACCAAAGTTGCCTCGGCTCGGGAACTTGGGTACGAGGGGGGAAGGTCATGAAATGAGCACGCCTGCTCGCCCGATCAAAGGATCGGCCTCTACTAACAAGATATGTTATTTTTGAAAACACATGCATTCTTATTCCGGTTTATTAGGTGGCTTACTATGTGTTGCGCACCGCATACAAGTATAGACTCAATCACGCGGATTGGAGCAAAACAACTTATGTTTACTTTTCAAAAATGGTTTGAAGATGCTACTCGTAAGTAGGCTAAGACGCGGATTTGCCACCCTCAAGTGGGCTTGGAAAAACATGATTTTGCCACTTCAAGTGGGCTTAAAACTCACAATCATCGAGTTGTTCCAATCCAGACAATCAAGCAGTTAATCACTTATGCAGTTAGCCTCATAGGAAGCATGCTATTATGGTAGTCACTTACACACATGCAAGATGCTAAAGCATAAGCACTCACAGTGTACTCCGAGCCAAAACAAAAGCGAATTAGTAATCAATGCATGATCCTAGCTATGTTAACAATGCCTAATGCAACACATGCAAAAATGCAACTAAGATAGGCTCAGCTATTCTAAGATGTCATGTGAATGCATTTAAATAACATGTATTCAAATAGGAATTGAAATACAATGTAGTTTGAATGATGCGCCGAGCCCGGTGAATGCAATACAAATGAATGCATGCAAACATGTTAGCATAAGGATGCTAATTGAAATATGCCCTAAAACTAACCACTAAAAGCGAATAAGTAAAAGGGATAAAGAAATGGGGGTTGGAAGACATGCATCACACATACGTACGCTTATTACAACAGTTGTTCCCTCTCGACGGAGGGTCCGAATGAATTAACTAGCTAGCAACACTAAGCCAATAAATTATTACAAGTAAAATAATTAACGAATTCTAGCTAATTAGATATTACAAAACTTTAACTAATTAATCCAATTAATTAAATTACAAAACCAACTAAGTGAGAAACTAAATAGGCTGCCACAACTCTGCCTCAGAATGATGAATGATGCATGCTCAGTCGCGTCCTCCCGAAAATCCACCGCCATGCCTGGTGATGCCTCTGTTTGCACTGTTTTAGACCTTTGAAAATTGTGCCAACCTCCAAGATATTTCTGATCCACCTCATGGACATGCTGAGAAGTGGTCGGCCAAGAGTAGTGACCATCAGCCAAGGTTAATGGCCATCGGCCAAATTTGATAGCCGATCGGCAGACTAAGTGGTCGATCGGCCACTACTTCCTGCAAATTCTCCCTTTTGCTGCAACGAGCACTAACAAAGGCATGGCAGTGTATTTGCAAGAAAATGTGTATGCAACCACACTCCTTATCATGTCTAAAGCTCAAAGGAGTGTAGTGCTTGGCTCTCGAGCCATCCATCACGCATCTCAATGCATGATGGCCAAAGAGACCGAGTTGCACAAATCAATGTCAAATGAATGCATACAAATACCACATAAGACTCAATGAGCCTCCACCTTATCATACATGATCAAAGGTGTCGGTGACCGAAGGAATAGGGTGTGTTTCATCACTTCAAGTATAAAACGCCCCTCGTTCCCTGCGTTTGGATCAACATCCAATCCAAACACAATGCAATGCAACAAACATGCAAACATAATGCAACATGCAAACAACATGAGTATGCAACAGCATGCAGACAACATGAGCATGTGACAACATGAAAACAGCAATGCAATGGCAAGGGCTATGTAATGCTACACTTAATGGACCAAACCAAACTCAAGTAAGCCTCATGCATGCCAAGACAATGGCCATAGTATGTTGAAAATGAAGTCCAAAAGTATATACAGGCATGCATGCCAATTGGTTCGCAAACAAAGAATGAAGGCACCAACTCTCAAGCACATTGAAGGAGTGGAAAGTGTGGGAATGTGGCAGTGAAATAGACTCTGAAATCACCTTTCAAAGGATGCTAAATCATGTACATATGACAAGTAGCATGCTAGTGAGCTCAAAGCTTAAAGCTAGCCAAGGGACTCTCACTATGGCCATATCAAGCAAGCCCCAAAGAGTCAAGGTGACTCAAAATAGTCCCAAGGCAAGTCGAAATAAGGCCAAAACATGCATGGAATGAGACCAAAACAAGCTAGCATGGTAAGCACAAAACATGACGCACACAAGGCCAACAAAGAGGATTACCCTACACCCCCTCGAAACCAAGCATGAGATGACTTCACCAACTAAAATCAGAGTCATGGCATGTCAAAATAACACCAAAAATTCACTGATATGGCAGCCCAAAAGCTTAGGCAATACGACATACATATAGGCTCATATTTAAGGCATAAAGCATGGCTCACCAAAAGCATTGAAATAGTTAAGCATGAGAGAGTATGGCCACACCACATACACTGAAATCATATACCAAGTGATGCCAAATCATGCAAATAGCCCAAGCAATGCATGCTAGTGGCTTGGAAACTCAAAGCTAACAAGCTAGAATACACTATGGCTATACAAAACAAGTCATGCATGACCAAAACAACATAAAACAGAGCTAAATCATGGTAATGCTAGAATGATGGTCCAAAGCATGATGCATGTTAGGCCAATGAATGGATTTGCAGTACAAGTGCAAGGAGCATGCATGATATGATCAAACCAAGCCAAAAAAGTGTTATATCATGGCAAAACAAGGCCTAAGACATGCTGAAATGGAGCCACAAAAAGGTAGAAAAACATGCCAATTTGGTAAGCCATCAACACAAGCACTCAAGAGAAGAGGAGGGGGGACAACCCCCTTCTATTTGAGGCTTCAAAACACACTTTCTATGACTGAAAATCCACGGGTTTTCAGTGGCTAAAAGGTCAAAAGGAGATGATCTCGAAGGCCTAAAGAGGTGGCTCAAAACAAGGCCAAACAAGGCACAAAGGGGGGGTAGACCACCCCCAACACCAAAGAGGCCTTAAACAAACATCTTAAGCACTTCAAAACAAGACTTTTTTCAGTTGAAAGCTAAGCCAAAAGAAGCATGCAAAGCTGGCTAAACAAACTATGAAAATAAAGCTTTAAAGAGGTAAAGGACTCACCCTTGAAGAACCTCTTTAGAACAGCAACTTCTGAGTCAAATAAACCAACTTTGAGAGTCCAAACAAGGTCCTCTAATACCTCAGCAACAAAGTAAAGGTGCTCTACTAGGTGTTGTAGTGAAAAGTGAAGACAAAACACACTTTAAGGCACAAACACACACAAATATAGAGAGAGAAGAAGAAATATAGACAGAGATATATATCTTCTATATCAAATCTCAGAACCTCAGGAAAGGGAGAGGGGCCTCCCTTCTTATAGAAAATAAAGTCCCAAGCTTGTTTAGCAAGCTAGAGCTTGGTTCAAATCCATCTATACACGTGTATGGAGGATACACCATGTGACCAACAGTTGGCACCAGCTGGAAGAAAAATATCTGCAAAAGCAGAAAAAGGGGTCTCAGCTAAAAAGTGTGTTGATCAGCCAACACTGATGGCTGATGGTAAGAAGGAGAGGCCGATAGGCAAGAGGCCAAGTCGATGGGCTGTGGGGCTGGCCAACAAGCCACCCTCTTCCCTCAGAAACAAAACCTCAAACTCTTGGTCCACAACCAAGCACAAACCAGACAGGTTGAGAGGCTCCAAGGCAAGGCGTGCAGCCGAGACCTTCAAAAACTCAAAACGAACACGAGCATGGATGATTATCGAGTGTTCAAACGATGACGTCCACGTCGTGAGGACGGTCAAAAAATGGGGTGTCTACAACACCTTTTCATCCAAAATCCCTTTCTCTCTCTCTAGCTTTCCTCTCTCTCTCTCTCTCTCTCTCTCTATATTTCCTCTTTTCCTCAACAAATCTCGCCATTTTTTCTTCGTAACCCTTCCTCTCCTGTACATTTTGAACCGATTATTCGGTCAATTTTTTGGGTTTCTCATTGTTTTTGGCTTGTTTCTCACGAGTTTTCTTGGTTTTTGAGGACTCACTTTCATGTTTTCACTTTCCTTTGTTATTTTCTCTCTCCTAGGGTTTAGCCCCTTACATTATCTTGATTGCTCTTCATTTCCTCCACTCTTCTCCGTGGCTAGTGATGAAGTTCCCATTATTGACCCCACCATTGGTATTGGGGCTGCCCTAGGCCCAAATATGGAGGCCAAGGATGCTCCTGCGTTGCTTCCTCTTGTTTATAGGCCATTTCATGCGTCCACATACCGACTACGCACACGTACTCCACCCTCAGGTGGGGTTTTGAGATTCGAGGGCTTCATTCCCATGATAGACGAGGATATCTTGCTGTAAGAGGCAATGAAGCACTTGTTTGCCGATGCCTCCACAGTAAGCAAATTCCCTTTGTTTTGATGCATTATTGAATCTCACAAGTAGACCACTAGTTAAATGCCATTATATTTCGCAGTTGTAGGTGATAGCCAGGAGGATCGGCGGATACGAAGCCATATCCAGCCTCCGGTGCTAGTATGAGAGACTGCCCACGAAGGTCTGCGCACTAGTTAATGTAGCTAGCTTTGGGCCCTTCTACTCAGGGCTTATACATGATAAGGGCCGAGTCGTTGCTATGCAGGGCCCTGATCGAGAGATGGTGGGACACCACAGATTGATTCCACTTCTCTTGGATCGGGGAGTTGACTCTGACCCCGTACGACTTTGCAATGCTCACTGGCTTGGGGGTTGGGGTCGGCAGCCCAATCCCATGCGATCTTGACATGACACAGTGGAAAGACGCACAGTATTAGTTTCTAGGAGCGATCCCAGACACTACTAGCCATGGGATAGTGAGGTACAACTGGTTCTTCAAGTACTTCTCTAGCTTTCAGTCCACCACTCCGAATGAGGTCACCCAATACACACGCGGCTTCCCTATGTATCTCCTCGGTACTACCCTATTTGCGAACAGGGAAAATATCACGGGGTTAAATCTTCTGGAGGCATTGGTGCACCTCGCCCAGGTGGCAGACTATGATTAGGGTGGCATCGGCCTAGCCACCTTATACTGCTACATAAGCTCCATTTCCCACCGTAAGGCATATTCACTCAGGGGCTATTAGAGGGTTTGGGAGGTATGTCTCGCACTTATCTTTTATGTTCATTCTGCATTTTCTGCTCATTTACATTTCATTTTCTGCTTATTTACTTCATCCATCTTTTTCTGTTTGCAGCTCTGGGTTTATACCTACTTCACCTCTTGGGCTCCGGTTTTGATGAGGCCGATCGAGTTGTCAGTACCCCACTCACAGTACTACAACTCCTAATTTGATCGCTGTCACCGCGTAGACCAAGATTTCCCCTATTTTTGCTACTTCTTTGACACAATCACTGTGGACCAGATAACAAAATACCACCCTTTAACTATTACATACTGTAAGAAGACTACATTGTTTCCCACACTACACGGTCATTCTCATACTGTTACTTCTATAACGCACTGTCATTCTCATACTGCACTTATTTCTCACACTGTACTGAATTATGACACTTCGTTGACTTCTGTACCGCACTGCCATTCTCATACTGCACTGATTTCTGATATTGTATTAATTTCTGACACTGCACTGATTTCACAAGTTGACTGGCACCCTTGGGCGGGCATTCCCCAAGTGTCGAGGATGGCCTATGTCGCGGCATGGCATGCCTCTACCATGCGGATTCTATTCAAGGGCCCCTTCGACCGGGCTTACTACTTGGGGGAGAGGTTCATCCGCTAGACGCGGGGTGCTGCTGATCCCGACATTCCACACCCCTCTCCTCCAGTCATGAGGATAGTGGATGAGCTGCAAGATGGTCCTCTGATCGACATCCTAATGTTAGGCGAGGATGGCAACCGACATCACGAGCCTGGCAACTTCACAACCTTCTTACACACTCGGGTGATGGTGTCTCTTACCTAGGGTGTGGCTCAAGCGGTGCCGGAGGTTGCTATTGTTACTGCTGCAGCTGGTGACGGCCCCACTGGAGGTGCCCCTGTCGTTGCTCTCATTCCTGGATTTCCTTTGTTCCCCACTAAGGTCAAGTACATGCGTCCAGATAGAGTGATCGACCAGTTCCCGCTTGAGCGCATCAAGGAGAGGGACCACAGACTAGTGTTTGCTCTTGGCATCGAGTAGGTATACATTTTTTATGCTTAACTCGTTGTACTTTATCATGTTTTCTATCATTTCTGTTCATTGTGCTCTATCACTTTTGTCTTCCTTTCTCAAATTCTGTTTCTTTTGCAGGTACCCCGGGTGTATGCTGATGACCTCCTTCGTATGATCGACCGACTGCTCCTCATAGTACGGAGGAGGCAAACCGCTTTAGTCACCCATGGGATCGAGGTACATTCTATCTGTAGTTTACTGTTGTTTCAATACTGTACACTCTTGTTGGGTCATACTAATACTTGTCCTCTTTTCAGCTTGAGCCGGTGCCAACAGTGCCTGCAGGACCTCCTGCAGCCAGTAGACGGAGATAGGGCCCAGTGAGGGGCCAAGGGGGAGCCGGTCGAGGGAGAGGCCAAGCGAGGTAGCGCTCACCTTCCGAGGAGTCTTTTGATGGGTCTACGACCCCCAAGGACAAGGGAGAGGAGGTTGACTTGCAGTCCAATAGCCCTAGCGACGACAGTGATGCACCTCTTCCGCAGCCGAGGAGGAAGAGGGCGAGAATGGGCTATTGAGGACGACGACAACAATTTTGTTTTAGTTTTTGTCTTTGGTTGTCTTTGCTTTGTAGTTAAAGACTATCTTTAGATAGACCTTTTTATTTGGTTTGAAAGATTTTCTTTTGTTTTATTACTCTGTAAAACAATGATCAGGGTTGGAGCTGCTAGTTATAAAGACAAGTTTTTGTTAAATGCTTTCTTTGCACAGTGTGATTAATGGTATTTGCATGTGATGAATGGCGTAACCCTTGCATGATAACTTTACATAAGACTTGCTATTGCATTCATTTGAATCGGATAACTACCCATTACTGGACAAAATGTGAAATACAACTCGATAACAACAAAACAAAATAAAAACAACTCGAAAATATAAAAAAAAAAAAAAACACTTGAACAAAACAAGACTCAAAATACAACTGTGGTATGTCAAGGCAAAGGTTGGCATTTCCTGCAATTACACTGATTCTGAAACATCATTTAGACCCGGCCCAGCCTAAATATGCACAGCTGGGCTTCAGTGAGGCACGACCGGGCCTCAATGTGAGGTCAATCAGTGCTATCCAACTATCACACACTGCTCCTTCCCATCATCTATAAATGATGCTCACATGCAGTTTTTTGGCAGAATAACAAGTCTTTGATATTTTGCTCTCAAAATGGAGACATTGTGCAACAATAGGCTGCGAGACTGGAAAGCCACTTTGGATGGCTCAGAAAAGGTGAATTTTCGTGATTTTGGCCTAAATGTCCTTTTTCTTCTAAGTTGCACTTCCCTTTATTTTCCATTCTTACATGTTGTTGTTCGATGTTGGAACTCGATCACACATGTGTTTCACTTCGGATCCCAAGAGGTGTGTTTGACACTTGAGGAATTTCAAGACTTGATGGAGTCTCGGCGTGACGAAGAAATCATACTATAACCCGTTTTAGCCATGCCCAAGCTTTGGGACGGATGTGCGGGTTATCATTACACGAGGCTCGGTCTTTGGCACATGATCGGGAGCTAGACATTCGTGGTTTAGTTCATCAATTTTCCGCTATTGAAGACAGGAGTGACCTTTTTTGGCGAGGCTGCTGGCAACATGCTCTCTACTTATGCCGTCTTGCACAATTTCTCCTTGCCCTTAGTTTCAGAGGAGCTAGTATCCGGTTGGTCGAAGTAGCGCAACATCTGAAAGAGGGTACGTATTGCATGGGTTTGGCACTGGCCGAAACCTTGATGAGTTTAGATGCTTTCTGCCGAGGAGAGACCACCCGGCTGGCAGGGAGTCTGCTACTTCTCCAGGTATTATTTTCCACACTTCTAATTTATTATTCTTGCATCACTCAACACTCTTTCCCTGTTTTTCTCTTAAAACCCTTTTCCTTACTTTTCTCTCATCGTACACCTCTCTATTCTTTAATCTCTCTTATTTTTCATCCCTCTCTAGGTATGGCTTATTGATAAACTGAAAGTAGCTACTCCTTGCCCTAAGTATTCAGCCCAAGCTTACTTCTTTCGTCAACAGCTAGTGAATTTCCCCTTAGAGGGTTTATGGGGTGAGTGGTTGTGCAGCCGGTCCGCAGACGCATAACTTGGTGTTGCCCTTGGTTTAATTTGGCAGAGATGAGCTACAGCATGTCTCGACAATAGGGTGTAGAGTTTATTGGCCTCACACATTGCGTATTCTATTTTCTTCTTCGGTTCTGATGCCAATTTGGGCATGATCAAACACGTCTAGATGAGGGGGTGAAATACGCTGCTTCATTTCCAGTTCACGCGTCGCACCTACCCCAGCATCTTGCGGCCTGGAGGACGAGAGAGATTCTAGCCCCTGCCATTAGTTTTAGTTACACCTTGTTTGAGGAGTGTTTGACTTGGCTTGAAGTGGAGGCAGAGGTTGGGTTGTCTTTGGCATAGAGCCACCTGACTTAGCTGTGCCCCTAGTTTTACTGCTTTGATCTTTCTTTTTAAGTTTAAGATATAAAAAGCAAATTTGATGTAAATCAAAGAGTTTGGAGAATGTACTTGTGTTGAAATCAATAAAATTAAAGTTTTGAGTACTGAAAATTTTCCTTCCGGTCCCAAAAATGGTCTAAGTTGTAAAAGGATAAAATTTTGAACAAAATCAACTTTTATTAAAACTTTTCAAAACAATTTTCAGAAATGATCACCACTTGACACGCACAGAGTCGATCCTCAAGATGTACAATCCTAAATCAAAAGAATCGCAACTGCCCCTGATTGCATATCACTGTCGTTCTGTACTGTACTCAGCTTTTCTGCCTGAAATAAAGAGCACAACTGAATTAATAGATGATGAACAAGGATGACTTGATCAAGAAAATGGATAGGACAGTTGAGTCACAGATAGTTACGGCCGAACTTCAAGATGAAGTTGCCTACATATCCCAAAAATGGAAATCAGTCCTTATGTACTTCGGTTTAGGTTCACTAGTGTATTAACTCTCTCCTTTTGCACTCTAACTTTGCCAAAGTTGCCGTTTAGGGTTTTCAACCTTGCGGGTTTATTTTTTCTTTATTTCTATTTTTTCATTCTCTAACTTTTGCCTAGGTCACGCTTTCGGGTTTTCGGCCTAGCGAGCCTCTCAGGGGTAATATTTTTTCAACTTGTCTATGTTGATTGGTTGTGAGAACTCCAGGCCATCCAAGTCCATAAGAATAATTGCCCCTCCTGACCAGATTGACTTCAAGATGTAAAGACCAATCTAGTTGGGTTTGAACATGCCCCTTGGGTCATGAATGAGAGCCCGGTTGTCTTTCAGTACAATACCTCCTTCATGAAGATTGCTGGACTTTACTTTCTTATTAAAATCCCTCACAATTCGGCGTTAGTAACCCTGGACATAATACAATGCTCTCAGTCTTCTCTCGTCAAACAACATTAACTCCTCAAAGCTACTTTGCTGCCAATCTGCCTCTGCTATTTGACACTCAGCCATAACTCGTTGCGAGGGCACTTCAATTTCGATCAGTAAAACAGCCTCCATCCTGTAGATAAGAGAATAAAGGATCACCCCTGTAGATGTTCGGATAGAGGTTTTGTAGCCCCAGAGCGCAAATGCAAATTTATCTGGCCAGTCCATGTAGGTTTCCACCATCTTCTGCAAAATTATCTTGATATTTTTGTTTTCATCTTTGACAGCTCCATTGGTCTGCGGCCTGTAGTTTGATGACTTATGGAAAGCCACGTTATATTTCTCAAGCAAGTCTATCACCTCTTTCTTGAAGTGCGACCCATTATCGACGATAATCTCATTGGGCACCCCATACCGGCATATGATGTTGTTTTGATGAACTTAGCCACATGCGATGCTTTCAATACAGAGTAACCCTGGGCCTTTACCCATTTTGTGAAGTAATCGATAGCTACCAGAATAAATTCATGCCCGTTTGACCTTTTTGGCGTAACTGTGCTAATAACATCTATTCCCCAAACAGAGGCTGGCCATGGCGAAGTCATGTTGTAGAGCTTCGACGGCGGAATGTTCATGCGATTGGCATGAATATGGAACTTGTGACATCACTGGACAAAACCAATACTATCATCTTCCATGGTTGACCAATAGTAGCCTTGTCTAAGGATTTTTCGAGCGAGCATCACTCACAATTAATGTGGGCTCCACACTCTCCACTGTGGATGGCCTCCATAAGGCGCTTTGATTCCTCTTCCTCAACCCATAACTTATGCATTCCCAGATGGCCCCTTTTATACAATTTGCCTCCGTGGATGATAAATTGAATGGCCAAGAAACTGTAGACGTCCCCGAACGCCCCGGGAGGGATGAGTCCCGTTCTGTTCATTTGGGGTTCACTACAGTTCGGACTCTCAAATTGTCATGGTTCTAAATCTGAACCAAAGAGTCCAAATCCGGCAAATCGTTTTGAGAAAACAGATTTTGAAAGAAGTGCCAAACATGGACTGCTTTTCCAGATACAGAGTCGCCACCTAAATGTTTTATTTTGGGGAAATTTAGGAAACCCTGACTCGTTTGCCTAAGGCCACGTGTCCGTCATCACCAAAGTTGCCTCGACTCGGGAACTTGGGTACGATTGGGGAAGGTTACTTCGTGAGCACCCCCGCTCGCCCGATCAAAGATCGGCCTCTACTAACCATGATATCTATTTTTGAGAACATTATGTGTTCTTATTCCGGTTATTAGCCTAGATTTACTATGTGATGCGCACAACATACAAGTATAGACTGGATCGTCTGAATTGGAACAAAACATTTCATGCTTATTTTTTAAAGTGGTTTGATGGTGCTACCCGCAAGTAGGCACGTGGATTTTCCACCCTCGGGTGGGCTTAGAAAAACATGATTTTGTCACTATCTAGTGGGCTTAAAACACACATTTGATGAATTGTTCCAATTCAAATAACCCAACCTTCACCCACAGGCATTCAGGCAGTTATATCACATAAGCATATAGCCTCATGGTAAGCATGCTATTCATGGAAGTCACTCACACGCATGTAAGGATGCTAAAGCATAAAACTTACCGAGTACTCCAAGCCAAAACAGAAGCTGATTAGAAATCCATGCATGATCCTAACTATACAGAAATGCCTAATGCAACACATGCAAAAATGCAACTATAGCAGGCTCGGCTATTCTAAACATGGCATATGAAATGCTACAGCTAACATGTATTCAACTTGGAATTGAAAATACAATGCAGTTAGTATGATGCGCCGAGCCTAGTGCATGCAAAACAGATGAATAAATGCAAACATGCTATCATACTGTATGCTAATTGAAACATGCCCTAATCTAACCATCATAAACGGGTAAATAAAAGGGAGAAAGACGTGGGGTTGGAAGACATACATCACACACACGCACACTTATTACAGTTGTGCCCTCGCTCGGAGGGTCCGAATAAATAATATACAGTCCAAATATGTACCCTAATTAATTAACAAATTAAATTAGGAAAGCAATAAATTGGCATGCAAGCCAGGGACTACCTCAAATCTGCTCCGGATGATGAATGATGTATGCTCGGGTTGCCTTGTGCGGAGAATCCCTTGCGATGCCCCGGTTTGCCTCTGTTTGCAATTGTTCTTGGAATGCGTGCCAAGCTTCGGAAGGCTGCTGATTCTTGATTTGCTGCGACAGAGAGCAACAAAGGGGCATGGCAAAGTATTTTCACATATGTATGCATGACTACTCTTCGGGGAGTGTAGTCCTCGATCCTCGTGCCACCAATCACGCATATCGGTGCATAATGGCCGAGGAGTCGAATTGCACGACTCAATATGAAATGAATGCACATATAAACAAAACAAGACCTAAACTCCATCATGGATAATCCGGAGTGTCGGTGACCGGGAATTGAGACACGTTCCGTCGCTCGGAGTACAAAACGTCCCTCGTTTCCCGTGCTCGGGCTAACTCCTATCCCAAACACAATACAATATGCATGACATGCATGAATGCAATCCTAACATACAACCCAGCATATGCAATGCTATGAAATGAAATGGCATACACGATGCACGAGGTAACATGGCATACACAATGCGCTAACATACAACCTAGCATAAGTAATGCTATGAAATGAAACGGCATACTCAATGCTTAATGGGCTTACACCAACATGAGTGGACCTCAGCCACACTCACATCAGTAGCCATGAGATGAAAATGAGACACTCGAAATGCGTGCACACATGCACGCAAACCGAGGACCGATCCTAAGGCACAAATGCCACTCTAACAAGGCATGGCAGGGCATGGAACATGGTATGCAAACATGCAAGTTTCAGCACTAAAATGTGATGCCAAACGATCCCGAAACATGGAAACATGGCACCCGATGCATGGAATGGCCCCGAAACACAAAACTAGGCATACGCATTGGCCTATAGCTATACAAAACATGCATTATTTGATCATGAAGCATGAAGAAAGATGCAAGATAGTCCCAAAACATGCATATTTCCAGTTTATAACAAGTTCCAAAAATGAATGAAAATAGGGCTAATCTATCATGAAAGAAAGGGCCTAAAATAGAGATTAAACACAAAGGGACAGCAGCTGGCCGCAAACAAAGAAGATCCCTTTAACAAAGTTGAAGAGGGACTCAAAATAATGCACTTTATAGTTTATGACCAAGTCCAAAACAGTGCACAAGCTTAAAACACTATGCAAAAATAGGCCTAAACGAAGGTTTAAACACAAAGAGAAAAAAGGGAGCCTCAAACAGAAAAGGACCCTTGATCAAACATGAAGAGGGGTTTAAAATATGACTCTTTACAGTTCAGGTCGGAGCCCAAAAATACAAGCACAAGGAGCTAAAAAAACATGCAAACAAAGGGGCCAAAAGAGGGATAAAGAGGCAAGTGATAGAGGGAAGTCCCAAACAGTGAAGAGTCCTTCAACAAAGTTGAAGAGGGGCTCAAAATAAGGCAACTCACAGTTTATAAGAAAGCAGAAAACAATTTAAAAATAGGCCTAAAATACTATGCAAGAAAGAGGCCTAAAAGAGGTTTTTAACACAAAGTGTAAAAAAGAAGCCTCAAACAGGGATAAGCCCTTAATGAAACATGAAATAGAGCTTAAAATAAGACTATTTTCAGTTAGGGTCGGAGCCCAAATATGCGAGCACAAGGGGCTAGAATATAGATCAAAATAAAGCAAGAAAAGAGGAAAAAAAGACTTACCCTTGAAGAACCAATCTTTGACAGCCTTTGGACCAAGTTTGGGGACTCTTAAGCTCTGGAAATGGCCTTCAAGCTGCTGGAATTGAGTGAGGAGGAGGGGTGCTATGGGTTGTAGAGTAAAGGGTGTAGGAATGGTCCAAGAACAAAAGGGTTTTGATGTTTGGAATAGAAGGGAAGAGGGATTGAATGCAAGAGGCTTAGAACCAATTTTTGTAACCCTGAAAACACAGCTGGGGGTGCTAGTTATATAGGCAAAGGAGTGGAGGAAAAAGGGGGGGGGGGGGGAAATGAAATTCAAATTTCCCCCCAAAAATAGGCCTAAAAGAGAGATAAAGAGGCAAGTGGTAGCTGCTGGCCTCAAACCAAGGAGAG
Source organism: Camellia sinensis (assembly GCF_055761805.1). NCBI lineage: Eukaryota > Viridiplantae > Streptophyta > Magnoliopsida > Ericales > Theaceae > Camellia > Camellia sinensis. Next base: position 77,921,521 of record NC_138970.1, read on the forward strand.
CCCTTCAACAAAGTTGAAGAGAGCCTTAAAAAAAGACATTTTACCGTTTACATCAAGCCACGAAACAGCTCACAAATAAGCCTAAAATACCATGCAAAAAAAGGCCTAAAAGAGAGTTAAAGAGGCAAGTGGTAGTTGCTGGCCTCGAACTGAAGAGAGCCCTTCAACAAAGTTCAAGAGGGGATCAAAACAAGACATTTTACAGTTTATATCAAGCCACAAAACAGCTCACAAATAAGCCTAAAATACCATGCAAAAATAGGCGTAAAAGAGAGTTAGAGAGGCATGTGATAGTAGGAGACCTCAAACAGTAAAAGGTCCTTAATCGAACATGAAAAGGAGCTCAAAATATGACTATTTATAGTTTGGGTCGGAGCCCAAAAATGCTTGCAAACGAGGCTTAGATATAGAGCAAGATAGGAACAAAAAAGAGGGAAAAGAAGCTTACCCTTGAAGACCAATGGACCAGCAGCTCTTGGTCTGAGAAATGGTGCTCCTAAACTCTGAAAAACAGCTCCAAGTTGTTGGAATGGATGGTGGTGGGGTGTATACAAAAAATCGGGGCAAACAGAGGTGGTTAAGCGGTCCCGAACCGAGGCACACGGCCGTCGGCTCCGAAAAATCGGAAACCAGGCTCCAAACCGGAAAAATGGCCTACGACCACGAAACGTAGCCTATGGCCACTGAGAGATGATCTACGAGACCTCTCCCTCCCTTCAGGAAGAGAAAACAGAGAAAACGGAGCCTGGTTCGCAAACCGAGGCAAGACATGAAAGAACCCGGAAGTCCGGAGGCAAGGCTCACAGCCGAGACTCTGAAACTTCTGAACGAGCACAATATGCACCATCACCGAGCACTCAATCGGTGACGTCTGAGTCTTAAGGTTGGTCAAAAATGGGTTGTCTACAGTTGCCCCTCTTTGACAGAACTCGGAAGTCATAAGTGACGGGAGTGAATGTCAAAGCCCAGAGACGACCCATTTTTGATAAGGCCGAAGACTTAGACAAACAGGCAAGACAAACAGAGATGTACCCGCAAGCATGCCCGCAGGCAGGGGCAAAATGCAACCGATAATGCAAGAAGCTGAAGGTATCTCAATGATCATGCAAATGCAGCAAGCTGTAACGAAGCACATATTCACAATAGATGCAACAGTTTTAAGCAAGAATGCAAAGCAACAAATATATTTCATGCAGTTATGAATGCGAAGAATTGTTCGATTCTCGCCACGTTTCACATGGAGAAGATACAATACCTGCGCGATTCGTCTGGTTGCACCAGCTTCGAATGAACCGTACATGCAATATCGTGCCTCACGCTGCTGGGGATCTCTTGCTTCTTCTTGGTTGAACTGCAGGTACTACTTTTCTCCCTGACTATGGTCGTAGCTTTCCCTATTCTCCAATAGGGTGACAGATTAAGTTGGTTCAGTATCCAGAATTGAGGCGCATACACATGCTATCTCAATCTATGGGGCTACCATACAGATTTCAAGCCGAGGATATATCTCTGGGTGTTTAAACCAGACTTTAGTCTCGGAAATCCCGAACCTTTGTGTTCTAGGCATGAGCCATTCGAACTCTAGTTTCCACCGTCTCAGTTAGTCTCCTAGGAACTCACCGCAAACATAGGAAGGTGGCTATACCAGACCACGGGAAGTCGTTCGGGCACGACAAACACCAAAGGAATTACACCTTTAGAGGATTTAAGGTCTCCTAGACCGGAAAGTGCACAAGACGGTGCGAATAAATGCAAGTGCGATGCGTAAAACAGCGCGAATGATGATGCAGAATTTAAGGTCTCCTTAGACCGAAGGATTTAAGGTCTCCCAGACCAGATAGTAAAACAGATACGATGTAATAGATGTGATGCAATAGATGCAAAGGGTGAACACACGCCAACCACGTTGGACTCGTGAGTGGAGGAAGAACAAAGAAAAACAATCAGGAGTGCGTTCCATGCAACCTAAGATAAATTCCAAACACGCTGAAATCGTGTGAGGAAGGGGAGGCTCCAAAAAAAAAAACAACCCACCCAGTGCGTCTACAACGCAACCAGGGACAAATTTCAAACACGCTGAAGTCGCGTAAGGAACGGGGCACTCAAACCATGCTGAAATCGTGAGAAGAGGTCCGAAAACAACAACCGCCCAAGTGCGCGCACAACGCAACCTGAGATAAAATCCAAACACGCTGAAATCGTGTAAGGAACGGGACACTCAAACCACGCTGAAATCGTGAAAGGAGGTTCAAGCAACAACCGCCCAGGTGCGCGCACAACGCGACCTGAGATAAAATCCAAACACACTGAAATCGCGTAAGGAACGGGACACTCAAACCACGCTGAAATCGTGAGAGGAGGTCCAAGCAACAACCGCCCAGGTGCGCGCACAACGCAACCTGAGATAAAATCCAAACACGCTGAAATCGCGTAAGGAACGGGTCACTCAAACCACGCTGAAATCGTGAGAGGTGGTCCAAACAACAACCACCTAGGAGCGCGCACAACGCGACCTGAGATAAAATCCAAACACGCTGAAATCGCGTAAGGAACGGGACACTCAAACCACGCTGAAATCGTGAGAAGAGGTCCGAAAACAACAACCGCCTAGGTGCGCGCACAACGCAACCTGAGATAAAATCCAAACACGCTGAAATCGCGTAAGGAACGGGACACTCAAACCACGCTGAAATCGTGAGAGGAGGTCCAAGCAACAACCGCCTAGGTGCGCGCACAACGCAACCTGAGATAAAATCCAAACACGCTGAAATCGCGTAAGGAACGGGACACTCAAACCACGCTGAAATCGTGAGAGGTGGTCCAAACAACAACCACCTAGGAGCGCGCACAATGCGACCTGAGATAAAATCCAAACACGCTGAAATCGCGTAAGGAACAGGACACTCAAACCACGCTGAAATCGTGAGAAGTGGTCCGAAAACAACAACCGCCTAGGTGCGCGCACAACGCAACCTGAGATAAAATCCAAACACGCTGAAATCGCGTAAGGAATGGGACACTCAAACCACGCTGAAATCGCGAGAGGAGGTCCAAAGAACAACCGCCCAGGTGCGCGCACAACGCAACCAGAGATAAAATCCAAACACGCTGAAATCGTGTGAGGAACGGGACACTCAAACCACGCTGAAATCGGGAGAAGAGGTCCGAAAACAACAACCGCCCAGGTGCGCGCACAACGCAACCTGAGATAAATTCCAAACACACTGAAATCGTGTGAGGAAAAGAACACTCTAACCACGCTGAAACCGTGAGAAGAGGTAAACAACTCGGGAGCGTGTTCCACGCAACCTAAGTTGAGTCCCGGGGGACAACGATCCTAAACGCTGCTCAGCGTAAAGGATAAACAAAAAGAGATAACACAAGATGCAAATAAATGCAATAAGTCTGATGATACGATACATGTTGCAAGCAATGTGGAGCGTGTTGTTTAAGGAATGCAATAAACAAGCAAAGCGGCACTTTAGAAAGCACCTCATGGAGTGAGTGACGGTAAACCGCTTTACTCTGACGGGGAATGGTACTCAGAGAGAGCACTTCTGATCGCCATTCTGGCTTGAAATAGTGAAACAGTCAACACAGTATTCTGTTCACTTTGAACACACAGCTCGTATCGGCATACTGCTTATTTTGAACACACAGCTCATAACACAATATTCTACTTATTTTGGAACATACGGCTCACGCAGGACACCGCTGATTCTGAACACACGGTCCGTTCTGAACATAACTCATTCTGAACTCACAGCCCATAACATAGTATATTGTTTATTCAGCACATAGCTCATACAAGACACTACTCATTCTGAACATACATGATGCAATGCCGAAACTTGCAGAAGTTGAAACAATCTCGGATGCCCGACATTTTCCCTCTTTTCTTTTGCTTTGTAGCCCGAAACTTTCATAGCTTCAGATGGGTCCTGGTTTTATTGTTTTCACATGACCTGGGTTGAATCCCGCGGCTTTACGAAAGAACCAATCCCGATTTGCACAAATGTGGAGAACGACACGGCACTCTGAGCACAAAACAATTTTTGAAATTGAAATGAGAAAAGGGTTCTCAACCGGGTATTCAGCCTACAACTGACCACAGCCAAAACGACTCAACAATGGAAAACAAAGGTAGAACAACCTAAACACATCTATTGACACTTAAACTACTCAAAATGAGAATCGAGACAAACAAAACACACAAACACAACACTCAACTGTGTTATAAAGATAAGAAACCTCTTGGTGCACGAGGAGCCAGAGGAGCCAGTTTCTTCGGGTATTATTTCCCACCCTTTTCTTATTTGTGATTCTCACATCACTCGGCCCTCAGGCTCTGTTTTTCTGAAAAAGCCCTTTCCTCACTTTTTCTCTCAGCGCACATCTCTCTATTCTTCAATCTCTCATTTTTTATCCCTCCCCTGGGTGGTTGATGGATAAACAGAAAGTTGCGGGTTCTTGCCCAACATAATCAGTTCGCGGCTATTTCCTCCGGTGACATCTGTCGATGCGCCGGATGAGGGAATGGAGTATCTTGATCCATTCCAATCTTGTGCTTCGCACTTGGCTTGATATCTCGCTGCTTGGAGGATGAGAGAGCTTTCAGTCCTTTCGCTGTCGCCTTCAGTTGTGCCTTTTCTGTCAGGTAGAGTGCCCTACTTGGCAAGTATGGTGCCTTTTCTGGCATGTATGTTGACAATGGGGAAAGGACAAAACACCTGACTTAACTGTGCCCCTAGTTCATCATTTTGACCATTTTTTTTTTTTGGCTTTCTACGAAAACAATTTTAACCAAAATGAGAGTTAGATTAACACGCTTGTTCGATTTTCTGATTCAAAATCATGCAAGTTAGGTTATGAGCACTGAAAATTTTCCTTTTTTGGGTCCAAGAAAAAGGTCCAGTTTTTGGAAAAATGGAATAGTTTTCGAGAGAAGATCAGTCAACCTTAGTAAAAATTCTCAAAAACTATTTTTTTTTTTTTTTCAAACGACCACTGCTCAACAAGCATAGAACCCACTCTCGAGATGCACAACCTCAGATTCGAAGGAAAATTGCTCCTTGCTTGAGGGGAGCTGCATGGCAACGGACAGTCGCCCCTTGTTTGAACGGCACTGCAGCGCATTGAATGGCAATGGAAAGTTGCCCCTTGTTTGAACGGCACCACAGCGCATTGAATGGCAACGGAAACTTGCCCCTTGTCTGAATGGCCCCGCAACGCATTGTAGTCAGTCCTCAGAGTGACGAATACAACCAAATTCTCGGATACAGAGAAAGTGAAGATGATCAAAACCATTACATGGGCACAGTCAATTTGAAGTGTTTTACGGCTGGACTTCAGAATGAAGTTGCCTACGTATCCCAAACATGGGAATCAAGCCTTACGTAGTTCGGGGTTAAGGTACGCTCAGGTATTTAACCTCTCCTTTTTATGCTCTAACTTTTGCCTAGGCCGCCCTTTGTGGGTTTTCAACTTTGCGAGCTATATTTTTTAATTCTTTTTCATTTCTTTTCTTCTTTTTTTCCATCTTTTTCTTCTTTTCTTTTTTTGTTTTCATTTTTTGCATTTTCTTCAATATTATTATTTTTTTTTTGTATTTTTCTCTTTTGTTCTTTTCTTCTCTTTTTTCTCGCTCTAACTTTTGCCTGGGTCGCCCTTTCGAGTTTTTGGCCCAGCAAGCCTCTCAAGGGTAAAAGTGTAGCTTGGTCCAAGTCAAATGGTTCTGAGATCTCGAATCCGCCTGAATCCAAGAGAGTGGCTGTTGTTCGCTGACGATGCAGGAGTCCATCCCGTGGAGGCTGAATTTTCCCCTAGTGTTGTAGATCGGAACTCAGTTTTTCTTTAGCAATACTTTCTTCTCTCTTCCCCTCTGGGATTTGGCATTCTTGCCGATCTTTGTTAGCTAGAGAAACATCCCAATTTTTTTGACTCTTCGAGCACATCTGACAGTTTTGCTCGTAGTTTGAGGGCTTTTGATCTAGCTTCGCAAGCTTCCTTTGAAAACACTCGATCTTCTTGATCTGACTTTTCTTGCCCTTAGTTCGAGGTTTGCTTCAAATCTGGCCACGTAGGCCTCACATTATGGTTGACCTTTGAACTTTCTGAGTCCAAGTTCGAGCTTTGAAAGCAAGGGGTCGAGTCTCGAGGTTGAGAGGATCCTAGGCTGCACAATCTCAAGAGCGATTCCACACAGGTCTTCGCAGGACCGCGCAAAACATTTTTTGAAATTTTTTAAGAAAGCGACTAGTCGCTTGCGTTGAAGACAATGTAGAACCAATCTGGATCAAGCCAGGATCCTTCTCAGTACTCACGTTAACAAACATGATTTCATTCATTAAGGGCTTAGCACGCCTCTCTTTCTCTCAATTTGATCAAAGTTTTGTAAATCCCGAGGAATTCCTTCCCCTTTGTTTTCATCACAATGTTCAAAAGGTTTTGAAAAACTTAGGTCGATGCAATGATTTTCAAAGCACAGAAAAGCAGGTGAAAAGCACTGTCGTTTCATTCAAAACTTCTGGCACAACTGGCATAAGGCAGAAGCGAACACATGAATGTGAAAATCACTGCTGTTCATTCAAATCTGTTGACATTACTGGCTCCAAGACAGAAATAGACTCAAAAGAAAGCAAAAAGACAAACACAAAACAAAACAGCAATGCCCGAGGTAACACCCCCGGAATCACCTGACTCTAACAAAACAGGACTGACTCGGTACAACAAGACAGGCCCAACTGACTCAGTAAGAAAAGACTGACTCTGTACGACACAACAAGACTGACCCAATACCCAAGTCAGAAAGCACAAAAACTGGTATTTGCATATTGCTCAGAACAGTGCATGCCATTCCCACGTCTAGAGTTAATTGAGCGCTGCTTGCAGGTGGTTCATCCCCCGATCACATAACATTATCCCCCCAAATTCACTGATCTAGTGCCGATAGACTTTGTTGAGCTCGGCGAGAGGATGGCCCCATTGTCAAATAGATCCTGTACTTCATGGCAAAGATGGAAGCAGTCGTCGGTAGTATGGCCAGTTTGTTGATGGTACGCGCAGTACTGGGTAGCATCATGTGTAGCCGGAAGAGGGTTCGGGAAAGGCCGAGGCTCAAGGGGTTTGAGATGGCCTTGTCCAACAAGGATTTGGAGAGCTTTGGACAAAGGCATATAGAGGGCATGGAAGACCCTCCGACCTCGGGGTTGGTACTTCAAGGCTTGTGGATTTTTACTGGGCGCACTAACAAAGGGATTGGCAGGTGCTGGTCTGGTTCGCTAATCTCTTCCGAGTGGAGGATTAGAGATAACAGGATCGTCTCTGGTATGACAGCCCTTCTCCCGATGTTCCCTTAGATTCAGACTGCCCCCAACTTGAGTAGCGAAAGTGTCATCCACAGCTTTTGCAACAACTGCGAGGACTTGCTCTTTGTTTAGTCCCTCGGCTTTCAAAGCCTTAACAGTGAACAGGAGATGTTCATGGGGATCCATGCCCGCCCCTACCTTGTTCTTTCCACTCGCCTCCACTTTGCCAAGGGATTGGCCTTCCTCAAATGCAGCCCGTCCCAAGATCGGGGAGCCTTTTGACATGAAGTTCCCGGTATGTGGTGTGGTCGATGATGGAGCCAATGTCCGGAGGCCAGATCTGTCACGGTGTTTTGAAGATCTTTAATCATTCCCATCAACTCAGAAGTAGTGGGTTCACGGTTTGAGATGGTTGAGGTTCAGGTGCACCCATCATGCATAAGTCCATGCTTTCTGGGATAAACACCTCAGGCTTGGGTAGATGGGCCGGGGTGATGTATATGCTGGGGTCATAGGTGGATGGCAGTATATGGATGAGATTGAGGTAGGCAGGAGATGTTTGGTCATTGGAGTCTGAAGGTGGAGCTATCGTCTGATTGTCGATGAGATTTTGGATCTCATGACGAAGGCGGTAGCAACGGTCGGTGCCATGACCGCGCTGCTGATGGTACATACAGTACTTGGAGGGATTATGTCTAGCTGGGAGTGGGTCAGGAAGAGTTTGAGGATCGAGGGGTTTGAGATGCCCTCTTTCTATCAAGGCTTTTAGTGCGCTAGTCAGGCTCATATAGAGGGGGGTGAAAGTTCTGCCCTGAGCTTGGGTTGGGCCAGCTGTTTGTAGGCTTGGTTTGGCAAAAGGGTTGGCTGTGGCGACTGTATTGATTTCGGTGGGTTTGGGAATAGCGCTACTTCCGGCATTGGTACTCCTTGAAATCACCCTCCTTGTCGGTTCACTTGTTCTAGGAATGATCCCACTGTTGAACGCATTCTCAATCTGGACCCCCAGTTCGTGCAAACTTTTGAAAGTGGATAGTGGAGCGACTATAAGCTTTTGCAACATATCATGCTCGAGGTTTCACACCATCATCTGCACTTGATCCCTCTCAGAAGGGCGGCGATCTGCCATCTGTGCTGCCTTTGCTCTCCACCTCACAATAAATTCTACAAAAGGCTCTGTTGGGTTCTGGCGGGTTGCTTCAAGCTCTTGGATGGTCATTTCAACTTGGGTATTGTAGGAATACTGATCGACAAAGCCGTAGCCAATTCTTCCCAATTTTGCTTTACCTTGTCCTCCAACTTAGTGTACCAAGTGGCTGCTACACCCGACAGGGTTCTTCCATACAGAGAGAGTTTCTGTGGCTTAGTCAGACCCATCGGCTTCAGGACATCCAAGAAAAGTCGGATATGTACCATTGGATCTCCAGACCCGTCGAAACGGTCGATATATGGCATTTTGAATCTGTCTGGGAGCCGGATGGCAGCCTCGGTGTGCCCATCCTCAATGTCGGGAATGGAGTTAAGGCCCTGTGCCTTTTTGAATTGCTTCTCAAGGTTTGTAATTTCCACTGCAGTTGGATTGAACTCATCAACATGAAAGGGTTGAGTTCTCTCATTAGGCTGCACCAGGGGTCTGAGCACCTGAGCTTGAGTCAACCTTTCTCGAGGATTCGGACACTGCAAATCTTCAACTGGCGGAAGTGGGTCAAAGTTCGGCTGGGGTCCCAAAGCTGGATGTGAAGCAGATGCCCCAAATGGGCACTACGTTTCAATACTGGTCTCAGCCTGCATGACAGTTCCCTGATTTAACGCTGCTATCACGGCCACAAATTCTTCCGAACCCTGTGCCATCACGGGTCTGCTGATGATGTGACTGGTGACTGTCGGATCAGATGAACCAATGAGCCCTGTCTGGCCCTTCTTTGCCTTGCCTTAGCGAAAGAACACTGGTTGCCCTTGAATTGAATCTCTGACCTACCAAAGTCTATCAGCACTAGTTCAATGTACACGGGAGATATCGGAGCCTTCTGAAGCTATGGTTCCCAGACTACCTAGCAAAAGAGAAAACATGCAGCATCTCAGCCTAACTTCACCAAAACAGATACAAGCATAGTAGGATGACTGTGCCCTCTACTGAATTCTGCCCCCAAAATTCTGCCTCAAATCTGATACCCATGGGTAAAACTGATTCTTCACATTCTGATGCCCGCAGGCCTGATACCCAGACTTGCAAATTGATACATGCATTCTTGTAGAGACGCACTCTAAAAGCACATAGCAAGCAAGTGAGAGCCAAAACAACCCTATGTTGGGGTAGGGTTTCCCTGTCCTATTTTGTCAGGTGCTAGGGTTTCACTATGCATGCAGCGGTTTCAAACATCCTAAATCGGGTAAGCAACCTGTCCTAGGTTGGAATGGTCACTATGGATTCCGAATATGCACTAGGACGAATGGTCAAAAAGGGTGCCCCGGTAAAACCGGGGTTTGTGTTCCCATACTGGCAGAGCCCATAATCGGTCAGCCTTATGGTCATGCCTTGACAAGACAAGCCTCCGGCAAACCGTTCAGGAATAGCAGATGGCAAACACGGTGTCCTAGGCGCACCAATGCACATGCAATGCAAAAAAACACACAAGTGTAGTCAAAACAAGATATCATGAGTTCGAGTCAAGTTCTCTAACTCCCCAGTAGAGTCACCAGAAACTGTAGACGTCCCCGAACGCCCCGGGAGGGATGAGTCCCGTTCTGTTCATTTGGGGTTCACTACAGTTCAGACTCTCAAATTGTCACGGTTCTAAATCTGAACCAAAGAGTCCAAATCCAGCAAATCGTTTTGAGAAAACAAATTTTGAAAGAAGTGCCAAACATGGACTACTTTGCCAGATAAAGAGTCGCCACCTAATTGTTTTATTTTAGGGAAATTTAGGAAACCCTGTCCGTCATCACCAAAGTTGCCTCAGCTCGGGAACTTGGGTACGATTGGGGAAGGTCACTTCGTGAGCACCCCCGCTCGCCCGATCAAAGATCGGCCTCTACTAACCATGATATCTATTTTTGAAAACATTATGCGTTCTTATTCCGGTTATTAGCCTAGATTTACTATGTGATGCGCACAGTATACAAGTATAGACTGGATCGTCTGAATTGGAACAAAACATTTCATGTTTATTTTTTAAAGTGGTTTGATGGTGCTACCCGCAAGTAGGCTAAGACGTGGATTTGCCACCCTCGGGTGGGCTTAGAAAAACATGATTTTGCCACTATCTAGTGGGCTTAAAACACACATTTGATGAATTGTTCCAATTCAAATAACCCAACCTTCACCCACAGGCATTCAGGCAGTTATATCACATAAGCATATAGCCTCATGGTAAGCATGCTATACATGGCAGTCACTCACACGCATGCAAGGATGCTAAAGCATAAAACTTACCGAGTACTCCAAGCCAAAACAAAAGCTGATTAGAAATCCATGCATGATCCAAACTATACAGAAATGCCTAATGCAACACATGCAAAAATGCAACTATAGAAGGCTCGGCTATTCTAAACATGGCATATGAAATGCTACAGCTAACATGTATTCAACTTGGAATTGAAAATACAATGCAGTTAGTATGATGCGCCGAGCCCGGTGCATGTAAAACAGATGAATGAATGCAAACATGCTATCATACTGTATGCTAATTGAAACATGCCCAAATCTAACAATCATAAGCGGGTAAATAAAAGGAAGAAATACGTGGGATTAGAAGACATACATCACACACACGCACACTTATTACAGTTGTGCCCTCGCTCGGAGGGTCCGAATAAATAATATACAGTCCCAAATAATTACAGTCCAAATATGTACAAAACCCTAATTAATTAACAAATTAAATTAGGAAAGCAATAAATTGGCATGCAAGCCAGGGACTGCCTCAAATCTGCTCCGGATGACGAATGATGCATGCTCGGGTTGCCTTGTGCGGAGAATCCCTTGCGATGCCCCGGTTTGCCTCTGTTTTCAATTGTTCTTGGAATGCGTGCCAAGCCCCGGAAGGCTATTGATTCTTGATTTGCTACGACAGAGAGCAATAAAGGGGCATGGCAAAGTATTTTCACATATGTATGCATGACTACTCTTCGGGGAGTGTAGTCCTCGATCCTCGTGCCACCAATCATGCAAATCGATGCGTAATGGCCGAGGAGTCAAATTGCATGACTCAATATGAAATGAATGCACATATAAACACAACAAGGCCTAAACTCCATCATGGATAATCCGGAGTGCCGGTGACCGGGAATTGAGACACGTTCCGTCGCTCGGAGTACGAAACGTCCCTCGTTTCCCGTGCTCGGGCTAACTCCTATCCCAAACACAATACAATATGCATGACATGCATGAATGCAATCCTAACATACAACCTAGTATATGCAATGCTATGAAATGAAATGGCATACACGATGCACGAGGTAACATGGCATACACAATGCGCCAACATACAACCTAGCATACGTAATGCTATGAAATGAAATGGCATACTCAATGCATAATGGGCTTACACCAACATGAGTGGACCTCAGCCACACTAACATCAGTAGCCATGAGATGAAAATGAGACACTCGAAATACGTGCACACATGCACGCAAATCGAGGACCAATCCTAAGGCACAAATGCCACTCTAACAAGGCATGGCAGGGCATGGGACATGGTATGCAAACATGCAAGTTTCAGCACTGAAATGTGATGCAAAACGATCCCGAAACATGGAAACATGGCACCCGATGCATGGAATGGCCCCGAAACACAAAACTAGGCACACGCATTGGCCTATAGCTTTACAAAACATACATTATTTGATCATGAAGCATGAAGACAGATGCAAGACAGTTCCAAAACATGCATATTTCCAGTTTATAACAAGTCCCAAAAACGAATGAAAATAGGGCTAATCTATCATGCAAGAAAGGGCCTAAAATAGAGATTAAACACAAAGGGACAGAAGCTGGCCCCAAAAAAAGAAGATCCCTTCAATAAAGTTGAAGAGGGGCTCAAAATAATGCACTTTACAGTTTATGACCAAGTCCAAAACAGTGCACAAGTAAGCTTAAAACACTATGCAAAAATAGGCCTAAAAGAAGGTTTAAACACAAAGAGCAAAATGGGAGCCTCAAAAAGAAAAGGACCCTTGATCAAACATGAAGAGGGGGTCAAAATATGACTCTTTACTGTTTGGGTCGGAGCCCAAAAATACAAGCACAAGTAGCCAAAAAAACATGCAAACAAAGGGGCTAAATGAGGGATAAAGAGGCAAGTGATAGAGGGAAGTCCCAAACAGTGAAGAGCCCTTCAACAAAATTGAAGAGGGGCTCAAAATAAGGCCACTCACAGTTTATAAAAAAGCTCGAAACAGTTTACAAATAGGCCTAAAATACTATGCAAGAAAGAGGCCTAAAAGAGGTTTTTAACACAATGTGTAAAAAAGTAGCCTCAAATAGGGAGAAGCCCTTAATCAAACATGAAATAGAGCTTCAGATAAGACTAATTTCAGTTAGGATCAGAGCCCAAGTATGCAAGAACAAGGGGCTAGAATATAGATCAAAATAAAGCAACAAAAGAGAAAAAGAAGACTTACCCATGAAGAACCAATCTTTGACAGCCTTTGGACCAAGTTTGGGGACTCTTAAGATCTGGAAATGGCCTTCAAGCTGATGGAATGGAGTGAGGAGGAGGGGTGCTATGGGTTGTAGAGTAAAGGGTGTAGGAATGGTCCAAGAACAAAAGGGTTTTGATGTTTGGAACAGAAGGAAAGAGGGATTGAATGCAAGAGGCTTAGAACCAATTTTTGTAACCCTGAAAACACAGCTGAGGGTGCTGGTTATATAGGCAAAGGAGTGGAGGAAAAAGGGGGGGAAATGAAATTCAAATTTCCCCCCAAAAATAGGCCTAAAAGAGAGATAAAGAGGCAAGTGGTAGCTTATAGCGACCCCGTTCTTTTCCCATTTGATTATTGTATCCGGACTTAGGCTCCGTAGATTCTGTCATTTTATAATTGTTGTTGTTGTCCCTCATGTTCTCATTTGGAGTTATAGAATGTGTTGGGCAGGTTTGTTTCAGGTTGGTTGGATTTATAAACCAAGTGTTGCTGTCCAGAATTTTGGATCTTCGCTCGAGCGAGGAGTGTGTCGCTCGAGCGAGCTGTTGTTTTTGGTTCTTCGCTTGAGCCGGGGTTTGGTAGCTCGAGCGAGAGGTTGCGTCTGGTTTGGACCTGTAGCTTTGCATTCTTGGCTCGAGCGAGCTTTTCTTCGCTCGAGCGAGTTAGTTCGTTCTTCGCTCGAGCAATAGTTCCTTCGCTTGAGCGTGTGTCTGGTTACAGACCTGAGGGTTTGAGTTCTTCGCTCGATCGAGTTTTCTTTCGCTCGAGCGAGCTTTTGGGTTGTTGGCTCGAGCAAGGCTTCCTTGGCTCGAGCATAGCTTCTCTGTGTCTGGTCGCTCGAGCGACAAAGTTTTCGCTCGAGCGAGCCTGTCCAGTTTATATACGCAGCAGCGGGTTTTGATCAGTCTTTTTATCTTCTTTTTGATTCCAAACCCTAGGTCCGACTTCTCTCTCTCCCTACTCACCTTCTTTCTTAGGTTTGATCTATTTAGAGTGTGTTTCTACCCCAGTTGCTTTATTAAAAAGATAGAGGGAGTTGAGGGCTTTCATTTAATCTGAACATTTGGCGATTTGGAGCACATTGGTATTTGGGCACTCATCTTTGTCTTCACCATTTGGGTTGTTTTCTTCGAGGTAGGGATTTGCTACTCCATTTTATAGGTTTTGTTCTAAGTTCTAGTATTTTAATATGTTGGGGATACTTTGGTAAATTTTGGGAAAAACCTAGTTGTATTATTAAATTAATTCGTATAATTAATTCATGGAATTGGGGAAACATGGTTAAATTCATGGAATTGAGGAATTCATTGATTAGGAGGTGTAGTTGGGTAATTTAAATCACACACCCATTGAATTGTTGATATATTTATTTTTAGTCTAGAAATAACTGTTTTGGGCTATCGGTGGAGGATAGCTGTGATTGTTGTAGACACTGCATGTGGATTAGGGATAATTGAAACTAATCATTGATTAAGTCATCAATTTTGACTGTTGAATTAATACAGACATTATGTGTATTGATTGTGTGCTGTATATGTTATGCATTTACATACATTGTTTTGTGTGGGAGGAGATAGGGGATGTACTCCACGGTTTAGGGGAAGATAGGGGATGGACCTCTAAACCGGATTTTGTTTGGGAGGAGATAGGGGATGGACTCCATTAGCATCACTTTTATGTGCGCTTATTTATATAGAAGTGTTTTTATTGATACAGCACTAAAATGTGTATCAATCTGGAAGTATGAAGTGTTTTGATTTGAGCTTGAGTCTCATTTGTTTGTTGACGTTGGAAGAATGTGAATATGATATATATAATTCACTGTTGTAAGTTTGGCCAGGTTCTGAGCTATATTGATAAAGTTGGAAAGTAAAACGTGTCTTAGACAATAGTGTCATGAGACTGTAAAATGAAGTAATTGATTATCTTGGTTAACCATCTGTTGAATGCTATTGCTTTATTCATTGCTTATATGTGGTTTAGTATATTTCTACTGGGCTGTGGCTCACCCTTTATGGGAACATCATTTTCAGGTTCAGGTGATAAGCTACCTCCAACGACTTAGCTTGGAAGGACTTGGATTTTGAAGACTATTTTCAGTTATATGCATTTATTTGTTAGTACATGTAAACTCTCAAGCCTAGGGCTTTATTTGTAAGTGAGTTAGAACTCATACTTTTGTGTCCAAGTGTTGGCTTGGAAAGATGTAAGCCTGTAGGGCATTTAATTTGATGTTACATGTAATGCTTTTGTTATTGTAAGACTCTGATGAATACTATAATGAATTATTAAAGTGTTTTCTTTAAATAATGCATGCCAATGATATATATATAATGGGTAATTTTTAGGGCGTTACAACTTGGTATCAGAGCGTACCGGGTTTGAATACTTTGGGTACGTGGGAAGTGATTAGTATCACAATGGGTTCGTCTCGTTTGATAGAGACTTAGTGTAATGTTATATGCTTATGTGATAACATGTTTTTTGTGATTATGTGGGTATGGAATGTAGTTTCTGGGATGTTGATTGGACCCTTGAGTTTCTTGTAGTCTTGTTGGAAAGGCACTTGATCACTGCTGCTTCCAACCGGAACTATAGTAATGTATTGGGACTATCATTATCCGGGAATGAAATTCGTAGGTGCTTATGTCATTATGTGCTTATGTGGAATGAATTATTGTTGTCCAATGCATTAGGACGTAAGTGTTTAGCTTTGGCACATTTATTAATGTGCTAACGTCTTTGTTTCCTTCATTAGGATGTCAGGACGAGGACGAGGACGCGGTAGGCGGGGTAGGCCGGGTAGGCAGGAGGTGCCTGTGCCAGAGGAGATTCCGGCAGTTCAGGAGGGAATTAGCCAGGCCAATCTGGCCGAGCCAGTAGGCCAGCAGGCTATGGGCGCTTTAGCCCGAGAGATAGCAGGGGCATTCAGGGAGTCAGTAGGCATTCTCAGAGTTGAGAATCAAGCTCGGGATGTTGCTGCAGATGCAGGACCTTCCTTTCTGAGAAGGGAGTTCTTCCGGTCTAATCTGGATGAATTTGTGGGTGATCCTAAAGAGCCGCTTAAGGCAGATGAATGGCTCGAACAGACAACGAAGACGTTTGAGATGCTTGGCATCGAAGACGAGGGGTTGAAAGTGACCTTGGCATCTTTCCAGCTGAAGGGGGATGCGGGTCAGTGGTGGAAGTTCACTAAGGGTCGTATAGGAGGTACATGGGAGGCATTTGTGAATGCTTTCCAGGAGAAGTTCTTATCTCCAGCAGTCAGGGATAAGCTAAGAGACCAGTTTTGTCAACTTAAGCAGGCGATTTCTTCTGTGGCCGAGTTTGAGGCTACATTCACTAGTTTGTCCAGATTTGCACCTGAGCTGGTGGCGTCTGAGGAACGCCGTTGTATTGAGTTTGAGAAGAAGTTGAGGCGTGGCCTCAAGCTGAGAGTTGGGGGAACTATGATTCGGGATTATGGGCGTTTGGTTGATGCTGTAGCCCACATGGAAATTATGATGCAGGAGGAGGAGGAAGGACAGAAGGGCTTCAAGAGAAGTCAGGATGGTCAGAGTAATGGTAGGAGACAGAAGGGTTTTAATCCTCAGCAGTCTCAGGGTAGCTTTTCTAGATCGACTTTTCCTGTGCCGAGTGCTAGTTCGGGGAAAGGTAGTCAGGGTGACATTACCTGTTTCAAGTGTGGCCAGCTGGGTCACAAGTCTCCAGTTTGTCCCCAAAGGGGAGGAGTGCAGAGAGCAGCATCATCTTCGGCTCGATCTCAGAGCCAGAGTCAGGGTAGAGGCCAGCCACTCTCGTGTTATCAGTGTGGTCAGCCAGGACATATGAAGAGGTATTGCCCACAGTTGGGTGGCACACCTAGTGCATCTGGTTTGAGGCAGATTCAGGGTCAGCAACCAGCTCAGTCGGGTCAGGCCTCGAGGGCCAATCAGGGGGCTTCATCATCCCAGTCGGTGCAGCAGTCTTATGCTCCTCGGGGTGAGCAGGTTGATCAGAGGACGTCTGGGCGCGTGTATGCTGTTACCGCGCAGTATCTTGTGCCGGCACCATCAGTTGTGAGAGGTACCTTCTTGTTTTGCAACTCGGTTGCTAATGTTTTGATTGATATGGGTGCATCTCATTCCTTTGTGTCTGCTGCATTTGCATCTGTTTTGGAGTTGGAGTTAGCTGAGTTAGCATCTCCTATATGTGTAGTGTCACCTCTTGGGGGTGAATTGATTTTGAAACAAGGTGTTAAGGGTTGTGATATAGAGGTTGATTATCATAGAATCCCATTTTCCTTTGTAGTTATGCCTATGAGGGGTTTCGATGTTATTTTGGGTATGGACTGGTTATCGTCATACCGGGCAGTTATTGATTGCTATCGCCAGAGGGTCACTTGTTGTACCGTGAGCGGAGAGTATTTTCATTTTCTAGGGGACCGGGTTGGTGATGTGTTGCCACCGGGGTATGTTCCGCGAGGACGAAGTGAGCTTAGTGGTCTACTTGCTAATCTTTCGATTAGTGAGGATGATGAGACTCAGATTGTGTTGCCAAGGGTGGTTTGTGAGTACTCGGACGTCTTTCCCAAGGATCTTGTTGGTTTGCCACCGCATCGAGAGATTGAATTCTCTATTGACCTAGTGCCCGGCACGGCGCCGATTTCTATGGCACCTTATCGTTTTGCCCCAGCCGAGTTAGTTGAGTTGAAGATTCAGCTTCAGGAGTTACTCGACAAGGGTTTTATACCTCCTAGTGTTTCGCCGTGGGGAGCACCGGCCCTCTTTGTTAAAAGGAAAGGTGGTGCTTTGAGACTTTGTATAGATTACCGGAAGTTAAATCGGGCTACGGTTCAGAATAAGTACCCTATGCCTCGTATAGATGATCTGTTCGATCAGTTGAAGGGTTCCCGTTGTTTCTCAAAGATAGACTTGAGATCGGGTTATCATCAGTTAAGAGTCAGGGAGGAGGATATTCCGAAAACGGCATTCCGTACGCGGTATGGCCACTATGAGTTTCTGGTGATGCCATTTGGGCTCACCAATGCACCGGCAGTTTTTATGGATTTGATGAACCGGATATTCCGGGAATTCTTAGATCGTTTTGTAGTCGTCTTCGTGGACGACATCCTTATCTATTCACCTTCTGAGGAGAAGCACAAGGAACACTTGAGAGTGGTGCTTGAATTACTTAGAGCCCATAAGCTTTATGCTAAGTTTGGGAAGTGTGAGTTCTGGTTAGAAGAGGTCAAGTTCTTAGGCCATGTAGTTTCTGGGGAAGGAGTGTCTGTTGATACATCCAAGACTGAGGCAGTGCAAGATTGGGCACAGCCTAAGAGTGTGTTTGAGATCCGCAGTTTTCTGGGGTTAGCGGGGTATTATCGACGGTTTGTGAAAGATTTCTCCAGATTAGCTTCGCCTTTGACTAGATTGACTCGGAAGGGAGTCAAATTTGTATGGAGTGAGACTTGTGAAAAGTCGTTTCAGGAGTTGAAAGTTAGACTGACCACCGCTCCAGTATTGATTATTCCAGAGAGAGGGTTGGGTTATGCAGTCTATTGTGACGCCTCACGAGAGGGTCTGGGTTGTGTATTAATGCAGGAAGGGAAAGTGATTGCCTATGGCTCACGTCAGTTGAAAATTCATGAGCAGAATTACCCTACGCATGACCTAGAGTTAGCAGCTGTGATATTTGCCTTGAAGATTTGGAGGCATTATCTTTATGGTGAGAGATTTGAGGTATTCTCGGATCATAAGAGTCTGAAATATTTGTTTACACAGAAAGACTTGAACTTGAGGCAGAGGAAGTGGATGGAGTTCATAGAGGATTATGACTTTGAGTTGCATTATCATCCGAGAAAGGCCAATGTGGTGGCCGATGCCCTTAGCAGGAAACCTGTTGGTGACATAGCTAGTATAGCCATCCGAGAATGGGAGATGTTGGGTGCACTTGGGGAGTTTAATTTCCTTCTGGGCAAATCTGTTGAGGCTGCGGCCTTGTTTTCTGTTGTTGCACAGCCTACTCTTGTGACTCGAGTGTTAGAGGCTCAGGGGGGTGACCTTGAGGTAGAATCCCTCCGTGAGAAGATTTCCAGTGGGAAGGTTGAGAAAGGTCTGACGGTGTATTCCGACCTGAGTGTGAGATACCGAGACCGTTTGTTTGTGCCGGAGTCTTGCCAAGAGGAGGTACTCCGAGAGTTTCATCATTCACGCCTAGTGGTGCATCCGGGAGGTACTAAGATGTATCGGGATTTGGGTCGCCAATTTTGGTGGCGGGGTATGATGAGAGATGTGGCAGCTTTTGTATCTAAGTGCCTTACTTGTCAGCAAGTGAAGGTCGAACATCAGAGGCCGGCGGGTTTGTTGCAACCCTTGCCTATTGCCGAGTGGAAGTGGGAACATGTTTCTATGGACTTCGTTGTGGGTCTTCCGAGGACTCAGTGGGGTAGTGATGCTATTTGGGTAGTTGTGGACCGGTTGACTAAGTCGGCGCATTTTATTCCTATGCGTGTTAGAGATTCAGTCGATCATCTGGCTGATTTACATATTCAGGACATAGTGAGGTTACACGGGGTTCCAGTGACGATCGTCTCAGATAGAGATCCTCGTTTTACTGCCAGGTTGTGGCAGAGTTTGCAGAGTGCCTTAGGCACTAAGTTGACCTTTAGCACGGCTTATCATCCTCAGACTGACGGGCAGTCCGAGCGTACTATTCAGATCCTTGAGGATATGCTTCGGGGTTGTGTTCTAGACTTTAGTGGGTCGTGGGAGAGGCACTTACCGTTGGTGGAATTTGCCTACAACAACAGTTTCCAGTCTAGTATCGGTATGGCACCATTTGAGGCCTTGTATGGCCGACCGTGTAGATCTCCTGTTTGTTGGGCCGAGGTGGGTGATGCACCTCTGTTGGGTCTGGAGTTGGTGAGGGAAACGACGGAGAAAGTTGAGCTTATCCGTAAGAGGCTTGTTACAGCACAGAGTCGTCAGAAATCTTATGCCGACCGTAGGAAGAGACCTTTGGTGTTTGAGGTGGGTGATCATGTCTTTCTGAAGATATCACCTAGACGGGGATTGATGAGGTTTGGGAAGAGCGGGAAGTTGTCCCCTCGGTTCATTGGTCCGTTTGAGATCCTTGAGAGGATTGGCGAGGCTGCTTATCGTTTAGCTTTACCACCGCAGCTGCCCGGAGTACATGACGTGTTTCATGTGAGTATGCTTCGAAAGTATAAGCCGGATCCATCGCATGTGTTGGATTGGACCGATTTAGTGGTTGATGAGGATGTCTCGTATGAGGAGAGACCGGTTCAGGTCTTGGATAGGCGGGATCAAGTTTTGCGAGGCAAAACCATCCCTTTGGTCAAAGTTTTGTGGAAACATCACGGAGTGGAGGAAGCCACCTGGGAACGTGAATTGGAAGTCCGCGAGAAATATCCGGACATGTTTGTTGATTTGTAATCTTATAATTAGATTCTGTTATATTGTTGAACTTAAAAAGCTTTACATATGTCTTAAGTTGTAAAACCGTTGAGTTTGTATTGGTAAATGGATGTATCTTGAAACTTGCTTCATTTTAGAAGTTTAGTGTAATATTGCATCTATTGAGTACATTGTTGAATGGGTTGTATATATATCATACGATTGAATACGATATGGGAATCGTTAATATTGAAAGGAATAATACATTATAGTGATGCAGGCTGAAATATATGTTGTTTTATATATATTGTGAGATGCCTCTTGATAAAGAGATGAGGTGACCAGTATTGGGTCAAGTTGTTTATTATTGGTATATAATATTTTTTTTGGGAATTGAAAAAAAAAAAAAAAAAAAAAAAAAAACTTGTTTTTGTTTACAAACTTATGCTTAATTTCGGGGACGAAATTCTTTTAAGGGGGGGAGGTTATAGCGACCCCGGTCTTTTCCCATTTGATTATTGTATCCGGACTTAGGCTCCGTAGATTCTGTCATTTTATAATTGTTGTTGTTGTCCCTTATGTTCTCATTTGGAGTTATAGAATGTGTTGGGCAGGTTTGTTTCAGGTTGGTTGGATTTAGAAACCAAGTGTTGCTGTCCAGAATTTTGGATCTTCGCTCGAGCGAGGAGTGTGTCGCTCGAGCGAGCTGTTGTTTTTCGTTCTTCGCTCGAGCCGGGGTTTGGTAGCTCGAGCGAGAGGTTGCGTCTGGTTTGGACCTGTAGCTTTGCATTCTTGGCTCGAGCGAGCTTTTCTTCGCTCGAGCGAGTTAGTTCGTTCTTCGCTCGAGCAATAGTTCCTTTGCTCGAGCGTGTGTCTGGTTACAGACCTGAGGGTTTGAGTTCTTCGCTCGATCGAGTTTTCTTTCGCTCGAGCGAGCTTTTGGGTTGTTGGCTCGAGCAAGGCTTCCTTGGCTCGAGCGTAGCTTCTCTGTGTCTGGTCGATCGAGCGACAAAGTCTTCGCTCGAGCGACAAAGTCTTCGCTCGAGCGAGCCTGTCCAGTTTATATACGCAGCAACGGGTTTTGATCAGTCTTTTTATCTTCTTTTTGATTCCAAACCCTATGTCCGACTTCTCTCTCTCCCTACTCACCTTCTTTCTTAGGTTTGATCTATTTAGAGTGTGTTTCTACCCCAGTTGCTTTATTAAAAAGATACAGGGAGTTGAGGGCTTTCATTTAATCTGAACATTTGGCGATTTGGAGCACATTGGTATTTGGGCACTCATCTTTGTCTTCACCATTTGGGTTGTTTTCTTCGAGGTAGGGATTTCCTACTCCATTTTATAGGTTTTGTTCTAAGTTCTAGTATTTTAATATGTTGGGGATACTTTGGTAAATTTTGGGAAAAACCTAGTTGTATTATTAAATTAATTCGTATAATTAATTCATGGAATTGGGGAAACATGGTTAAATTCATGGAATTGAGGAATTCATTGATTAAGAGGTGTAGTTGGGTAATTTAAATCACACACCCATTGAATTGTTGATATATTTATTTTCAGTCTAGAAATAACTGTTTTGGGCTATCGGTGGAGGATAGCTGTGATTGTTGTAGACACTGCATGTGGATTAGGGATAACTGAAACTAATCATTGATTAAGTCATCAATTTTGACTGTTGAATTAATACAGACATTATGTGTATTGATTGTGTGCTGTATATGTTATGCATTTACATACATTGTTTTGTGTGGGAGGAGATAGGGGATGTACTCCACGGTTTAGGGGAAGATAGGGGATGGACCTCTAAACCGGATTTTGTTTGGGAGGAGATAGGGGATGGACTCCATTAGCATCACTTTTATGTGTGCTTATTTATATAGAAGTGTTTTTATTGATACAACACTAAAATGTGTATCAATCTGGAAGTATGAATTGTTTTGATTTGAGCTTGAGTCTCATTTGTTTGTTGACGTTGGAAGAATGTGAATATGATATATATAATTCACTGTTGTAAGTTTGGCCAGGTTCTGAGCCATATTGATAAAGTTGGAAAGTAAAACGTGTCTTAGACAATAGTGTCATGAGACTGTAAAATGAAGTAATTGATTATTTTGGTTAACCATCTGTTGAATGCTATTGCTTTATTCATTGCTTATATGTGGTTTAGTATATTTCTACTGGGCTGTGGCTCACCCTTTATGGGAACATCATTTTCAGGTTCAGGTGATAAGCTACCTCCAAGGACTTAGCTTGGAAGGACTTGGATTTTGAAGACTATTTTCAGTTATATGCATTTATTTGTTAGTACATGTAAACTCTCAAGCCTAGGGCTTTATTTGTAAGTGAGTTAGAACTCATACTTTTGTGTCCAAGTGTTGGCTTGGAAAGATGTAAGCCTGTAGGGCATTTAATTTGATGTTACATGTAATGCTTTTGTTATTGTAAGACTCTGATGAATATTATAATGAATTATTAAAGTGTTTTCTTTAAATAATGCATGCCAATGATATATATATATAATGGGTAATTTTTAGGGCGTTACATAGCTGCTGGCCTCAAACCGAAGAGAGCCCTTCAACAAAGTTGAAGAGTGGCTCAAAATAGAATATTTTACCGTTTACATCAAGCCACGAAACAGCTAACAAATAAGCCTAAAATACCATGCAAAAAAAGGCCTAATAGAGAGTTAAAGAGGCAAGTGGTAGCTGCTGGCCTCGAACCGAAGAGAGCCCTTCAACAATGTTAAAGTGGGGCTCAAAAAAAAATATTTTACAGTTTACATAAAGCCACAAAACAGCTCACAAATAAGCCTAAAATACCATGCAAAAATAGGCCTAAAAGAGAGTTAAAGAGGCAAGTGATAGTAGGAGACCTCAAACAGCAAAAGGTCCTTAATCAAACATGAAAAGGAATTCAAAATATGACTATCTACAGTTTAGGTCGGAGCCCAAAAATGCTTGCAAGCAAGGCTTAGATATAGAGCAAGATAGGAACAAAAAAAAGGGAAAATAAGCTTACCCTTGAAGACCAATGGACCAGCAGCTCTTGGTCTGAGAAATGGTGCTCCTATGCTCTGAAAAACAGCTCCAAGTTGTTGGAATGGATGGTGGTGGGGTGTATACCAAAAACCGGGGAAAACAGAGGTGGTTAAGCGGTCCCGAACTGAGGCACACGGCCGTCGGCTCCGAAAAACCAGAAACCGGGCTCCAAATTGGAAAAATGGCCTACGACCATGAAACGTAGCCTACGGCCACTGAGAGATGATCTACGAGACCTCTCCCTCCCTTCGAGAAGAGAAAACAGAGAAAACGGAGCCTGGTTCGCAAACCGAGGCAAGACACGAAAGAGCCCGGAAGTCCGGAGGCAAGGCTCGCAGCCGAGACTCTGAAACTTCTGAACGAGCACAATATGCACCATCACCGAGCGCTCAATCGGTGACGTCTGAGTCTTAAGGTCGGTCAAAAATGGGGTGTCTACACCAGATGCCGTGCTTCCCTTTTGTCCTTGGCATTTGCTCCTGGCAGATAGGCCTCCTTTTGCAGGAGATTTTAGATATTGTAATACCAGAGGTTCTTGTTTGAAGCCTCATCTATTGCGGCAATGGTTTCATAGGCCGACATTTACTTCTGTTCAATAATGATTGGACACATCCTGACTCCTAATGGAATGTCTACCATAAAAGATAGAGTTGCTAGTGCATCAGCGAATCGGTTGTTCTCTCTTAGCATATGGGTAAATGTCAACTTTTCAAACCTCATAATTAGTATATCTAAGACCTGATGGTAAATCTTCATTTTCTTTTCTTTACCCACAAATCTCCGTTGGCTTGAGACACAACCAAATTCGAATCCCCAATGGTGTCCAAACTTTTTTGCCCCTAGTTCTAGGGCGACTTCTAAACCAGCAACACACGACTCATATTCTGCTTCGTTGTTGGATACTTTGAACCGGAGTTTGAAAGCTAATGTTATATGGGAGTCATCAGGTGCTATTAGCAATACACTGATCCCATAACCGTACTGGTTGGATGCTCTATCAAAGTACATCGTCCACATTTTCTCCTCTATTTACAGAATATCTTCATCTGGGAACAAATACTCCACCACTTTATTCCCCTCTACTGGGTGATCTGCCAAGAATTTCGCGACAGCTCTCCCTTTAATAGACTTGTGTGTAACATGTGTAAGATCAAATTCAAAGAGAAAAAGCAACCAACGGGCTAGCCTACTCGTAAGCGCTGGTTTCTCAAAGAGATATTTGATGGGATCTAATCTCGAAACCCGGAATACAGAGTGAGCTAACATGTAGTGCCTCAACTTACGGGCAGCCCATACCACGGCTAGATAAGATTTCTCAAGGGGAGTGTAACGGGTCTTGTAATCTAGCATTTTCTTGCTCGGGTAGTAAACGACTTTCTCTACCTTGGCCTCTGACTCTTGAGCTAGCATACACCCCATAGTTGAGTTTGTCACTGACATGTCCAAAATCAGCGATTTTCCTGTTCTGGCGATGATAACACAAGCGGATTCTGCAGGTACTGCTTGACTTATTCGAAAGCGAACTGACAACAATCGTCCCATTGGAACTTCTTTTCTTTTTTCAGGAGACCAAATAGTGGTTCACAAGTCAATGTTAGTTTTGAAATAAACCGCCTTATGAATTGCACTTTACCCAGAAAGCCGCGCACCTCCTTTTCAGTCCTTAGTGGTGGCATTTCTAAGATGACCTTGATTTTGGAAGGATCTACCTCAATTCAACTCTATGTGATTAAGAATCCCAGCATTTTCCCTGTTGTTACGCCGAAAGTGCACTTTCGTGGGTTCAACCTCAATCTATACTCTCTGATCCGCTGGAAGAATTTCCCCAAGGCGGTGTAATGGCCCTCTCGATTTTTGGATTTGACAATCATATCGTCCACATACACCTCAACCTCTTTGTGGATCATGTCGTGCGGAATGGTAGTTGCAACCTTTGATAAGTGGCCCCAGCAACCCAAACAGCATGACTCGGTAGCAATAGGTGCCCTACGGAATAGTGAAAGCAGTCTTCTGCCTATCCTTGGATGCCATCAGAATTTGGTTATACCAGGAAAATCCGTCCATAAATGAGAGCAATGCATGGCCCACGGTGAAGTCTACCAACTCATCAATATGTGGCAGCAGAAAATCATCCTTTGGACTAGCCTTATTATGATCCCTGAAGTTGACACAGACTCTTATTCTGCCATCTTTCTTTCGGATTGGAACAATATTGGCCAACCACGTTGGATACTCTGACACAAGCAAGAACCCTGCCTCAATCTGTTTGGTAACTTCTTCCTTGTTCTTCAAAGCCTAATCTGGGTGCACTCTACGTAGCTTTCGCTTAATTGGTTGGGCCTCAAGGTTAAGAGGGATCTAGTGTTGTACAATCTCAGGATCGATTCCAAGCATGTCTTCATAGGACCACGCGAAAACATCTTTGAATTTTTTTAATAAAGCGATTAAACCCTCGCATTCCTCCGAAGACAACGTGGACCCGATCTTGACCAAGGGAGGATCTTCCTTAGTGCCCATGTTAATTGATACGATTTCATCTGTGCAGGGCTTAACATATCTTTCCTCCTCGTGGTCAACCAAAATTTTCAAAACTCGAGGAATTTCTTGCTCTTCGTTTATGTCAAAATTTTGAAAATTAAGATCAATACAACAAACCAAAGGTATAGAAAAGTTGGCAACGTTCACAGCATTCCCATTCAAAAAGTTTGGATTTTCAGTTACAGTGGACTCAAAAGAAAAGCTAAAAGACGACTTAGACAGGACTTTGGTATTCGAGTTACCACTTCCAAAAGTACCAGACTCAGAGCAACTCGAATCTGACTCTGACTCCACAGACTCAATGGAATCAGATTCTGACTCACTACCCAATTCAGAACTGTTGATGATGCCTTGCTCAAACTTCCAGACCAGGCGTGGAGCCTCAGACACATCCATGATAACATTGGACAAATCCGCTGCTGGGGTATCCTCGATCATTGAGATTGTAAAGCTATCTCCCAAGTTTGTGGTCTCAGCTCCAGCAGCAGAACTCATCAATAAGTGAGCCAGTGCCTTTCCCAACAGCTCATTCTTTGTGATGTCCAGGTTTATAGTCCTTCCTTGATCCACATCAGTGTTTAGGTTTGCCAGCTCATCCTCGTCTTCCAGTAACTGGTGCCCAAAGAAGATTTCGAATCCCAAACACCTAGTCTTTGTCTCCCAATCATACCAGGGCTCTGGAAATCCACAGAAGGGGAAGTCTTCCTCTTGACAGAAAAAATTCTGTTCAAGGTCCCCTGTATTGGTTTGTGGACTAACTCGTACTGCCTCCCAGTCCTTTTTGCTTTCAACCTTTCTCTTAGCTCCTGCCCTTTCCTTTGCCAATCTGCAGTGGTAGGTTTGTATCTCAGTTCGAAACCATAGGGGTTATGACTCAGCTTCTTAGCAACAGTACCTCCCTGTCTACCACTTCGGCCTAGTCCTGACCCAGGCATATGCCCCTGTTTGTTCATTATGTATATGGATTGTGCATTCACATAATCTCCATCGCCCCCTGCTATGATAGTTTGGACCAACCGGGCTTCTACCAGAGAGAAGTCAGAAAGGAACACGTCTTCTTCCCCATGTATGATTTCCAATAGTGGTGTTGTGGTTCCCTGGGGTGGATGGATTGCAGAGTTACCGTACACAGTGGCGATCCCACCTTTGAAAGGGTACCTTACTAACTGATCGACTGTTGATGATACAGCCTTCATCTGATGTAGCCAGGGCCTTCCCAGTAGTAGGTTGAATGTGGCCAGAACATCCATGACATGGAATTCCACCTCATGTTCGAACGAGCCGACTATGATATTGCTCTTGAACATTCCCATGACATCCCAGCTTGTATTATCGTAAGCCTGAATAGCTAGGGTCGTGGGTGTAAAGTCAATCGGCCTCAAGCCGATGGCATAGGCAGTCCTCACTGGGCACACATTGATCGCCGATCTGGTATCTACTAACACCACTGGAATCCACTTTTTTCGACTTTCTAGGGTTACATACAAAGGCCTATTGTGGTTGGCACCCTCGGGAGGCAATTCTTTATTCGTAAAGGATATTACTGGCATAACATCCCCAGAGGTGACCAACAACACCAATTGGTCAGCGGTGGTGTCAATAGGTAGTTTGGTCCGGTTCATTGCTTCGAGCAGGGCTTGTCTATGATCCTGAGATGCCATTATCAGTCCCTAGATGATTATGTTGGCCTGAATCTTCTAGAGCTGTTTTAAGGCCGTGTTTTCCTCAACATCCTTCTCTTTTAATCTCTCAACCTCATTGTTAGAGGTCTCTATCTGGTCTACTGCTGCAAGTTTGAAGTACCGACCGCTCTAGGTCATATAATTGACCTCATTGGTGTACCATGTGTCATCTGGGGTATCAACTTTCTAACCTTCATTAGTGTACGCATGGCTTAGGCCGCTGTCTTCCCACCACTCTTCTGCAGTCATGGCCGGGTTGGCATTAGGTTCCATCTGGAGCATATTAACATCACATGCCCCATCATCATACCATTTTTCTTCTACCATAGCTCAGGTTTCAACATCCCAGTACTTTCTGAGTTTTGTCAACATCCTCTTTTGGTCATTGGGATCCCATTCGACATTTTTGGTTATCTGGGCATCACCTACCATTGTTTCAGGTTCTTTTTTCCCTTTTCCTTTTCCTTGTTCTAGAGCTACCTTTGCTTAGATCTCCTCTATCCTTTCCTTTTGAAATCATTCTAGTGCATGTTCTTTTTCAATAAAAGGTGCAACCTCAGTCTTACCCTTAACAGCAACTTCTTCTTCTCCCCTAATCTCTCATGTCTATTCCTTCACATTGGACTCTTGTTCACTCAACCATCCATTACTTGTTTCTAGCTGGCTCGAGTCCCACCATCCTATCTGCACACAACTTCTATCTTCATCCTCGAAGAAGTAAAGATCCTCCATATCCTCTTCTAATTCTACCAGATCCTCCTCTAGGTTTGCTAAGTCATTCAGGCCTTCCTCGGGCCACTCATTCTGATTCTACGCCATTTGGTTTTCCTTTATAGCATTGTTGCTGAGAAAGTTCGGCAGTATGACCACTAGCTTTGGCTGATCAATGGCAACAATGTATAAACTGGGATCGTGCTCCTCTGCAAGCGAGATGCGCTTCTCTATGACACGAGTATCAGACGACTCTATCTTCAATGCATTTTTCTTTTTCTCCATTTCTATTGCCACGAGCCTGGGTTGAGTTTGTAGTGTTAGATCCATCATGCACATGTCTGTGCTTTCCGGAATGACCACCCCCGGTTTTGGTAAATGGGATGACGTAATGTATATGCTAGGGTTGAAGGTGGGCAGTAGTGTATGGATATGGTTAATATTTCTGGGTGAAGGGACTTGGTTATGTGTAGGAATGGGTTGGTTGTTACGTTAGGTTTGGAAGGTGGGGGCGATGACTTTCTTATCAATGAGATCCTGGATCTCATGATGTAAACAATAGCACATGTCCATGGGATGGCCATGTTGTTGGTAGAAGATACAATACTGGGTAGGGTCATGTTTGGGTGGCAATGGGTCTGGAAGTGGATGAGGATCAAGAGGCTTGAGATGTTCGTTTTGCATTAACAGCTTAGGGGCGTAGGTTGGGCTCATATGGAGGGGAGTAAAAACTCTTCGATTCAAGTGTGGGCCGGTATTTTGTGAAGGTTGTAAGGTTGTGGCAGTGGCAAAGGGAGTGGCCGGCTTGGCTGTAGAAACAATAGTACTAACATTCACAGGCCGTGGAATAGTGCTTCTGCTAGCATTGGTATTTTGAGAGAACGACCTTCTTGTGGGTTCACTTGTTCTGTGGATGATGCCCTTTTTTAATGAACTCTCGATCTGGACCAGCAGCTCATGTAAGGAAGCAAATGTGGACAACGGTGCCACTATCATTCTCTGCAGCATGTTCGGCTCAAGGTTCTAGACCACTTGTCGAACTTGTTCTCCTTCGGCAAGCCTATTTGTCATTTAGGCTGCCTTGGCTCTCCACCGGGCTACAAAATCGATGAATGATTCTTTGGGCTTCTGGGTAGTAGCCTGCAGTTCACTGATGGTTACTTCTATCTGGGTGTTATATGAGTACTGATTGACAAACACCTTAGATAGCTCCTCCTACTTCCATTTTATAGAGTCCTCCAAGTTAGCGTACGAGATGGCTGCCACATCAAACAGGGTTCTCCCAAACAACAAAAGCTTCTGCGCTCGAGACAAACCCACGGGCGTCAATACATCTGAAAACAACCGAACATGCACGATCGGATCCCCACTCCCATCAAATCTGTCAATGTGGGGCATCTTAAATTTCTCAGGTAATCTGACCGAAGCCTCAGTGTACCTTCGATATCTGGAATGGAGTTGAAGCCCTGGGATTTTTTCAGTGTTTTCTCCAATTTGGTAATCTTGACCAAGGCTGGATCAATTTCATTGATATCGAAAAGAAAAATCCCTGGAGGAAGTTGAACCGGAGGATGATAAGCTGGAGCAGAGGGAAACATGTCTTGAGGATCTGGGAGTGGTATATTTTTTACTAGTGGGGGTAGATCTGGGTTTGGCTGAGTAGTAAGGATCGGATGCACGGTTGATGCTAATGCCCCAGGTGTACGCCATAGATCGGCAATGACTTCATCTTGTGCAGCCATCCTCTGGTTCACAGTGTCCATAGTCCTTTGGACGACAGTCATCATGGTAGCGAATTCCTCTGCGTTCAGGGCTGTGTTCTGTGCCATTGCTAATCTGGGTGAACTAGATGCCTGTGAATTGATTGACTAAGAGCGGGTAGGTGTTTGCGGAGTGCTTTGTATTGATGCTACCGACCGTCTATTTCTTCTCCATCGAGTGACTGGAGGTAAACTACCTAGCAAAAAGAAAGAAAGAAACAACAAAATCAAAATCGGACTGTACTTCAGCCCCAATTCACAATAGTCAAAGCATATAGCTGAACTGTAATCCCAACTGATCTCTGTTTTTGAACTTTATACTGAGATAAACCATCATGTACAGTCTTATTGTAAAAGCACATATCAAGTAAAAAGAACCAAAACACCCCTATGAATGGGTAGGGTTACCCTGTCCTAGATTTTTGGTATGATCTAGGCTGCACTAATCCTACAAATGGGTAGCATCTTGACCTAAGTTGGAATAGTCACTATAGCTTCACTATATGCAACTAGGTCGAATGGTCAAAATAGTACTTCAACAAGAATACCTAATATACCTCTCATACCTAACACCGAGAAGTGAAAGGTGGATCAAGCGGTACAGCGGTAATCTAGATCCAAGGGTTGTGTTTCCAACATGGTAGAGCCCATGACTGGTCAGCCTTTTGGCAAGCCTTTTGGGAGAGCCTCGAGCAAACTGTCCAGGAATAGCAGTCGGCAAATACAGTGACTTAAGCGCACCAATGTAAATACAAATGCAAAACATATAAGTGTAAATAAAAATTCACATCATGAGTTTCAAGTCAAATTCTCTAAATCCCCAGCAGAGTCACCAGAAACTATAGCTCGACTTTTCGTGCTCCTTTCAGCACTTGTGGTTTTGAATCTAGTTTCACAAGTGCAATGTGAAATAGTGGAAACACAAAAAGAGTCCAAATCTGACAATTCTTTTTGAAAAATCAATGTTTGAATCAATTGTCAAAACTGGACTGCTTTGCCAGATTACGGAGTCGCTACCTAAATATTTTTGAAAAATATAGGAAACCCGAGACTCGTACCAAAGGCCATTAGTCTGTCATCATCAAAGTATCTCGGCTCAGGAACTTAAGTACGAGAGGGGAAGATCATGAATTGAGCACCTATTCGTCCGATCAAAGATCGGGCTCTACTAATCATGATGTGTTTCTTATTTACATTATATGCTCTTGTTTCGATTTATTAGCTATTCTTACTATGTGATCCGCATACAAGGTATAGACTAGTTTGCAACGGAACACTTGATCTCATGTTTTGTTTCGAAATTGTTTGGTGAATTTGCCACTAGAAAAAGTGGGCTCAAATGGACATTAATCAAGACATCCCAATTCAAACAACTAACCTTCATCCACATGCATTCAAACAATTATATCATTTAAGCAGTTAGCCTCATGGTATTCATGCTTTGGACATGGCAACACAAGCATTCAATGCAACATGCTAAAGTAATAAAACCTCACCTAGTAATCCGAACCAAAACAGGTGAAAGAGTTAGAAAAATATACATTTTCCTAACTTATGCAATATGACTAATGCAACACACACATTATGTATTTGCAATCTCGACCATGAGCATGGCATATGATTTCATTCAAGATACGTGATAAGGCACGTATTCAAGTAATGAGTTTGAACATTTGATATCGGGCTAGCATGATGAGCCGAACCTTGGATGCATGCAAGACAATGGTTGCAAAGCATAAGAATGCTAATAAAACGTGATGCCCTATACTAACCATCGTAAGCGAGTAAGTAAAGGGGAGAAAGACGTGGGGTTAGAAGACATACAACTTATTACAACATTGCCCTCATGCAAGAGGGTGCGAATCAAAGTCCAAAAGTCCGAATTAAACTAATTATTACAAAATCGAATGAATAAATAAGGCTAATTAACTAGCTAACTATGCTATTACGACAAGGATAACCACAACAAACAAACTCGCTATTTAAACTAATTAACTACAATAATTACAAAGGGACAATAATAATAATTACAACACTTAATAATTAATGAAACTAATCACAATAAACAATATTAAATTAATTACAACAACGATCATAATGTAAGTGAGGATGCGCATGGATTGCATGCATGCATATGCACAATGTTCAAGAACAGCTCTGTTTGCCCCAGGCTTGCTCTGTTTCACCTCAGCCACTGCCCTCTGTTTTCTACAAAAATACACTGCTAACCAAACATTGAGGACCGGCTATCCCTCAATGAAGCCCGGTCGGACCTAAAGAAGGCCGGTCGTGCCTCAATTTTGTGCAGAACTTTGTTTTGTGTTTTGAAGTGAAAACAGTGTAGAGAGAGTTGTTGAAGCTCTATTTGTCCCTCTCACACTTCTCTGTCATGGGAAAGCCTCAAGAGAAGGATTGAATTGTTTCCAAAACCATCAATGTGCAAGTTGATTGCTTGATGATTTTCGGATACAATTTTGGACAAAAATCAATGAATGCAATGAATAGGACCACTTCTCCCTCCTTATCATGGAATGAACTCAAAAAAAGGAAGTAGAGACACTTCAAGGATCATCAAAACACTATGAATTAGTGTATGACCACTCTTGACTCAATAAACTTGGCATAACGTCCGGCCAAGCCCAAGCAAGATGACTCATTTTCTTTATGTGTTGGTTGCTTTTAAACCAATTCTCTTAGTCATTTCCATTCCTTAGTCCATTTGTCTGAACTGATGATTAAGTCCTCTAAAAGGTGAGAAGTGTTAAATGAGAAGTAATTCTCAACATGAAAGAGAGATTATGCTGTTGACAATAATCTTTGTAGAGATTAAGACATTGAGCGTGAATCTCTAGTTCATGTGTTAAATGACTGTCAATCGATTGAAACAACTCTCAAATGAAAGAAATGAGTGGCAAGTTGATTCTTAAAATGAGGTTATTAACATGAATATACACAAAGAAAGGCTAAGAACAACATAATACAAGCTATGTACAAAGACCAATGTTACAACAAAGGAGCTAATCAAATCTTGAATCCATTAAATAGATTAGGACAGCCTTAAAACAGTCTCTAATAAGCCAAAAACAGTGGCTGAAAATGCAAGAAAAGAACTCAATAAGCTAAACTTAAAAGTAAAGACACTAAAGCTATGTAAGCAAAAACAAGGAGGGGTGGCCAACCCCTCCAATTCCAAGACTTCAAACCATGTTTTTTTGGCCTTAGTTCAACTCTGAAAATCAGTTCAAAAATCAAAGGAAAGGAGTGTAAAGGAACCAAGGGTTGAGCTATGAAGATAGGTGCAAGTAAGGGTGTTAAACTTACCACCTTTGGTAGCTTATCCAAACCCAAGTTCCAACTCTTAAAATGGATACAAAACAGCCCAAGAATACAGCAAATAGATAGAAATGAAGTAAGCAAAAGCAAGAACAATACTTGCAAGCGTATACCTCTCAAAATGGAGTAAGCTTTGCTTGATGATCAAACTCACTCTTGACACACTCTCAAACTTGAATTATGCTTCCCAAGGGTCAACCAAGGCTCTAAGATGATGAGCCAAGGTTGTGTATGGTGTATATAGATGACACAAGGAAGGTAGGTTAACTCAAAGATAGCTTGCAATGGAAGAATGAGAAAGAAGGAGCTCTCTCTATGTGTATAGGCTTTCTCTCAATTGTTCAACCACCAAAACAAAGGTATTTGGTCGTATTTATAGAATTTGAGCAAGAAACATCACAAATATCTTCAAAAATGGATAGCTGGCGGCCTCCCATCTAGAACAGTGTTTCTCGCTATCAAAGCCCGGCCGACCCTCAAAAGCCATAGCCGACCCCCAATGAGGCATGGCCGGCCTCAATGAATTCCCCTGCTTTCTATTTCAACCTCAACACAGGGTGGTGCAAGGTGTACAAATGGATTTCTTTGGTATGATCAGGGGGAATATAGAAGGTTTGGGGTTGTTTTGAGGCTTAAACAAGGCTCCTTTGTTGAGACATCGAACCACGCACAATACTACTTTCATTATCGAGTGTACTGAGCAAAGCGCTCGAGCCTTGCGAGCTGTCAAAAATGAGGTGTCCACATTAAGCCATGGTATTGTTCCCCCAGGGCAAGGGCCTTGTGCTCATAGACCACGGTATTGTTACTCCCGAGCAAGGGCCATGTGCTAAGGATTCCACGAATATATTTTAGAAACTTGGACAATCATTCATTCATACAAAACATAGCATTTCAGAAAAACTGATCATTTCATATCATCAGAAAATAATTAATGTTAAACATAACTTTACAGAGTTATTACTCACATATGGCACCGAAAAAGAAAATAGACAGAGCAGACAAATCAAATAGCTTATTGCGCGTGACCTATACAAACATAGCAGATACACAGATTGAAACACACACTCGGATAGTACTTCACTTAGTGTGTTTCTACGTCTTATCCTCATTATTATATCTCATTTGTGGCATAAGAATGCCTAGGATGCAATGGAGATGCCAAAATGAGTTTCAAAACACTTAGTCATTTTTTATGAAAACATGGGTCTCTCTCGAGTGCAACTTCATGCGCTCGAGTGGACATCCAAACATCTGAGTGGTTGCTCGAGTGCAACTTCCTTCAATTGAGCAGTTTGTAAACCTTGCAAAAGTACTGGTTCCTTGATTTTTTCGCTCGACGGTCGCTCGAGCGGT
Source organism: Camellia sinensis (assembly GCF_055761805.1). Taxonomy (NCBI): domain Eukaryota; kingdom Viridiplantae; phylum Streptophyta; class Magnoliopsida; order Ericales; family Theaceae; genus Camellia; species Camellia sinensis. The sequence continues at coordinate 77,956,284 of NC_138970.1, forward strand.
CTGCAAAACATGTAAACCTTTGGGAGCAAGCATTTTACGCTCGAGCCAACTTTCGGTCTCGAGAGGAAGTGCAAAAATGTGCGTGGTTACTCGAGCGCAGGTTCTGTCGCTCAAGCGAAGAGGCAGAATCTGGAATTTCCAGATTGCTCTTCCAAGCTCAAAATCCAAATTCAAAGCTATAAAACACATCTTTTTGGACCAAAAGCTTAAGAAAACATGTATAAAATAGTGAAACATTGATAATTAAAAAATATTTCATGAAATCAAGGCTCAAAAGCTTGGCAATTGTGCACACTTAAACTTGAAATGTTGAAAACATAGCATGCATGTAATTTCTTGACTCCAAAGCTTTCAAAACATAATCAAACAAGGTAAAATAGTATGAAACTTGATGACTTTCCAAAACCAAGCTATGATCAATGCACGCATGTGTGAATTATTCAAAATCCAACTCTAAATGCAAGGGAATTTGAACGCATGTATGGTAATCTTCTTGTTCTATGTCATGTATTGTGTCTCAATTACACAAGTAAAGGCTTAAATCTTTACCTCACTCTCGACTTAGGCTCTAGCTTGCTATATCTTTAAGCTTCCAAGCCAATTCCCTTAATTCTCTAGCAAAACTCCTTAGTTGAACTCAATTCCTACTTTCTCTCCCTCTTTCTCACGTTTGTAGGCTCAAAATGATGAAGATGGGATGATTCAAAGTGGTGTAATAGCCTTATGTAGGCTTGATTAGAGAAATTAAGTAATTAGGCTTACCACTAAACAATTCAGTATTAAATATTCTAATTTAATTTTTTTTCAATCGAATTTTAATTCAACTTACCATAAGGTTCTAAAAATTCCAAATAACACAGAAACCAAGTCAATTCTGTGATCGGATGTCGATAAGGCCTTCAATTTCCAAAACACAGCAGAAACACAAACAAATCTTCATATGCTAAATAGATAGAAACAAAAATAGGACAGCACACATGCAATTAATTCTGAATTTTATCTTAATTACTTATTAAGCATTTTGAATCATATATTTCAAGCTAATCATGTGTCGGGTTGCTACAGTTGTGATATTTTAATAAAAATAAATAAAATGTTATTTTAATTAATTCAATAAATTGTGAATTACAAAATGTTTTATATCTCATTATTCCTCTTTTTGATATAGTGATTTATTATTATCATTTAAGTATGTTTTAATTATATTTGATTACATATGTTACAAAGAATCTTATAAATGCCTATGGTTTTCTAATGGGAAGATGAAGAAGAAAAGATAAAAAGATGGGATGAAATATGAAAGATTTTGAGAAAAAATTCTCTATGTTGTTATATATATTCATATATGTAGTTTATCTACTGATTTGGGTAACTTTGGTTTATGATTTGATTCAAGACTTTCGATGGTTGTGAACACTAGATGAATGATGTTGTGAGAAACATGGGTTTTATTTTGGAATTGTTTCACTTTGGTTGTACTTTCACAAAGGGAGGAAAAACAATTTTAGGACAATGACAACGCGACTCCTAGAGTCTCACAACTATGTTTTCCTACTCTTGATTTTTTGTTATATATATATATATATATATTATTATTTGTTTTCACTGTTACTGTAATATTCATGCTAATTGTTCTGTTTATTATTTTGCTAGACTAATAGTACTTGGATTGATATAATTACATATATAAACCTTGTAACGGAAGCTAGAAGTAAATAGAAAAATATGCTCAAGGGGTTGTTCTGTTTTGACCCATTTTCTCCTCTGTTTTTGCTCTTCTTCTTCTCTATTTTCTTTAGAAAAACATATATGTATTTTGTGTGTTTTATCTTGGTTTCTTTGTAGTTTAACACACACTAGCTTCCAAAACATTGAACATAAAGTGGTATCAGATCTTGGTTCGAAGTGGAAGCTTGGATTTCTAAAAGAAAAAAAGGCTGAAAATAGAAAGCGTATGAAGAAGAAAAGTGGGTTTTGCAAAAAATCTTCATGGTTTATGAACCAAAGTATGAGTATCCAACAACCATCTATGCCCATTTTTGCTGGAGAAAACTATGATTGTTGGTGTGTGAGGATGAAAACCTTATTTCAGTCCCAAGGTTTATGGAACTTGGTACAAAATGGGTATGATGAACCCGATTCAACAACTACATTAACTTCAACACAAGAGTAGCTGTCACAACCCAAATTCGTTCCTATAGGTTTAGCATTGTAACCGGCTAGTAATCCTAAGATTACAGAAAGCCTCTTAAACAAAATCAAAGTATTAGGGGTTAGCGGAAGCAAATAAATAAATACAATCATCCAATGAGCTGAGCTAACTTACATGAGCTAGAAATTTCAAACTTACATATATAATAAACGTCACATACACATCAGTCTTACGCCAACCATATACAGATGAAACAAAAGGGACTTAACCCTATTTACAGAGTAACATAGAGACTCATCCAAATAAACAAAAGAAATAAAAGCTTGAAACTTGTTCATAACACATAGATTACGGAACTCATCCACAAAAGGCTTTCAAGAACCTCTATGTGAGGCACTTAGGTTGACTGACAAAATAGACGTCCAGATAGGTACCATTAGGCTCGGTCTTGTACTCGCTCACTTACATAAATATACAAACAGTAAGCTAAAGCCTAGTGAATAACATTATGGTAAAGAGTTTAGTGAACAAAATCTGAACATTTCATAATCATAAAACAAATCATAACATAATCATTCTCATATCTGAACATAATAATGGTACATCCAATAGAACATGACATATCGTCTTTCAACTAGAGTAATCGGTCTCGGTCACCGATTATCAAACATAACACCACTTTGTCAAGTGGCTAGTGAGATCTCGTAATCACATATATGTTATGGATCCGTATTAATATGTTGTCCCCCATGACTTGGGACTTCCTTTGGATACCATAGCAGATTCAAATAGGAGATTCATTCATGTTAATAAAATAACTTTTCAAAAATCATCATAACTTATCAAATAACATTTCGAACATAATTCATATGAACACATCTTTATAATAACGTTACTCACAATGGACTTTCAGAAACCGTTGATCAGTTCTCAGATCTTGACGTACAATTACAAACGTACATAGCACAAAACATGTCTTGTCATTACACATTCATATGGCCACCATGGCTTTGATTTCCTTACATTATAACTTTTTATCCTTTCATATCACATTGCTTGTACACATTGAAACACACACTCTGAATACACCTGACTTATTACATTTCATTCTTAGCTTATTTCTAATTCTTATCCTCATTAATATAGCTTAATCATGGCTTAAGAATGCCTAGGATGCAATTATGTGCTTTGAAACACTTGACAAAATTTCAGAAATAGAGCAGTTCGCTCAAGCGAAGCTTTGGTCACTCGAGTGGACCCCTTTGCCTGCAAAACTTCTGACAGCTTGAGAGCTCGTATTTTAGGCTCGAGCCAACTATCAAACTCTACAAAACTACTGAGACCTCGCAAAGTATGCTTAAGCGGTAAGACAGAATTCTGGAATTTTCAAGTTTGCATTCAAAGCCCAAAACTCAATTTCAATGCATAAAAACTCATTATTTTGGGCCAAAACTTGAAAAAAAAAAAAAACACTTGGAAACTTGTATAACATCATGAATTTAAGGTCATTTCGCAAAATCAAAGCTGAAAAGCATGTCAATTCTTCAAAATCAAACTTAACACATGCATGAAATGATCATGAAATCCAAACTTTCAAAACATGGACAAATGAGATGTTTAAGTATAAAATTATGGCGAGCTCTCAATTTTAGCAAATATAAACGCTTGCATGTGTGAATTCTTAGAAAATAAACTCAAAATTTGCATGCATGTGGAAATCTTTTCCAACATTCTTTGTTAAACTTCGAAAACATAAAAATCATTTTCAAAACTTCATGACTCATGCATGCATGTGATTTATAGCTTCTAATTTCATCTCTAATGACATGAATGGTGTTAAAAAATGAGAGTTCATGACAAATTCATGCATGCATGTATGGAATTGACCTTAATTCTCATAATCTTAACTTAATTATCAAAATAAATGCAAATGGTGAGGTATCATCCATGAATACAACTCTAAAACACACCATCTTCAAGAATTGAAAGGTAAATGCTCACCTAGAGCCTTCAAACACACTAGTTCTTGTATAATCTTGATGAATTCAAGCTATATCTTCAAGTTCACCTTCAAATCCTCTACTTAGATAGTGAAGTTGAGCTCATAAATGAGCCTAAGGCTCTCTTTATATAGCTATGAGTGGCATAATACAATAATTAGAACATTTGGTTAATTAATCACAACTTAATTAATCAAAATGAATCCATTTTTAATTAAACTTACCAAAGTGTTCTAAAAATTTCAAATAACATATTGATATAACCAATTTCAATTTTGGATGTCAATAAGGCTTTCAATTTTCATATCAAACCAAAATTCCAAACAAATATTTCTACAAGTAATAGATAGAAAGTCAAATAGCATGCAAAACATACAATGAACACATAATTTTATTTTAACCTCTTAATTAACATCCTTAATTACTGATTAAGAGCAAATTATGGATTGGGGTTAATACAAAAATAGCTAGAGGAAACCAAAAAAAAAAAAAAAGGATTCTAAAGCACTATTTTTCATCAAACAAGCACTTTTTGATGAGTTGTTTACAAGAATCATTGAAGCCAAGAAATCGAAGGACGCATGAGACATTTTACAACAAGAATTTCAAAGAGACAAAAAGGTAAGAATCATTGAACTTCAAACTCTTAGAATGGAGTTAGAATATTTGAAGATTAAAGAATTTGAAACTTTAACTAGTCATTTCTCTAAACTGATGGTGATTATCAATCAAATGAAATCATATGGTGAAAGTGTTGAACAAAAGAGAATTGTTGAGAAAATTCTAGTTAGCTTACCAGAAAAGTATAACACAATGATGGGAATAATTGAGAAACAAAGGATGTTTCTGAAATGAGTATCCAAGGATCGATGGGTTCTTTGAAAGCTCATGAACAAAGATTGCTAAAACAATCAGAGAAGCCTCTTGAGAGTGTATTCCAATCAAAAGTTAATTTGAATTCTAAAAGTCATGGAAAATCATCAAGTAATGAACAAACAAGAGAGGAATCATCAAGAGGTGGTATACAAGAAAGAGGAAGAGATGAAGGAAGAAATTCATCAAGGCGAAAAGGTAGAAACAACAATGATAGAAGTTCAAATGTTGAAGAAAATACAAGAAAGTGTAAAATTTGTGAAAGAGGAAATCATCTAGAGAAGGATCATTAGTTCAGAGGGAAACCACAATGTTATAAATGCAAGAATTTTGGTCATCTCCAAAAGGATTGTAAAGTCAAGAACAATCAATAAGCTAATTTGTTTGGAGGAGAAAGAAGGGAATGAAACTTATTTTATGCTTGTCAAGCAACCTCAGAACACAAAAATGATATTTGGTACCTTGATAGTGGGTGTAACAATCATATGACAGGTTATAAGTCTATTTTCTTGGACATAAACACTTTGATTTTCTCTCAAGTAAAAATGGAAAATGGAGTGTTACTGAATACAAGGGTAAAGGAACCATAAGAGTTGAAACAAAGAAGGGGACTAAGCTTATTCATGATGTGTTGTTTGTTCCAGACTTGAAGCAAAATTTGCTATGTGTCGGACAACTTGTGGAACATGAATATGTAGTCCATTTTGAAGCTAACAGTTGCACCATTCATGACAGAAATGCAAAGCAAGTGGTGGAAAAAATTCAAATAGCACAAAACTGAAGTTTCCCACTCACATTTAACTATGCTAGAAATGTTGCTTTGAAAGCTCATATGAATGATGAGTCATGGCGGTGGCATAAAAGACTTGGACATTTGAATTTTCATAGTCCCAAAATGCTTCACCAAAAGAATATGGTCCAAGGACTTCCAAGTATTGAAGAAATACATGATGTTTGCCAGGAGTGTAGCTGGGAAGCATAGTCGACAACTTTTTTCCAAAGGAGTTGCTTGGAGAGCCAAAGAAATGTTAGAGTTAGTTCATACTGATGTTTGTGGGGTTATGAGAACTCCCTCCCATGCCCAAAACAACTATTTTAAGATTTTTATTGATGACTATACAAGGATGGCATGGGTGTATTTCATGAGGGAAAGATCTGACGTGTTAACTATTTTCAAGAAATTCAAAAGCATGGTGGAAAAGCAAAGTGGGCACTGCATAAAGATTTTGAGAAGGAATACTGGAAAAGAATACAACTCTAAGGACTTTGACAAATTTTGTGAAGATGAAGGTGAAGAAAGGAAACTAACATTGAGTTATACTCCACAACAAAATAGAGTATCCAAAAAAAGGAATCAGATGGTGATGGAAATGTCCAAATCCATGATGCGTGAAAAAGGACTACCAAGGAGTTTTTGGGTTGAAGCTGTTTACAAAGCAGTGTACTTGATAAATAGGTGTCCTACCAAATCCGTTTGAAATGAAACTGCCATAAAAGCTTGGAGTGGGAGAAATCCATCAGTAAAACATCTCAAAGTATTTGGATGTGTTTGCTATACTCAAATTTCGAAGGAAAGAATAAGCAAATTAGATGAAACAAGTGAGAAATGTATCTTTGGGGGATATACTTGCAAATCTAAGGGTTATTGATTGTATAGCTTGAAGAAAATCCATATTATAATCAGTCGGGATGTGTTATATGATGAGAATGCTTCATGGAATTGGAAAGAATGTAATATTGAGATGCAATCTGTCCTAGTCGATGGGGAGTAAGAAAATTCAACACATGAAGATGAAGATAATGAAGATTCACATCATTTCTCACCAAGGACATGTTCATCATCATCTTCCAGCCCTTCTCCAAGTTCAATTTGAAATTCTAATTCATCCTCACCTAGCTCAACTCCAAGAAAAATAAGGAGTTTGAGTGATGTGTATGCTAGATGTAATTTTTGTATAGTGGAACATGAAAATTTTGAAGAAGCAATTAAAGAGAAAGCTTGGAAGAAAGCAATGGAAGAAGAAATTGAAGTCATTGAGAAGAACAACACATGGGAATTAGTTGAAAGAAATCATTGGGGTTAAGTGGATTTATAAAGTAAACTTAACTTCAGATGATTCATTCCAAAGAAACAAGACAAGGCTGGTTTATTTTGAAATTTTCATATAAATATTTTCAAATTTTAAATTATATGGGATAGATGAATTAATAATTTTATTATATGTGTATTTCTTAATTTTCAAAATCATGGAATTGACAATTTTATATTAATTTCGGATCTCACTTAATTTTTCCTTTCAGAGTTTTATGAGGGAGAATATATTTTGACAAATAAGAAATGAGATTGTTTTATATTTCCTTTTAGAAAGCAAAAATCATGGGATAATTAGCATATTTATAATTATTGATTTAATGGGTTAGCCAATAGTGTTTTTCTTAATTATTTTTAATTCAAAATTCCAAAAAAATTAGTTAGGAGTGTTGGAGTTCTCATAGGTTCCTCACGAAAAGTCACTTTGTTATAATATATAGTATAGATAGATGGACTACGAAACAAAATTATATATAGTCACTTTACATTTAGTAACTATTTAATATATATATATATATATATGTATAATGCAATTATATTAAAAATAAAATTAAATAATATACAAGAAATGGAAAAATAACATAGCCCTGAAGGGTTAAACAAAAAACCTAATAAAGACTTTAAACAACAATTCACAAAGCTATCAAAACATCAGTTACAGTTTTGGAAAAATTATCAATATTCTCACAGATGTGATTTAAAAAAACAAGATCTATATTAAAATAAAGTTCAAACTCGCCGCTATGACAAAGAGAGCCCCTCTCTGTACGCGATTTCTAACTGACTTACTAACATAATTAGTCCTCCTTTGGCATGAGACTTTTTTGAGGTTGGGGACTAATTTAGTCACAAAAGATAAAATAGACAAAAAAGTCAATAAGACAAAATGTCACATCCAAACCATAATTATTTCACTTTTTTTCTCACAAAAGTGAAAAACCAAAAAACCCTACCCAAACAAACTTTTTAGCTCTAAGCCAAAATAATAATAAAAAAACTAACTCACTTCGTAAACAAAACCTTAGTTATTATCATATCTCATAGGAACTACAATATGCCCTATAGTAATGCAATGATGTTGATGCTAATATGTTGATAAAAGGAAATTCTATTTATTTTAGTTATGATTCAAGAGTTTTTTGGTTATACATCATGTGATATTTGGTCGTAACTCAATTTCTTTCTTTCTTTCTTTCTTTCTTTTTTTTTTTTTTTTTTGAAAGTTATGTGTCCCATAGTATTGAGTTATGTCATTTGTGATATATCACAAATGACATAACTTGCACATGGTATAGCGTTACCCCATTGATAAACTGAACTTGGATGAATCCTTTGCTATATGCTCTCCTTAGCCTTGACTCCCTTATCATGCCCCTACAAGATAATGGGAGTAAGGTCAACAAATATCTTAGACTGAAGGTAGAGAAACCGGGAGACAGAATGAGGCTTTGTGAGAACATTAACAACTTGATCAGTATAAGAAATATCATGAATTTGAAGCAATCTTTGAGCCACTGTTCTCAAACAAAGTGGTAATCTACTTTAATATTCTTAGTTCAAGCATGGAAAACAAGGTTAGAAGCAAAAGAGATCGCAAACTAGTTAGAACACCAAAGAGTGGGAGCTAAGGTGGGAATATGAAGATCAGTGAGAAGCATTCGAACCCAAAGAAACTCAGTAGTGATTTGGAAAAGTGCTTTATACCCTGCCCAATAGAAGAACATGCCATTATTGGTTGTACTTTAGCTGCCCAAGGAATCAAATTAGTACCTAGAAACACATAGTAATCAGTTGTTGATCGTTTATCAGAAGGATTGCCAGCCCAATCAGCATAAAAAAAGACATGCAAATCAAAGGAATCGGGCCAAAGGAAATACCATATGTCAATGTACCTTTGATAAATCTTAACAACCTTTTTACATGAATGAAATCCTCACAGTAGGATTATACATGTGGTAACAAGAAAGATTTACTGCAATAGCTTATATCTGGTCTTGTGATGGTGAAATATTGTAAGGCAACTACTACATTATGATAGCAAACTGATTGAAAGAAAAGGTAAAGTAGAAGAGTGAGTAACCAGAGGATTTTAAGGCAAGGATTGTACAATAAGGTTTACAATCTATCACACCAGCCTTGTGTAAAACATCAGTGGCATACTTGTGTGAGAAAGAAAATAGCCAAAAGATGTAGTTGAAATTGAGATTCCTTGAAAATAAGACACATGATCGAGCTCTTTAAGAGAGAAACCGAATGCATTTGGTGAAAAAGAGAAGTGATAAGGGTGGAGGGATTCTCATTGACCAAAATATCATCTACATACACTAGCAAATAAGTGAGAGTAGTGGAAGTCTTCTAAACATGGTCTATTTGAAACCAATTGCAAGAAGACTTGTTCTGCATACAGTAGCAAATAAACGAGAGTACTAGAAGTCTTTCGAACAAAGAGAGAGGGATCATAAATGCTCTATTTGAAGCCTATTGAAAGAAGAAATATTGAAAAGCAAGAGTACCAAGCTCTTGGTGTTTGCATAAGACCATAGATGGCTTTGTGAAACTTACAAACAAAATTAGGATGAACTGAGTCTTTAAAACCAGGTGGCTGGGCCATATACACTTCCTCCTCTAATTGGCCATGAAGAAAGGCAGTAAAGATGCCTGATTGCAGAATTGGTCAGTTGAAATAAGATCAATTGAAATGAAGAGTAAAACCGAGTAAAATGCGAACTGTAGGCTATTTAGGCACATGGCTAAAGTGTCATGAAAATTGACTCCATCACCTTAAAGATAGCCCTTCGCACTACTTATTGAGCATTATATCGAGAAATAGAGTGTAGACACCCCATTTTTTACCGTCCTCAAGACTTGGACGTCACCGCTTCTCGGTGATTATCCATGTTTGTGTTCGTTTGGAGTTCCTGGAGGTCTCGACTCGCGCGCCCTGCCTCGGGATCTCCGAACTCGACCGTTTAGTGTCTGGTTTCGCACGAAACACTTGTGTTTTGCCTTGGAGGGGCAGGGAATGCCTTGTGAGGCATCCCCACACACCACCGGCAGTGGCTAGAGGCCACCGGCTGGTTTTTGCTGCCATCGGCACTATTTGTTGCCGGTCGGCACATTTTATTACTAGTCGGCGTAGTTTGTTGCCGGTCGGCACTCTTTTTTGCCGAAATGACATTTTTGGGCAACCGACCACTGTTCATCTACTTTATGGAGATATTTTGTGCCAGCTGTGATAGCTGGCACCAACTCTGCCTCCCTCCATACACGTGTATGGAGGGATCTCCCTCTAACCAAGCTTGTTGTATAAGCTTTGCAAGAGGGAGTCCTATAAGAGGAAGGCTCTCCTCTTTGATCTAGGTTAGAGTTTTGGAAGCAAAAACCAGAGCTTAGAAATATAGATACATCCTATCTCTATATCTCCCTCTCTCTCCTCCTTTGTGTGTGTTTCTTGGCCCAAAAGTGTGTTTTTACCTTACTTTTGCACCAATACACACACTATTACACCTAGCTCCGAGATTGAGGGACTTGGGGGGTTGATTCTTGAGTTTTTGGACTGATTTTGATCAAAAGAAGAGGGCTAGACCATTTGTTCTTCAAAGGTTCTTCAAGGGTGAGCATCTTGCTTTATATTCCCCAAACTTGCAATAGTTATTTACCTATCTTGCTTGCTGATTTAGCTTTTGTGAAAAACATGAAAAAGGCTTATATTTTCATGCTTTAGAACTTTCATTAAGGTTGTCTTGTAGTTTGAGTGCAAACTTACCTTGTTAGGCCTCATTTGGCCCCTTTTGTTGCCTCTTTGGTAAGGCTTTGTTTACTTCATTTTTTTTGATCTCCTCACCACTGAAAACTAGTGTATTTTCAGTGGTAAGGAAGGTGGTTTGAAGTCTTGCATAGGGGAGGGACACCCCTCTCCCTTCATTGTCTTGTTTCTTTACTTTTTGGCTTAAAAATGTAGCATGTATGCTTGATCATTTTTGGCCTCATTTCAGAAGTTTTTTGGGTGTTTTAGGTCATATGTGACCTCTTTTTTTGGCCGGATTTATGTCTCTTTGCATGCTTAAAGTACTTGCTTTGTATTGCACCATGTGGCCTAGAAAGGCCCCTTGTGCTTAGGTCATGATTCTTGCATATATTGGCATGCTTCCATGAAGGTTTTGGTATTATTTTATCATGTTTGAGGTCTGTGGGTCATCTATCTCAGCCATGTTTGCCATGTTTGGTGTCCTTCCTTTGTGTTTTGGCTTGTAAGCCTTGAGCATATTGACCTCTAGCATGCATAGTTTGGACCATCCTCATGTTTTGGCATCATTTAGGACCATATTTTAGTCCATAAATCATGCTCATATGTGTGCATTTGTAACCTCTTTTGTGCCTTGAAGGTGTGCCCTCTTATGCCTACACATGAGCCTTGGTGCACACACTCCTTTGGAGTCATTTTAGCTGCCATATTAGGAGGTTTTGGAGTCCTATTTTGTCTGTAAAAACTCTGTTTTTTACTTGTCTAAACCATGCCATGATTTGGTCTTGTTGTTGGAAGTGAAGTGGCCCTTTTTGTGCCTTAGCCTTGAGACCATTGGCTTGCATGTTGGTATGAGAGTTTGTTCACCATTTTAGGCACTTTTGGCCACTGTTTTAAGATGGTTTGAGGTCTGCCCCTTTGTGGTTTATGGTCACCCTTGCATGCTTATCTCATGTCCATTGCTTTATTGCTTCATTAAGCCTTGTAATGTGTTGATCCCATTGCTCAAATGGTCCATGCTTGCATCATATTTATATCTTGCATGCCTAACATTGTATACTTGCCATATTAGTTGCATGACATTGGGCATGTCTTGCATAATTGGTATCATGTTGCACCTCGAGCCATGTTTGCATAACATGCATTGCATTATTTGGTTTGGGTGTCAAGCCAAATGTGAGGATCAAGGGACATTCATACTTCAAGTGATGTAATGTGCCTTGATTCTCGGTCATCGAGGCCTTTGACTCCGACTTGATAAGGCTTTGGTTCTCATTTGTGATTGCATGCATTTTTACATCAAGTGGAAAACTTGATCCTTTGGGCTATCATGCACCATTGATGGCTCGAGGATCGAGGGCCATGCTTCCTTGAGTTTAAAGCATGATAGGAAGCATGACCATGCTTACATATGCCTGGAATCCCATGCCATACTGTCTGTCCTCTGTTTGCTGTCAAAACTGTCTTCTGCAGGAAGTTTCTGCCGACCGGCATAATTTAGTGCCGACCGGCAATCTGTTTACGGCCGATAGATCCAAAAACGGCCGGTGGGAATTGTACACTGCCGGTGGGGATTTCCCCCAGCCGGTGGTACTCTGTGGCATGCAAGGAGCCTGTCCTAGGGCTTTGGGAATTTTCAGAGAAGCAGGGCAGTATAAACAGAGCTGGTAGTGATGTGGTACGGGTTCTTTGGGCGAGCCGGATTTCGAGCATGCATCATTCGCGCATCCCAAGGCTGAGGCTGAGGCCATCCTCTTCTTTCTTTTGCATTTTTTTTATTAATTAATTAGAAATTCTGTAATAATTTATTTGCTTATCGTTTGGACTGTAATACTTATTTGGCCCCTCCGAGTGAGGGCAATTATGTAATAAGTGTGGGTGAGTGTGTGTATGTCTTCCAATCCCCACTTCTTTCTTCCCTTTTATTTACCTGCTTATGATGGTAGATTAGGGCATTTTTGAAATTAGCATACCTTATGCTATGCATGCGTGCATTCATGCATTTGTATTACACGCATTAGGCTCGGTACATCATGCTAACTGCATTCGTATTTCAAATTCCAAATTGAATACGTGAATCAATTGGTTGCATCTCATATGCCATATTTAGGTTAACCGAGCCTACTCTAATTACATTTTTGCATGCGATGCATTAGTCATTTTAACATGAATTAGGACATGCATATTTGCTAACTAGTTTACTGTTTTGGCACGGAGTACGATGTAAGTAGTTATGCTTTAGCATCCCGCATGCCTGTGAGTCTTGCCATGACAGTATGCTTGCCATGTGGCTAAGTGCTTATATGAGATAAATTGTTTGAATGCCTGTGGGTGAAGGGTGGATTGTTTGAATTGGAAAAAACTCATTAAAATCTGTGCTTTAGCCTACTTGCGAGTAGCAAATTCCAAAACGCTTTTCAAAAATAAACGGATATGCAATGCTTATTTCCAAATTAGGCAATCTAGTCTATACTTGTTTGCTGTGCGCATAATATAGTAATTCTAGGCTAATAATTGGAATAAGAACACATAAAGTTTTCAAAAACGGATATCATGATTAGTAGAGGCCGGTCTTCGAACCGGGCGAGAGGGGGTGCTCATAGCTGACCTTCCTCAATCGTACCCTAGATCCCGAGCGGAGACAACTCCGGTGATGACGGACACGTGGCCTTCGGCACCGAGTCAGGGTTTCCAAAATTTCCCCATTTTAAAAATATTTAGGTGGCGACTCTGTATCTGGCAAAGCAGTCCATGTTTGGCACTACTTTCTTAAAATCTGTTTTCTCAAAACGATTTGCCAGATTTGGACTCTTTGGTTCAAGATTAAGAACCGTGACAATTTGAGAGTCCGAGCTGTAGTAACCCCAAATGGACAGAACGGGACTCACCCTCCCGGGGCGTTCGGGGGACGTCTACAGTTTCTGGCGACTCCGCTGGGGATTTTGGAGAGCTTGACTCGAACTCGTGATATCCTGTTTTGATTTCACTTATGTGTTTCATTGCATTGCATTTGCATTGGTGCGCATAGGAACACAGGGTTTGCCATCTGCCATTCCTGAACGGTTTGCCGGAGGCTTGTCTTGTCAAGGCATGACCATAAGGCTGACCGATTGTGGGCTCTGCCAGTATGGGAACACAAACCCCGGTTTTACTAGGGCACCCTCTTTGACCATTTGACCTAGTGCATATTCGGATCGATAGTGACCATTCCAAACTAGGACAGGTTGCTTACCCGTTTATAGGTTATTTGAAACCGCTGTGTGCGTAGTGAAACCCTAGCTCCTGACAAAATAGGACAGGGAAACCCTACCCCAACATAGGGGTGTTTTGGCTCTCACTTATCTGCTATGTGCTTTAGAGTGCGTCTCTACAAGAATGCATGTATCAGTTTTCAAGTCTGGGCATCAGGCCTGAGGGCATTACTATCAGTATTTGGGAGTCAGCTTTACCCGTGGGTATCAGACTCAGATTTGAGGCAGAATTATGGGGCAGAATTCAGCAGAGGGCACACTCACTCAACTATGCTCGTATCTGTTCATATGGAATCAGGCTGAGATGCTGTCTGTTTTCTCTTTTGTTAGGTAGTTTGGGAACCATAGCTTCAGAAGGCTCCGATATCCCCCGAGGTTCATCGAACTTATGCTGATAGACTTTGCTAGGTCAGAGATTCAGTTCACGGGCAATCAGTGTTCCTCCGCTAGAGGCAGGGTAAAAGGGCTAGTCGGGCACAAATCACCGATTCAGCAGTTACCAGATCAGTGGCCCTTATCTACCCCACCAGCGAACAGTCAGGCTGAGGTCTCATTTTCTACTGCAGGGATAGATACCAATCAGTCAGATGGATCAGCAGAACACGTCAGGGATGGAGGCAATGATGCGCCAGATGCAAGAAAGTATGAAACTCATGCAGCAGGATGCTGCCCGTCAGGAGGAATTTGCCAAACAACAGGCTGCGATCATGGCTCAGTAGGCCGAGCTCATCATCAAGCTGCAACAGCAAAGCGACGCTCCGCTTCACAACAAGTTCCTCCCCCAGCAGGAGCTCCAACACCTGGGGAGACACCAAATGCCCAGGAAGGTATGGACATTCCGGTAGGGCCGGATCCGCCCCCAATTTTACCCCAACTATCCAAAACACCTATCAATCTACCGGACTCTCCCTTCGAGTTCGAGGTCGACCCCACAGCGTTGAAGTTAAGCAAGCTTGAAAAGTTGTTCCAGAAATCCCAGGGGGTAAAGTCCATCCCGGGCATTGAGGACGGGTACGCCGACGTAGCTGTAACTCTGCCGGATAGGTTCAAAATGCCTCACATCGACCGTTTTGATGGGTCAGGAGATCCCATGGTCCACCTGAGCTTGTTTTCAGATGTTTTGCGCTCGATGGGCTTGACAAGATTACAGAAGCTCTCCCTTTTTGGCAGGACCCTGTTGGGTATTGCGGTCACCTGGCATGCCAAATTGGAGGATTCAGTGAAACGAAGCTGGGAGGAGATGGCCGAGGCCTTCATCGTACAATATTCATACAATACCCAAATCGAGATTACGACCCGTGATCTTGAGATGATGAGGCAGGAGCCGAAGGAGAGCTTATCAGAATTCGTAGCCCGCTGGAGGGCCAAGGCTTCAATGATGACCCTTAGGCCCACTGACAAAGATCAAATTCGGAAGATTGTGCGCAATCTCCAGCCGAAGCTAATGCAAAAGATGATTGTAATCCCCTTCCCTACCTTTGCTGATCTACACGAAATGGGGGTGCAGATCGAGGATGCCTTAAAACAAGGCCTGATTGGTAATGACCGGGAGCAGCCCCGCAGAACTTTCAATCGAAATACTACTGCAGGCCCGAGTGGCGCTACAACTACCAGGACCTCCGAAGTGAGTATGGTCACCACTAACCCTTCCCCAAGGACTACGGTAGCCACACCATTCTCCGGTGCGTCCGGAAGCAACCCACAAATAGCCAAATACCCTCCCAGAAATACCAGAACCTTCGCTCCGCTTTATATGCCCCTGTCCAAAGCTTTGGGGGTTTTGATCAGAAAAGGGCATCTGAAGCCCCTAGAGCCGCGGCCCCTACAGGAAAGACTCCCCGCTGCCCACAATCCAGCCAAGTATTGTGCGTTCCATCAGCCGCACGGTCACGATACTGACCTGTGTTTTCGATTATGTCATGAGATCCAAGATCTCATTGATAATGGGGTGATTTTACCCCTAGAGAAACCCAATGTTACTACAAATCCTCTCCCCACACATAACCAAGCTCCACCACCCAAAAGAATCAATTTCATCCACACTGGGGTCGCGTCCTACGATCCTAGTATCTATACCACACCCTCCTACCTGCCTAAGCCGGAGGTTTCCCTTCCTGATTGCACCGATTTGTGCATGATGGACGTCTCCATAACCCAACCTAAGCCAGTGGTGGTGACCATCGAGGGCAGGAGGGAGAAGACTCCGAAAGAAAAGGGGGTTGTCAAACTAGAGTCTGCGGAATCTGGGAGTGATGTTGGGAACACTTACAGTCCGAGTGACTACATTTCACCAGTGGGCCAGAATAGACCAGATATCGAATTTCCAGCCGGGGGAGAGCTGTGTGTAATCCAAGGGGACAGTCCAGGACAGGGAACGGATAATTTGGCAGCCGTGGAAGAGGATATTGCCAAGTTCCAATTTTACGATAACCAAGATCTAGAAGACTCAGCCATCAACTGGTTCGATAATGAAGAATCGGCGGAGGCCACGGGATGGTTGGACGATCAGCCAGACGTAGTAGGGGAGTTCCAGTCAGAACAAGGCCCGGCAGGGGCAGGAATGACAATAACGGCCGGGAGGGTCGAGGAACAGAATACATCGCCGGAGAGCGCCGGTGTCGAGAATTTCGCTCGAGAATGGAGCATTTTCAGTACAGGGATCATTGAGCAGTCTACTGCATTGACACAGTCAGAACAGGAAAGATTCGAAGATTCTGAGAGGATCAGGAAAATAAAAAAGGCCACGTGGGGGTCGAAACTGCCACAAGTACAGGAATGGAGAATGCTGCGAGCATAGGGATAAAAGGTACTACAAGTATCGGGATAGTTATGCCAGAACCAGACAGATGCCTATCAGCTGCAGATGGTATGTGGTGGGAAGACGACGACCTATGTCTGGCCCACACGGACGACGATTGGGAAGGTAACCAACCAGATGATACCTGGTATATCGGCGAAGTCAATCACATGACTAGGAGTGGACGGTATTTCAAGCCTCCACACCTAGATCAACCGGAGGCGTCTGGAAAAGATAAGGAAGCAGAGAAGCAAAAGGAAAAACAACTCGAAGACGAGGCTGTATTGAGACAATTGAAAAAGATACAAGCGGACATCTCCATCTGGGGACTGCTCATGGCTTCTCGAGTACATAGGCAGGCTGTCCTTTCAGCCATGGACAAAGCCAAGCTTTCCATAGACACCACGCCCGAGCAGCTGGTGGGCTTAGTCTTTTCGGGAGGAAGTTCCCCGGCATTGAGTTTTTCTGACAAAGAACTGCCACCTGAGGGTGCGAACCATAACAAGCCACTCTACATCTCTATCGAGTGCAGAGATAAATGGATACCCGTGGTGCTTGTCGACACAGGGTCGGCCATCAACGTCTGTCCGGCAAGAACAGCCTACGCGATCGGTTTGAAAGTCGCGGATTTTGTGCCAACGGCCCAGGTGATTCGGGCGTATGACAACACAAGCCGGGAAGTAATGGGGACAGTTAAGATTCAGACAAAGGTTGGGCCGGGACAGCACGAGATAGATTTTCATGTCTTGGAGGTTCCTGCAACGTTCAATCTGCTTTTGGGGCGGCCGTGGCTGCATCAGGTAAAGGCGGTCTCCTCTACCCTACATCAAGTGGTGAAATACCCCTATGGGAAGAGAGTAGCCATTGTTTTTGGAAACTCGTCAATTCATCCGCCACCGGAAGTGTCTACGCCTGTTCTAGAAATTGAACACGGTGTAGAAGATGTGTTCATATCGTGTTTTACCTTGGCTGAGGCTCGGGTCGTACAGAACATCATGGCAGCTAATGAAGGGATATATGTCAGTGCTCAGATAGTCTATCTCATGAACAAACTCCAACATATCCCCGGGATGGGATTGGGCAAGAGCGGCCAGAAAGGCGTCGCAGCATTGGCCGATGTGCCGCACAACCCTCACACCTTTGGTTTGGGCTACCTACCCACCAAAGAGGATTGGATAAGGAAAGGAAAGGAAATGGCCGGAAGGGCCAGAGCGAAACAGATAGGGAAGCCCTTTGACTTAATGCACCAGCCCATTCGGGGTACCCTAAATGGACGCTTCGTCCGGGAGGGGGAGGACTTCCCGTTCTGTGGCTTCCCAGAGCCGTGGCTGAACGCGGAGAAGAAGCGCGTACCGGGGTTTGAGATTTTCTTTGATTTGCAGTTGCCTGAGGATGACATCGCCGAAGGGCAGGCAGATCTATCGGCTGAGGCTGAGCAGAGTAGGGAAGTGCAGTCTGAGGACGCTGAAAATGAAATGGGGGTAGCACTGGCATGTCTACTTTCAGATCCTCCGATTGAACAGAAGTGCTTGGGGGATAACTCCTCGGTATGCATGATTGGGAATGAAGCGGCTGCGGGCCTACCATCAGCTATTTTGGATGCATCCATTGCACCTTCTCTCATCTGGCAATATGAAGAAGGCTTTTTATCTAGCAGCACCGGGTCAGGTAGTGAGTCGGAATCTGATTCCACCGAATCTTGCGCATCGGAATCAGGTTCCAGCTCGACTGAGTCTGAGTCCGGTATTCCTGGGGGTGATAACCCGGATGCCACAGTCCTGTCTAGGTCGTCATTTTCATTTTCTTTTGAGTCTGTTATAACAGAGGAATCCGACGGCTTGGAAGTATTTAATGAGAACGACGTGGATGTGGTTTCTGAGTATTTTTCTGTGCCTTTGATTTATTGCTTAAATCAGGATTTTCAAAATTTTGATGAAAACGACGAGGAAGAAATTCCTCCGGTTTTGCAACGATTAATTGATCAAGAGCAGGAAAGATTTGTTAAACCCTTAATGGATGAAATCACTACCGTGAATGTTGGTACTGAGAAGGACCCGCGGCTGGTCCAAATCGGGTCCACGTTGTCTTCTGAGGAACGCGAGCGCTTAGTCGCTTTATTAAAAGATTTCAAAGATGTTTTCATATGGTCCTACGAAGACATGCCTGGAATCAATCCTGAGATTGTACAACACCGGATCCCTCTTGATCCCGAGGCCCGACCTGTCAAGCAGAAGCTCAGAAGGATCCGCCCTGATTGGGCCATTAAGATCAAGGAAGAGGTCGCCAAGCAAATTGATGCAGGCTTCCTGCTGGTATCTGAATACCCGACTTGGTTGGCCAACATTGTTCCGGTGCCGAAGAAGGATGGCAGAATTCGGGTCTGTGTAGACTTCGGAGATTTGAACAGGGCCAGTCCGAAGGACGACTTTCCCTTGCCGCACATTGACAAATTGGTAGATTTCACGGTAGGACACGCCTTGCTTTCGTTTATGGATGGCTTTTCAGGCTATAATCAGATAGTAATGGCACCCGAAGACCGGGAGAAGACTGCATTCACTACCCCGTAAGGTACATATTGTTATAGAGTGATGCCATTTGGGTTGAAGAACGCTGGAGCTACTTATCAACGGGCAGCAACTACAATATTGCATGATATGATCCATAAAGAGGTCGAGGTGTATGTGGACGACATGATTGTCAAGTCCAAAGAAAGAGAAGGCCACTACACCGCCTTACAAAAATTCTTTCAAAGGATCAGAGAGTTTCGGCTGCAGTTGAATCCCCAGAAGTGTACTTTTGGTGTTACAGCAGGGAAGATGCTAGGGTTTCTGATTACACAAAGGGGCATCGAGGTCGACCCTTCCAAAATCAAGGCCATCTTAGAAATGCCACCACCAAGGACTGAAAAGGAGGTGCGAGGCTTTCTGGGTAAAGTGCAATTCATAAGGCAGTTTATCTCTCAATTAACCTTGACTTGTGAACCACTTTTTGGTCTCCTGAAGAAAGGAAAGAAATTCCAATGGGACGGTCGATGTCAAGCAGCTTTTGAACAGATCAAAGAATATCTACAGAACCCGCCCGTGTTGTCACCACCAGAGCCAGGGAGACCGTTGATATTGTACCTTTCGGTAACTGAGACTACCATGGGCTGCATGCTCGCACAGGAGTCAGAAGACAAAGTGGAAAGGGACATCTACTATCTGAGCAAGAAGATGCTGGATTACGAGACCCGCTACACTCCGCCGGAGAAGGCTTGCTTGGCCTTGGTATGGGCTACCAGGAAGCTGCGGCACTACCTGTTAGCTCACTCTGTAATGTTGGTTTCACATTTGGATCCCATCAAATATCTTTTCGAGAAACCAGCACTTACGGGTAGGCTAGCTCGTTGGCTGCTATTGCTTTCTGAATTTGACTTGAAGTATGTAACACGCAAGTCAGTGAAAGGAAGAGCAGTAGCGGAGTTCCTTGCCGACCACCCGGTTGAGGGGGATGAAGCGGTTGAGTACCTATTCCCAGATGAAGCCATTCTGCACATCGAAGATGAAACTTGGACGATGTACTTTCACGGAGCGTCAAACCAGTATGGGTATGGGATAGGGGTGTTGCTGATAGCACCTGATGATTCCCGTATCCCTCTAGCATTCAAGCTCCGGTTCAAAGTCTCGAACAATGAAGCAGAGTATGAGGCATGTATTGCTGGTCTAGAAGCAGCCCTAGAACCAGGGGCAAGACGGTTGGACGTCATTGGGGACTCAAACCATGTTGTATCTCAAGCAAAAGGAGACTAGAAAGTCAAGGAGGAAAGGATGATAATTTACCACCAAACCTTAGATTTGTTAATTCCTCGGTTTGAGAAGCTAAATTTCACCCACCTCGTAAGAGAGAACAGCAGGTTCGCAGATTCACTAGCAACTCTATCTTCCATGATAGACATCCCGTCCGGAGTCCGGATGCGTCCAGTTATCATTGATCAGAAGTTTGCACCAGCATACGAGTCGATTTCTGCCATAGATGAGGCTCAAGATGACAACCCCTGGTATTACGACATTTGGAACTTCTTGGAAAATGAGACGTACCCACTAGGGGCAAATGCCAAGGATAAGAGGGCCATCAGAAGAATGGCTGTTCAGTTCAACATCTGCGGGGGTAAGCTGTACAAAAAGGGGTCATCTGGGAATGCATAAGCTTTGTGTAGAAGCCGAAGAGTCGAAGCGCCTGATGGAGGCCATCCATGGAGGGGAGTGCGGTGCACACATGAATGGAGTAATGCTAGCCAGAAAGATCCACAGACAGGGTTACTACTGGTCAACCATGGAGAAGGATTGTATCGGCTTTGTTCGGCGATGCCACAAATGCCAGATCCATGCAAACCGTATGAACATCCCACCATCCAAGCTATACAACATGACGTCCCCATGGCCATTTTCCGTTTGGGGAATTGATGTGATTGGGGCTGTTACCCCGAAGGGGTCGAACGGACATGAGTATATCCTGGTAGTGATAGATTATTTCACAAAGTGGGTCGAGGCCCAATCGTACGCGGTGTTGAAGGCGTCGCACGTCGCAAAGTTCATCAGAAACAACATCATCTGTCGCTACGGGGTGCCAAACGAGATTATTTCAGATAACGGATCCTACTTTAAGAAAGAAGTGGTTGACTTGTTGGAGAAGTATAACGTAGCTTTTCATAAGTCATCTACATATCTGCCGCAAACCAACGGAGCAGTTGAGGCCGCCAACAAGAACATCAAGCATATACTGCGGAAGATGGTGGAAACCTACCGGGATTGGCCAGATAAGTTGCCATTTGCTCTGTGGGGCTACAGGACTTCAATTAGAACTTCTATCGGAGCGACTCCGTATTCGTTAGTTTATGGAATGGAGGCCGTTCTGCCTATCGAAATTGAAGTTCCGTCTTTACGGGTATTGGCTGAGTGTCAGATAGCTGAGGCAGATTGGCAGCAGAGCAGGTTTGAAGAACTCATGCTCTTTGACGAGAGAAGGCTGAAAGCACTGTATCACGTTCAGAGTTATCAGCGCAGGATTGCTCGGGCTTTCAACAAGAAGGTTAAGTCCAGAAATCTAAAGGAAGGGGATTTGGTGCTCAAGGACAACCGAGCTCCCATCCACGACCCGAGGGGCAAGTTCAGACCCAATTGGACTGGTCCCTACATCATCAAAGCTATCTGGTCTGGTGGAGCTGTGGTTCTGATGGACTTAGATGGCTTAGAATTCTCCCAACCGATCAACATGGACAAGTTGAAGAAATATTACCCTTGAGAGGCTCGCTAGGCCGAAAACCCGAAAGGGCGACCTAGGCAAAAGTTAGAGCACAAAAAAATTAAAAAATATAAAAACTGAGCTCGCAAGGCTGAAAACCCGCAAAGGGCGGCCTTGGCAAAAGTTAGAGCGCAAAAGGAGAGTGAAAATACTCGAGCGAACCTAAGCTGGAACTACGTAAGGCTTGATTCCCATGTTTGGGATACGTAGGCAGCTTCATCCTGAAGCTCAGCCATAACACTTCCCCGATCAATTTCGTCCATTTGATCATCTCAGTCATCTTTGTCTATCAGCATCCGTTGGAATCTCCAGTGCAGTGCCACTCAAACTAGGGGCAACTTTCCGTTGCTGTGCAGTGCTGCGGCGCTCTTCAGACTAGGGGCAACTTTCCAGTTGCAGGGATCTGGGGTTGTGCATCTCAGTGACAGATCTCAGGCGTGTCCAGTTCTGATCCACATCGAAAATGATTTTGAAAAGTTTTAATAAAAGTTGACTTTGTTCAAATAACCTTTTTACAACTTTGACCATTTTTGGACCAAAGTGGAAAATTTTCAGTACCACAACTTTCAATTTCATTGATTTCAAAACAAAGTTCTCCTGCTCTTGTATACAATCGAAGTTGCTTTTTTTTATTACATTCATAAAGAAAACTTGAAAGTACTAATAAAGCAATAAATCTGGGGCATAGTCAAGTCAGGTGCTCCTGCGCCCCCTCCTAGAGCTGGTCGAAGCCTCTGGTGCCAAGCTGGGCCCAATCTGTGCTTCTTCGTTGAGCCAATCCACGCACTCATCAGACAAAGTGCAGCTGAAAGTAGGAGCGGGAGCCAGGAGTTCTCTCATCCTCCATGCGGTGGCCTGCCAAGCAAGCTGTGCTCCTCGGGCCGGGAATGCAGCAGGACACTCTATCCCCTCTGGCGGGCAGGTCTGATCATGACCAAATTGGCGTCGAATCTGAAATGGGAAGTAGAATACACAGTGAGTGAGACCAACCAATTGAATCCCAGTCTACCGGGGCATATTGTAACTCATTGCCGGAAGGTTCAACCAAGGGCACCGCCAAGCAATACGGTCTGCGGACAAGCGGCACATCCAAGCGAACCACCATCCCTCGTCCAAGGCATTGACTAGGCAGTGCCGGAAGAAGTATCCGCGAGCTGAATATGCTGGGCAAGAGTCCACAACCTGCAGTTTGTCCATCAACCATACCTGGGGAGGGATAAAAAATGAGAGAGTAAAGAATAGAGAGACGTACGAGGAGAGAAAAGTGAGAATAGGGTTTTTGTGAGAAAAGACCGAGCTTGAGGGCCGAGTGATGTGAGCAATACATAAATGCGAGATTGGGTGGGAAACATACCTGCAGTAGTAGTGGACTCCCTGCTAATCTAGTCGTCTCATGATGATAAAAGGCGTCTAAACCCATTAGCGTCTCGGCCATAGTCATCGCGATGCAGCTCTTGCCCTCCTTCAAGCCTTGGGCAACCTCAATCAGCCGGACACTAGCCCCTCCAGAACCTGAGACGAATAGAAAATGGGATAGCATACACAAGCAGAGGGCATGTCGCCGGAAGCCTTGCCAGTAATGGTTGTTGCGATCACCAGCCTCAAAAAATCGATTGGCCAAACTCGGAATGTCCAACATCCCGTCACAAATCAGAGACCGAGCATCACGCATGTTGAGTCCACACATTCGCCCTAGGGATTGGGCATGGCCAAAATTAAGTTGGGGTAGGAGCTCCTCGTCACGCTTGGACTCCATTAAGGCTCGGAAATCTTCAAAGGTAGGACATACCTCTTGCCCAGCAAAGCTAAAGACGTGTGTCACCAGATTCCAAAACCTTGTCGCGGCATGAAGAAACGGGAGGTGCAATGGGGTGCGACCCAGAGTGAATAGTGAATTTATGCCAAAATCCCAGAAATTCACTTTTTCCAAGCCATCCAAGCCAGCAATCCAAGCCGTGAGATTTTGAGCAAGAAACTCTTCCATTGGAGCAAATTAGTGTGAAAATGAGAGAAACTATGAAGCTGGGATCTTTTGTAGGAGATAAGGTTGAATGGGGGACAGGTGTCAACATTCTAGTGATCCCCTCATTAAGTGCCGGCCGGCCAAACTCTTTGCCGACCAACCATAATAGTTTGCCGACCGAGAAATTTCATGGCCGATAGCCATTTCTTGCAGCCGGTGGTCTCTACTCCAAGCCGGTGGGCTTCCTTCTGGTTTCCTGAGCTGTTTATGCTAGGAATTGGGGAACTTCACCACCTCCAACCCCTCCCCGGCGACCGGTTCTTGCGGGGGCACGCCTGTCCGTTTGACAAATTATTGTGCATTTGCTTATCGAGTTGTATTTCACCCTCTTTGAGCTCTTGATTTGTTTATCGAGTTGTACTCACACTTGTTTGGTTATATCATGTCTTTGTTTTGCTTATCGAGTTGTAAGTCGGTTCACTACCTGATTATTACGATGCAAATTTCCAAAATGAGTTCAATTTCGTTCACATTGTGGTGTGATACCTTGCGATGCGATGCATAGGAAGTTTACAAATACAACATCTTTTGAATAAAATAGATTGTTTCATTTCCATCACGTGTTTTGCAAAATGTGTAATTTTGAGAAAAAAATAAAACCTGCCCGAGGCAGTGCAATGTGCTTAAACTACCAGTAAAAAAGAAAGTAAAGCATAGAGTGGCAAGGTAGCAAAGTACCAGAATTGATACCAGTGAAACTCCCCTTGCGGTTAACGCACCTTCCGCACCTCTGTTCGGGTCAACCACGTCGTTGGACGCCTTCACAATACGGGAAAGCACACCTTTGAAACGTGAACCTTCTAGTTGACCTCAGGCCACAACTACTGCGAGCAATGCTCGATGCGTGCAAAGAATGTCCTGCCCCGTATCCTTTTCATGCTTTGTGAACTCCACAAATTGTTTCAATTATGCTGTGTAATAGTACATTCCTTTACTTGCGTATACCGCATGTTAATTACATTACCTGCGTAGACCGCATGTTTGTAATCATTTCTTTACTTGCGTAGACCGCATGTTAATTACATTACCTGCGTAGACCGCATGTTTGTAATCACTTCCTTTACTTGCGTAGACCGCATGTTAATTACATTACCTGCGTAGATCGCATGTTCGTAATCACTTCCTTTACTTGCGTAGACCGCATGTTAATTACATTACCTGCGTAGACCGCATGTTTGTAATCAATTTCTTTACTTGCGTAGACCGCATATTAATTACATTACCTGCGTAGACCGCATGCTTATAATCATTTCTTTACTTGCGTAGACCGCACGTTAATTACATTACCTGCGTAGACCGCATGTTTGTAATCATTTCTTTACCTGCGTAGACCGCATGTTCTGATTGCGTAGACCGCATATTAATTTCATTACCTACGTAGACCGCATGTTTTGATTGCGTAGACCGCATATTAATTTCATTACCTGCGTAGACCGCATGTTTTGATTGCGTAGACCGCATATTAATATCATTACCTGCGTAGACCGCATGTTTTGATTGCGTAGACCGCATATTAATTTCATTACCTGCGTAGACCGCATGTTTTGACTGCGTAGACCGCATATTTAATTTCATTACCTGCGTAGACCGCATGTTTATAATCATTTCTTTACTTGCGTAGACCGCACGTTAATTACATTACCTACGTAGACCGCATGTTTGTAATCATTTCATTACCTGCGTAGACCGCATGTTTTGATTGCGTAGACCACATATTAATTTCATTACCTGCGTAGACCGCATGTTTTGATTGTGTAGACCGCATATTAATTTCATTACCTGCGTAGACCGCATGTTTTGATTGCGTAGACCGCATATTTAATTTCATTACCTGCGTAGGCCGCATGTTTTGCTTGCGTAGACCGCATACTTGTTAATTTCATTGCCTGCGTAGACTGCATGCTAATGATCAATTTCGTTGCCTGCGTAGACCGCGTACTCCACTTACATCTCCGTATTTTCACAGCCTTGTTTTGCTCCCCACTTGCTTTGCGCTGTCACGCATTTCGAGTACACTACTATGCATCTTGTTAACGATATTGTACCTGTTAAGTTTGTTTTCTCTACAGGCACAATATTGTATGTACGGTTCATTTGAGGCTGGTGCAACCAGACGAGCCGCACATGTATTATATTCTCCGAGTCAGACATATTGAGAATTACATGATTCTCTTACATCCCTTCTGCATTGTAGTGTAGTTTGGTGTATGCTAGCTTAAAATTGTCGCATGTGTGCTTCGTTACAACTTTCTTTGCATGATCATAAGTTATGTCCGGCTCTGTGCATTGTCTTGCATTTTGCCCCTGCCTTCGGGCGCATATCTTGTTTGTCTTGCATGTTTGTCTGAGTCTTCGGCCTTGTCAAAAATGGGTCGTCTCTGGACTTTGACATTCACTCCCGTCATTGTTATGACTTTCGAGTTCTGTCAAAGAGGGGCAACTGTAGACACCCCATTTTTGACCGTCCTCAAGACTTGGGCGTCACCGCTTGGAACACTCGGTGATTATCCATGTTTGTGTTCGTTTGGAGTTCCTGGAGATCTCGGCTCACGCGCCCTGCCTCGGGATCTCCGAACTCGACTGTTTAGTGCCTGGTTTCGCACCAAACACTTGTGTTTTGCCTTGGAGGGGCAGGGAATGCCTTGTGAGGCATCCCCACACACCACCGGCAGTGGCTAGAGGCCACCGGCTGTTTTTTGCTGCCATCGGCACTATTTGTTGCCGGTCGGCACATTTTATTGCCGGTCGGCGTAGTTTGTTGCCGGTCGGCACTCTTTTTTGCCGAAATGACATTTTTGGGCAGACGACCACTGTTCATCTACATTATGGAGATATTTTGTGCCAGTTGTGATAGCTGGCACCAACTCTGCCTCCCTCCATACACGTGTATGGAGGGATCTCCCTCTAACCAAGCTTGTTGTATAAGCTTTGCAAGAGGGAGTCCTATAAGAGGAAGGCTCTCCTCTTTGATCTAGGTTAGAGTTTTGGAAGCAAAAACCAGAGCTTAGAAATATAGATACATCCTATCTCTATATGTCCCTCTCTCTCCTCCTTTGTGTGTGTTTCTTGGCCCAAAAGTGTGTTTTTACCTTACTTTTGCACCAATACACACACTATTACACCTAGCTCTGAGATTGAGGGACTTGGGGGGTTGATTCTTGAGTTTTTGGACTGATTTTGATCAAAAGAAGAGGGCTAGACCATTTGTTCTTCAAAGGTTCTTCAAGGGTGAGCATCTTGCTTTATATTCCCCAAACTTGCAATAGTTATTTACCTATCTTGCTTGATGATTTCGCTTTTGTGCATAACATGAAAAAGGCTTATATTTTCATGCTTTAGAACTTTCATTAAGGTTGTCTTGTAGTTTGAGTGCAAACTTACCTTGTTAGGCCTCATTTGGCACCTTTTGTTGCCTCTTTGGTAAGGCTTTGTTTACTTCATTTTTTTTGGATCTCCTCACCACTGAAAACTAGTGTATTTTCAGTGGTAAGGAAGGTGGTTTGAAGTCTTGCATAGGGGAGGGACACCCCTCTCCCTTCATTGTCTTGTTTCTTTGCTTTTTGGCTTAAAAAGGTAGCATGTATGCTTGATCATTTTGGCCTCATTTCAGAAGTTTTTTGGGTGGTTTAGGTCATGTGTGACCACTATTTTTGGCCGGATTTATGTCTCTTTGCATGCTTAAAGTACTTGCTTTGTATTGCTCCATGTGGCCTAGAAATGCCCCTTGTGCTTAGGTCATGATTCTTGCATATATTGGCATGGTTCCATGAAGGTTTTGGTATTATTTTATCATGTTTGAGGTCTGTGGGTCATCTATCTCAGCCATGTTTGCCATGTTTGGTGTTCTTCCTTTGTGTTTTGGCTTGTAAGCCTTGAGCATATTGACCTCTAGCATGCATAGTTTGGACCATCCTCATGTTTTGGCATCATTTAGGACCATATTTCAGTCCATAAATCATGCTCATATGTGTGCATTTGTAACCTCTTTTGTGCCTTGAAGGTGTGCCCTCTTATGCCTACACATGAGCCTTGGTGCACACACTCCTTTGGAGTCATTTTAGCTGCCATATTAGGAGGTTTTGGAGTCCTATTTTGTCTGTAAAAACTCTGTTTTTTACTTGTCTAAACCATGCCATGATTTGGTCTTGTTGTTGGAAGTGAAGTGGCCCTTTTTGTGCCTTAGCCTTGAGACCATTGGCTTGCATGTTGGTATGAGAGTTTGTTCACCATTTTAGGCACTTTTGGCCACTGTTTTAAGATGGTTTGAGGTCTGCCCCTTTGTGGTTTATGGTCACCCTTGCATGCTTATCTCATGTCCATTGCTTGATTGCTTCATTAAGCCTTGTAATGTGTTGATCCCATTGCTCAAATGGTCCATGCTTGCATCATATTTATATCTTGCATGCCTAACATTGTATACTTGCCATATTAGTTGCATGACATTGGGCATGTCTTGCATAATTGGTATCATGTTGTACACCGAGCCATGTTTGCATAACATGCATTGCATTATTTGGTTTGGGGTGTCAAGCCAAATGTGAGGATCAAGGGACATTCATACTTCAAGTGATGTAATGTGCCTTGATTCTCGGTCATCGAGGCCTTTGACTCCGACTTGATAAGGCTTTGGTTCTCATTTGTGATTGCATGCATTTTTACATCAAGTGGCAAACTTGATCCTTTGGGCTATCATGCACCATTGATGGCTCGAGGATCGAGGGCCATGCTTCCTTGAGTTTAAAGCATGATAGGAAGCATGACCATGCTTACATATGCCTGGGATCCCATGCCATACTATCTGTCCTCTGTTTGCTGTCAAAACTGTCTTCTGCAGGAAGTTTCTGCCGACCGGCATAATTTAGTGCCGACCGGCAATCTGTTTACGGCCGATAGATCCAAAAACGGCCGGTGGGAATTGTACACTGCCGGTGGGGATTTCCCCCAGCCGGTGGTACTCTGTGGCATGCAAGGAACATGTCCTAGGGCTTTGGGAATTTTCAGA
Source organism: Camellia sinensis (assembly GCF_055761805.1). Classification (NCBI taxonomy): domain Eukaryota; kingdom Viridiplantae; phylum Streptophyta; class Magnoliopsida; order Ericales; family Theaceae; genus Camellia; species Camellia sinensis. The sequence goes on from NC_138970.1 coordinate 77,985,499, forward strand.
GAAGCAGGGCAGTATAAACAGAGGTGGCAGTGATGTGGTACGGGTTCTTCGGGCGAGTCGGGTTTCGAGCATGCATCATTCGCGCATCCCGAGGCTGAGGCTGCGGCCATCCTCTTCTTTCTTTTGCATTTTTTTTATTAATTAATTAGAAATTCTGTAATAATTTATTTGCTTATCGTTTGGACTGTAATACTTATTTGGCCCCTCCGAGTGAGGGCAATGATGTAATAAGTGTGGGTGAGTGTGTGTATGTCTTCCAATCCCCACTTCTTTCTTCCCTTTTATTTACCTGCTTATGATGGTAGATTAGGGCATTTTTGAAATTAGCATACCTTATGCTACGCATGCGTGCATTCATGCATTTGTATTACACGCATTAGGCTCGGTACATCATGCTAACTGCATTCGTATTTCAAATTCCAAATTGAATACGTGAATCAATTGGTTGCATCTCATATGCCATATTTAGGTTAACCGAGCCTACTCTAATTACATTTTTGCATGCGATGCATTAGTCATTTTAACATGAATTAGGACATGCATATTTGCTAACTAGTTTACTGTTTTGGCACGGAGTACGATGTAAGTAGTTATGCTTTAGCATCCCGCATGCCTGTGAGTCTTGCCATGACAGTATGCTTGCCATGTGGCTAAGTGCTTATATGAGATAAATTGTTTGAATGCCTGTGGGTGAAGGGTGGATTGTTTGAATTGGAAAAAACTCATTAAAATCCGTGCTTTAGCCTACTTACGAGTAGCAAATTCCAAAACGCTTTTCAAAAATAAACGGATATGCAATGCTTATTTCCAAATTAGGCAATCTAGTCTATACTTGTTTGCTGTGCGCATAATATAGTAATTCTAGGCTAATAATTGGAATAAGAACACATAAAGTTTTCAAAAACGGATATCATGATTAGTAGAGGCCGGTCTTCGAACCGGGCGAGAGGGGGTGCTCATAGCGACCTTCCCCAATCGTACCCTAGCTCCTGAGCCGAGACAACTCCGGTGATGACGGACACGTGGCCTTCGGCACCGAGTCAGGGTTTCCTAAATTTCCCCACACTACTACAAATATAGATAAAGATCACACTTTTTTGGTGTGATGTATGTTTTTTAATCACACCTTTTAAGTTTTATTAAAGTGTGGTCTTTAAGAGTGTGATTAAAAATGGTCATTTTTAATCACACTTTTTAAGTGTCATTAAAAAATGCTTTCATCACATCTTTTAAGTGTGATTAATAATATTTAGATCACACCTTTTAAGTGTGATTAAAAACATTTAGATCACACCTTTTAAGTGTGGTTAAAAACATTAGATCACACCTTTTAAGTGTGGTTAAAAACATTAGATCACACCTTTTAAGTGTGATTAAAAATATTTAGATCACACCTTTTAAGTGTGATTAAAAACTTTAGTTCACACCTTTTAAGTGTGATTAAAAACTTTAAATCACACCTTTTAAGTGTGATTAAAAACATTTAAACCACACCTTTTAAGTGTGATTAAAAATATTTAGATCACACATTTTAAGTGTGGTTAAAAATATTTAGATCACACATTTTAAGTGTGATTAAAAACTTTAGTTCACACCTTTTAAGTGTGATTAAAAACATTTAGATCACATCTTTTAAGTGTGATTAATAACTAATAAAACCTGTAATAAAACAAATTGACATATTTGAAGAATAATCAATATTATTTTTATACGCGCATTTCAAGAATGTAATACACATTATATACTATACTTTGAATCACAACCACATATTGAATAGAATAACGTCGTACATTTCATAAATGAAAATTAAATATGTTCAAAAGTATATACAAAGGAATTAAATAAAAAGTTTTAAACTATGCTTACATATATTAAAAAATGAAAAAACTTAAAAACTAAGTTCTTGAATTCTTTGACCATATTTTGTATCTCTCCAAGAATTTCTAACCTGAAAAATAAAAACAAAAATTAATTCAGAAACCGCTAGAAGCATATGAATAAACTAACTATTTGTAGAGATTGTTCTAGTCTTATAAAAGATAAAATCCTACCGATCACACCCTTTCAAATGTCTTAAGACTTGGACAACAAGTATCATTTCTTATATCGCTGAAGGGAGGCAAAGATGAACTGAAAGATGGAAAGTGGCCAGCAATCAATGAAGACAAGGTTTCACCAGTCCTCCACAGGCAGCAATTTGCTGACAGCACACAGGTTGTCATTTGTTAAATTCATCAGAACCTGCCACAAGGAGCATAGTATAAATGTTGACAATCATCACATGAATCACAACCACGTCAAACAGATTCTCAATAAAACACATTTTTAGCCACTCCATTGCTGATGCTCTCATCTTTTCTCCAACTTCTATATTTCAATATTCTATTTGGCATAAGTAAAACCAATAATATAAAAAAAAATTAGAACTGATGGGCAACTTATTAATGTTGTAATTTATCAAAGATATTTTGTTACAGGAAGGATCATGCTCTCTTTCATTTTCTATTTGTCTTCCTCGATTAAACAACACACAATCAAATCTTAAAATCAATCAAGTTTTAGAGCAAAGCACACACCCTTGTGAATCAATTCAGAACAAAGTGGCTTAATGACAGTTGTTAATGTCACCAACTACATGTAAAACGATAAAATTTGTATGCTATGTTGCCTGTTGTCTTTATGTTGAAGTTCACACCAGTCACTATTTGTTTATCTATTGTTCTGAATCCTTTCTTTTGCGTATGAAGTTTATGCTAGTAGTGGTGTTGGTGGTGGTGGTGGTTAAGTTTCTATTTTCCTATATACTTGTGTTACTCATTTTACTGTTGTTACTTATCAAAGAAAAAATTACTACAATAATTTTTACAATAATTAGGCACCTTGGTATTAACAGGCCTTATTAACTCAAATTACTTAATACACTTTATGGGTAAATATCTAATTACACATGTTAGAAAAATACAGATTTGAGACAAATGATGAGTCATAAATACATTTTTATGAAAATTTTCGGTATTCATAAAACAACTGAATAACATTAAATTGGGCATGGTTAAGTTTGAAAACATTAGGTTATGGTGTGCCAATATCAAAAAGGTATAAAGCCTTCCATCCCAAAGGACATTCCACCCTCCTATCACTAATTTCAATAAGAATAATGATACATAAACATAGTTTTTATATATGATTCTCACGAATTCAAAAATATCATTCATTTTCAAATCATTTTCCTTTCACTAATATTACTTAAACAAGCAGTAAGTAATAAAATAATAAAATGATTATTAGGAAAAGTTGAGAAAGAGCTAACCTTTGGCTAAAGGCTTTGAGACCAAAGGTGGGAAAGTTACTAAATCCACAGCCATCAGCAGCAGTAAAGAACCATTGAAAAAGTGCATTAGTAAAGCTACCACAGAGGGAATAGAATAGCATCATTACTTGTTTCCTGCATCCAAATTAATTAACTCATTAGCTCCCAAAAAAATTTAAAAAAATAAATAAACAAGATGCTAATTCTAATAATTTTCCCCCACCAGCCCTCACAACTTAAATTTTAAAAAAAGATAAAAGTAAAAGGAAAAATTGTAGATCAAGAATATGAATAAACCTAAATGTTAAAAGTCAATTGTTTTTGTTAGAAAAAGTGTGGTATAAATATTTCTTCTCTTTTTTCCTACATTATCCATAGAAGGGTCAAACTATTCATTGGGTGTACTCGACTAATCTCAAGGCTCACGCAAAGCATTTCCTTCCATGCGAGTCAGGCAAATCTTCGACTATGCTCACAGGCATAGTCCCTGAGCAATTGATAGCACTCAATGGGAGGAGAAGTTATGTGGTGGTCTTGGGGCATGGCTAGGTAGTGTCCAAGAATATTGTGATTGGTAGAATGAGTGGAGCCTATAATTTGGTGTTTGGCAATAGAAGAACAACTAGGGATATGACATTTGATAATTGATAGGAGTATTACCATGTGATGCTCCAAGACTATCTAATAATTTTTTCAAATGGGAGTTGAATCTCAAACTTAATGCATCATGAGGGCCAAGTGGTAAGTAATATCAGTTTTAGTTCTAAATAGTTACATTGTGTGGTAAATAATATCAATTTTAGTTTTAAATAGATACATTCAATAAGATTAGGGTAAGAGACAATATTAGTTACTTGGCTAGTTTGGCTCCTTTAGGAGTGTGAAAGCTGTTGATGAGGTAGGCAGTTGCAGTTCCACTAGGGTATGTTAACTTGTACTTGAGTATCATCATCTGAGGAGGAGAGGAAAAACAATTCAAAAAAAAATTACAAATTAAAAAGCTTATCAATTAAATATATTATTAAAATTAAAATTGGTTTGTTGTAATAATCTATTATTATTATACCTTTCTAAGGGGTGCAATTGAAAAGAGACCAACAAAGCTGACAAGAAAAAGAAAACCAATCATCCAACCCAAAGATAGATTCTTCACATTGATTGGGTTGCTTGCTTCATCTGCTTGAGCTGCAATACGTCCACTCATTCCTAGTAGATAACTTGCAGTCCCACCTGATATAATTTATTTTGAAAACTTCACTTAAGCTCTCAAAAAGAATAAAAATAAATTCTTTTATGTAAGAGCTTTTCCAAGGGGGGGAAAATCTAGCATACAAGAGGAACAATTTTGTTTTTAGTAGGCAAGAGGCCCCCCAATTTCCACTACCATGCAAGGAAAATATCTAACTTCTCTAAAGATTGAAAAGCATCAAGGCATCAGCCATGTGCCTCAGAAGTCCCATAATCCATAAGGCTTCTTGCAACTAAATAAAAATGTAAGCTTTGATTCCAACTTTGCCTATTTCTCTCCAAAATTATTGGGGGTGAAAAGCAAAAATAAAAATAAAAATAAAACTCGAGAAAACTAAGCATGGTCAAACTATTTGAAGATGGACAGTAGGAAAGACATCCTTACATTAAAGATATTGAAGGATGCTTTCCTTGAAGCACATAGGACCAATATCCTTAGTTATGATACCTAATGCCTGAAAAGTGACACTACGATCCTCCATGATCATTTTAACATATCAACCTTCATCAAACTACTCTCAGCCCATATTATGTCAAGCAAAACATAGGAGGTGTACGTGTGTGCTCACATGTGTGTGCATAGGGGGAGAAAGAGAGGACCTTCTCTTGCCCTCAGGCCTCTGCCAACTTGCATTTCTCTATAAAACAAAACATCACTATTTGTAACTGATTACCGGCACAAAATCAAACAATGGATCAAGATAAGATAAAATTGAAGGAAAAAAAATGCAAGAACAAAATGAACCCAATACACATTTATCAAAATACCCTACAGACAACTGAGTATCGAACAAGAGATCAATAACATATTTGGAGGAATGTAAACATCCATTGCCAAGTAAATTTAAGAATCCACATGAATACGGCAAAGAGAAACAGGTACTACAGAACTTGGCTTCAAATAAAAACAACATTAAAAATCAAAATAGTAACAATGCAATAGCAACAAAAGCAACATACTTAGATAAACAACCTGACCAACTTTTACTGCTTGTAGCAACTTTTCTTCGGGGAGGAAATTACAATAACCCTGTGGTGGACAAGTTACACAAATCAGTGAGATGATAGAGACTGTAACATGTTTTGTATCAGTTTTGGTATACTCCGCATCATATCTTTTGTAAACAGGTTCAATAGAAGAAACAATTGAATATATAATTTCAACAAAGAATGAAGTGAAATAATTTAGGATCATTAAAAGAAGAATAAAGTGCAACAAATTCCTATCATATTTTAAGTATCTACCACCTGAAGTCCTTTTCCAAAAAAACAAAAAGATTGAAAAAGAACATGAAAGCCAAAAAGTATTTAACATCCAACAAAAAAAAGTGAAACCAGGAAAAAAAGGAAAAAAGAAAATGTAAAAGCATACAAGGTTTACCACATTGAGTCTTGAATAGACAAAATTCATAACAAATAACATCATTTTCTTTCAACTTCTACCATCAAGAAGAATCCAATGCGGAACAGATAAGTCAGATGAGGATAAAGATTAAGATTTTTATTTATTTCGGAATTTTATTTATCTAGGAGTTTTATTTACTTGGGAAGTCAAGTTTGTTCAGGATTAGTTTGATTTGTCTATACATATGGACTTCATGTGATGGATTTAGTAGACTATATGATTTGTATTTTGATTCATTGAGAAATTTGATAACAGATTGTAATCCCCTGTTTATTCTTCTCTCCTTCTTCAATCTTCTTCTTCCTACTGGTGCTACATCAGAAAACACAACCACAAACTATTTTAAATCAAAATATATTGTTGAAGTTTCAACATCTAACTACTAATTTGGTTCAAAATGTCACCATTAAATGTAAAGCATTGCCCCAGAAAGTTGAAAATCAATCAATGCCAAGTTCGATAGATACAAAATTATTATTTAGGGTTTCAATTCACACTAACTGATTAATATATGGAAATTGTACTCTATTTCACATATTGTTAAAAGCAATCCAGGACACATTTCTAGAAAATTAACAAATCATAGTAAAATTGTGAACAAAGTAACAGTAACAGAGATCAGAATCATCAGAATCTAAAAACAATTATATACATACATATATATATAGAGAGAGAGAGAGAGACCTTTACAGCTAGTGCCCCTGTAAGTGTCTTAAATGCAAATTCTAGGCACGAATCGGACCAGGAATCCCCAGATGGATTGACTTCAGATCCTAAATTTTCCTGGTTTTTCATCTCAGTTTTTGGCCTTGCTGGTTGATCTTCTGGAACAGCTTGGTCCTCCAAAGGCTTCTCGTTAATGTCTGACAGTTCTGTGCCTCTCAAATCATGATCTGTAATCTGCGTTGAAATCGTCTGCAACGGTTTGACTTCAGTTTCACCAGACTTTCCAGCTGCAGCTCCATGAGCTTGTTCGCTTAACACACAGTTGGCCACCATCTTGAGTTTGAGCTCCTCGAGTCGTTTTGAAGACCGATGAGGCAAATCAAAGATTCAGAAGAGAGAGAGAGAGAGGAAGAAGAAACAAACCTAGTAGTCGATTGGTTCAGTAACCCTAGCAACCGAAGAGAAGAGATGAGATGATCAGCCTAGCAATTGTTTTGGCCTTCATCATCATCAGATAGAGAGAGAGATATTGAACCCTTACGATGTTCCATCAAAATAGTTATTTGGGGGGAAAAATGTTGGCGCCCAAAATTTCATTTTAGCGCTTCTTTCTTTTTTCTTTTTTTTTTTTTCTTTTTTTTTTTTTTACTTTTATCATACAATTCACGATATGCATTGTGCGTCATGAAAAAGGCAATATTTTTAATGACAGGTGATGTGTGCGTCGTAAAAAGTATAATACTTTTGACGGTGGCCGTGGTGTGCACCGTGAACAATTCCCACAAAAGTAGGTAACACAGAGGGTCTGTTTGGTAACATTTACGTTTTCAGTTTATATTTACAAAAATTTTATAAATTAGTTTTTGTTTATTTTTAAAAAAACATAAACTAAAAACGAGTTTCGTAATTGACAAAATGTTTAAAAAAATTTAAAAATATAAAAAAGAGTGAGAAATGGCAAGTGGTGGCAAGTAGCGCAAAAGACGGTGGTGGAAAGTGGTGACGGGGGGTGATGGGTGGGTGGGTGGGTGGGTGATGGTGACGAGTGGTGGGTGGTAGCGAGTGGGTGGTGGTGGCGGGTGGCGGGTGGTGGGCGATGGTGGCAGGTGGGTGGCGGATGACGGGTGGTGGCGGGTGGGTGGCGGCGGCGGGTGGTGGTAGTGGGTGGGTGGGTGGGTGACGGTGGTAGTAGTGGTGGGTGGGTGGATGACGGTGGCAGGTGGTAGTGAGTGGGTGGTGGTGGTGGTTGTGGTGGGTGGTGATGACAGGTGTGTGGCGGGTGGGTGGTGGTGGCAGGTAGGTGGCGGGTGGTGATGGTGGGTGGGTGACGGTGGCGAGTGGTGGGTGGTGGCGAGTGTGTGGTGGTGGTGGTGGTAACGGGTGGTGGATGGTGGTGGTGGGTGGTGGCGGGTGGCGGTGGTTGTGGGTGGGTGAACGTGGCAGGCGGTAGCGAATGGGTGGTGGTGGTGGGTGGTAGGTGGTGGTGGGTGGTGGTGGTAATGGCAGGTGGTGGGTGGTGGTGGTAGGTGGGTGGCAGGTGGTGGGTGGTGGTGGCAGGTGGTGGTAGGTGGTGGGTGGTGGTGGCAGGTGGTGGTGGCTGGTGGGTGGTAGATGGCTGGTGGGTGGTGGCTGGTGGTGGTGGCGGGTGGCGGATGGTGGTGGTAGATGGGTGCTGAGTGGTGGTAGCAAGTAGGTGGATGGTAGTGGCGGGTGGTGGGTAGATGGCAGGTGGGTGGTGGTGGCGAGTGGGTGGCAGGTGGGTGGTGGTGGCGAATGGGTGGTAGGTGGGTGGTGGGTGATGGTGGCTGGCATGTGGGTATTGGTGGCGGGTGGTGGCTGGTGGTGGCAGGTGGGTGGTGAGTGGTGGTGGCGGAAGACGGTAGTGGAAAATGGTGGCGGGTGGTGGCTAGTGTTGGGTGGTAAAAAAAAAAAAACTCAAAACTCAAAACGGAAACACATTTTTTGAGTTTACATTTTTTTGCCAAATTTATAAACTGAGACCACTGATTTATAAATCAAAAATTTACCAAACAAGTTTTTATTTGACTTTTTAAAATTTTTGTAAATATAAATAGAAAACTGAAAACGTAAGTGTTACCAAATGGCATCTTAGCAAACAGGCTTTAGATTGTAAAAATGTTGTAAAATTAACAAATAATTAAATAAGTTACCAACGTAAGAAATGACTTATCAAAAGATTCTTAGGCCATATATGGTTTGATTTTTAGAAAAAAAATTAAAAAATTAAAAATTAATTTGGTTAAGAAATAAAAACTAAAAAATAATTATCATTTAAGGGTAAAAAATAATTATCATTTTAACTTTTGGGCAGGTTATATACATACGTATGGCTGTTTCAATTTAATTTGTAAAAAATTATTTCTAACCACTCGAAAGATAAAAATGATATAAAAATGATAATTATTTTTTATTTCTTAACCAAATTAATTTTTAATTTTTTTTTAAAAAAATCAAACCATACATAGCCTAAGAATTTTTTGATAAGTCATTTCTTATGTTGGTAACTAATTTAATTATTTGTTAATTTTACGACATTTTTACCATCTGAAGCCTGTTTGGTAACCATTTCGTTTTCGGTTTTCAATTTATATTTACAAAAATTTTAAAAATTGTCATAAAAACTTATTTGATAATTTTTTTGATTTATAAATGGTTGTCTCAATTTGTAAATTTGAGGAAAAAACGTAAATTCAAAAAATAAGTTTATGTTAGTTTTTAAACAGAAATTTAAAAATTTTACTAACACTTTTTTTTTTCAATTAATCTTTTTTCAAATAATTTTGTTTCCCAATTAATTTTTTTTCAATGAATTTTTTTCCAACTAATACTAACCGATGGGGCAATTGGTAATGCTACTTTAAACCTTAGGGAGGGGATTGTAATTTCTAAAATGTAAGGGGTGTCAATATAATTTACCCAGTAAGGGCAAAATTAATATTTAAAAAAATTAAATTGCTAAGGGGGGAATCTGTAATGAAACTTTAAACCTCAGGGAGGGAGATGTATTTTTCAAAACGTGAAGGGGGAACTGTAATAAACATAAACCTTAGTGGGTGTCAGTGTAATTTACCCTATATATATACATAATCACACTTAATTAGAAAGTGACATAAAAAATAAATGTTATCACACTCAATCAGATTAAGTGTGATTAAAAATTTGGGAATTGTATATTTTATATAAAAATCAATTTGAAATATTTTATACAATCACACCTATTTAGGAAGTGTGATTAAATATATATATATATATATATATAATCACATTTATTTAAAAAGTGTGATTAAAAAGTAGTAATGTATATATAATTACATTTTAATTAGAATGTGTGATTAAAAAATATATAAATAATCACACTTTAATTAGAAAGTGCGATTAAAAAATATATATAAATAATCACACTTTAATTAGAATGTATGATTAAAAAATATATATATAATCACACTTATTTAAAAAGTGTGATTAAAAAGTAGTAGTGTATATATAATCACACTTTAATTAGAAAGTGTGATTAAAAAATATATAAATAATCACACTTTAATTAGAATGTGTGATTAAAAAATATATATATATAATCACACTTATTTAAAAAGTGTGATTAAAAAGTAGTAGTGTATATATAATCACACTTTAATTAGAAGGTGTGATTAAAAATATATAAATAATCACACTTTAACTAGAATGTGTGATTAAAAAATATATATATAATCACACTTATTTAAAAAGTGTGATTAAAAAGTAATAGTGTATATATAATCACATTTTAATTAGAAGGTGTGATTAAAAAATATATAAATAATCACACTTTAATTAGAATGTGTGATTAAAAAATATATATATAATCACACTTGTTTAAAAAGTGTGATTAAAAAGTAGTATTGTATATATAATCACACTTTAATTAGAAAGTGTAATTAAAAAATATATATATATAATCACACTTAATTGAAAAGTGACATAAAAAATAAATATTATCACACTTAATCAAATTAAGTGTGATTAAAATATCAATCTAACTTTTTTTATCACACTTCAAATAAAAGTGAGATCTTTTTTTTTGTCAAAGTGTGATCTTTAACTATTTTTGTAGTAGTGCCATTTTAAAAATATTTAGGTGGCGACTCTGTATCTGGCAAAGCAGTCCATGTTTGGCACTACTTTCTTAAAATCTGTTTTCTCAAAACGATTTGCCAGATTTGGACTCTTTGGTTCAAGATTAAGAACCGTGACAATTTGAGAGTCCGAGCTGTAGTAACCCCAAATGGACAGAACGGGACTCACCCTCCCGGAGCGTTCGGGGGACGTCTACATAGAGCCATCAAAATTTCTCTTACTCTAAAATACCTGTTTGCAAACTATAACATTTCTATTAGCAGGAAGAGAAACCAGAGACCAAGTGTGTTATCTAAGCAAAGCTTAAAGTTCAGGAGTATAAAGTGTAAATAAGTCATATTTTAAGGAGACTTGCTATAATTTACTCATATAAATAATCAAACTAAATGACAAACCCAACATTTGTTGAAGATTGGCTCAGATTTTCAATGATGGCTGTTAATTAAAGAAAAAATTGAAGAAGCTATACATTTTCAGTCGAGCTACTCATGGTAGGGTGGCTAACTGTGATAACCCTGTTCCGTATTATGCTAATTAATCTTAATTATGATTGTGATTATGTGTTTAATATGATTTGAGTGTCAATTATGTGATTATATGTGATTTTGAATTTTTATTTGTTCACCGTGGGAAAATCTGTTCAACTTACTGTTAGAAACTAAAAATTGAAGGCCTTATCGGCCACAGAAACCAAAATTGACTATGCCATTGTGATTGTCATAATTTTTAGGGCCTGTGGTGAAATTTAATTGAAAACTGATTTGGAATGATTTAATTAGTTTAAAATGATTGAATTAAGCACCACTGATTAGTTCTAATTAAGTGAGATTAGGGAAATTATATATATATGAGCTAAGTGTGCTTAAGCTCACATTTTTTAGCCCAAATAAAATTCTACACCCTAGAGAGAGAGGGTGAACCGAATTTAGAGAGAGAAAGGAGCCATTTTTGAAGATTCTGCAAGGGAACTCAAGATTTGGAAGGCTAGGCTCAAGAACTATCTATAATTTGAAAGATTTGAGCTCCAAGGTGAGTAAATTCATGAGTTTGAGCTTGTGATTTTGTGAATTCAAGAGTAAATGGTAACCAAGAACATGAGTTGTGTTGATTGTGATGAGATTGAAGTCTGTATGTACATGCATGTGTATAATTACCATAAATTGCCATATAGTTGCATATTTGAAGGTAAAGCATGCTAATCATGATGAAATTAAGATCAATGTGTGCATGCATATAGCAATTTGTTATGGGTCCTCATGTTTGTGTATAAGACATGTTGATTGGGTTGAATTGGAAGTCATTTATGACATGCATCCATGAAAATGAGACTATGGACTCAACTACATGTTTTGGAGATGAATTTGGCAAGAATTGTATGAGTATGAAATTAATCCATGGAAATTGAACTTCAAAATGTTGTAATTTAGCACTTGTATCATGTTAGAAGGTTTGCATGTGAAGTATGAGTCATTATATGCAAGATACATTAGTTTGAATGCAAGTTTGAAGGTCAAAATGGCTGCTGGAAAACCCAAAATCCGGCGTGTCCGCTCGAGCGTGAAATGCTAGCTCCCAGCAGTTTTGCAGACAGTGTCGTCCGCTCGAGCGGGGAGAATCACGCTCGAGCGTCCAAGGCATATGTTTGACCCTCAGCTCGAGCGTCTGAATTAGCACTCGAGTGTGAATATGAGGAAACCAGTACTTTTGCAGACCGTGGGGGTCCGCTCGAGCGGCGAAAGCCACGCTCGAGCGGGAAGCCCTGTTTCAGAAATTTTGTAAAGATGTTATGTGTTCTGTTCTCCGTTTTCTTCCAGTTCTAAGCACTCCTAGGCATGCATTAAACATTACAAATGAGTTTAAAGGATAAGAAAGAAGCCTAAGAGGGATGTATGAATTAAGAACGGATTGAATCGTTTGTGACCTATATATGTGTTATGTATTATGTAGGGTCAAGCACAAGGACGAATCCACCAGCTGAACACTGTGAGTAATATCTTAATAAGGATGGTTTAAAGTATGCCATGGTCCAATTACTTACTCCTATTTGAGTTTCGTAAGTTTGTTAATTTGAAAGGTGGACGATATTTGTCATTCCATATTATTGGGCCAAAGGCCGTTTCACATGAATGAATGGGCCAAAGGCCGTTTCACATGAATGAATGGGCCAAAGGCCATTTCACATGAATGATTGGGCTAAAGGCCGTTTGACATGAATGAATGGGCCAAAGGCCGTTGGATATGAATGATTCGGCCAAAGGTCGTTTGAGATGAATGATTGGGCCAAAGGCCGTTTGATATGACTGATTGGGCCAAAGCCGTTGGACATGAATGAATTGGGCCCGAGGCCGTTTGATATGTCTAGACCTGTAGTTGCCTGATGTATGAGACAGAAACATGAATTAGGCCCAAGTTCGTCTGATGTATTTGTTTTAAATTCCATTCATATATCTTCTTCATTTGATAGTATTCACTGGGCTTTCGCTCACTCTCATTCATGTGTCTGTAGGTGAGCCAAGAGATGTGCAAACCCAGCCCCAGTAAGGTCTGTGAGGAACCGTCAGAGTTTTGATGGAGTCAGCCTATATGTCTCACGCACGAGACTAGTTTTCACCTTTTGTTCCTTTGTTATATTTTCGCTATGTCGGTGAAAACTTTGGATCACGTTTGTATTTAAGCTTTTGGTTTGGCTGACTATGACTTGAATGATTCTGTTGTGTAAAGCTTGTATGTTAACTTCCTTTGATGTGGGTTATTAACGACTACACGTGAAATGTTATGATGTGCCATGTAAGCACAGCTCTATGGACAAAAGTTTTAAGTTGCTTCCGTTTTGGCCCCCTTAACTCTGTTGAGATATGTCTTACTTGGTTTGAGGCCGTAGGTAATCTCTTGATTACTGGCCGGTTATGACCTTAATCCATGGGGACGGGTTTGGGGTCATGACAGAGTGGTATCAGAAAACGAGTTAATAACTCACACATTTATCCAATAGAGCAATTAGCATCTAGAAAAGGTCTAGGATGCATTCACGTGATAAGTACGAATCTGAAAGCATCAAGAATGTGCTTAAATGTTTTAAGATGAATGATTATATGTTATGTGATTGTGATTTACTTGCATTATAAATTAGGTGAATATGTAAGCTCCTTAAAATATGCATACTTGTGAAACTTTTGTATAAAGAATAATGCAAGTCTAATCAGATAGTGAGAACAGAAGGTGATGAGATAGAAGAGTCCTCTACTGCCAGAATGGATAGGATGGAAAGATTGATTCAGGAAATGACAGAAACATTGAGGCAACAACAACAGTGGCAGCAACCACATCCTCCACCTCCATCTCTGGCATCCCCTGTGCCAGACTTACAGAATGATGATCGGATAATAGCTCTCACCAAAGAGTTTAAGAAAATGAAACCCCTACAGTTTCATGGAGGATTAGATCCGTTGAAGGCCGAAGCATGGGTTCTCGGCATCGAAAAGCTATTGGAGGTATTTCCTTGTTCAGAGACACAGAAAGTACTCCTAGCCACCTTTATGCTAGAAGATGAAGTAAGAAGATGGTGAATGTTAATGCGTGAGAATCATAAAGGCATTGGCTGGGTGAAATTCATGGAAGTTTTCTACGATAAGTACTTCCCTTAATGTGTCTGTGGCAGGAAAGTATCAGAGTTCATGGAACTTAAGCAAGACAACATGACAGTAGCTGAGTATGAGGCCAAATTCACTCAGTTGGCTAGGTTTGCACCTCATGTGATCGATACCGACTACAAGAAAGCGAGGCATTTTGAAGGTGGGCTTCGAAGTGATATTTTAGAAAGGGTGAATGTTCTCAAGCTGGAAACCTATATTGGGGTGCTAGACCGCGCCATAATATCCGAAGCTAACATAGCTAGACAGACCAAATCAACAACTGACTGGAAAGGTAATAAGAGACAAGGCTTCTTTTCGAAGAGGAAATTCTTAAAGAAGCAGAATACGGGCTCCTCAAGTACTTCTAATTCTTCTCGAGATACATCTCCTATGTGCAATATCTATAGTAAAAGGCATCATGGAGTTTGTTACCGTGTGTCGGGAGCCTGCTTTAAATGTGGTAAAACAGGGCACATGGCCAGAGATTGTAATCAGAACGGTGGAAAATTAGTTGCTAGCTCAACAGCATCGATCCCAAAACCGGGAAATACTATGAGATCTACTGCCACCGGAGATACCGTCAGGCAAGGGAGAGTTTTTGCGCTTGTTCCAGACAATACACGGAATGCTGCAGTCGTTTTCTTAGGTACTATCTCTATATGTAATCAGGATGCTTTTGTACTAATTGACTTCGGATCAATATGCTCTTTCGTAACTTGTGCATTTGCATCTAGATTGAGTAGAACTCTAGAATCTTTGCCATACTTATGTAGACACCCCATTTTTTACCATCCTCAAGACTTGGACGTCATTGTTTGAACACTCGATGATCATCCATGCTCGTGTTCAGTTTGAGTTTCTGAAGGTCTCAGCTGCGCGCCTTGCCTTAGAACCTCTCAACTTGTCTGTTTTGTGCTTAGTTGTGGACCAAGAGCTTGTGGTTTTTGTTTCTGAGGGAAGAGGGTGGCTTGTTAGCCAACCCTACAACCCATCGACCAGGCCTCTTGCTTATCAGCCTCTCCTTCTTGCCATCGGCCATAAGTGTCGGCCGATTGGCACTCCTTTTGGTCGATCGGCCACTTTTTTGGCTGAGCCCCCTTTTTCTGCTTTTGCAGATTCTTTTCTTCCGACTGGTGCTAGTTGTTGGTCACTTGGTGTATCCTTCATACGCGTGTATGGATGGGTTTGAACCAAGTCCTAGCTTGTTCAAGAAGCTTGGGACTTGGTTTTCTATAAGAAGGGAGGCCCCTCTCCCTTTCCAGAGGTTCTGAAAATTGAGATGCAAGATACATATCTCTCTATATATATATATATTTCCCTCTCTCTCTCTCTCTCTCTCTCTCTCTCTCTCTCTCTATATTGGCCATTGTTTGTGCCTTAAAGTGAGTGTTCTTCACACATTTTGCCTAGAACCCCTTAGCCAAACCTCTTGACCTTGGAGCTGAGGTTCCATAGGACTTGTTTTACCATCCTAAAGTTGGTTTTGGCTCAAAAAAGCTACTAGTTTTGTTGTTCTTCAAGGGTGAGTCCCATATCCTCTTTTAAGCTTTGTGTTGCTTAAGTATTTAGCCAACTTTGCATGCTTCTTTTGGCTTAGCTTCCATCTGAAAAAATTCTTGTTTTGAAGTGCTTAACATGTTGGTTTGAGAGCACTTTGGTGTTGGGGTTGGTCTACCCCCTTTAGAGCCTTGTTTGGCCTTGTTTTGAACCACGTCTTTAGGCCTTCGAGATGAACCCTATTTGGCCTCTTCACCACTGAATTCTAGAGGAATTTTAGTGGTGGGAAGTGTGTTTTGAGGTCTTAAATAGGCGGGGGTTGTCCCCCCTCCTCTTCTCTTGAATGCTTGTGTTCATGGCTCATCAAGTTAGCATGTTTTTATACCTCTTTGTGGCTTCATTTTAGCATGTCTTAGGCCTTGTTTTTCCATGATATAACACTTTTTTTGTCTTGGTTTGATCACATCATGCATGCTCCTTGCACTTGTAGTGCAAATCCTCTCATTAGCCTAATATGCATCATGCTTTTGACCATCATTCTAGCATGCTTTTGGCTCTACTCAAAGAAGCTTTTACTCATATTTTACCATGCTTAGGCTCTGATTCATGTTGTCTTGGTCATGCACGCCTTGTTTTATATAGCCAGAGTGCATTCTAGCTTGTTAGCTTTGAGTTTCCAAGCCACTAGCATGCATTTCTTGGGCTATTTGCATGATTTGGCATCACTTGGTATATGATTTCAGTGCATATGGTGTGGCCATACTCTCTCATGCTTCACTATTTCAATGCTTTTGGTGAGTCATGCTTTATGCCTTAAATATGAGCCTATATGCATGCCATGTTGCCTAAGCTTGTGGGCTTCCATATCAGTGCATTTTTGGTGTTATTTTGACATTCCATGACTCTAATTTTAGTTGGTGATGTCATCTCATGCTTGGTTTTGGTGGGTGTAATGCAATCCTCCTCATTGGCTTTGTATGCGTCATGTTTTGTGCTTACCATGCTAGCTTGTTTTGGCCTCATTGCATGCATGTTTTGGCCTTATTTTGACCTGCCTTGGGACTGTTTTGAGTCACCTTAGCCCTTGGGGGCTTGCTTGATATGGCCATGATGTAAGTCCTTTGGCTAGCTTTAAGCTTTGAGCCTACTAACATGCCTTATTTGTCATACGTGCATGATTTGGTGTCATTTGGAATGTGATTTTAGAGCCTATTTCACTGCCATGCTCTCACATTTTTCACTCCTTCAATGTGTTTGAGAGTTGCACCTTTATGGCTTGCTTGTGAACCAATTGGCATGCATACTTGTATATACTTTCACACTTCATTTTCAGCATGTTTTGGCCATTGTATTGGCATGCATGAGGCTTGGTTGGGGTTGGTTTGGTCCATTGAATATTGCATTACATGACCCTTACCATTGCATTGTTGTTCGCATGTTGTTGCATGTTCATGATGTTTAGCATGTTGTTGCATACTTGGTCCATTGCATATTGTTGCATGCTTGTTGCATTGCATGATTTTTGCATGCTTGTTGCATTGCATTGTGTGTGCATGCATTGCATTGCATTGTGTTTGGATAGGGTGTCAATCCAAACATAAGGAACGAGGAACGTTTTGTACTTGAAGTGATGAAACGTGCCTCAATTCTCGGTCGCTGACCCTCTTGATCAAGCATGATAGAGGTGAAGGTCCCTTATGTGGTATTTGTGTGCATTCATCAACATTGATTTGTGCAACTTGGCCTCTTTGGCCATCATCCATTGAGATGCGTGATTGATGGCTTGAGAACCGAGCACTACACTCCTTTGAGCTTAAGACATGATAAGGGGTGTAGTTGCACACACATTTTCTTGTAAATACACTACCATGCCTCTGTTAGTGCTCTATTGCAGCAAAGGGAGAATTTTCCAGAAGCAGTGGCCGATCGACCACTTAGTCTGTCGATCGGCTATAAAAATTTGCCGATAGCCATAAACGCTGGCCGATGGCCACTCCTCTTGGCCAATGTCCTCTCAGCATGTCCATGAGGTGAATCAGAAGTATTTTGGAGGTTGGCACAATTTTCAGAAGTCTAAAACAGTGCAAACAGAGGCATCACGAGGCACGGTGGTGGATTTCCAGGAGGACGTGACCGAGCATGCATCATTCATCATTCCGAGGAAGAGTTGTGGCAACCTATTTTAGTTTCTTACTTAGTTGGTTTTGTAACTTAATTAATTTGTTTAGTTAGTTAAGTGTTTTGTAATAATTAATTAGCTAGGATAGTTAGTTAATTAGTTGGTTTGTATTATTTATTCGGACCCTCCTCCGAGAGGGCGATGTTGTAAATAAGTGTGCGTGTGTGTGATGCATGTCTTCTAACCCCCATTTCTTTCTCCCTTTTACTTACCTGCTTTCGATGGTTTGTTTTAGGGCATATTTCAATTAGCATCCTTATGCTAGCATGCGTGCATCCATTCATCTGTTTTGCATGCATCGGGCTCGGAGCATCATACAAACTACATTGTGTTTCAATTCCAATTTGAATACATGTTATCTAATTGCATTCACATGACATCTTAGAATAGCCGAGCCTATCTTAGTTTCATTTTTGCATGTGTTGCATTAGGCATCTTAACATAGGTAGGATCATGCATTGATTACTAACTAGCTTCTGTTTTGGCTTGGAGTACACTGTGAGTGTTTATGCTTTAGCATCCTTGCATGAGTGTAAGTGACTACCATGATAGCATGCTTGCCATGAGGTTATGTGCTTAAGTAATTAACTGCATGAATGCCTGTGGGTGAAGGCCTAATTTCCTAGATTGGAACAACTCGATGACTGTGAGTTTTAAGCCCACTTAAAATGGCAAAATCATGTTTTTCTAAGCCCACTTGAGGGTGGCAAATCTGCGTCTTAGCCTACTTGCGAGTAGCACTTTCAAACCACTTTAAAAAAAAACATGAGTTCGCGTGATTGAGTCTATACTTGTATGTTATGCGCATCACATAGTAAATTAGGCTAATAAACCGAAATAAGAACACATGTGTTTTCAAAAGCAACATATTACGTTAGTAAAGGCCGATCTTTTGATCGGACGAGCGAGGCTGCTCATTTCAGGACCTTCCCCTATCGTACCCAAGTTCCTGAGCCGAGGTAACTTTGGTGATGACGAACACGTGGCCTTATGCACGAGTCAGGGTTTCCTAAATTTCTCAAAATAAAATATTTAGCTGACGACTCTGAAATTTGGCAAAGCAGTCCATTTTTGGCGATTTTTGATTAAAATCAATTTTCCAAAACGATTTGCCGAATTTGGACTCTTTAGTGATTTATCAGTCTTACATTGCACTTTGTGAGATTAGATTCAGAACTGTGACACGAGTCCGAACTGTAGTAGCTAGAACAACGATTCGGGCCCTCACGCGCGGAGCGGAGTTTGGGTGATCTACAACTTATTATGTGTATCTAATCCATCTGAGGAATCTGTATTATGTGAATCTATATATCGTTTTTGTGACCTGTGTATTGGGAGTGCTATTATGTATGTAGATTTGTTGCCCTTGAACTTTAGACACTTTGATATAATTTTGGGCATGGATTGGTTAACTAAATATTGTGCCACCATTGATTATGTAACAAAACAGGTTGTGTTTAAACTACCAGAACATGAAGAAATTGTGTTTGTGGGTAACGGGGTAGTGCCTCCACCTTATTTGATATCTGCAATGAAAGCGTGTAAATTGATCAGGAAAGGGTGCCAAGGTTATTTATGTTGTGTGCTATCTGAACAATCTGTGAATGTTGAACTGAACAGTATTCCTATTGTTAGAGAATTCCCAGATGTGTTCCCAAATGAATTACCAGGGGAGTTAGTGGACAGGGAGATAGAGTTTACTATTGAAGTTGTGCCAGGCACTCAGCCGATTTCTAAAAATCCCTACAAAATGGCTACTGCTGAAATGAAAGAATTGAAAGAACAGTTGCAAGACATACTTGATAAGGGGTTTATTCAACCCAGTACTTCACCATCAGGCGCACCGGTGTTATTTATGAAAAGGAAAGACAGAACCTTACACTTGTGCATCGGCTATCGAGAACTGAACAAGGTAACCATAAAGAATAAATATCCCTTACCTCGTATTGATGATTTGTTTGACTAGTTGCAGGGATCACAAGTGTTTGCCAAAATTAATTTGAGATCCAGGTATCACTAGTTGAAAGTGAAAGCAGAGGATGTTGAGAAAACTGTGTTTTGAACAAGGTATGGACATTATGAATTTCTGGTTATGCCATTTGGAGTGACTAATACTCCTGCAGCATTTATAGACCTAATGAACCGAATTTTTAAGACCTACCTTGATGATTTTGTTGTGGTTTTCATTGATGACATTTTGATATACTCAAGGGATAAACTTGAACATGAACGACATCTGAGGACTATTTTGCAAACACTTACAGAAAAGAAATTATTTGCCAAACTAAAGAAATTTGAATTTTGGTTGGATGAAGTTGTTTTCTTACGGCATGTTATTGCAGACGTCCCCGAACGTCCCGGGGGGGGGGGGGAACCTCATTCTGTTCATTTCGGGCTCACTACAGTTCAGGACTCAATGTCACGGTCCTGTATCTAATCTCGCAGAGTGCAATGCAAGACCGATAAATCATCAAATAGTCCAAATCCCGTAAATCGTTTTGAAAAACCGATTTTTTAGAAAAAAGTGTCAAACATGGACTGCTTTGCCAGATACAGAGTCGCCACCTAAATATTTATTTTGGGGGAATTTAGGAAACCCTGACTCCTTGCCTAAGGCCACGTGTCTGTCATCACCAAAGTTGCCTCAGCTCCGAAACTTGGGTACGATTAGGGAAGGTCAGCTATGAGCACCCCCGCTCGCCCGGTCAAAGATCGGTCTCTACTAACCATGATATCGAGTTTTGAAAATATTTTGTGCTCTTATTCCGGTGTATTAGCCTAGAATTACTACGTGATGCGCACAGTAAAACAAGTATAGACTGGATTGCCTAAGTTGGAACAAAGCATCGTATATACGTTTGTTTCGAAATATGGATTGAAGTTTGCTACTCGCAAGTAGGCTAAAACACGGGTTTCGACAAATTATTCCAACTCAAGCAACCCAACCTTCACCCACAGGCGTTCAGGCAGTTATATCACATAAGCATATAGCCTCATGGTAAGCATGCTATCATGGCAATCACTCACACGCATGCAAGGATGCTAAAGCATAAGCACTTACCGAGTCCTCCGAGCCAAAACAAAAACTAGTTAGTAATTAATGCATGATCCTAGTTCATGTTAAGATGGCTAATGCAACACATGCAAAATGCAACTAAGATAGGCTCGACTATTCTAAGATGGCATAGGAGATGCTACAACTAACCTGTATTCAACTTGGAATTGAAATACAATGCAGTTAGTATGATGCGCCAAGCCCGGTGCATGCAAGACATATGAATGATGCAAACATGCATAGCATAAGGATGCTAATTGAAATATGCCCTAAATCTAACCATCGTAAGCGGTTTAAATAAAAGGGAGAAAGAAATGGGGGTTGGAAGATATGCATCACACACACTCACACTTATTATAACATTGCCCTCTCTCAGAGGGTCCGAAAGAATAATACAAATTTAATTAACTAATCAAGCTAATTAAATATTACACAACCACTTAACTAATTAACAAATTAACTAGTCAACTAAAGCAGTAAAGAGGCCGCCGCAGCTCCGCCTCGGAATGCTTGGATGATGTATTCTCGATTCGCCTCGCTCGAAAACCCGTCGCCATGCCACTGTTGCCTCTGTTTACACTGTTCTGCACCTCTGAGAACCATGAAAACATTTGTGATGCTTCTAAAACACTCCCTGCACATTTTGGGATGCAACCGGCCAAGATAGAACATTATCAGCCATGGAAATGTGGCCATCGGCCAAAAATTGGATCACCGGCTGGAAATTGATGGTCGGTCAACAGTAAAAGTGGCCGGCCGGCCATTTCTTCCTGCAGAATCCTGGTTTTGCTGCAACAGAGGACAGACAGTGCATGGCATGGAATTTTCAAGACAGTGTGTGCATAGCCATCCTCCTCTATCATGCTATGATCTCAAGGGAGTATGGTCCTCGGTATTTGGGCCACCAATCATACATTTCGATGCGTGATGGCCAAAGGTACCAAGTTTACGAATCAATGTAAATGCATGCAACAAAACAAACAGATGCTTCACGCCCTATCATGTTGAGATCAAAGACGTCGGCGACCGAGGATTGAGACGTGTTTCGTCACTTTAAGGATGAACACACCTCATTCCTCATGTTTAGTTTGACACCCCAAACCAAACACAATGCAATGTATGTATGCAATATGGCTCGAATATGTAAAATGGCTCAATTATGCAACATGAAGCTAAGTTAGCAAAGCATGCCAAATGTAATGCAAACTAAACATGCAAATGTGCAATATGCCAAGCATGCAAAATGCAATGTAGCAAATATGGAAAAATATGCAATGGAACTAGCATGTGACAACACACAACGAACCAAATATGCAACCAACATGCGACAAACATGCAATGGTGGACTTAAACCGCAAAGGACAGACCTCAGCCTTGCTATAAACAGTGGCCAAAAGTGATGGGTGAAGGGACCAAAATGCAAAGCAAGCAAGCATGCTAATTAGCCTATCACCTAAACATGAAGAGGGAACTTTTAAACGCATTCAAAAGAGACTAACATGGACAAATGGCAAGTATGAAAATCTCTGAAAATGTGCAAGGGATGATGCCAAATCACCCAAACCATGCAAGTACGGTATGCAATGAAGGCCAAAACTTGAGGCTAACAAAAGGGTTCAAGCCATGGTCATACCAACCAAGCCTCAAAGAGCCAAAATGACTTAAATCAGTCATAAGGCAGACCAAAATAAGGCTAGGACATATATTGGATAGGGTCAAAACATGCTAAGAAATGGGCCCAAAACAAAAGGCATTCAAGGCTATAAAAGGGAGCATTCTACTACAGCTATCACAACCAAACATGGCGTGGATTATGTGATGAAAAACAGAGTTATAATATGCTAAAATGTCCCCCCAAACCCACTTAGATGGCATCTAAATGACTTAAACAAAGAGACATGCGCAATGGCCCAAACATGGAGCATAAGACCACAACTCTTCAATACATTGAAAGGGTGGTAGATGCAAGCATATAAGCATAAAACATGGACTGAAATAGCATGATAAGTGATTCTAAATCACTGAAATGGCTCAAGCAAAGCATGCTCATGACTCACACACTCAAAGCCTACAAGTTAGAATGCAAAGACGCTATACAAAGCATGGCAAACATGGCTAAGACAACTAAAGTCGGACCTTAAGCATTGTAAAACATGACTAAAAACTTCACAAAGCTAAGCCAAAACATGTGAGCATGGTGGTCCAAATGCAAGACGCGTGTTATGACAATAAAGGGGATTACAAAGCAAGTGTATGATGCATGCAACGGACTATCAATCTGACCAAAAATAAAGGTATAATATGACCAAATAACACCCAAAAGCCTCTAAGATGGAGCTAAAACCAACTACGCATGCATGCTACCTTTATGAGCCAAAAACACAAGCATATGAGACATAAGGGGAGAGGGGTGTCCCTCCCCTATGCAAGACCTCAAAACCCCTTCACCACCACTGAAAATCCTCTGGATTTTAGTAGTGAGAAGGCCAATACACAAAAGTTCTCAAAGCTCAAACAAAGAAGGCACAAAAGGGCCAAACAAGGCCTAAGAGGGGGGAGGACAAACCCAAACACCAAAATGACCTTAATGAAACATCTTAAACATAAAAAATTAGAACTTTTGTTAGTTATACACTAAGCTTAAAACAGCATGCAAGATAGGCTAAAAGCTAGTGCAAAAATGGGAATATAAAGCAATAGTGCTCACCCTTGAAGAACACTTGAAGAACAGCAACTCCAGCCCCCTCCTTCTGATCAAAACTCACTCAAAACTCCAAGAACAAACTCTCAACACCTCCAAAATTGAAGTATGGTATAACACTAGGTGTTTTAGTGCAAAACTAAGAACAAAACACCCTTTTGGACACTCTAGCACACACAAATGAAGAGAGAGAGGGAGATATAGAGAGAGAGTGATATATATATATATATATATCATATATATCTCAGATTTGTTGAACCCCCACTAATGGAAGGAGAGGCCTCCTTTTATAGAACAAAACAAGGACCAAAGCATTTTAGAGAAGCTAAGGCAAAAGGGGTCAAGCTTCCTCAAGAAGCTAGACCAAAGGTCCAAGCTTCTTGGGGAAGCTAAGACAAAGGGTTCAACCTTCTGGAGGAAGCTAAGACAAAGGGTCTAAGCTTCTTCAAGAAGCTTAGAGCAAAAGGGTGCAAAGGGTGCAAGTCCTCCATAGTGTATGGAGGACAAGTCCGTGCACTCCAGCTGGCACAGCTGGCATGCACAATGCTTAAAAAAGGCAAAAAGGAGGCACCGGCCAGAAAAAGAGACAATCAGCCAAATAAATGGCCGACCAACCAAACAATTGGTTGGTAGACATAAAGCAAGGCCGGTAGCTTTATGCCACGGCCGGTGGGTTTAAGGGATGTCTAACAAGCCACTTTTTACCCTTAGGTGCAAAAACTACAAGTCCTTGGTCTACAACCAAGCACAAAACAGTCAAGTCGAGAGATTCTAAGGCAAGGCGCGTAGCCAAGTCCTTCGGGATCTCAAAATGAACACGAACATGGATGATCACCGAGTGTTCAAATGATGACGTCCAAGTCTTGAGGACGGTCAAAAATGGGGTGTCTATAGTTATCAATAAGGAGGGGATTTCAGTGGACTCGCAGAAAAGATAGGCAATTGTAAGTTGGCCTACACCGACAAATGTAACAGAAGTCCGCAGTTTCATGGACTTAGCTGCGTACTATCAGAGGTTCATGAAAGACTTTTCAAAAATAGCTGTGCCTCTTACCAAACTAACACGCAAAGGGCAGTCGTTTGAGTGGAATGATGAAAGAGAATCTGCCTTTCATGAACTGAAAACAAGATTGACCACTGCACTAGTATTGACACTACCATCAGGTATGGAAAACTTTGTAATTTTCAGTGATGCATCTTATAAAGGTTTAGGTTGTGTACTAATGCAGAATGGAAGAGTAATTGCCTACGCCTCTCGGCAGTTGAGACCACATGAGAAAAACTGCCCAACACATGATTTAGAATTGTCCGCAGTTGTGTTTGCTTCAAAAATCTGGCTGCATTACTTGTATGGGGTAAAATGTGAAGTTTACACAGATAACAAGAGTTTGAAAAACTTCTTTACGCAGAAAGAGTTGAACATGCAACAAAGGAGATGGCTTGAATTTATAAAAGACTATGATCTTGAGATTCAGTATCACCCCGAGAAAGCCAATACAGTTGCTGATGCCTTGAGCAGAAAATCGATAGGGAATATGGCTTGTTTGTTTACGGAACAGAAAGAGATCCTGCAAGATTTTAAGAAGTCCGAGAATGAGGTAGTATTGTGTGAATAGTGCGGATTGATAGCCGTCATTTCAACCGAACCAACAATTATTGACGAGATTAAACGAAAACAAAAAGAGGATGAATTTCTTAAGAAAGTGATTGATGTATTTGACACAAGTCCGAAAGCAGAGTTCAGCATTGAAAGTAAAGTATTGAGATTCCGAGACCGGATGTGTGTCCCAGACATTCTGGAACTAAAGAAGAGAATTCTAGATGAAGCTCATAAGTCAGTATTTGCTATGCATCTGGGTAATAATAAAATGTATCGGGATTTGAAACAAAGCTACTGGCGGCCTAGAATGAAGAAAGAAATTGCAGAATATGTGTCCAAATGGCTTCAATGTCAGCAAGTTAAAGCTGAACATCAGAAACCAGGCGGTCTACTTCAACCTTTTCCTATTCCTGAATGGAAGTGGGAACATGTGACTATGGACTTTGTTGTTGGTCTACCCCGAACTCCTCGTGATATGGATTCTATTTGGGTTGTAGTTGATAGCCTGACTAAATCTGCACATTTTCTACCTGTTAGAACTACATTTGATGCTTATAGACTGGCTTCTATATGTGTTGATGAGATTGTTCGTTTACACGAAGTTCCGGTGTCCATTGTTTTGGATAGAGATCCGAAGTTTGTGTCTAGATTGTGGAAAAGTTTGCAAAAGGCGATGGGAACTGAATTGAGATTCTCAGTACCACATTCCATCCATAGACAGACGGACAATCAGAACGGACAATACAGGCCTTTGAAGATATGCTAAGAATGTGTGCCTTAGATTTTCAAGGGAGTTGGGAAGATTATTTGCCACTAGCAGAGTTTGTATACAATAACAGCTTCCACTCCATCATCGGTATGGCACCATACGTGGCTTTGTTTGCTAAAACGTATAGATCACCGATTTGTTGGACAGAGGTCAAGGATAGGGCTCTACTTGGGCCTGAAATTATGCAAGACACTTCTGAGAAGATCAGAACTATTCATCAAAGGCTCAAGACAGCTCAGAGTCGACAAAAGAATTATGCAGATGTTCGAAGAAGACCTCTCGAGTATGAGGTTGGTTACCACGTGTTTATACGCATGACCCCGATGAAGGGTCAAGTAAGATTCGGTAAGAAAGGGAAATTGTCATCCCGTTACATTAGGTCGTTCCAAATTCTAGAAAGGCTTGGTTCAGTTGCTTATAGAGTTGCTTTGCCACCAGGATTTGAACAAATCCATAATGTGTTTCATGTGTCGATGTTGAGGGGTTATCTTTGGGATCTGCTTCATGTGATTGATTATCACTGGATAGCTCTTGATGAAAATATGGAATATGCGGAATGGTCGAAACGAATCGTTGACCGACAAGTGAAACAATTGAGAAGCAAGTCCATCTCGATGGTAAAATTCGAATGGAAAGAACACTATAGGATGGATGCAACATGGGAAAAAGAAGATGAAATGCGACTACGCTATCCACATTTGTTTCCCGACGAAGGTAAAAATAGTTTGGAGGACCAAACTTCCTAAATGAGGGAAGACTGTGATAACCCTGTTCCGTATTATGCTAATTAATCTTAATTATGATTGTGATTGTGTGTTTAATATGATTTTGAGTGTCAATGATGTGATTATATGTGATTTTAAATTTCTATTTGTTCACCGTAGGAAAATCTATTCAACTTACTGTTAGAAACTGAAAATTGAAGGCCTTATGGGCCACAGAAACCGAAATTGACTATGCCATTGTGATTGTCATAATTTTTAGGGCCTATGGTGAAATTTAATTGAAAACTGATTTGGAACGATTTAATTAGTTTAAACTGATTGAATTAAGCACCATTGATTAGTTCTAATTAAGTGTGATTAGGGAAATTATATATATATATATGAACTAAGTGTGCTTAAGCTCACATTTTTTAGCCCAAATCAGATTCTACACCCTAGAGAGAGAGAGGGCGAACCGAATTTAGAGAGAGAAAGGAGCCATTTTTGAAGATTTTGCAAGGGAACTCAAGATTTGGAAGGCTAGGCTCAAGAACTATCTATAATTTGAAAGATTTAAGCTCCTAGGTGAGTAAATTCATGAGTTTGAGCTTGTGATTTTGTGAATTCAAGAGTAAATGGTAACCAAGAACATGAGTTGTGTTGATTGTGATAAGATTGAAGTCTATATTTACATTTATGTGTATAATTACCATGAATTGGCATATAGTTGCATATTTGAAGGTAAAGCATGTTAATCATGATGAAATTAAGATCAATGTGTGCACGCATGTAGCAATTTGTTATGAGTCCTCATGTTTGTGTATAAGACATGTTGATTGGGTTGAATTGGAAGTCATTTAAGACATGCATCCATGAAAACGAGACTATGCACTCAACTGCATGTTTTGGAGATGAATTTGGCAAGAATTATATGAGTATGAAATTAATCCATGGGAATTGAACTTCAAAATGTTGTAATTTAGCATTTGTATCATGTTAGAAGGTTTACATGTGAAGTATGAGTCATTAAATGCAAGATACATTAGTTTGAAGCTCAAAATGGCTGCTGGAAAACCCAGAATCCGAAGTGTCCACTCGAGCGGGGTAATGGCCACTCGAGCGTGAAATGCTAGCTCCCAGCAGTTTTGTAGACAGTGTCGTCCGCTCGAGCGAGGAGAATCATGCTCGAGCGTCCAAGGCATATGTTTGACCCTCAATTCGAGCGTCCGAATTAGTGCTCAAGCGTGAATATGAGGCAACCAGTTCTACACGGGCCCGAGTGGGCCTCACTACAGTTCGGACTCGATTTTGTGTCACGGTTCTTAATCTGAACCAAAGAGTCCAAATCTGGCAAATCGTTTTGAGAAACAGATTTTTTGAAAAGAAGTGCCAAACATGGACTCCTTTGCCAGATACAGAGTCGCCACCTAAATATTTTTTATGGGGAATTTAGGAAACCCTGACTCAGTGCCGAAGGCCACATGTCCGTCATCACCATAGTTGCCTCGGCTCGGGAGCTAGGGTACGATTGGGGAAGGTCAGCTATGAGCACCCCTCTCGCCCGATCCGAAGATCGGCCTCTACTAACCGTGATATCCATTTTTGAAAACATTATGTGTTCTTATTCCATTTATTAGCCTAGAATTACTATGTTATGCGCACAGCAAACAAGTATAGACTAGGTTGCCTAATTTAGAAATAAGCATTGCATATCCGTTTGTTTTGAAAAAAAATGTTTTGGAATTTGCTACTCGCAAGTAGGCTAAAACACGGATTTCAACGAGTGTTTCCAACTCAGGCAATCCAACCTTCACCCACAGGCATTCAAACAGTTTATCACGTAAGCATCTAGCCACATGGTAAGCATGCTGTCATGATAGCATTCACACGCATGAGATATGCTAAAGCATAAATGCTTACCGGGTACTCCGAGCCAAAACAATAAACTAGTTAGCTAGCATGCATGGTCCTAGTTCATGTCAAATTGACTAATGCAACACATGCAGGATGCAATTAGAATAGGCTCGGCTAACCTAAACATGGCATGTGAAATGCAATCAATTGATGCACGTATTCGATTCGGAATTGATGTACAAATGCAGTTAGTATGATGTACCGAGCCCAGTGCATGTAAGACAAATGTATGGATGCACGCATGCATAGCATAAGGTATGCTAATTTAAAATATGCCCTAGTCTACCATCATAAGCAGGTAAATAAAAGGGAAGAAAGACGTGGGGTTGGAAGACATACACACACTCACGCACACTTATTACATAATTGCCC
Organism: Camellia sinensis; assembly: GCF_055761805.1. Classification (NCBI taxonomy): domain Eukaryota; kingdom Viridiplantae; phylum Streptophyta; class Magnoliopsida; order Ericales; family Theaceae; genus Camellia; species Camellia sinensis. The sequence goes on from NC_138970.1 coordinate 78,014,685, forward strand.
TCACTCGGAGGGTCCAAATAAATATTACAGTCCGAATAATAAACCCATAAATTATTACAGAATTTCTAATTAATTAATAGAACGAAAACAAAAAGAAAGGTGGCCACAGCCCCCGCCTTGGGATGCGCGAATGATGCATGCTCGAACCCGTCTCGCCCGGAAAGTCCGCACCATACCACTGCCGCCTCTGTTTACACTGCCCTGCTTCTCTAAAAATTTCCAAAGTTCTGGGACAGGTTCCTTGCACACTGTAGAATACCATCGGCTGGAGGAAATGCCCACCGGCCATAGGTAATTTCCATCGGCTGCTGATGGAGTTATCAGCCATTCACAAATGGCCGGTTGGCATTGGATGATGCCGGTCGGCAGAAACTTCCTGCAGAAGACAGTTTTGACAGCAACAGAGGACAGACAGTATATGGCATGGGATTTCAGGGACATGTGGGCATGGTCATGCTCCCCATCATGCTTTGAACTCAGGGAAGCATGGCCCTCGATTCTCGAGCCATCAATTGTGCATGATAGCCTAAGTGATCAAGCTTGCCATTTGATGTAAAAAATGCATGCAACACACAAATGAGGACCAAGACCCTATCATGTCGAAGTCAAGGGCCCCGGTGACCGAGAGTTAAGATGCGTTACATCACTTATAGTATGAACGCTCCTTAACCCTCACACTTGGTTTGACACCCCAAACCAAGTAATGCAATGCATGTTACGTACTCATGACTCAAAGATACAATATGAGATTGAGATGCAAGTCATGCCAAGTACCATGCAACCACCATGGCAAGTATGCAATGCTAGGCATGCAAGATGCAAATGCAATGCAAACATGGACGATTTAAGCAATAGGAATGTCGTGTTACAACACCCAATGAAGCAATCATGCAACAAACATGAGACAAGTATGCAATGGTGGGCTTAAACCATAAAGGGGCAGACCTTAATCCACCCCAAAACAGTGGCCAAAAGTGCCCAAAATGGTGGACAAACACTCATGCCAATACCCAAGCCAATGGACCTAAAACTAAGGCACAAAAGGGGACACTTTACTTCCACTAACATGACCATTCATGGCATGAATTAGACAAGCAAAAACAGAAACTTAGCATGCAAAATGGACTCCAAACCCACTGATATGGCAGCTTGAATGGCTCCAATGAGATGCATGCACCAAAGCTCATTTCTAGGCATAAAAGGGCACATCCTCAAAGCATGAAGGAGGTCACATATGCAAACATAAAAACATGATTTATGGACTGAAATATGATCCTAAATGATGCCAAATCATGGGAAAGGTCTAAGCTATGCATGCTAGAGGCCAATATACTCAAAGCTTACAAGCCAAAACACAAAGAGATGGCACCAAACATGGCAAGCATGGCTGAAACAGATGGCCAATAGGCCTTAAACATGGTAAAGTAATGCCAATACCTTCATGAAATTAGGCTAACACATGCAAGAATCATGGCCTAAACACAAGATGCATTTCTAGGCCAAATAGAGGAATGTAAAGCAAGTATATTAAGCATGCAAAAGGGCACAAATCCGACCAAAAACAGAGGTTACATGTGACCTAAAAACACCCAAAAACCTCTGAAAAAGGGCCAAAATCAATCAAGCATGCATGTTACCCTTTAAGCCAAAAAGCAAGGAAATGAAGCAATGAAGGGAGAAGGGTGTCCCTCCCCTATACAAGACTTCAAACCACCTTCCTCACCACTGAAAATCCACTGGTTTTCAGTGGTGAGAAGGCTAAGACACTCAAACAAACAAGGCCTTACAAAGGAAGCACCAAAAAGGCCAAATAAGGCCTAAAAGGGTGAGTTTGAACTCAAACCACAAAATACCCTTAACGAAAGTTCTTAAGCATGAAAATATAAGCTTTTTTTATGTTATGCACAAAGCCTAAATCAGCAAGTAAGACAGGTAAAAAACTAGTGCAAGTTTGGGGAAACTAAAGCAAAGTGATTACCCTTGAAGATCCTTTGAAGAACAGATGATGCAGCCCTCTTCTTTTGATCAAAACCAGTCCAAAAGCTCAACAAACAACCTTCAAAGTGCCTCAAAGTCGAAGTAAGGTGTGGTAGTTGTGTTAGTGCAAAACTAAGGTAGAAATGCACTTTAAGGCCACCAAACACACACAAGGGAGGAGAGAGAGGGAAATATAGAGAGAGAGTGTATGTATATGTATAAGCTCTGGTTTTTCTCTTCAAACTTCCCAACCTAGAAGAAGGAGGAGAGCCTTCCTCTTATAGAAGTCCCCCTTGCAAAGCTTACACAACAAGCTTGCTTAGAGGGAAATCCCTCCATACACGTGTATAGAGGGGAACAGATTTGGTGCCAGCTATCACAGCTGGCACAAAATATCTACCTAAAGTACATGAACAGTAGTCGGCTACTCAAAATTGCCATTTTGACAAAAAGGAGTGCCGACCGGCAAAAAATAGTGCCGACCGGCAATATAGATTGCCGATGGCAACAAAACACTAGCCGGTGGCCTCTGGCCAAGGCCGGTGATGTGTGGTGATGCCTCACAAGGCATTCCCTGCCCCTCCAAGGCAAAACACAAGTGTTTGGTGCAAAACCAGACACTAAACAGTCGAGTTCGGAGATCCTGAGGCAAGGCGCATAGCCGAGACCTCCGGGAACTCCAAACGAACACAAACAAGGGTAATCACCGAGTGTTCCAATGGTGACGTCCAGGTCTTGAGGACGGTCAAAAATTGGGTGTCTACAGTTGCCCCTCTTTGACAGAACTCGAAAGTCATAACAATGACGGGAGTGAATGTCAAAGCCCAGAGACGACCCATTTTTGACAAGGCTGAAGACTTAGACAAACATGCAAGACAAACAAGGTATGCGCCCGAAGGCAGGGGCAAAATGCAAGACAATGCACAAAGCCAAACATAACTTATGATCATGCAAAGAAAGCTGTAACGAAGCAATACATGCGACAATTTTAAGCTAGCATACACCGGACTACACTACAATGCAGAAAGGATGTAAGAGAATTATGCAATTCTCAATACGTCTCACTCGAAGGATACAATACCCGTGCGGCTCGTCTGGTTGCACCAGCCTCAAATGAACCGTACATGCACTATCGTGCGTGTAAAGAAAACAACTTAACAGGTACGATGTTATTAGCAACATGCATATTAATGTATTTGAAAATGCGTGACAACGCAAAGCGAATGGGAAGCATAACAATGCTGTGAAGGCACAGATATGTAAGTGGAGCATGCGGTCTACGCAAGTAATGAAATTAATTACAAACATGCGATCTACGCAAGTAAAGTAACTAACATGCGGTCTACGCAAGCAAAACATGCGGTCTACGCAGGTAATGAAATTGAATAAACATGCGGTCTACACAAGCAAAACATGCGGTCTACGCAAGTAATGAAATTAACATGCGGTCTACGCAAGCAAAACATGCGGTCTACGCAAGTAATGAAATTAGCATGCGGTCTACGCAAGTAAAACATGCGGTCTACGCAAGCAAAACATGCGGTCTACGCAAGTAATGAAATTAACATACGGTCTACGCAAGTAAAACATGCGGTCTACGCAAGTAAAGTAACTGACATGCGGTCTACGCAGGTAATGAAATTGACATGCGGTCCACGCAAGCAAAGTGTATAAAGAGAAACTTGAACACACGTGAGTGAAAACATATCATTCATAATGCAGGGATGTAAAATACTGTAACACAGCATAATTGAAGCGATTTGTGGGAATCCTCAAGACATGAAAAGGATACGGGAAGGGACGTTCTTCGTACGTATCGAGCATCGTTCGCAGAAAGTTGTGGCCTGAGGTCAACTCGAAGGTCCATGTTTCAAAAGTGTGCTTCCCCGCATGGTCTCAAGTAATGAAGGTGCCAAACCATGTCGTTGACCTGAACAAAGGCACGGAAGGCGCGTTTGACCGCAAGGGGAGTTTTGTTGGTATCAATTCCGACACTTTGTTACCCTGTCATTTTATGTTTTACTTTCCTTTTTACTGGTAGTTTAAGCACATTGCACTGCCTCGGGCAGGTTTTATTCTTTCTCAAAATTACACATTTTGTAAAACACGTGACGGGAATGAAACAACCATTTTGTTCAAAAGATGTTGCATTTGTAAACTTTCTATGCATCGCATCGCAAGGTATCACACCACAATGTGAATGAAATTGAATCTATTTTGAACATCCGAGTATTTGCATCGTAATAATCAGGCAGTGAACCGACTTACAACTCGATAAGCAAAACAAAGGTATGATATAACCAAACAAGTGTGAATACAACTCGATAAACAAATAAAAAACTTAAAGAGAGTGAGATACAACTCGATAAGCAAATGTTCAATAACTCGCTAAGCAGACAGGTGTGACTCCGCAAGAATTGATCATCGGGGGAGGGATCGGAGGTGGTGGAGTTCCCCAATCCCTAGCATAAACAGTTCAGGGAACCAGGAGGAAGCCCATTGGCCAGGGGGAGAGGCCATCGGCCACAAGGAATGGCCATCGGCCAAAAATTTATTCGGTCGGCAAAAGGTAATGGCCGGTCGGCAAGATATTCGGCCGGCCGGCTATGAATGAGGGAATCACCAGAATGTTGACACATGTCCTCCACCCAACCTTATCTCCTACAAAAGACCCCAGCTTCGTAGTTTTTCTCAATTCCACACTGATTTGCTCTAATGGAAGAGTTTCTTGCTCAAAATCTCACAGCTTGGATTGCTAGTTTGGATGGCTCAGAAAAGTTGAATTTCTGGGGTTTCGGCATGAATGCACTATTCACTCTGGGTCGTACCCCGTTGCACCTCCCGTTTCTTTATGCCGCGGCAAGGTTTTGGAATCCGGTGACGCATGTCTTTAGCTTCGCTGGGCAAGAGATATGTCCTACCTTTGAAGATTTCTGAGCCTTAATGGAGTCCGAGCGCGACGAGGAGCTCCTCCCCCAACTTAATTTTGGCCATGCCCAATCCCTAGGGCGAATGTGTGGACTCAGCATTCGTGATGCTCGGTCTCTGATTTGTGACGGGATGCTGGACATTCCGAGTTTGACCGATCGTTTTTCTGATGCTGGTGATCGCAACAATCATCACTGGCAAGGCTTCCGGCGACATGCCCTCTGTTTGTGCATGCTATCTCATTTTCTATTCGTTTCAGGCTCGGGAGAGTCTAGTGTCCGGCTGATTGAGGTTGCCCAAGGCTTGAAGGAGGGCAAGAGCTGTATTGCCATGACTCTGGCTGAGACGTTGATGGGCTTAGATGCCTTTTATCGTCATGAGACGACCAGGTTAGCAGGGAGTCCACTACTACTACAGGTAATGTTTCCCACCCAATCTCGCATATGTATTTGTTCACATCACTCGGCCCTCAAGCTCGGTCTTTTCTCACAAAGCCCTATTCTCACTTTTCTCTCCTCGTACATCTCTCTATTCTCTATTCTCTCATTTTTCATCCCTCCCTAGGTATGGTTGATGGATAAACTGCAGGTTGTGGACTCTTGCCCAGCATATTCAGCTCGCGGCTACTTCTTTCGGCACCGTCTAGTCAATGCCCTGGATGAGGGATGGTGGTTCGCTTGGATGTGCCGCTTGTCCGCAGACCGTATTGCTTGGCGGTGCCCTTGGCTGAGCCTTCGGGCAATGAGTTACAATATACCCCGGCAGACTGGGATTCAATTAGTGGGTCTCACTCACTGTGTATTCTACTTCCCATTCTGGATTCGATGCCAATTTGGCCATGATCAGACCTGCCCGCCAGAGGGGATAGAGTATCCTGCTGCATTCCCATCCCGAGGCGCACAGCTTGCTTGGCAGGCCACCGTGTGGAGGATGAGAGAACTCCTGGCCCCCGCTCCTACTTTCAGTTGCACTTTGTCTGACGAGTGCTTGGATTGGCTTAATGAGGAGGCACAGGTCGGGCCTACCTTGGCATCAGAAGCTTCGACCAGCTCTAAGAGGGGGCACAGGGGCACCTAACTTGACTATGCCCCAGATTTATTGCTTCATTAGTACTTTCAAGTTTTCTTTATGAATGTAATAAAAAGCAACTTCGATTGTATGCAAGAGCAGGAAAACTCTGTTTTGAAATCAATGAAATTGAAGGTTGTGGTACTGAAAATTTTCTGCTTTGGTCCAAAAATGGTCTTAGCTGTAAAAAGATTAATTTGAACAAAGTCGGCTTTTATTAAAACTTTTCAAAATCATTTTCGATGTGGATCAGAAATGGACACGCCTGAGATCTGCCACTGAGATGCACAACCCCAGATCCCTGCAACTGGAAAGTTGCCCCTAGTCTGAAGAGTATTGCAGCACCGCGTGGCAACGGAAAGTTGCCCCTAGTCTGAGTAGCACTGCACTGGAGATTCCAATGGATACTGATAGACAAAGATGACTGAGATGATCAAATGGACAAAGTTGATCTGGGAAGTGTTATGGCTGAACTTCAGGATGAAGTTGCCTACGTATCCCAGAGATGGGAATCAAGCCTTACGTAGTTCAGGCTGAGGTTCACTCGGGTATTTTCACTCTTCTTTTGCGCTCTAACTTCTGCCAAAGCCACCCTTTGCGAGTTTTCAGCCTTGCGAGCTCAGTTTTTATATTTTCTAATTTTTTGTGCTCTAACTTTTGCGTAGGTCGCCCTTTCGGGTTTTCAGCCTAGCGAGCCTCTCAAGGGTAATATTTCTTCAACTTGTCCATGTTGATCGGTTAGGAGAATTCCAGGCCATCTAGGTCCATCAGAACCACGGCTCCACCTGACCAGATAGCTTTGATAATGTAGGGACCCGTCCAATTGGGTCTGAACTTGCCCCTTGGGTCATGGATGGGAGCTCGGTTGTCCTTGAGCACCAAATCCCCTTCCTTTAGATTCCAGGACTTAACCTTCTTGTTGAAAGCCCAGGCAATTCTGCGCTGATAACTTTAAACATGGTACAATGCTTTCAGTCTTCTCTCATCAAAGAGCATGAGCTCCTCAAACCTGCTCTGCTGCCAATCTGCTTCGGCTATTTGACACTCAGCCAATATTCGTTAGGACGGGACCTCAATTTCGATAGGTAGAACGGCTTCCATCCCATAAACTAGTGAATACGGAGTCGCTCCGTTAAAAGTTCTAATTGAGGTCCTGTAGCCCCATAGAGCAAACGGCAGCTTATCTGGCCAATCCCGGTAGGTTTCCACCATCTTCCGCAGTTTATGTTTGATGTTCTTGTTGGCAGCCTCAACTGCTCCATTGGTTTGCGGCCGGTATGTGGACGACTTATGAAAAGCCACGTTATATTTCTCCAACAAGTCAATCACTTCCTTCTTGAAGTGGGAACCGTTATCTGAAATTATCTCATTTGGGACCCCGTAACGACAGATGATGTTGTTTCTGATAAACTTTGCGACGTGTGAAGCCTTCAACACCGCATAAGATTGGGCCTCGACCCACTTCGTAAAGTAATCTATCGCTACTAGGATAAACTTATGCCCATTTGATCCCTTCGGGGTTACAGCTCTGATCACGTCGATTCCCCAAACTGAAAACGGCCACGGGGACGTCATGTTGTACAGCTTTGACGGCGGGATGTTCATGCGGTTTGCATGGATCTGGCATTTGTGGCATCGCCGAGCAAAGCCGATACAATCCTCTTCCATGGTAGACCAATAGTAGCCTTGTCTGAGGATCTTTCTGGCCAGCATTACTCCATTCATATGTGCCCCACATTCCCCTCAGTGGATGGCCTCCATCAGGCGCTTCGACTCTTCAGCTTCTACACAGAGCTTATGCATTCCCAAATGACCTCTCTTGTACAGCTTACCCCTGCAGATGATGAACTGAACAGCCATTCTTCTTATTGCCCTTTTATCCTTGGCATTTGCCCCTAGTGGATACGCCTCCTTCTCCAAGAAGTTCCAAATGTCGTAATACCAGGGGTTTTCATCCTAAACTTCGTCTATGGCAGCGATTGATTCATACGCCGGCACAAACTTCTGATCAATAATGACTGGACGCATCCGAACTCCGGACGGGATGTCTATCATGGAAGATAGAGTTGCTAGTGAATCTGCGAACCTGTTGTTCTCTCTTACTAGGTGGGTGAAATTTAGCTTCTCAAATCGAGGAATTAACAAATCCAAGGTTTGGTGGTAAATTATCATCCTTTCCTCTTTGACTTTCCAGTCTCCTTTTGCTTGAGATACGACAAGGTTCGAGTCCCCAATGACGTCCAGCCGTCTTGCCCCTAGTTCTAGGGCTGCCTCTAGGCCAGCAATACATGCCTCATATTCTGCTTCATTATTCGAGACTTTGAACCGAAGCTTGAATGATAAAGGGATACGGGAATCGTCCGGCGCTATCAGCAACACTCCTATCCCATACCCGTATTGGTTCGACGCTCCGTCAAAGTACATCGTCCAAGTTTCGTCTTCGATGTGCAGAATGGCTTCATCTGGGAACAGGTACTCAACCGCTTCATCCCCTTCAACCGGGTGGTCGGCAAGGAACTCCGCTACCGCTCTTCCTTTTACTAACTTGCGTGTTACATACTTCAAATCAAATTCAAAAAGCAACAGCAGCCAACGAGCTAGCCTACCCGTAAGTGCCGGTTTCTCGAAAAGATATTTGATGGGATCCAAGCGTGAAACCAACATTACAGAGTGAGCTAACAGGTAGTGCCGCAGCTTCCTGGTAGCCCATACCAAGGCCAAGCAAGCCTTCTCCAGCGGAGTGTAGCGGGTCTCGTAATCCAGCATCTTCTTGCTCAGATAGTAGATGGCCCTTTCCACTTTGTCCTCTGACTCTTGTGCGAGCATGCAGCCCATGTTAGCCTCAGTTACTGAAAGGTACAATATCAACAGTATTCCTGGCTCTGGTGGTGACAACACGGGCGGGTTCTGTAAATATTCTTTGATCTGTTCAAAAGCTGCTTGACATCGGCCGTCCCATTGGAATTTTTTTCCTTTCTTCAGGAGACCAAAAAGTGGTTCACAAGTCAAGGTTAGTTTTGAAATGAACCGTCTTATGAATTGCACTGTACCTAGAAAGCCGCGCACCTCCATTTCAGTCATTGGTGGTGGCATTTCCAAGATGGCCTTGATTTTGGAAGGGTCGACTTCGATGCCCCTTTGTGTAATCAGAAACCCTAGCATTTTTCCCGCTGTAACACCGAATGTACATTTCTGAGGATTCAACCGCAGCCGAAACTCTCTGATCCTTTGAAAGAATTTTTGTAAGGCGGTGTAGTGGCCCTCTCTCTCTTTGGACTTGACAATCATGTCATCCACGTACACCTCAACCTCTTTATGGATCATATCATGCAATATTGTGGTTGATGCCCGTTGATAAGTAGCTCCAGCGTTCTTTAACCCAAATGGCATCACTCTGTAGCAATATGTACCTCACGGGGTAGTGAATGCAGTCTTCTCCCGGTCTTCGGGTGCCATTACTATCTGATTATAGCCTGAGAAGCCATCCATAAACGAAAGCAAGGCATGTCCTACCGTGAAATCTACCAATTCATCAATGTGTGACAAGGGAAAGTCGTCCTTCGGACTGGCCCTGTTCAAATCTCTGAAGTCTACACATACCCGAATTCTGCCATCCTTCTTCGGCACCGGAACAATGTTGGCCAACCAAGTTGGGTATTCGGATACCAGCAGGAAGCCTGCATCGATTTGCTTGGTGACCTCTTCTTTGATCTTAATGGCCCAATCAGGGCGGATCCTTCTAAGTTTCTGCTTGATAGGTCGGGCCTCGGGATCAAGAGGGATCCGGTGCTGTACAATCTCAGGATCGATTCCAGGCATGTCTTCGTAGGACCACGCGAAAACATCTTTGAAATCTTTTAATAAAGAGACTAAGCGCTCGCGTTCCTCCAAAGACAACGTGGACCCGATCTGGACCAGCTGCGGGTCCTTATCAGTACCAACATTCACAGTAGTGATTTCATCCATTAAGGGTTTAACAAATCTTTCCTGCTCTTGATCAATTAATCGTTGCAAAATCGGAGGAATTTCTTCCTCGTCGTTTTCATCAAAATTTTGAAAATCCTGATTTAAGCAATAAATCAAAGGCACAGAAAAATACTCAGAAACCACATCCGCATCATTCTCATTAGATACTTCCAAGCTGTCCGATTCTTCTGTTACAACAGACTCAAAAGAGAAAGAAAATGACGACCTAGACAGGACTGTGGCATCCGGGTTATCACCCCCAACAATACCGGACTCAGACTCAGTCGAGCTGGAACCTGATTCCGACTCACAGGACTTGGTGGAATCAGATTCCGGCTCACTACCTGACCTGGCGCTGCTGGACAAAAATCCTTCCTCGTACTGCCAAATGAGAGAGGGTACGATGGATGCATCCAAAATAGTTGATGGTAGGCCCGCAGCCGTTTCATTCCCGATCATGCATACCGAGGAGTTATCCCCCAAGCACTTCTGTTCGATCGGAGGATCTGAAAGCAGACATGCCAGTACTTCCCCCATTTCATTCTCAGTGTCCTCAGACTGCTCTTTCTTACTCTGTTCAGTCTCAGCCGATAGATCTGCCTGCCCTTCGACGATGTCATTCTCAGGTAGCTGCAGGTCAAAGAAAATCTCAAAACCCGGCACGCGCTTCTTCTCCGCGTTCAGCCATGGTTCTGGGAAGCCACAAAACGGAAAGTCCTCCCCCTCCCGGACGAAGCGTCCGTTTAGGGTACCCTGAATGGGCCTATGCATCAACTCAAAAGGCTTCCCAACCTTCTTTGCCCTGGCTCTTCCGGCCATTTCCTTTCCTTTCCTTATCCAGTCCTCTTTGGTGGGTAGATAACCCAATTCAAAGGTATGAGGGTTGTGTGGCGCTTCGGCCAATGCTGCGACGCCCTTCCGGCCGCTCTTGCCCAATCCCATCCCGGGGATGTGTTGGAGCTTGTTCATGAGATAGACTGCCTGAGCACTGACATATACCCCTTCACTAGCAGCCATGATGTCCTGTACAACCCGAGCCTCAGCCAAGGTAAAACCCGATATGAATACATCTTCCATACCGTGCTCAATTTCTAGAACAGGCATAGATACTTCCGGCGGCAGATGAATCGATGAATTTCCGAAAACGATGGCTACTCCCTTCCCATAGGGGTATTTCACCACTTGATGTAGGGTGGAGGAGACTGCCTTTACCTGATGCAGCCACGGCCGCCCTAAAAGCAGGTTGAAAGTTGCAGGAACCTCCAAGACATGGAAATCTATCTCATGCTGTCCCGGCCCAACCTTTGTTTGAATCTTAACTGTTCCCATTACTTCCTGACTTGTGTTGTCATACGCCCGAATCACCTGGGCCGTTGGCATGAAATCCGCGATTTTCAAACCGATCGCATAGGTTGTCCTTGCCGGCAGACGTTGATGGCGGACCCTGTGTCGACAAGCACCACGGGTATCCATTTATCTCTGCACTCCACAGAGATGTAGAGTGGCTTGTTATGGTTCGCACCCTCAGGTGGCAGTTCTTTGTCAGAAAAGGTCAACATCAGGGTAGTCCCTATCGAAAAAACTAGGCCCACCAGCTGTTCGGGCGTGGTGTCTATAGAAAGCTTGGCTTTATCCATGGATGAAAGGACATCCTGTCTATGTACTCGAGAAGCCATAAGCAGCCCCAGATGGAGATGTCTGCTTGTATCTTCTTTAATTGTCTCAATACGGTCTCATCCTCGAGTTGCCTTTCTTTTTGCTTCTCTGCCTCCTTATCTTTCCCAAACGCCTCTGGTTGATCTAGGTGTGGAGGCTTGAAGTACCGTCCACTCCTAGTCATGTGATCGACTTCGCCGATATACCAGGTATCATCCGGTTGGTTACCTCCCCAATCCTCGTCTGTGTGGGCAAGACATAGATCATCGTCTTCCCACCACATTCCATCTGCCGCTGACAGGCACCTGTCCGGTTCTGGCATGACTATTCCGATACTTGCAGTACCTTCTATTCCTATGCTCGCGGCATTCTCCATTTCTGTACCTGCGGCAGTCTCAACTCCCACGTGGGCTTTTGCCTTCCTGATTCTCTCAGAATCTTCGAATCATTCCTGTTCTGACTGTATCAATGCAGTAGATTGTTCAATAATCCATGTACTCAAAATGCTCCATTCCCAAGCGAAACTATTGACACCGGCGCTCTTCGGCGATGTACTCTGTTCTTCGACCCTCCCGGCTGTTACTGACATTCCTGCCCCTGTCGGGCCTTGTTCTGACTGAAACTCTCCTATCACATCTGGCTGATCGTCCAACCATCCCGTGGCCTCTGTCGATTCCTCATAATCGAACCAGTTGATGGTTAAGTCTCCTGGATCTTGGTTACTGTAAAATTGGAACTTGGCAAGATCCTCTTCCACAACCGTCAAATCATCCGTTCCCTGTCCTGGACTGTCCCCTTGGATTGCACACAGCTCTCCTCCTGCTGGAAATTCCACATTTCGTCTATTTTGGCCTATTGGCGAAATGTAGTCACTCAGACTATAAGTATTCCCAACATCACTCCCAGATTCCGCAGACTCTGGCTTGACAACCCCCTTCTCCTTTAGAGTCTTCTCTCTCCTACTCTCGATGGTCACCACCGCTGGCTTGGGTTGGGTTATGGAGACGTCCATCATGCACAAATCGGTGCAATCGGGAAGGAAAACCTCCGGCTTAGGCAGATAGGAAGGTGTGATATAAATACTAGGATCGTAGGACATGACCCCAGTATGGATGAAATTGATTCTTTTGGGTGGTGGAGCTTGGTTATGTGTGGGGAGAGGATTTGTAGTAACGTTGGGTTTCTCAAGAGGCAAAATCACCCCATTATCAATGGGATCTTGAATCTCATGACGTAATCGGAAACACAGGTCAGTGTCATGACCGTGCTGTTGATGAAATGCACAATACTTGGCTAGATTGTGGGCAGCGGAGAGTCTTTCCGGTAAGGGTCGCGGCTCTAGGGGCTTCAGATGCCATTTTCTGATTAGAAACCCCAAAGCTTTGGATAGGGGCATATAACGCGGAGCAAAGGTTCTGGTGTTTTTGGGAGGGTATTTGGCTGTTTGTGGGTTGCTTCCGGACGCACCGGAGAATGGTGCGGCTGCCATAGTTCTCGGGGAGGGGTTGGTGGTGACCATACTCACTTCGGAGGTCCTGGTAGTTGTAGCGCCACTCGGGCCTACATTAGTATTACGATTGAAAGTTCAGTGGGGTTGCTCCCGGTCATTATCAATCAAGCCTTGCTTCAAGGCGTCCTCAATCTGCACCCCCATTTCATGCAGATCAGAAAAGGTAGGGAAGGGGAGTACAATCATCTTTTGCATTAACTTCGGCTGAAGATTGCGCACAATCATCCGAATCTGGTCTTTGTCCGTGGGCCTTAAGGTCATCATCGAAGCCTTAGCCCGCCATCTGGTTACGAACTCTGAGAAGCTTTCTTTGGGTTCTTGCCTCGTTGTCTCGAGATCCCGGGTCGTGATCTCGATCTGCGTGTTGTATGAGTACTGCAAGATGAAGGCCTCAGCCATCTCGTCCCAACTTCTCTTAACATCATCCTCCAATTTGGCATACCATATGGCTGCTACGCCCGACAGGGTTCGGCCAAATAAAGACAGCTTCTGCAGTCTAGTGAGGCCCATTGGCCTTAGGATGTCTGAAAACAGCCGCAGGTGCACCATGGGATCCCCGGATCCGTCAAATCGATCAATTTGTGGCATCTTAAACCGGTCTGGCAGCGTCACGGCTGCGTTGGTGTATCCATCTTCAATGTCCGGAATGGACTTCACACCTTGAGATTTCTTAAACAGCTTTTCAAGCTTGCTCATTTTTAATGCCATGGGGTCCACCTCGGACTCGAAGGGAGAATCCAGTTGATTGATAGGAGTGGGTGCCTTGGATAGTTGAGGCAGAATTGGGGGTGGAGCCGGCCCCGTTGGGATGTCTGTATCTTCTTGGACATTCCGGGCATTTGGCGTCTCTTCGGGTATCGAAACCCTTAGTGGGGGAGGGACTTGCCGTGAAGCAGATGCTCCAGTTTGCTGCTGCAATCTCACGATTAACTCCGCTTGCTCATTCATAACTGTGGCTTGTTGTTTGGCGAATTCCTGTCGGACAGCATCCTGCTGCATCACTTTCATGCTTTCTTGGAGTTGGCGCACCATCTCTTCTAAACTAGCCATGCTGTTTTGTTCTGACTGAATTATCGGTATATGTTCCCTTTCTGTGGGTGAAACAGAATCTTGATCCCTACTATACACAGGTGGGGTAGATAAAGCCCTCTGTACTGACTGTTGAACTGATGCCCTCTGCCTAGTTGTCCTCCGTCTAGTAACCGGGTGTAGAGAGTGGTACACTGGTTGTTCGTCTACCAGATCCTCAGATCGATGGAGCCGACGACCTCTGATCCAGAGTGCTTGGGGAATATCTACCGGGTTGGAAGCAATGATGCTAAACTACCTAGCAAAAAGATAAATAAAGCAGTAAATAAACTAACAATCGGACAGCACAACGGCGTAAAATAAACACATATAACACACAGTTGGTCATTAATAATACACAGTTGGTAAGCCGAACACACTGTTCCTCGATACTGATTACTTTCCCCAGAATCACTGTTCCCAAAACTGAACCTGATACCCGCAGATAACTGATTCTCAAAAACTGATACTGATGCCCTCTGGTCTAATACTCAACCTTGCAAACTGATATGTACGTTCCTGTAGAGAAACACTCTAAAAGCACATAGCAAGTAAAGAAAGCCAAAACACCCCTATGTTGGGGTAGGGTTTCCCTGTCCTATTTTGTCAGGAACTAGGGTTTCACTACGCACGCAGCGGTTTTCAAACAACCTAACATCGGGTAAGCAGCCTGTCCTAACTTGGAATGGTCACTATGGATCCGAATATGCACTAGGTCGAATGGTCGAAAAGGGTGCCCCGGTAAAACCGGGGTTTGTGTTCCCATACTGTCAGAGCCCATAACCGATTAGCCTTATGGTCATGCCTTGACAAGACAAGCCTCCGGCAAACCGTTCAGGATGGCAGATGGCAAACACTGTGTTCCTAGGTGCACCAATGCACATGCAATGCAAAGAGACATATAAATGAAATCAAAATAAAATATCACGCGTTCGAGTCAAGCTCTCTAAGTCCCCAGCAGAGTCGCCAGAAACTGTAGACGCGCCCGCGTGGGCCTCACTACAGTTCGGACTCGATTTTGTGTCACGGTTCTTAATCTGAACCAAAGAGTCCAAATCTGGCAAATCGTTTTGAGAAACAGATTTTTTGAAAAGAAGTGCCAAACATGGACTGCTTTACCAGATACAGAGTCGCCACCTAAATATTTTTTATGGGGAATTTAGGAAACCCTGACTCTTTGCCGAAGGCCACATGTCCGTCATCACCAGAGTTGCCTCGGCTCGGGAGCTAGGGTACGATTGGGGAAGGTCAGCTATGAGCACCCCCTCTCGTCCGATCCGAAGATCGGCCTCTACTAACCGTGATATCCTTTTTTGAAAACATTATGTGTTCTTATTCCATTTATTAGCCTAGAATTACTATGTTATGCGCACAGCAAACAAGTATAGACTAGGTTGCCTAATTTGGAAATAAGCATTGCATATCCGTTTGCTTTGAAAAAAAATGTTTTGGAATTTGCTACTCGCAAGTAGGCTAAAACACGGATTTCAACGAGTGTTTCCAACTCAGGCAATCCAACCTTCACCCACAGGCATTCAAACAGTTTATCACGTAAGCATCTAGCCACATGGTAAGCATGCTGTCATGATAGCGTTCACACGCATGAGATAAGCTAAAGCATAAATGCATGGTCCTAGTTCATGTCAAATTGACTAATGCAACACATGCAGGATGCAATTAGAATAGGCTCGGCTAACCTAAACATGGCATGTGAAATGCAATCAATTGATGCACGTATTCGATTCGGAATTGAAGTACAAATGTAGTTAGTATGATGTACCGAGCCCAGTGCAAAAATAATAAACGCATAAATTATTACAGAATTTCTAATTAATTAACAGAACGAATACAAAAAGAAAGGTGGCCACAGCCCCCGCCTTGGGATGCGCGAATGATGCATGCTCGAACCCGTCTCGCCCGGAAAGTCCGCACCATACCACTGCCGCCTCTGTTTACACCGCCCTGCTTCTCTAAAAATTTCCAAAGTTCTGGGACAGGTTCCTTGCACACTGTAGAATACCATCGGCTGGAGCAAATGCCCACCGGCCATAGGTAATTTCCATCGGCTACTGATGGAGTTATCGGCCATTCACAAATGGTCGGTCGGTATTGCATGATGCCGGTCGGCAGAAACGTCCTGCAGAAGACAATTTTGACAGCAACAGAGGACAGACAGTATATGGCATGGGATTTCAGGGACATGTGAGCATGGTCATGTTCCCCATCATGCTTTGAACTCAGGGAAGCATGGCCCTCGATTCTCGAGCCATCAATTGTGCATGATAGCCTAAGTGATCAAGCTTGCCATTTGATGTAAAAATGCATGCAACACACAAATGAGGACCAAGACCCTATCATGTCGAAGTCAAGGGCCCCGGTGACCGAGAGTTAAGATGCATTACATCACTTATAGTATGAACGCTCTTTAACCCTCACACTTGGTTTGACACCCCAAACCAAGTAATACAATGCATGTTACGTACTCATGACTCAAAGATACAATATGAGATTGAGATGCAAGTCATGCCAAGTACCATGCAACCACCATGGCAAGTATGCAATGCTAGGCATGCAAGATGCAAATGCAATGCAAACATGGACGATTTAAGCAATAGGAATGTCGTGTTACAACACCCAATGAAGCAATCATGCAACAAACATGAGACAAGTATGCAATGGTGGGCTTAAACCATAAAGGGGCAGACCTTAATCCACCCCAAAACAGTGGCCAAAAGTGCCCAAAATGGTGAACAAACACTCATGCCAATACCCAAGCCAATGGACCTAAAACTAAGGCACAAAAGGGGACACTTTACTTCCACTAACATGACCATTCATGGCATGAATTAGACAAGCAAAAACAGAAACTTAGCATGCAAAATGGACTCCAAACCACTGATATGGCAGCTTGAATGGCTCCAATGAGATGCATGCACCAAAGCTCATTTCTAGGCATAAAAGGGCACATCCTCAAAGCATGAAGGAGGTCACATATGCAAACATACAAACATGATTTATGGACTGAAATATGATCCTAAATGATGCCAAATCATGGGAAATGTCAAAGCTATGCATGCTAGAGGCCAATATAATCAAAGCTTACAAGCCAAAACACATAGAGATGGCACCAAACATGGCAAGCATGGCTGAAACAGATGGCCAACAGGCCTTAAACATGGTAAAGTAATGCCAATACCTTCATGAAATTAGGATAACACATGCAAGAATCATGGCCTAAACACAAGATGCATTTCTAGGCCAAATAGAGGAATGTAAAGCAAGTATATTAAGCATGCAAAAGGGCACAAATCCGACCAAAAACAGAGGTTACATGTGACCTAAAAACACCCAAAAACCTCTGAAAAAGGGCCAAAATCAATCAAGCATGCATGTTACCCTTTAAGCCAAAAAGCAAGGAAATGAAGCAATGAAGGGAAAGGGGTGTCCCTCCCCTATACAAGACTTCAAACCACCTTCCTCACCACTGAAAATCCACTGGTTTTCAGTGGTGAGAAGGCTAAGACACTCAAGCAAACAAGGCCTTACAAAGGAAGCACCAAAAAGGCCAAACTAGGCCTAAAAGGGTGAGGTTGAACTCAAACCACAAAACACCCTTAACGAAAGTTCTTAAGCATGAAAATATAAGCTTTTTTATGTTATGCACAAAGCCTAAATCAGCAAGTAAGATAGGTAAAAAACTAGTGCAAGTTTGGGGAAACTAAAGCAAAGTGATTACCCTTGAAGATCCTTTGAAGAACAGATGATGCAGCCCTCTTCTTTTGATCAAAACCAGTCCAAAAGCTCAACAAACAACCCTCAAAGTGCCTCAAAGTCGAAGTAAGGTGTGGTAGTGTGTGTGTTAGTGCAAAACTAAGGTAGAAATGCACTTTAAGGCCACCAAACACACACAAGGGAGGAGAGAGAGGGAAATATAGATAGAGAGTGTATGTATATGTATGAGCTCTGGTTTTTCTCTTCAAACTTCCCAACCTAGAAGAAGGAGGAGAGCCTTCCTCTTATAGAAGTCCCCCTTGCAAAGCTTACATAACAAGCTTGCTTAGAGGGAAATCCCTCTATACACGTGTATGGAGGGGAACAGAGTTGGTGCCAGCTATCACAGCTGGCACAAAATATCTACCTAAAGTAGATGAACAGTAGTCGGCTGCTCAAAATTGCCATTTTGACAAAAAGAAGTGCCAACCGGCAACAAATAGTGCCGACCGGCAATATAGATTGCCGATGGCAACAAAACACTAGCCGGTGGCCTCTGGCCATGGCCGGTGATGTGTGGGGATGCCTCACAAGGCATTCCCTGCGCCTCCAAGGCAAAACACAAGTGTTTGGTGCAAAACCAGACACTAAACAGTCGAGTTCGGAGATCCTGAGGCAAGGCGCGTAGCCGAGACCTCCAGGAACTCCAAACGAACACAAACAAGGGTAATCACCGAGTGTTCCAATGGTGACGTCCAAGTCTTGAGGACGGTCAAAAATAGGGTGTCTACACCAGTACTTTTGCAGGTCGTGGGGGTTCGCTCGAGCGGCGAAAGCCACGCTCGAGCGGGAAGCCCTGTTCCAGAAATTTTGTAAAGATATTATGTGTTCTGTTTTCCGTTCTCTTCCATTTCTAAGCACTCCTAGGCATGCATTGAACATTAAAAATGAGTTAAAAGGATAATAAAGAAGCCTAAGAGGGATGTATGAATTAAGAACGGATTGAATCATTTGTGACCCATATATGTGTTATGTATTATGTATGGTCAAGCACAAGGACGAATCCACCAGCAGAACACTGTGAGTAATATCTTAATAAGGATGGTTTGAATTATGCCACGGTCCAATTACTTACTCCTATTTGAGTTTCGTAAGTTTGTTAATTTGAAAGGTGGACAATATTTGTCATGCCATATGATTCGGCCAAAGGCCGTTTGACCTGAATGATTGGACCAAAGGCCGTTTGACATGAATGAATGAGCCAAAGGCCATTGGATATGAATGATTAGGCCAAAGGCCATTTGACATGATTGATTGGGTCAAAGGCCGTTTGACATGAATAAATGGGCCAAAGGCCGTTGGATATGAATGATTGGGCCAAAGGCCGTTTGACATGACTGGTTGGGCCAAAGGCCGCTTGACATGAATAAATGGGCCAAAGGCCGTTGGATATGAATGATTGGGCCAAAGGCCGTTTGACATGAATGAATGAGCCAAAGGCCGTTGGATATGAATGATTGGGCTAAAGGCCGTTTGACATGATTGATTGGGCCAAAGGCTGGTTGACATGAATGAATGGGCCAAAGGCAGTTGGATATGAATAAGGACATGAATGAATTGGGCCCGAGGCCGTTTGATATGTCTAGACCTGTAGTCGCCTGATGTACGAGACATAAACATGAATTAGGCCCAAGGCCGTCCGATGTATTCGTTTTAAATTCCATTAATGTATTTTCTTCATTTGATACTATTCACTGGGCTTTCGCTCACTCTCATTCATGTGTCTGTAGGTGAGCCAAGAGATGTACAAACCCAACCCCAGTGAAGTCTGTGAGGAACAGTCAGAGTTTTGAGGAGTCTACCCATATGTCTCACACACGAGACTAGTTTTCGCCTTTTGTTCCTTTGTTATATTTTTGCTATATCGGTGAAAACTTTAGATCACCTTTGTATATAAGCTTTTGGTTTGGCTGAATATGACTTGAATGATCCTGTTGTGTAAAGCTTGTATGTTAACTTCCTTTAATATGGGTTATTAACGAATACGTGTGAAATGTTATGATGTGCCATATAAGCACATCTCTATGTGCCATTTTATGTTAACTTCCTTTGTATATAATTCTCTCTCTATACAGAGTAGAGAAAGAATTATAGAGTGTGTAATTCTTTGTTCCAGATATAGTGAAATCCGTCGCCCATGGACGCAGTCGATTTGTCAAACCACGTAATTCTTTGTGTGTCTTGCTTGTGTGCTTGTGTGTGATTGTTTCTGCCTCATAGGCACAACACATTTCTCATTTCTGCCTATGTTCAATAGTCCTATGCACACAATTGTTTTTTTTTTATTTATAGAAAATTTGATAAATACGTTGAACTGGTGCCACATGTAAATATATATATTGAGTTTTTGTAAAATGTGTGAAGAGTAGGTGCTATATGCAACACTTTCCATTAGGTTATTGGTTGTGTATGGTTTACTGATTTGGGTAGAAATTTTGAAAGGAAAAGAGAAAATGTATGCTGAGAGGGAGATTTGCGCTAGGCTATGGCGCCGAACCGAATCTGCACGACTTCTTGGGCTATCACATTTGGCCGAGCTATGTTGCTGACCAGAGTGCGAAGACAAGCACGTGCCCAACAGAGCTCTAATTCGGCTAGGTATTTGGTTGGATCCGCAATGGAGCATCTTGAGCGAGCCAACCACAGCCCGGAATGAATTTAGACCAGGACGAAGGCCGGCACGCCTTACGGCCAGTCAGTTCGGATGGACCAACTTCTTACAGTTCGGCCGTCCCAGTCATGATGGTGTTTCTATCCAAGGGATAGGTCGGTTATGATATCCCGGTTGAGTGTGCCACCTGGACCAATGGTGTGATGGAGGGAAAATCCACTTCTGGCACGCCTTAATACCATTTGACAGCTCCACACATGCTGTTTGGAGGTTTTCACCTTTAAACACGTAAGGTAGGTAGAGGGGAGCATTACCACTTATCCAAGGAAGGACAGCAGAGGTAGTGCGCCCATAATCCCTGAGGATGCATGGCCAGCCTAGAAAAAGGAGGCATGGGGGACGATGGAGGTAAGCAATCTGAGGAATTCCCAACTCTCTCTCTCTAAAGTGCTCTCTCCTTCTTCTTCTTCAAGTGTGCTGACTTGATCGTCGGAGGGTCTATCGGGCAGCACACCGCCGAGCAGCTCACCGTCTTTCTGTTTTCAGGCCAAGCGACGCTACGTAAAGCTCGAGTGCAAGGAGTACGGAGAACAGAGAATATTTAACCCCCGTACAATTGGTGCCGTTTGTGGAAAAACTTTGACAGACAAACCTTGCTCTTCCATCTTCTTCGGCTATTTCCATGGCTAACCATGACGAAACTCCACTGTCCGTTGTCAACGGTGTCACGCCAGAGTTTGTTCGACGGAGAGATGGCCCTCATACTATTCCTACCATGGAAGGCTTGGAAGCCTCTTCCAGGGGTGCGCGTGACAAACGCGCAAGGAGTACTGATCACTCGAAAAGTCCAGAGGGCCGTCGACGACGGGGAGAGTCGCATGCTCAGTGCCTGGAGCACAAACTCGAGAACCAGGACGTTCTCATTCACAAGATGGCAGCAGAAATAGAGGTGCTGAAGCACCAGTTGAAGGGGAAGGGTGCTGCTGGAGAGGGCAACCTCAGTGAGCGCACCCCGCTCCCTCACTCTGGCAGTTGTCGCCAAGACAAGACGTCCTCTCTCTCTATCACCAGAAGCTATGGGGTAGGGGACTCCAATCCGCAGGGGGGAAGATCTCATACACGAGACAACAGCTACCGTCCCTCACGCCCTACGTCAACGTCGAGATATTCTTTCTCTATCTATTCGAGAGACCTGAGGGATGTGTTGGAGGAGAGGGCTCACCGTAGAGAGACCCAAAGGCTACCGGCATTGCAAAGACTGAGCTCCCAGATCTGTTGTAGTGAGGAAGTGGCAATGCCAGCGCCTAGAGTGATAGCACCAGGGGACAGAGAGCTAGCAAGACTTACCGCTACCCCACTGTCCCTAAAAATGGAGAGCACGCCGCTCCCTCCTAGATTCCACCAGCCTAAGTTCACATTGTACGACGGCAAGACGGATCTGTACATGTACGTAAGTCATTACCAGCAAGTAATGGCAGGACATCGACACAATGATGCCTTGATGTGCCTCATATTCCCAGCAAGCTTGGGAGAACTAGGCCTGAAATGGTTCGAGAGGCTTTCGGAGGGGAGCATCGAGGGATGGCAACAGCTAGCAGAGGCCTTCGTTACTAGATTCAAAACCAACACTCGAACACCGAAGGAGGTCGACCATCTCCTAAGCGTTAAGATAGAATCTGGAGGCTCTTTGAAGGCGTACAATGCCAAGTACTAGGAAACATACAATGAGATCCTCGACTGCCCCACCAATCTGGTAATCACCCAATACAAGCGAGGTCTCCCAGTCGGGCATAGGCTGCAAGATTCCCTTACGATGCACCAGCCCACTACCATGGAGTCTTTGATGCAGCGGATCAACGAACACATCCGAGTAGAGGACGATGCCACCACCGCAACCGAGAGGGCAAATCCGATCGCAGTAGACAAAAGAGTGGTGGGGAAGGTTCACTCGGTAGGGCAGGAGGACAACCGTCCGAATGACCGGTCAAAGGATCAACGTCGTGGCTCAAACCGCGATGATAGGAACAAGGGTCGTAGAAACGATCGAGCTAACACTCCTCGTGATAAAGAGGAGGATACCAAGAGAAAGTTGAAGGCGCGAACTGGCATCACCACGGTCTTTAAAATCCCTATTTGCCGCATCCTAAGTAAAATCTGAGGTGAACCTTACGTCCGATGGCCGACCAAGTTGGGAAACACATAGAGAGGCTTCAACTCGAGGTATCGCTGCACCTTTCATAAAGAATGAGGGCACCGAACGAAGGACTGTGTCCTGCTCAAACAACATTTGGAGGAGTTGGTGGCGGCAGGGCATTTGGACCAGTGCATAGACGGCGGTATGAGAGCTACTCCCTAGGAACAAGCCAAGCCAAACGGCCTCGCTATCTAGGATACAGCGCCGCAGAGCGTAATCAATGTCATCCATGGCATCATTGAGCCGGCAAGGGTCTGCAAGCTAAGAGGGATGATCAAGAAAGCCGAGCACATGAGGGAGGTGCTCTCCGTTCAGCCCGCCATGAAGAAAGGAAAGACCGAGGAAAAGGACGTCCTGGCCTTTTCAAGCAAATACTTGGAGAGAATTAAAACGCCTCATAACGACGCCTTAATAGTGACCTTCCGTGTCAAAGACTTCGACATCAAAAGAATTCTGGTTGACCAGGGGAGTTCGGTCGAGATCATGTATTAAGACGTTTTCAAACAGATGACGTTGGAGGACAAGGACTTGGCCTCGCAACGTCTCCATTCGTTGGCTTCAACTCTCAACCGGAATGGCCGATCGAAAAGACCATATTGCCAGTCAAAGCGGGATCAGTCACGAAGTAAGTGGAATTTTGGATGCTTCAGGTCCCATCAACCTACAACTTAATTTTGGACAGGGGCTGGTTGCATGCCATGCAAGCGGTAGCGTCGACCTACCATTAGGTACTGCATTTCCCGGCATCAACCGGACAGGTAGAAGAGGTTTGGGGAGACCAAGTGATGGCAAAACAGTGTTTCGTCGCAGTAAATGGCAGCAGAGCTGCCAAAGGCTTTGTGCAAATGATAGAGGGCCCGGAGGAAAAGGAAGTCCTGGAAGACGTAGGAAGAAAGGCCGAGGAGAAATCGGTCAAAGACTTAGTGGAGGTGCGCGTAGACGAGAATGACCCAAACAAGTTCATCCTTTTAGGCTCATCTCTATCTAGTGCCGAGCGGCTAGAGTATGTTGACTTTTTGGTTTCCAACATGGAGGCCTTTGCATGGATGCCTTACGATATGCCTGGCGTCGACCCTAGCTTCATTTGCCCCCAGTTGAACGCCTTTCCAAATGCACGGCCGATCATCCAGAGGACACGGCACTCAGCCTTGCACCATGCCGAGATAGTGACAGAAGAGGTCAAGAACTTGTTGGAAGCAGGGGCAATAGAAGAAGTGCAATACCCTAAATGGATATCTAACACGGTGGTGGTGCCGAAAAAGAACGGTAAGTGGCGGGTGTGCATTGATTATAAGACGATCAATCGTGCATACCCAAAGGATAGCTTTCCTCTCCCAAGAATCAACTAGCTGGTGGATTTGACCGCTGGCCATCAGAGATTCAGCTTCCTTGATGCATATTGTGGCTACCACCAAATAGCTATGTATGAACCAGACCGAGAGATCACTTCGTTCACCACTCCGCGAGGCCTGTACTGCTACAAGCTTATGCCATTCAGACTAAAAAATGCAGGGGCAACTTTTCAACGGATGGTAACCAAGATGTTCGCTCCCCTTTTGGACCGCACCATGGAGGCTTACATCGATGATATGGTGGTAAAGAGCAAGGAAAAGTCTCAACACCTTATCGACCTAGCAGAGATGTTCGCCACACTTAAACATCACAAGCTGCGTTTGAATGCCTCAAAGTGCGCCTTTGGAGTTGGCACCGAAAAATTTCTAGGCTTTTTGGTCACGAACCGAGGAATTGAAGCTGGACCTTCCCAAATCAAGGCAATACAAGAGCTGGAGCGCCCAAACTCTACGAAGGACGTGCAGCATCTTACCGGGATGGTGGCCATACTGAATAGATTTATCAGTCGGTCTTCAAATCATTGCAGGCCCTTCTTCAAACCTTTGAAGGCCAAGTTCTTCTGGGATGACGAATGTGACCGTGCATTGGCAGATCTGAAGGCATACCTGTAGACTGCACCGGAACTCCGCTCCGCGCGTGAGGGCGCGAATCGTTTGTTCCTAGCTACTACAGTTTGGACTCATGTCACGGTTCTGAATCTAATCTCACAAAGTACAATGTGAGACTAATAAATCACCAAAGAGTCCAAATCCGGCAAATCGTTTTGGAAAACTGATTTTTATCAAAAAGCGCCAAACATGGACTACTTTGCCAGATTTCAGAGTCGCCACCTAAATATTTTGTTTTTTGGGAAATTTAGCAAACCCTAACTCATGCCTAAGGCCACGTGTCTGTCATCACTAAAGTTGCCTCGGCTCAGGAACTTGGGTACGAGAGGGGAATGTCCTGAAATGAGCACCCCCGCTCGTCCGATCAAAGGATCGGCCTCTACTAGCATGATATGTTGTTTTTGAAAACACATGTGTTCTTGTTCAAATTATTAGCTAACTTACTATGTGATGCGCACGGCACACAAGTATAGATTAAATCGCTCGATTTGGAACAAAACATCTCATATTTGTTTGTTTGAAAATGGTTTGAAGTTGCTAATCACAAGTAGGCTAAGTCACGGATTTGCCACCCTCAAGTGGGCTTAGAAAACATCATTTGGCCACTCTCAAGTGGGCTTAAAACACACATTTTGATGAATTGTTCCAATGCAAGCAATCCAACTATCACCCACAGGCATTCGAGCAGTTAATCACTTAAGCAAATAGCCTCATGGCAAGCATGCTATCATGGCAGTCACTTACATACATGCAAGGATGCTAAAGTGTAAACACTCGCAGTGAACTCCGAGCCAAAAAAGGAAACTAGTTAGTAATCAATGCATGATCCTAGCTATGTCAACAATGCCTAATGCAACACATGCAAAAATGCAACTAAAATAGGCTCGGCTATTCTAAGGTGTCATGTTAATGCAACTTGATAGCATGTATTCAAATTGGTATTGAAATACAATGCAATTAGTATGATGTGCCGAGCCCGATGCATGTAAGACAGATGAATGATGCACGCATGCATAGCATAAGGATGGTAATTGAAATATGCCCTAAAACTAACTATCAAAAGCTGGTAAATAAAAGGGAGAAAGACGTGGGGTTGGAAGACATTCACACACTCACGCACACTTACTACAAAATTCGCCCTCTCGATAGAGGGTCCGAATAAAAGCTAAGCTAAGCAATTAATTACAAATAAACTAATTAACTACTTAGCGAATTAATTATTACAATCCAAATTGAAACAAATAGTTATGCTAAGCTAATTAAAATATTACAACCAATTGAATGACTAATCATGCAAACTAATCATAAGCAGTGAGATGGCCTCACGGGCAAGGAAGAGATGCATGCTCGGTTGGCTTTGCTCGGAAATCCACTGCCGAGCCTGGTGATGCCTCTGTTTGCACTGTTTTGGGCTTCTAAAAATTGTGCCAACTTCCAAGACGCTTCTGATCCACCTCATGGATATGATGAGGGGTGGTCGGCCAAGATGAATGGCCATCGGCCAGAGTTTGTGGCTATCAGCCAATCCGATAGCCGATCGGCAGCCTTTGATGGCCGGTCGGTAGCTCTGATGGCCGATCGGCCACCGCTTCCTGCAATTTCTTCTTTTGCTGCAACAGAGCACAAACAGAGGCATGGTAGTGTATTTACAAGGAAATGTTTGTGCAACTACACCCATTATCATGTCTTAAACTCAAAGGAGTGTAGTACTCGGATCTTGAGCCACCAATCAAGCATCTCAATGCATGATGGCCAAAGAGGCCAAGTTGCACAAGCTCAATAAATGCATGACAAGCAAGACACTTGGACCATCACCTTATCATTGATAATCAAAGGCAATGGAGACAAAGGGGATTGGCCCATTTTCATTACTTCAAGTATGAAATGGACCAATTCACTTTGTGTTCAAGATAACGTCTAGTCGAACACAATGCAATGCACACATGCAACATGCTTATCTTGGCACATTTTACTTGATTGATTTTGTTTACACATTTTAACATTACCAATCCATTCATTAATCAATTTGTCCAGCTATGAGAGTCCTCTAATGAGAGAGAGGTCTGTCAAAGTGAATGGTTTAAGGCATGGGAGAGACCAATGCCTTTGACTATGAGTAACCCTCAAAAAAGGATTGAAGCCATTTAAGCACAAGTCTCAATTCCTTGCATTAAACTCAAACTCAAGACTAACCAATCCTCAAAACAAATCAAAAGTGAAGAAATGAGGAGGATGGCAGATTTTCAGTGCTAAAGTGGCATGAAATACAAGACTCTACTATGCAAAAATCGCATGTACAACATGCTAGAACACTTAAGCGTTGAAACTAGTGAAGAGCTTTACACTAGGACCATGCAATACAATGCTCAATTGACTAAACCAACCCCAAACAGACCTCATGCATGCCAAAACAGTGCCTAAAATGGACTGAAATGATAGCATGATAAGCAAGAAAAAATATGCTCAAATGATGGCTCGCAAGCAACACACAAAGCTCAACTCTCAAATACAATTAAAGAGTGATAAACATGAGAATATGGCAAAGATATAAGCTCTGAAATACCATGCCAAATGATGCCAAGGCATGCAAACATCACAAGTATAGCATGGTAGGGCCTCAAAACTCAAGACTAGTCAAGGCATTTGCACTATTGCTATACAAAACATGAGTCATATGACCAAGGCAGCCCAAAATAGTCCTAAAGCATGTCAAAATAATGCTAAAACACGTATGGAGTATAGCCAAGGCAAGCTAGCATGAAGGGCCAAAACACCAAGTACACTAGGCTAATGGCAAGATTGTACTACATTGCACAAACCAAGTAAAAGGTGACTCCACCAACCAAAACAAAGTTATGGCATGTCAAAACAACACCAAAAATAGGCTGAGAATAAACCAAAACATGCTAGAATTATAGGCTAAAATAGCAAGCATACAAGGCTAGCTAGCAAGGATTACACTACAAGTGTATAAAGCATGCAAGAGATGAGCATACCAGCCCAAAACAGAGGTATATCAGCTCCTAAAAGTCACAAAAACATGCTTGAAAAGAGCTAACATAAGCCACAAAAAGATGCTACTTTATAGTGCTAACAAGGCATGGCATGGAGAGACAAGGAGTGGAGGCCACCCCCTCCTATTTCGGACCTCAAGACATGGTTTCCACCACTGAAATACCTCTGATTTTCAGTGGTGAAAAGGCCAAAAAGGTTGGATTTGAAGGTGGTGAGAAGTTGCACAAAAGGCCTCACAAGCCAAGGAACAAAAAAGAAGAACAACCCTCAAACTCACCAAGCCTTAAACTACCATTTTTACACCTTAGAAACAGAGTTTTTGATAGTCCAAAACCAGCCCCAAAATGAAACAAAACAATGGAAAAAAGGGGAATAAAGCAAGTGTACAAAAACAAGCTTGAAATGAGGAAGTTCTTACCCTTGAAACACCTTGAAGGACAGCAACAAAACCAGCCAAAATCTGAGCCAAAACCAGCCTTTTGGAGCTCAAAAAGACCTCCAAGAATCTCAGCCCAAAAGGTAGAGGTGTTTGGTCTAGGGTCTCTTTGCAAGAGTGTAGAGAAGTCTAAGTTTAAGGCTCAAAAACAAGAGGAAAATGAGAGAATTCTAGGGAGGGAGAGAGTTTTGCTCACAAATCTTCTAGAGAGAGAGGATTCTAGAGTGAGAAGCTCTCAAAATTATCTAAGCCTTCAAAAAATGTTCTAACCCTTGGAAAATGAGATGTAAGGCCTCATAGATAGAAAAATATCAAGCTTGGGTCGAAATATCTGATTTGAGACAGGTGGCACAAGTTGGAAACAGCTGGAGGAGAAATATCTGCCAATTCTGGGCTTTCTGGACATTTCTGGCCAATCGGCCAACATTTGTGGCTGATAAGGTTCACTTTTGGGTAACCTATGGCCGATGAGGTCAAATTGTGGCCGATGCAGTCCAATAGAGGCCAATGGAAAAAATCAATCCTGGTCCCTGACTTGAAGCAAGCCTAATTCCTTCATCTGGACTTCTTTTCAAGTCATTCTTGAGCCTAAACTATAGCCCCAGAAGTCTTCTTTCCAAATTTGGAAGCCTCACATCAAAATTTCATGTGTGCTAAGAGATATCCCTCTTTTAGTGAAGGCTGCTCAGTTTCGGTCCAACCGGAATGATGCCCAAATTCAACCAATCATATCTCCCCCATTCGGACTCGGCTTTAGGAGATTCTTAAGTGAAAAATGAAGCCCCAGAAGTAAGATTTCCAACGGTGGTGGCCTCATAAATGCAATCCAAGTATTGAAAAGGATAGGCCTAATTTAGCGAGGGCTGCTCGATTCTCTCTTAGCGATTCATGCCCATCTTCTTTTCCAACTTGGTTTCTTCCCTCCACTCCTCTTTTCTTCAACTCCAAACCTCTAAACAAGGTGTTTTAAAAGATTTTTCAAATATTTCATTTCTCTTTCATTCATTTTCCACTTTGTCCTTGCTCGGTTTACCGAAAAGCGCAACATTTGACAAAATGCGAGCCTCGGAACATCGCCGAAACCTTTTTCAAAATATTTTGAAAGAGAGGGTTTTAAGATCTAAAATCATTCAAAATAGCTTCGGTCCAAAATGGGGTGCGAGGTTAGGATTTGACTCTCCTCTTGTCAAAGAAATCGAACCTTCGCATTGCATAGCCTACATCACTAAGTAAGCCATCAGTAGCGCCCAAGTCATAAGGGCGGTCAAAAATGGGATGTCTACAATACCTTTCCTCAGCCCCTATCCTAGTCACACCAAAACTAGGCGAAGAACTGTATCTCTACTTGGTGGTCTCTCAACATGCGGTAAGCGGCGTCCTAGTCCGTGCTGAAGGCACCCAGCACCTCCCTATCTTCTATGTAAGAAAGACCTTGCTCCGGCTGAATCGAGGTATCTGTCGCTAGAAAAATTAGCTCTGGCCCTGATGATGGCTTCCAGAAAGCTAGCGCACTATTTTCATGCCCACACGATTGTTGTGCTAACCAAATTTCCACTTAAGGCACTCTTTGAAAAGGAGGATTTTACCAGGAGAATTCTGAAATGAGCCATGGAATTGGGGCAATACGAGATCAAGTTCCAACCCGGCACCGCCATCAAAGCTCAAGCTCTTGCTGACTTCATGGCAGAATTTGCCCCGGGAACACACCCTGTTTGCCTGGTCGATCTGGCCAATGTGGATTTGGTGCCTCCCATGGCTCAGACACGAAAGATAGATGGTGGACAACAAATGACAAAAGGGCAAAAAGAAGCCGAACAAGAAATGGAGAAACCAACCAATATCTAGGAGTTGAGGAGCTCCCAAAATCCCTCTGATTGCTGGAAGTTGTTCATTGGTGAGATGTGGAAACTCTTCGTCATTGGGGCCTCTAACAGACATGAAGCCGGGCTGGGGATCGTGCTGACTTCCCCAGGAGGGCAGACCATCAAGCATGTGATCACACTCGGTTTCCCAGCATCCAACAATGAGGCGGAATATGAAGCCCTCCTCATTGGATTAAAAAGTGCATTACGAATGAAAGCGTCGGAACTTATGGTATTCAGCGACTCCAAGTTGGTGGTCAATCAGGTCTCCGGGAAGTATGAGGCCAGAGATGAAAGAATGGCCAAATATCAGGCACTGGTACGAGCAGAGATCAAAAAGTTTGCTGCAATAAGAATGGAACGAATTAATCGCGAGGAAAACAATGCAGCTGACGAACTGGCCTGCCTGGCTTCCATACAAACAACTTTTCCCAACCCTTCGTTAATAGAGTTCTTACCCCGGCCAAGCATCGAGGAACCAGAAGTGCCCGAAGTACTCTGCACCGACTTGGGACCGTCCTGGATAGACCCCCCCATCGCCTTCCTAAAGGATGGAATCTTGCCCACAGAAAAGAAGAAGGCCCACAAGATCAGGTCCAAATCAGAGCGGTTTTGGCTCTCTCCATCTGGCGCCTTATACAAGAAGTCTTTCACTGGGCCGTACCTGAAGTGCGTCCACCCCAACAAGGTAGAAGCTTTCCTCTTCGAGATACATGAAGGCATCTGCGGGAGTCATATTGGGGGCAGGTCTTTGGCCTACTGAGCAATTTCCCAAGGTTATTGGTGGCCATTCATGTAGGCGGACTCACAGAAATACGTTCGCAGGTGCGAAAAATGTTAAAAATTTGCTCACCAAATCCACCAGCAGGCTTGAGAGTTGCTCCCCCTTACGAGTCCTTGGCCATTCGCGCTTTAGGGGCTGGATATTGTGGGACCACTTCCAACAGCTCCAGGGAACCGCAAGTTTTTCATTGCTGCTATCGACTACTTCACTAAGTGGGTTGAGGCCGAGCCATTGGCAACTATAAAAAAAAAAAGATATGAAGAAGTTCATTTGGAAAAATGTCATCACTCGCTTCAATATACCGAAGGCCCTCATTTCGGATAATGGCACTCATTTAAACATTGAGTTCTACAATTCAACACCGGCCTATCCTCAGTCAAATGGTCAAGCGGAAGCCTCAAACAAGACCATCCTAGATGGGCTGAAGAAGCAACTCGAGAAAGCCAAAGGGAAGTGGGCTGAAGAACTCCCCAATGTGCTCTGGGCATACTGCACCACACCGAGACGTTCACCCGAGAAAACTCCATTTGCCTTGGCCTATGGCATGGAGGCTGTCATCCCATTGGAAATCGGAATGCCAACCATCCGGTCTCAAAGTTTTTAGCCAGACTTGAACAATGAAGTTGTGGCCTTGGAACTTGACCTAGCTGAAGAAAGAAGGGAACGGGCATTGATCCACATAGCAACCTACTAGCAAGAGCTCTCCAAGAAATACAACAAGGCCCTGCATCCAAGGCTATTCAAGATCAAAGACTGGGTCTTAAGAAAGGTAATGGGCAACACAGTGATCCCTAGAGAAGGCAAACTAGGTGCAAACTGAGAAGGGCCATACAAGGTAACTGGCCTTGCAGGCAAAAAGGCATACCATCTGGAAGACTTAGATGGTAAAGCTATCTTCAGACCATGGAATGCAGCTAATCTTAAGATTTTTTACTTTTGAAATGTAATCCTTTCTGTTCCATCACCTTTTGAACCTTGGCCATTTGGCATTTGAGGTAAATTGCTGACATGTAATGAAAGATAGCCCCACATTTTTCTTATTTTATGCATTTCTATGAAAATACGTTACAAGGCTATTGAGCTACTATGAAAATACCAGGGGCAAGAAGCCAACGACAATTTGAATTAGGCCGAGCTGGAACAGTTCACCCGATCGAACAGTCGGTGTTTTGCCCAACTTGTTCTAGAGCCGAGTCGACATTGCTCGCCCATATAGAAAGTTGGCATTTTGACCAACTTGCTACTTGCCCTTGGGCCGAGCTAACATTGCTCGCCAGTTTTGACAATTTGCGTTTTGACCAATTTGTCCTAGGGCCGAGCTAACATTGCTCGCCCGTATAGAAAGTTGGCATTTTGACCAGCTTATTCTAAGGCCGAGTTGACATTGCTCGCCCGTTTAGAAGGTTGGTGTTTTGACCAACTTGTTCTAGGGCCGAGCTGACATTACTCGCCCGTTTTGCAGTTGGCATTTTAACCAACTTGTTTTTTGGCCGAGCCGACATTACTCGCCCGTTTAGACAGTTGGCGTTTTGACCAACTTGTTTTATGGCCGAGATGACATTGCTCGGCCGAACATGAAGTTTGCGTTTCAACCGACCTGTGTTAGGACCGAGCTGACATTGGTCACCCGTACGGACAGTCGTCGTACCTAGTCTCAGTTGTCCGTGCAAAAAAGCGAGCCGGTTTTGCTCAAGTTGTGTGGTTGATTCGCTAATCATTGACCGAGCTAGTTTCTGCTCGCCTAATAAAGAGCAGATTTTGTTCGTGGTCAACTGAGCTGTTCCTTGCTCACCAATGTGGAGCTGATTTCGCTCTCTTACCGAGCTGACAGTGGTCGCGTGTTTAAAATGTTGGTGCTATGTTCAACAAATATTTTGAACACGGTAGGTTGGCTCGAAAGACCGAGGAAAATTTTGATAACAAGGCGAGCAGAATGTTCAAACTTTTCATTCATTATAAAAGCATGATTACAAAAGTGGGGCGCAGCCCGGTTACATCAAAAAAAAGGGAGAGAAGAACAGAAAAAGGTGGTCAATCTAGATCAACGGTGTTAGCGTGTTCAGTTGCCCTCATCTCGATGTCCCAAACTCGCTCATCAACCACCACATCGAGCTCCTCTTGCTCGGGCTCCCCGCGCCATTGGGCCCCTTCCCTAGAAACCTCAGCTGGAAGATTCTGCTCGGCCGGTTGCATGGTTGTAGTTTCTATAGCGGCCTCATGCTTTGCATCTTTAATGAGTTTTTTCTGTACGGAGCTGGCGTAAGACGTCATATGCACCGAGATAAAGACAGAAGGTGGGTTTTGGAACACGTTGGAGTCCTGGCCAAGGCCAAGTTTTTCCATGGCAGCTTTCCAACTGCACTGGAAAAAAATATCTTTGGTGCCCTCCACCTGCCGCTCCTAAGCCCTTTCGCCCTCCGCGTAACCACGATCCTCAACATCGTCGACCTGCTTGTCCAACTCGGTTTTGTGGACATCGCGGAGTTTGCGCAGCTTGGCAATGTAACGAGCCTTTGTAAGTTGGAGTGCGTAATGTTTGTCCTCTTCTGCTCGGGCCAACCATTCAGAGGGTTTGTCGTGCTCGATTGCTACCTCTTCCTGGGTAGCCTTCAGCTTTGCCAGCTCGGCTGCCTTGGCCTTGTTGTTAGTAATGGCCTCCCGCAAACTTTTTCGCGCAGCGATCATTCGCTCATGGGCAAGGTAATTCTTCTGCGCGGCCTGCACAACAAACGAAAAGGTCAGAAAGTGATAACCGAGCAGGAACTTGACGACAGGAAAACTTACAAACTTACCAACACTATTGACTTTGCTGCCGACCGGAGAACCTTCAGGTCGGAAAACTCCTCGTGCTTCTTCATGTCGGTAGGGAGGAGTAGCCCTTTAGCCATGTTGAAGCAGAGAGAGTAGTCCTTGTCCGCGTAGACCAAATCGACAGCGGAGACAGCCCGGCCTTTGTAGGTCAACTCGGGCGATCAGGCGGGGGGGCACTGGATCGAGTGGATGGCTCGGTGATCGATTGTTCAGTCTGGTCCCCCAAGAAGCAAGAGCATGCTCGGTTGAATCTTTACCAGCCAAATATTGTTCGGTTGGATTTTTTCTCGGCCTTTTCATCGACTGACCTGCAGCTTGTTCGCTGGCAAGAGCCAGCACAGCCCCCTCCTCTTGCATGCCGGCGTGGAAGAAGTTTCCCCAGCTGCCTTCGGTCGCTGAGAGTCGCTCGCCTCATCGGTGATCATTGACTTGATAGCATGGATCTTGGCCACCTCTTGCTCGGCTGTCAAAGGGACTAGTTTGATCAGCGGAAGGCTGGGATCTGGTTCTGGAGAAGGTGCATGCAGGAAGTCTGTCACCTTGCTCTTGCGCAGCATCGTGTAGCGGTAGCTCGGTTCAAAGCCGAGCAGCTTGGGTGATTCTCGCTCCTCAGCCGAATGACGCAACGCAACCCTTATGGCCTCCTGGTTTGCACGGGAGTACTCCTCTGCCAAGAGTTTATAGTCTGCAACATGAAGGCAACTGTTAGACCGGCAGTAAAAAGAGCAAAAAAAAAAAAAAATTGATGCCGAAATGCTCACCAGTACTCCCAAAATCTTTTCTTATGTACCAGCCCGATATAGGTGCTTCGGTGTCCTTATAATTACCGGACACCCACAAAAAATCGTCCTCGTTGGTCTCTTTGTCCGAGTTACCTTCGATGAGTTTTGCTCGGCCTTTCCTGACCTTGAGATACCAGCAAAACCCACCTTTATTTTTACTAAGTGCATATTGGTGAAATATCTCGGCGAGGCCGAGTTTCAAACCGAGTATTCTATTCAGCTCGGCCACACCGTTTATTATTTTGTATGTATTGTTGGAGACTTGGGTTGGGCACAGCCTAGTTTGCCTTAAAAACTCGTAGGTCAGGGGTTGGACCGGGAAGCGCAGACCTCCTTCTACAATGGATACTACTGTGAAGGGGCATTTGTCCAGCTCGCCCCAGGGAGTGTCTCCTTTCTTGGCCAGCTCCAAGTGGACATTGTCTGGGATATGGTACTCTCTACAGAACTCGGCCAGTGCCTCGGGAGAATTCACCATGAACCGGTACTTCCCCATCTATCCCGGTTTTATTTAGTTGGGTAATTTAGGTCATATCTCAGTAAAAAATTTGGTGAATGTCCGCTCGGACTTTGAGCCTCACTGGTTGTAACTCTGAACGAGCCTGGTCAGTCCTAGTTTGTTCTGCATTATTAAGAAATAAGTCCAAGAATTAGTGCGGCATAAATTGCACGGCTGTTATGAGGAAGTTTTTAGCTCGGTAAGGGTTCCTGGGTGCGTTTGATTGGTTCACTCTTATTATCTCGGTCCTAATATATGCCGACTCGCCATTCCTAGTCTGGTTCTAGCCCCCTACTTACAACTTGGTCTTGGCCTCAAAACAAGACCACAAACAGGTTTTTGCTCGGCTAAATCCTATTTATAGATCAAAAAGTCTGGTTTTGCTCAGTCTCGTCGAGGTTCAGGCTGTTCATCCGAAGTATCAAGTTGATGCATTGAAGATAGGGGAAACAAAGGGCATGGGAGCCCCGTCTGCTTCTTCGATTCCATTTTTTCCTAAGGTGTACCAGTGTTACCCCAAAGAGGGGGCACTAGGAGGATTCTAACAGTCTCAGGCAAGAACATGAAGAACGTAAATGAAAAGTACGGAGGAGGGCAAGTAAACTTACCAATATGGATGCCAAGTGAAGAGAAATTAACCACGATCTTGTCTACAGTCTTTGAGAGAACGAAGATGGTCAAGAACAACTAGAAAAGCAATGATGGCAGAAGCTTGGGGACTTGGAGGCTAAGGTTTGGCTCGAGTGAGAAGATGAAAGTAGGGGGGTATGTAGCCCCTCACATGTGTATAAAAGGAGTGGGGAACCCAAAGGGCGGCAACCTTTTGAATTTTACGCGTGAAGAAGATAGCTGTGGGGTTGCATGAGTCCAATGATGTAAGGCCACGTGGCATCGAAAAGATGGCTCTGTTAGTACGGCTGTATGATCGATGACAAGACTATTGGCGCAATCCCCGATGACCGACCAATCCGGATAGCCCGGTTAGAATGATAATCCCAAATCACGCTCAGCTCGGATGGGATTAAGGAGCAATTGAGAGGGAGATTTGCGCCGGGCTATGGCGCCAAACTGAATCTGCACGGCTTCTCGGGGCATCACGTTTGGCCGAGCTATGTTGTTGACCAGAGTGCGAAGACATGCATGTGCCCAACCGAGCTGTGATTCGGCTAGGTATTTGGTTGGATCAGCAGTGGAGCGTCTTGAGCGAGCCAACCATAGCCCGTAATGAATTTAGATTGAGACGAAGGCCGGCACGCCTCATGGCCAGTCAGTTCGGATGGACCGACTTCTTACAGTTCGGCCGTCCCGGTCATGATGGTGTTTCTATCCAAGGGATAGGTCGGTCATGATATCCCGATTGAGTGTGGCACCTGGACCAATGGTGTGATGGAGGGGAAATCCACTCCTGGCACGCGTCAATACCGTTTGGCAGCTCCACACATGCTGTTTGGAGGTTTTGGCCTTTACACGCGTAAGGTAGGTAGAGGGGAGCATTACCACCTGTCTAGGGAAAAACAGCAGAGGTAGTGCGCCCACAATCCCTAAGGATGCATGGCCAGCCTAGAAAAAGGAAGCATGGGGGACGTTGGAGGTAAGCAATCTGAGGAATTCCCAACTCTCTCTCTCTCTAAAGTGCTCTCCCCTTCTTCTCCTTCAAGTGTGCTGACTTGATCGTCGGAGGGTCTATCCGGCAGCACACCGCTGGGAAGCTCACCGTCTTTCTGTTTTCAGGCCAAGCGACGCTGCCTAAAGCTCGTGTGCAAGGAGTACAGAGAACAGAGAATATTTAACCCCCGTACATATGCGAAATTTAGGTGGCATGTAATTATATTTTATTCACATACTTTTTCTTTTTTATTTTTTCAAATCTCTCCCTAAATCTATAAACCAAGCACAAGCTTAGTGAATTTTTATTTTGGCCCACTTGCAACGTTGGATTTTTTTGTGTAATTTTTCGATTGGCTAATATTTTTAGAAGATGTTGAAAATAATTTAAAATATATTTTAATTTTGAATTTAACAATGTTATATATCATTAAAAAAAATCGTTATTTTATATCATTAAATTACTTCATGAAATATTATTAATTTTATTATTTCATTAATGTTGATTTCTCAATAAGGAATCAATCACAAGATTAATCCAGTAATTAAAGTATTTCTAGAGTACTGTATGACATTATTTACGTTGTGTTTTAAACTAATTACATTGTTGAAATAAAAAATTTATGAGTAGGGTATACTTATTCACTTTTGTTATATAATTGGAAACCAAAAATGACTTGTTGATAGAGCATATCATTCAAAGAGATCGAGAGGGGGGCAGCAGATTCAGGGCGTTCTCAAGCTCGGGCACTCCGCGGGATGGTAATAAAGCTGCCCACCAGTTGCCTCGCATGGCTGGTAATGCTGGGTCTCTGTTTGGTTGGAGGAAGTCCCTCGTAGTTTAGAATTGTTGGCTGCTTCTGACGTGGCTCTTGTTTTAGTATAATGTTTTAACGTTTTCCTATAAAAATAAAAATAAAAATAAAAGGTGTATTGCTTCTTTTTTATTTATTTTTTATTTTTTATTTTTTTCTTTTCATATTAAAAATCCCATATAAACAATATAACATGCAACTTTAAAAAAATACATCTAATAATTTTCCAAAATCACACAAAATCCAATGAGATGGACCACAAGCAAGCATCCAGATATTTTTTTCCTAAAAATCCAATGCACGTGTAGGCACTTACGTCACTAACATTAAAGCCAAGCATAGGAGAGAATTATTAACGTCGTTGAGCAATGTTTCACATTGTGATACGCAGGGCCGGTTGCCTTTTCTGGGGCTTAAAACACGTTTCTAATATAATGTTTATATACATAAAATAGAATTTTAATATGAATCAACATTTAAATTATTTTTTGACAGAATTTAACTAGTTGGTGATTTAAATTTTTTGAACTTTTACATTTTTAACTGTAAAATTACTAATCATGTTTGTTTTAATCAACTTATCAGCCAAACTCATCCAATTTTTCTTGTGAAATATTTCACTAAATTTATGATATAATCAATTTCAAATTTGAAAAGTTTGTTTTTCTCATAAATAATTATAAGTAATAAGTCTAATTAATAATATTCTATATACAATTCATTTATTTGAAAAACAACCATTAATTACTTTTAAATAATTCACTATATCAATAAAATAGAAAACAAAAAATTGGCTTTTTTAAGGGGCCATTTTTACCAAGTACAATAACAAAAAAAACAAGACTTATTTCATATTTTTTCAATTTTTGGGGCATTATTTTTTTCACCAATTTTCGGGGCACAAACTGATAGCTTGTGTCGCTTGTGCATGAAAATAATCATGAAAAATTCTCTACCGTTAAATTATACATACAAGAAAACATCACACACTAATCAAAGGATAAAAATTCTTCATAAAACATTTTATAATATTTTTTTTATGATTTCTAATATTATTCTTTGGAAAAATGACCATAAAAATTAATGACAATTTTAGCTCCTAAAAGTCTCAACTCTCAACTTGCTAAACACCATCAAATAATTTTTCCAAATACTCTCATGCGTTTAAATTCAAAATAGCCAATCCAACCACCACAATCCCCCCACCCCACAGCAATAATGGCTTCTCAGAAGCACTAGAACTCGTGTATAATGTTGGAAAAATGGTGTTTTATATGGTTTATTTTAGATCAATTTTGAGGCCAAAATTAAGTGGGTTTCAAATATCTTTTGGAGTGGGTTCGAAGAGGTGACGTGTTCATTGACGCGTGGCAAGTCACACGGTGAAGACGGAACGTCAAAACCATTTATGAATGAATGGGAAGTTGACGTCGTTTTCGGGTCTAACATTAATTTTTTAGATAAAATTCATTTGAATTTTTTCAATAAAAATTACTGTGGGAATTTAATTTTCTAAATTCAAATTTTGGGTTCCTAAGTGGTTTCTTAAAATTTGTAATTTTGGGAATTTAATTTAATTCTAAATTTAAATAGTGGTTTCCTAAAGTTTGTCAAATATATTTATATTTATATCCTATTCAAGGTTTTAATAAATCTATTCAACTTTTGGCTTTATTTAATTAAACTATTCTAAATAGTTTAATAAGATATATATTCCAACTATTTTCAATATTAGTCCACCTACGGTTCTTCTTCAATTTGTTTGGAAGGTTAATAACCGTTCCTGTGCAACGGCTACTTTTCATATTTGTTTGAAATACATTGCACCTGTTCGGCTTGATCTTATATCTGTTCCAGGTGTAATCACACCTGTTCGGCCCTATTTGAATCCAGCACTTTCCAACAGTTTTGGGCCTAGAGAATTTCAGTCTGAAATTTTTCTCTTTGCTGTCCAAATTTCTTTTAGTGCATTATTCTTCATTTATAATTTTAGAAATAAATATTCAGAGAGTTAGAACACAGGTTTGGCTCGCCGAACAAATTGTTTGAAGTGCTACTACAATTTGTGAAGATCATTGTATCCTAAGAGATAGATGCCACTCAACCGTAAGTACCGTAGCGGGGAGAATCTGTCTTAAGGACAGAGTGTCACACACTCGACTTGGTCTTTGAATTTTTAATTCAGTTTGATAAATAAATACTGTACGTTATTTATTTATTTGTTTGACTTTATTTCAATTTATTTTATTTACACAGAAGATTGTTCCAACATATAAATCCAAAATAGCCAATCCAACCACCACCGCAGCAGCAATGGCTTCTCAAAAGCACCAGCTTCACTTCGTGTTATTACCTCTAATGGCCCCAGGCCACTTCATCCCCATAATTGACATGGACAAATTATTGGCACAACACGGTGTCACCGTCACTGTCGTCACCACCCCTCATTTCCTCCAGATTCAACCCAATCATCAACCGTGCCATTGAATCCGGAGTCCCCTTGCGCCTTCTCTCTCTCCGGTTCCCCTCCGTGGAGGCCGGTCTGCCGGAGGGGTGTGAAACAATTGACACTATCCCATCTCTGGAACTAATGAAGAATTTCCATGACGCAATTGACATGTTGCAAGAACCGTTCGAGCAGTTGTTTGAACTGCTCGAGCCATGTCCGTGTTGCATAATAGCCGATAAGCATATTTCATGGGTAGCCGACACTGCTCGCAAGTTTCAGATTCCGAGAATTATTTTTGACGGAATGAGCTGCCTCACTCTCTTATGCTCACACAATTTACGTATTTCAAAAGTTCATGAGAGTGTGCCCGATTCGAAGCTCTTCATCCTCCCTGGCTTGCCTCATAGAATTGAGCTAACTAAAGCTCTGTTGCCTATATTATTCAATGCGGGTTCATCGGAACTGCAAAAGTTCCTAAACCGAGCACGAGCAGCTGAATCCGAAGCATACGGGGTGGTGATTAACAGTTTCGAAGAGCTGGAACCGAGATACGTTGATGGGATTCGAAAGGCGAAAGGAGATAAAGTTTGGTGTATTGGACCACTATCACTATGCAATAAAGACAACTTGGACAAGGCTGAAAGAGGAAACAAGCCGGC
Organism: Camellia sinensis; assembly: GCF_055761805.1. Taxonomy (NCBI): domain Eukaryota; kingdom Viridiplantae; phylum Streptophyta; class Magnoliopsida; order Ericales; family Theaceae; genus Camellia; species Camellia sinensis. The sequence continues at coordinate 78,055,112 of NC_138970.1, forward strand.
AATCAACGAAAACCAGTGTTTAATGTGGCTCGATGAACAAAAGCCAGGCTCTGTGGTTTACGCATGCCTTGAAAGCTTTGATCGCCTCAACTCCTCAGTTAATCGAGCTTGCTTTAGGATTGGAAGGATCGAAACGCCCGTTTGTGTGGGTTATAAAAGGCGGAGGAAAGGCAGGGGAGATAGAGAAGTGGGTGGAAGTGTTAAAAATGATGTAGTATTGATTGATGTATTGATGTTGTGTTATTGATATTACAAGGATTCCTATTATATAGAAGAGGATTTGGGTAGTAGGTGAGGAGTACGTGAGGGTAAATTGGTGGTAGGTGTAGTAGGTGTGGTAGTAGGTGGTGGTAGGTGTAGGTAAATTTTAACAGCCCCCTGCAAACTCAAGGAGGATAGAAACTAACCAACTTGAGTTTGGAGAGAGGAACAAAACAAGAAAATACATAAAAAATAAAAATAAAAAAAAGATAGGAGACACTGTATGGTCGTGGCAGACCGTTGGTGAAGACACTGAAAGGTGGTGCCATAACGTGGTAGAGGACACTGGATGGTGGTGTCATAATGTTGTAGAGGACACTGGATGGTGGTGTCACAACGGTGTAGAGGACACTGTATGGTGGTGTCATAACGGTGTAGAGAACACTGTATGGTGGTGTCATAACGTGGTAGAGGACACTGTATGCTAACCGGAATCAATGTCGGGACAGTTTATAGGGTCATGTCGGACCGTTGGAGATGCTAACCGGAATCAATGTCGGGACAGTTTATGGGGTCATGTCGAACCGTTGTAAAAGTTGCACCCTCAAAAGGTGTGCCCAATTTTGTCAAAAGGCGTGCCATCAAAAGGCGTGCCCAATTCATCAAAAGGTGTGCCGGACATGATGGCGAGGCACGTGAGTGTCTTGGTTGGCGCGCCCGTTTGTCGTCTGGCGTCAAGTGGCGCGCGATACGCGTGGCTGCCTTGGCTATTTAACCAAGACGAAGGCTGAGGCTGAGGCATACCATTCTGAAACCTCTGAAACCAACCCTTCTCTGAAAAACTCTGCCTCTTCGGAGAGAGAAACTGTGGAACACTTTGTAGCCCAGAAAAATGGCTTCGTCTTCCCGCGGGCTGCTCACCCTCTTTCCCGACCTCAACGAGTCAACGAGAGAGAGAACTGGTGCGGTGGCACTGGAAACTCAACCAAGCGCCCCGGAGTTTGCTCCGTTGAACTTTCCGATGCGGTCTGTGGAGCAAAGAATGGCAGTGCAGTCGGATGTGGAGGCCAATCAGTATACTTTGAAGTCATGTGTGGAAACCATGACGGCGGTCACAAACTTGTCGAACCGGCTACAGAGTAGGACAAATGAGGTGCAGCATTTAAACGCCCAACTGGCTCTGCTCCAACGCATGTATAAGGATGCGCGAGCAGAGATAAGTGTGCTGAAAGCAGAAAATAAGGAGCTGAAGCGGAAGGCCACCGTGATGTTCCGATTTGGAGGGCCGCCATATGCTGCAGTGGAGGAGCAGGGAGTAGTGATCGTGCCCAGTGGAGCGGGAAACACGGAAGCAACACCGTCAAGGGCCGCCCAGGACGGAGGCAAGAAGAAGAGACCTGCAGCAGAGTAGAGAAGAAAAAGCCCGCCTGTGGATGTTTTTTTTTTTTTTTATTATTATGTAAAATGGTGATCGGGGTGAGCCCCGACATGAATAAAATAAGGGAAAGTTTGGTGTGCAAATCTGTATATATATATATATATATTTTTTTTTTAATGTATTTATGTATTTATTTATCTATATTTATATTTTTATTTATTTATTTATTTTTTAATGGAAAAGGGAATATAAAAATAAAATAAATAAAAGTAATATGGCAAAGGATAAGAGAATATAATATATTATACAGGCAGTGTGAATGAGTGTGTCTGGGTGTAATGATAAAGAAGAAAAGAAGGGGACAAAAGTTGGGCGATGGTGAGGAACTGGTAGTTTTTTTTTTTTTTTTTTTTTTTAAAGAATCGTGCTCTTGTTGAGGTTGCTGCAAGCATGTCATCAATTAAAGAGAGAACATATTTGATTGGTTCTTCGTCTCTTTTTCTTTTTTTTTTTTTTTTTTTTTTGGTGGTTGTGCAAAAATAAAAAAAGAAACAAAAATAATAATAATACTAATAAGAATGGTCTGTGCGATAGATTAAAAGAAACATAGATATATAGATAAAGAGATAGATGAAAAGAAGAGAAAGTGGAGTGGGGTGGATTAAATAAAAAAAAAAAAGAAAAAGGGCTCTGTATGCAGGTGTATGTCGGCTAGTGGAGAAAAAGAAAGGAAAAGAGAGGGAATTCAAAGAGAATAAAAAAAAAAATAAAGGGTGTGAAAGTGGAAAAGAAAGAAAAGAAAAGAAATGGGGAACATGTGGGGATGAAGGGATTGTTGACAGCGACGAGCTCAACATCGTCTCGTTGCAGAGCCAATCTGGCCACCAACCGGCCAAGCCTTCCAAAGCCATTGATGCCGATCGTGATCTGGCCCATGATCGTAAGGGAGAAGAGGGAACAGACTGCACAGAGAGAGAGGTATTTGCAGAATGGTTCCCGGCTGCGTAGCAATGTGTTGGCCATGGATACAAGTGAAGAACTTTGCAGGTGGAACAGCTGGCGTAGGCAACGGTGCGGGAGGCATAGGAGATGGTGGTGGAGTGGCCGGTGGAGCGGACACCACAGGAGGTGGCGCCGTGGTGGTCGGAGCAGGAGGTGTCGGTGGGGCTGGATTTGAAGTAGGAGGAGCCGGAGTTGCAGTCGGAGATGTGGCCGAAGGTGAGAGAGGCTGCCATCCGTGAGGAGTGAAGGTATGTGTAAAAAAAAATTCCAGCGGGCAGCGAAGGCAAGGTTGCCGGCCGGCTGCCCGCCGGTGAGAAAAAAATACAAGCCTAAATCTTATAGCTCTGATAGAATGTTAAAAATGATGTAGTATTGATTGATGTATTGATGTTGTCTTATTGATATTACAAGGATTCCTATTATATAGAAGAGGATTTGGGTAGTAGGTGAGGAGTAGGTGAGGGTAAATTGGTGGTAGGTGTAGTATGTGTGGTAGTAGGTGGTGGTAGGTGTAGGTAAATTTTAACAGGAAGAAAATAGATTCGAGGAAAGAACGAATGGGAGAGGGCTTCTGATTCGAGACTGGGCACCGCAAGTACTCATTGTCGCACCGGGCTGTGGGGGCGTTTTTGACACACTGCGGGTGGAATTCGACACTGGAAGGGGTGTGTGCAGGTGTGCCGATGCTAACGTGGCCGATATTCGCCGAGCAATTTTTGAATGAGAAGTTAGTTGTGCAGGTTTTGGACATAGGAATAAGTGTTGGGGCTCAGGGGGTTCGACCCTTATTTGAGGAAGACAAATGTAAGGAGTTGGTGGAGAGAGAGGCAATCAAGGACGCTGTTGAGAAAGTAATGGGTGAAAGAATTCATGGAGAAGAGAGAAGGAAAAGGGCAAGAGTACTTGGGGAGATGGCAAAAAAGGCAATAGAAGAAGGAGGTTCTTCATATTTAAATATGAGATTGTTGATTCAAGATGTGATGAAACTACTTAACCACAAAGACTCAACCCAGAAACATAGCAGGTCATAAAAAAGTTTATATCTAGGCGAGAAAATGTTATGTACCTTAAATAATTTATATATATATTTTAATTAAACTTCTTATATAAGTGTGTGAATCATATAAATCTAAATATGTGTGAGTTTCATATTCATATAAAAGGTTTTAGTAAAAAATTGACAAATTATTTGGAATTCTTAGCACAATTCATAAGTTGACTGCCTTTATTGTATGGTATTATTTTTTTACTTATTTTTTCACTTCCGAAATATAAGTAAATAATTTTATGCATATTTATTAATATAAATTTCATTGTCTTGTACTTAGAGAAAATTTATGATAAATTCAATTTAGAGAGTGTCTAAGGCAATAGGCTCAATAGATATTTTTTGTTCATCATTTGTGAAATAGTTTGGTGAAAAATCCTTCTACGTGTTTTGAAGGATATTTTATTTTCAATTTTACTCTTTAATTTATCTGTTGACTTCTTATGACTATCTGTTCAAATTTTCATCCATCTGTTCAAGTTTGTCATCTATCTATTCAAATTTTTATTTACCTGTTCAAACTTTTAACATTTTGTTAAATTTTTTTGACTATCTATTCAAATTTTTCTTCTTATCCGTTAAAATATTTGTTTAAATTTCATTATCTGTTCAGTTTTTTATATCTGAATTCGATCTTTCTCTATCTGTTTAAAAAATACAAAATTCGATCTATTTGTTTAAGATTTCGCAAATTTCTTTTTTATCTGTTGAAATTTTTTATCTATATGTTGAACCTACTTTACCTGTCTCTCTATTTGTCCCAATCTTTTTTTTTTTAGTTGTTGCAATCAACCAGAAGAACAACAACAAAGACACACATACATACAAAGACAAACAGATCAACAATAACATAGATATCTCACATAGATCAAGAACCACACACACACAAAGACAAATAGATGTATTGATCAAAGATCAAAAAAATACATATTTATTGAACCTACAATACATGTTTCTCTATATCTGTTCCAAGGTGAAAACTAGTCTCTTTGACTGAAAACTCGTTCGATTAACTTGAGTTTACACCAAACCCACCATCACATACGGCGCCACAGCCATAAGAAGCCAGAATAGGTCTAGCAAATAGCACTCTTAGATTCAACCCTCGTATATATATATATGGACAAAATCTGGCAAGTTATGGACCTCTTGTCCATCAGTAGTAGTCATACTGTCCGCTGGTTGTGAAACCCTAGGAAAGTCGCTTTGGAAATCTCTTTGTAGAAGATCTGAAACAACAAGTGTTAATGACAAACATACATATATGTGATTAAAAAATGAACAATACTAATAAATCAAAGAAATGTGAAGAAGCAAAAGAGTTGGCGGAGTAGATTTGGTCGACGGAGAAGATCGAAGATAATGGCGCGGGTAGAGTTTAGATTGTCGGGGGATCTGTGGCCTGCGATTGAACCAAATGTGTCGGAGCGATAGCGGAATAGGAGATCGAAGACGACAACGGTGACAGAGAGTTTTCTAGATCTCCGCGGCAGGGGTAGAGCCATGTCGACAATGAGAAGTAATAGCCATATCGCGAAGGTTGTTGGCAGCAACAGTGAGGCAAAGAGGTGGGTGGTAAGGTAAAAAAGAAGAGAGAAGAGAGAGAGAGTATAATATTCCCACCAATCATCTAGAGCCAAACACACTCCTATGTCAAACTCTATTTAGGATATCTAAACCCAACTCCAAACTTGATAGTAGGTGTGACCAAACACCCTATTTCAACACACAAAAAAAAAAAAGTGCAGATTTTGTTTTTGTTTTTGTTTTTGTTTACATCGTTGTCTTCATGCTTTCCTCTCTAACTTCTCTCTCATTTTCCTTTACTTTCTTGGTGGCCAAACACCACACCCTTGCTCCACCCTTACATCACCACCTTAACCCACCATCTCTACCACCGCCGGCCACCATATCTCGCCGGAAAAAAAGGGTCCGGTCGGCCACTTCTTAAATCCATCCAAAAATAGCAGAATAGAAGTACCAACTCTAGATTTTTCTTAATCTTTTGAAGAATCAAATCATGAGGTTTATTTTCTTGATGGATTAGAGGCTTGTAATTGGTAAGAATCTTTCCCTAAAAGTTTAGTTTAAGGTTTTACATATTTTGAGTTAGAGATGATGAATTTTTTTTAATATTTTAGATCTATTATGATTTGGGGTTTGATTGTTGAATTTTATACTCTCAATTAGTTTCTATGAATGTTTTACATGTTGAAAAATGATCAATTTGATGGTTGTTTTGGAGATTAAGATTTTGGGTTAATCTAGGGTTTGAATGTGATGTAAAAATTGGAGATTTTGGTGTTAGGAAATTTATATGTTGAAATTGATTTGATAAATGGTGGATTGAATAGCTCTATGTTCTATGGAGGAATTTTATAAATCATTGAAGAGATTTTACTTAAGTTGTTGAGTTTATAAAAAAATGTTGATTTTTGACTTTTGTAGTTGATTGATGGTGGTATTGTGCATATAAATTGATTGGATATTTAAAAGGTTACTAACTCAAAGATGTACAAAGGATGGGTGTTGTGGAGATTGGATAAGTTATTTGTTTGGGTGACTTAAAGTTGGAGAAGTTCTTTAGCTTGTCATTCCTTAGCATAATTTATTTAGGATCATTTTTGTAGATGTTGTAATTTTCATTGAAAGCTTTTTCCTAATTTTAGGTCCTAGTTATTAATTGTTAGGATTGGAGGAAGGCGTCTCCACACCTCTTGGGAATTAATTTGTAGAGTCTCAATCTACGCTTTTGCTATTTTTGGAGGTGAGTATACTTACCATGGAAATTACCTTACATCTATCTTTATTACAAAGTTTGAAGATAATTTTGAATTAGAGGAAGTGAATGATACATTTCATCATAATATATGTATAAAAAGAAAAATCTATAAATCTATTGAGGCCAATGGTTGAGTTTAAATAAATATATGATTTTATTTGTATAACGAAGCACTAATTTTTTTATGAGAATTTATTGAAGTTGAGTCCTTCAAATTTTATGATGATGATTGAATGACAATGAAACATTGTACAAGGGTATTTTTTTGTTGTTTTGATCATATAACCAAATATAGCCTTCGAGGCCACAAGGGCCAAAATGCTTTGGAGTCCTGGGGACCGAAATGTTTTAAGGACCATAAGGGTAGTTGTATATATAAGGGGTCCCAGGGACCGAAACATTGAAATGAAAATTGAAGTGCTACGTTGACATGAATTATGTTCCTGTGGTTATGTTTTGGGTAACGGTACCGTCACCAGCTAAGTCGCGAGGTAACGCGACCCTAAGGCTATGTAGTGGTTCGTATGATGGACATGAAATCTTAACGTATTGAAAAGTTGTATTTCTGTTTACTTTCATTATTTTTATTTTTATTTTGTATAAATTTCAGTCCAATTAAGCTCTTATGTTTATTATCTTTATTTTGAACCCAATTGGAGGGAGCAAGTTTTATAACTCCATGGTATTGGTATACTCATTGGGCTTTGGCTCATTCTTTTAAATAATTTTTTTTTTCAGAGTCATAGAATTTTGTGTGGCTCGCCTCAACTTGGAAGACTAGAATTTTTTTGAAGGATCAAATGTGGGCATCTTGTAGTTGAGGTTTTGCTTAGGGTCATTCTAGGATGTAAGTTTACCTTCTTTTTTTTTTATGAAAGAGGTTGATTGTAAATAATTGCTTATCAAGTTGGATGTATTGATGGATTCGTGAATAGTATGTATTATTTTTGGGGAGGAAATGCTTGGGAACTATCTTGTAGCATGATAATACTTTTTGTCTTTGAATAGATCATCTCATATATGTTGGGCAATTGAAAGGTCTTATGCACTTTTGGTGATGTGGTGATGTGATGTAAGAATTATACAGGAATTGTGGTGTAAAGGTGCTATAGCGTTTGAGGTGCACCCTCTTGGCGGGGTTTTGCCTTGCCAAGTTTGGGTCGTTACATTTTTGGTATCAGAGCATTAGGTTATGAATCTGTAGACTAGTTACTTTAGAATTAAGGTTAATAGGGTATTGTAGTTAGTAATTTGATTAGTGATGATGTTTAATAGCAATCTAGTATTCTAAGTTTTAATTGTCTTGTTATACAGGCGCGTATGGCAAGGCGAAAAGTTCATAAGAGTCGCCTCCTTATGGAAGTACTTGAGGCTAAGCGAGAGCCACATCTTAGTGTTGGAAATGAAGTTCCACCTCGGGTTCAGGAAGAAGAGATTGAACATGAATCACATAATGAGCAAACTCAAGAGTCAAGTGCCAATCCAGAAGTGGGACATTCAGATAGAGTTGTATCACCAAGGGCTAACGCAGCTCCAGCATTTTTAGACCCTAGTGTGCAGCGCCTTTTAGAGTCAGTGGCTAGCCTAGCAGAGAGGCAAACTCGCATCCTTGAACAACATAATGCAGCACAGTCTAGGCCATTTGTGCAACCTACAGAGAACCGCCTCACCGCAATTGAGAGGTTCAAGAAGTTGGGGGCTCCATCATTTTCTGGATCGCCCCATCCTATGGAGGCAGAGGCCTGGCTAAGGAGGATAGAGCAGATATTTTCTATGATGGAAGTATCAGACGAGCAGTGAGTTGCACTTGCTAGTTTTATGCTGGTGGAGGAGGCTGAATATTGGTAGGAGGCCACGCAACGCCTACTTACGGCAGGTGGCACCGGAGGATTGACTTGGAACCAATTCACTAAGGTTTTCAATGACAAGTACTTTCCAGCTACCTATCGGTATGATAAAGAGAGAGAGTTCCTTCGGTTAGAGTAAGGGGATTTGACTGTAGCTCAGTATGAAGCTAAGTTCATTTCTTTATCTCGCTTTGCCCCTTCGTTTGTGGATGATGAGGAGGTCAAATGTCATCGTTTTATAGATGGGTTGGATTTGGACATCAAATCTCGTATCCGAGTATTGGGAATAACTAACTATTCGACCTTGGTTGATAAAGCCTTAACAGCTGAGAAAGATGTCATAGAAATGAAGTTAGCGAAACAACAGAAGAAGCGCCACCTTAGTTCATCCCATCATGAGAACACATCTAATAGACCGTCAAAGAGAGGTGGTCATGGTTATGGTTCAGTCAAGAGCTCTAGTGCATATCAAAAAAATAAAGAGCATCCCACCCCAACCCAAAGCATTTCTAATCAGCGTCATGGACAGTCTAGTGGGACATCATCTCAGTTTACTCGAAGTGTTTGCAAGCAATGTGGGTGGGCACATATAGGCGTTTGTCATGCTGGTACCGACTTGTGTTTTTGTTGTGGCCAGAAGGGTCATTTGGTGAAAGATTGCACAGTTCAAAAAATGACTAATTTGGGAGATACACGAGCTTGCTTCAATTGCGGACAACCCGGACATTTGGCTAGAGATTGCACACGAACCACTTCATCTGCTAGTACTGGAGTTGGTAGTAATAAAATTTCAGGTGCCGGCCGAGGAGGAGGCCGAGGAGGAGGTCAGGTTGGGACTAGGTTTGGCAAGTAGAATAAAGGAGGTGTTCAATCCGATAGACAAACCTCGCAGGGGAGAGTTTTTGCTTTGACTCAACGAGATGCTCAGGCTAATCCGGAGGTGGTGACAGGTATTATTTATGTGTTCAATAGGGAGGCACATGTACTTATTGATCCGGGTTGTACGCATTCTTTTGTATCTCTATCATTTTCTTTGCATGCTGATAAACCTATTGAACGTCTAGCCTATTGTTTATCCATTATCACTCCTATTGGGGATTGTGTTATAATTGAGGAGATATATCATGGTTGTGTATTACAGTTGGGAGATAGGGAGATGGTAGCGGATTTATTGCCTTTAGAGATGCTTGATTTTGATTTGATTTTGGGAATGGATTGGTTGGCTTCTTACCATGCTTCGGTGGATTGTTATAGGAAAGAGGTAGTATTTTCCAATTTTGGGAAACCTGAATTTAGATTTTGTGGAGATCGATGTGTGTCCCCATCTTATGTTATTTCTGCTATTATCGCCAGAAAAATGCTTAAGAAGGGGTGCCAAGGATACTTAGCCTATGTGGTTGACTCCGAATTGAGTGGTCCAAGACTGGAGGATATACCAATTGTGTGTGACGTCGTAGATGTTTTTCCCGATGAACTACCTGGATTACCCCTAGATCGAGAAATTGAGTTTGCTATTGACTTAATTCCTGGAACTGCCCTAATTTCTAGTGCACCTTACCTTATGGCCCCAGCAGAACTTAAGGAGCTTAAGATGCAATTGCAAGAGTTATTGGATAAAGGCTTCATTAGGCCAAGTGTCTCGCCTTGGGGATCACCTGTGTTATTTGTGAAGAAAAAAGATGGCACCATGAGATTGTGCATTGACTATCGGCAGTTGAATAAGGTCATGGTGCGTAATAAATATCATTTGCCTCGTATAGATGATTTGTTTGATCAACTTCATGGAGCATGTGTGTTCTCCAAAATCGATCTCAGATCAGGGTATCACCAACTTAAGATTAAGGAAGAAGACATACCAAAAACTGCTTTTCGAACTCGCTACGGCCATTATGAATTTCTTGTTATGCCTTTTGGTCTAACTAATGCCCCCACCGCATTTATGGACCTTATGAATAGAGTGTTTTAACCATACCTTGACCAATTTGTGATTGTATTTATTGATGACATACTTGTTTATTCCAAGAGTCAAGAGAATCATCAACAACACTTACGGGTGGTATTGCAAACTTTACGAGAAAGGAAGTTGTATGCGAAGTTTAGCAAATGTGGGTTTTGGTTAGATCGTGTCGTATTTTTGGGGCATGTGATTTCGGGTGAAGGTATTTTTGTGGATCCGAAGAAAATAGAGGCTGTGGTGAACTGGGATCGTCCTACTAACATGACCGAGGTGAGGAGCTTTTTAGGGTTGGCAGGCTACTATTGTGGATTTGTAGAGAGGTTTTCATTGATTGCGGCACCATTAACACATTTGACCCGTAAGAATACCAAATTTGAGTGGACGGAGAATTGTGAAAAGAGTTTTCAAGAATTAAAGAAGCGATTAACTTCTGGTCCAGTGCTTACTATTTCATTAAGTGGTGAAGGATTTATTGTTTACAGTGATGCCTCTCATCAAGGGCTCGATTGTGTGTTGATGCAACATGCAAAGGTAGTGGCCTATGCATCTAGACAATTGAAGAACCATCAACGCAATTTTTCCACCCATGATTTAGAGCTCGCAGCAGTTGTTTTTGCTTTAAAGTTGTGGAGACATTATTTATATGGGGAAAAATGTGAGATATATACCAATAATAAGAGTTTGAAATATTTATTCACACAAAGGGATTTAAATTTGAGACAAAGGAGATGGGTTGAACTGATTAAGGACTATGACTGCACCATTAATTATCATCCAAGAAAAGCTAATTTGGTGGCCGATGCTCTTAGTGGGAAATTTAAAGGGAGATTAACTCACATTCAGGGTATTCAATTTAGTCTCTTGCATGAAATAAAATCTATTGGAGTTGATCTAGCAGTTGGGAAGTCAGGATCCTTGTTAGCTACAATTAAAGTGAGACCTTTGTTGGTTGATCGCATTCGAGAAGCTCAAGCGAAAGACTCAGTTTTGGAGAAGACTAAGTGAAAGATGGTACTCTGTCAGACTTTATTATTAAAGAAGATGGTGTGTTGATGTTTAAAAATCAGTTATGTGTTCCAAATGAGCCTGAGATAAAAAGGGAGATATTAGATGAGGCCCATAATTCACCTTAGGCAATGCATCCGGGGAGTACAAAGATGTATCGAAATTTAAGAGAAAGTTATTGGTGGCCAAATATGAAGAGAGAGATAGCAGAAATTGTGTCAAGGTGTTTAGTATGTCAGCAGATTAAAACAGAGCATCAACGCCCAGCTGGTTTACTTCAACCTCTTCCTATACATGAATGGAAATGGGAGCATATCGCCATGGATTTTGTTTTGGGCCTGCCTCGCACACAGAAGGGGCATGACTCTATTTGGGTTGTTGTAGATAGGTTGACCAAATCTGCACACTTTTTGGCTACTAAGAAAAACTTTTCACTTGATCGATTAGCAAAAATTTATGTGGATGAAATTGTGAGATTGCATGGTGTGCCGGTAACTATTGTTTCAGACAGAGACTCTCACTTCATATCTCACTTTTGGCCAAGTCTTCAAAATGCCTTGGGTACTAAATTGAGATTCAGTACAGCTTTTCACCCCCAAACCGACGGGCAATCTGAGAGGACAATCCAAACTTTAGAAAACATGTTGAGAGCTTGTGTCCTAGATTTTCAAGGTAGTTGGGATGAACACTTGACCTTAATAGAATTTGCATATAATAATAGTTATCAATCAAGTATTGGAATGGCTCCCTATGAAGCTTTATATGGGCGAAGATGTAGAACTCCAGTATGTTGGGATGAGGTTGGAGAGAGAAAATTGATAGGGCCAGAGATTGTTCAAATTACTACCAATAAAGTGCATATTATTCGAGAAAGGTTAAAGGCGGCTCAAAGTAGACAAAAGAGCTATGCAGATAATCGGAGGAGGGATATGGAATTTCAAGTGGGAGATCATGTATTTTTACGAATCTCGCCATGGAAGGGAGTGATGCGATTTGGTAAGAAAGGCAAACTAAGTCCAATGTATATTGGGCCATTTGAGATACTTGAGCGCATTGGCAAGACTGCTTATCGTTTGGCCTTACCACCTAATCTATCTCGCATTCACAATGTGTTTCATGTATCCACATTGAAGAAGTACATGCTTGACCCATCGTACGTGTTAGATTTCCAACCAATCCAACTCAAGGATGATTTGTCATATGAAGAGGAAGCCATAGAGATTGTGGACATGAAGGATCAAGTACTACGTTCCAAGACTATACCACTAGTAAAGGTATTGTGGAAAAATCATGCTTTGGAGGAAGCTACTTGGGAGCGGGAGGATGATATGAAAATTCGATATCCACATCTTTTTCAAGGTATGAACTAGACTAAACAAATAAATAAATTTCGTGGATGAAATTTCCTTTAAGGGGGTAGAATTATAAAATTCCCAACGATCATCTAGAGCCAAACACACTCCTATGTCAAACTCCATTTAGGATATCTAAACCCAACTCCAAACTTGATAGTAGGTGTGACCAAACACCCTATTTCAACACAAAAAAAAAAGTGCAGATTTTGTTTTTGTTTACATCGTTGTCTTCATGCTTTCCTCTCTAACTTCTCTCTCATTTTCGTTTACTTTCTTGGTGGCCAAACGCCACACCCTTGCTCCACCCTTACACCACCACTTTAACCCACCATCTCCACCACCGCCGGCCACCTTATCTCGCCGGAAAAAAGGGTCCGGTCGGCCACTTCTTAAATCCATCCGAAAATAGCACAATAGAAGTACCAACTGTAGATTTTTCTTAATCTTTTGAAGAATCAAAGCATAGGGTTTATTTTCTTGATGGATTAGAGGCTTGTAATTGGTAAGAATCTTTCTCTAAAAGTTTAGTTCAAGGTTTTACATATTTTGAGTTAGAGATGATGAAATTTTTCTCATATTTTAGATCTATTATGATTTGGGTTTGATTGTTGAATTTTATACTCTCAATTAGTTTATATGAATGTTTTACATGTTGAAAAATGATCAATTTGATGGTTGTTTTGGAGATTAAGATTTTGGGTTACTCTAGGGTCTGAATGTGATGTAAAAATTGGGGATTTTGGTGTTAGGAAATTTATATGTTGGAATTGATTTGATAAATGGTGAATTAAATATCTCTATGTTTTATGGTGGAATTTTATAAATGATTGAAGAGATTTTACTTAAGTTGTTGAGTTTATAAAAAAAAATGTTGATTTTTGACTTTTGTAGTTAATTGATGGTGGTATTGTGCATATAAATTGATTGGATCTTTAAAAGGTTACTAACACAAAGATGTACAAAGGATGGGTGTTGTGGAGATTGGATAAGTTATTTGTTTGGTTGACTTGAAGTTGGAGGAGTTCTTTAGCTTGTCATTCCTTAGCATAATTTATTTAGGATCATTTTTGTAGATGTTATAATTTTCATTGAAAGCTTTTTCTTAATTTTAGGTCCTATTTATTAATTGTTAGGATTGGAGGAAGGCGTCCCCACACCTCTTGGGAATTAATTTGTAGAGTCTCAATCTACGCTTTTGCTATTTTTGGAGGTGAGTATATTTGCCATGGAAATTACCTTACCTCTATCTTTATTACAAAGTTTGAAGATAATTTTGAATTAAAGGAAGTGAATGATACATTTTATCACGATATATGTATAAAAAGAAAAATCTATAAATCTATTGAGGCCAATGGTTGAGTTTAAATAAATATATGATTTCATTTGTATAATGAAGCACTAATTTTTTTATGAGAATTTATTTAAGTTGAGTCCTTCAAATTTTATGATGATGATTGAATGACAATGAAACGTTGTACAAAGGTATTTTTTTGTCGTTTTGATCATCTAACCAAATATAGCCTTTGAGGCCACAAGGGCCAAAATGCTTTGGGGTTCTGGGGACCGAAATGTTTTAAAGACCATAAGGGTCGTTGTATATAAAAGGGGTCCCAGGGACCGAAACATTGAAATGAAAATTGAAGTGCTACATTGACATGAATTATGTTCATATGGTTATGTTTTGGGTAACGGTACCGTCACCAGCTAAGTCGCGAGGTAACGCGACCCTAAGGCTATGTAGTGGTTCGTATGATGGACATGAAATCTTAACGTATTGAAAAGTTGTATTTTTGTTTACTTTCATTATTTTTATTTTTATTTTGTATAAATTTCAGTCCAATTAAGCTCTTACGTTTATTATCTTTGTTTTGAACCTAATTGGAAGGAGCAAGTTTTATAACTCCATGGTATTGGTATACTCATTGGGCTTTAGCTCATTCTTTTAAATAATTTTTTTTTTTTTTATTTTTTTTTTTTCAGATTCATAGACTTTTGTGTGGCTCGCCTCAACTTGGAAGACTAGAATTTTTTTGAAGGATCAAAGGTGGGCATCTTGTAGTTGAGGTTTTGCTTAGGGTCATTCTAGGATGTAAGTTTACCTTCTTTTTTTTTTATGAAAGAGGTTGATTGTAAATAATTGCTTATGAAGTTGGATGTATTGATGGATTCGTGAATAGTATGTATTATTTTTGGGGAGGAAATGCTTGGGAACTATCTTGTAGCATGATAATACTTTTTGTCTTTGAATAGATCATCTCATATATGTTGGGCAATTGAAAGGTCTTATGCACTTTTGGTGATGTGGTGATGTGATGTAAAAATTATACAGGAATTGTGGTGTAAAGGTGCTATAGCGTTTGAGGCGCACCCTCTTGGCGGGGTTTTGCCTTGCCAAGTTTGGGTCGTTACAGAGAGAGAAAGAGAGAGAGAGAGAGAGAGAGAGAGAGACGAATAGAAGGGAAGAGTTTTGATATTTATAGAGGGTATTTTGGTCATTTTGTTTGAGCTTATCTTTTTGATAAAGTGTTTCAGCGCTTGAATCTTTAAGCAAACAAAATTGTAATTTGGACTTTTGGACAGAGTGTCCCAATTTGCAAAAAATATAATGAAAAGTAATTATAGCATTCTCATTTATAAGAGTATTGAGGCACAACAGCCACAGCCACAAACAATCACAGCTCAAGTGACAACAATCATAGCTCAAACCACAGTCTTAGCTGCAACTGGAGCCACAAGAGAAATATCAGCCACAGCTCAAACATGTGCAAGATATGCAAGGCAGTTATGATACATCACTTGTATCAAATTCAGTTAGAAAATACAGATACAGTTATGGAAGCAGAGTTAATCAGATAGACTGGTGTAACAAACTTAGTTAGATTTGATCGAGTATAAATAACTAACTGCCACTGCCACAGCCACAACAATCACAGCTCAAGTCACAACAATCACAGCTCAAGCCACAGTCTCAGCTGCAGCTAGAGCCACAAGAGAAGTATCAGCTACAGCTCAAACATATGCAAGATATGCACGACAGTTATGATAAATCACCTAGATCAAATTCAGTTAGAAAATACCGATACGGTTATGGAAGTAGAGTTAGTTAGATAAGCTGGTGTAACAAACTTAGTTAGATTTGATTGAGTATAAATAATTGCATGACTTCGTTATATTTTTTAATAAGAAAGAAATCATTCAATTTGTGTTACTCCTACTATAAAATAACATATTGCCATTTTATTCTATTTTTGCCACATAAACAATATAATACAATATTTAAAAAATATCTAATAATTTTTCAGGACCGCACAGAGCAATACTCTTGCAACTAGGGGTGTGCATAATACCGCCGAAACCGCCGAAATCGCCAAAACCGCACCGAACCGCACCGCCAAGGAAAATTTGTTATTATTTATCAATCGAACCGCCGGTTTTTGGTAAGAAAAATGGCAAATTCTAGTGACACTTTTATCAATCCGCCGGTTTCTATTTTTCTTCCAAACCGCACCGACCCGCACCGCTATTAAATCATGTTTTATAAGATCTAAAAATTCTTTTTTACTTAAGTTTGCTTGTTGTTCTATACCTTAGAATATAGTATTACATTATTGCTCGAGGGGAATTTTATGTATTGTATTTGATCATTGTAGCTTTCACAGATGCTTGTAATGAACTGATGGCATAGTCGTTGATATTATCATGTTGTTGCTACACTTGCTGCATCAGAAGAAAGCTTCGCAAGATGCTTAACATCACGGTATCTCTCGTCTTTTTTTTACTCTTTGATTTAAGTTTTGTAATTTGAATTATATTTTTTATAAACCGCCAATCCGCCCGAACCGCCAAGGCAAATTCGTCATTATATGCCAACCGAACCGCCGGTTTTTGATAAGGAAAATGGCAAATGCTAGTGACACTTTTATCAATCTGCCACCCGCCATACGGTTTCTATTTTTCTCTCAAACCGCACCGACCCGCACCGCGCACACCCCTACTTGCAACATCTAATGGCTAATAATAAGGAGCCATCATAAAAGTATCATTTTGTTCTGAATTTTAATTTTTTTTTTAAATTATATCAAAAGTTTTTAATTGTTCGATCTGTTTTGAGCGGAAGAATAAAAAATAATACCGACAATGCTACGTAGCTCAAATTTTGTGGCTCAAATGGCCAAAACGACGTCGTTTTGAGTACAGAACAACATAAAAATGGCCAAAACGACGTCGTTTTGGCCATTTGAGCAACTTTTGAGCTACAAAATTTGAGCTACGAGACATTTTCCAAAATAATAATAATAAAAGATAAAAAATTCAAAAAAACCAATAAAAATCAACTTCTTTTTTTTTTTTTTTTGTGTGACCCTTTTGTCTTTTTGTCCTTTTGTCCTTTTAGGACTTTTTATCCAAAATTTTGTTTTATTTTTTACTTTTTCAGATTGTTTAGTTGAGTAAAACCCAAAAACTTACATTTTTTTGAGTTTTTAAAAAGAAAATCAATTAAAAAAAATAGTAAAACCCAAAAACTTAATTAGTGTGTTTGATTTCAGTTTTTTGAATTTAGTTTTTTGAAAATTGAGTTTTTATTTTTTGAGTTTTTTTAGTAAATATTTTTAAAATTTTAATCATTTTTTTAAAACTTTTTTAGATGCACCTTACTTAGATGTAACTAAAAGGTAAAATATTTGTAAAAAAAATATTTTAAAAAATTAATAAATACACAAAAATATGAAAAATATACTGAATTTCTTTATTTATTTTTTTTTTTGTATTTTTGGTATTTAGTGAATTTTTTAAATATGTTTTTCACGAAAATTATACTTTTAAGAGTATTTATGTTAGGTATATTTAAAAATTAAAAAAATTACTTAAAATATTTTAAAAATTTAGTAAAAACAAAAAATATGAAAAATAAGAAAGTAATATTTTCTGAAAAATATTTTTAAAAAACCCAAATCAAGCAAAGTGAATAGAATTTGAGGACGGTGCTGTAACAATGCTATGCTGTGATAGCAAAATAGTGCCGTTCAATTCAAATCCCAGTTTCCAAAGATATAAGAGGACATGAACCCAAACAAATGTACACATAAAAATTAAACGAAAATGAGAAAGTTCGAACCATCAAATACCGTTTCAATAAAATCCCGAAAACAACGATTACAAGTGGAGTTTTAGTTGCAAAAAAAAAAAAAAAAAAAAAACCACTTGAATAAGTTTTTGTATCATTTTTGTTTATAATAGATGGTGCAACCGTAATGATAATCACACAGTATATTTATTTATTATTATTTAAGATATTCAAACATCTTATTGCTACAAGTGATCAATTATGAATATAATCTTTTCATGCTTGACATTAACTGTCCACAATCACCCGCATAGTCGATATTTTTGTCTTTCCAAATATCATACAGTCTCCCAATTTTTTAGATATTTAATTTATTTAAATTTGGAAAAAAGGAAAGTGTCAATAAATTTTATTCTAATGCCTTTTCTTAGATATATATATATATATATATACATTTAAAAAAATTTCAGTTAATCCAACAGTGCACACTTCTATGGAAGTTTCGTCATGTTTGGACGATGATAATTAAAATAAAATAAAAAATAGTAATTGACACCCAAAAAAATAAAATAAATAAAAATAAACTTTTTTGAAGTGAATTGACATTTGAACAACATGGAACAATTGCCTTATCATTATTGTAATTTTTGACTTTTCAAAAGTATTGGGACTAGACCAAATTATTGTTCACTCATTTTAATGATTTTGGAATTTGAATTTTGAATGTCTTGGTATGTGAAAGAATTGGATTTAGAACGATATTGGACATTGAATTTGCATAATTTGGTTGGTTCACAGTTCCCCTTCAATTTTATTTATGTATAATTTGTTTGCTGTAGTTACATATATCTACTATCTACTACTATTATAAAAGTGTGAAAAATTTATCATATTTTCTACTTTTTTAGGTTTTATTTTTATCTTTTCTTCCACCTTCAGAAGAATAAAGCATAGGCATTTCTCCCTATGGTTAGAAGTTTTTGAACGGTAACTATCTTGGTTTCTGAAAAAGACCTTCCTTCATAAGAAAGAAAAGGTATGCTATCTTTGGGATTTGATGCTACACCACTGCTCAATACCTTAGTGCATCGACTCTATTACATAAGGTGATTCCTAACTTTCCTTAGTGCTTTCCAAGACAGAACTTTTACTTGTTCAAATAGCAATTAAGGTGAAGCAGGAAAAGGAGGGAAAGGGATACTCAATTTAAAGAGAGTAAATAGAATTTCATACTTGGTCTCATAAAGACATATAGAATTTTGTGGAAAGCTGTATTCGATGAAAGTCGTATGTACGGCTTTGAGGGAGATCTTTCATATCTTTCGAGATCCACCCTACAATATGGGGTAAAAAAGCCAAAATAAGTGATTTTAGCCCTTATAAAAAGAAAACGGATTCTTGAATGTCTTCCACGCTCATGTCACGTCGAGGTACTGCACAAGAAAAAACTGCAAAATCTGATCCAATTTATTGCAATTGATTAGTTAATATGTTGGTTAACCGTATTCTGAAACACAAAAAAAAAAATAAAAAATAAAACATTGGCTTATCAAATTATCTATTGAGCCATGAAAATGATTCAAAAAAAGACAAACAAATCCACTATCTATTTTACATCAAGCAATACATGGAGTAACTCCTGACATAGTAGTAAAAGCAAGACGTGTAGGTGGATCGACTCATCAAGTTCCCACTGAAATAGGATCCACACAAGGAAAAGCACTTGCCATTTGTTGGTTATTAGTGGCATCCCGAAAACTTCCAGATTGAAATATGGTTTTCAAATTAAGTTCCGAATTAGTGGATGCTACCAAAGGAAGTGGCGAGGTCATACGCAAAAAGGAAGAGATTCATAAAAGATCAAACAATTCCATTGAATTGAGTATGATTGTATGTGTGATAGCATCTACTATACCAGGAATATCAATGAACCTGATTATTGCAATTGCTCAGGATATCCTTTTTTAGCTTCTAGGGTCTATTTCTTAGTTCAAGATCTCTCTTACTATCTGGAATCAAAGAATTAATGGATTTGTTCCATCCAAAATGGCAATGGGTATCCGTTTTTTGCATGACAAAACTTTTACTTGTTCAAATAACAATTAAGGTGAAGTAGGGTCAAGAACAATGAATCTCGTTATGATAAGCAAATCCATTTTGCAAGTTCGTTATTACGAGTAATTCCTACAAAGGATCGGACTAATGACATATTGAATTCTCGATGTAGATGCTACATAGTTGGTTATCATCCTTTAGAGACTACGAGTATAATAGGAGCATCCATTAACAAAAGGATCACCGAAATTTGATCATCTCATGGCTATTAAGAACGAATCAAATCAGATAGTTCTATTTTCTCAATCTCTCTGACTTGCTCCTACGGAACCAAGGTCGAAAAGAAAGAGTCTTACACCACTCAATGGTATTACCTAAACAGTACAAACCCACAATCAATTTGAGTGGGTGATTATGTTAAAACCACTAATAGTGGATTGAGTATCCTCAATTCGTCTCTTTTTTTTTCTTTTTCTTTTTTTTTTCTTTTTTTTTTGAGTTGATTCATTATTCTGAATTATCATAACATCTTAATTCTTTGTTATCCACTTTGTTTCGAATTTCATAATCAAACAGGCGATCACATAGTTTTTTAGTCAACTATGTTTGGCAACCTAATGGTTTTACAAACAGAGAAAAACATAACAGTCCACTCTATTTCGTAGACAAACTATCCACTTTCTAGGTTAGGCTTTATACAAGTAGCAGCCTTTTTGTTTTGTTTTGTATATATATATATTTTTTTTTTCTATTCTTTGTTCATATATGCATAAAGAAAACAAAATAAATCTATTTATGATAAACAGATCCATTTTACCATTCGAAAAGACGAAAAAAATAGAGTCTTTGTCTAAAGAAATGCGTTGAGAAAGGGCAGACGTATAGAACCTTTCAACGAGATAGTGCCTTTTCAACTCTCTCAAAATGGAATCTATTCCAAACATATATGCCATTGTTCCTTACTTTGACAGGGTACAAATATCTAAATTTGATATTTTTAGATATTTTTTCAGACTTATTGCTGATACTAATTCGTTTGGGATTTCTTGGAAAAAATCGTCGTGTCTTCCTCCGATTTCTTATAAAAGATATTCAGTCCCTCAAAATAGAATTTAAAGAGGGTATTTATGCTCGTCGTGTTCTTTTTATAGAAATCTGAGACTAGGGGGCCATTCCCTTGACTCATACTGATGAGAATTTTACTGTAAGGGAAATTCAACCTTCAAACAATTTTTAGTTTATCAAAACATTAGGCAGTAAGTACAACATTAAAAAACTTTTATCTCAAATCTATTATATTTTCTAAAAGATATGAAGAGTCCTATATAAACTAATTATCTCTTTATTTTTAGAGTTGAACACTCAAAAATAATATATCTACTTCCAAGAGTCCTATATATATATATATATACAAACAAACCATCTCCCTTCTAATAAAAAAAAATAAAAAAATTGTCTCTGTATTTTTTACACTGATGATGATTGAAGAATAAAAAATAATTACTCATTTTTATTTTCTGTGTCGGTTTCTATATTTATATAGATAATATTTACAGTTGTCCATCATGGATCATATTATTATGAATAATTTTGGTTGAATTTTAAAATTATACGCATTTGTTCAAATCTAGATAGAGGAAAGCACATGTGTTTTTAAAATAGAGATTTGTGTTGCATCTCGAAAATTAGCAAGTTACCATCATATACATTTGTTTGTTTTGTTTTGTTTTTAATTTTTTTAATCATATTTTATGAACTATAATATTTTACCTGATACTTCAATAACTAAGGTATGATATCAAAACTCTAAAGAATAATCACTTTCGTTAGTTTTATTTTTAAAATCTGTTTTTTAATTTTTAATTTTTCATATTTTTCTCAATTTTGTGATTAAAAATACTGAAATTTCTTCATATTTTAATTTGAATTATGCTTTTACATGAAAATCTAATATCTAATAATCTAAATAGAATTAAAAAGTAAAATATTGGTAAAATTTTTTATAAATTCAAACATGTACTATTTATTATTATTATTATTATTATTATTATTATTATTATTATTATTATTATTATTATTATTATTATTATTATTATTATTATTAAATCTAAAAGTAAAATTAAAAAATAAAAAGTATTAAATTAAGTAAATCTAAAAAGAAAATAGAAAAATTATAAAAAAAAAGTGTCAAATACAAAAAACATGAAAACCAAAAAATTCAAAATAAAAGTTTGAAAAAACAAATCAAACCAAACAAAACACTATAAACTTCTCTTTTGTTAAAATCTTTCCCCACTAATCTCTAATTTTATACAAATCATTCACAAATTTCTTTCAATTTTATGTGAATTTAATAATCTAATTAAAAAATGGTGCATACACACAAAAAATGTAACACTAAATATCTACATTATAACCAACTATTTAATTATGAATAATTAACTTATCATTATTACCTATTTTGTATTATTGCAACATATTACTTTTGTGATATCTTATATATGTCAATGTCAACATATATATATATATATATACACATGTAAATTTATATATGTTATTGCATTTATATATTGTCAATCTGTAATTACCATTGAATACTTTAATTTTTTAACATGTATCGCTTTAGTAATATAGTTATTTTTGCCAGGAACAAATTATGCAATTGTGTATTGTTCTCTTCTCAACTTATGTTCAATACATATATACATATATATCATACAAACAAATGTTCACAACAAACACTTTCAATAACAAACCAAGATCGTGCAAAACACTTATGTCACAACAATAATTATACTTTTTATTTTTATTTTTTTCGACAATTGTATAGCAATTGAATACTAATGACTAATATTATATTTTTCAACATGCAAGATATTTGTAGCATATGAAACGAGACTCAACAACTCCTGATGTATACAAATATTAGCGTATGTCCGTGCCTAAAGGCACGGCGTAAATAATGTTAGGATTAAAATGTAGTTATAATTTCTACGTATAATGTCAATTAATTAATTAATTTAATGCATCCTCAACATTTAATTAATCATGGGGAACATGAATATATTAGAAACACTGCCACCACACATAAACCAATTTTGTTTGAATAATTGCAGGTATCATTAAAATTTAGGAAAAATTAACCACAAAAAAAAAAACCTAAAATTTAATACTTGTAACAAAATAAACTATTGAGTTTTTAATTTTATAAATTTAAATATTAAATTTCTGATTTATTTTCAATCTAAACTATTTGCATGTTTTCAATCTAAACAATATGAGATCTTTTACGTATTTTACTAAATAATAAATAAATACCATTAACAATTCAAGCAATTTGTCGGTAGGAAGAAGTAGCCATCAGTCCTTTGCGGGGTCTGTCTTTCACATATTTTTTTTGCATTCTTATTGAAAATAATAATAATATATCAACACATTTTGCATTCCTATTGAAAAAAAAATAATAATATATCAACACAATTTGCATAGCACATAAAATAAATAAAGATATGATAGTTGCCAAGCATTTGAATGCGCAACACAATTAAGAAAACCGACCATTATCTCTTTTCTTACTCTGTTTCTTTTCAATTTCTTCACCATGTCTTCAACAGGGATGAAGAAATAGTGCATGAATTATGAGTGAAAATTTAAATTGGGTTATAGAAATAAAATAAAATGAAACAAAAATAATGACCCATGAGAGACATGCGGGTTGAAGACCAAAAAATAAAAAAGAAAATGTTGAGACCCAAACCAATGTCAACAGCCCCCACAAACCAATGTCAAGACCCTCACCTGACAACACAAAAAAGAAAAACAAATATATATCAATTTAAGGTTTAGAAACACCAACCCAAATACATAACTTAACACCAACCCATATAAATTGAAAGATGCATAAATAAAAAAATGAAAAAAGAAACAGAACACAAAAAAAGAAAGAGAAATCCAAATACATATCAGTTTAAGATTTAAAAACACAAATCTAACACAAACACATCAGTTTAAGGTTTAGAAAAATAAATACAAATCCAAATCTTAGAAACACAAACCCAAATTGATGGGTCTCTTTTGCTTTGATTGAAAAGAAACATAATGATTTTCAATGCTCTGTTCCAATGCTTTGTGTCTCTTAAGCTTTGTTTTCAACTTTTTCTGTGGTTCCATTGAATGCATACCTAATCACACAAAACCAAACAGAAATTTTAAAAACACAAACACAAATCGAAACCAAAATCTTAGAAAACACAACCTAATCAACAAAAATATATATAAAATAATAATAATAATAATAATAATAATAATAATAATAATAATAATAATAATAATAATAATAATAACACAAATCCAACACAATGAAACATTGAAAACCATTTGAAAACCATTTCATGAGGATGAATTATTATTTCAAACCCAAGGATTAGTTTGTATACCATACTACAAAATGAGTCCAAAAAAAAAAAAAAAAAAAAAAAAAGATAATTTGTCCTCTTAATTTCTAAAAGTACACAACTGATACACTAATATGGAACCAATTAAGGCCATAAATAAGTTGCCCACAGCAGAAGTTACTAAATGGGAAGACTTGCAACTTATTATGATTATACCACATGTAAACAGATACATATAATTGTTTTACATATTTGATAATACATTCCGATATGTATTAAAACTTCATAAAATGGATGCTTAAATCTATTCATTAACAGGCTCAGATTTAGTGTACATTCATACACATTTATCAAAAAAAACACCACAAAAAAAATGTCAATTCTGTCCATTTTCTCAAATAACCTATACCCCCCAATAAAAAAAAAAAAGGCTTAGGAATGTGGCAAAGCAGTTTTAAAGATTCAAATGACATAGAAATTGCATGTTAGAGCAACTCTAATGGTGTGCTTTCCCTTCATGCGAAAGACAAAATTTGGCAAAAACACTTCCAATTCATGTGCTATTTTTTGGTGCCAAATTATAACAATGCCAAAATTTGGCAAGAGCTCATCTCTCTATTCTCTAATGACAGAACCCTATTTGTCAACAAAGCCATTGTGATATAAGCTAATTGTTATTGTTGTTGTAGTTCTTTTTCAAAGCTAATGTTGAAGTGTAAGGAAAATTCACCTAAATACAACTGAACAAACATTAATTAACATGAATTTCAACAAACACCACATTTTCAACTCAAATTAGAAAGTAAAATAATTAAGTGAGAGAAAACAGTGTACATGGCAATTTATCAGTTGAAGAATTTTGATGGGTGTTTCCATCTTTGGGTTTGAAGAACCCTCCCAAATCCATCTTCCCCAACAATTTTTAGAGAGAGAGAGAGAGAAGAGAGAAGAAAATACCTAAATTTAAAGGGCAACCAACGCCGATACATAATCATACATATATATACATCAATCTCTGAAATTATATACAAACATCCATATATAATACACACAATCGTATCTAATACACACAAATTAAAGTCAGTACACCTTGTTCAAAAAAAAAAAAAAAAGTCAGTACACAAATTAGGACAAATTGTTTTAAACTAAGATCAGAAGAAAAAAATTGTCTTAAAATGGCTTATTCACACAAATTATCTTAATAAAACATCAAAAAAAATAATAACAAATGCGAGCTAGAACCAATATTGTCTAAAACAGAATATAAATACAGACGAAGCCCATTACTTCTGCTATTTCAAAGAATCTGAATTTATAAACTCCAAACTGTCAAAACTAAGTTAAAAAACTGACACTATGAAAATCATATTCTTAATTCAATCCAAATCTCCATACCAACTGTCAGAAATATATGTTTTCTTCTAACTGGGCTTAACAAAACTAACAAAATCATGTAAATTAATGATACAGAAAGAAGGAAGAAAAAAAAAAAAGCTGTTCACGATTTAAAGAAACAAAAGAAACCATAATCAACAATATGACATGGTAATCTATAGCGACCCCGGTCTTTTTCCATTTGATTATTGTATCCGGACTTCGGTTCCATTTATTCTGTCATTGTATAATTGTTGTTGTCGTCCTCTATTTTCTCATTTGGAGTTATAGGATGTGTTGGGCAGGTTTGTTTCAGGTTGGTTGGGTTCGTAAACCAAGTGTTGCTGTCCAGTTTTTGGGTTGGTCGCTCGAGCCAGGGCTTGGTCGCTCGAGCGAGGGTTGTATTTTGTGTCTTCTGGCTCGATCCAGCTTTGCTTCGCTCGAGCGAGCGACTGCGTCTGGTATAGACCTGAGGGCAGGGCTTATTCGCTCGAGCGAGATTTTCTTCGCTCGAGCGAGCGAGGTGTATGTTTTCGAGTTCCTTGCTCGAGCGAGCATTCTGTCGCTCGAGCGTGCTCCAGGGTTGCAGACCTGAAGCATTGCATTCTTGGCTCGAGCGAGCTTTTCTTCGCTCGAGTGAGGTTTTCGTGTGTCTGGTCGCTCGAGCGATCAAGTCTTCGCTCGAGCGAGCCTGTTCAGTTTATATACGCAGCAGCGGGTTTTGATCAGTCTTTTTCATCTTCTTTTTGATTCCAAACCCTAGGTCCGACTTCTCTCTCTCCCTACTCACCTTCTCTCTTAGGTTTGATCTATTTAGAGTGTGTTTCTACCCTAGTTGCTTTATTAAAAAGATAGAGTGAGTCGAGGGCTTCCATTTAATCTGAACATTTGGCGATTTGGAACACATTGGTTTTTGGGTATTCATCTCTGTCTTCTCCATTTGGGTTATTTTCTTCGAGGTAGGGATTTCCTACTCCATCTTATAAGTTTTGTTCTAAGTTTTGGTATTTTGATATGTTGGGGGTACTTTGGTAATTTTGGGAAAAACCCTAGTTGTATTAATAAATTAATTTGTATAATTAATTTAAGGGAATTGGGGAATTTGGTTAAATTCATGAAATTGAGAAATTCATTGATGAAATGGTGTAGTTGGATAATTTAAATCACTCACCTATTGAATTGTTGATATATTTATTTCCAGTCTAGAAATAAACTGTTTTGGGCTATCGGTGGAGGATAGTCGTGATTGTTGTAGACATTGCATATGGATTAGGAATAACTGAAACTAATCACATTGGTTAAGTCATTAATTTTGACTATTGAAATAATACTGAAAATACGTGTATTGATTGAGCATTGCATTTGCATATTGTGTGGGAGGAGATAGGGGATGTACTCCACGGTTTAGGGGAAGATAGGGGATGGACCTCTAAACTGGATTTTTGTTTGGGAGGAGATAGGGGATGGACTCCATTAGCATCACTTTTATGTGTGCTTATTTATATTGAAGTGTTTTTATTGATACAGCACTAAAATGTGTATCAAACTGGAAGTATGAAGTGTTTTGATTTGAGCCTGAGTCTCATCTGTTTGTTGACATTGGAAGAATGTGAATATGATATATATAGTTCTCTGTTGTAATTTTGGCCAGGTTCTGAGCCATATTGATAAAGTTGGAAAGTAAAACGTGTCTTAGGCAATAGTGTCATGAGACTGTAAAATGATGTAATTGATTATCTTGGTTAACCATCTATTGAGTGCTATTTCTTTAATCAATGCTTATATTTGGTTTAGTATATTACTACTAGGCTGTGGCTCACCCTTTATGGGAACATCATTTTCAAGTCCAGGTGATAAGCTACCTCCAAGGACTTAGCTTGGAAGGACTCGGATTTTGAAGATTATATTTCAGTTATTTGTTTTTCATTGTTAGTACATGTAAACACTCAAGCCTAGGGCTTTATTTGTATTTGAGTTAGAACTCATACTATTGTGTCCAAGTGTTGGCTTGGAAAGATGTAAGCCTGTAGGGCATTTAATTTGATGTTACATGTAATGTTTTTATTTGGCAAAACTCTGATGAATGAATTAATAAAGTGTCTTCTTTAAATAATGCATGTCAATGATATATATAATGGGTTTATTTTGAGGGCGTGACAACTTGGTATCAGAGCGTACCGGGTTTGAATACTTTGGGTACATGGGAAGTGATTAGTATCACATTGGGTTCGTCTCGTTTGATAGAGACTTAGTGTAATGTTATATGCTTATGTGATAACATGTTTATGTGATTATGTGGGTATGGAATGTAGTTTCTAGGATGTTGATTGGACCCTTGAGTTTCTAGTAGTCTTGTTGGAAAGGCACTTGATCACTGTTGCTTCCAACCGGAACTATAGTAACGCATTGGGACTATCATTATCCGGGAATGAAATTCGTAGGTGCTTATGTGATTATGTGCTTATGTGGAATGAATTATTGTTGTCCAATGCATTAGGACGCGAGTGTTTAGCTTCGGCACATTTATTAATGTGCTAACGTCTTTGTTTCCTTTATTAGGATGTCAGGACGAGAACGAGGACGCGGTAGGCGTGGTACGCCGGGTAGGCAGGAGGTGCCTGTGCCAGAGGAGATTCTAGCAGTTCAGGAGGGAATTGGCCAGGCCAATGTGGCCGAGCCAGTAGGCCAGCAGGCTATGGGCGCTCTAGCCCGAGAGATAGCAGGGGCATTCAGGGAGTCTGTAGGCATTCTCAGAGCTGAGAATCAAGCTCGGGATGTTGCTGCAGATGCAGGACCTTCCTTTCTGAAGAGGGAGTTCTTCCGGTCTAATCCAGATGAATTTGTGGGTGATCCTAAAGAGCCGCTTAAGGCAGATGATTGGCTCGAACAGACAACGAAGACGTTTGAGATGCTTGGCATCGAAGACGAGGGGTTTAAAGTGACCTTGGCATCTTTTCAGTTGAAGGGGGATGCGGGTCAGTGGTGGAAGTTCACTAAGGGTCATATAGGAGGTACATGGGAGGCTTTTGTGAATGCTTTCCAGGAAAAGTTCTTATCTCCAGCAGTTAGGGAGAAGCTGAGAGACCAGTTTTGTCAGCTTAAGCAGTCGAGTTCTTCTGTGGCCGAGTTTGAGGCTGCATTTACTAGCTTGTCCAGGTTTGCACCTGAGTTGGTGGCGTCTGAGGAACGCCGTTGTATCGAGTTTGAGAAGAAGTTGAGGCGTGGCCTCAAGCTGAGAGTTGGGGGAACTATGATTCGGGATTATGGGCGTATGGTTGATGCTGCAGCCCACATGGAAATCATGATGCAGGAGGAGGAGGAAGGACAGAAGGGCTCCAAGAGGAGTCAGGATGGTCAGAGTGATGGTAGGAGACAGAAGGGTTTTAATCCTCAGCAGTCTCAGGGTAGCTTTTCTAGATCGACTTTTCCTGTGCCGAGTGCTAGTTCGGGGAAAGGCAGTCAAGGAGACATTACCTGTTTCAAGTGTGGCCAGCTGGGTCACAAGTCTCCAATTTGTCCTCAGAGGGGAGGAGTGCAGAGAGCAGCATCATCTTCGGCTCGATCTCAGAGCCAGAGTCAGGGTAGAGGCCAGCCACTCTCGTGTTATCAGTGTGGTCAACCAGGGCATATGAAGAGGTATTGCCCGCAGTTGGGTGGCACATCTGGTGTATCTGGTTTGAGGCCGATTCAGGTTCAACAGCCAGCTCAGTCGGGTCAGGCCTCGAGGGCCAATCAGGGGGCTTCATCGTCCCAGTCGGTGCAGCAATCTTATGCTCCTAGGGGTGAGCAGGTTGATCAAAGGTCGTCTGGGCGCGTGTACGCTGTTACCGCGCAGGATCTTGTGCCGGCACCATTAGTTGTGAGAGGTACCTTTTTGTTTTGCAACTCGGTTGCTAGTGTTTTGATTGATACGGGTGCATCTCATTCCTTTGTGTCTGCTGCATTTGAATCTGTTTTGGAGTTGGAGTTAGCACAGTTAGCATCTCCTATTTGTGTAGTGTCACCTCTTGGGGGTGAATTGATTTTGAAACAAGGTGTTAGGGGTTGTGATATAGAGGTTGATTATCATAGAATCTCATTTTCCTTTGTAGTTATGCCTGTGAGGGGTTTCGATGTTATTTTGGGTATGGACTGGTTATCGTCATACCGGGCAGTTATTGATTTCTACCGCCAGAGAGTCACTTGTTGTACCGTGAGCGGGGAGTGTTTCCATTTTCTGGGGGACCGAGTTGGTAGTGTTTTGCCACCGGGGTATGATTCGCGAGGGCGGAGTGAGCTTAGTGGTCTACTTCCTAGCTTTTTGAGTAGTGAGTGTGATGAGACCCAGATTGTGTTACCACGGGTGGTTTGTGAGTTCTCGGACGTCTTTCTCGAGGATCTTGTAGGTTTGCCACCGCATCGGAAGATTGAGTTCTCTATTGACCTAGTGCCCGGCACGGCGCCGATTTCTATGGCACCTTATCGTTTTGCCCCAGCCGAGTTACTTGAGTTGAAGATTCAGCTCCAGGAGTTGCTAGATAAGGGTTTTATACGTCCTAGTGTTTCGCCATGGGGAGCACCGGCCCTCTTTGTTAAAAAGAAAGGTGGTGCTTTGAGACTTTGTATAGATTACCGGAAATTGAATCGGGCTACGGTTAAGAATAAGTACCCTATGCCTCGTATAGATGATCTGTTCGATCAGTTGAAGGGTTCCCGTTGTTTCTCGAAGATAGACTTGAGATCGGGTTATCATCAGTTAAGAGTCAGGGAGGAGGATATTCCGAAGACGACATTCCGTACGCGGTATGGCCACTATGAGTTTCTGGTGATGCCATTTGGGCTCACCAATGCACCGGCAGTTTTTATGGATTTGATGAACCGGATATTCCGGGAATTTTTAGATCGTTTTGTAGTCGTCTTCGTGGACAACATTCTTATCTATTCACCTTCTGAGGAGAAGCACAAGGAACACTTGAGAGTGGGGCTTGAGTTACTTAGAGCCCATAAGCTTTATGCTAAGTTTGGGAAGTGTGAGTTCTGGCTAGAAGAGGTCAAGTTCTTAGGCCATGTAGTTTATGGGGAAGGAGTGTCTGTTGATACATCCAAGACTGAGGCGGTGCAAGATTGGGCACAACCTAAGAGTGTGTTTGAGATCCGCAGTTTTCTGGGGTTAGCTGGGTATTATCGTCGGTTTGTGAAAGATTTCTCCAGATTAGCTTCGCCTTTGACTAGATTGACTCGGAAGGGAGTCAAATTTGTATGGAGTGAGACTTGTGAAAAGTCGTTCCAGGAATTGAAAGTTAGACTGACCACCGCTCCGGTATTGATTATTCCAGAGAGAGGGTTGGGTTATGCAGTCTATTGTGACGCCTCACGAGAGGGTCTGGGTTGTGTGTTAATGCAAGAAGGGAAAGTAGTTTCTTATGGCTCACGTCAGTTGAAAATTCACGAGCAGAATTACCCTACGCATGATCTAGAGTTAGCAGCTGTGATATTTGCCTTGAAGATTTGGAGGCATTATCTTTATGGTGAGAGATTCGAGATATTCTCGGATCATAAGAGTCTGAAATATTTGTTTACACAGAAAGACTTGAACTTGAGGCAGAGGAGGTGGATGGAGTTCATAGAGGATTATGACTTTGAGTTGCAGTATCATCCGGGAAAGGCCAATGTGGTGGCCGATGCCCTTAGCAGGAAACCTGTTGGTGACATAGCTAGTATAGCCATTCGAGAATGGGAGATGTTGGGTGCACTTGGGGAGTTTAATTTACTTCTGGGCGAATCCGTTGAGGCTGCGGCCTTGTTTTCTGTTGTTATACAGCCTACACTCGTGACTCGAGTGTTAGAGGCTCAGAGGGGTGACTTTGAGGTAGAAACCCTCCGTGAGAAGATTTCCGGTGGGAAGGTTGAGAAGGGTTTGACGGTGTATCCCGACCTGAGTGTGAGATACCGAGACCGTCTGTTTGTGCCGGAGTCTTGTCGAGAGGAGGTACTCCGAGAGTTTCATCATTCACGCCTTGCGGTGCATCCGGGAGGCACTAAGATGTATCGGGATTTGGGTCGCCAGTTCTGGTGGCGGGGTATGAAGAGAGATGTGGCAACTTTCGTATCTAAGTGCCTTACTTGTCAGCAAGTGAAGGCCGAACATCAGAGGCCAGCGGGTTTGTTGCAACCCTTGCCTATTGCCGAGTGGAAGTGGGAACACGTCACTATGGACTTCGTTGTGGGTCTTCCGAGGACTCAGCGGGGTAGTGATGCTATTTGGGTGGTTGTAGACCGATTGACTAAGTCGGCGCACTTCATTCCTATGCACGTGAGAGATTTGGTAGATCATCTTGCCGACTTGTACATTCGGGACATAGTGAGGTTGCACGGGGTCCCAGTGACTATAGTCTCAGATAGAGATCCTCGTTTTACTGCCAGGTTGTGGCAGAGTTTGCAGAGTGCCTTAGGCACTAAGTTGACCTTTAGCACGGCTTATCATCCACAGACTGACGGGCAGTCCGAGCGTACTATTCAGATCCTTGAGGATATGCTTCGGGGTTGTGTTCTAGACTTTAGTGGGTCGTGGGAGAGGGACTTTCCGTTGGTGGAGTTTGCCTACAACAACAGTTTCCAGTCTAGTATCGGTATGGCACCGTTTGAGGCCTTGTATGGCCGACCGTGTAGATCTCCTATTTGTTGGGCCGAGGTGGGTGATGCACCTCTGTTGGGTCCGGAGTTGGTGAGGGAAACGACGGAGAAAGTTGAGCTTATCCGTAAGAGACTTGTTACAGCACAGAGTCGTCAGAAATCTTATGCCGACCGTAGGAGGAGACCTTTGGTGTTTGAGGTGGGTGATCATGTCTTTCTGAAGATATCACCTAGACGTGGTTTGATGAGGTTTGGGAAGAGCGGGAAGTTGTCCCCTCGGTTCATTGGTCCGTTTGAGATCCTTGAGAGGATTGGCGAGGCTGCTTATCGTTTAGCTTTGCCGCCGCAGTTGTCCGGAGTACATGGCGTGTTTCATGTGAGTATGCTTCGGAAGTATGAGCCGGATCCATCACATGTGTTGGATTGGACTGATTTAGTGGTTGACGAGGATGTCTCGTATGAGGAGAGACCGGTTCGGGTCTTGGATAGGCGGGATCAAGTGTTGCGAGGCAAAACCATCCCTTTGGTCAAAGTTTTGTGGAAACATCACGGAGTGGAGGAAGCCACTTGGGAACATGAGTTGGAAGTCCG
Source organism: Camellia sinensis (assembly GCF_055761805.1). Lineage (NCBI taxonomy): Eukaryota > Viridiplantae > Streptophyta > Magnoliopsida > Ericales > Theaceae > Camellia > Camellia sinensis. The sequence continues at coordinate 78,087,778 of NC_138970.1, forward strand.
CGAAAAATACCCGGACATGTTTATCGATTTGTAATCTTGTATTTAGATTTTGTAATATTATTGAACTTAAGAGCTTTACATATGTCTTAAGTTGTAAAACATTGAGTATGTTTTGGTAAATGGGTGTATCTTGAAACTTGTTTCATTATAGAAGCTTAGTGTAACATTGCATATGTTGATTACATTGTTGAATGTGTTGTATATATCATGCAAATGAATCTGATATGGAATTGCTAACATTGAAAGGAATAATGCATAATAGTGATGCAGGCTAAAATATATGTTGTTTTATATATATTGTGAGATGCCTCTTGATAAAGAGATGAGGTGACCAGTATTGGGTCAAGTTGTTTATTATTGTTATATAATATATTTGGGAATTGAGAAAAACTTGTTTCTTTTTATAAACTTATGCTTAATTTCGGGGACGAAATTCTTTTAAGGGGGGGAGGTTATAGCGACCCCGGTCTTTTTCCATTTGATTATTGTATCCGGACTTAGGTTCCGTTTATTCTGTCATTGTATAATTGTTGTTGTCGTCCTCTATTTTCTCATTTGGAGTTATAGGATGTGTTGGGCAGGTTTGTTTCAGGTTGGTTGGGTTCGTAAACCAAGTGTTGCTCTCCAGTTTTTGGGTTGGTCGCTCGAGCTAGGGCTTGGTCGCTCGAGTGAGGGTTGTATTTTGTGTCTTCTGGCTCGATCCAGCTTTGCTTCGCTCGAGCGAGCGACTGCGTCTGGTATAGACCTGAGGGCAAGGCTTATTCGCTCGAGCGAGATTTTCTTCGCTCGAGCGAGCGAGGTGTATGTTTTCGAGTTCCTTGCTCGAGCAAGCATTCTGTCGCTCGAGCGTGCTCCAGGGTTGCAGACTTGAAGCATTGCATTCTTGGCTCGAGCGAGCTTTTCTTCGCTTGAGCGAGGTTTTCGTGTGTCTGGTCGCTCGAGCGATCAAGTCTTCGCTCGAGCGAGCCTGTTCAGTTTATATACGCAGCAGCGGGTTTTGATCAGTCTTTTTCATCTTCTTTTTGATTCCAAACCCTAGGTCCGACTTCTCTCTCTCCCTACTCACCTTCTCTCTTAGGTTTGATCTATTTAGAGTGTGTTTCTACCCTAGTTGCTTTATTAAAAAGATAGAGTGAGTCGAGGGCTTCCATTTAATCTGAACATTTGGCGATTTGGAGCACATTGGTTTTTGGGTATTCATCTCTGTCTTCTCCATTTGGGTTATTTTCTTCGAGGTAGGGATTTCCTACTCCATCTTATAAGTTTTGTTCTAAGTTTTGGTATTTTGATATGTTGGGGGTACTTTGGTAATTTTGGGAAAAACCCTAGTTGTATTAATAAATTAATTTGTATAATTAATTTAAGGGAATTGGGGAATTTGGTTAAATTCATGAAATTGAGAAATTCATTGATTAAATGGTGTAGTTGGATAATTTAAATCACTCACCTATTGAATTGTTGATATATTTATTTCCAGTCTAGAAATAACTGTTTTGGGCTATCGGTGGAGGATAGTCGTGATTGTTGTAGACATTGCATATGGATTAGGAATAACTGAAACTAATCACATTGGTTAAGTCATTAATTTTGACTATTGAAATAATACTGAAAATACGTGTATTGATTGAGCATTGCATTTGTATATTGTGTGGGAGGAGATAGAGGATGTACTCCACGGTTTAGGGGAAGATAAGGGATGGACCTCTAAACCGAATTTTTGTTTGGGAGGAGATAGGGGATGGACTCCATTAGCATCACTTTTATGTGTGCTTATTTATATTGAAGTGTTTTTATTGATACAGCACTAAAATGTGTATCAAACTGAACGTATGAAGTGTTTTGATTTGAGCCTGAGTCATATTGATAAAGTTGGAAAGTAAAACGTGTCTTAGACAATAATGTCATGAGACTGTAAAATGATGTAATTGATTATCTTGGTTAACCATCTATTGAGTGCTATTTCTTTAATCAATGCTTATATTTGGTTTAGTATATTACTACTGGGCTGTGGCTTACCCTTTATGGGAACATCATTTTCAGGTCCAGGTGATAAGCTACCTCCAAGGACTTAGCTTGGAAGGACTCGGATTTTGAAGATTATATTTCAGTTATTTGTTTTTCATTGTTAGTACATGTAAACACTCAAGCCTAGGGCTTTATTTGTATTTGAGTTAGAACTCATACTATTGTGTCCAAGTGTTGGCTTGGAAAGATGTAAGCCTGTAGGGCATTTAGTTTGATGTTACATGTAATGTTTTTATTTGGCAAAACTTTGATGAATGAATTAATAAAGTGTCTTCTTTAAATAATGCATGTCAATGATATATATATAATGGGTTTATTTTGAGGGCGTGACATAATCTATATAACAAAAGAAACAAAATCTGATTCAAACATAAATTCAAATAAAGAGATAATTAATTTACATGCTTGATTTTGGTGTAGTTCAGAATGTTGTGTGATTACTATATACAGCATGCAATTATTGTCTCTACAATATGCCTGTCATGTATGTTTTTATCTGTTTGAGCAACAAATTTTAAAATTATGCATGCCTGCATTTTGTATCTTCCCAAAACCATAAACTCACATTATTTGTATCTACAATTATTGTCTCTACAATATGGTGTCATGTTTTTATCTGGGTCATTAGCATAGAAAGATGTTAAATTCTTTTTTCCTATTCCCTGATTGCTCTATTTGTATCTTCTGAATGCTCTATTTGTCTCTACAATAATTAGTGAACTCACATTATTTATTCTGCACCATCAGCACATAATGATGTTAAAGTATAGCGACCCTGGTCTTGTCTCATTTGATTATTGTATCCGGACTTAGGTTCTGTAGCTACTGCTATTGTATTATGATTGTTACCATCCTTTAATTTCCTATTTCTGAGTTAGGGGATGCATTGGGCAGGTTTGTAGCAGGTTGGTTGAGCTTGGGAGCAAAGGGTTGCTGCCCAGAATTTTGATCCTTCGCTCGAGCGAGCAGTTCTTCGCTCGATCGAGCTCTTTGTTTTAGTCCGTCGCTCGAGCCAGGGTTTATTCGCTCGAGCGAGGATGGCGTTTTGTAGTAAGACCTGTGAGCAGGGGTTTTTGGCTCGAGCGAGATTTTATTCGCTCGAACGAGCAAGTTTGTTCTTCGCTCGAGCGAGAGTTCCTTCGCTCGAGCGTGTGTCTGGTTACAGACCTAAGGGTTTGAGTTCTTCGATCGAGCGAGATTTCCTTCGCTCGAGCGAGCTTCTGGGTTGTTGGCTCGAGCAAGGCTTCTTTGGCTCGAGCGTATCTTTTCTGTGTCTTGTCGCTCGAGCGACCAAGTCTTCGCTCGAGCGAGCCTGTCCAGTTTATATACGCAGCAGCGGGTTTTGATCAGTCTTTTTGATATTCTTTTGATTCCAAACCCTAGGTCCGACTTCTCTCTCTCCCTACTCACCTTCTCTCTTAGATTTGATCCACTTAGGGTGTGTTTCTATCCTAGATCCTTCATTAAAAAGAGTGTGTGAGTCAAGGGCTTCGTTTTAATCTGAATTATTGGTAGTTTGGAGCACTTTGAAGTTTGGGTCTTCATCTCCATCTTCTCTTTTGGGGCTATTTCTTCGAGGTAGGGATTTCCTACTCCATTCTATAAGTTTTGTTCTAAGTTTTGGTATTTTGATATGTTGGGGATACTTTGGTAATTTTGGGAAAAACCCTAGTGGTATTAATAAGTTAATTTGTATAATTAATTAAAGGAAATTGGGGAAATATGGTTAAATTCATGGAATTGAGAAATTCATTGATTAAGAGGTGTAGTTGGATAATTTGAATCACTCACCCATTGAATTGTTGATACATTTATTTTCAGTCTAGAAATAACTGTTTTGGGCTGTCGGTGGAGGATAGCTGTGATTGTTGTAGACACTGCATGTGGATTAGGGATAACTGAAACTAATCATTGATTAAGTCATCAATTTTGACTGTTAAATTAATACAGACTTTATGTGTATTGATTGCGTGTTGTATATGTTATGTGTTTACATACATTGTTTTGTGTGGGAGGAGATAGGGGATGTACTCCACGGTTTAGGGGAAGATAGGGGATGGACCTCTAAACCGGATTTTGTTTGGGAGGAGATAGGGGATGGACTCCATTAGCATCACTTTTATGTGTGCTTATTTATATAGAAGTGTTTTTATTGATACAGCACTAAAATGTGTATCAATCTGGAAGTATGAAGTGTTTTGATTTGAGCTTGAGTCTCATTTGTTTGTTGATATTGGAAGAATGTGAATATGATATATATATATATATATATATATAATTCACTGTTGTAAGTTTGGCCAGGTTCTGAGCCATATTGATAAAGTTGGCCAGTAAAACGTGTCTTAGACAATAGAGTCATGAGACTGTAAAATGAAGTAATTGATTATCTTGGTTAACCATCTATTGAATGCTATTGCTTTATTCAATGCTTATATTTGGTTTAGTATATTTCTGCTGGGCTGTGGCTCACCCTTTATGGGAACATCACTTTCAGGTTCAGGTGATAAGCTACCTCCAAGGACTTAGCTTGGAAGGACTTGGATTCTGAAGACTATTTTTAGTTGTTTTGCTTTTATTTGTTAGTACATGTAAACACTCAAGCCTAGGGCTTTATTTGTAATTGAGTTAGAACTCATAATTTTGTGTCCAAGTGTTGGCTTGGAAAGATGTAAGCCTGTAGGGCATTTAATTTGATGTTACATGTAATGCTTTTGTTTAATAAGACTCTGATGAATATTATAATGAATTATTAAAGTATTTTTCTTAAAATAATGCATGTCAATGATATATGTGATGGGTTAATTTTTAGGGCGTTACAACTTGGTATCAGAGCGTACCAGGTTTGAATATTTTGGGTACGTGGGAAGTGATTAGTATCACAATGGGTTCGTCTCGTTTGATAGAGACTTAGTGTAATGTTATATGCTTATGTGATAACATGTTTATGTGATTATGTGGGTATGGAATGTAGTTTCTGGGATGTTGATTGGACCCTTGAGTTTCTTGTAGTCTTGTTGGAAAGGCACTTGATCACTGCTGCTTCCAACCGGAACTATACTAATGCATTGGGACTATCATTATCCGGGAATGAAATTCGTAGGTGCTTATGTGATTATGTGCTTACGTGGAATGAATTATTGTTGTCCAATGCATTAGGACGCGAGTGTTTAGCTTCGGCACATTTATTAATGTGCTAACGTTTTTGTTTCCTTTATTAGGATGTCAGGACGAGGACGAGGACGAGGACGCGGTAGGCGTGGTAGGCCGGGTAGGCAGGAGGTGCCTGTGCCAGAGGAGCTTCCGGCAGTACAGGAGGGAATTGGCCAGGCCAATGTGGCCGAGCCAGTAGGCCAGCAGGCTATGGGCGCTCTAGCCCGAGAGATAGCAGGGGCATTCAGGGGGTCAGTAGGCATTCTCAGAGCTGAGAACCAAGCTCGGGATGTTGCTGCAGATGCAGGACCTTCCTTTCTAAGAAGGGAGTTCTTCCGGTCTAATCCGGATGAATTTATGGGTGATCCTAAAGAGCCGCTTAAGGCAGATGAATGGCTCGAACAGACAACGAAGACGTTTGAGATGCATGGCATCGAAGACGAGGGGTTGAAAGTGACCTTGGCATCTTTCCAGCTGAAGGGGGATGCGGGTCAGTGGTGGAAGTTCACTAAGGGTCGTATAGGAGGTACATGGGAGGCATTTGTGAATGCTTTCCAGGAGAAGTTCTTATCTCCCGTAGTCAGGGAGAAGCTGAGAGACCAGTTTTGTCAGCTTAAGCAGGCGAGTTCTTCTGTGGCCGAGTTTGAGGCTACATTCACTAGTTTGTCCAGATTTGCACCTGAGCTGGTGGCGTCTGAGGAACGCCGTTGCATTGAGTTTGAAAAGAAGTTGAGGCGTGGCCTCAAGCTGAGAGTTGGGGGAACTATGATTCGGGATTATGGGCGTTTGGTTGATGCTGCAGCCGACATGGAAATCATGATGCAGGAGGAGGAGGAAGGACAGAAGGGCTCCAAGAGGAGTCAGGATGGTCAGAGTGATGGTAGGAGACAGAAGGGTTTTAATCCTCAGCAGTCTCAGGGTAGTTTTTCTAGATCGACTTTTCCTGTGCCGAGTGCTAGTTCGGGGAAAGGTAGTCAGGGTGACATTACCTGTTTCAAGTGTGGCCAGCTGGGTCACAAGTCTCCAGTTTGTCCCCAAAGGGGAGGAGTGCAGAGAGCAGCATCATCTTCGGCTCGATCTCAGAGCCAGAGTCAGGGTAGAGGCCAGCCACTCTCGTGTTATCAGTGTGGTCAGCCAGGGCATATGAAGAGGTATTGCCCGCAGTTGTGTGGCACACCTGGTGCATCTGGTTTGAGGCAGATTCAGGGTCAGCAGCCAGCTCAGTCGGGTCAGGCCTCGAGGGCCAATCAGGGGGCTTCATCGTCCCAGTCGGTGCTGCAGTCTTATGCTCCTCGGGGTGAGCAGGTTGATCAGAGGACGTCTGGGTGCGTGTATGCTGTTACCGCGCAGGATCTTGTGCCGGCACCATTAGTTGTGAGAGGTACCTTCTTGTTTTGCAACTCGGTTGCTAATGTTTTGATTGATACAGGTGCATCTCATTCCTTTGTGTCTGCTGCATTTGCATCTGTTTTGGAGTTGGAGTTAGCACAGTTAGCATCTCCTATTTGTGTAGTGTCACCTCTTGGGGGTGAATTGATCTTGAAACAAGGTGTTAGGGGTTGTGATATAGAGGTTGATTATCATAGAATCCCATTTTCCTTTGTAGTTATGCCTATGAGGGGTTTCGATGTTATTTTGGGTATGGACTGGTTATCGTCATTCCGGGCAGTTATTGATTGCTACCGCCAGAGGGTCACTTGTTGTACCGTGAGCGGAGAGTATTTTCATTTTCTGGGGGACCGGGTTGGTGATGTGTTGCCACCGGGGTATGTTCCGCGAGGACGGAGTGAGCTTAGTGGTCTACTTGCTAACCTTTCGATTAGTGAGGATGATGAGACTCAGATTGTGTTGCCACGGGTGGTTTGTGAGTACTCGGATGTCTTTCCCGAGGATCTTGTTGGATTGCCACCGCATCGGGAGATTGAGTTCTCTATTGACCTAGTGCCCGGCACGGCGCCGATTTCTATGGCACCTTATCGTTTTGCCCCAGCCGAGTTAGTTGAGTTGAAGATTCAACTTCAGGAGTTACTCGACAAGGGTTTTATACGTCCTAGTGTTTCGCCGTGGGGAGCACCGACCCTCTTTGTTAAAAAGAAAGGTGGTGCTTTGAGACTTTGTATAGATTACCGGAAGTTGAATCGAGCTACGGTTAAGAATAAGTACCCTATGCCTCGTATAGATGATCTGTTCGATCAGTTGAAGGGTTCCCGTTGTTTCTCAAAGATAGACTTGAGATCGGGTTATCATCAGTTAAGAGTCAGGGAGGAGGATATTCCGAAAATGGCATTCCGTACGCGGTATGGCCACTATGAGTTTCTGGTGATGCCATTTGGGTTCACCAATGCACCGGCAGTTTTTATGGATTTGATGAACCGGATATTCCGGGAATTTTTAGATCGTTTTGTAGTCGTATTCGTGGACGACATCCTTATCTATTCACCTTCTGAGGAGAAGCACAAGGAACACTTGAGAGTGGTGCTTGAGTTACTTAGAGCCCATAAGCTTTATGCTAAGTTTGGGAAGTGTGAGTTCTGGCTAGAAGAGGTCAAGTTCTTAGGCCATGTAGTTTCTGGGGAAGGAGTGTCTATTGATACATCCAAGACTGAGGCAATGCAGGATTGGGCACAGCCTAAGAGTGTGTTTGAGATCCGCAGTTTTCTGGGGTTAGCGGGGTATTATCGCCGGTTTGTGAAAGATTTCTCCAGATTAGCTTCGCCTTTAACTAGGTTGACTCGGAAGGGAGTCAAATTTGTATGGAGTGAGACTTGTGAAAAGTCATTCCAGGAGTTGAAAGTTAGACTGACCACCGCTCCAGTTTTGATTATTCCAGAGAGAGGGTTGGGTTATGCAGTCTATTGTGACGCCTCACGAGAGGGTCTGGGTTGTGTATTAATGCAAGAAGGGAAAGTAGTTGCCTATGGCTCACGTCAGTTGAAAATTCACGAGCAGAATTACCCTACGCATGATCTAGAGTTAGCAACTGTGATTTTTGCCTTGAAGATTTGGAGGCATTATCTTTATGGTGAGAGATTTGAGGTATTCTCGGATCATAAGAGTCTGAAATATTTGTTTACACAAAAAGACTTGACCTTGAGGCAGAGGAAGTGGATGGAGTTCATAGAGGATTATGACTTTGAGTTGCATTATCATCCAAGAAAGGCCAATGTGGTGGCCGATGCCCTTAGCAGAAAACCTGTTGGTGACATAGCTAGTATAGCCATCCGAGAATGGGAGATGTTGGGTGCACTTGGGGAGTTTGATTTACTTCTGGGCGAATCCGTTGAGGCTGCGGCCTTGTTTTCGGTTGTTACACAACTGACACTTGTGACTCGAGTGTTAGAGGCTCAGAGTGGTGACCTTGAGGTAGAATCTCTTCGTGAGAAGATTTCTGGTGGGAAGGTTGAGAAGGGTTTGACGGTGTATTCCGACCTGAGTGTGAGATACCGAGACCGTTTGTTTGTGACGGAGTCTTGCCGAGAGGAGGTACTCCGAAAGTTCCATCATTCACGCCTTGCGGTGCATCCGGGAGGTACTAAGATGTATCGGGATTTAGGTCGCCAATTCTGGTGGCGGGGTATGAAGAGAGATGTGGCAGCTTTTGTATCTAAGTGCCTTACTTGTCAGCAAGTGAAGGCCGAACATCAGAGGCCGGCGGGTTTGTTGCAACCCTTGCCTATTGCCGAGTGGAAGTGGGAACATCTTACTATGGACTTCGTTGTGGGTCTTCCGAGGACTCAGCGGAGTAGTGATGCTATTTGGGTAGTTGTGGACCGGTTGACTAAGTCGGCGCATTTTATTCCTATGCATGTTAGAGATTCAGTCGATCATCTGGCTGATTTATATATTCAGGACATAGTGAGGTTACACGGGGTTCCAGTGACGATCGTCTCAGATAGAGATCCTCGTTTTACTGCCAGGTTGTGGCAGAGTTTGCAGAGTGCATTAGGCACTAAGTTGACCTTTAGCACGGCTTATCATCCTCAGACTGACGAGCAGTCCGAGCGTACTATTCAGATCCTTGAGGATATGCTTCGGGGTTGTGTTCTAGACTTTAGTGGGTCGTGGGAGAGGCACTTGCCGTTAGTGGAGTTTGCCTACAACAACAGTTTCCAGTCTAGTATCGGTATGGCACCGTTTGAGGCCTTGTATGGCCGACCGTGTAGATCTCCTGTTTGTTGGGCTGAGGTGGGTGATGCACCTCTGTTGGGCCCGGAGTTGGTGAGGGAAACGACGGAGAAAGTTGAGCTTATCCGTAAGAGGCTTGTTACAGCACAGAGTCGTCAGAAATCTTATGCCGACCGTAGTAGGAGACCTTTGGTGTTTGAGGTAGGTGATCATGTCTTTCTGAAGATATCACCTAGGCGGGGTTTGATGAGGTTTGGGAAGAGCGGGAAGTTGTCCCCTCGGTTCATTGGTCCGTTTGAGATCCTTGAGAGGATTGGCGAGGCTGCTTATCGTTTAGCTTTGCCACCGCAGTTGTCCGGAGTACATGACGTGTTTCATGTGAGTATGCTTCGGAAGTATGAGCCGGATCCATCACATGTGTTGGATTGGACCGATTTAGTGGTTGATGAGGATGTCTCATATGAGGAGAGACCGATTCGAGTCTTGGATAGGCGGGATCAAGTTTTGCGGGGCAAAACCATCCCTTTGGTCAAAGTTTTGTGGAAACATCACGGAATGGAGGAAGCCACTTGGGAACGTGAATTGGAAGTCCGCGAGAAATATCCGGACATGTTTGTTGATTTATAATCTTATAATTAGATTCTATTATATTGTTGAACTTAAGAGCTTTACATATGTCTTAAGTTGTAAAACATTGAGTATGTTTTGGTAAAAGGATGTATCTTGAAGCTTACTTCATTATAGAAGTTTAGTGTAACATTGTATATGTTGATTATATTGTTGAATGTGTTGTGTATATCATGCAATTGAATATGATGTGGGAATTATTAGCATTGAAAGGAATAATGCATAATAGTGATGCAGGTTGAAATATATGTTGTTTTATATATATTGTGAGTTGCCTCTTGATAAAGAGATGAATTGACCAGTATTGGGTCAAGTTGTTTATTATTGTTATATAATATCTTAGGGAGTTGAGAAAAACTTTTTTTTTACAAACTTATGCTTAATTTCGGGGACGAAATTCTTTTAAGGGGGGGGGGGGGTTATAGCGACCCTGGTCTTGTCTCATTTGATTATTGTATCCGGACTTAGGTTCCGTAGCTACTGCTATTGTATTATGATTGTTACCGTCCTTTAATTTCCTACTTCTGAGTTAGGGGATGCATTGGCAGGTTTGTAGCAGGTTGGTTGAGCTTGGGAGCAAAGGGTTGCTGCCCAGAATTTTGATCCTTCGCTCGAGCGAGCAGTTCTTCGCTCGATCGAGCTCTTTGTTTTGGTCCGTCGCTCGAGCCAGGGTTGATTCGCTCGAGCGAGGATGGCGTTTTGTAGTAAGACATGTGAGCAGGGGTTTTTGGCTCGAGCGAGATTTTATTCGCTCGAGCGAGCAAGTTTGTTCTTCGCTCGAGCGAGAGTTCCTTCGCTCGAGCGTGTGTCTGGTTACAGACCTAAGGGTTTGAGTTCTTCGATCTAGCGAGATTTCCTTCGCTCGAGCGAGCTTCTGGGTTGTTGGCTCGAGCAAGGCTTCTTTGGCTCGAGCGTATCTTTTCTGTGTCTTGTCGCTCGAGCGACCAAGTCTTCGCTCGAGCGAGCCTGTCCAGTTTATATACGCAGCAGCGGGTTTTGATCAGTCTTTTTGATATTCTTTTGATTCCAAACCCTAGGTCCGACTTCTCTCTCTCCCTACTCACCTTCTCTCTTAGATTTGATCCACTTAGGGTGTGTTTCTATCCTAGATCCTTCATTAAAAAGAGTGTGTGAGTCAAGGGCTTCGTTTTAATCTGAATTATTGGTAGTTTGGAGCACTTTGAAGTTTGGGTCTTCATCTCCATCTTCTCTTTTGGGGCTATTTCTTCGAGGTAGGGATTTCCTACTCCATTCTATAAGTTTTGTTCTAAGTTTTGGTATTTTGATATGTTGGGGATACTTTGGTAATTTTGGGAAAAACCCTAGTGGTATTAATAAGTTAATTTGTATAATTAATTAAAGGAAATTGGGGAAATATGGTTAAATTCATGGAATTGAGAAATTCATTGATTAAGAGGTGTAGTTGGATAATTTGAATTACTCACCCATTGAATTGTTGATACATTTATTTTCAGTCTAGAAATAACTGTTTTGGGCTATCGGTGGAGGATAGCTGTGATTGTTGTAGACACTGCATGTGGATTAGGGATAACTGAAACTAATCATTGATTAAGTCATCAATTTTGACTGTTAAATTAATACAGACTTTATGTGTATTGATTGCGTGTTGTATATGTTATGTGTTTACATACATTGTTTTGTGTGGGAGGAGATAGGGGATGTACTCCACGGTTTAGGGGAAGATAGGGGATGGACCTCTAAACCGGATTTTGTTTGGGAGGAGATAGGGGATGGACTCCATTAGCATCACTTTTATGTGTGCTTATTTATATAGAAGTGTTTTTATTGATACATCACTAAAATGTGTATCAATCTGGAAGTATGAAGTGTTTTGATTTGAGCTTGAGTCTCATTTGTTTGTTGATATTGGAAGAATGTGAATATGATATATATATATATATATATAATTCACTGTTGTAAGTTTGGCCAGGTTCTGAGCCATATTGATAAAGTTGGCCAGTAAAACGTGTCTTAGACAATAGAGTCATGAGACTGTAAAATGAAGTAATTGATTATCTTGGTTAACCATCTATTGAATGCTATTGCTTTATTCAATGCTTATATTTGGTTTAGTATATTTCTGCTGGGCTGTGGCTCACCCTTTATGGGAACATCACTTTCAGGTTCAGGTGATAAGCTACCTCCAAGGACTTAGCTTGGAAGGACTTGGATTCTGAAGACTATTTTTAGTTGTTTTGCTTTTATTTGTTAGTACATGTAAACACTCAAGCCTAGGGCTTTATTTGTAATTGAGTTAGAACTCATACTTTTGTGTCCAAGTGTTGGCTTGGAAAGATGTAAGCCTGTAGGGCATTTAATTTGATGTTACATGTAATGCTTTTGTCTAATAAGACTCTGATGAATATTATAATGAATTATTAAAGTGTTTTTCTTAAAATAATGCATGTCAATGATAGATGTGATGGGTTAATTTTTAGGGCGTTACATAAAGTTTCTTTTTCTTGATGTATAGGAACTGTCTAAATCCCAAAATTAAAGGAGCAATCATTTTTCATGATCAAGGTCCCGAATTATTTGATTATAGCATCCGCCTCAACCACACATGGGCTTTCTCTGGATTTCCTGATGTTAAAACTATCATGGACATAGATTGTCCTTACCTCAATGACCTGGAATTGGGTGTTGATACTATATCAATTATGCTGTACAGCTTCAGTGGATTTTTGACCGTATGATCTCAATTTTCCCTTTTCACAATTTGCTTCCTTCTGAAATATTAACAGAGTAGTCTCTTCTTTTTTTAAAATTTTTCTCATGTATAACTCGTGATCTTTGATCTCAAAATAAAAATATTAAAAAAAATGAATATTAGGTTAATCCCATAATAAAAATCAGTCTACCTCGTTAAAACCTTACCTCCTCTCCAATGTACTGAAAAGTTACTATTGACATTAGTCCACTTTATTATAAAAATATTTGTGGATTTTGTAAAATAAAAGTATTTATACATGTGATTTGATTAATTTAATCATATTAGAGACAGATTTAGTGTACTTGATTGTGTACCCATAAAAAACAAAAAACGAAAAATTTAATTAAAAAACTCAACGCCACCATCACATCATTCACAATAACATCTTTGTATAAAGAAAACTCATCAATTAAACATTTATGTATGCAAATGTAAAATAAATAAAGAGATTGAAAAAAGAGCCAAACCTTTTAGAGGAACATCCAAAACAGCACCAGCAAGTAGATCTTTGGGAGAAGCAAGGCCATTGAGCTTGAGCAGGGTATCCTCTGTAGTATTGAACCGCTTGAGCAGGTTTTTTAAATTTTGCTCATGTATAACTCATGATCTTTGATCTCAAAATAAAAAAAATTTAAAAAAAATGAATATTATGTTAATCCCATAATAAAAATCAGTCTACCTCGTTAAAACCTTACCTCCTCTCCAATGTACTGAAAAGTTACTATTGACATTAATCCACTTTATTATAAAAATATTTGTGAATTTTGTCAAATAAAAGTATTTATACATGTGATTTGATTAATTTAATCATATTAGAGACAGATTTAGTGCAATTGATAGTATACCCATAAAAAACAAAAACAAAAAATTTAATTAAAAAACTCAACGCCACCATCACATCATTCACAATAACATCTTTGTATAAAGAAAACTCATCAATTAAACATTTATGTATGCAAATGTAAAATAAATAAAGAGATTGAAAAAAGAGCCAAACCTTTGAGAGGAACATCCAAAACAGCACCAGCAAGTAGATCTTTCGGAGAAGCAAGGCCATTGAGCTTGAGTAGGGTATCCTCTGTAGTATTGAACTGCTTGAGCAGGTTTTTTAAATTTTGCTCATGTATAACTCATGATCTTTGATCTCAAAACAAAAAAAAAATAAAAAAAAATGAATATTAGGTTAATCCCATAATAAAAATCAGTCTACCTCGTTAAAACCTTACCTCCTCTCCAATGTACTGAAAAATTACTATTGACATTAATCCACTTTATTATAAAAATATTTGTGGATTTTGTCAAATAAAAGTATTTATGCATGTGATTTGATTAATTTAATCATATTAGAGACAGATTTAGTGCAATTGGTTGTATACCCATAAAAAACAAAAAACGAAAATTTAATTAAAAATTTGAAGTTGGGACAATAATATGCTGCTTCTGAATGATCAATTTGCATGCTAAGAGAACCAAGACCAGGTTTTAACATTAGCATCCACGACTTTATCCTACCGGCAAATGAAACTTACTATCCAGAACAAATAGCTGCATTATGTGAAATTGAGAGAGAAAGAGCAAACAAAATGATAGGAAAAAAAAATCAAATTGACAAAAGTAACATAGAAACATAATTTCTTTTCCTAACAAAGCTCTGCCAATAATTAGTTCATTAAAAGAAACTTGAATGCCCATACCACCTGGGAAAAAATAACACTTGAAAAAAAATTACAAAAATATATAAACCAAATCACACCTGGAAAAAAATAATTAACTATTTATTATCCATGCCAACAACACTTCAAATGTATAAACTTGGCTTATCAGTGTCGTCTTTATGAAGGATTGCAGAAACTTGGCTTAAGGTTGGTCTAGAATTTTCTAAACTTGTACAACAGAGTTCACTATCTTCTATGCTTGGCCATTTCTTGTGTGCAATCGTCTGAGTTTATGTAACTTACATTAAGTTACACCTAGAAAGGGTTAAATGAGTCTCTCCTCATTGTGCAGGTGTTGAGAGCTGCTTCACGCCCAAAATTCTTAATTTTGGGCAATGTATTGTGGAGGTGATGTCGAGATTCTGAAATATGTTGTCTTTATTATTTTTTATTTTGGGTAAATTTTAGAATGAATATGTTTACATTTAAAAGTTAAAGTGTCGCTAGTGGGATAGTGTTTAATCTCAGAAGTAATGCCTTTAGATTTTAGAAAGAGAAATTGGTAGAATTATTGGATATATCTCACCAAAGATCAGGCCTCTCTTCACATAATCTCCATTTAATTGAGCTTATATCCTGCTTGGAAGTGAGACTCTGTTAATTTTTATATGGTGACAAACAATATAAGAACTTTATGCAATGTACGTTTCCAGAAGAAATATCGTGATCACAATCATTTGTATGATATACCTCTTGGCTATCTCATGAATGTGGGTATTTTTAGTTGAATTTGTATTGCACTTTTCAATGGAGGCTGTTGGTTTTATTTTATAATATATCAAGAAAATGAGGCTTTTAGTTATGTGAAATTACATCAGGAAGTGCTAAATCAAGCACATATCAAAGGTAATTCCTGATTTAGTGACAATTCACCGCTAAATTGTGAGTGCACTTGTTTCTAACTACTAAATTCTTCCTATCTGTCATGAGAATGATCATAAGCACTGGGTAAGTCATATTGTTACATGTTCAGCAGCTATGCATCTTTGCATTGACATCTTTCTTGTTATTAATTTTGGGCACTTCTCCAACTAATTGCAGTAATATTTTTTAAAAAAAAAAATTTGAGGAAAAAATTTCAAATAGTCACTAAAATTTGTCTAATGATTATGCTACTAATAAACTTATGTATTATTTTTAGTTATGCTCAAAACTAATCAATGCAAGATTTTTCAAAAGCCAAGTAGAACTCAAATGCCAAAAGCTGTTATTATCATCTTCAGAGACATTTCCTCATGAGACCTACAAAAGGTTCTATCAAATTAATAACCAAAATCAAGCATTGAAATCTTCCCCTAATAATCAATTAACAATCTACTTCACAAAAAAGCATTGAAATCATCCCCTGATAAGCAATAATATGTATGAAAATATAACGGCTTTATCAAAGCTATTATACATTTCAAAAGAGGCAAAAAAACTTTATGATGTACAAATTCAGATAACCACTGCATTCAGGTAACCACTGCATGATATACAAAAAATGAACTTTATTATGGAAAAAGAGGCAAAGAAACACAGAAAGCCACACAAGAACATACTTCTCATCCTTGAGACTCAAACAACTTTTCATCCTTCATCATTTGGAACATACTTCAACCAAACAGGAAAACCCCTAAAAACAAAAATGCAAAATAAAATCAAACATTAAAAAAAAAAAAACTTGAATCTAAAAAATCCATTCTCAAAACTCATCAAATATATATAGATTAAAACTTTAAAATGCACAGGAATGGCCCTAATCACCATAACACAGCGAAATATGGTAGGAAACCCACACTTTTATACTTAAAAAAAAAAAAATAGAGTACATTACCAGAAGAAAAAGATCATATATCAATGCTTTCTGAACCAACTTTATGAATCGAACCAAGTTATACTAAAACCCACAACAAAAAAATGATGAAGGGGAATGAGGGAGAGAGAGAGAGAGAGAGAGAGAGGGCAAAATGAGCAAAATGCAAGTAAAAAACAGAGTACAGGAATAAAGCCCTAAAGTGATGAAGGGGGATGAGAGAGTGGGAGATGAAGGGATTAAGGTTATGGCTGGGAGAGAGGGAGGAGGACAGGAATAAAGGGTTCCGGTTTGGGTCTCCAGCGAGGGAGATGAGAGGTGGTCGGTGGTCGTCGGTGTCGCGACGACGGTGGTCATCGCAAGAGAAGAGAGAGATGAGAAGAAGTATTCAAGAAGAAGAACAGAGAGGGAGTGGGAGGGGGAGAGAGAGAGAGAGAGAGAGGGAAGGCAGACATGGGTAGGTGGGAAGGCAACAACGATCCTTTTAGGGAGAGAAGTCTTTTGGGCGGGAGATCCATTGATCTGAACCGTTGATATAAAGTTGGAATTAATCTCAGCCATTGAATTAAAATGTATCTCACATACATTTTATACATTTTCAAAAACACTTCTCCCTTATTATATAGATATTACATATTGATATTAATAAATTCTTATATCAATAATATGCAAATAATATACAATAGTGGGTTCAATGAATTTGTATTATGAGATAAACATTAAATAAAATTGTATAATTGTGCAATTAATTTCATACATTTGATTGTATTACAGGTACAAATATATTATAGAAAATTGAAGTGGGAAGTTGATAGAAAAAGATTTTTTTAATACTATATATTTAAAGGACCTGTTTATTGTTTGTTGTTTAAAATAAAATTGCGATCTGAACAATCTAATTATAAATTAATATTTATATTCATAAAATTTCTCATTTATAGTTTAAATTATTCAACTGAGCATGCATTCATTTCTTAATTAGTTATATTTTGGATATAGATCAATTTACTCATACAAGTCTCCATACTTTATACACATATCACATACCAATTTAAGAAACACGTATAATTACTATATTAACAGGTGATGAAAAATTGCGTGCTACGTGCGACGGACGTGTCCAATCACTAGTGTATGTATATGTTTGGTATCTACATGTTGTATTTTTTCTGTATTATATGGTTACTACAAATTAAAGTGACATTTGTTTCAAGTGCTTCTGTTTGAACATTACATTAGTTTGCCTTTAAAATTTATTTTCACATAAAAGCTAATTTGAAACAAATAAAAGTATAATAAAACACAATTTCCACACAAATTTTTACCTCATTTTTTTTTTCTCTCTTTCTTTCTTTCTTTTAACTAATCAAGTACACCTCGACTTAAATTTCAATATTTTAGGAGATGTAAACTCTCTTTTTTTCAACTACACCTCGACTTGTAATGGTTGTTTTTAGGATTTTAATAAAATGGTATTTGGGAGTTCTGACTTTTTCTTTTTTATTTCTTTATGCATATTGAAAAATCTTAGAAATCCCTTAGATATTGATTTGAAATTATGTATCAATTTTAAGCAGTAAATAACAATCATAATCAAATAATCAAGACAAATCAACACAACAATTTTAACGTGGAAAAACAACAACTGGAGCGCTTCCAATTGTGATAAAAAAATCACGGGCAAAAATTACAAAATAATCATAAAGGAATTACACAAGTGTACTCTCAATTACCTAGCGAATCCACACCCGAATCGAACCGACCCCTATGTGCCTTTTCCAGCTCCGTCTTCACCTTAGAATTGTCTTGCCCAATGTTGAATCCACAACACCGATGCCGAATCCACGACAATGAGCCACTCCAAAATCCACCAAAGCTTCAGGGTCAAATACTACAGAATCTACCGAAGAACAACTCTCACTCTTTTTTAATAAACCAAGCTAAACAAACCCTTTGATATAATTCACTCATTTCATTATTAAATTTTCATAGATATCAAAGGAAACAAGTAAAGAAGTTCTAGATGAAAACCCTAATACCCAAGAACAAGATCTAGAAATCGTACCCTAAAATCTGATTGAACCGCACCTTTTATAGCAAATTGTTCCGCGACCTCCGCTCGAGTGCAAGAATGGCCACTCGAGCGGACTGACGCTCACTTCTTGCCCTCGAACGCAAAAACACAACTTGCAGTACTTTTGCAAACAGTTCAAACTTCTAGAACCAAAGATTCTCCGCTCGAGTGCACAAAATGGCCGATCGAGTGGCCAAGCAACTTGGACTGCATTTTTGTTTTTTGCTTCAGGGGTGCTGTCCCTCGAGCCCGCCAGGACGCTGCGCCAGACCTACCAAGGGGCGTTGCCCCCTAGACCCCCACGAGCTGACCGGACAGTTCAATCTCCGACATAGTTAGCGAAGTAGCAAACATGAAATAATTAAGATTACAAACTCCTCTACATAGATACAATTCAAGTTAGATTCGCATCTAAAATTCATAGCCTCATTGAAATAAAAAATCGAATACAATTACAATTAAAAAAAAATTATCAAATAAAATTACCAAAAATAAAAACCTACCACATACACTTGTTCATGTACTGTTATACCTTTGAAAATTTGTTTGTAGAATGCAAAGAACAGGGGAGTAAGGACTTAACAGCGCCATTTTGATGTGACAGCACCATCCCCAAGTTGGTGTCGCAAAATCCAAATGAGATGGGCAACATGCAAGCATCCACATATTTTTTTCCTACAAGTCCAATGCTGACATAAGCTCTTACGTTACTAACATTAAGACCGAGCATAAAATGGTAGGCGAGATTAGCAAGTGATAAAAATGTTAGGTACGATCATTTTAACAATTAAAAGTCAAATTGAGACACCCATTTCAATATGTTTAAAACAATCAAATAATTGTCCCAAACATAGACACTCATCAGTATAAATCCAAAATAGCCAATCCAACCACCAATCCCGGCTGCAATGGCATTTTACAAGCATCAGCTTCACTTCGTTTTAGTACCTCTAATGGCCCCAGGCCACTTCATTCCCATGATTGACATGGCCAAATTATTGGCACAACACGGTGTGAACGTCACTGTCGTCACCACTCCTATCATTGCCTCCAGATTCAACCCAATCATCAACCGTGCCATCGAATCTGGACTCCCCCTCCGCCTTCTCCCACTCCGGTTCCCCTCCGTAGAGGCCGGCCTACCAGAGGGGTGCGAAACTGTAGACAATGTTCGTTCTGTAGTCCTAATGAAGAATTTCTATGACGCAATCGACATGTTGCAAGAACCGTTCGAGCAATTGATTGAAGAGCTCAAGCCATGTCCATGTTGCATAATAGCCGATAAACATATTGCATGGGCAGCCGACACCGCTCGCAAGTTTCAGATTCCGAGAATTATTTTTGACGGAATGAGTTGCCTCACTCTTTTATGCTCACACAATTTACAAATTTCCAAAGTTCATGAGAGTCTATCCGAGTCAGAGCCATTCGACCTTCCTGGCTTGCCTGACAGAATTGAGGTAACTAAAGCTCTGCTGCGTATGTTATTCAATGTGGGTTCATCAGTACAACAAAAATTCATGGAACGAGCACGAGCTGCCGAAGTCGGAGCATATGGGGTGGTGATTAACAGTTTCGAAGAGCTAGAACCGAGATACGTCGATGAGATTCGAAAGGCAAAAGGAGACAAAGTTTGGTGCATTGGGCCGCTATCACTGTGCAACAAAGATAACTTGGACAAGGCTCAGAGAGGAAACAAGGCTGCCATCGATGAAAACAAGTGTTTGATGTGGCTCGATGAACAAGAGCCAGGCTCTGTGGTTTATGTGTGCCTTGGTAGCTTGGGTCGCCTCACACCTCCTCAGTTAATCGAGCTTGCTTTAGGATTGGAAGGGACGAAACGCCCGTTTGTGTGGGTTATAAGAGGCGGAGGAAATGAGGGAGAGATAGAGAAGTGGGTGGAAGAAGATGGATTTGAGGAAAGAACGAAAGGGAGAGGGCTTCTGATCCGAGGCTGGGCACCGCAATTACTCATATTGTCGCACTGGGCTGTGGGGGCATTTTTGACACACTGCGGGTGGAACTCTACACTGGAAGGGGTGTGTGCTGGTGTGCCGCTGATAACTTGGCCGATGTTTGCCGAGCAATTTTTGAATGAGAAGTTGGTTGTTCAAATTTTGGAGATTGGAGTGAGCGTTGGGGTTGAGAAGGTTGGGAACATATTTGGGGAAGATAAGTGTAAGAAGTTGGTAGAGAGAGAGACAGTTGAGGAAGTTGTGGAGAAAGTAATGGATGAAGGAATTGAAGGAGAAGAGAGAAGGAAAAGGGCAAAAGTACTTGGGGAAATGGCAAAGAGGGTAATAGAAGGGGGTTCTTCCTACTTAAATATGAAATTGTTAATTGAAGATGTCATGAAACAAGTTAACCACAAGGAATCAATGCAAGAACATAGTGGCTCATAAAAAAGGTCAGATTCTCTCCATACCATGAAAATTGTCACCAAAACACAATTAAGTGGGCATCTCACTAAAAAAACAAAAAATAAAAAACAAAAAAACAAAAATAAAAACAAAAAACAAAACAAAATTAAAAAACTTGGTGACACTTTTCCAGACAACATTTTCATTCTTACTAATTTTTCTCTAACAAAATTTAAGTTGGTGGCTAAGAGAAGACCATAAATTGACCCTTTTTGTTGTCTAGTACACATAGTTTAAGGGAATATGCTATTTTTATTTTATTTATTTATTTATTTATTTTTCATGTTTTTTAAAACTTATTTTTATCAATGCAAGTCCCACTGTCTAGTATTTATAAGTAAACAATAGAATCAAAATGAAATTATATAGCATTTGCTTCCCTTACAAAATAACATATTCCCAGTACTTTATTTATTTATTTATTTTTTGGAACTCAAATCTATTTGAAGATCAGTAAGTGTAAAAGAGTGTTATTAATAAATTTTTAATTTAAAGGGTTAAATATAATGGTTGAATTTTTTTAATGGTTTTGTTGTAATAATTTTGTTACATTTTTTTTTATCATAGCAGGACCCATGATAAGCCCTATAAGTTCGGAAAGCACCCTCTAGTTCAGTGTAGTACAACGGAGAGTTGTATGTTGTGTTTGGAAAGTATGAATCGCTCCTGAAATGAAATATATTGATTCTCTTCTAATTGGTTCAACCATAGCTACGAAGATTTACTTCACGAGCGAGGTCTTTGGTTCAAGTCCTGGATGGCTCAACTAAGCCAAGGAAGAATAGAAGAAGCATCTAACTCCTTTATGTGGGTTCTACTTGGCTCGAGAGAAGCCCAACCCTTTTTATTTTATAACCATAATGCATGGGTTGAAAGAGGGTAACTATTTGGTACTCTTAAAGGATCATGTAGCATTGTTTATGAGGTTGTACAAACCAATCTTGCTGTTGTAATGTTCTCAATTTCGTAAGACCTGATTTGTCAAATCTAAACCATATTCACCATTAATTCTCATTAATCAGTGGAATTATACATGTGGATAAATTAACTCAACATGGATCAATAGTTGCTCTCATAATAAATCTCCATTTCATTGTATTTCATTGAAATGTTTCATCTCAAGATTTACAAAATATGATTACATGATGTTATACATTCACAACTCTAAAATTTCAATCTATAACATGTAATGTATAAGATCTAAAAATAAATGATATTCAATTATATGCCCGAAATGCTTACAAATTCCAAGGGCCTTGCCCAATTACAACAAATGAGGGTTTTAACCCAAATACATATAAGCCCTTAGCTTTTACACAAAAGAAACAAAATGACCTTCAAGCTCCAAAATCCTCCACGTCTTCATCTCGGCGAAGGCATGCCATCAACATCTGATAATGGTTTCCACATAGGGATGAGCATATAATCCAATAGAGCTAATCTTAACAAAGCGCATGTGTGTTGATATTATCATGATCATGAAATACAATGATGTGTCATGCTCAAAATAGATATTTTGTTTTCTAAAAGATCATTCCATGCACTTTCCAAAATTATAAACGATTCAACAATTTTTATTTTATCAAAACATTGAGCAGTAAGTAAGTACAACACTGGAAATCTCTAAGTACGTGTCTGCTAGTAGTTTAAAGCACTACCAAATACCTTACTTTACCGGCTATTAATCAGAAGGAAATTAGAACCTACTCTGCTCTTGTTTTAGGACTTTCACTATGGACCTCAAGCCAACTTAATTCTCAAATCATATCTACATACCTAACCGTATTTACCAAAGTATTACCCCATTTGTCAACATTTTTCAAAGGTTCTAAAAAACCAATTGTAATGCATTTCTCAAAACGCAATAGGAAGTAAAATCAAGAAATCATGAGTATGCCAATGCTATGCATGCTTTTCCAAATGTTTCAATTTTTCTAGTTTCCATATCAATTCTACAACAAGTCAATGCAATCCTCTACCAATTGCCAAAACAGTTATCTATATCAAAATATTTCAATAAGGCAATATTTAAAGAATGATTCACAATCCTGAACGCTTTCAAAATAGAACATGATTTCCAAAAATCTCATCATTCACCAATATATCAAATATTCATAATTTTTCAAGAATTCCATAAATTTTCTCAATACACAATCACATTTTCAATTTTTACATTTTCTAGGGTTTGAAATTTTTTGTAGATTTCCCATTTAACGCATAAATTTCTCCAATTCCCATGTCACATAACAACAATAGATAAAACAATTAAAACTTTTGATAGACATTTGAGTTTTTCCCCATTTTATGCATTAATACCAATATTTATAAAACCCTAATCTTTCAAACAACTCTAACTATCAAAATATCACACAATCTTGCGAAAATACATATACTAAGTTAAGAAAATCCCTACCTCGAAGATTAAGAAGGAGAAGGAAGAATTCAGAATTTTCGACCTCGTCAGATCAATGATTGCTTTGGTCAAAATGACAACGCGCTCTTCACTTTGGTCTGAAGAACTAGGGTGAGATTGTCATTTGGTTTGGTTTAGATCAATAATTTGTAAGAGTTTGAGAGTCTTTTTAGAGAGAATGGAGAGAAAAAATGAGTTTAGAGAGAGTGAGTGAAGAGAAACGAGTGAAAAAAAGAGAGAAAGATAGGGAGAGAGAGAGAGAGAGAGAGAGAGAGAGAGAGAGAGAGATTTGAATAAAAAAGGACATAAAAATCAAAGTCTTAACATGTGTATCCACACAAGTGATGCGTCTAATCTACGCAAGCGGTTCAATGCAGGGAAAAAGTAAGAACCCCTCCAATTTTCGTATGAGCAGTTTTCCACCCAAAACACTCCCAAATCCCTGACTACTTCCGCACAAGTGGAATCTAAAATCAGTACGAGCGGTTTCACCTGGGAACCAGGCACTTCTAAATTTGATTACAAACTACGATTTTTCATTCTTACACTCAAGATTTTGAAAATCTAGCTCAATTAAGGAATATGAAACACAACTTTGATAATGATCACTAAGGCGTCACTCAATGCATACGGTTTTTAAGAACAAGAATAATAAGTCCGAATGAGCGGTTCAAATCAAGTTTAAGATCCGGGACATCATAGCTGTGATCTTATGAGATGTGATGACTCACCTTTGTTAGGTAGTTAATAGATAAAGAATGACCTACTTAGTGTTAGATGCGATTTCTTATTTGTGGAGAACATCACATGGTTTTCTCAAACTATCAAATAAGGTTGAGGATATATTACAAAGAGGAAAATATATTGAGTGTAACATAATCGGATCCTAAATGCTATATATTTGGCCCATTAAAATATATTTTATTAGTCCGTTAATTTGTATTATTCTTTAGTTTCATGTGATTTTGTGTGTTTGTACAAAAATCAGTATAAATAATACATTTTAGCTAGTTTATATTACATAATAAAATAAATTTAATAATAAAAAAATAAAAAGAAGAAAGAAGTGGTGAAGGTGGGAGGCTAACCACCCCACCCATTAATTATATATCTATATAATAAAGCATGACTATTTTTGAAAATGTCTTACACACGTTTGTCCTACTAGGACATTTGAACGATTAGGATTCATTTCTACTTGAGGATAGATGGTAGAGATGATAACCTTCTTTCTCACTCTGCATCAACTTCCCGTCCAATAGCCATACTTAAAAAATAGACCTAAAACGTTGCAACCACCCATCCTTATCTGTCTCATCTCACTTCAAAACACACCTGCCTACTCTCTACAGAAGAGAGACCCACCCATCCACTCTCTATAGAAGGGAGATCCACGCTCATCGAACTCTCTTTATAATCTCTCTCTCTCTCTCTCTCTCTATCACTCTCTCTTCGCCTTACTTCCCACCGGTACATCTCTCTCTGATAGCTTGATGGTGCCACTGTTTCGATGCCGTCACTCCTAGATCTAGATCCACTACCACTTCCCGTTGTGAGATCTATAGCTCTCACACATTCCTCCTCTGCTACAGCATACAAACAACCGATGATTTCACCACCACCGCTTTAGAGAATCTTCTGCTGAATAGAGATCTGTATACTAGCAGTTGTTCAAGTTCATCGGTGATGGTGGTGGACTGATCTTCACTGTATTTATGCGTTTCTCTCAAAGCGACGGAGTTTTGCACTGTCGTATATGGCGGAGGAGCCTAGATCGACTTCACTCTTCATCACCTCAATGATGTGAAGCCACACAGAGAGTTCAAGACGACAAGGAAGTCTCGGTCGGAGCTTATTCCTCTTCCCTTTATATCATTCAATTTATTGATCAAATAGATGACCAAATGTATTGATTATACAGTTTTCTCCCTTTGAGAGAGACTCTCTTTCTCTCTAGTTGTCTTGTGGACTTGGGGATGATTCACTCTCTTCACAGCATTTGCAGTTTGATCCAAATAAAAGGTGTAGACACCCCATTTTTGACGGCCCTTACGACTTGGACGCCATCGTATGCACACCCCATAATGAGTTTATTTTCTTGTCAAGTCCTTGAAGTCCTCAACGAAATCCTTTCAAACCCTGCACCCTTGTTGCCTTAGTTTTGGACCAAGCCTTGGTTCTTCAAGCCTGCAACCCTTGGTGGCCTGTCGACCACCATTTTGAGCTGCCGGCCATCACTTTTTGGCTGCCGGCCACTAATGTGGCTTGCCGGCCACTAGTCTCTTTTGCAGATATTTTGTGACAGTTGTGCCAGCTGTTTGCACAGATGCATGCATCTGCCCCTACGTGTAGAGCTGGATATTCTTGAGGAAGGCTCATGGTTTTCTATATATAGGAGGCCTCCTTTCGTGTTTTAAAGGTTAAAATTTTTAGAACAAACATTTTCCTCTCTCTCAACAATTCTTTCTCTCTCTAGAAGATTGCTACACTTTTGCCTACAAATCCTTAACCTTTGCCTATAGACCCTTAACCAAGCCTTCTCATCTTTGAGCTAAGGCACTTTTGAGCTTGGTTTGAGCTCTTGAAAGGTGTGTTATCTTGGTTTTGTTGCTTGAATTGCTTCTTCTCTTCAAAAGGTATAAGGCTTTGCCTATTTGCGTGCTTTCTCTACTCTTTTTCTTGCTATTTTCCAACTATTTTTGGGCTATAAAATTTTTGTATTTTGGGGCTAAAACTTGGGTCCTAAGGCCATTAAAGGTTGAAGGGGTGGTTCACCCTTCTTTGTACCTTGTTTTGGAGGGTTTTACCCTTGTGTTTCCCACCCTTTTGCTATCTTTTTCTGAGCTTTTAAACACTAATTTTTAGAGCTTTTTTAGTGACCAAAATCATGTTTTGAAGTCCAAATTTGGAGGGGTTAGCCTCTCCTTCTTGTGTCTTGCTTACTAGCCTAGTTTGTGCTATGTTTTCTTGCTTACTAGCCTAGTTTGTGCTATGTTTTAACTTATTAATCTAGCTATTTTTAACTTAATTCTAGCATGTTTTAGGACTTATTTTAACCTGTTTAGGACTATTTTTGGTTGATAGTTGCATTTAAGCTTTGTTTTGCATGCTTATAGTATAATTGTCCTTATGAGATTGGTGTTCTAGGCCTTCGACACCATCTTATTTGGTTTGATAGCATTTATTTATGCTTTTCTCACTTATTTTCAGCACTTAATCATCTCTGCAACCTCCCTCCTTTCTTGATTTTTGTTTTGCTTTGAAAGTGGTTCAAACAACTTGTTCATTTAAAGCATGAGATTGAGATGTTATGCTTAATGGTTTAATTCCTTAGGGGGTTCATTACCAATGGTATGATGTCTGTTTCATGCCTAAAACAACTTATGGTTTGAGCCTTCTTTCCATTTAGAGGACTCAAACTCGCCATTGGACTTAATGGATTAAAGAATGGATGGTAATTTAAAATGGAGTAATTAAAACTTGGAATTAAAAGTGAGCAAGATAATAATTGATTTTGTGTTCAATCAGACGTTAATTGATCACATGGATGCTTGAAGCATTTCATACTCATTAGTGATGAAATGATTCAAGTCTCTAAGGTCACCATTTCCTTTGATCTTTCATGAAAGGGAGGAGGTTTGAGTATTATTTTGTTGCATTTATTGAAATTGCACACTTTGGTTCGCAAGCCATCGTGCAATGAAATTGCTTGAGTTGGTGGTTTGTGGACTAAGTTCGTTACTCCTTTGATTTGTTCATGAAAATAAGGGTGAACTGTGCAAAAAAAAAAAAAAAAACCCTTGAAAATACCCTGTGCATCCTCTGTTTGTTCTCTATTGTAGCAAGATGAACTGGACAGTAGTGGCCGGCAGGCCACCTTTGATGGCCGACCGACTATCACTGGTGGCTGACAGCCTTCACCGCTGGCCGGCCGGCCACTGATGCAAAATCTAGCAGTATGTTTTTTGAGTAGAGCAGAGCCATTCTAGAAATGGAAAAAGGTGTTGGTGTTCTATTGTGCAACAGAGGCTCCCCAAAAAAAAAATAGTGGCTTTCTAAGTGGAAATGGAGCACGTGCATGAGCATTCTTTGCATACCGAGCATGTTTAAGTTTCAATACTTAGCTTAGCTATTTGTTGTAATTAATTAGTTGTACCTAGTTAATTTCGTAAAGTGTTGTAATTAATTAGTTAGTTAACTAGTTGTTCGATTTCATTTTTGTAATTAGTTTAGTTAACTAGAATAGTTAATTCATTTGTTGTAATAATTAGTTAAGTAGTTTAGCTAATTTCATTTTTTTTTGTAATAATTAGCTTAGCTTAATTAGCTTAGCTAGTTAGTTTATCCGGACTCTCCTTTGTGAGAGCGCAATGTTGTAATAATGTGTATATCTTCCAATCCCATGTCTTTCTTCCTTTTCTTTACCTGCTTATGATGGTTAGTTTAGGGACATCATATTTTGTTTAGCATGCTTCATGCTTGCATCCGCTTGTATTGCATGCACCGAGGCTCGGTTCATTATTCTAACTGCATTGTTAGTTTAAATACTTATTTGAATACATGCTTAGAACGCATGCTATCAAATCGTTTCATATGCCATGTTTAGGTAGCCGAGCCTATTTAGATCGCATATCGCACGTGTTGCATTAGTCATATTGCATAGTTAGGAATCATGCATTTTTTCTAAACTCTTATTTATCTTGGCTTGGAGTATTAGGTGAGCCTTTACTCGCTTTAGCATATTGCATGTATGTTGATGTTGCCATATTTAGCATGCTTACCATGAGGCTAAGTGTTTAAGTGCTATAGTTGCTTGAATGCCTCTAGATGACAGCTTTTTGCTTGAATTGGAATAATTTGAGTAATGTTCATATGTGATCACTTTTTGAAGTGGTACATATTTGAAACAATTTTCAAAACAAACATGACTCGAAATGTTCTAATTCTTGCAATTTAGTCTATACTTGTGTGTGTGCGCATGACATAGTAATTCTAACCTAATAAATCGGAACAAGAGCATATAATGTAAATAAAGTTCATATCATGATTAGTAGAGGCTGATCTTTGCTCGGGCGAACGGGAGTGCTCAAATTCATTCATGACCTTCCCCTTTCGTACTTAAGTTCCCGAGCTGAGACAATCTTGGTGATGACGAACACGTGGCCTTTGGCACGAGTCATCGGTTTCCTAAATTTTTTCAAAAATATTTAGGTGGTGACTCTATATCTGGCAAATCAGTCCATTTTTGGCAATTTGATTCAAAATCAAATTTTCAAAAGATTTGCCGAATTTGGACTCTTTGGTAATTATCTATTTCACATTGCACTTGTGAAATCAAATTCAGAACCGCGGGAGTCCGATACTGTAAAGGTTATTTCAACTTCCAAAAGGGGGGCGCGAAAAAGTCGAGCTACAAGAGAAGAAAGTTCAAAGTTTCTGGAGAGAGGAGTAGGGTAGATGTATCTCATAAGTGAGAGAGAATGAGTGCTGGAAGATGGAAGAGAGAGAATGAGTGGGGAATTGATGGACAACCCATGTGGGTTCTGTGTTTCTAACCCTTAAATTGATGTGTTTAGGTGTTTTTTGAATAGATAGGAAAAATTTTAAACAGATAGTCAATGAAAGTCAACAGAAAAAAAAATTAACAGAAAAATTAAGAGGTAAAATTAGAAAAAAAAAATGTCCTTCAAAACAAACAAAAGGACTTCTCATCAAACTATTTAACAAATAGTAGACTTTTCACCAATAAAAAATATCCACTAGACCTGACGACTTATACACTCCTTAGATTGGATTTATCACCAATTTACTATATTTACTATTTTTGGTTCTGATTTGATTTTGATAAATTGTATAACTTCAAGATCTTTTTGTACAATAAATGTTTTATTTAAATCATAATATACAATTGTGTTTCACTACTGTATATTAAGATTGTTAGATGAATCATACCTAGTAAGACGAGTCGTGTATCAACCATAGTTTGGTGTAGTTTAGTGGTGCTGATTCGTGCCAAGCGAAGATGATTCGTGGCCTTCGGGTTTTAATATATAAATTCACTTTGTAGCATTCCATACTTTCTGGTATAATAGAATTATATTTGACTATTTAATTATCGTGATTGAGAACTTTCTTAGTTGATATTTGAGCCTTGGTTAAAGTATTACCATAATGGTTAGGCAAGATTGGATCAAAAACTCTGAATTCGAATAGTTATTATTGAGAAGTCTTCATTTCTTTTTTACCATTTTCTCTCTTCATACTTTGAAACTTGATGTGAGGCTAGAACCACTGGAAATTTTACTTTTGGGGCTTCAATTTGGACACAAGAATGACCTTAAACGGAGTCCGGACAAGAAAGTTATGCCCCGTTTGAAGTTTGCGAATCTGTGCTATGTACATAGTTATCCCGAGCGCAAGTTTCACCGCTTGAGCAGTCCATAGACCCTTCTAGCTCAATTTTTCAAAATTTTCTGAGATATTGCAAGCCTTAGTTCACCGTTCGAGCGCACTTTTGACCACTCAAGCGATTTATTTGGAATTAGATCTTTAAAACTCATTTTTTTGGTCAAATCTCTTCTCTTTTCACCCTCTCATGTCTCTCTCTTTCCTCTATTTTTGAGCTTTTAAGCTCTTTAACCTTGATTTCATTTATTTTTAAACATCTTTGACCCCTATTTCCATATACCAAGACGTAGAGCTCATTAAGGGCTTCCATTTAATCTAAGCAAATCATTGTTTCGTCGCTGACAATTTTTGGGTTGTCTCCTCTTCACTTCAAGAGGTGGGGATTTCTTTGCTCCTTTCAATACCTCGTTAAAGATAAATATGTAGTGGTTTTT
The DNA here is from genome assembly GCF_055761805.1 of Camellia sinensis. Classification (NCBI taxonomy): domain Eukaryota; kingdom Viridiplantae; phylum Streptophyta; class Magnoliopsida; order Ericales; family Theaceae; genus Camellia; species Camellia sinensis. The sequence continues at coordinate 78,117,698 of NC_138970.1, forward strand.
ATTGCATTTAAAAAACATGTTTGTTAACGGATTTTTCCAAAAGCATGAAATGGGGTTTAGGGTTTGAGTTTTAGGAGTTGAAATTGTATGTTTTTTTTGTTCTTTTGGTGAATTCCCAGTAATTTTGTAGACAATTGCATGGTGGCTCGAGCAACCGATTGTGCACTCAAATGACTACCCTTTATTCCTAGTACTTGGCTCAAGCGACCGTCGAGCGTAAAAATTGAGCATCCAGTACTTTTGCAGGCTGTACAGACCACTCGAGGCACCAAAGCTCTGTTTGAGCGAACTGTCTTGTTTTTCAAAATTTTACTAAGTGTTTTTAAAGTACAGTTTTTCATCCTTTTTGCATCCTAGGCATTCCCAGGCCATATTTAAGCTACAATAATGAGGATAAGAGTAGAAACATAAGCTAAGGTAAAAGAATGATAAATTAAACACCTTTGAGACATGTGTCTAATGCGTATTTGTCACGTGTTTGTGTATGTCACGTGTTATCGCCAGCCTGATCAGTCCGTTCTATTCAAGTGATTTCTTCTCCTACTACTAGAGTTATCTGTGAGTAACGACTCTATAAAGTTATGTTTGAATTTAAGTATTTTTTGAACAATGTGATATGATCTATTGTTTGAAATGATATTTGTGAATCATGAATGATTGTCCAGTTTTCTTAAATGTAATTGTGGCATCCTTAGCATCAAGTGTTCATGTGGCCCTCGCCTAGGGGTAACAATACTGTAGCCAATACACATGTGGCCCTTGTTCGGAAAAAACAATACCATGGCCTATGTTTATGTGGCCCTTTCCTAGGGTTAACAATATTGCAACCTTTGTTCACGTGGCCCTTGCCTGAGGGTAACAATACCATGGAGATATGTGCACAAAGATGTTAACCTTTATGGTCGGCAGTACCGACTATGCATGTGGGTCTTTATGACCAATCTAATCTGTTAGCTAATGGATGTACCACATATAACTGTTTATAAAATCTGTATAAGTATGTGAATCTGAATCTTTTTCTAATATGAACTCTGATTTTTTACTCTGTTTTGGACATCATTCATAAACCCTATAATTTGTTGTTATTCACTAGGCTCCAGCTTACTATATTATTTATGTATGTAGGTAATTAGGCGCGGGACCAAGCTTAAGTTGGTAACCTGGAATTCTGTTTTGTCAAGCCAGCCAACGTGCCTTTCGAGGAGGTTCCCAAATTAAAAAGTGGTCAAGTTTGGTGAACCATGTTCAAGACTTTTGTTTTCTTTTGTTTTGTCTGAACAAGCTTCTGTACTGCCTGTGTATTTGGCTAAGACCCATTTTGGTTTATCTGTATATAAGATGGCGTCATATATGTAAATCAAGTTTAAATTTTCCATCCTATATATGTCTGCACCGCTTTATGGACATTGTATTTTGATATTTGCTTTCGCTAGCCCCTTTAATTTTGTTAATTTGTTTCAGAGGCCTTCGGTAATCCTAGGATTATTGATCGATTACGATACTAAACCTATATAGGTGGGTTTGGGTCGTGACAATCGTTTTGGCTGGATTCCTACTGAAGGGAGACATCAATTATTGGTGGAAGTATGTGAGGACTTTTGTGGGCACCACTTAGGTTGCTTTCACTTAGGCCTTTTTGGCTAAGTATTTTCCTCCTTCCGTTCAAGAAAGATTGAGGAAAAATTTTGTTGAGTTGCGCCGAAATACTCTTTTGGCATAGTTTGAGGTGAGGTTCGCTCCAAAGTTGGTCGCAACAAAGGAGCATCGCTATCTTAAGTTTGAGGGCAGGTTCTATGATGATATTAGGGGAAAGCTTGTCAAGGTTGTATATAGAGATTATTACATACTTGTAAATGCAGTGGCTCAAGTGGAAGCTACTATTCTTGAGGTTGGTCAGGATGGGGAGGAAAAGGCCATATCAGCAATTATGACTATTCAATGAAGTGGTAGACCTAGAAAGAATTGGAGACGAACGAGATCTCAGGTACATGTGCAATTGTCGCCTTAATCTATTTTTGTTTCTGCGGACTCGTCCTTTGAGAGGTCCATTCATACTCAGGCTTCTTCGAATCAATCGCGGAATAGAGGACCACCTACTTGTTCTAAGTGTGGTTAGTCAGGCAATATTCGGGTTTGTTGACCTCTACATGGGTATAACTAGTTTCAGTAGTCCAAGCGGGGACGATGGTGATGTTATCATGTGAAGGAGTGTATTGTTTTGTAATGTAAGGTGATATAATTTTATTTAGGGCTTTAGGCCTACAGATGTTGCATATGTCTGTATATGTGTTGTTGTGAACCTAAATGGTATGAGTATGTAATTAATCTTGAACTTGCTTTTATTGTGTTGAAAAGTGTTGTAAGGGTTGGAAATCCTAGTTTTATATGTTGTATTATTTTCCTAAATTAAGCATATGTTGGCTTGTGATGTCTTAGATTGATTTGGAGTTGTTGAGAAGCAAATGTTTGTTTATTTTTTTGACTAGTCTTGAATGTAGTGAGGATGGAGTGTATGGTTTTAAGTGTGATTGTTTTGGGAGGATGTGATTCCTTAGGGTTCTGTGAGATGGGTAAGAGTCGCCTGGTGGATTGTGAAAGTGTTTGGGAAAAGGTCATTGTCGGAATCGCCAGAAATGGAGGAGTTGTAGATTTTGTGACACGGCGTCTTGTTGTGGACCTTGGTGATGATGTGCCACTTGTCTTCTTTCTGCCACTTGAATTCCAATGATTTGGTGAGGTCGTCTTCTAAGGAGTACTGTGCACTGAACCCACAGTCGACGGATGTGAAGGTTGAGGACACGTGGCGTTTGAAGGAGAAGCTGTGGGGTTTTAAAGGGGGGGGCAAGGCTGGTGGCGGGATGTCAACGAGGATAGGGTTTAGGGAGAGTAGGAGGAATGAAGGGACAAGATTTTTTGGAAAGTTGGAAGGGTTTTTGAAGCAATAGAATTGGAAGGATGAGATAACTCGGGAGAACCAAAGCTTGAAAGCTTTCGCCATTGTTTTTGTCTCTCTTTGTTGTCTGAGAAAAGTGGTTGCTTATATATATGGTGTAGCTATTACAATATGTAAATATAGGCAAGGAAGCGTGGTGAACAAGAAAGAAAAATATTATATTGAATATTCAATATTATTGCATATCTTTATACAATACAATGAAAGTGGTTTGAATACAATGAATAAAAATATTATATATATAGGGAAGGAAGAGTGGTGAACAAAAAATGAAATATTATATTCAATATTCAATATTACTATGTACTTTTATATTGAATATTCAATATTATTGTGTATCTTCATACAATGCAATGAAAGAAAATATTGTATATATATACTCAAGGAAGAGCAGTGAAGAAGAAACGATAATATCATATTAAATATTAATATCGTTGTGCATCTTTACATTTAGTATTCATTATTATTGTGTATCTTCATATATAATATTCAATATTATTATGTATCTTTATACAATACAATCAAGGTGGTTTCAATACAATGAAGAAAAATATTATATATATAGGCTAGGAAGAGTGGAGAACAAAAAATGTAAATATTATACTGAATATTCAATATTATTGTGTATCTTTATACAATACAATGAAGGTGGTTTCAATACAATGAAGAAAAATATTATATATATATAGGCCAGGAAGAGTGGTGAACAAAAAATGAAAATATTATACTAAATATTCAATATTATTGTGTATCTTTATAAAATAAAATAAACATTGTTTCAATACCATGAAGGAAATAATATATATATATATATATATATATGGAAGAGTGGTGAACAAGAAATGAAAATATTATATTGAATAATCAATATTATTGTGTATCTTTATATTGAATATTTAATATTATTGTATATCTTCACATAGAATATTCAATATTATTAGGTATCTTTATATAATATAATGAAGGTGGTTTCAATATAATGAAGGAAAATATTATATTTATATATATAGGCAAGGAAGAGTAGTGAACAAAAAATGAAAATATTAATGTGTATTTTTATATAATACAATGAATGTGGTTTCAATACAATAAATGAAAATATTATATATATATATATATATATATATATATCTATATAATATGGGAGAAAGGTTTTTGAAAATATCCAAAATGTATCAGAGATACATTTGGTTTTAACAGTCAAGATGAATCCTAAGTACATATACATTTAGATCAATGGTCTATATACATTTAGTTCCTGCCCGTTTGAGCTCTTCTCTCCCTCTCTCCCACGTCTCCAAACACGTTCTCTTCAACTCCCTCTCTCCTACGTTCTCTGTCACATTGTCTCTCACATTCTCACAAAATAGCCCACTGCTGCTCATCACCACAGCCATTGAAGAGGAAGACCGAATTCAGTAAAAACCCAACCATTCGATACCCACACTCCCTCTTCGCTACGCTACTCCTCTTTCCGTTAGAACCCTTCAAACTCAGCTCCCTTCGCTATCCATGCTACTGACACTGCTCTCACAAGGTATGATTGAGCCTTTTCACTTGATTTCTGCCTCTCCCCTTCTCTCTCTGTTTTTCTTTTTGACTAATTTCCTTTACTGCAATTTGGCTTGCTGCAGTTCAAACCCCGTTGTTGTTATCGACACGCTACCAACGCTGCTCTCGGATGGTCAGATTGAGTCTCTTCACTCGATGTGTGCCTCTCTCCTTCTCTCTCTGTTTTTGTTTTTAACTAATTTCCCTTGCTGCAATTTGGCTTGCTGCAGTTCTGACCCCACTGTCGTCTTCAAGAATAAAGGTATTTTACCCCAATTTCGCTTCAAGTTATATACATTGGGTTTGATTGGTTTGATTTATTTTGTACCCTTCTCTCTCTATTCTTTTCCTTCATTTCATGAATACATAGTAAGGAGATCGTAATTACAGCCTTCACAATTGTATATTAAAGTTTTGTTTATTAATTATTTGAATTTTGAAGTTTGTTTTTAGAATTTACATGTTTTGTATTGAATTTTAAGTATGTGATTGATTTAAAGCAATTTCAATTTTTTTTTTTTTTTTTTTTTTTTTTTTTTTTTTTTTGTGTGTGTGTATATAATTTACGGTTTCCTGGTTATGATTCCATGCCAAAATTGTTTTTTGTGTTTGTTTTTAAGTACCATGTTTTCATGAATTAGTCAATACATGGATTTCAGATTTGTGGGTATTTATAGATGTTATAAATATGGTTAGATTTCTTAAGTTTACTGCTAATCGTTATACAGAATCTGTTGGTTTCAGATTCTAAGAATTTTTTAAACTGAAATGGAGTACTTGGGTTTTTTAACTACTTTCATGTTGTTGCTCTGTAAAATATTCTCACTCATTATGAAAGACGTGAATATCACGAAGAGCTTAACATTCTCTATGATTTCAAGAGGAGGATGCATAGGATTAGTATCCAGAGTTTAAAGTGTATTTCTTTGGCTGAGTGGATGAGATAAAGGCTGAAATGGAGTACTTGGGTTTTTAAACTACTTTCATGTTGTTGCTCTGTAAAATATTCTCACTCTCTCTATGGGAGCTTGCATTTTAAGATTAGTATCTAGAGTTTGGTAATGAGGTGCGATGTTGAAGAGGATGAAAGAGTAGAGAAAAAATGTTGATTTTTGTAGCACCTAATTTTTTTGCTTTGTTGAAGAGAATGAAAGAGTAGAGAAAAAATTTAAAGCTGAATTTTGATGGTTGTTGCAACTGTTGAATAAGACGTTTTACCAAAGGTCCTTCACCATCTTGTTTTGTTTCAAAACAAAAACAGGAAAAATTGAATCTCATAACAATAGCGCATTGTCCAAGTTTTGTATCAATATAAAAACCTCAAACATCAAATGTCAATTCATAATGACAGGCATTATTTATCAACCAAAAATAAAATAAAAAATCACAGAAAGGCATTTTTGTTGTTTCTGATGCATTCTAATTCTAAACATTTATGAGTTTGCTATATACTTTTGAAATACTAATATGAAGTTTTTCTATATTGATTGGGTTTTTTTTGTGTTTTTCTATTGTTTTTTCTTTCCTTCTTTGGGAGTGAGGATTGGTAAGCTGTGATAAATTTTGTTTTTGTTGTGGCAAGGGGTTGGTTTGATATTTTGCTTATGGTCATGTATTACTTAACAAACATTCCAATTTTATTTAGAATTTTCAGAAGTATTCAGAATTTTCAATTCAAGCTTGGAAGCAAAACGAATCTAAATGTGTGATTTGGGTTTTTGGACAAAGTAAATGGGGTTTTTGGGGCTATATTGATTTGTAAATCATGGGAAAATTAAGTTAGTTAGTATAGTGATCCCGGTCTTTCCCCATTTTGTCGTTGTATCCGAACTTAGTTCTGTAGACACCCCATTTTTTACCGTCCTCAAGACTTGGACATCACCATTGGAACACTTGGTGATTACCCTTGTTTGTGTTCGTTTGGAGTTCCCGAAGGTCTCGGCTACGCGCCTTGTCTCAAGATCTCCGAACTCGACTGTTTAGTGTTTGGTTTTGCACCAAACACTTGTGTTTTGCCTTGGAGGGGCAGGGAATGCCTTGTGAGGCATTCCCACACATCACCGGCCATGGCCAGAAGCCACCGGCTGGTGTTTTGTTTCCATCGAAAATGTGTATTGCCGGTCGGCATTCTTTATTGCCGGTCGGCAGTCCATTTTGTCAAAATGGCAATTTTGAGCAGCCGACTACTGTTCATCTGCTTTTGCAGATATTTTAATACAGCTGTATGGCATTTTGTTCCCCTCCATACACGTGTATGGAGGGATGGCCTTCTTGTTAGCTTACCTTGTAAGCTTTGCAAGATTGGCTCCTCTATAAGAGGAGCCCTCCTCTCTTGGCTTTAGGTTAGACATTTTAGAGAGAAAAGTTGTGTGAGAGCTCTGGTTTTAGGTTTAGGGTTCCATACATATTCTATATCTATACCTCTCTCTCATTTGGCCTTTGTGTGTGTATAAGTGTGTTTGTGTCTTACTATTGCACACAAACACATAGTGTTACACCTTTGTTTGATTTTTGAAGCGCCAGAGGTTTGTTCTTGAAGCTTTGGAGCTGTTTTGAACTCAAGGAAGGGGCTGGTCCACCATTTGTGAAGAGGGTCTTCAAGCGTAATAATCTTACTCCTTTATTCCCCATTTTTGCATACTATTTTTTCCTATCTTAGAACTATTTTTGAGCTTAGTGTATAATATAAAAAAGTTCTATTTTTAGGCCCTCTAAATAGTTTGTTTAGGGTGTTTTGTTGTTTGAGGTTGTTTGACCCCTCTTAAGCCTTGTAAGGCTCCATTTTGTGCTATTTTGTGTAAGCTCCGTGACTTTGGTGTTTGGGCCTCCTCACCACTGAAATCTTGAGGGATTTCAGTGGTAAGGATGGTGCCTTGAAGTCCCAAGAAGGAGAGGGTCACCCCCTCTCCTTGTTGTCCTTGAAAAGGACCATTTTTGGCCTCTTGAGGGAGCACCTAGCTAAGCTTCATGTTAACCATGCCTTAGCTGATTTTTGTGCTTAATATGCCACTGCTTTTTGTTGGTTTTGGTACACCATGCATGCTTAGCATACCTACCTTGTAATGCCATGTTTAGGCCTTAACATGCCTTAGGTTGTAAACCATTGTTCAAGCATGTTTTAGGTCTAGCTTTGTAAAGCTTTTATAGTGATCCCAAGCTTACCCTTGTTGTACAGTGATCCGGACATGTGTCCGTGAATGTTGGTAGTTGTTTATTTTCTAGTTTGCATCCTCTTTACTTTGTATATTGAGCTATAAGATGCGTTGGGCAGGTTTGTTACAGGTTGGTTGCGTTTGGGAGCCTAGTGTTGCTGCCCAGATTTTTGGTCCTTCGCTCGAGCGAGGAGTTTGTCGCTCGAGCGAGAGTTGTGTTGCACTGGTTCTGGACTTGAGAGCTGTCTTTCTTGGCTCGAGCGAGCTTTTCGTGGCTCGAGCGGTCTGGGTTTTTCTTGGCTCGAGCGAGAGTTTTCTGTGTCTGGTCGCTCGAGCGACCAATCCTTCGCTCGAGCGAGAGTGTTTTATATCAGCGCACAGCAGCGTCTAAAACATCACTTTTTCACTTCTTTTCTTTGAGCAAACCCTTAATCCGACACTCTCTCTCTCTAAACTTGCACTCTCTCTAAGGTTTGGTCTCCCTAGGGTGTGAATCTAGCCTAGGGCCTTTGTTAAAAAGGTAGAGGGTGTTAAGAGCTTCGATTTAATCTGAAAAAGTTTAGATTTGGAGCAAGTTGATCTTGGAGTCTTCATCTCTTTTTGGCTGAAACTTCAAGGTAGGGATATCCTACTCCTCTCTATGGGTTTTGTCTTTAAATTTTGATATTTTGAGATGTTGGGCTTGGTTTGGTAATTTTGTGAAAGTTTGGGGCTTTTGTGTAATTTTACAAAGTTTGGGGTTTTATTCATAATAAACCTAGATGCATGTTTGGCATAGAAAAATGGAATGATTGTTGAATCATTGATGAAAATGGGACCTAAGGGTTGAAATAGTAATTATGTAAAATGGCCTAATTACATTGTTTAATTAATTGGGATAATTAATTGGTGAGAAATGAGGAAATGAAATGTTGATTGAATATCCATTTGTGCATTTATTTTCTGTTTTAGAAATAACTGCTTTGGGCTATCGGTGGAGGATAGTCGAGATTGTTGTAGACAATGCATGATGATTAGGTAAACGGAAACTAATCAATGGAATGTGTCATGGAACTTGACGGTTGATAGAATACATTAATTGTGTGTATTGTGTGATTGTATATAGAACCAATGTGTTTATATACGTTATGTGTAGAGGAGGAGATAGGGGATGCACTCCGCGGTTTAGGGGAAGATAGGGGATGTACCTCTAAACCGGATAGGTATTGGGAGGAGATAGGGGATGAACTCCGTAGACACAGCTCATATGCTTGTCTAGAGAAGTGAAGATAGAGCTCATATGCTTATCTTTGTGAAGTGTGAATACAGCTTATATGCTTATCTGTGGATATTGTTGTTATACATATCTGTTGAGAATGTGGATATAGTTTTTATGCTTATCTGAATGTGAGATATAGTTTTTATACATATCTGTGGAAATGATGATAGAGCTAGTATGCTTATCTGTTGTTAAAGGGAAAATGAAAAGTAATTGGGACTTGTAAGTCGTTGACATAAATATGTTATTTATGTGATTGTATCAGTGTTGACCAACTATCAATTGCTAATGTTTTAGTCATTGTCCATGGTTGGTTTAGTGCATTTCTACTGGGCTGTGGCTCACCCTATATGGGAATATCATTTTCAGGTGCAGGAAGCATGCCACCTCCAAGGACATAGCTTGGGAGGCTAGAGGCAGACATAGTGTAGTTGTTTTACTTTTGATGTATTACATGTAACTTCAAGCCAAGGGCTTAATGTGTAAACGAGTTAGTACTCTTTTGTTGTAACCAAGTGTTAACTTGGAAAGCTGTAAGCCCGTAGGGCATTTTGTTTTGATGATAACATGTAATACTTATGTAATGAAACTCAATGAAATAAAGGAATGTGGTTAGTTTATATGTAAATGCATGTCGTATCTGACGGGTTTAATGTTATTATTTTGAGGGCGTTACAACTTGGTATCAGAGCGTACCGGGTTCGAATACTTTGGGTACGTGGGAAGTGATTAGGATCACAATGGGTTTGTCTCGCTTGATAGAAACTTAGATGTAGTATCATATGCTATGTGCTTAATTGATAACATGCTTATGTGACTATGTGGGTATGGGATTTAATTTCTAGGATGTTGATTGGATCCTTGAGTTTCTGGGAGTCTTGTTGGAAAAGCACTTGATCAATGCTATTTCTAACCGGAACTCTAGTAACGCCTTGGGACTATCATTATCCGGAAATGAAATTCGTAAGTGCTTATGTGTTTATGTGCTTATGTGGAGTGAATTATTGTTGTCCATTGCATTAGGACACGAGTGTTTAGCTTCGGCACATTTATTAATGTGCTAATGGCTTTGTTTCTTTTATTAGGATGTCAGGACGAGGACGAGGACGCGGTGGGCGTGGTAGGCCGGGTAGGCAGGAGGTGCCTGTGCCAGAAGAGATTCCGGTAGTTCAGGAGGGAGTTGGGCAGGCCAATGTGGCCGAGCCAGTGGGTCAGCAGGCTATGGGTGCCTTGGCCAGAGAGATAGCAGGAGCTTTGGGTATTCTTAGAGCTGGGAATCAGGCAGCTGAGACAGGGCCTTCCTTCTTGAAGAGGGAGTTCTTCCGGTGTAATCCGGACGAGTTTATCGGGGATCCTAAAGAGCCGCTTAAGGCAGATGAATGGCTCGAACAGACAACGAAGACGTTTGAGATGCTTGGCATCGAGGACGGAGCACTGAAAGTGACCTTGGCATCCTTCCAACTGAAGGGAGATGCGGGTCAATGGTGGAAGTACGAGAAAGCTCGTGTTGGTGGTACTTGGGAGGCGTTTGTGAATGCTTTTCAGGAGAGGTTTTTATCAGCAGCAGCTAGGGAGAAGCTGAGGGATCAGTTTAGCCGGCTTAATCAGCAGGGCTTGTCAGTGGCCGAGTTTGAGGCTACTTTTACCAGTCTGTCTAGGTTTGCACCTGAACTGGTGGCGTCTGAGGAACGCCGTTGCTATGAGTTTGAGCGGAAGTTGAGGCGGGGCCTCAAGTTGAGAATTGGTGGGTCTTATATTCGAGAGTATAGACACCTAGTGGACGCTGCAGCTCATATGGAGCTTATGATGCAGGAGGAGGATGAGGGTCAGAGAGGCTCCAAGAGGAGCCAGGATAGTCAGGGTGATGGCAGGAGACAGAAGGGTTATAACCCTCAGCAGTCTCAGGGTGCAGTCTCTAGATCGACCTTTCCTGTGCCGAGTGTAGGCTCGGGGAGAGGCAGTCAGGGGGAATTCACTTGTTACAAGTGTGGCCAGCTGGGTCACAAGGTTTCTGTTTGCCCGCAGAAGGGTGGGGGTCAGAAAGCTGCTTCTTCTTCAGCTAGACCGCAGAGTCAGAGTTTGGGCAGGGGGCAGCTCTTGACTTGTTATCAGTGTGGACAACCTGGGCACCTGAAGAGGTTTTGCCCGCAGTTGAGTGCCACTTCGGGAGCGTCTGGTTCTAGGCAAACGCAGGGTTTTCAGCCAGCTCAGTCTGTGCAGGCCTCGAGGGCCAATCCGGGAGCTTCGTCATCCCAGTCTGTGCAGCAGTCTTTTGCTCCGAGAGGTGAGCAGGTAGACCAGGGGCCTACGGGGCGCGTGTATGCTGTTACCGCGCAGGATTTAGTACCAGCTCCATCAGTAGTGAGAGGTACTTTTCTGTTTTGCAACTCGGTTGCTAGTGTGTTGATAGACACGGGTGCATCTCATTCTTTTGTATCTGCTGCATTTGCATCGGTTTTGGAATTGGAGTTAGCACAGTTAGCATCTCCTATTTGTGTGGTATCGCCTTTGGGTGGTGAGTTGATCCTGAAACAGTGTGTTAGAGGATGTGATATAGAGGTCGCCGATTATAGGCTTCCTTTTCCGTTTGTTGTCATGCCCATGAAGGGTTTTGATGTTATTTTGGGTATGGACTGGTTATCGTCATACCGGGCTGTTATTGATTGCTACCGCCAGAGGGTCACGTTATGTACCTTGAGCGGGGAGTGGTTCCATTTCTTGGGAGACCGGGTTGGTAGTGTTTTGCCACCGGGGTATGATTCGCGAGGGCGAAGTGAGCTTAGTGGTCTACTTGCTAGCTTTGAGAGTGGTGAGAGTGGTGAGACCCAGCTTGTATTGCCGAGGGTGGTTTGTGAGTATTCGGATGTCTTTCCCGAAGATCTTGTTAGTTTGCCACCTCACTGAGAGATAGAGTTCTCTATTGATTTAGTGCCTGGTACGGCGCCGATTTCTATGGCACCTTACCGTTTTGCTCCAGCAGAGTTGGTTGAGTTGAAAGTTCAGCTCCAGGAATTGCTAGATAAGGGTTTTGTTCGCCCTAGTGTTTCACCGTGAGGAGCACCGGCACTCTTTGTTAAAAAGAAAGATGGTGCCTTGAGATTGTGTATAGACTACCGGAAGTTGAATCGGGCTACGGTTAAGAATAAGTACCCTATGCCCCGTATAGATGATTTGTTTGACTAGTTGAAGGGTTCCCGTTGTTTCTCTAAGATAGACTTGAGATCGGGTTACCATCAGTTGAGGGTCAGGGAGGAAGATATTCCTAAGACGGCATTCCGTACGCGGTATGGCCATTACGAGTTTCTGGTGATGCCATTCGGGCTTACCAATGCACCGGCAGTCTTTATGGACATGATGAACCGGATTTTCCGGGAGTTCTTAGACCGATTTGTGGTTGTCTTCGTGGACGACATCCTTATCTATTCGTCTTCTGAGGAGGAGCATGAGGCACACTTGAGAGTGGTACTTGAGTTACTTAGAGCCCATAGGCTGTATGCCAAGTTTGGGAAGTGTGAGTTCTGGCTGGGGGAAGTCAAATTCTTAGGCCACGTGGTATCCGGGGAAGGGGTGTCTGTTGATACATCCAAGGTTGAGGCAGTGCAAGATTGGGCACAGCCTAAGAGTGTGTTTGAGATCCGCAGTTTTCTGGGATTAGCTGGGTATTACCGTCGGTTTGTGAAAGATTTCTCCAGGTTAGCGTCACCGTTGACTAGACTGACTCAGAAGGGAGTCAAGTTTGTGCGGAGTGAGACTTGTGAAAAGTCGTTCCAAGAGCTGAAAGTTAGATTGACCACCGCTCCGGTGTTGATTATTCCGGAGAGAGGGTTGGGTTATGCGGTTTATTGTGATGCCTCACGAGAGGGTTTGGGTTGTGTGTTGATGCAAGAGGGGAAAGTGGTAGCTTATGGCTCACGTCAGTTGAAAATACACGAGAAGAATTACCCCACACACGACCTAGAGTTAGCAGCTGTGATCTTTGCCTTGAAAATCTGGAGGCACTACCTTTATGGTGAGAGGTTCGAGGTATTCTCGGATCATAAGAGTTTGAAGTATCTGTTTACCCAGAGAGACTTGAATTTGAGGCAGAGGAGATGGATGGAGTTCATCGAGGATTATGATTTTGAGTTACATTATCATCCGGGAAAGGCCAATGTTGTGGCCGATGCCCTTAGTAGGAAATCCATTAGTGATGTAGCTTGTATAGCCATCCGGGAATGGGAGATGTTGGGAACACTTGGCGAGTTTGATTTGCTACTGGGCGAATCTGTCGAGGCTGCGGCCTTGTTTTCTGTTGTTGCGCAGCCTACACTTGTGATTAGAGTGTTAGAGGCACAGAGAGGTGACCTTGAGGTAGAATCCCTCCGAGAGAAGATCTCCAGTGGGAAAGTTGAGAAGGGTTTGACGGTGTATCCCGACCTGAGTGTGAGATACCGAAACCGTTTGTTTGTACCGGAGTCTTGCCGAGAGGAAGTACTCCGAGAGTTTCACCATTCGCGCCTTGCGGTGCATCCGGGAGGTACTAAGATGTATCAGGATTTGGGTCGCCAGTTTTGGTGGCGGGGTATGAAGAGAGATGTGGCTGTTTTCGTATCGAAGTGCCTTACTTGCCAGCAAGTGAAGGCCGAGCATCAGAGGCCAGCGGGTTTGTTGCAACCCTTGCCTATTGCCGAGTGGAAGTGGGAGCATGTCACTATGGACTTCGTTGTAGGTCTTCCGAGGACTCAGCGGGGTAGTGATGCTATTTGGGTGGTTGTAGACCGGTTGACTAAATCGGCGCACTTTATTCCTATGCGCGTGAGAGATTCGGTAGATCATCTTGCCGACCTGTATATTCGGGACGTAGTGAGATTGCACGGGGTCCCAGTGACGATCGTCTCAGATAGAGATCCTCGTTTTACTGCTAGGTTGTGGCAGAGTTTGCAGAGTGCCTTGGGCACTAAGTTGACCTTTAGTACGGCTTATCATCCTCAGACTGACGGGCAGTCCGAGCGTACTATTCAGATCCTCGAGGATATGCTTCGGGGTTGTGTCCTGGATTTCAGTGGGACGTGGGAGAGGCACTTGCCATTGGTAGAGTTTGCCTACAACAACAGTTTTCAGTCTAGCATCGGTATGGCACCGTTTGAGGCCTTGTATGGCCGACCGTGTAGGTCTCCAGTTTGCTGGGCCGAGGTGGGTGATGCACCTTTGTTGGGTCCGGAGTTGGTTAGGGAGACGACGGAGAAAGTTGAGCTTATCCGTAGGAGGCTTGTTACAGCCCAGAGTCGACAAAAGAGTTATGCCGACCGTAGGGGGAGGCCTTTGGCGTTTGAGGTAGGTGATCATGTCTTTCTGAAGATATCACCTAGACGAGGCCTGATGAGGTTTGGGAAGAGTGGGAAGTTATCCCCTCGGTTTATTGGTCCTTTTGAGATCCTTGAGAGGATAGGTGAGGTTGCTTATCGGTTAGCCTTACCGCCGCAGTTGTCCGGAGTGCATGACGTGTTTCATGTGAGTATGCTTCGGAAGTATGAACCAGATCCATCACATGTGCTGGATTGGAGCGATTTAGAGGTAGATAAGGATGCCTCGTATGAGGAGAGACCGGGTCGGGTCTTGGATAGGCGGGATCAGGTCCTGCGTGGCAAGACCATTCCTTTGGTGAAAGTCTTGTGGAAACATCACGGAGTGGAGGAAGCCACTTGGGAACGTGAGCTGGAAGTCCGTGAGAAATATCCGGACTTGTTTGTTGATATGTGATCTTGTATTTAACTTTTACATTATGTTGAACTTAAGAGCTTTTATATATGACCTAAGTTGTGAAACATTGAGAATGTTTTGATTATTGGAAACATGTTTTGGAACTTGCCTCATATGGTAGTTGGATGTAACACTATATATGTTGAATATATTGTTGACATTGGAAAGTTAGTGCATAATGTTGGTGCATGTTAATAATACATATGTTGTTTACATATTGTGATATGTCTCTTGTTAAAGGGATGGGATGACCGGTAATGGGTCGAATTGTTGAATGTTCAAGTGTAACATTGTTTAAAATGAAGAAAAACTTGTTTTTGAAAACTTATGCTTAATTTCGGGGACGAAATTCTTTAAGGGGGGGAGGTTATAGTGATCCCAGGCTTACCCTTGTTGTACAGTGATCCGGACATGTGTCCGTGAATGTTGGTAGTTGTTTATTTTCTAGTTTGCATCCTCTTTACTTTGTATATTGAGCTATAAGATGCGTTGGGCAGGTTTGTTACAGGTTGGTTGCGTTTGGGAGCCTAGTGTTGCTGCCCAGATTTTTGGTCCTTCGCTCGAGCGAGGAGTTTGTCGCTCGAGCGAGAGTTGTGTTGCACTGGTTCTGGACCTGAGAGCTGTCTTTCTTGGCTCGAGCGAGCTTTTCGTGGCTCGAGCGGTCTGGGTTTTTCTTGGCTCGAGCGAGAGTTTTCTGTGTCTGGTCGCTCGAGCGACCAATCCTTCGCTCGAGCGAGAGTGTTTTATATCAGCGCACAGCAGCGTCTAAAACATCACTTTTTCACTTCTTTTCTTTGAGCAAACCCTTAATCCGACACTCTCTCTCTCTAAACTTGCACTCTCTCTAAGGTTTGGTCTCCCTAGGGTGTGAATCTAGCCTAGGGCCTTTGTTAAAAAGGTAGAGGGTGTTAAGAGCTTCGATTTAATCTGAAAAAGTTTAGATTTGGAGCAAGTTGATCTTGGAGTCTTCATCTCTTTTTGGCTGAAACTTCAAGGTAGGGATATCCTACTCCTCTCTATGGGTTTTGTCTTTAAATTTTGGTATTTTGAGATGTTGGGCTTGGTTTGGTAATTTTGTGAAAGTTTGGGGCTTTTGTGTAATTTTACAAAGTTTGGGGTTTTATTCATAATAAACCTAGATGCATGTTTGGCATAGAAAAATGGAATGATTGTTGAATCATTGATGAAAATGGGACCTAAGGGTTGAAATAGTAATTATGGAAAATGGCCTAATTACATTGTTTAATTAATTGGGATAATTAATTGGTGAGAAATGAGGAAATGAAATGTTGATTGAATATCCATTTGTGCATTTATTTTCTGTTTTAGAAATAACTGCTTTGGGCTATCGGTGGAGGATAGTCGAGATTGTTGTAGACAATGCATGATGATTAGGTAAACGGAAACTAATCAATGGAATGTGTCATGGAACTTGACGGTTGATAGAATACATTAATTGTGTGTATTGTGTGATTGTATATAGAACCAATGTGTTTATATACGTTATGTGTAGAGGAGGAGATAGGGGATGCACTCCGCGGTTTAGGGGAAGATAGGGGATGTACCTCTAAACCGGATAGGTATTGGGAGGAGATAGGGGATGAACTCCGTAGACACAGCTCATATGCTTGTCTAGAGAAGTGAAGATAGAGCTCATATGCTTATTTTTGTGAAGTGTGGATACAGCTTATATGCTTATCTGTGGATATTGTTGTTATACATATCTGTTGAGAATGTGGATATAGTTTTTATGCTTATCTGAATGTGAGATATAGTTTTTATACATATCTGTGGAAATGATGATAGAGCTAGTATGCTTATCTGTTGTTAAAGGGAAAATGAAAAGTAATTGGGACTTGTAAGTCGTTGACATAAATATGTTATTTATGTGATTGTATCAGTGTTGACCAACTATCAATTGCTAATGTTTTAGTCATTGTCCATGGTTGGTTTAGTGCATTTCTACTGGGCTGTGGCTCACCCTATATGGGAATATCATTTTCAGGTGCAGGAAGCATGCCACCTCCAAGGACATAGCTTGGGAGGCTAGAGGCGGACATAGTGTAGTTGTTTTACTTTTGATGTATTACATGTAACTTCAAGCCAAGGGCTTAATGTGTAAACGAGTTAGTACTCTTTTGTTGTAACCAAGTGTTAACTTGGAAAGCTGTAAGCCTGTAGGGCATTTTGTTTTGATGATAACATGTAATACTTATGTAATGAAACTCAATGAAATAAAGGAATGTGGTTAGTTTATATGTAAATGTATGTCGTATCTGACGGGTTTAATGTTATTATTTTGAGGGCGTTACAGCTTTTATGCTTACTTTTCCATGCTAAAGGTCTATCCTTAGTCATTTTGGTCGGCCTTGATGTGTTTGGTATAGCCCCTTTGCATTCCGGCTTGTTGGCCTTAAGTGTACGAGTGTGTAGCATGCATTACTTGATTTGTTTTTAATGATTTGGAACCGTTTATAGCATCATTTCAGTCCCCTTAGCATGCTTGTATGCTTGCCTTGGATGCCTCTTTGATGACTTATGAGCCTGTGTGGTATGCTCGTTGAAAGTGCATTTGTGCGTACTTTTGAATTCAAGCCATTTAGATGCTATCTAAGTGGTCTTTTTGGCTTTGTTTTATGTGCTAAAACTCTGTTTTCGGTCATTAAATTCATGCCATGTTTGGTCTTTCTAAGTGTAGTTCAATACTTCATTAGCTTGCCTTGAATGTTTGGTCCATTTGTTGCATGTTTAGCCTATCTTGTTTGCTTGGTTTGACACCATCTTAACATGATTCCAGAGCTTACATTGCATGTCATTAGTCCATGCTTAGCCTCTTTTAAATGTGCTCGAAAGTTGCCTTTGTTTGCTTAAGTATAAGCCCATTAACATGTGCATGTGTGCAAGTGTGTTTGGTCCCATTTCTTAAGTTTTTGGCCACTGTTTTAGGCCTAGTTAGAGTTGCCTAATTTCGTTTAAGTCCATCTCTTTGTTTGTTGCATGCTCTCCTTGTATGTTGTAGCATATTGGTGAGTTGTTGCATGTTTGAAATCACATGATTGAATGAAGTCACATGTTGGCTTACATGCTTGAATGCCTACATTAGCCTTGCACACATGTTAGTTGCATTGCTCTATGCCTTGCATTTCTTGCATGCTCATTTGCATTGCCATATTGCATGCCTAGTTAACATGCTTAGGTTGCATCGCATTGGCATGCATTCTTGGCCTCTTGACTACCCATGATAGAGGTTAAGTCCCCCATTGGTTTGATTATGTGCATTACATTTCATTTGACATGAAAATGCATAACTTGATCTCTTGGGCCATCACGCATTGAAATGCGCGATTGGTGGTCCAAGGACTAAGGACCATGTCCCTTTGAGTCATACACATGATAAGGGATAGGATTGGTGCATACATTGCCTGAATTGCATTGCCATACTCTGCCTTGTCCTCTGCTGCTGTCAACTGCAGGTTCTGAAGGCATTCTATGCCGACCGGCAGTTTTCAGTGCCGACCGGTAATTCATTGGTGGATATTCTACTCAACCGGTGGTGTCTCTCAATGTCCAGAGAAGCAATTCTGAGACTTTGGCAGTCTTCAGAGGAGTGTAGCAGGGAAAACAGAGGCAGCTTATGTATGGCAGTGCACTTCCGAGCAGGACCGAGCACGCGCGCATCGAACCCTCTTCCCGAGGCCCCTGTTATTGCTTTTCTTATGCTTAGTTAATTTGTTAATTAATTAGGTGATTTGTAATAATTAATTAGCTTGTAAGTTAATTATCTGTAATATTTATTTGGTCCCTCCGAGCGAGGGTGAATCTGTAATAAGTGTGGGTGCGTGTGTGTGCATGTCTTCAAATCCCCACTCCTTTCTACCCTTTTATTTACCCGCTTATGATGGTAGACTAGGGCATGTTTAAATTAGCATACCTTATGCTATGCATGCGTGCATTCATACATTTGTCTTGCATGCACCAGGCTCGGCGTATCGTTCTAACTGCATTTGTATTCCAATCCCAAATTGAATACGTGTTAGTTGTAGCATTTCACATGCCATTGTAGATTAGCCGAGCCTATCTTAGATGCATTTTGCATGTGTTGCATTAGCCATCTTAACATGAACTAGGATCATGCATGTGATTACTAACTGGTTTCTGTTTTGGATTGGAGTACTAGGTAAGCATTTATGCTTTAGCATACCGCATGTGTGTGAGTATTGCCATGATAGTATGATTACCATGTGGCTAGATGTTTATGTGATAAACTGTTTGGATGCCTGTGGGTGAAGGTTAGATTGTCTGAGTTGGAATGGCTCATTGAAATCCGTGTCTTAGCCTACTTGCGAGTAGCAAATTCCAAAACATTTTTCCAAAACAAACGGATATGCAATACTTATTTCCAAATTAGGCAATCTAGTCTATACTTGTTTGCCGTGCGCATAACATAGTAATGCTAGGCTAATAATTGGTTTAAGAACACATAACGTTTTCAAAACGGATATCACGGTTAGTAGAGGCCGATCTTCGGATCGGGCGAGAGGGGGTGCTCATAGCTGACCTTCCCCAATCGTACCCAACCTCCCAAGCCAAGACAACTTTGGTGATGACGGACACGTGGCCTTTGGCACCGAGTTAGGGTTTCCTAAATTCCCAAATTTTAAAATATTTAGGTGGCGACTCTGTATCTGGTAAAGCAGTCCATGTTTGGCACTTCTTTTCAAAAAATCTGTTTCTCAAAACGATTTGCCGGATTTGGACTCTTTGGTTCAGATTAAGAACCATGACACAAAATCGAGTCCGAACTGTAGCAAGGGCCCCACGCGGGCGCGTCTACAGTTTCTGGCGACTCTGTTGGGGATTTTAGAGAGCTTGACTCGAACTCGTTATATCCTATTTTGATTCCATTTATGTGTCTCTTTGCATTGCATGTGCATTGGTGCGCCTAGGACACAGTGTTTGCCATCTGCCATTCCTGAACGGTTTGCCGGAGGCTTGTCTTGTCAAGGCATAACCAAAAGGCTGACCGGTTATGGGCTCTGACAGTATGGGAACACAAACCCCGGTTTTACTGGGGCACCCTTTTTGACCATTCGACCTAGTGCATATTCGGATCCATAGTGACCATTCCAAGTTAGGACAGGTTGCTTACCCGATTATAGGTTGTTTGAAGCTGCTGCGTGCGTAGTGAAACCCTAGCTCCTGACAAAATAGGACAGGGAAACCCTACCCTAACATAGGGGTGTTTTGGCTCTCTTTACTTGCTATGTGCTTTTAGAGTGTATCCCTACAGGGAAAGTACATGTCAGTTTGCAAATTTGAGTATCAAGCCCGAGGGCACCAGTATCAGTGTTGTTGAGAAATCAGTTATCTGCGGGTATCAGGTTTAGTTTTTGGGGACAGTGATTTCTGGGGAACAGTGATCAGCAGTAGAGTACAGTTGTTCAGCTACACCCGTGTTTGATCCATTTGGGCTGAAATGCTGCTTGTTGTCTCTTTCAGTTCGGACAGCTGGTACAGAATAGCTAGTGTTCCCCCTTGCTGAGGCAGGACTTATGATGACGCAGAATTCGGAAGAGATCATGGTTATGACAGCTGCATTAGATCACGGGATCACTCTGCAAAGTGAGACCAATATTGATATGTCACATCCACCCAGGTCGCTTGTTGCGCACCCGGTCTGGGCCCCCCAACTATACCAGGCTCACGAGCCTACTACATTTGAACTAATGGGGATGATAGGTGATCTCCAGAGGTCTGTGGCGGATCTTGCCTACGGAATGTCAGCTTCACCTCCAGCCGCACCATATGCCCGGAGTTTTGTACCCCAGGAGCCCCCGCTGTTGGGGCGAATTGTGATTGAACTTAGCCAACCGGAGATGGCCTCCAGCTATGGTAATGACATATCAACATCAAACCAAACCTCGATCAGGCTGAGGCCAGAGGCAAGAACAAAGTGAAGGCAGATGCTGATCCTAGTGAACAACTGCTGTGGGCAGTCAAGGCTTTGAAAGCCGGGGGGATGAATAAGCAACAGATATCCGCAGTTATGGCGAAAACTATGGAGGATGTTTTCCCCACTCCACTTGAGGGCAGTTCAAGTCAGTTAGAAAATTGGGATAGACCCCGTCATGCCAGAACAGTTTCTCCTATTCCCGCCCCTGCACCTGGGAAAGATCAAAAAGCCAAGGCAGTGCCCGCCGACCCTTTTGCTTGTGTGGCTAGTAAGAACGCTCAGACTTCAAAGTACCTGCCCCGAGGGCGCAGGACCTTTCATGCTCTCTACATGCCTCTATCTAAGGCACTTCAGATCCTTGCCGAGAGGGGACACCTTAAACCCTTGGAGCCTCGGCCTCTCCCGAAGAATCTCCCTGCTACGCATGATGCTGCTCAGTACTGCGCGTACCACCAGCAGACAGGCCATGCTACCGACAATTGTTTCCGCCTCCGTCATGAGGTGCAAGATTTGATTGACAACGAGGTTATCCTCTCGCCCACCTCAGCCAAGTCCGTTACCACCCAGTTATTGGATTTTGACGACACAGATACTGCAAGTATGTAATCGGAAAGTGAGCCACCTGCGAGCGGCATTTGGTATATTTTGGATGCGGCGTCTGGTATGCATTTTTGAGCATCTGTGGACGCTAGCTTTGTAAATTCTGGCTTGGGTATCGAGTCAGTCTTTTGTTTTGAGTCTGTCTCTTTGTTTTGAGTCAGTGTTTTTGTTTAAGGGTCCGTCTTGTTGTAGCGAGTCAGTCCCCTTTGTATAGAATACCAGGTGATTCCGAGGTTTTTACCTCGAACACCGTTCTGTCTTGTAATTACCCGTTTTTGTTTTTGAGTCTGTTTCTGCCGAGAGGCCAGTTACACCAACAAATCTGAATGAAATAGCTGTGGCTATCTCATTTTCATGCTTGCTTCCAGTGTAAGTTAGTTGTGCCAGAAGACCTGAATGGGCTGACAGTACATCTCGCCTGCTCTCTTGCGCGCCAAACTCATTGCATTAACCTAAGTTTTTCAAAAACCTCTTTTGAACACTGCGGTGATAAAAACGAAGAGGAAGGAATTCCTCTGGTTTTGCAAAACTTTGATCAACTTGAGAGAAAGAGAAGCATGCTAAGCCCTTAATGAATGAAATCATGCTTGTCGGCGTGAGTATTGAGAAGGACCCTGGCTTGATCCAGATTGGTTCCACACTATCTTCGGCGCGAGCGATTTGTCGCTTTCTTAAAAACTTTCAAAAACAAATGTTTTACGCGGCCCTGTGAAGACCTGTGTGGGATCGCTCTTGAGATTGTGCAGCCTAGGATCGCTCTCAGCCTCAAGATTCGACCTGTTTGTCTTGAACCTTGAACCCATTCAGAAAGTTCAACGGTCAAACGCCATGTGAGGTCTGTATGGCCAGATCAGAAGCAGCCCTCGAACAAGAGGCACCAAAGTCAAATCAAAACGAGTAGATCTCACCAGAAGAAGCTCGTGGAGCACCCATGATGGATTCTCCTATAAATCATTGCAACAGCCGTCCTCCAAGATACAGAGAGGCTTCAACTTCAAAAACCATTTGGCATGAACTTGTTACACTTTTACCCTTTGAGAGGCTTGCTGGGCCGAAAACCCGGAAGGGCTACCCAGGCAAAAGTTAGAGCAAGAGAAAAATAAAAAAAAAGCAAAAAAATAATACAATAAAGAAAAGAAAAGATGCGAAAAAGAAAAGAAAAAGAAATGAACAAAAAAGGAAAATGAAAAGAAGCTCGCAAGGTCAAAAACCCGCATCGGGCGCCTTGGCAAAAGTTAGAGCCTGAAAAGTGAAGGTTAAAATACCTGAGTGCACCTTAACCAGAACTACGTAAGGCTTGATTCCCATGTTTGGGATACGTAGGCAACTTCAT
The DNA here is from genome assembly GCF_055761805.1 of Camellia sinensis. Classification (NCBI taxonomy): domain Eukaryota; kingdom Viridiplantae; phylum Streptophyta; class Magnoliopsida; order Ericales; family Theaceae; genus Camellia; species Camellia sinensis. The sequence goes on from NC_138970.1 coordinate 78,140,237, forward strand.
CGTGAAGTCCAGCCCCCAACGCTTTCATAGCGTCTCAGTCCATACAATGGTTTCAATTTCATCCCAAAGTCCAGTCGCCAACGCCTCCAAGGTGACTGTGTCCATATATTTGTTATAACCGTCTTCGTCATCTCTGTGTCCAAGAGTTCAACCACCACCAATGAAGACTCTTTGCGGACTGCTGCGGCACCATCCAAACAAGGGGCAACTTTCCGTTGCAACGAGTGGTCATGAGCTGCCATTCAAACCAGGGGCAACTTTCCGTTGCCATCCCCCTTTTTAAGCCAGGGGCAATTTTCCATTGCTTCCGATCCGAGGTGGCGCATCCCAAAGAGTAAGTTCCATGCTCGTTGAGCATTGACTGTTTGTAAAATAGTTTTTGAAATTTTTTTACTAAGGTTGACTATTTCCTCGAAAACTGTTCCATTTTCCAAACTGGACCATTTTCTTGGACCCAAAAAGGGAAATTTTCAGTGCTTACAGCCTGACTTGCATGGCTTTCAAATCAAAAGTCGAATGAGTATGTTAATTCGACTCTCATCTTGATCAAAACTGTTTTAGTAGAAAATCAAAACAAAAAATGGTCAAAATGATGAACTAGGGGCACAGTTGAGTCAGGTGTTCTGTCTTTCCCCCGTCGTCAACATACTTGCCAGGAGGGCACTCTACCCACCAGAAGAAATAGCTGTGAGCTAACGGCATTAGGCATGAACCCGCAACTTCCTATTCATTCATTAATCACCTTGGGAAGGGATGGAAAATGAGAGAATAAAGAATAGAGAGGTGTAAGTTGAGAGGAAAAGTGAGCCAAAGGGTTTTGAGAGAAAAACCGAGCTTGAGTGCCAGAGTGATGTGAGAATCGCAAATGAGAAAATGGTGGGAAACAATACCCAGAGAAACTGGCTCCTCGTGATCTGAGGTCCCCCGTCTTCGTTAAGCACGTCAGTATGTCGTGTCTTTTTGTTTTGTCGGTCTCGCCTTTTGTTTTCAGTCTTTCCCGAGCGTATCTCGTTGTGTTTAGGTCGGGTACCTTTGTTGAGTCCTTTTCCGCTGTATCCAGTTGTAGGCTCGATACCCCAGTTAAGAAAACCCCTTTTCCGAAAGTTAATCGTTTATACTCGGAATGCCGTGCCATTCTCTACATTTGGGGCGAACCAAAAGAAGGAAGGGAAGATTTGGGGCATCCGAGCATGTTTCAACCCTAGCCGGTTTCACTTTTGAAGGCCGTCTTGTCAGATTGGGCTGTTTTGTTTAAAGCTTACCGTGTACAAAATAAACCAAGTGTTGGGTTATTGACTGTATGCAGATTAATTCTTAGCAAAGTATGGGTCGTGTGTTCAGGTTAAGCAGTGGTTTGTATGGGTTGCTTTGCCGTTACTTGGTTTGGTTACCTTGTTATTACAATGCAAGTGTTCAACATTCAGACCACGGGTCAATTCCATTCATATTAAGGTGTAACATGATGTGATGCAATGCAATACATGAGATACGTAAATGTAATACTTTTTAAGCAAAAAAATCTGTTCATTTCATTATCTTTTTCAAGTACACAGCTTTGAAAACAAAAGTCTGCCTGTGGCAGTACAGGGTAATCTAACTACCAGCAAAAAGAAGAAGAAGAAAAAGTACAGAAAAAAGAAGAAGAAGAAAAGCAGCAATCTGGATCATCATCAGTAGTCTTGGGCCCGGGGATCTGTCCTCACCCTCTTACTGGATGAAGGTCCAGGGGCATCGTCATCAGCATCGCCATCTGAGCCCGAGTCTAAGTCGTCTCTAACCTCCTCAGATGACCCGGCCTCTGCCTCTGCCTCGGACTCATCATCGTTATCATCATCATCATCAGGGGTCGGCGCCCGAGAACTACTCCCGACATGAGTACGCCCTCCCCTGGTACGGGGACGTACAGTGTCTCCACGCCCTCCTCGAGCAGGAATAGAAGGCCCAGCCGGAGCACCACCCACCGGAGGGATCTGGAAGGGAGGCTGAAAATCACAAAGGGCAAATACATCAGAATACAGTGTATGCAGTGTATCAGATGCTGTGAGATCAGTGCGTCAGGTGTGGTGTCGTGCATCAGATTACGCGAATTAACTTATGAATGGTTTGAGGCCATTGTCAGAAGAACATACCGGAATACTGTAGAGGGCCAGGAGGTCAAAGGTCCGCTGCAGCATCCCCATCATGGAGGCATTCAACTCCACGGACTGTCGGGTGTACTCGGAGGATGCCTGCAAGAGTATAAGATACATCAGTGTTCTGCGGAATATCAAATGAACTGAAATAAAATGCCAATGCAAGATGCAAAATGAAGTAACACACACTGGAGGCAAGTCGGGGATACCGGCTAACTCATGATCAGCCGGGGAAGGAGCAAAGGGGATCTGGTAAGTCGCTCCATCCTGCCCTCTATATGACAGTACAGTGGGCAGGGCATGCCAGCCAGCCCCTTGTCCCCCCCCGAGCTCCGCTCCTGCCATGCACTCGAGCTCTCCTCGATGCTCCTACTCCAGCCCTCGCTCCCGCTCCAGCTGCTGGTGCCGCTGGCCACTCCCCCTCAGCTCGGCGACCACCGCTCAAGGGTCGCATAATGTTGGTCCGGACGTACTCTGTGTAGTCGCCCTCGCCTCTGTGATGCTCTGCTCCCCAGCCGACGGTGTAGTCCCTCATCTCCTGGGCAGCGAACCTCTCTGTGTCTCTGATGTGGGCAGGAGGTGGACCCGGCACTATCTGCTCCGGTAAACCTAGGGTCTGATGCAAGAAACGCTCGCCCAGGTACCAAGCCCGACAGACCGGGCCCTCCAACAGAATCCGACAACGGGCAGTCTCCCCTGCGCCCTCATAGTGATCCCTTACCACGGCCGGCAACGGAGCCCAGGGCTGCCAGGTGATCTGAAAATGAAATGCAGTTTATTATCTACCGTTATTGAAAACATACGGTGCAAAGTAAAGCCAAAAAAATAAACTCTAAAGTTGAACATACCTCCGCGGCGGTGATGGTGTCGAAGTATCGGCGGAAGAAAGTAAGAGACTCCTGTGGTCTCCGCACGCATCGCACGTCAAAATGATGAGAGAAGGGGACGCCGAGTGGGATCTCCTCATCGGGTACTGGGGCAAGCCTGGGAAAGTAGGCATACACCCACAACTGCAGAATGGATATTAGTATGACTATCAGATAAGACAAATTACAGAATAAAGCAGAAATAGCAGAACCGCGTGTTGTGCAGTGTATTGTGCAGAGTGCGCAATGTGGGCAGTGTGCAGTCAGTGTAAAGCAAAGTATATGTGTGCCGGGTGTGCAGTGTACAGCCAGTGTGGGGCAGTGTACAGTATATGTGCAGTGTACAGAATACAGAAAGCAGAAGGCAGAAATGTAAAAAGGGAAGAAGACGTACCTCCCAGGCTCGCCAGTAGCCACCAAGGAGCTGTCCGCTGAGGCGGGAAGAAGAGCTCATATAAGCATACAATGTGGCCAGAACGGCGCCACCCCAATCATAATGGCGGATCTGCCTGACGTCCGCCAGCGCGTTCAATAGGCATAAGGGCACGGTGTTCACCCGATTGGCGAAGAGAGTCGTCCCGAAGAGGAACATGATGAAGCCCCGCGCATACTGGTCCACCTCCTCTGGGGACATCTGCGCCTCCTCTGCCAAGGCCGGCTGGATCCGGAAGTGGCTCTCAAACCACGAGTACCTAATGAACCCCACTCGAGCGAGGGGAGGCTGAGTGCCAAGCAGGTACAACTGGGCAGCGTCCCACTCATCCATATCCGTGTCGAAGGGGATCGGATCACCCCCTACCCCAATGCCAGTAAGCATCGAGAAGTCGTAAGGGGTCATCGTCATGTCCCCTGCGACGGAGAAGTGGAAGGAGTTGGTGGTATCCCACCACCTCTCCGCTAAAGCAGTAAGCAAAGGCCTGCAGGTAGTCAGTCGAGAGAGCCCCCTACAGAAGATGCCAAAACCGGCCTCGTCGACGATGTCACGAACCGCATCTGGCAGCTCGAGATACCAGTCCCGAGCAACGGTGTTCCCATACCCGCGGATGGTATGGGAATCCCCCTGTAATCAAAAACAACAATTGCAAGGCAATATTCAAAAAGCAGTTTTAAGAAGCATACAGTGAACTACAGCGTGTGATGTGTCAACGTGTTTGGGTGGTTCAGGGCAGATGTAGCATGCGTGCAAGTTTTAACAGATTCAAACAAATACCGGGTGCCGGTGTGCTTATAGTGAATACAACGTGTGATGCGTCAGTGTGTTCGAACGGTTCAGTGCAAATGTAGCATGCGTGCATGTTTTCAGACTCAAGCCAATACCAGGTACCAGTGTGTATGTAGTGAAATACAGTGCGCGCCGTGTGTTCGGGTGATTCGAAGCCAGTGCAATGTGTGCGCATGTGTCAGTCTCAAACAGATATCAGTTGCACGTATGTTTACGATCAACTACAGCATACTGTATATCAGAATTAAGCAGTTAGAGAGCATAACCAGCTACGACAGTTTTGCATTCTACATTGCAGAAAGTAAAGCAGAGAAAGAAAGTTACCTCGGAAGCGCCAAAGGACAGGTGGGAGGTAGGCTCACGCAGTAGTAGCTCGGGAGGCACGTGCCTATCAAAGCTCCTGAACTGGCGTAGTCCGTCAGGGAGCATCACATGAACTGCAGGCCTGTAGGTCTCCGGATCGAATAACCGGATATGAAGTGGCAAGGGCTCGGCCTCAGGGTCCATCTCGAGCTCTGGAGGGACCCCGCCCTGTGGAAGATCGTCCGCCATCTCGAAGAGAATGTGAAAATGACCGGAAGACGAAAAATCGGGCAAGAAGGCGAAAAGTCAACAAAAAGTCAAACCCCGAGAGGGTCGGAAAAGGCCGAAAAAGCCGGAGTACGGAAAAGGCACGGGTATCGAGAAAAACTCGAGGGAAACAAGCCTTGAGTGGCGAAAATCAAGAAAGAAACACCGAAACGAAGTTTCGTTCGGTTGAAAATGTCCAAAACGCAAAGGAGATCGCGAATTGAACAACGAAATGGGAGATAGAACGCAAGAAAATGAGAGAATCAAGGGAGGAAAGTGCCCTAGAGGGGAGGGGGAAGGATTTTCGACCAAAGAGAAGTGAAGAAAATAGGGTTAGAAACCCTATTTTAAAAGACCCGTGGCCAATTGACAAAACTGCCCCGATACAGGAATTCTTTGCCGGTCGACCACATTCTTTGTCGGTCGGCAATATATTGTGCCGATGGAATTGTATGATGGCCGATGGACGACCGGTGATGCATTTTGATGGCCGGTGGACATCCGGTGGTCTCCTACAGTGATTTTGGAGCCTCCTGCACCCTTGTTTGAGTTATGTGTGGGGTCCAGGGCCTTCAGTGCTCAAAACAGTGCAAAACAGTGCATTTCCGACACTCAACCGGCCTCCGTTGTGGCCTCGGGTCGTGTCTTCTGTGCGTGGCACTCGAATTCGTTCAAGGTGTATCCTTTTCGTATCCTTTTGGCTTTTACAAAAACTCAAAAGTTGCCCCATGCGTATCGCATATCAATCGCACTGTCTTGTGCGCTCGCGTTGTCTAAAACGCATTGCGCGGTTTTGCGCCTCTCATTGCATTTTGCATACATTCAATCAATTTATTACCTGCGTAGACCACATGTTTTGCTTGCGTAGACCGCATGTTTGTTCAATTTCATTACTTGCGTAGACTGCATGTTTGTTCAATTTCATTACTTGCATAGACCGCATGTTTTGCTTGCGTAGACTGCATATTTGTTCAATTTCATTACTTGCGTAGACCGCATATTTGTTCAAATTCATTACCTGCGTAGACCGCATGTTTTGCTTGCGTAGACCGCATATTTGTTCAATTTCATTACTTGCGTAGACCGCATGTTTTGCTTGCGTAGACCGCATATTTGTTCAATTTCGTTACTTGCGTAGACCGCATGTTTTGCTTGCGTAGACCGCATATTTGTTCAAATTCATTACCTGCGTAGACCGTATGTTCTGCTTGCGTAGACCGCATGTTCTGCTTGCGTAGACCGCATTCTTATGTCCAATTTCATTGCTTGCGTAGACCGCGTGCCTATAATCAATTTCGTTGCCTGCGTAGACCGCATGCTCCACTTACATGTCTGTGCTTTCACAGCATTGTTATGCTTCCCACTTGCTTTGCGTTGTCACGCATTTTCAAATACATTAATATGCATATTGTTAATCACATTGTACCTGTTAAGTTTGTTTTCTTTGCAGGCACGATATTGTATGTATGGTTCATTTAAGGCTGGTGCAACCAGACGAACCACACAGGTATATATACGGTCTAGGAAACCTTAAATCCTCGGAAGGTGCAAAACCTTCGGCGCATTAATGTGCACAGTCCGGTTGCATTGCCATGCATGTCTTAAGCCGCAGGTGTATGCACGGTCTAGGAGACCCTAAATCCTCTGAAGGTGCAAGTCCTTCGGTGTTTGTCGTGCCCCAACGACTTTCGATATGTTACATTATACATGTATTTCAAGCGACTCGTGTCGCCGCATATTCAAGTTCACGTGTATCTCAAAAGCCGCGTGTTGTCGCGCATTCCATGCATTTCATGCATCATTTGCATTCTCAAAACAAAAACAAAACAAAAAATATAGTTGCATTGTCATGCATCATCGGAAATAGTTGCATTGTCATGCATCATCGTAAATAGTTGCATTGTCATGCATCGTCGTAAATAGTTGCATTGTCATGCATCATCGCAAATAGTTGCATTGTAATATAGTGTACATTGCATTGTAGCTTGCATGCATTCACTGCATCACCTCAGCCTATGGCTCGCGCCTTTCCATGATTGAGCTTGGTCTGGTATGTGCCCATACTTCTCGTATCGAAGCATAGTTCAGTGGACCGTTCTATGTTAGACACGGCTTGTTTATGTGCATGCCTTCCTAGGCAAGATTTGGTTTGGCCCGCATGCCATATCCATTGCATTGTAGCTTGCATGCATTCATTGCATCACCTTCCATTTATGGCTTGCGCCTTTCCATGTTGAGCTTGGTCCGGTATGTGCCCATACTTCTCGTGTCAAAGCATAGTTCAGTGGACCGTTCTATGTTAGCCACGGCTTGTTTGTGTACATGCCTTTCCTAGGCAAGATTTGGTTTGGCCCGCGTGCCATATCCATTGCATTGTAGCTTGCATGCATTCATTGCATCACCTTCCATTTATGGCTTGCGCCTTTCTATGTTGAGCTTGGTCCGGTATGTGCCCATACTTCTCGTGTCAAAGCATAGTTCAGTGGACCGTTCTATGTTAGCCGCGGCTTGTTTGTGTACATGCCTTTCCTAGGCAAGATTTGGTTTGGCCCGCGTGCCATACCCACTGCATTGTAGATTGCATGCATTCATTGCATCACCTTCCATTTATGGCTTGCGCCTTTCCCTGTTGAGCTTGGTCCGGTATGTGCCCATACTTTTCGTGTCGAAGCATAGTTCAGTGGACCGTTCTATGTTAGACGTGGCTTGTATGCGTACATGCTCTTCCTAGGCAAGATTTGATTTGGCCTGCGTGCCATATCCATTGCCATTTCGCCAGCATTTTCATTGTATATATTACATTGTAGTGTAATTTTTGCATCCAGCATTAGGATCGTAGTCCTTTCCCCAGCGGGTCATTTCCCCACTTATGTCAATCCCCCCGAATACTTGTTCTCGTGTCCGTCTACATTACTCATAGTTCAGTGGACCGTTCTATGGTAGACGGACTTGTTACCTCCATCAATCTATTTGGCATGGGTGTGGTTTCGAACCGCTTATGATTGGATCATGATTCAATTGCTTTGCATATAGTTTGCCTTGTTTCAATTGCATCGCATCTTTATTTGCATTGTTTATACATTGTTTTGTATATATTGTATATCATTTGCATCCATTTCTGCATTATCATGCATGTTGCTAATAACATCGTATCTGTTAAGTTCGTTTTCTTTTCAGGCACGATATTGTATGTACGGTTCATTTGAGGCTGGTGCAACCAGACGAGCCGCACAGGTATTGTATCCTCCGAGTGAGACGTATTGAGAATTGTATAATTCTCTTACATCCTTTCTGCATTGTAGTGTAGTCCGGTGTATGCTAGCTTAAAATTGTCGCATGTATGCTTCGTTACAGCTTTCTTTGCATGATCATAAGTAATGTTTGGCTCTGTGCATTGTCTTGCATTTTGCCCCTGCCTTCGGGCGCATATCTTGTTTATCTTGCATGTCTGTCTAAGTCTTCGGCCTTGTCAAAAATGGGTCGTCTCTGGGCTTTGACATTCACTCCCATCATTGTTATGACTTTTGAGTTCTGTCAAAGAGGGGCAACTGTAGACACCCCATTTTTGACCGTCCTCAAGACTAGGACGTCACCATTGGAACACTTGGTGATTACCCTTTTTGTGTTCGTTTGGAGTTCCCGAAGGTCTCGGCTACGCGCCTTGCCTTAGGATCTCCGAACTCGACTGTTTAGTGTCTAGTTTTGCACCAAACACTTGTGTTTTGCCTTGGAGGGGCAGGGAATGCCTTGTGAGGCATCCCCACACATCACCGGCCATGGCCAGAAGCCACCGGCTGGTGTTTTGTTTCCATCGGCAATGTGTATTGCCGGTCGGCATTCTTTATTGCCGGTCGGCAGTCCATTTTGTCAAAATGGCAATTTTGAGCAGCCGACTACTATTCATCTGCTTTTGCAGATATTTTAATACAGCTGTATGGCATTTTGTTCCCCTTCATACACGTGTATGGAGGGATGGCCTTCTTGTTAGCTTACCTTGTAAGCTCGGCAAGATTGGCTCCTCTATAAGAGGAGCCCTCCTCTCTTGGCTTTAGGTTAGACATTTTAGAGAGAAAAGTTGTGTGAGAGCTCTGGTTTTAGGTTTAGGGTTCCATACATATTCTATCTCTATACCTCTCTCTCATTTGGCCTTTGTGTGTGTATAAGTGTGTTTGTGTCTTACTATTGCACACAAACACATAGTGTTACACCTTTGTTTGATTCTTGAAGGGCCAGAGGTTTGTTCTTGAAGCTTTGGAGCTGTTTTGAGCTCAAGGAAGGGGCTGGTCTACCATTTGTGAAGAGGATCTTCAAGGGTAACAATCTTACTCCTTTATTCTCCATTTTTGCATACTATTTTTTCCTATCTTAGAACTATTTTTGAGCTTAGTGTATAATATAAAAAAGTTCTATTTTTAGGCCCTCTAAATAGTTTGTTTAGGATGTTTTGCTGTTTGAGGTTGTTTGACCCCTCTTAAGCCTTGTAAGGCTCCATTTTGTGCTATTTTGTGTAAGTTCCGAGACTTTGGTGTTTGGGCCTCCTCACCACTGAAATCTTGAGGGATTTCAGTGGTAAGGATGGTGCCTTGAAGTCCCAAGAAGGAGAGGGTCACCCCCTCTCCTTGTTGTCCTTAAAAAGGACCATTTTTGGCCTCTTGAGGGAGCACCTAGCTAAGCTTCATGTTGACCATGCCTTAGCTGATTTTTGTGCTTAATATGCCGATGTTTTTTGTTGGTTTTGGTACACCATGCATGCTTAGCATACCTACCTTGTAATGCCATGTTTAGGCCTTAACATGCCTTAGGTTGTAAACCATTGTTCAAGCATGTTTTAGGTCTAGCTTTGTGAAGCTTTTATGCTTACTTTTCCATGCTAAAGGTCTATCCTTAGTCATTTTGGTCGGCCTTGATGTGTTTGGTATAGCCCCTTTGCATTCCGGCTTGTTGGCCTTAAGTGTACGAGTGTGTAGCATGCATTACTTGATTTGTTTTAATGATTTGGAACCGTTTATAGCATCATTTCAGTCCCCTTAGCATGCTTGTATGCTTGCCTTGGATGCCTCTTTGATGACTTATGAGCCTGTGTGGTATGCTCGTTGAAAGTGCATTTGTGCGTACTTTTGAATTCAAGCCATTTAGATGCTATCTAAGTGGTCTTTTGGGCTTTGTTTTATGTGCTAAAACTCTGTTTTCGGTCATTAAATTCATGCCATGTTTGGTCTTGCTAAGTGTAGTTCAATACTTCATTAGCTAGCCTTGAATGTTTGGGCCATTTGTTGCATGTTTAGCCTATCTTGTTTGCTTGGTTTGACACCATCTTAACATGATTCCAGAGCTTACATTGCATGTCATTAGTCCATGCTTAGCCTCTTTTAAATGTGCTTGAAAGTTGCCGTTGTTTGCTTAAGTATAAGCCCATTAACATGTGCATGTGTGGAAGTGTGTTTGGTCCCATTTCTTAAGTTTTTGGCCACTGTTTTAGGCCTAGTTAGAGTTGCCTAATTTAGTTTAAGTCCATCTCTTTGTTTGTTGCATGCTCTCCTTGTATGTTGTAGCATATTGGTGAGTTGTTGCATGTTTGAAATCACATGATTGAATGAAGTCACATGTTGGCTTACATGCTTGAATGCCTACATTAGCCTTGCACACATGTTAGTTGCATTGCTCTATGCCTTGCATTTCTTGCATGCTCATTTGCATTGCCATGTTGCATGCCTAGTTAACATGCTTAGGTTGCATCGCATTGGCATGCATGCTTGGCCTCTTGACTACCCATGATAGAGGTTAAGTCCCCCATTGGTTTGATTGTGTGCATTGCATTTCATTTGACATGAAAATGCATAACTTGGTCTCTTGAGCCATCACGCATTGAAATGCGCGATTGGTGGTCCAAGGACTAAGGACCATGTCCCTTTGAGTCATACACATGATAAGGGATAGGATTGGTGCATACATTGCTTGAATTGCATTGCCATACTCTGCCTTGTCCTCTGCTACTGTCAACTGCAGGATCTACAGGCATTCTATGCCGACCGGCAGTTTTCAGTGCCGACCGGCAATTCATTGGTGGCCGATAGCTTCATAAACAACCGATGATCACATACCACTACTGGTGGATATTCTACTCAGCCGGTGGTGTCTCTCAATGTCCAGAGAAGTAATTCTGAGACTTTGGCAGTCTTCAGAGGAGTGTAGCAGGGAAAACAGAGGCAACTTATGTATGGTAGTGCACTTCCAAGCAGGACCGAGCACGCGCGCATCGAACCCTCTTCCCGAGGCCCCTGTTATTGCTTTTCTTATGCTTAGTTAATTTGTTAATTAATTAGGTGATTTGTAATAATTAATTAGCTTGTAAGTTAATTATCTGTAATATTTATTTGGTCCCTCCGAGCGAGGGTGAATCTGTAATAAGTGTGGGTGCGTGTGTGTGTATGTCTTCCAATCCCCACTCCTTTCTTCCCTTTTAGCCAGCCTATCTTAGTTGCATTTTGCATGTGTTGCATTAGGCATCTTAACATGAACTAGGATCATGCATGTGATTACTAACTGGTTTCTGTTTTGGCTTGGAGTACTAGGTAAGCATTTATGCTTTAGCATACCGCATGTGTGTGAGTGTTGCCATGATAGTATGATTACCATGTAGCTAGATGCTTATGTGATAAACTGTTTGGATGCCTGTGGGTGAAGGTTAGATTGTCTGAGTTGGAATGGCTCATTGAAATCCGTGTCTTAGCCTACTTGCGAGTAGCAAATTCCAAAATATTTTTCCAAAACAAATGGATATGCAATGCTTATTTCCAAATTAGGCAATCTAGTCTATACTTGTTTGCCGTGCGCATAACATAGTAATGCTAGGCTAATAATTGGTTTAAGAACACATAACGTTTTCAAAAACGGATATCACGGTTAGTAGAGGCCGATCTTCGGATCGGGCGAGAGGGGGTGCTCATAGCTGACCATCCCCAATCGTACCCAAGCTCCCGAGCCAAGACAACTTTGGTGATGACGGACACGTGGCCTTTGGCACCGAGTCAGGGTTTCCTAAATTCCCCCATTTTAAAATATTTAGGTGGCGACTCTGTATCTGGTAAAGCAGTCCATGTTTGGCACTTCTTTTCAAAAAATCTATTTCTCAAAACGATTTGCCGGATTTGGACTCTTTGGTTCAGATTAAGAACCGTGACACAAAATCGAGTCCGAACTGTAGCGAAGGCCCCACGCGGGCGCGTCTACAGGTTCCGTGGAGCTTGTTGTTGTATATATCTTGATGTCATCCTTTAATTCCTTTTTTTTGAGTTATAGGATGTGTTGGGAAGGTTTGTTACAGGTTGGGTGTGAATGGGAGCAAATGGTTGCTGCCCAGAATTTTGGTCCTTCACTCGAGCGAGCCTTTGTCGCTAGAGCAAGCTCTGTGTTTTAGATCCTTCGCTCGAGCCAGGGTTCCTTCGTTCGAGCGAGAGTTGAGTTTTGTATCTGGTGGCTTGAGCAACAAGTCCTTCGCTCGAGCTTGCATCTGTGTTTGGTTCTAGACCTGAAGATTGCAATTCTTCGCTCAAGCGAGCTTTCCTTCGCTCGAGCGAACGAGGTGTATGTTTTGGGTTTCGTCGCTCGAGCGACCATTCTGTCGCTCAAGTGTGCTTCTAGGTTGCAGACCTGAAGTTTCGCATTGTTGGCTCGAGCGAGGCTTTCTACGCTCGAGCGAGAGTTCTTTGTGTCTGGTCGCTCGAGCGACCAACCCTTCGCTCGAGCGAACCTGTGTTATATCAGCAGACAGCAGCGGGTAAACACTTCACTTTTTCATCTCTTTTGTTTTGCAAACCCTAGATCTGAGCTCTCTCTCTCTCTACATACTTTCTCTCTAGGGATTCATCTAGTTTTAGTGTGTTTCTAGCCTAAGTCCTTTGTAAGAAAGATAGAGGGTGGCTTGGGCTTCGTTTTAATCTGAAAAGTTGTGGATTTGGAGCATTTCGGGTGTTCGCCATTGTAATACCCCTCACGCTAACCTAACCATACTCATATGCATTCATGTGATTATGTCTTGTAAACCTGCATTTCGAGTCTTGTCCTTGTTTGTTTAAGCGTTACAGCATGTTTTGTACCCTGCTTGGTGTGAGTTTAACCGAGGGCGTCTTTAGTCTAGAACTTCCTTGGAACCACTTTGTTTGACCTCTACCTTCGCCTTGACATACTGGCTGAGATGTCATTATCTAGGCCGAAGTGTTCATCACCGAGGCCGAGGTGTGAATTATCTATTCCGAGATGTTACCTTTGCACCTAAGTGATCTTGTCTCGGAGAGGTATGACCTAGACCGAGGTGTGGCACATCTAGGCCAAGGTGTGGTACAGCTTTGTCAAGTGTTGTCTTTCCTAGCCGGGGTCATTGTTCCCTACTTGCCGATGTCTTGTTATTAGCCGAGATCATAACTCGCCAGAGCACCCATGTCGTCTTGCTTGTTGAACACACTTTGTCATAGTTTTGTCTTGTCACTCAGCCACCTTTCTGTGTAGCACCAACCAGCCGCTGCCACGTGCCTCTGTAGAGGGTTAAGTCAGCCAACAGACTTAGAAATGTATCATTTGCTATATTTCTTTGTTTGTGAGGAGAGAGAAGCTCTAGAAGAAGAAGAAGAAGTTTAGAGTGAGAGAGTGGGTTTCGAGCTTGATTCCTAGAGATCAAACCCTTAGATTCGCGTATTGAGGTTAGATTCTTGATTTACTCTTGTCATTCTTATTGACCATCTAGCTGCATTGCATGATCGAACATGTTTTCCATGTCATGCATCGATTTAAAGTTGGTTTTAGAGAGAGAAAATGGTGTTCATGTGTTCTTGAAAGAAAGGTCTTGTTTTATCTGAAAGTTTGCATTAAGTTTCGTGTTTTTGTGTTTGTTCTCGCTAGATCTTTGAATATGGGTACCCAGGTCCATGTTTTTGAACTCATAGCATGAAATCTCAGATTTTGTAATAGCAAATCACGATCTTTGCATTCATCTTCCTCATATTCATGTTCATCTTGTTCTTCAAGGAAGGGAAACCCAGATTTTTCCCGACATCATTCCTTTGAATGTGACCATCGAGGCCACACCTCGGCCAGGGGATGTAGAACCTCGGCCTAGACCTGGTAGTTGCCCAGCATGTTTTCCCGAGATAAAGAATTGTGTTTGTTTTGATTTGACTTAGTCTTGAGGAATACCGAGATCATCTGCATGCATGTGAAACTTGTTTAAAAGTGCATTCAATAGACTTTGCCATGTGTTTGTAGGGTTTGGACTTGCCTCGACCCCGACGTTTGAAGAACTAAGTGAGTGGTATTTTTAATAAAGCTATGTTATAATGCTTTGATAAAGTCTTGTTTTGCTTCGTTTTAGAATGTATTTGTAAGCATGAATGGTTATTCCTAATTGGAAAAATATATATATACATTATCTTGTTTTGATGACATTCTTGGAAGTCCGTACGTGCTAAGGGACTATAAGCACTTGTAGCACAAAGTTTGGAAGTCCGTACGTGCTAAGGGACTATAAGCACTTGTAGCACAAAGTTTGGAAGTCCGTACGTGCTAAGGGACTATAAGTATTGGTAGCACAAAGTTTGGAAGTCCGTACGTGCTAGGGGACTCTAAGCATTAGTAGCACAAGTCCTTAGTGTCCGGGGACTATAATGCAACGACACCATTGAATTGAGATATCTCCCTTGTCTTGCCTTGTCTTGTCTTGTTTGCCACTGACGGTTTACCGCGTGGGTTTTGTTTGCCGAGATGTCATCACTTGTATTATAATGATGTTAGTAAGCATCCTTTGAAACTTGACAGATTTGGAAGATGGACTTGATTCATCCCTTGGCTTGTAACAACTATGTTATGTATTGTTTGATAAAGATCTTGAATACCAGTCATGCAAACCCCTTTATTTCTTATACCATTCATTGAGTATCCAAGCTCACCCTCTCTGTATATATGTAGGTGATGAGTAGGAAGGCGGTGACGCCTAGGTGTGATTCGCAAGCTTGTTTTGGGTTTTTGGTTATGTCGACCTAACTTGTATTCATGCCGGCAGTCTTGAAAATCATGCTTCTCGGCTTATAATGCTTGTAATTTACACATGTCGGCTGGAGAAGCCTTTTGATCAAGATGTAAAATGTAATTTGTACTTTTTTGCATTTGTATCCAAGTTGTAATATTTTGTAAAGTTGTATGCCATTCCATGTAACTTACGCACTGTTCTTATGGACCACTTGTATTTTAAGATTATTGCTTCCGCACTTGTGAGACCCATATATATAATTATACTCTGTTTGTGTGTGAAATTTTGAAAGTTGGCCTTTGGTAATCTCGGATTACTGGCCATCACGGCACTAAATTACTAGGGGTGGTTTGGGGTCGTGACAACCATCTTCTCCTTTGGGCTTCTAATTTCGAGGTATGGATACCCTACTCCATCTTATGAGTTTTGTCTTTAATTTTGGGCATTTTGATTAGTTGGTGAAGTTGGGTAATTTTGGAAAAAGTTGGGGTTATTGTGTAATTTATAAAAGAGGGGTTTTCAAATAATAAAACCCATATGTGTGTAAGACATTGAGAAATGGAATTATTGTTGTATTATTGATGAAAATGAACCTTAGGGTTTTTATTGTAAATTAGGGAAAAATGCCCTATTTATGTGATAAATTAATTTCAATAATTAATTTGTGGGATTATGAAATTGAATTGGAGAAT
The DNA here is from genome assembly GCF_055761805.1 of Camellia sinensis. Taxonomy (NCBI): domain Eukaryota; kingdom Viridiplantae; phylum Streptophyta; class Magnoliopsida; order Ericales; family Theaceae; genus Camellia; species Camellia sinensis. Next base: position 78,155,737 of record NC_138970.1, read on the forward strand.
CATAAAGTTGAATGGTGGGTTGGATAATTTAATTACTCACCAATGAAATTGTTGATATTATATCTGTTGATGCATTTATTATCTGTTTAGAAATAACTGCTTTGGGCTATCGGTGGAGGATGGTCTTGATTGTTGTAGACACTGCACATTGATTAGGGAAAACCGAAACTAATCACATTGATTACGTCATTGAATATGACGATTGGAATAATACATCAAATATTTGTATTGATTGATCCTTGTATATGATAATTGTTTATATACTTGGAATATGTATATTGTGTGGGAGGAGATAGGGGATGTACTCCATGGTTTGAGGGAAGATAGGGGATGGGCTCTCAAACCTGTTTGGGAGGAGATAGGGGATGGACTCCATTGATCCAGCAAATACGTGTATCAGATTGAAGTGTTAATATAGCAAATATGTGTATTGAATAGAAGTGATAATGCATCGAATATGTGTAGTATTTGAAGTATTGGAAGTGTTTTAATATGAGTTGCGATCTCATTTGAATTGAAAGTATGGAAATGTTATAACCTGAGATATAGTCTCACTGAATGATTAGCCAAGTTATGAGCCATGCTTATGAAATGATTGGGTTAAGTAAAGGAGAAATGAAATGTAACATGGACATGCTTGTCATGGAACTGTATGATGATATAAACTGGTTGTTAAATATTAGCCACCTATCAAATGCTATTGTTTTAGTCATTGCTTATATTTGGTTTAGTATATCTCTGCTGGGCTGTGGCTCACCCTTTATGGGACATCATTTTTAGGTCCAGGTGATATGCCACCTCAAAGGACATAGCTTGGGAGGTTCTAGGAGTTGAAGACTCTTTGTTGTTTTGTTATCTTTTGTTGTATTACATGTACATTCAAGCCAAGGGCTTTATATGATATGAGTTAGCACTCTCTTTTGTGTAACCAAGTGTTGGCTTGGAAAGTTGTAAGCCGTTGGACATTTACTTTTATTGTCAACATGTAATACATTTGTAAGGAATACTTTGATGAATGGAATTAAGTTCTGTTTACTTATGTCTATGCATGTCTATAATGTGGATTTCTAAGTATTATTTTTAGGGCGTTATAACTTGGTATCAGAGTGTACCGGGTTCGAATACTTTGGGTATGTGGGAAGTGGTTACCACAATGGGTTTGTCTCGCTTGGTAGAGACTTAAGTGTAATGTTATGTGCGTATGTGATAACATGTTTATGTGACTACTTGGGTATGGATTTAGTTTCTGGGATGTTGATTGGATCCTTGGGCTTCTTGGAGTCCTATTGGAAAAGCACTTGATCAATGCTGTTTCTAACTGGAACTCTAGCAACGCCTTGGGACTATCATTATCCGGAAATGGAATTCGTAAGTGCTTATGTGATTATGTGCTTACGTGGAATGAATTACAGTTGTCCATTGCATTAAGACATGAGTGTTATAGCTTTGGCACATTTGTGAATGTGCTAATGTTCCTGTTACGTTTATTAGGATGTCAGGACAAGGATGCGGAGGTAGGCATGGTAGGCGTGGCAGGCAGGAGGTGCCTATACCAGATGAGATTCCGGCACAGCAGGAGGGTGTTGGCTAGGCCAATGTGGCCAAGCCAGTGGGTCAGCAGGCCATGGGTGCCTTAGCCCACGAGATAGCGGGAGCTTTTAGGGAATCCATGGGCATTCTTAGAGCTGAGAATCCAGTTCAGGCCTAGGTTGTTGTAGACAACCCATTTTTGACTGACCTTGAGACTCAGACGTCACCAGTTGAGCGCTCGGTGATACTGCATATTGTGCTCGTTCAGAAGTTTCAGAGTCTCGGCTACGAGCCTTGCCTTCGGACTTCAGGACTCTTTTGTGCTTTGCCTCGGTTTGTGAACCAGGCTCCATTTTCTTTGTTTTCTCTTCCTGAAGGGAGGGAGAGGTCTCGTAGATCATCCCTCAATGGCCGTAGGCTACGTTTCGTGGTCGTAGGCCGTTTTGCCCGTTTGGAGTCCGGTTTCCAGTTTTTCGGAGCCGTTGGCCGTGTGCCTCGGTTCAGGACCGCTTAACCACCTCCGTTTGCTCCAGTTTTTGGCATGCATCTTATTTACTCCCTTTTGAGGGACACTGCGGTCCGAGAGACCAACTTCGTGGTCGGACACCACTTCCGGTGCCTAACAGCCTACTTTCGGGGCCCCTAACTGCGTGTTTTGGCTCCCGAACCTTCATTCTGCATTTTTGGGCTCCGACCTGAACTTGAGTTAGTCATATTTTGAGGTCCTTTTCATGTTTGATTAAGGACCTTTTGCTGTTTGAGATCTCCTACTATCACTTGCTTCTTTACCCCTCTTTTAGGCCTTTTCTTGCATGATAGTTTAGGCCTACTTGTATTTATTTTCGTGGCTTGTCATAAACTATAAAGTGTCTTATTTTGAGACCCTCTTCAACTTTGTTGAAGGGCTCTCTTCCGTTTGAGATCTCCTACTATCACTTGCCCCTTTATCTCCCTTTTAGGCCAATTTTGGGGGGAAATTTGAATTTCATTTCCCCCCCATTTTTCCCCCTCTTTTCCACCCTCTTGTGTCTATATAACAGACCCCCCAGCTGTGTTTTAGGGGTTAGAAAATTTTGGTTTGGAGCTCTCACATTAAATCTCTCTCTCTCTCTCTACTCTAAGCCTTAAAAAACCCTTTTGATTCTTCCACCATTTCCTCACCATCACCTAGCACCACATCACCACTCTATTCCAGCAGCTTGGAGGGTCTTCTCAGAGCTTAGGAGGCTGCATTTCTTGGTCCAAAATGCTGTCAAAGATTAGTCTTCAAGGGTAAGTCCTCTTCTCCCCTTTTTGACCCTTTTCTTGGTTCACATCTTAGCTCTTTGTGCTTGCATGTTGGGGCTCCAACCCTAACTGAAAATATCATTTTTTTGAGCTCTATTTCATGTTTGTTAAAGGGCCTCTCACTGTTTGAGGCTCCCTTTTTGCACTTGCTTCATTACCTCCTTTGTATGCCATTTTCTTGTGTAGTATTTTTGGCCTACGTGTAAACTGTTTTAAGCTCTGTCATAAACTGTAAAGTGGCTTATTTTGAGCCCTTCTTCAACATTGTTGAAGGTCTCATCACTTTTTGAGGCTTCCATTTTCCACTTGCCTTTATATCCCTCTTTTGGCCATATTTTTGCATGATTTGTTAGCCCCTTGTGCTTATTTTTTTAGGCTTTGATCCGAACTGTAAATGGCCTTATTTTGACCCGCTCTTCATGTTTTATGAAGGGAATTTTTCTGTTTGAGGCTTCCCTTTTATACTTTGTGTTTAAGCCTCTTTTTAGGCCTTATTTTGCATAGTATTTTAGGCTTGCATGTTCACTGTTTTGGGCTCGGTTGTAAACTGTAAAATGCCATGTTTTGGGTCCCTCTTCAATATTGTTGAAGGGCCCTCTCTTGTTTGAGGCCAGAAGCCATGACTTGCTTCTTTATCTCACATTTAGGGCCATTTTTGCATGCTAGCTTAGCCCCATTTGTTTTCATTGTTTGGCTCTGCTTAAAACTGTAAACATCCTTTTTTTGGGACTGCCTTGAATCTTTCTTCACACTTCATGTTCAAATAATGCATGCTTTGTATAGCTATAGGCCATTGCGTGTGCCTAGTTTTGCATTTCGGGTCTCATTTCATGCATCGGGTACCATATTGCCATGTTTCGGGGCTGTTTTGCATCATGTTTTGCTACTGAAATTTGCATGCTAGTATGCCATATTCCATGCCTTTCCATGTCTTGTTAGAGTGGCATTTGGTGCCTTAGGGTTGGTCCTCGGTTTGCGTACATGTGTGCACGCATTTCGAGTGTCTCATTTTCCATGTTTGGCCTCTTATGTGAGTGTGGCTGAGGTCCACTCATGTTGGTGTAAGTCCATTATGCATTGTGTATGCCATTTCATTTCATAGCATTGCGTATGCTAGGTTGTATGTTAGCGCATTGTGTATGCCATGTTATCTCGTGCATCGTGTATGCCATTTCATAGCATTGTGTATGTTAGGTTGTATCTTAGTTGCATTTCATGCATATCATGCATATTGCATCGTACTTGGGATAGGAGTTAGCCCGAGTACGGGAAATGAGGGACGTTTCGTACTTCGAGTGACGGAACGTGTCTCAATTCCCAATCACCGACACTCCAGATTGTCCATGATGGAGTTTAGGTTTTGTTGTGTTTATGTGTGCATTCATTCCATATTGAGTCATGCAAATCGACTCCTCGGCCATCATGCATCGATATGCTTGATTGGTGGCACGAGGATCGAGGACTACACTCCCTGAAGAGTAGTCACGCATACATGTGTGAAAATATATTGCCATGCCCCTTTCCTGCTCTCTGTTGTAGCAAATCAAGAATTAGTAGTCTTCCGGGGCTAGGCGCGCTTTCCCAAAAAGTATTGCAAAACAGAGGCTAATTGGGGCATCACAGTGGATTTTCGTGCAAAGGCGACCCGGACATGAATCATCCATCATCTGAAGAAGAGTCAAGGCAGTTCCTGGCATGCATGCCAATTTATTGTTTTCTTAGTTAATTTGGTAATTAATTAGGATTTTTGTAATTATTTGGACTGTAATTATTTGGGACTGTATATTATTTATTCGGACCCTCTGCGTGAGGCCACAACTGTAATAAGTGTGCGTGTGTGTGATATATGTCTTCCAACCCCACGTCTTTCTCCCTTTTATTTACCCACTTATGATGGTTAGATTAGGGCATGTTTCAATTAGCATACAGTAGGATAGCATGTTTGCACTCATTCATCTGTTTGGCATGCATCGAGCTCGGCGCATCATACTAACTGCATTGTATTTTCAATTCCAAGTTGAATACATGTTAGCTGTAGCATTTCATATGCCATGTTTAGAATAGCCGAGCCTGCTATAGTTGCATTTTTGCATGCGTTGCATTAGGCATTTCCGTATAATTAGGAGCATGCATGGATTTCTAATTAGCTTCTGTTTTGGCTTGGAGTACTCGGTAAGTTTTATGCTTTAGCATCCATGCATGCGTGTGAGTGACTGCCATGATAGCATGCTTACCATGAGGCTATGTGCTTATGTGATATAAACTGCCTGAATGCCTGTGGGTGAAGGTTGGGTTATCTGAATTGGAACAATTCATCAAATGTGTGTTTTAAGCCCACTAGATAGTGGCAAAACCATCTTTTCTAAGCCCACCTGAGGGTGGCAAATCCACGTCTTAGCCTACTTGCGAGTAGCACCATCAAACCATTTTCAAATAAACAAACATGAAATGTTTTGTTCCAATCCAGGCGATCTAGTCTATACTTGTATGCTGCGCGCATCACATAGTAAATCTAGGCTAATAACCGGAATAAGAATGCATAATGTTTTCAAAAATAGATATCATGGTTAGTAGAGGCCGATCTTTGATCAGGCGAGCGGGGGTGCTCACGAAGTGACCTTCCCTAATCGTACCCAAGTTCCCAAGCCGAGGCAACTTTGGTAATGACGGACACGTGGCCTTAGACAACGAGTCAGGGTTTCCTAAATTTCCCAAAATAAAATATTTAGGTGGCGACTCTATAGCTGGCAAAGCAGTCCATGTTTGGCACTTCTTTCAAAATCTATTTTCTCAAAACGATTTGCCGGATTTGGGCTCTTTGGTTCAGATTTAGAACCGTGACAAATTGAGAGTCCGAACTATAGTGAGCCCAATATCTTTCGGAACGGGAGCTCATCCCTCCCGGGGCGTTCGGGGACGTCTACAGTTGTTGATGCAGGGCCTTCCTTTCTAAAGAGGGAGTTCTTCCGGTCTAACCCGGACGAGTTTGCGGGTGATCCAAAAGAGCCACTTAAGGCGGATGAATGGCTCGAACAGATGACGAAGACGTTTGAGATGCTTGGCATCGAGGACGGGGCATTGAAGGTGACCTTGGTATCTTTCCAGTTTAAGGGGGATACGGGTCAGTGGTGGAAGTTCATGAGAGGTCGTGTTGGTGGTACATGGGAGGCTTTTGTAGATGCTTTCCAGGAGAAGTTCTTATCTCCAGCTGTCAGGGAGAAGCTGAGGGACCAATTTTGTCAGCTCAAGTAGCTGAGTTTATCAGTGGCCGAGTTTGAGGCCGCATTTACTAGCTTATCCAGGTTTGCACCAGAGCTTGTGGCGTCTGAGGAACGCCGTTGTATCGAGTTTGAGAGGAAGTTGAGGCATGGCCTCAAGATGAGAGTTGGGGGTTCTATGACCTGGGACTATAGGCGCCTTGTGGATGCTGCGGCCTATATGGAGATTATGATGCATGAGGAGGAGGAGAGGTTGAGGGGCTCCAAGAGGAGTCAAGATGGCCAGGGGGGATGGTAGGAGACAGAAGAGTCCTAACCCTCAACAGTCTTAGGGTGGTTTTGCTAGATCTACCTTTCCAGTGTCGAGTGCAGGCTCTGGGAGAGGCAACTAGAGAGACATTACTTGTTACAAGTGTGGTCAGATGGGCCACAAGTCTCCAGCTTGCCCGCAGAGGAGAAGAGGCCAAAGAACAGCTTCATCTTCGGCTCGACCTCAGAGTCAAAGTCAGGGCAGAGGCCAGCCGCTCTCATGTTATCAGTGTGGTCAGGCGGGGCACCTAAAAAGGTTTTGCCCGCAGTTGAGTGCCACATCGGGTGCATCTGGTTCGAGGCAAACGCAGAGTTTTCAGCTAGCACAGTCTGTTCAGGCCTCGAGGGCCAATCAGGGAGCTTCGTCGTCCCAGTCTATGCAACAGTCCTTTGCTCCTGGGGGTGAGCAGGTAGATCAGAGACTTCTGGGTGCGTGTATGCTGTTACCGCGCAGGATCTTATACCGGCTCTATCTGTTGTGAGAGGTACCTTTTTGTTTGCAACTCGGTTGCCAATGTGTTGATTGATACGGGTGCATCCCATTCCTTTATATCTGCTGCATTTGCGTCTGTTTTGGGGTTGGAGTTGGCACAGTTAGCATCTCTTATTTGTGTTGCATCACCTATTGGGGGTGAGTTGATTTTGAAACAGGGGTGTCGGGGCTGAGACTGTTGAAGGTTAGGACCCTTCTGTCGCCGACCGCAAGCTTCCATTTTCTATTGTAGTTATGGCTATGTCGGGTTTTGATGTGATTTTGGGTATAGATTGGTTATCGTCATACCGGGCTGTTATCGATTGTTACCGCCAGAGGGTCACAGTATGTACCTTGAGCGGGGATTGTTTCCATTTCTTGGGGGATCGGGTTGGTAGTGTGTTGCTACCAGTGTATGATCCGTGAGAGCGGAGTGAGCTTAATGGTCTTCTCGCAAGCTTCATGAGTGGTGAGTGTGATGAGACCCAGACTGTATTGCCGAGAGTGGTTTGTGGTTATTCGGATGTTTTTCCCGAGGACCATGTTAGCTTACCACCTCATCGAGAGATTGAGTTCTCTATTGATCTAGTGCCCAGCACGGCGCCAATTTCTATGGCACCTTATCGTTTTTCCCCAGCTGAGTTGAGTGAGTTGAAGATTCAACTCCAGGAATTGTTAAATAAGGGCTTTATTCGCCCTAGTGTTTCACCGTGGGGAGCACCGACCCTCTTTGCTAAAAAGAAAGATGGGGCTTTGAGACTTTGTATCGATTACCAGAAATTGAATCGTGCTACGATCAAGAATAAGTACCCTATGCCTCGTATTGATGATTTGTTTGACCAGTTGAAAGGGTCCCGTTGTTTCTCTAAGATAGACTTGAGATCGGGTTACCATCAGTTGAGGGTCAGGGAGGAAGATATTCCGAAGACGACATTCCGTACGCGGTATGGCCACTATGAGTTTCTGGTGATGCCTTTTGGGCTCACCAATGCACCGGCAGTCTTTATGGACTTGATGAATCGAATATTCCGGGAATTCCTAGATCGTTTTGTGGTCGTTTTCATGGATGACATTCTGATTTATTCACCTTCTGAGGAGGAGCACGAGGAACACTTGAGAGTGGTGCTAGAGTTACTTAGAGCCCATAGGCTGTATGCCAAATTTGGAAAGTGTGAGTTCTAGCTAGGAGAGGTCAAGTTCTTAGGCCTTGTGGTTTCTAGGGAAAGGGTTTCTGTTGATACATCCAAGATTGAGGCGGTGCAGGATTGGGCACAGCCTAAGGGTGTTTTTGAGATCCGTAGTTTTCTGGGATTAGCTGGCTATTACCGCCGATTTGTGAAAGATTTCTCCAGGCTAGCTTCACCATTGACTAGATTGAAGCGGAAAGGGGTCAAGTTTGTATGGAGTGAGACTTGTGAAAAGTCGTTCCAAGAGTTGAAAGTTAGACTTACCACCGCTCCTGTGTTGATTATTCCGGAGAGAGGTTTGGGTTATGTCGTTTATTGTGATGCTTCACGAGAGGGTTTGGGTTGTGTGTTGATGCAAGAGGGGAAAGTGGTTACCTATGGCTCACATCAATTGAAAATACACGAGAAGAATTACCCTACACATGACCTAGAGTTAGCAGTTGTGATTTTTGCCTTGAAGATTTGGAGGCACTACCTTTATGGTGAGAGATTCGAGGTGTTCTCGGATCATAAGAGTCTAAAATATCTACTTACACAGAAAGACTTGAACTTGAGGCAGATAAGGTGGATGGAGTTTATTGAGGATTATGACTTCGAGTGACATTATCATCTGGGGAAGGCCAATGTTGTGGCCGATGCCCTTAACAGGAAATTCATTAGTGATGCAGCTTGTATGGCCATCCGGGAATGGGAGATGTTGGGTGCACTTGGTGAGTTTGATTTGCTTCTGGGCAAATCTATTGAGGCTTCAGCCTTGTTTTCTGTTGTTGCGCAGCCTACACTTGTGACTCGAGTGTTACAGGCACAGAGAGGTGACCTTGAGGTAGAATCCCTCTGAGAGAAGATCTCCAGTGGGAAGGTGGAGAAGGGTTTAACTGTGTATCCCGACCTGAGTGTGAGATACCGAGACCGTTTGTTCGTACCAGAGTCTTGCCGAGAGGAAGTACTCCGAGAGTTTCACTATTCACGCCTTGCGGTGCATCCAGGAGGCACTAAGATGTATCAAGATTAAGGTCGCCAGTTTTGGTGAAGGGGCATGGAGAGAGATGTGGCAGTTTTTGTGTCTAAGTGCCTTACTTGTCAGCAAGTGAAGGTCGAGCATCAAAGGCCAGCGGGTTTGTTACAACCCTTGCCTATTGCCGAGTGGAAGTGGGAGCATGTCACTATGGACTTCGTTGTAGGTCTTCCAATGACCCAGCGGGGTAGTGTTGCAATTTGGGTGGTTGCAGACCGGTTGACTAAGTCAGCACACTTTATCCGTATACGCGTGAGAGACTCGGTAGATCATTTTACCGACTTGTATATTCGGGACATAGTGACGTTGAACGGGGTCCCAGTGTCGATCGTCTCAGATAGAGATCCACGTTTTACTGCGAGGTTGTGGTAGAGTTTGCAGAGTGCCTTCGGCACTAGTTTGACCTTTAACACGGCTTATCATCCTCAGACTGACGGGCAGTCTGAGCGTACTATTCAGATCCTTGAGGATATGCTTCGGGGTTGTGTCCTTGACTTTAGTGGGTCATGGGAGAGGTACTTGCCCTTGGTGGAGTTTGCCTATAACAACAGTTTTCAATCGAGTATCGGTATGGCACTGTTTGAGGCCTTGTATGGCCGACCGTGTAGGTCTCCAGTTTGTTGGGCCGAGGTGGGTGATGCACCTTTGTTGGGCCCAGAGTTGGTTTGGTAAACGACGGAGAAAGTTGAACTTATCCGTAGGAGGCTTGTTACAACCCAAAGTCGCCAAAAGTGTTATGTCGACCGTAGGAGGAGGCCTTTGGTATTTGAAGTGGGTGAGCATGTCTTCTTGAAAATATCACCTAGGCGGGGTTTGATGAGGTTTGGTAAGAGAGGGAAGTTGTCCCCTCGATTTATTGGCCCTTTTGAGATCCTTGAGAGGATTGGCGAGGTTGCCTATCGTTTAGCTTTGCCGCCCCAGCTGTCCAGAGTTCATGACATGTTTCATGTCAGTATGCTTCAGATAAACGAGCCGGATCCGTCGCATGTGTTGGATTGGACCGTCTTCGAGGTAGATGAGGATGCCTCGTTTGAGGAGAGACCAGTTTGGATCTTGGATAGACGGGATCAAGTTGTGCGAGGCAAGACTATTCATTTGGTAAAAGTTTTGTGGAAACATCACGGGGTGGAGGAAGCCACTTGGGAACGTGAGTTGGAGGTCCGAGAGAAATATCCGGATCTATTTGTGGATGTTTGACTCTTTGTTGTATATTTTATTATATTGTTAAACTTTAAGAGCATTAAATGTGTCTTAAGTTGTAAAACATTGTGTACGTTTCGGTTTATGGAAGTATTGTAGAACTTGCCTTGAAATGGAAGTTTATTATAACATTGTATATGTTGAATGTGTTGTAGAAATGGAAATATATCATGAACAGGGATATGATATGGAATTGTGAATCATGTATTTTAGAAATTGTTGGATTTGAAGGAAATGCACATTGATAATGCATGTTGTAACATATATTGTAATATGCCTCTTGAATAGAGATGGAATGACCGGTAATGGGTCAAGTTATGGAATTTTAAATTGCAATGTTATTGAGAATTGAGACAAACTTGTTTTTGAAAACTCATACTTAATTTCGGGGACGAAATTCTTTAGGGGGGGGAGGTTATAACGATCCCGGTCTTTCCCCATTTGGTTATTGTATCCGAACTTAGGTTCCGTGGAGCTTGTTGTATAATATATCTTGATGTCATCCTTTAATTCCTTATTTTTGAGTTATAGGATGTGTTGGGCAGGTATGTTGCAGGTTGGGTGTGATTGGGACCAAATGGTTGCTGCCCAGAATTTTGGTCCTTTGCTCGAGCGAGCCTTTTGTCGCTCGAGCAAGCTCTGTGTTTTAGATCCTTCGCTCGAGCCAGGGTTCCTTCGTTCAAGCGAGAGTTGAGTTTTGTATTTGGTGGCTCGAGCGAGAAGTCCTTCGCTCGAGCTTGCGTCTGTGTCTGGTTCTGGACCTGAAGATTGCAATTCTTCGCTCGAGCGAGCGAGGTGTATGTTTTGGGTTTCGTCGCTCGAGCGAGCATTCTGTCGCTCTAGCGTGCTTTTGGGTTGCAGACCTGAAGCTTCGCATTGTTGGCTCGAGCGAGGTTTTCTACGCTCGAACGAGAGTTCTTTGTGTCCGGTCGCTAGAGCGACGAATCCGTTGCTCGAGCGAGCCTGTGTTATATCAGTAGACAACAGCGGGTAAACACTTCACTTTTTCGTCTCTTTTGTTTTGCAAACCCTAGATCTGAGCTCTCTCTCTCTACATACTTTCTCTCTTGGGATTCATCTAGTTTTAGTGTGTGTCTACCCTAAGTCCTTTGTGAGAAAGATAGAGGGTGGCTTGGGCTTCGTTTTAATCTGAAAAGTTATGGATTTGGAGCATTTCGAGTGTTCACCATCTTCTCTTTTGGGCTTCTAATTTCGAGGTAGGGATACCCTACTCCATCTTATGAGTTTTGTCTTTAATTTTGGGCATTTTGATTAGTTGGTGATGTTGGGTAATTTTGGAAAAAGTTGGGGTTATTGTGTAATTTATAAAAGAGGGGTTTTCAAATAATAAAACCCATATGTGTGTAAGACATTGAGAAATGGAATTATTGTTGTATTATTGATGAAAATAAACCATATGGTTGTTATTGTAAATTAGGGAAAAATGCCCTAGTTATGTGATAAATTAATTTGAATAATTAATTTGTGGGATTATGAAATTGAATTGGAGAATCATAAACTTGAATGGTGGGTTGGATAATTTAATTACTCACCAATGAAATTGTTGATATTATATATGTTGATGTATTTATTATCTACTTAGAAATAACTGCTTTAGGCTATTGGTGGAGGATAATCTTGATTGTTGTAGACACTGCATGTTGATTAGGGAAAATCGAAACTAATCACATTGATTACGTCATTGAATATGACGGTTGGAATAATACATCAAATATGTGTATTGATCGACCCTTGTTTATGATAATTGTTTATATACTTGGAATATGTATATTGTGTGGGAGGAGATAGGGGATGTACTACATGGTTTAAGGGAAGATAGGGAATGGACTCTCAAACCTGTTTGGGAGGAGCTAGGAGATGGACTCCATTGATATAGTAAATACGTGTATCAGATTGAAGTGTTAATACAGCAAATATGTGTATTGAATGGAAGTGATAATGCAGCGAATATGTGTATCATTTGAAGTATTGGAAGTGTTTTAATATGAGTCGCGATCTCATTTGAATTGAAAGTATGGAAATGTTATAACCTGAGATATAGTCTCACTGAATGATTGGCCAGGTTCTGAGCCATGCTTATGAAATGATTGGGTTAAGTAAAGGAGAAATGAAATGTAACATGGACATGCTTGTCATGGAACTGTATGATGATATAAACTGGTTGTTAAATATTAGCCATCTATCAAATGATATTGTTTTAGTCATTGCTTATATTTTGTTTAGTATATCTCTGCTGGGCTGTGGCTCACCCTTTATGGGACATCATTTTCAGGTCCAGGTGATATACCACCTCCAAGGACATAGCTTGGGAGGTTCTAGGAGTTGAAGACTCTTTATTATTTTGTTATCTTTTGTTGTATTACATGTACATTCAAGCCAAGGGCTTTATATGATATGAGTTAGTACTCTCTTTTGTGTAACCAAGTGTTGGCTTGGAAAGTTGTAAGCCGTTGGGTATTTACTTTTGTTGTCAACATGTAATACATTTGTATGGAATACTCTGAAGAATGGAATTAAGTTCTGTTTACTTATGTCTATGCATGTCTATAATGTGGATTTTTAAGTATTATTTTGAGGGCGTTACAGTTAGAGTTTGTTGTTAAATTGCCAAGCAAAGAGTTTGCTTTTTGAATTTAATCACATAATGTAACGAAATCACTTCTTTGTATGCCAAAGACCTTAGGAACACTTATTTCTTAAATTTTCCTCTAATATTATGTGATCAATTAAGTAAGAGTTGAAAAAAATAAAACCTAAAGAAAATATTGATTGATTTTTGTAACTTAATGTTTTTATCTGTGTTGAAAAAAATAAAACCCAAATTTTTAGTTTGAATTGGGTGGTCTATGAAAAACCTTTTAATAGTGTGACAATGCGTGTGTTTGTTTTGAATTGGGTAGTCTCTTTTAATTATCATATTGGCTCTTTTCTGTATTTTACAGGTGAATGAAGACTAGAAGCAAATGGTAATATCAGCTCCTTTTTATAGGTCTACATTTTTTTAAGGTTAAGTTTTTCTTATCTTTCTAATGATTTTGTATTTATTGTTTTGGGAGTTACAATATTAAACTAAACGTGCAGTTCTTTGATTGATAAGTGTCGAAAGAGTAGCAATATCAAGTGAGCAACAATTTGTGCATACTTCGTTCAATTTGTTTGAAAAGATATGATAATGTTTGAAAGAACATTTCTCTTTTATCTTTATCCTAAATAGCATCCAAAGTGGTAAACTCACATGAATTTTATAAAGTTTTATGTTCCACAATTATCTTAGTAGTGAAAACGGATTTTTTTTTTTAAATATATATTTTTGGAAGGGTGACACTTTGCAAAGTAAATTTTAATTTTTTTACTTTTTTCCATGGTATGTACTATGAAAATATGTCATATTCCTAAATACTCTCCTATTTAGACTTTATGTTCCTAAATAATTTTTTAAAATATGTCATGTTCCTAAAGTACTTTTGCTTTTTTGATCTTCTTCCTTATTCATGCTAAATACTCTTACCACTGTTGGTTGGATATGAATCTATAGGAATTGGATGAGATGAAGAAGCTTCTGAAAGAGTTCAGGATTGTTCATTGATAGAAGGAAACAAACCAATGGCACCCTTGAGCTCTCCAATTAAGATAATCTCTTCAAACTTCCATGTTGTATGATTTATTTTTTATTTTTTATTTTTTATAGAGAAAAGATTCAACCATTTAAGTTGTTTATATGAGTGATATGCTAGCAATTCATATTAGACATTTTTTTTTCTCTGAATAACATTCCTTTAATCCGTTTGATTTGATTTGATTTTTTTATTATTTATTTCATATATAGTTACTAAAATGACTATTGGACCACTTTAAAGTCCTTTTACTATAGTTATTTTTTAATGCAACAATTTCAATTTTAAAATTGTCGTAGTTGATGTAATTAATGACATCCAAATTAATCATCTGTGTAATTACTCTTATTTAAAGTACTTTTTCATTTACATGATTAGTTTAGTCACATTGGGACATTATATGAATGCAATGATTTTGTAAATTCAACCAATGGACTCTTAATAGAATTATAGAATTAATGAGTTAATTTGTTTTAAAGCTATAAAGTTGAGATCGAGTTTTTATTTACTAAGATCCAAATTCATGGTCAAATGCATGGCTTCTTTGTGTTAATGATTAGGATTTGAATTTTTTAGTTAATTGATTTTGAAATTAATATCTTCATTGGTTTGAATTTGTAGTATCATACTTTTCAAACTTTCATTAGCAAAAGTCTTCTTATTTTTTTAGAATTCTCTGATTAGTTGTTGAGAATTTCATCATGCTATTTGAGTCATTTAGAATCTTTCAAATTTTAAGCAATTTGTTGAGTTTTATATATTCCAAACGTTCTATCTTTAAAGCTTCTTCTTAAGTATTCTGATTTTTGTCTAGACACTGCTTATAAATGATTTGGTAATTGTTTTGGAATGTAGGAGAGCTGAGGCATCATTAGTTTTACAATTACTTTTGTCACAACTGATTTCTGCCCTTTTGCTGATGAAGAAACTTATCTTGATTTGTCATTTTCAAGTGTATGTAATTATGCATTTCGTTTTCAAGTGTAAATCTGAAACTTTGTCATGTGTATATGTGAAAGTAATTTGTGACTATACAAATACACCTTATGAATATTTGTTTTGATAGCTAAAAGATTATTCTTTACTGATAAAGCGTCTTTTGACTATGTGTAGTAGTGTAAGCACATGCATTGCACGTCAATAAGTTTATATTGGTGCAAAGTTAGAGAGTTTGAGTGTAGAATTTACACTATTTTTGGTTTTATTGTTGACAAACTTTGAAAATGATTGACGTTATTTAAAGTTAAAGATTATTTAAAGGCAGATTGATGTTGTGTAAACTTATATAGATTTGGTTTGGTGTGGATGTTTGCTATGTGGATTTTGATCAAAAACACCATTTTCGTGTTGGCATGGGGTGCTCCAAAGGGAGAACACTATTTTGTTGTTCCTCTTATTTTGAAGTTGTGTCTATAATAAAGGAGATCCTCTTGCTCAAATGCATACTATCTATTAGGTATACTTGATTCTCAATGTTCTTAACTTAAGAGAGAATAATAAATGAAAATTATTAAAACGAAACATTATTTACACCGTGCCATTAGGCACCGGCATACACTAGTATATATATAAGCAAGGAAGAGTGATAAATAAAAAAATAAAAATATTATATTGAATATTGAATATTGAATATTATTTTCTATTTTTATGCAATACAATGAAGGTGGTTTCCATATAATGAAGAAAAATATAATATATATATATAGGCAAAGAAGAGTGGTGAACAAAAATGAAAATATTATTGTGTATTTTTATATTGAATATTCAACATCATTGCGTATCTTTATATAATACAATGAATGTGGTTTCAATACAATGAAGGAAAATTATAGCGATTCCGGTTTTGACTAGACCCTTGTTGTATCCCAGACTTGGGTTTCATGGTTTCATATTGTTGTTCACCTCTTGTTTCCTTTGTACCTTCTTAAATTTGGCTACTAGATTGTTGTGATTGCATTTGGGACAGTTTGGTTGCTTAGTTTCCAAACTCTTGTCGCCTAGAATTTTGCTCCTTCGCTCGAACGACACTTCTTTCGCTCGAGCAGGCTTGGTGAACTCTCAGTACTTTTGCAGGTTTACAAAACTACTGGGAGAGTGTATTCTACGCTCAAGATGTTCTTTCTGCGCTTGAGCGGCCTTTCTTGTACTTGAGCATTGGTCTATTGTCTGCAAAACTACTAGATGTGTGTATTATGTGCTCAAGCGTCACTTCTTACGCTTGAGCGGAACAACTTGTTATGTCTGACGCTCAAGTGGCAACTCTTGCGTGCGAACAGACTGTGCATGTATCAATTCGCAACAACCTCCTTCCACATCACTTTTTTATCTATTTTCTTCCCAGGACCCTAGATCTAGAGCCTCTCTCTCTAAAACTCAGATTCTCTCTACATTTTCACCTAGATCTGCTAGTTTCTCTACCCTAGTATCTTTGGGAAAAAGGTAGAGCATTTCAAGAGCTCCCATTTGATCTAAACAAAAGTCGGTTTTGACGTCTTTGAAGTTTTCCCCTTGCTTTGCTCGTCTTCTAACTTTGAGGTATGGACTTTCTAGACTCTACTATGATTTTTAACTTAGTTATTTGTTAATTGTGTAAATAATGTTGGGATGTGGAGGATTTTAAACAGACCTAGGATTTTGGTTTACAATAAAAATAAGGGTTTTCAAATGAAGGTATTGAAAATGGTCATGGGTGTAGATATGAGGACATGTTGTGTTAAATTTGTTGATTTGATACTTGGATTGGATATGGGCGAAAATGGAGTTTTGCCCTAAAATGTTTTAAATAATTGTTTTGTATAAATAATGGAATTGGTAATGGGAATGTGAAATTGGTTAGATGTTCATATAGTTGGTGGAGTTTGATGCTTGTTATCTGTCGCCTATGGAAATTTGGATAGTTTATCTGTTTTGGAGATTGTAATCTGTTTAGAAATATCTGTTTTGGGCTATTGGTGGAGGATAGCTATGATTGTTATAGAAATTGCATGAGGATTAGGTGAATTGAAACTAATCTCTCATCGGTTGTCATTAAATATGACTGTGTTTTAATACATTGTATATGTATGATATTTGGGAGGAGAAAGGGAATGTACTCTATGTTTGGGAGAAGAAAAGGGATGGACTCCATTGAATTTAGTCAGCATGTGTCCAGAGTGGAAGTCTCGAAAACCGCCCGTATATACATAGGTATCGATTCCCGCAGACGAAATTTTTGTAATATGGCAAATTGAAGTGTTTGTGTAATGATTGTATTGGTTAGAAAACCACTAAGTTGTAGTCTCAATTAGGATGTCTAGATAACAATGGACTTGACTCATGGATTAAGATGAAATGAATTATCACGAAATGAATCAAGATGAAATGGCTAGAGATATGAAACTTGGCATATTAGGATCTTGTAACAATGCAAATGATTTTATCATGGACATTGTATATGCATATCATACTTATATCTTTGTTAAGATTCATATATTGTGCTAGAGTGTTTCTACTGGGCTTTGGCTCACCCTATTTGGAAAAACCATTTTCAGGTGTTGGAGATATGTCTCCGCTAAGACAATAGTTTAGTGAGACTTGGAGCAAAAGATTCCTTTTGATTGTATTTGCTCTGTATAGCCAAGGGCTTAACTGTATTGAGCTAGACTCATTTTTGTTGTAACCAAGCAATGACTTCGAAAGATGTAAGCCATTAGAGCATATGAATATCTATTTAGCTTTCGTTTCCTATTTCCTCTTATAACACATGTTGTAGATTCAGGACGAACGATTTATGAATGTATATCGCATGTGTCACCTTTCGTATATTAACTTTCATTATGAGAGCTTTTTATTTTATTTACATCACATTTTACAAGTATTTGGAGTTGCTTTATTGTAATTATATTAGGAGCATTACAAAAAAGTTATATATATAGGCAATGAAAAGTGTTGAACAAGAAAGGAAATTTATATTAAATATATTTAATATTATTGTGTATCTTTATATTGAATATTCAATAGTAGTGTGTATCTGTATACAATACAATGAAGGTGGTTTCAATACAATGACGGAAAATATTATATATATAGGCAAGGAAGGGTGGTGAACAAGAAAGGAAATATTGTATTGAATATTCAATATTATTGTGTATCTTTGTACAATATAATGGATAAAAATATTATATATATAGGCATGGAAGAGTGATGAACAAGAAAGGAAACCCTAATATGGAAATAATACTTATTTACTATATCATATATATACAAAATATATTTATTTACCGCCCCCCTCAAACTCAAGGTGTTTTCAAACAGACTGTAGACGTCCCCGAACGCCCCGGGAGGAACGAGCTCCCGTTCCGTTCATTTGGGGTCACTACAGCTCAGGACTCTCAAATTGTCATGGTTCGTAATCTAAACCAAAGAGTCCAAATCTGGCAAATCGTTTTGAGAAAACAGATTTTTGAAAGAAGTGCCAAACATGGACTGCTTTGCCAGATATAGAGTCGCCACCTAAATATTTTATTTTGGGAAATTTAGGAAACCCTGACTCGTTTGCCTAAGGCCACGTGTCCGTCATCACCAAAGTTGCCTCGGCTCGGGAACTTGGGTACGATTGGGGAAGGTCACTTCGTGAGCACCCCCGCTCGCCCGATCAAAGATCGGCCTCTACTAACCATGATATCTATTTTTGAAAACATTGTGTATTCTTATTCCGGTTATTAGCCTAGATTACTATGTGATGCGCACAGCATACAAGTATAGACTGGATCGCCTGAATTGGAACAAATCATTTTATGTTTGTTTTTGAAAGATGGTTTGCTACTCGCAAGTAGGCTTTAAAATGCAGATTTTGCCACCCTCGGGTGGGCTTAGGAGAAGATGGTTTTGCCACTATCTAGTGGGCTTAAAACAAACAGTTGATGATTTATTCCAATCCAAGTAACCCAACCTTCACCCACAGGCATTCAGGCAGTTATATCACATAAGCAAATAGCCTCATGGTAAGCATGCTATTCATGGCAGTCACTCACACGCATGCAAGGATGCTAAAGCATAAAACTTACCGAGTACTCCAAGCCAAAAACAGAAGCTTATTAGAAATCCATGCATGATCCTAATTATACAGAAATGCCTAATGCAACACATGCAAAATGCAACTATAGCAGGCTCGGCTATTCTAAACATGGCATATGGAATGCTACAACTAACATGTATTTAACTTGGAATTGAAAATACAATGCAGTTAGTATGATGCGCCGAGCCCGGTGCACGCAAAATAGATGAATGATGCAAACATGCTGTCATACTGTATGCTAATTGAAATATGCCCTAATCTAACCATCATAAGCAGGTAAATAAAAGGGAAGAAAGACGTGAGGTTGGAAGACATACATCACACTCACGCACACTTATTACAATTATGCCCTCGCGTAGAGGGTCCAAATAAATATAGATTCCCGAATAAAAGAATAGTACAGTCCAAATAATGTACAAATTCCTAATTAATTAACAAATTAACTAAGAAAATAAATAAACTGGCATGCAAGCCAGGGACTGCCTTGATTCCATTCCGAATGATGAATGATGCATGCCCGGGTTGCCTTTGCGCGGAAATCCATGACGATGCCCCAATTAGCCTCTGTTTTGTGATTTTTCTTGGAAAGTGCGCCAAACTCCGGAAGTTTGCTGATTCTTCATTTGCTGCAACAGAGAGCAGGAAAGGGGCATAGCAATGTATTTTCACAAATGTATGTATGCCTCGATCCTCGTGCCACCAATCACGTATATCGATGCATGATGGCCGAGGAATCGAAATGTGCAACTCAATATGGAATGAATGCACGTATAAACACAACAAAACCTAACTCCATCATGGGTAATCCGGAGTGTCAGTGACTGGGGAATTGAGACGCGTTCCGTCACTCGGAGTACGAAACGCACCTCGTTTCCCGCGCCCGGGCTAACTCCTATTCCGAACGCAATGCAATATGCATGACATGCATGAATGCAACTAAGATACAGCCTAGTATGCACTATATTGTGAAAATGAGGTGCCTCGAAATGCGTGCACACGGGCACGCAAACCGAGACAATGTCATATGCAATGCAATATGGCTAAAATGGCATATAGAATGCAACATGGACTTATACTAACATGAGAGAGCCTCAGCCACACTCACATAAGAGGTCGGTGGATGAAAATGAAGCGCCTCGAAATGCGTGCACACGGGCACGCAAACCGAGGCAATGGCATATGCAATGCAATGGCATGGAAAATGATATGCAAACATGCTAATGGAATTTCAGCACTGAAATGTGGGGGAAAACAGGCCCGAAATGAGGCGAAAGTACACCCGATGTATGGAATAGTCCCGAAACATGAATTTTGGCACTCGAAATGGCCTATAGCTATACCAAACATGCACAATATGGACATGCAATGAAAAGACAGAAGCAAGGAAGCCCCTAGACAAGCATTTTTACAGTTCAAAGCATGGCCAAACAAAAAACACAAATAGGGCAAAAATAGCATGCAAAAATTGCCCTAAATATGAGATAATGAAGCAACTCACAGATGCTGACCCCAAACAGATAAGGGGCCTTCTACAATATTGAAGAGGGGCCAAAAATATGATCTTTTACAATTTATGGAAAACCACAAAAACCAGCACAAGTATAGCTAAACTTCCATGCAAGAAATGGGCCAAAAGATGGCCAAAGCACAAAGTATACTAAATATCCATCAAAAAGCCAAAGGCCCTTAATGAAACATGAATAATGGGCCAAAATAAGACTATTTTCAGTTCTGTAAAATGACCAACAACCGAAGCATAATAGGCTGCCAAAACATGCAAGAAAAGGGGACCAAAGAGGGATATAACATGAAGTGGCATATGGAGGTCCCAAACCATGAAAGGCCCTTAATAAAACATGAAGAATAGGCCAAAATGAGACTATTTTAAGTGCTGTAAAATGACTAAAAACCGAAGCATAAGGGGCTGCCAAGTCATGCAAAAATGGGGACCAAAGAGGGATATAACATGAAGTGGCATATGGAGGTCCCAAACAGTGATGAGCCCTTCTTCAATGTTGAAGAGGGGCTCAAAATAAGCCTATTTTCAGTTTACATCATGCTCCAAAACAGATCACACGTAGGCTAAAAATACTATGCAAGATAACGGTATTTAAGAAGGATATTGAAGCAAGTGCAATATGGGGGGCTCAAACAGTGTTGAGCCCTTAAGAAAAAGTGAAAAAGAGCTCAAAAGAAGGCCACTTTCAGTTAGGGCCGGAGCTCAAAACAGCAAGCATATATGGCTAAGGAATGTTGTAAAAATATGCTTAAAAAGGGGGAAATGGTACTCACCCTTGAAGACAAGTCTTTTGTTGCTTCTTGGCTTGAGAAGTGGTGCCTCTTAGCTGCTGGAAAGCCTCCCAAGTTGCTGGAAATGGAGTGGTGGTGGTGGTGCTTGATGGTGATGAAGAAATGAGGTGTAGGACTTGGATGTTTTGAGAAAATGAGAGATAGAGGGAGATTTGGATGCAAGACTTGAAGGAAATTTTTTCTAACCCTTAATACAAGAGATGGCAGCTGGTTATATGGACCAAGGAGAGGGGGAGCACGGAGGGAAAGGGTAGGGGAAAAGGACCAAGTCCTTTCCCCAAAAGGTGTCCCCCGGATGTAGATATTTCTGGGGGACAACAGCTATACAGCTGTAAAGTGCACATTGTGAGGATCATGGCCGGCCACCTTTTGGAGTTGCAGGTGGTCGGCCGGCCACCTACCCTAGCCGGTCGGCTAGGGGTCAAAAAGGTCAAGTTGATTTAGTGGTCGACCACCACAAAAAGGTGTCCTCATAGGTCCCCTTATCATAACCCTGTGGTTCGAATTTGCAAACTGTAAAACAGGAGAGAGAACAGGCCACTCTTAGGAGGGGTTCAAAAGGGTCAGGAAGGATTAATGGCCGGCCACCAACTTTTAGGGTCCTCCCATGTGTGTACATCACAAACATGTGGTTAAAAGTTCAAGAAAATGGCCCAAGGGTGTTCAACATTGGCTCGGAAGCGAGAAAAACGGGCGCCGGAGGGCGAAAATGGAATATAACTGGTTGCTAAGATAATTGCTGGCCTCCCACCCTCCAGTGACCTTCCTGGTGATAAAACAGAGGTACCTGCCAAAAATGAACGAAAACCGATGCAAAACGAATGTTCGGGGGCCAAAACGCGCAGTTCGGGGCCCCGAAAACAGCCTGTTAAACACCGAAAGTGGTATTCGACCATGAAGTGGGTCTCTCAGACCTCAGTGTCCCTCAAAAGGGAGAAAATAAGAAGTATGCCAAAAATCAGAGCAATAGGAGGTGGTTAAGCGGTCCCAAACCGAGGCACATGGCCTGACGGCTGAGAAAACCGGAAACCGGGCTCCAAAGTCGGCAAAATGGCCTATAGCCACAAAATGTAGCCCACGGCCACTGAGAGATGGTCTACGGGACCTCTCCCTCCCCTCAGGAAAAGAAACAGAGAAAACCGAGTCTGGTTTGCAAACCGAGGCAAGGCACAGAAGGGGGTTCGGAAATCCGGAGGCAGGGTTCACAGCCGCGACTCTGAGACTTCTGAACGAGCACAATATGCAACGTCACCGAGCGCTCAATCGGTGATGTCGGAGTCTTAAGGTCGGTCAAAAATGGGGTGTCTACAGTTGCCCCTCTTTGACAGAACTCGGAAGTCACCAGTGACGGGAGTGAATGTCAAAGCCCAGAGACGACCCATTTTTGACAAGGCCGAAGACTTAGACAAACGTACAAGATAAACAGAGATGTGTCCACAGGCATGCCCGCAGGCAAGGGGGCAAAATGCAACTGACAATGCAAGAAGCCGAAGGTAACTCAATGATCATGCAAATGCAGCAAGCTGTAATGAAGCAAGTATTCGCAAATAGATGCAACAATTTTAAGCAAGAATGCAAAGCAACAACTACATTTCATGCAGTTAAGAATGCGGAGAATTTGTTCAATTCTCGTCGCGTCTCACACGGAGAAGATACGATACCTGCGCGATTCGCCTGGTCGCACCAGCCTCAAATGAACCGTACATACCATATCGTGCCTGCAAAAGAGAGAAATTCAACAAGCACAATATGCTAATAACATATATTCAATGTGATCCCGAAAGTTTGACACACGCAGTGCCGGCGAGTGAATGCCTCGCGATGCGAGAAAGGAACGTGCGTGACAATGCATGCTCAAGCACAGAGGTATGGAAATATCAAGAAATGTGCATAATAATGCAAGTATGCTCATGAGAATGCAAGTTATGTGCATGATAGTGCAAAACGAGCATAAATCAGGGTGCCCGTTTGTTACGAAATAACGAGCAAGGAAACGCGTGTTTCGGCGAAGGCGACTCGATCACGGCCTCCGATTCACTTCCTGGAAAGGCTACAACACTTTCAAAAAGGATACATCTTGATTTCGATGAATAATGATGAGACACATGTCAGAATTTGAAGCTAGGGTTCCGGCGGAGCAATTTCGCGATCGGAAGTGCACTTCTCTTGAACTTTTTTCAGGTTCCGGGAACTCCAATCTTCCTCAAAATTTTCAGGGAGCTAGGTGAGCCTGTGGGGGACATGGCCGGCTAGTTTTATGGAGGGTGGAAGGTGGCCGGCTAGTTTTCCAAAAAGAGAATGGCTGCCGGCCGGAAAAGGTGGCCGGCCAGCCACCTTCCCAAATCCGAGGCTAATTTGGTCTTTTCACCTCCTTTTCTTTATGCTCTCACCCAAACACTTTGAGCCTATAAATGCAGCCACGAAATCTTCTTCTCTTGCTTCCTACACCATTTTCTCCCTCAGATCTGAGTTTCATACGCGTTTTTCAAGGCCCCACGCAAGTTGTTTTCGCGAAAATATTCAGTTTCAAGCACTTTGAACTGATTAAATTTTGGTTTCGGGGCTTCTTTTCTCATTTTCGCCACTTGAGGTGAGTTTGTCTCAATATTTGGAAGATTTTCTCGGGAGTTGACTTTTGTTGACTTTTTCATTTCCCGAGAGTTAACTTTTGTTGACTTTTTCCAATTTTGGCTCATTTTCGCTCATTTTTGCTCCTTTTGCAGATTTTCTGAAAATGGCGGGTAACTCTCTCATGGTGGAGGTTTTCCAGGTGCTGGGGATGATTTTGATGCCATGACTTTGCCCCCGAGGGTCCGCCCCTTTATTCCTGGGAGGTATGCTCTGACAGCACATGTCCTCCCTCGGGCCGTTTTTCGTTATTTCACTGATTTTGATGAGCGAGCACCTGGAGATCTACTCCTGCGGGAGCCAGAGCATCACCTCTCCTACGAGGCACGAGAGGTATTTACTTCATTTTCTGCATTTTTCGTGAATTTCGTGTCTTTGCCATGCTTGAACACACAGTTTAGCTTATGACATAGTACTTTGTTTTTCATCCTGAACATGTAGTTTAAACATTTGAATTTCTGAACACTCGGCTCATTAATTGATTGCGAACGCACGGCACACATTAGTTAAGAAATGAACGCACGGCTCAAACACTGATTTGTCGGACACACAACACACACTGACTAAGAGTAGAACACGCGGCCCAAACTCTGATTTTCTGAACACGCAGCCCAAACTCTGATTTTCTGAACACGCAGCCCAGATTGATGGTGAACACACAGCCCACATTGATTTAGAGTAGAACACGCAGCCCAAACTCTGATTTTCTGAACACGCAGCCCAGATTAAAGGTGAACACACAACCCACACTGATTTAGAGTAGAACACGCAGCCCAAACTCTGATTTTCTGAACACGCAGCCCAGATTAAAGGTGAACACACAACCCACACTGATTTAGAGTAGAACACGCAGCCCAAACTCTGATTTTCTGAACACGCAGCCCAGATTAAAGGTGAAGACACAGCCCACACTGATTTAGAGTAGGACACCCTGCCCAAACTCAGATTTTCTGAACACGCAGCCCAGATTTATGGTGAACACACAGCCCACACTGATTTAGAGTAGGACACGCAGCCTAAACTCTGATTTTCTGAACACGCAGCCCAGATTAAAGGTGAACACACAACCCACACTGATTTAGAGTAGGACACGCAGCCCAAACTCTGATTTTCTGAACACGCAGCCCAGATTTATGGTGAACACACAGCCCACACTGATTTAGAGTAGGACACGCAGCCCAAACTCTGATTTTCTGAACACGCAGCCCAGATTTATGGTGAACACACAGCCCACACTGATTTAGAGTAGGACACGCAGCCCAAACTCTGATTTTCTGAACACGCAGCCCAGATTAAAGGTGAACACACAACCCACACTGATTTAGAGTAGGACACGCAGCCCAAACTCTGATTTTCTGAACACGCAGCCCAGATTTATGGTGAACACACAGCCCACACTGATTTAGAGTAGGACACGCAGCCCAAACTCTGATTTTCTGAACACGCAGCCCAGATTAACGTTGAACACACAGCCCACAATGATTTAGAGTAGAACACGCAGCCTAAACTCTGATTTTCTGAACACGCAGCCCAGATTAAAACTGAACACACAGCCCACATTGATTGAAAGTTGAACACGCAGCCCAAACTCTTCATTTACACGTAGCTTATTTACTTGCACACGGTTTATTCATTTCATTGGCACACAGCTCATTCATTTCATTGGCACACAGCTCATTCATTTCATTGGTACACAACTCATTCATTTTATTGGCACACAGCTCATTCATTTTATACTGACACATGTATTCATTCTGAATGCAGGTTGGTTCTCGCAGTGTACGGGGGTATGGCTCCACCGCCGCGCGGGATTGGTATGTTGAGCTCCCGGAGGCTGTCCGGGATTTAGTAGATCTGGCAGGGTTCGGGGCCTTCTGCATTGGGTTATCGCGTTGTCCTGCCAGGAGGACAATGATGGCGGCTTTGGTAGAGAGATGGTGGGACACCACCAACTCCTTTCATTTCTCTGCCACTAGGGACATGACTATGACCCCTCTGGATTTTGCTGTGTTGACCGGCCTGGACATAGGAGGTTGGTCCATCCCTTATGACGAGGACATGGGGGAGTGGGAGGCCGCTTGGATATATCTGCTGCGAGCTCGCCCGCCTGTCGACAGAGCCTCCGGGAGAGTTCGATACACTTGGTTCTCTTCCCACTTCCGGCGGGCGGAGATGGAGCCCGAGACTCCTGAGGAGACAGAGCAGTATGCCCATGGTTTCCTTATGTTTCTCTTCGGGACTACTCTGTTTGCCGACAGAGGGAACACGGTTGGGCTATATCTGTTGAGCGCTCTGGTTGACCTATCACAGGTCAGTCGATACGACTGGGGTGGCGCCGGCCTGGCTACCCTTTACTGCTATATGAGTGCCACCTGTCGCGGGCAGGGAGACTTACTTGGCGGTTATTGGAGAGCCTGGGAGGTACTTTTCTGTCGCCTTGATTTATATTTCTGCCCTTCATTACTTGTACATTGCACACACAGCGTACTTTACAGTCTGTATTTTGCCCTCAGCACTTTGTACTTACATTCTGCACTGCTTTTCTGAGTTATGGGTTTACGTATACTTCTCGGTATTAGCCCCAGGGTTGGAGGTGGCAGGGCTCCCCATGACCCCATATTCATTGGTGTTCGAGGGCCCGCACCGGCCGAGACCCCGAGAGACTCTCTTTTATCTTCGGCAGTACTTTGACACTGTGCGGCCATCGGAGGTACTTCAGAACTCTCAGTCCCTTCCATTTTCATCTTTGATTTGCTACACATATTCCCGATTTCTGATTGGTTTATGGACTTGTTATCCGCAGATTACATGGCAGCCCTGGGCGCCCTTGGGTGATGGCCTCCGATTTCAGTATCCCGGAGGATCGGGCACCTCCCAGTACAGGCTCCTGCTCGAAGGACCTGTTGGTAGAGCATGGTTTCTGGGGGAACGCTTTCTGCGTCAGGTATGGGGGTATACTTCTCAGGACCCTCCCGCAGCACCCCCAGTCAGTATGCGGACTGCTGATAGGCTCTCCCACCAGGATGTAGTCGGTGCTATGCTGGGTAGTGATGCTTTGCTGCACCTCGAGGAGGGGGACTACGCCACTTACCGTCATACATATTTGATGCCTCCACTGACGGGGGTTCGCACCCCGATGACGAGGTCTGCTGGTACATCATCTTCGAGCCAGACCCGGGCTCAGGCTGCAGACGCCCCTTCTACTAGTAGGGCTGGTACATCGAGAGGTGGGGGTAGATCGGTTCCTCTGATTCCTCCGACTTATCCTCATCCTGGATGGCCGGACATGCTGACTGAGCTGATGTGGTGGCAGTTAGGGGCTACTTCTCCGACTCCGATCTCGTTAGAGCCTCCGATGCCCGGTGATCGATACGCCATTGATCCCGACTCACCACTGGTATGCCCCATTGTTTTTCACCTATTATTCAAACATTTAGACATTCCTTTATTTACTGATGATTATGAGCTCATATTTGCAGCCACCCCGAGAGTACGTGGAGGAGGTGGTCGGATTGGTGGCCTCACTTGAGGGCATGGTCCTGCGGAGGGAGGCACAGTTGTCCATCGCGGGCATCCAGGTACCCTTTAGTTTTCTGGCATTTATCATACTCCTAATGACATGCTGATTTCTACTGCGTTGATAGGCTACTTGTGTAGAGCACATCTGACACACACCCCATTTGTACATTGTGTTTACATGCACTCATTTCATGTAGTTTTTGCTTGCATTTGCGTCTGATGTACATATTTGGACTGATGCATTGAACTCTTTGATTTTCAGATGCCTCATGTATATGCTCAGCCGCGGGCCGGGCCAGCTGGGCCTTCTTGGGGAGCTGGGCCATCTAGGCCTTTTTACGGAGCTGGGCCATCCAGGCCTTTCCGAGGAGCTGGGCCATCCAGGCCTTTCCGAGGAGCTCGAGGAGGGTCCTCCCGCAGACGCAGGGCACACATTGTAGAGGCGGAGCCCGAGGAGGAGGAGGAGGAGGAGGTTACCGACCGCCAGTCAGAGACATCTGCTGAGGAGGGGGGCTCCGGTCTTGGTTCGGGGTGCAGAGGTGAGGCTGAGGGGGATCCTGAGGACGACAGCTCCGACCCGGATGATAATGATGGTGCAGAGGTTGTCCCACAGAAGAGGATGAGGAGTGCTTCTCATTCCCACTCCCGAGGGCATTGATGCTGCTGTTTCCTGCTTTATTTTTCTTTTTGCTAGTAGTTTGTAGTACTTTGCACATTGTTAGGAAGTTTTATTTTTTGTAAAACTTGTACCTTTGTTCGTTGTAAAACATGATGGAATGAAACAGCTTTTGAAAAGGTGTTTGTATTTAGACTTTTAGCATCGTATCGCATCATTTTATTTTGCACAAAAATGGAATTGAATGGGAATGTGTATTGTGTAATCACCCAGTCAGGTAGTGAACCGACGCAGCAAACTAAGCAACTCAACTTACTAAGATATAACAGAACCTTAGCAAGTTTACAACTCGATAAACAAAATGCAATAGCGTTGACAACGTAAATAAACAAAACTTAAACAAAGATTGCTTAAACAGAGAGCAATGACTCAAAAACGTGAAACACGACAGCTCGACAAACAACTCGATAAGCAAAATGACAACTCGATAATCAAAACAACAACTCGATAAGCAAAAACAACAACTTGAAAAACAAAACTTAACAAGGTGAAGTGCACTTCGGACGATCTGGGCACCGGAACGCATCCGAGACGGAGGGAAACGAAGGCTTTTGACACATCTGTTGCATGGAAATGCTCGAAACTTTCCCTCGAAGGGTAAAACAGGGCCAAGGAGATACACTGGAGCATTGCCGGCCACCTTTGGGAGCCGGCCGGCCAATTTTATGGAGAGGGAGAGGTGGCCGGCCAGTTTTTTAAAAAGCAAATGGCCGGCCTGCCAGAAAAGGTGGCCGGCCAGCCACTTATTCCTGCAGCCACCCAG
This sequence comes from Camellia sinensis, assembly GCF_055761805.1. Taxonomy (NCBI): domain Eukaryota; kingdom Viridiplantae; phylum Streptophyta; class Magnoliopsida; order Ericales; family Theaceae; genus Camellia; species Camellia sinensis. The sequence goes on from NC_138970.1 coordinate 78,184,542, forward strand.
GTTTTGACACGTGTCCTCCTGAATAGTGTTTCTCCCCCTTTAAAAGCCCCAGCTCCATGGTTCATTCAATTCACCTCAGTTTTGCATCAGGAATGGAAGCGTTTCTTGTTGAAAACCTTACAGCTTGGATCGCTTCTCTAGATGGTTCTGAAAAACTGAACTTCCGGGGTTTTGGCCTGAATGCACTGTTCACGCTGAGCCGCACTCGGTTGCACCTTCCTTTCCTCCATGCCGCGGCAAGGTTCTGGAACCCAGTGACGCACGTCTTTAGCTTTGGCGGCCAAGAGGTATGTCCCACTTTCGAAGATTTTCAGGTTTTGATGGAGTCTGAATGCTCTGAAGTGATCTTGCCCCAGCTCCGCTTCGGCCACGCCCAGGCTTTAGGGTGGATGTATGGGCTCACGGCGCATGATGTTCGATCTCTGATCTGTAGTGGAGAACTGGATATCCTCAGCTTGATCCATCGCTTTTCCGACGCCGGTGACCGCAGCAACCATTATTGGCAAGGTTTTCGGCAACACGCCCTCTGCTTGTGTTTGTTGTCTCACTTTCTGCTTTCCTCGGGCTTCGACGGAGCTAGCATCCGTCTGATTGAAGTTGCCGAAGGCTTGAGAGAAGGAAAGAGCTGTATCGCCATGACCTTGGCTGAGACGCTGATGGGCCTGGATTCTGTCTATCGCCGGGAGACGACTAGGTTTGCTGGGAGTCCACTGCTACTGCAGGTAATGTTTCCCACCCAACCTTACATATATATTTGCTCACATCACTCGGCCCTCAGACTCGGTTTTTCCCACAAAACCCTTGTCTTACTTTTCTCTCATCGTACACCTCTCTATTCTTTATTCTCTCATTTTTCATCCCTCCCCAGGTATGGTTAATGGACAAGTTGCAGGTTGTGGACTCTTGCCCAGCCTACTCGGCTCGAGGCTATTTCATTCGGCAGCGCCTAGTCAACGCTCTTGACGAAAGGTGGTGGTTTGGTTGGATGTGCAATTTGTCCGCAGATCACATTGCTTGGCGTTGTCCTTGGCTCAACCTCCCGGCAATGAGCTATAGTATGTCCCGGCTGATTAGGGTACAGTTGATTGGTCTAACCCACTGCGTATTCTACTTTCCGTTCCGGTTCCTGCGTCAGTTTGGTCATGATCAGACCTGCCCACCGGAGGGGATTGAGTATCCAGCTGCTTTCCCGGTCCGAGGTGCACAGCTTGCCCGATATGCCACAGCATGGAGGACTAGAGAGCTCCTGGATCCTGCTCCAACTTTCAGTTGCACTTTGTCTGACGAGTGCTTGGATTGGCTCAACGAGGAGGCACAGGTTGGGCCTAGCTTGGCATCAGATGCTTCGACCAACTCTGGGAGGGGGCGCTGAGATACTTGACTCGACTATGCCCCAAATTTATTGCTTTATTAGTACTTTCAAGTTTTCTTTATGAATGTAATAAAAAGCAACCTCGATTGTATGCAAGAGCAGGAGAACTCTGTTTTGAAATCAATGAAATTGAAGGTTGTGGTACTGAAAATTTTCCGCTTTGGTCCAAAAACGGTCTTAGTTGTAAAGAGATTAATTTGAACAAAGTCAACTTTCATTAAAACTTTTCAAAACCATTTTCGATATGGGTCAGAACTGGACACGCCGAGAATCTGTCACTGAGATGCACAACCCCAGATCTCTGCAGCTGGAAAGTTGCCCCTAGTTTGAGGAGTACCGCGGCACTGCATGGCAACGGAAAGTTGCCCCTAGTCTGGATAGCTCTGCACCGTCGCGGCAACGGAAAGTTGCCCCTAGTCTGAACAGCACTGTACCGGAGATCGCGATAAATGCTGATGGATAAAGATGACTGAGATGATCAAAATGGACAAAGTTGATCGGGGAAGAGTTTATGGCTGAACTTCAAGGTGAAGTTGCCTACGTATCCCAAAGATGGGAATCAAGCCTTACGTAGTTCAGGCTCAGGTTCACTCGAGTATTTTCACTCTCCTTTTGCGCTCTAACTTTTGCCAAGGCCGCCCTTTGTGGGTTTTCAACCTTGCGAGCTCAGTTTTTATATTTTCCAATTTTTTTGTGATCTAACTTTTGCCTAGGTCGCCCTTTCGGGTTTTCGGCCTAGCGAGCCTCTCAAGGATAATATTTCTTCAACTTGTCCATGTTGATCGGTTGTGAAAACTCTAGGCCATCTAGATCCATCAGAACCACAGCTCCACCTGACCAGATAGCTTTGATGATGTAAAGACCAGTCCAATTGGGTTTGAACTTGCCCCTTGGGTCGTGGATGGGAGCTCGGTTGTCTTTGAGCACCAAATCTCCTTCTTTCAGATTCCTGGACTTAACCTTCTTGTTGAAAGCCCAGGCAATTCTGCGTTGATAGCCTTGAATGTGGTACAGTGCTTTCAGTCTTCTTTCATCAAAGAGCATGAGTTCCTCAAATCTGCTCTGCTGCCAATCTGCTTCGGCTATTTGGCACTCAGCCAATACTCGTAACAACGGAACCTCAATCTCGATAGGTAGAACGGCCTCCATTCCATAGACCAATGAATACGGAGTCGCTCCAGTAGAAGTTCTGATTGAAGTCCTGTAGCCCCACAGAGCAAATGACAGCTTGTCTGGCCAGTCCCAGTAGGTTTCCACCATCTTCTGCAGTATATGTTTTATATTCTTGTTGGCGGCCTCGACCGCTCCGTTGGTTTGCGGCCGGTATGTAGATGACTTATGGAAAGCCACGTTGTATTTTTCCAACAAGTCTATCACTTCCTTCTTGAAGTGGGAACCATTATCTGAAATTATCTCGTTTGGCACCCCGTAGCGACAGATGATGTTGTTTCTGATGAACTTTGCGACATGCGACGCCTTCAACACCGTGTACGATTAGGCCTCGACCCACTTTGTGAAATAATCTATCGCTACCAGGATAAACTCATGCCCGTTCGACCCCTTCGGGGTAACAGCTCCGATCACATCAATTCTCCAAACGGAAAATGGCCATGGGGAAGTCATGTTGTACAGCTTTGACGGCGGGATGTTCATACGGTTTGCATGGATCTGACATTTGTGGCATCGCCGAACAAAGCCGATACAATCCTCCTCCATGGTTGACCAGTAGTAGCCCTGTCTGAGGATCTTTCTGGCCAGCATTACTCCATTCATGTGTGCACCGCACTCCCCTCCATGGATGGCCTCCATCAGGCACTTCGAGTCTTCAGCTTCTACACAGAGCTTATGCATTCCCAGATGACCCCTTTTGTACAGCTTACCCCCGCAGATGATGAACTGAACAACCATTCTTCTGATGGCCCTCTTATCCTTGGCATTTGCCCCTAGTGGATATGTCTCCTTTTCCAAGAAGTTCCAAATGTCGTAATACCAGGGGTTGTCGTCTTGAGCCTCATCTATGGCGGAAATCGACTCGTAGGCTGGTGCAAATTTTTGATCAATGACGACTGGACGCATCCGGATTCCAAATGGGATGTCTATCATAGAAGATAGAGTTGCTAGAGAATCTGCGAACCTGTTGTTCCCTCTTGGAAGATGAGCAAAGTTTAGCTTTTCAAACCGAGGAATTAACAAGTCCAAGGTCTGGTGGTACATCATCATCTTTTCTTCCTTGACTTTCCAGTCTCCGTTCGCTTGAGAAACAACAAGGTTCGAATCCCCGATAACGTCCAAATGTCTTGCCCCTAGTTCCAAGGACGCTTCTAGGCCGACAATGCACGCCTCATATTCTGCTTCATTGTTCGAGACTTTGAACTGGAGTTTGAAGGCTAAAGGAATACGGGAATTGTCGGGTGCTATCAGCAACACCCCTATCCCATATCCGTACTGATTTGATGCTCCATCAAAGTACATCGTCCAATATTCGTCGTCGATGTGCAAAATGGCTTCATCTGGGAATAGGTACTCAACCGCTTCATCCCCCTCAACCGGGTGGTCGGCAAGGAACTCTGCTACCGCTCTTCCTTTTACTGACTTGAGCGTTACATACTTCAAATCGAATTCTGAGAGCAGCAGCAGCCAACGAGCTAGCCCCCCCGTAAGTGCTGGTTTCTCGAAAAGATATTTGATGGGATTCAAACGTGAAACCAACATTACAGAGTGAGCTAACAGGTAGTGCCACAGCTTCCTGGTAGCCCATACCAAGGCCAAACAAGCCTTTTCCAGCGGTGTATAGCGGGTCTCGTAATCCAGCATCTTTTTGCTCAGATAGTAGATGGCCCTTTCCACTTTGTCTTCTGACTCCTGTGCGAGCATGCAGCCCATGGTAGTCTCAGTTACCGAAAGGTACAATATCAACGGTCTCCCTGGCTCTGGTGGTGACAACACGGGCGGGTTCTGTAGATATTCTTTGATCTGTTCAAAAGCTGCTTGACATCGGCCGTCCCATTGGAATTTCTTTCCTTTCTTCAGGAGACCAAAAAGTGGTTCACAAGTCAAGGTTAATTTTGAGATAAACCGTCTTATGCATTGCACTTTACCCAGAAAGCCTCGCACCTCCTTTTCAGTCCTTGGTGGTGGCATTTCTAAGATGGCCTTGATTTTTGAAGGGTCGACCTTGATGCCCCTTTGAGTAATCAGAAACCCTAGCATCTTCCCTGTTGTAACACCAAACGTGCACTTCTGGGGATTCAACCGCAGCCGAAACTCTCTGATCCTTTGAAAGAATTTTTGTAAGGCGGTGTAGTGGCCTTCTCTTTCTTTGGACTTACAATCATGTCGTCCACATGCACCTCGACCTCTTTATGGATCATATCATGCAATATTAGTTGCTGCCCGTTGATAAGTAGCTCCGGCATTCTTCAATCCAAATGGCATCACTCTATAACAATATGTACCCCACGGGGTAGTGAATGCAGTCTTCTCCCGGTCTTCGGGTGCCATTACTATCTGATTATAGCCTGAGAAGCCATCCATAAACGAATGCAAGGCGTGTCCTGCCGTGAAATCTACCAATTCATCAATGTGCGGCAAGGGAAAGTCGTCCTTCGGACTGGCCCTGTTCAAATCTCTGAAGTCTACACAGACCCGAATTCTGCCGTCCTTCTTCGGCACCGGAACAATGTTGGCCAACCAGGTCGGGTACTCGGACACCAGCAGGAAGCCTGCATCAATTTGCTTGGTGACCTCTTCCTTGATCTTAATGGCCCAATCGGGGCGGATCCTTCTGAGCTTCTGTTTGACAGGTCGGGCCTCGGGATCAAGAGGGATCCGGTGCTGTACAATCTCAGGATCGATTCCAGGCATGTCTTCGTAGGACCACGTGAAAACATCTTTGAAATCTTTTAATAAAGCGACTAAGCGCTCGCGTTCCTCCGAAGACAACGTGGACCCGATCTGGACCAGCCGCGGGTCCTTCTCAGTACCGACATTCACGGTAGTGATTTCATCCATTAAGGGTTTAACAAATCTTTCCTGCTCTTGATCAATTAACCGTTGCAAAACCGGAGGAATTTCTTCCTCGTCGTTTCATCAAAATTTTGAAAATCCTAATTTAAGCAATAAATCAAAGGCACAAAAAAATACTCAGAAACCATATCCACATCGTTCTCATTAAACACTTCCAAGCCGTCTAATTCTTCTGTTACAACAGACTCAAAAGAGAAAGAAAATGACGACCTAGACAGGACTGTGGCATCCGGGTTATCACCCCCAGGAATACCGAACTCAGACTCAGTCGAGCTGGAACCTGATTTCGACTCACAGGACTCGGTGGAATCAGATTTCGGCTCACTACCTGACCCGGTGTTGTTGGACAAAAATCCCTCCTCGTATTGCCAAGTGAGAGAGGGTGCGATAGATGCATCCAAGATAGGCGCTGGAAAGCTCGCAGCTGTTTCATCTCCGATCATGGAAACCGAGGAGTTATCCCCCAAGCACTCTTGGTCGATCGAAGGATCTGAAAGTAGACATGCCAGTGCTACCCCCATTTCAAATTCAGTGCTCTCAGAATCCACTGCTTTACACTTCTCAACCTCAGTTGGTGGGTCTGTCTGCGCTTCGGCAACGTCATCCCCAGGTAATTGCAAGTCGAAGAAGATTTCGAAACCAGGCACGCGCTTCCTCTCCGCGTTCAGCTATGGTTCTGGGAAGCCGCAGAATGGAAAGTCTTCCCCTTCCCGGACGAAGCGTCCGTTTAGGGTACCCCAGATGGGCCTGTGCATTAACTCAAATGGCTTCCCAGCCTTCTTTGCTCTGGCTCTTCCGGCCATCTCTTTCCCCTTCCTCGCCCAGTCCTCTTTGGTGGGCAGATAACCCAATCCAAAGGTGTGAGGGTTGTGTGGCACTTCGGCCAATGCCGCGACGCCTTTCCGGCCGCTTCTTCCTAATCCCATTCTGGGGATATGTTGTAGCTTGTTCATGAGGTAAACAGATTGAGCACTGACGTACATACCCTCATTCATAGCCATGACATTCTGTACCACTCGAGCCTCAGCCAAAGTGAACCCCGATAAAAATACATCCTCCGTGCCGTGCTCAATCTCCAAGACAGGTGTGGACACTTCCGGCGGCGGATGGATTGATGAATTCCCAAAAACGATCGCTACCCCTTTCCCGTGAGGGTACTTTAGCATCTGATGTAGAGTGGAAGAGACTGCTTTGACCTGGTGCAACCACGGTCGCCCCAAAAGTAGGTTAAAGGTTGCGGGAACGTCCAAGATATGAAATTCAATGCTGTGTTGTCTTGGACCAACCTTGGTTTGAATTTTAACAGTCCCCATCACTTCTCTGCTGGTATTGTCGTATGCTCTGATCACTTGAGTAGTTGGAACGAAGTCCGCGGGCTTCAACCCGATTACATACGCCGTTCTGGTCGGGCAAACATTAATAGCAGACCCGGTATCAACAAGTACCTCCGGTATCCACTTATCTCTACATTCCACGGAAATATAGAGAGGTTTGTTATGATTTGTGCCCTCAGGCGGTAGTTCCTTGTCCGAAAAGGTTAATGCCGGGGAACCTCCTCCTGGAAAAACCAGTCCAACCAGCTGTTCAGGCGTGGTATCTATGGAGAGTTTGGACTTGTCCATAGCAGACAGGACAGCTTCCCTATGTACTCGCGATGCCATTAGCAGTCCCCAGATGGAGATGTCTGCTTGTATCTTTTTTAACTGTTTCAGCACAGCTTCCTCTTCAATCTGCTTCTCCTTCTGTTTCTCCGCTTCTCTATCCTTCCCGAATGCCTCGGGTTGGTCCAGGTGTGGGGGTTTGAAGTACCGCCCACTTCTCGTCATATGGTCAACCTCATCGAGGTACCAAGTGTCATCCGGTTGATTATTTCCCCAATCTTCATCCGTGTGGGCAAGACATAAGTCATCGTCTTCCCACCACATTCCGTCGGCAGCCAACAGACACCTGTCTGGCTCCGGTTCAGTTGCACTCGCAGTACTCTCCGTCTTCGTGCTCGCAGCATTCTCTATCTTCGTGCACACGGCACTCTCGGTCCCCTCAGGGCCCTTAGCTTTCCTAATTCTCTCAGCATCCTCAAACTTTTCTCGTTCCAGCTGCTTCAGAACAGCTGGTTGTCCAACAATCCCCGTATTCATAATGCCCAAGTCTCAAGCGGAATTCTTAGCACCGGCGCTCTCCGGCGATATAACTTGACTTCCGGCCTTTCCGGCCATAGCTGATACTCTTGCCCCTGCCGGGCCCTATTCTGGTTGGGATTCTCCCACTACATCTGGTAGATCATCGAGCCATCCAGTGGCCTCTGCCGATTCCTCATAGTCGAACCAGTTGATTGCTGTATCCCCTGATTCTTGATCATCGAAAACTTGTAGGTTGGCAAAGTCCTCTTCTATGGCTGTCAAATCATCTGCCCCTTGCTCAAATCCATCTCCCTAGATCACACACAGCTCTCCTATCTCTGGCAATTCTATACTCAGCCCAATCTGGCTCGTCGACAAGATGTATTCACTCGGATCATAGACTTCCCCGGCAAAACTCTGTCCAGTCCCAGATTCAACAACCCCATTCTCTCCTGAAGTTTGCTCTTCCCCATCTTCGATGGCCACCACCGTCGGCTCTGGTTGGGTTGTGGAGATGTCCAACATGCATAAAAAGTCAGTGCAGTCGGGGAGGAACACCTCCGGCTTGGGTAGGTGGGTGGGAGTGATATAGATGCTAGGATCGTAAGACACGACCCCAGTTTGGATAAAATTGATTCTATTGGGAGGGGGAGCTTGGTTATGTGGCGGGAGAGGATTGGTTGTGACATTGAGTTTGTCGGGAGGCGCAATCACCTGCTTGTCAATAAGATCCTGGATCTCGTGACGCAATCTGTAACAACGGTCGGTGTCGTGACCGTGTTGTTGGTGATACGCGCAGTATTTTGCTGGGTCATGAGAGGGAGGGAGTGGATTCGGTAGTGGCCTCGGATCCAGGGGTTTCAAATGCTTTTTCCTGATCAATACCCCTAGAGCTTTGGACAGGGGCATGTATAAGGGTGTGAAGGTTCTTTGGCCTCTGGATTGATATTTAGGGGCTTGGTCACTGCTTCCAGATGCACCGGAGAAGGGTGTGGCCGCCATGGGTCTTGGAAGGGGAGGGGGAATGGTGGTGACCACACTGACTTCCGAGGTCTTTGTATTTGCAGCGCCACTCGGGCCTGCATTGTTGTTACGGTTGAAAGTCCTCCTCGGTTGCTCCCTATCGTGGTCAAACAAACCTTGGTTCATTGCATCTTCGATTTGCACCCCCATCTCGTGTAAATCTGAGAAAGTAAGAAAGGGGATTACAATCATTCTCTACATCAACTTTGGGTGGAGATTGCGCACAATCATCCGGACTTGGTCCTTATCCGTGGGCCTTAGAGTCATCATTGACGCCTTTGCCCTCCATTGGATTACGAAGTCTGAGAAAGTTTCCTTGGGCTCTTGCCTTGTCGTTTCGAGATCACGAGTTGTGATCTCGATCTGAGTGTTGTACGAGTATTGCGCGACAAAGGCCTCAGCCATTTCATCCCAATTCTTCTTCACTTCATCCTCTAACTTTGCGTACCAGTGAGCGGCCACACCCGACAGGGTTCGGCCGAAAAATGAAAGCTTCTGTGGTCGCGTCAGGCCCATTGGCCGCAAAATGTCCGAGAACAGTCGGAGATGGACCATGGGGTCCCCGGACCCGTCAAAGCGGTCAATTTGAGGCATTTTGAACATATCGGGCAATGTTACGGCCACGTCGGTATATCCGTCCTCGATATCCGGGATAGCCTTGACCCCCTGGGACTTCTTGAAAAGCTTCTCAAGTTTGCTCAATTTCAGAGCTGTATGATCAACCTCGAACTCGAAGGGAGAGTCCGGGTGATTGGGTGTATGGATCTTGGACAGTTGTGGCGGAAGCGGGGGCAGAGCTGGCCCCGTTGGAAGATTCGTGTCCTCTTGTAAGTTTTGGAGATTTGGCACAGCGTTCTGGGTGTTAGGTAGAGTGTTCTGAACAGTGGGTGCCTGTTCGGGTAATGGAGCCCCTGGCAGAGGAGGGACTTGATGTGAAGCAGATGTCGCATTCTGCTGTTGCAGTCTGGTAATCAGTTCGGCCTGCTGGGCCATGATCTCGGCCTGCTGTTTGGCAAACTCATCCCGGCGAACGGCATCCTGTTGCATAGCTCTCATGGTTTCCTGCATCTGGCGCATCATTTCGTCGACTCCTGTCGGCGTTGCCATACTGCCTTGGTTCGTCTGAACTGTTGGCAAGTCTATTTCTATAGCGGTAATTGGGACCCCAATCTGACTGTCCACTGTCGGGGTAGTCCTCTGCTCGGATACACTGTGCTTCCTCGGTCTCTGCCTGATGACCGGGGGTAGAGAATGGAACACTGGCTATCCGTCAATTAGATCCTCGGATCGATTGAGTCGACGACCTCGTGTCCAAAGTGCTTGGGGAATGTCTGTTGGGTTGGAAGTAATTGTGCTGGAACTGCCCTGGCAAAAGATAAATAAAGCGAAAAGGAAATAAATAAACAGATAAATGGACAGCATAACAGCTTAAAATAAATGCATGACACACAGCCTGGCATAACAACACACAGTTGACAAGCTGAATACACACTGTCCTCCAACACTGATTATTATCCCTAAATCACTGTCCCCAAATCTGAATCTGATACCCGCAGATAACTGATTCTCAAATACTGACTGATGCCCGCAGGCCTAATATCCACAATACTGAACTGACGCCCGCAGGCCTGATGCCCAAACTCTGTAAACTGATACATGCATTCCTGTAGAGACGCACTCTAAAGCACATAACAGATAAGTGAGAGCCAAAACACCCCTATGTTGGGGTAGGGTTTCCCTGTCCTATTTTGTCAGGAGCTAGGGTTTCACTACGCACGCAGCGGTTTCAAACAACCTATAAACGGGTAAGCAACCTGTCCTAGTTTGGAATGGTCACTATGGATCCGAATATGCACTAGGTCGAATGGTCAAAGAGGGTGCCCCGGTAAAACCGGGGTTTGTGTTCCCATACTGGCAGAGCCCACAACCGGTCAGCCTTATGGTCATGCCTTGACAAGACAAGTCTCCGGCAAACTGTTCAGGAATAGCAGATGGCAAACACGGTGTCCTAGGCGCACCAATGCAAATGCAATGCAAAGAAACACACAAGTGTAGTCAAAAACAGATATCACGAGTTCGAGTCAAGTTCTCTAAATCCCCAGCGGAGTCGCCAGAAACTGTAGACGTCCCCGAACGCCCCGGGAGGGACGAGCTCCCGTTCCGTTCATTTGGGGTCACTACAGCTCAGGACTCTCAAATTGTCACGGTTCGTAATCTAAACCAAAGAGTCCAAATCTGGCAAATCGTTTTGAGAAAACAGATTTTTGAAAGAAGTGCCAAACATGGACTGCTTTGCCAGATACAGAGTCGCCACCTAAATATTTTATTTTGGGAAATTTAGGAAACCCTGACTCGTTTGCCTAAGGCCACGTGTCCGTCATCACCAAAGTTGCCTCGGCTCGGGAACTTGGGTACGATTGGGGAAGGTCACTTCGTGAGCACCCCCGCTCGCCCGATCAAAGATCGGCCTCTACTAACCATGATATCTATTTTTGAAAACATTGTGTGTTCTTATTCCGGTTATTAGCCTAGATTACTATGTGATGCGCACAACATACAAGTATAGACTGGATCGCCTGAATTGGAAAAAATCATTTTATGTTTGTTTTTGAAAGATGGTTTGCTACTCGCAAGTAGGCTTTAAAATGCAGATTTTGCCACCCACGGGTGGGCTTAGGAGAAGATGGTTTTGCCACTATCTAGTGGGCTTAAAACAAACAGTTGATGATTTATTCCAATCCAAGTAACCCAACCTTCACCCACAGGCATTCAGGCAGTTATATCACATAAGCAAATAGCCTCATGGTAAGCATGCTATTCATGGCAGTCACTCACACGCATGCAAGGATGCTAAAGCATAAAACTTACCGAGTACTCCAAGCCAAAACAGAAGCTTATTAGAAATCCATGCATGATCCTAATTATACAGAAATGCCTAATGCAACACATGCAAAATGCAACTATAGCAGGCTCGGCTATTCTAAACATGGCATATGGAATGCTACAACTAACATGTATTCAACTTGGAATTGAAAATACAATGCAATTAGTATGATGCGCCGAGCCCGGTGCACGCAAAATAGATGAATGATGCAAACATGCTGTCATACTGCATGCTAATTGAAATATGCCCTAATCTAACCATCATAAGCAGGTAAATAAAAGGGAAGAAAGACGTGAGGTTGGAAGACATACATCACACTCACGCACACTTATTACAATTATGCCCTCGCGCATAGGGTCCAAATAAATATACAGTCCCGAATAAAAGAATAGTACAGTCCAAATAATACAGTCCAAATAATGTACAAATTCCTAATTAATTAACAAATTAACTAAGAAAATAAATAAACTGGCATGCAAGCCAGGGACTGCCTTGATTCCATTCCGGATGATGAATGATGCATGCCCGGGTTGCCTTTGCGCGGAAATCCATGACGATGCCCCAATTAGCCTCTGTTTTGTGATTTTTCTTGGAAAGCGCGCCAAACTCCGGAAGTTTGCTGATTCTTCATTTGCTGCAACAGAGAGCAGGAAAGGGGCATAGCAATGTATTTACACAAATGTATGCATGCCTCGATCCTCGTGCCACCAATCACGTATATCGATGCATGATGGCCGAGGAATCGAAATGTGCAACTCAATATGGAATGAATGCACGTATAAACACAACAAAACCTAACTCCATCATGGGTAATCCGGAGTGTCGGTGATTGGGGAATTGAGACGCGTTCCGTCACTCGGAGTACGAAACGCACCTCGTTTCCCGCGCCCGGGCTAACTCCTATTCCGAACGCAATGTAATATGCATGACATGCATGAATGCAACTAAGATACAGCCTAGTATGCACTATATTGTGAAAATGAGGTGCCTCGAAATGCGTGCACACGGGCACGCAAACCGAGGCAATGTCATATGCAATGCAATATAGCTAAAATGACATATAGAATGCAACATGGACTTATACTAACATGAGAGAGACTCAGCCACACTCACATAAGAGGCCGGTGGATGAAAATGAAGCGCCTCGAAATGCGTGCACACGGGCACGCAAACCGAGGCAATGGCATATGAAATGCAATGGCATGGAAAATGATATGCAAGCATGCTAATGGAATTTCAGCACTGAAATGTGGGGGGAAACAGGCCCGAAATGAGGCGAAAGTACACCCGATGCATGGAATAGTCCCGAAACATGAATTTTGGCACTCGAAATGGCCTATAGCTATACCAAACATGCACAATATGGACATGCAATGAAAATACAGAAGCAAGGAAGCCCCTAGAGAAGCATTTTTACAGTTCAAAGCATGGCCAAACAGAAAACACAAATAGGAAAAAAATAGCATGCAAAAATGGCCCTAAATATGAGATAATGAAGCAACTCATAGCTGCTGACCCCAAACAGATTAGGGGCCTTCTACAATATTGAAGAGGGACCAAAACTATGATCTTTTACAGTTTATGGAAAACCACAAAAACCAGCACAAGTATAGCTAAACTTCCATGCAAGAAATGGGCCAAAAGATGGCCAAAGCACAAAGTATACTAAATATTCATCAAACATCCAAAGGCCCTTAATGAAACATGAAGAATGGGCCAAAATAAGACTATTTTGAGTTCTGTAAAATGACCAAAAACCGAAGCATAATAGGCTGCCAAAACATGCAAGAAAAGGGGACCAAAGAGGGATATAACATGAAGTGGCATATGGAGGTCCCAAACCATGAAAGGCCCTTAATGAAACATGAATAATAGGCCAAAATGAGACTATTTTCAATGCTATAAAATGACTAAAAACCGAAGCATAAGGGGCTGCCAAGTCATGCAAAAATGGGGACCAAAGAGGGATATAACATGAAGTGGCATATGGAGATCCCAAACAGTGATGAGCCCTTCTTCAATGTTGAAGAGGGGCTCAAAATAATCCTATTTTCAGTTTACATCATGCTCCAAAACAGATCACACGTAGGCTAAAAATACTACGCAAGATAACGGTATTTAGGAAGGATATTGAAGCAAGTGCAATATGGGGGGCTCAAACAGTGTTGAGCCCTTAATAAAAAGTGAAAAAGAGCTCAAAAAAAGGCCACTTTCAGTTAGGGCCGGAGCTCAAAACAGCAAGCATATATGGCTAAGGAATGTTGCAAAAATATGCTTAAAAATGGGGAAATGGTACTCACCCTTGAAGACAAGTCTTTTGTTGCTTCTTGGCTTGAGAAGTGGTGCCTCTTAGCTGCTGGAAAGCCTCCCAAGTTGCTGGAAATGGAGTGGTGGTGGTGGTGCTTGATGGTGATGAAGAAATGAGGTGTAGGACTTGGATGTTTTGAGAAAATGAGAGATAGAGGGAGATTTGGATGCAAGACTTGAAGGAAATTTTTTCTAACCCTTAACACAAGAGATGGCAGTTGGTTATATGGACCAAGGAGAGGGGGAGCATGGAGGGAAAGGGTAGGGGAAAAGCACCAAGTCCTTTCCCCAAAAGGTGTCCCCCGGATGTAGATATTTCTGGGGGACAACAGCTATACAGCTGTAAAGTGCACATTGTGAGGATCATGGCCGGCCACCTTTTGGAGTTGCAGGTGGCCGGCCGGCCACCTACCCTAGCCGGCCGGCTAGGGGTCAAAAAGGTCAAGTTGATTTAGTGGCCGGCCACCACAAAAAGGTGTCCTCCCAGGTCCCCTTATCATAACCCTGTGGTTCGAATTTGCAAACTGTAAAACAGGAGAGAGAACAGGCCACTCTTAGGAGGGGTTCAAAAGGGTCAGGAAGGATTAATGGCCGGCCACCAACTTTTAGGGTCCTCCCATGTGTGTACATCACAAACATGTGGTTAAAAGTTCAAGAAAATGGCCCAAGGGTGTTCAACATTGGCTCGGAAGCGAGAAAAATGGGCGCCGGAGGGCGAAAATGGAATATAACTGGTTGCTAAGATAATTGCTAGCCTCCCACCCTCCAGTGACCTTCCTGGTGATAAAATAGAGGTACCTGCCAAAAATGAACGAAAATCGATGCAAAACGAATGTTCGGGGGCCAAAACGCGCAGTTCGGGGCCCCGAAAACAGCCTGTTAAACACCGAAAGTGGTATTCGATCACGAAGTGGGTCCCTCAGACCTCAGTGTCCCTCAAAAGGGAGAAAATAAGAAGTATGCCAAAAATCAGAGCAATAGGAGGTGGTTAAGCGGTCCCGAACCGAGGCACATGGCCTGACGGCTCCGAAAACCGAAAACCGGGCTCCGAAGTGGGCAAAATGGCCTATAGCCACAAAATGTAGCCCACGGCCACTGAGAGATGGTCTACGGGACCTCTCCCTCCCCTCAGGAAAAGAAACAGAGAAAACCGAGTCTGGTTCGCAAACCGAGGCAAGGCACAGAAGAGGGTTCGGAAGTCCGGAGGCAGGGTTCACAGCCGCGACTCTGAGACTTCTGAACGAGCACGATATGCAACGTCACCGAGCGCTCAATCGGTGATGTCTGATTCTTAAGGTCGGTCAAAAATGGGGTGTCTACACAGACCAACTAGAGTTTGGAAAATAACTCGTCAAAATGTCCAGGAAGATGGGCTTTACTAAATAGTTCAGGAGCTTGAGCAGCAGAAGAAACAAATTGGGGCTAAACAATGCCACTAATGACATGCTGACTAATGAAATGATAGTCAATCTCAATGTGTTTGGTGTAATCATAAAAAACATCATTGTGATCAATTTGAATGGTACTACGATTGTCACAATGAAGAGTAGTAGCAATGGAATGAAGTACACCTATGTCTGCAAGTAACCAACAAAGCCAAAAAAGTTTCTGAGTGATGTCAGCCAGAGCGCAATATTCTGCCTTAGTACTAGACTTGTAGACAACAATTTGTTTCTTAGTCCACCAAGAAATCAATGAACTTCCAAGAAAGAAACAATAACCAATTGTAGACCAACGATCAGTGGGATCACCGGCCTAGTCAGCATTAAAATATGCACATAACTCAATGGGGGTGTGAGCAGAGTAATGAAGCCCATGAAACAAAGTACCCTTCACATATTGGAGAATAAGAAGAACAACAACATAATGAGAAGATTGTGGAGTAGAGAAAAACTGATTGATTGTGTCAACTGCATTAGAGATATCCGGCTGAGTAATAGTCACGTAGACTAGACTACCTGTTAATTGTCGATGCAGAGTTGCATCAGATACAACAGCGCCCTCTAAAAGTGTAAGGCGAGTATTATACTTAAGCAATCTAGGAGCAGTCTTGCTATCCATGAGACCAGCACGAGATAAGGGATTAGATGCATATGTAGCTTGAGTGAGATACAAGCCACATGGAGTAAAAGAAATCTCAAAACCAAGAAAGTAACTAAGAGAACCCAGATCTTTCATCTCAAAATGAAGCTGAGTAAATGTTTCAACTCTTGAATGCCATCTAGATCATCACCAATAACAATCATATCATCAATATAAAGTAGTAAAAGGTAATACCACGTGCCGTCTTCCGAATCAAAAGTGCAGAATCATAGGAGCTAGAAGAGAACCCAAACTAGGCATTCTCTAGATTTTTTTTTTGTGGCCTTCGTCGTGCTCTTTATGACCTCAAGTAGGCTCCTCGTGCTCGATGAATGTGATATACAGTATCAGAAGAATACTTAATTTGTGTTCTCTTCTAGCTTTTATGATTATGCTCTTTTTATTCGAAAGACGATATGTGGTATTACGCTTTTACTGCTTTATGTTGATGATATGAATATTACTAGTGATGATTTCGATGGCATTAAAGAGCTTAAACATTTTCTGAGCTCTTATTTTGAGATGAAAGATCTAGGTTCTCTTAGTTACTTTCTTGGTCTTGAGATTTCTTCTACTCCAAGTGGCTTGTATCTCACTCAAGCTAAATATGCATCTAATCTCTTATCTCGTGCTGGTCTCATGGATAGCAAGATTGCTCCTAGGCCACTTGAGTACAATACTCGCCTTAGTCCTTTGGAGGGCACTCTCATATCTGATATAACTTTGTATCGATAATTAGTAGGTACTCTAGTCTATCTTATTGTTACTCGGTCTGATATCTCTCATGCAGTTCACATAGTCAGTCAGTTTTTGTTTGCTCCACGATCCCTTTATTATGTTGTTGTTCTTTGTATTCTCCAATATGTGAAGGGTACTTTGTTTAATGGATTTCATTACTTTGCTCACACTCTCCTTGAGTTATATGTATATTTTGATTTTGACTGGGTTGGTGATCCCGTTGATCGTTGCTTTACTACTTGTTATTATTTCTTTCTTAGAAGTTCATTGATTTCTTGGCGGAGTAAGAAGCAAACTATTGTCTCCATGTCTAGTATTGAAGTAGAATATCGTGCTTTTGCTGACACTACTCAGGATTTTGACTTTGTTGATTACTTGTGAACATATGTGTACTTCACTCCATTGTTACTACTCTTCATTGTGACAATCGTAATGCCATTCAGATTGCTCACAATGATATGTAGACACTCCATTTTTTACCGTCCTCAAGACTTGGACGTCATCTTTTGAACACCCAATGATTTCGCATGCTAGTGTTCATTTTGAGTCTCTGAAGGTCTCGGCTGGGCGCCTTCCCTTGGAGCCTCTCAACTTGCCTGTTTTGTGCTTGCTTGTGGACCAAGAGCAAGAGAGGGTGGCTTGTCGGCCATCCCCAGTGTCCATCGGCCAGGGCTTGTGTCTGTCAGCCATTAGTGGTGGCCGATCGGCCACACTGATGGCCGATCGGCTACATGTGTGGCCAGTCAGCCACTACTGATGGCCGACGGCCATTTTTCTCCTTTTTTAGATATTTTATGTGCCAGTTGTGCCAACTGTTGATCACTGAATGTATCCTCCATACACGTGTATGGAGGGATGAAGCCAAGCTTTTGGCTTGTCTTTCTATATAAGGGCAGGTCTCTACCCCATTTTGAGGGTTCAGAAAATTTGGGAGCAAAAATTTCACACTCTCTCTCTAGAATTTTCTCTCTCTTCCTATTTAGTGCTTGAAAGTGAGTTTTCTCTACATATTTACACTAGCACCCTTAGCCAAACACCTTGACCTTGGAGCTGAGGTTCCTTAAAGCTTGGTTTGAGGTCTTAAGCTTGGTTTTAGCTCAGAATCTTTGCTGATTTGTTGTTGTGCTTCAAGGGTAAGGACTTGTCCCTTTTAAGCTTTGTTGTCATTACTTGTTTTCCACCTTTGCATGCTACTTTGAGGCTGGTTTTAAACTCTAAAAATTCTGTTTTTAAGGTTTCAAAATGGTGGTTTGAGCCTTGTTTAGTTAGGGGGTGGTTTCCTTCCTTTGCTCTTTGGCTTGTAAAGCCTTTTGAGCCATCTTTCAAAGCCTTTTAAAGCAACTTTTTTCAGCCTTTAAACCACTAAATTCCAGGAGAATTTCAGTGGTAAAAAGTGTGTCTTGAGGTCCAAAATAGGAAGGGGTGGCCTCCCCTCCTTGTGTCTTGTTTGCTTGTGTAGATAGCCTAGCATGTGAGCATGCTTTTCTACCTATTTGTGATATGATCTCAGCATGTTTTTGCTACCAATTTAGCATGCTTTAGCTCTGTTTTGAGCCTCCTTGGTCATATGAGTCTTGCCTTGTATGGTTGTAATGTAAAATGCCTTTACTAGCTTTGTATTTTAAGGCCTCTAACATGCTTTGCTTGAGATGATTGCATGATATAGGACCATTTAGCATGTGATTTCAGTGCATATATCTCTGTTATACTCTCACATATTCCACTCTTTCATTGATTTTGGGAGTTGTGCTTTGAGCCTTGTTTATGAGCCAATACATGAGCATGTTTTTCTTGCTTTCTATGCTTCGATCTCAGCATGTTTTAGCCACTGATTTTGCATGTTTAAGCTCTATCTAGGGCTAGTTTGGTCATTCAAGTTTGATATTGCATGCCTCTAGTGTAGTGTGCTTTACTAGTTTGGTGTTTATGGCTTTTGAACTTGTCTTGCATGCATTGCTTGCATGAATTAGTGTCTTTAGCATGCCATTTCAGCACTGAATTTCTGCAACCTCCCTCATTTCTTCATTTTTCTATTTGTTTTGAGGATTGTTTAACCTCAATGTTGTGTTTAAGCTTGAGATAGAGCTTGTGCTCAATGGCTTTAATTCTCTTTTGAGGGTTTCTACTAGCCAAAGGCATGGTCTCTCTCATGCCTTAAACCATCCTTTGGTTGACCCTTCTCTCATTAGAGACCTTTCACATTGGGCTTAACCGGTTAAAGGATTAATCGGTAATGCTAAAATGTATAAATAAAATGACCAAAGTAAAACATGAACAAGACAAGCATTTGTGTTGCATTGCATGTGTTTGGATCGGACGTTAATCCAAACACAAGAAATGTGAGGCGTTTCATACTCAAAGTGATGAAACGTGTCACGTTTCTTGGTCGTCGTCACCCTTGATCATGCATGATAGGGTGGTGACCATTTGGGTCTTATGTGTGCATTCATTAAGCTTGTACAAGCTTGGTTCTTCGGCCATCATCCATGAAAATGCTTGATTGGTGGCTTGAGAGCCAAGTGCCATACTCCTTTGAGCTTGAGAAATGAAGAGGAGTGTGTCAATACACATTTCCTTGCAAATACATTGCTCTGCCTCTGTTGCTCTCTGTTGTAGCAAAAACAGAATTTTGGAAAAAAAGCGTGGCCGACCGACCACTTGAGGTAGCCAACCGGCCATTAAACTAGCCGACCGGCCAGTGTTTGTGACCAACAGCCACTTTTTGTGGCCGACCGGCCACCAGTCCATGTTTGTGCAAAAGTGTTCCTGAATTAAGACAGAAGTAGTCTGGAAGTTGGTTCAATTTTCAGAGATTAAGGCAAGTGCAAACAGAGGCATCCGACGGCAAAGCAATGGCATTTTCGGAAGGAAGCCAATTGAGCATGCATGCCTCCCTCGCCCGCGAGGCTATTTAATTGTTTACAATAGTAGCTAATTCATACATGTGTTGTAAATTATTTAGCTTAATTCATTTTGTTTTCTAATTAGCTTAGCATATCTAGTTTCAATTCGGTTTGTAATTAATTAGCTAGATTAGTTAATTAGTTAGTTTGTAATAATTAGCTTAGCTTAGCGTAGCTAGTTAGCTTATTTATTTGGATCCTCCTTCGAGAGGGCGTATTGCATTGTTGTAATAAGCATGCGCGTGTGTCTGCATGTCTTCCAACCCCACTTCTTTCTCCCTTTTACTTAACCGCTTTCGATGGTTAGTTTAGGGTCATATTTTGATTAGCATACCTTATGCTTGCATGTTTGCATCATTCATTTGTCTTGCATGCACCGAGGCTCAGCGCATCATTCAAACTGCATCGTATTTCAATACTTACTTGAATACGTGTTTCAAAGCATGTTATCAAGTTGTTGCATTCATATGCCATCTTAGATAGCCTAGCCTATTTAGTTGCATTATTGCATGTGTTGCATTAGGTATCTTAACATAGTTAGGAATCATGCGTTATTTCTAACTAGCTTTTGTTTTGGCTAGGAGTACACTGTAAGTCTTTACGCTTTAGCATCCTTGCATGAGTGTGAGTGTTGCCATGATAGCATGCTTGCCATGAGGCTATGTGCTTATGTGATTAACTGCATGAATGCTTGTGGGTGAAGGCTTTGTTGCTTGAATTGGAACAATTCAATGATTGTGAGTTTTGAGCCCACTTTTCGAAGTGACAAATCATGTTTTAAGCCCACCCGAGGGTGGCAAATCCGCACTTTAGCCCACTTGAGAGTGGCACCTTCAAACTACTTGTGAAAACAAACATGAGTTACTTTGTTCCAATTCTCGTGATTTAGTCTATACTTATATGTGTGTGTCTGTAAGAAGCCCGCGTGGGCCTTATGCTACTACAGTTCGGACTCGATTTGTGTCACGGTTCTTAATCTGAACCAAAGAGTCCAAATCTGGCAAATCGTTTTGAGAAACAGATTTTTGAAAAAGTAGTGCCAAACATGGACTGCTTTGCCAGATACAGAGTCGCCACCTAAATATTTTTAAAATGGGGAAATTTAGGAAACCCTGACTCGGTGCCGAAGGCCATATGTCCGTCATCACCGGAGTTGTCTCGGCTCGGGAGCTTGGGTACGATTGGGGAAGGTCAGCTATGAGCACCCCCTTTCGTCCGGTCCGAAGACCGGCCTCTACTAACTGTGATATCCAATTTTGAAAACATTATGTGTTCTTAAACCAATTATTAGCCTAGAATTACTATGTTGTGCGCGCAGCAAACAAGTATAGACCAAATCGCTCAAATTGGAACAAAAACATTTCATGTTTGTTTTGAAATTGGTTTGCTACTCGCAAGTAGGCTAAAACGCGGGTTTTGCCACCCTCAAATGGGCTTTTAGAAAAGATGATTTTGCCACTATCTAGTGGGCTTAAAACTCACAGTTTTAATGCATTATTCCAATTTAAGTAATTCAACCTCCATCCACAGGCATTCAAGCAGTTATATCACATAAGCAGCTAGCCTCATGGTAATCATACTGTCATGGCAACACTCACACGCATGCGATATGCTAAAGCATAAAAGCTTACCTAGTACTCCGAGCCAAAACAGAAACTAGTCAGTAATCATATGCATGATCCTAGTTCATGTTAAAAATGGCTAATGCAACACATGCAAAGATGTAATCTAAAGCAGGCTCGGCTAACCTAAGCATGGCATGTGAGATGCAATCAATTGATGCACGTATTCAATTTTGAATTTAAAGTACAAATGCAGTTAGCATGATGTGTCGAGCCTGATGCATGTCAACAAATGCATGAATGCACGCATGCATAGCATAAGGTATGCTAAAATAAATGTGCCCTAATCTACCATCATAAGCAGGTAAATAAAAGGGAAGAAAGACGTGAGGTTGGAAGACATACACACACTCACGCACACTTATTACAGATTTGCCCTCACTCGGAGGGACCAAATAAATATTACAAATTAATTAACTACGCAAGCTAATTAAATATTACAAATTAATTAATTAATTAACAAATTAACTAATCTAGGAAAGCAGGTAAACCGCCTCGGGAAATGCGCCGCCATGCATAGGCTGGCTCTGTTTTCTTTCCTCTGCTCCTCTGAAGGCTACCAAAACCTCAGGACTGCTTCCTAGGACACTGAGGAGTGCCACCGGCTGAGTAGAATTGTCACCGGCAGTGTGGTGTGGCCATCGGCACAAAATGGAGTCTATCGGCAGAGGAAAGATTGCCGGTCGGCATCTTATACTACCGGTCGGCAGAGTATTCCTGCAGAATCTGCAAATGACAGCAACAGAGGGCAAGGCAAGGCATGGCAGCACAATTCAAGGCATATATGCACCAACCATGTCCCTTATCATGATAATGACTCAAAGGGGCGTGTGCCTCGATTCTCGGACCACCAATCACGCATTTCCATGCATGATTGCCCAAAGAACCAAGTATGCAACTTTGATTTCAAATGCAATGCAAATCAATCAAACAAACTCCCAATCCCTATCACCCAAATCAAGGGACAAGGAACGCATGTTGATGCAATGCAACCTAAGCATGTTAGCTATCATGCAACATGAACAATGCAATGCAATCATGCAAAGCTTACAAGCAAACTTGCAAGGTAAGCATGCAAACCAAATAGAAGATGGACTTAAACATGAATTAGGCAGCCCCAAATAGGCCTAAAACAGTGGCCAAAGTGCTAAGTGCATGGAGGCAAATGACATGCAAACATGCATAGATACATGGTCCAAGACTTAAGCATAATGAAGCCGCTTTTCGACGCATTTGAAAGGCACTAACATGGACAATTCGCATGCAAATTTCAGAGGCGATAGGTGATGCAAAACAGCCCCGAAACATAACGAAACAACACTCAACGCATGGAATGAATCCCGAAATGCGAAATTAGGCATATGGAATGGCTTACAGCTATACAAAGCATGCATAATATGGACATGGAACATGAAGACAGAAGCAAGACGGCTCTGAGATAAGCATTTTTACAGTTCATGACATGGCCAAACAGCAAGCAAAGATAGGGCTAAAATGGCATACAAAAAACGGGGCTACCACATGGATTTCAAAGCAAGTAGCACATAGAGTATCCAAACAGTGTTGAGCCCTTCTTCAATATTGAAGAGGGGCTCAAAATAAGCCTATTTTCAGTTTACATCAGGCTCTAAAACAGACCACACGCAAGCCAAAAATTCTATGCAAGATTATGGCATAAAGAGGGCTAATGAAGGAAGTGCTAGCTACTGTCCTCAAACAGCAAGAGGTCCTCAATCAAACATGAAGTGGACCTCAAAATATGATGATTTGAAGTTTAGGTCGGAGCCCAAAAGTGCAAGCAACTATGGCTTAAATATGAAGCAAGAAAAGGCTAGAAAAGGGAAGATGAGGACTCACCCTTGAAGACCAGCAAACCAACACCTCTTGGACCAAGTTTGGGAACTTTTAACCTCTGGAGGACAGCCTCAAGCTGCTGGAATAGGCGTTGGATGCCTTGTGCTATGAGTTGATGAAGAAATGGCCCAAGAACAAAGGTGTTTGATGGTTGAATGAGAGAGATATGGAGAGAGATGGAGGTTTGTATGTATGTATATCAGATATATGTGGTATATCTCTGGTTTTTCTTGCCTCAAATCTCTAACCTCCACAAAGGAGGAGGAGAGGTGCATATATAAGGCAAGGAAATCACTTAACTTACAAGCTAAGTCAAGGGAAAGGGGTCAAAGGGGTTCAAGGCTTATTGGAGA
The DNA here is from genome assembly GCF_055761805.1 of Camellia sinensis. Classification (NCBI taxonomy): domain Eukaryota; kingdom Viridiplantae; phylum Streptophyta; class Magnoliopsida; order Ericales; family Theaceae; genus Camellia; species Camellia sinensis. The sequence continues at coordinate 78,207,826 of NC_138970.1, forward strand.
AGCTTGGACAGCTGGTAGGCTTCTTGAGGAAGCCAAGAAAAGGGGTCAAGGCTTCCTCAAGAAGCCTTGAGCAAAGGGTGCAAGAAAAGGGGCCAAAGGGTGTGCAAAGGGTGCAAAATAGACACACATGCACGTGGGGGATCAATTCTGTGCATTCCAGCTGGCACAGCTGGAATCCACTCAATCTGCAGAATGCTCCGGAAGGTCGTCGGCTAGCAAAAATTGCCGGTCAGCAAAATAAAGTGCCGGTCGGCACAATAAATTGGCGGCCGGATAAATATAGTGCCGGTGGATGGCCAGTAAGGTCCAAAAACTACCGATTGGTGTCCAAATTGAAGCCCCGGAAGTTAGCTTTCCAATGGCGTGAACCTTGCATCAAAATTCTTCCTGTACAAAAAGTTATGCCCTTTTCCGTGAAGCCGCGCAGATTCGATCCAACCGGGATGATGCCCGACTTCAACTGATCATATCTCCCCTACCCGGACTTGGCTCTAGGAGATTCTTGAGTGCAAAGTGAAGCCCCGGAAGTAAGCTTTCCAACGGTGGTGGCCCCATAGCTAAACTCCAAGTGTACAGATAGATAAGCCCGATTCAGCGAGGGCTGCTCGACTCGCTTCTACCCGGATTCATGCCGAACTTCTCCCAAACTAGTTTTCTCCTCTCCTTTCCTCTTTTCTTCAACTCCAAAACCCTAAACAAAGTGTTTTGAAAGATTTGCCTCTCTTCTAGCTGAAGAAACTGATTCTTGCCCTGCACATCTCTCAACACCGAGCAAAACATCAGTGGTGCCCAAGTCTAAAGGGCGGTCAAAAATGGGGTGTCTACAGTTGCCCCTCTTTGACAGAACTCGAAAGTCATAACAATGACGGGAGTGAATGTCAAAGCCCAGAGACGACCGATTTTTGACAAGGCCGAAGACTTGGACAAACAAACAAAATACCGATAAATAAATGGTTGTGCCCACAGGCTGCCTACGTATCCCTTTGCAAGGAATCAAACCAGAGTAGTTCAGGGGCGGGATGCAAATGATATGCAGGAAGACTTTGATGATTGGACTTATACGCTACGCGATGCCGGTTTTGAAAGTTGGACTTATACGCTACGCGAAGCCGATTTTGAAAGTTGGACTTATACGGTACGCGAAGCCGGTTTTGAAAGTTGGACTTATACGCTACGCGAAGCCGGTTTTGAAAGTTGGACTTATACGCTACGCGAAGCCGGTTATCACTCATGATCATGTAAAGAGAGCTGTAATGAAGCAATTATGTGAAATAAATGCAACATTTTAAGCGAATGCTAGGCAAGCAAGTAAGCTCGAGCCAAACTACACCTCGTGCAGAAAGGATGTAAGAGAATTATGTAATTCTCATGAACATGTGCGTTAGATACACAAAAGTGAACGAAGTGTGATAGATACACTAAGTGGACAAACATGCGTGATAGATACACATAGTGAAGAGAGTGTGATGGACATGCTTACACGAATAAAGTTTGATTGATACACTAAGCAAAGCAAAGTGTGATAGATACACAAAGCGAAACAAGTGTGATGGATACACTGAGCAAATATGTGATAGATACACTAAGCAACCGTGTGTGGTGGATGCACAAAGGGAGCGTGTGATGGATACACAAAGTGAACGTGTGATAGATACACAAAGTGAGCATAGTGTGATAGATACATAAAAGGTGAAGCTAGTGTGATGGATACACTATATGAGGCAAAGTGTGAGCGTGTGATAGATACACAAAGTGAGAGTGTGTGATTGATACACAAAGCGAACGTGTGTGATTGATACACAAAGCGAGCATGTGATAGATACACTATATGAAGCAACATGTGATATATACAGTAGTTGAGCGTGTGATAGATACACTAAGCGAGTATGGTGAGCATAGTGTGATAAATACACAAAGGGTGAACACAAAGTGTGATAGATGCACTAAGTGAATAAGGTGTGATAGATATACTAAAGGTGAACACAAAGTGTGATAGATGCACTATGTGAACAAAGTATGATAGATATACTGAAAGCGAACACGAAGTGTGATAGATGCACTTGGTAAGCAAGTATGATAGATATACTAAAAGGGAACACAAAGTGTGATAGATGCACTGTGTGAACAGAGTGTGATTGATACACTAAAAGCGAACACAAAGTGTGATAGATACACTATGTGAACAGAGTGTGATTGATACACTAAAAGCGAACACAAAGTGTGATAGATGCACAGTGTGAACAAAGTATGATAGATATACTAAAAGGGAACACAAAGTGTGATAGATGCACTATGCGAACAAAGTATGATAGATATACTAAAAGGGAACACAAAGTGTGATAGATGCACTATGTGAACAAAGTGTGATTGATACACTAAAAGCGAACACAAAGTGTGATAGATGCACTATGTGAACAGAGTGTGATTGATACAATAAAAGCGAACACAAAGTGTGATAGATGCACAGTGTGAACAAAGTATGATAGATATACTAAAAGGGAACACAAAGTGTGATAGATGCACTATGTGAACAAAGTATGATAGATATACTAAAAGGGAACACAAAGTGTGATAGATGCACTATGTGAACAAAGTGTGATTGATACACTAAAAGTGAACACAAAGTGTGATAGATGCACTATGTGAACAGAGTGTGATTGATACACTAAAGGTGAACACAAAGTGTGATAGATGCACTTAGTGAACAAGTATGATTGATATACTGAAAGTGAACACAAAGTGTGATAGATGCACTTAGTGAACAGAGTGTGATTGATACACTAAAGGTGAACACGAAGTGTGATAGATGCACTTAGTGAACAAGTATGATTGATATACTAAATCAATGAAGTGTGATACAGAAAACGAGAATGTGTGTGATAGATACACAAAATGAAAGAAGTGTGATTGATACACTAAGTGAGAGTGCAATAGACACAAAAGCGAATATGTGCGTGATAGATACACGAAATGAGAATGTGTGTGATAGATACACAAAATGAAAGAAATGTGATTGATACACTAAGTGAAGAGAGTGTGATTGATACACTAAATGAGATTGTGGGTGATAGATACTCAAAGCGAGTAAAGTGTGATTGATACACTAAGGCGAATGAAGTGTGATTGATACACTAAAGTGAGTGTGTGTGATTGATACACAAAAGTGAATGACCTTAAAACGGAACTTCTTTGAATGAACCGTGCATACAATATCGTGCATGACTAAGGAAGAAACTTGATAGGTATAATGCATTACAATGCAAGTGAAGTGGGTGCATAACAATGTAAGTGGAAGAGTGTATAACCTTGAAGCGGGATTGATCTTGCGCCTGAGGTAGAGCTACACTCATATTTCGGAGCATTGACAAGGCCCTGAAGAGGTACGTCCGGAGTACAATCACGGAATTTTCTGAAGTTGACACAAACTCAGATACTTCGATTTTCGCTCTTTTGTTTTTGCTTTACAGTCTGGAACCATCATAGCTTCAGATAGGTCCTGGTTTCACCGTTCACACTTATCGGGGGTGGACCCTGCAGTTTTATGGAAAAAAGAACCTTGTTTTGCACAAACGTGAAGGATGGCACAGCACTCTGAGCACAAAACGATTTATTTTTGAAATTGAGAGATGAGTTTTCGACCAGGTATTGAGCCTACGACTGAACACAGCGAGAAAGACTCAATAACGGAGAACAAAAGGTAAACAACCTAAACACGTCGAGACATGCTCGGAACGACTCAAAGCAAGAATCGAGACAAACAAAACAAAAGACACGACACACAGACGTGCACAGGGAGCCTGTTTCACCGGGTATTATTCCCACCCTTTCTTATTTGTGATTCTCACATCACTCGGCTCTCAAGCTCGGTTTTTCTCTCAAAACCCTTTTCTCGCTTTTCCTCTCAGCGCACATCTCTCTATTCTTTAATCTCTCGTTTTTCATCCCTCCCCTGGGTGGTTGATGGATAAACTGGAAATTGTGGGCTCTTGCCCCTGGTATTTTACCAGCTTTTGATTCTTGTTCACAACAGTGAATTCCTCCCACAGAGGGGGTTGCGCTACAACTGGGTATGTAGCAAATCTGCAGCTAACATCGGTTGATGATGCCCTGCAGGGGAGTTTGGACATGGTTAGATATGTCCAGATGAGGGAGTGGAATATCTTGCCCCATTCCGGTTTGTGCTTCGCACTTGGCTCGATACCTCGTTGCTTGGAGGATGAGAGAGCTTTTCGGCCCTTTTGCTGTTGACTTTCAGTTGTGCCCTTTCTGGCAAGTAGAGTGCCCTTTCTGGCAAATGCATTGACAACAGGGAAAAGACAGGAAGCCTGACTCAACTGTGCCCCTAGTTCATTATTTTGACCATTTTTTGTTTTGGTTTTCTACTAAAACAATTTTGACCAACATGAGAGTTAGATTAACATACTTGTTCGATTTTTGATTTGAAATCATGCAAGTCAGGCTATGAGCACTGAAAATTTTCCTTTTTTGGGTCCAAGAAATGGTCCAGTTTTTTGGAAAAATGGAATAATTTTCGAGAGAATAGTCAACCTCAGTAAAAATTCTCAAAAACTATTTTTGCAAGCGGCCAATGCTTAACAAGCACGGAACCCACTCTTGAGACGCGCAACCTCGGATCGGAGGCAATGGAAAATTGCCCCTGGTTTGAAGGGAGGGGAGGCAACGGAAAGTTGCCCCTGGTTTGAACGGCGTCTCACGACGGCTCGTGGCAACGGAAAGTTGCCCCTTGTTTGGACGATGCCGCAGCAATCCGCAAATAGTCTTCATTGGCGGTGGTCAAGTTCTTGGACACAGCGATGACGAAGACGAGCACAACAAATATATGGACACAGTCGCCTTGGAAGCGTTGACGACTAGACTTTGGGATGAAGTTGAAACCATTGCATGGACTGAGACGCTATGAAAGCGTTGGGGGCTGGACTTCATGAAGAAGTTGCCTACGTATCCCAAACATGGGAATCAAGCCTTACGTAGTTCGGGGTTAAGGTACACTCGGGTATTTAACCTCTCCTTTTTAGGCTCTAACTTTTGCCAAGGCGCCCGATGCGGGTTTTCGACCTTGCGAGCTTTGTTTTTCTTTTCTTTTCAATTCTTTTCATTTCTTTTCCTTTTTTTTTTTTTGATTTTCTTTTTTTGTTCTTTTCTTTGCATTTTTTTCTCCTTCTTTTTTTTGTTCCTTTTTCTTGCTCTAACTTTTGCCTGGGTCGCCCTTCCGGGTTTTCGGCCCAGCGAGCCTCTCAAAGGGTAAAAGCGTAATTTGGTCCATGCCAAATGGTTGTAGGAGTTTGAAGCCATCCGTATCCAGGAGAGTGGCTGTTGATTTGCAAGAGGACTCATCTTCGGCTCTTCGAGCACGTCTGACATCTTTGCCCCTAGTTTGAAGGGTACTTCTGTTCTAGCTTTACAAGCTTCCTTTGATCTGATCTTCTTGATCTGACTTTGGTGCCTCTTGTTCGAGGGCTGTTTCGAATCTGGCCACACAGGCCTCATATGGCGGTTGACCATAAAACATTCTGAATTTAAGTCCGAGGTTTGAAAACAAATGGACAGAATCTTGAGGCTGAGAGCGATCCTCGGCTGCACAATCTCAAGGGCGATTCCACACAAGTCTTCACAGGACTGCGCAAAACATTTTTCGAAAGTTTTTAAGAAAGCGACAAATCGCTCGCGCTGAAGACAGTGTGGGACCAATCTGGATCAAGCCAGGGTCCTTCTCAGTACTCACATTAACAAACATGATCTCATTCATTAAGGGCTTAGCACGCCTCTCTTTCTCTCAAATGATCAAAATTTTGCAAAATCTGAGGAATTCCTTCCTCTTCATTTTCACCACAGTGTTCAAAAAAGGTTTTGAAAAGCTTAGGTCATTACAATGACTTCAAGGCACAGAAAAGGCACAGCTTCTAGTCAAATATTGCCATCTCGTTTAGAATTTCTGGCACAACTGGCACACGGCAGAAGCAAACACAAGAGTGTGAAAATCACTGTTGTTCATTCAAATCTGTTGGCACAACTGGCTCCCTGGCAGAAACAGACTCAAAAGGACAAACACAAAGCAAAATAGAGATATCCGAAGTAACACCCCCGGAATCACCTGACTTTAATAAAACAGGACTGACTCGATACAACAAGACAGACCCGACTGACTCAGTATGAAAAGACTGACTCAATACAAATTGAGAAGACTGACCCAATACCCAAGTCAGAAAACACAAAAACTAGCATTCGTAAAATGCTCGAAACAGTGCGTGCCAAACGCCACATCTAGAGTAAACTGAGTGCCGCCCACAGGTGGTTCATCCCCTGATCACATATTCGTACTATCCCCCGAGTTCACTGATCCAGTGGTGATAGACTTTACTGAGCTGGTGCGGCAATGACCTTGTTGTCAAACAAATCCTGTACATCATGGCGCAAACGAAAGCAGCTATCGGTCTCATGACCGGTTTGTTGGTGGTACGCACAGTACTTAGTCTGGTCATGCTTTGCAGGAATAGGATCGGGTAGGGGCCGTTGTTCCAACGGTTTCAGATGTCCTTTCCGAAGTAAGACCTCCAGAGCCTTTGACAAAGGCATATGAAGTGGAGTGAAGACCCTCTTGACTCGAGGTGGATATTTGGTTTTTTGTGAGCTACTTCCGGATGCACCGGTGAATGGGGTAGCTGTTTTTGATGCAGTGGTGGTAACCATGTCTACTTCAGAAGACCTTGCAGCTGCGTCACCGCTTGTGGTCGCATTCGAATTGCGGGAAAATGCCCTCTTGGGTTGCTCCTTATCCTGGTCAAACAGACCTTGCCTCATTGCATCTTCGATTTGTACCCCCATATCGTGTAAATCTGAGAAGGTGGGAAAGGGGATTACAATCATTCGGAGATTGCGCACAATCATTCGTATTTGATCCTTATCTGTTGGCCTAATGGTCATCATTGAGGCCTTGGCCCTCCACCGGGTTACAAAATCGGAGAAACCCTCCTTTGGCTCCTGCCTAGTCGTCTCGAGATCACGAGTTGTAATCTCGATTTGTGTATTATAAGAGTACTGTGCAATGAACGCCTCAGCCATCTCATCCCAGTTTCTCTTGACGTCATCCTCCAATTTTGCATACCATGCGGCCGCTACACCCGACAGGGTCCGGCCAAACAAAGACAGCTTCTGCAATCTAGTGAGGCCCATTGGTCGTAGGACGTCTGAAAATAGTCGCAGGTGTACCATGGGATCCTCAGATCCGTCAAAACGATCGATTTGCGGCATCTTAAACCGATCTAGTAGCGTCACAGCTGCGTCAGTGTATCCGTCTCCAATGTTCGGAATGGACTTCACGCCTTGAGATTTCTTAAACAGCTTTTCAAGCTTGCTCATTTTTAATGCCATGGGGTCCACCTCGGACTCGAAGGGAGAATCCGATTGATTGATAGGAGTGGGTGCTTTGGATAGTTGAGGCGGGATCGGGGGCGGAGCTGGCCCCGTTGGAAGGTCGGTATCCTCCTGGACGTGGGTTGCCTCCCCGAGTATGGGAACTCTTGGTGGGGGAGGAGTCTGGTGCGAAGTAGATACTCCAGTTTGCTGCTCCAATCTGGCAATTGTCTTTGCCTGTTGGGTTATGGCCACAGCCTGTTGTTTGGCGAATTCCGCTTGACGGACAGCATCTTGCTGCATGGATTTCATACTATCCTGGAGTTGGCGCACCATCTCTTCCAGACTCGACATACTGTTCTAATCTAACTGAGCAACCGGTATATCTGTGTCGGCAATAGGCTCGGAAATCTCAGCCCGACTGCTCGAAGATCACTGATCTGGTAGCTGTTGTGCTGGTGGTCTGTGCCTGACTAGCCTTCTCTGGCCCTGATTACCCTTGAACTGAATCTCTGACCTAACAAAGTCTATCAGCACAAGTCCGATGTACCCCGGGGATATCGGAGCCTTCTGAAGCTATGGTTCCGGGACTACCCCTGCAAAAGGGAAAACAGACAGCATCTCAGCTCGGATATGATCATAGTGGAATGACTGTGCTCAACACTGATCGCTGTTCCCCAAATATCTGCCTGTAAACTGATACCCTCGGGTAAAACAGATTCCCCAAATACTGATGCTGATGCCCACAGGCCTGATGCCCAAACTTGCAAACTGGTATATGCGTTCCTGTAGAGATACACTCTAAAAGCACATAGCAAGTAAGAGAGAGTCAAAACACCCCTATGTTGGGGTAGGGTTTCCCTGTCCTATTTTGTCAGGAGCTAGGGTTTCACTATGCACGCAGCGGTTCTCAAACAACCTAACATCGGGTAAGCAACCTGTCCTAACTTGGAATGGTCACTATGGATTCCGAATATGTACTAGGTCGAATGGTCAAAAAGGGTGCCCCAGTAAACCGGGGTTTGTGTTCCCATGTTATCAGAGCCCATAGCTGGTCAGCCTTATGGTCATGCCTTGACAAGACAAGCCTCCGGCAAACCGTTCAGGAATGGCAGATGGCAAACACTGTGTTCCTAGGCGCACCAATGCACATGCAATGCAAAGAAACACATAAACGAGATCAAAATAGGATATCACGAGTTCGAGTCAAGCTCTCTAAAATTCCCCAGCAGAGTCGCCAGAAACTGTAAGAAGCCCGCGTGGGCCTTATGCTACTACAGTTCGGACTCGATTTGTGTCACGGTTCTTAATCTGAACCAAAGAGTCCAAATCTGGCAAATCGTTTTGAGAAACAGATTTTTGAAAAAGTAGTGCCAAACATGGACTGCTTTGCCAGATACAGAGTCGCCACCTAAATATTTTTAAAATGGGGAAATTTAGGAAACCCTGATTCGGTGCCGAAGGCCACATGTTCGTCATCACCGGAGTTGTCTCGGCTCGGGAGCTTGGGTACGATCGGGGAAGGTCAGCTATGAGCACCCCCTTTCGCCCGGTCCGAAGACCGGCCTCTACTAACCGTGATATCCAATTTTGAAAACATTATGTGTTCTTAAACCAATTATTAGCCTAGAATTACTATGTTGTGCGCGCAGCAAACAAGTATAGACCAAATCGCTCAAATTGGAACAAAAACATTTCATGTTTGTTTTGAAATTGGTTTGCTACTCGCAAGTAGGCTAAAACGCGGGTTTTGCCACCCTCAAATGGGCTTTTAGAAAAGATGATTTTGCTACTATCTAGTGGGCTTAAAACTCACAGTTTTAATGCATTATTCCAATTTAAGTAATTCAACCTCCATCCACAGGCATTCAAGCAGTTATATCACATAAGCAGCTAGCCTCATGGTAATCATACTGTCATGGCAACACTCACACGCATGCGATATGCTAAAGCATAAAAGCTTACCTAGTACTCCGAGCCAAAACAGAAACTAGTCAGTAATCATATGCATGATCCTAGTTCATGTTAAAAATGGCTAATGCAACACATGCAAAGATGCAATCTAAAGCAGGCTCGGCTAACCTAAGCATGGCATGTGAGATGCAATCAATTGATGCACGTATTCAATTTTGAATTTAAAGTACAAATGCAGTTAGCATGATGTGCCGAGCCTGATGCATGTCAACAAATGTATGAATGCACGCATGCATAGCATAAGGTATGCTAAAATAAATGTGCCCTAATCTACCATCATAAGCAGGTAAATAAAAGGGAAGAAAGACGTGAGGTTGGAAGACATACACACACTCACGCACACTTATTACAGATTTGCCCTCACTCGGAGGGACCAAATAAATATTACAAATTAATTAACTACGCAAGCTAATTAAATATTACAAATTAATTAATTAATTAACAAATTAACTAATCTAGGAAAGCAGGTAAACCGCCTCGGGAAATGCGCCGCCATGCATAGGCTGCCTCTGTTTTCTTTCCTCTACTCCTCTGAAGGCTACCAAAACCTCAGGACTGCTTCCTAGGACACTGAGGAGTGCCACCGGCTGAGTAGAATTGTCACCGGCAGTGTGGTGTGGCCATCGGCACAAAATGGAGTCTATCGGCAGAGGAAAGATTGCCGGTCGGCATCTTATACTGCCGGTCGGTAGAGTATTCCTGCAGAATCTGCAAATGACAGCAACAGAGGGCAAGGCAAGGCATGGCAGTACAATTCAAGGCATATATGCACCAACCATGTCCCTTATCATGATAATGACTCAAAGGGGCGTGTGCCTCAATTCTCGGACCACCAATCACGCATTTCCATGCATGATGGCCCAAAGAACCAAGTATGCAACTTTGATTTCAAATGCAATGCAAATCAATCAAACAAACTCCCAATCCCTATCACCCAAATCAAGGGACAAGGAACGCATGTTGATGCAATGCAACCTAAGCATGTTAGCTATCATGCAACATGAACAATGCAATGCAATCATGCAAAGCTTACAAGCAAACATGCAAGGTAAGCATGCAAACCAAATAGAAGATGGACTTAAACATGAATTAGGCAGCCCCAAATAGGCCTAAAACAGTGGCCAAAGTGCTAAGTGCATGGAGGCAAATGACATGCAAACATGCATAGATACATGGTCCAAGACTTAAGCATAATGAAGCCGCTTTTCGACGCATTTGAAAGGCACTAACATGGAAAATTCGCATGCAAATTTCAGAGGCGATAGGTGATGCAAAACAGCCCCGAAACATAACGAAACAACACTCAACGCATGGAATGAATCCCGAAATGCGAAATTAGGCATATGGAATGGCTTACAGCTATACAAAGCATGCATAATATGGACATGGAACATGAAGACAGAAGCAAGACGGCTCTGAGATAAGCATTTTTACAGTTCATGACATGGCCAAACAGCAAGCAAAGATAGGGCTAAAATGGCATACAAAAAACGGGGCTACCACATGGATTTCAAAGCAAGTAGCACGTAGAGTATCCAAACAGTGTTGAGCCCTTCTTCAATGTTGAAGAGGGGCTCAAAATAAGCCTATTTTCAGTTTACATCAGGCTCTAAAACAGACCACACGCAAGCCAAAAATTCTATGCAAGATTATGGCATAAAGAGGGCTAATGAAGGAAGTGCTAGCTACTGTCCTCAAACAGCAAGAGGTCCTCAATCAAACATGAAGTGGACCTCAAAATATGATGATTTGAAGTTTAGGTCGGAGCCCAAAAGTGCAAGCAACTATGGCTTAAATATGAAGCAAGAAAAGGCTAGAAAAGGGAAGATGAGGACTCACCCTTGAAGACCAGCAAACCAACACCTCTTGGACCAAGTTTGGGAACTTTTAACCTCTGGAGGACAGCCTCAAGCTGCTGGAATAGGCGTTGGATGCCTTGTGCTATGAGTTGATGAAGAAATGGCCCAAGAACAAAGGTGTTTGATGGTTGAATGAGAGAGATATGGAGAGAGATGGAGGTTTGTATGTATGTATATCAGATATATGTGGTATATCTCTGGTTTTTCTTGCCTCAAATCTCTAACCTCCACAAAGGAGGAGGAGAGGTGCATATATAAGGCAAGGAAATCACTTAACTTACAAGCTAAGTCAAGGGAAAGGGGTCAAAGGGGTTCAAGGCTTATTGGAGAAGCTTGGACAGCTGGTAGGCTTCTTGAGGAAGCCAAGAAAAGGGGTCAAGGCTTCCTCAAGAAGCCTTGAGCAAAGGGTGCAAGAAAAGGGGCCAAAGGGTGTGCAAAGGGTGCAAAATAGACACACATGCACGTGGGGGATCAATTCTGTGCATTCCAGCTGGCACAGCTGGAATCCACTCAATCTGCAGAATGCTCCGGAAGGTCGTCGGCTAGCAAAAATTGCCGGTCAGCAAAATAAAGTGCCGGTCGGCACAATAAATTGCCGGCCGGATAAATATAGTGCCGGTGGGTGGCCCGTAAGGTCAAAAAACTACCGATTGGTGTCCAAATCGAAGCCCCGGAAGTTAGCTTTCCAATGGCGTGAACCTTGCATCAAAATTCCTCCTGTACAAAAAGTTATGCCCTTTTCCGTGAAGCCGCGCAGATTCGATCCAACCGGGATGATGCCCGACTTCAACTGATCAGATCTCCCCCACCCGGACTTGGCTCTAGGAGATTCTTGAGTGCAAAGTGAAGCCCCGGAAGTAAGCTTTCCGACGGTGGTGGCCCCATAGCTAAACTCCAAGTGTACAGATAGATAAGCCCAATTCAGCGAGGGCTGCTCGACTCGCTTCTACCCGGATTCATGCCGAACTTCTCCCAAACTAGTTTTCTCCTCTCCTTTCCTCTTTTCTTCAACTCCAAAACCCTAAACAAAGTGTTTTGAAAGATTTGCCTCTCTTCTAGCTGAAGAAACTGATTCTTGCCCTGCACATCTCTCAACACCGAGCAAAACATCAGTGGTGCCCAAGTCTTAAGGGCGGTCAAAAATGGGGTGTCTACAGTGTCACATAGTAAAGTTAGCTAATAACCGGATAAGAACACATGAGGCTTATAAAACAACATATCATGGTAGTAGAGGCCGATCCTTTGATCGGGCGAGTGGGGGTGCTCATTGCATGACCTTCCCCTCTCGTGCCCAAGTTCCCGAGCCGATGTAACTTTTGTGATGACGGACACGTGGCCTTTGGCACGAGTCAGGGTTTCCTAAATTTCCTAACAATAAAATATTTAGGTGGCAACTCTGTAATCTAGCAAAGCAGTCCAGTTTTGGCATTATTTGATTTAAAATTTGATTTTTCAAAATGATTTGCCGAATTGGACTCTTTGGCGTTTATCAGTCTCACATTGCACTTTGTGAGATTAGATTCAAAACCGTAACAGAAATCCGAACTATAGAAGGCCAATTCGCGCCTCTCCGAAAGGGGGGGCGAGCAAAGAAAGTCGGGTCTACACGATGTTTTCCATGATCGCACCAAACACATCAAGATTGACTGTCATTTCATTTGTCAGCATGTCGTTAATGGCATTGTCTAGCACTAGTCTATTTCTTCCGCTCCTTAAGTTCTTGATCTGTTTACTAAAGCACATCTTCCTAGTCATTTTCATGAGTTACTTTCCAAACTCTAGTTAGTCACTTTCAAACCACCCTGAGTTTGAGGGGACTGTTAGTAAATATAATAGTAAATATATTTTGTATATATATTATATAGTAATATCTATTATTTCCATATTGGGGTTTCCTTTATTGTTAAACACTCTTTCTTGCCTATAAATGTAATATTTGTTGTCACTATATTGAAACTACCTTCATTGTATTGTATAAAGATACATAATAATATTTGAATATTCAATATAAAGATACACAATAATAGTAAATATTTAATATGATATTTTCTTTTGTTGTTCACCACTCTTCCTTACCTATATATATATATATATATATATTTAATATTTTCCTTCATTGTATTGTGTAAAGATGCACAATAATATTGAATATTCAATATAATATTTTCCTTTTTGTTCACCACTTTTCTTTGCCTATATATATAATATTTTTCTTCATTGTATTGAAACCACCTTCATTGTATTATATAAAGATACACAATAATGTTGAATATTGGATATAATATTTTCCTTTCATGTTCACCACACTTCCTTGCCTATATATAATATTTTCCTTCATTGTATTGAAACCACCTTCAGTGTATTGTATAAAAATATAAATACTATTGAATATTCAATATAAAGATACACAATAATATTGACTATTCAATATAATATTTTCCTATCTCAGTTTGGGTTCTCTTCTAGCTTCTACGATTCTATTTTTTTTATTCAGAAAATGGCACGCGGTATTACCCTTTTACTGCTTTATGTTGATGATATGATTATTATTGGTGATCATCTTGATGGCATTCAAGAGCTTAAACATTTTCTCAGCTCTCATTTTGACATGGAAGATCTGAGTTCTCTTAATTACTTTCTTGGTCTTGAGATTTCTTTTGCTCCAAGTGACTTGTATCATGTTAAGCTAAATATGCATCTAATCTCTTATCTCGTGCTGGTCTCACGGATAGCAAGATTGCTCCAACACCGATTGAGTACAGTACTTAGCTTATCCCTTTAGAGGGCACTCATCTTTCTGATGCGACTTTGTATTGACAATTAGTAGGTAGTCTGGTCTATCTGACTGTTACTCGGCTTAATATGTCTCATGCAGTTCACATAGTTAGTCGGTTTTTGTCTGTTTCTCGATCTCCTCATTATGTTGTTATTCTTCGTATTCTTCGATATGTGAATGGTATTTTATTTCATAAATTTCATTGCTCTGCTCACACTTCCCTTGAGTTATTGGCATGTTCTGATCCTGATTGGGCTGGTGATCCCACTGATCTCAAAATGCAAAAAAAAAAAAAAAAAAAATCTTTGGGAACCGGTCTAAATACATTAAAAACGGGGCTGAAACTGAGTGAATCGGCCAAATTAATGGACAAATTCGATCTTGCTGAACCAGCTGATGTCTGCGCGCAGTAAATAGGAGCTAAGGTTGACATCAACCAAGAGGCACACAGATGATGTCAGTCACGCGTGCAACGACGTCAACAAGAAATGAGTGGGTTGGCGTCATCGAAGATGCGAGTGACGTCAGCAATGGCAGGGATGAGGCGTACGCTTGAAGGAGGCGTGTCGTGTGAACCGTCAATACAAGGTGAATAAATGTGCATGTTGAAAGTGGTGGTGTGTTGTCAGACGTGACACGAAAAATGCAACGTGTGTAGGCGCGTGGCTTGTTATTTCGGAGCAAGGTTGGCAATGTCAAAATCATCCTGGAGAGAGGAAGGGTTTGGTGGCTTTATTTCGTAATTCCAGTATCAACAAATCGGGTTGATTTGGTGATACACCCGAAACTATTACCGGTGGTTGAAAGTGCCAGTGAGGGAGCCATGGAGCAAGGTTCAGAATTCGTGCTCTGATACCATATTACAATTTGTAAGAGAGAGAAGGAAAATATTATATCGAATATTTAATATTATTATGTATATTTATACAATACAATGAATGCCTATATTAGGCAAGGAAAAGTGGTGAACAAGAAAAGAAACTCTAATATGGAAATAATACATATTAATATATAATATATATACAAAATATATTTACTATTATATTTACTAACAACGCTATTAATCAATATGGCAAGTTCTTTAGGGAAAAAAAAAAAACGAAAAAGGAAACAAATCATAAGATTTTGGAACTCTTATTTTCTCATTTCAAAAATATAACTACACAAAAGGAAAATAAGAAGTAAACACAGAAAAACATTAGCAAAAAAGAAATTAATAAAATGGAAACATCAAAATTCAACAATGGTTATAAATATGCCTTTGTGTGTGTGTGTGTGTTTATGCATATGCATTGCGATACTTTCTTCTTCTTTTTTTTTTTTTTTTGGTGGACTATTATTGTGATGCTTTATCATGTGGATCATATTGAAAAATACATATTGGAGAGATTTTATTATCATATTTTTTGAAAGAACATTTTGTTGTAATATTTTTATATAATAGTTTGTAAAGATATACAATATCTTCATTTAAAAAAAAAAAAGTATATATATGTTTTCTATAATTTTCTTTAATCTTATAATTCAGTAAACATGTGAATATATATCTATCTATACTATTATATAAGTAAAAATATTGTTAGGATCTTGATCTCTGAAGTTCAAACTTTATTTTTATATACCATCTAAAAAAAACATTATTTTTATAATTTTTTGAAATTAAAAATTATATAAATACACTTGGAAAATTACCATTAATTCTTCAACTTTAAAGTTTTAATTGATTCCTTGATTAATATAGATTTTTTTTTTAAATTTTTTTTATTAATTTATGAATTATTTATGACATATAGTATCTATATTGATATTTTATTTCTATAATTTAAAAATTAATTTTTTTATATAGAAAGTCAAAAAAAAAAAAATTGTAGTCATATCCATACCTAACTGGAAAATTCAAAAGATTTAAAAAAAAAAAAACAAACAAACAAACAAACAAAATAAATTTTACTCAAAAGTAATTCCATTTATTATTTTAGTCTAAAATTTTAATATATTTATTTTATAATGTCAATCAAAATTTCTTTAAATTAATATATATATATATATATATATATGTGTGTGTGTGTGTGTGTGTGTGGCGTAAAATACATCTAGCCATATCTAACTTTAAAAAAAAAAAAAAAATTAGATAGAATTTCAAAACAAAAATTTTAACCATTCCTTAGCTACATCCAATTTACAAAGGAAAGTCGAAGTGAAGCTCTAAACATATATAATTTAATAATTTTAAAAAGTTTGTGTAACGCCCTCAAAATAATAGACATAAACCAATCATTCATGATATCCATAAAGTAGAAAAGAAGCATTATATTACAAACATCAGAGTATTCTTTACAAAAAGTTTTACATGTTGATAACAAAAGTAAATGCCCTACTGACTTACAAACTTTTCAAGTCAACACTTGGTTTCCACAAAAGAGAGTTCTAACTCTTAACAGATTAAGCCCTAGGCTTTAATTACATGTAATACAAAAGATAACTACACAAAATAAGCCTCTAGTTTCAAAACCTCCCCAGCTACATCCTTGGAGGCGGCATATCACCTGCACCTGAAAATGATGTCCCATATAGGGTGAGCCAACGCCCAGTAGAGATATGCCAAACATAATATGAACAATAACTAAAATATTAGATTTTGATAAATGTTTGTAGACACCCCATTTTTGACCGACCTTAAGACTCAAACGTCACCAACTGAGCGCTCGGTGATGTTGCGTATTGTGCTCGTTCTGAGGTTGCAAAGTCTCGGCTGAGAGCCTTGCCTCCGGGCTTCAGAACCTTTTCGTGCCTTGCCTCGGTTTGCGAACCAGGTCCTGTTTTCTCTGTTTTCTCTTCCTGAAGGGAGGGAGAGGTCTCGTAGACAATCTCTCAGTGGTCGTAGGCTGCGTTTCGTGGTCGTAGGCCATTTTTCTCATTTGGAGACCAGTTTTTGATTTTCGGACCCGTCGGCCGTGTGCCTCGGTTCGGGACCGCTTAACTACCTCTGTTTGCTCCGGTTTTTGGCACACACCTTGTTTACTTTCATTAGAGGGACACTGTGGCTCGGGAGACCACCTTAATGGTCGCACGCCACTTTCGATGCTTAATAGTCAGTTTTTGGGGCCCCCGGCTGCGCGTTTTGGCCCCCAAACCTTTGTTTCACATCGGTGTGGGTTCATTTTTGGCATGGACCCTAGTTTCATTTTTAGGAAGGTGGTAGTAGGGTGGGAGACCATCTTTTCTTCTTGGAGACCACATTTCCCCGATCGGCCAATTTTTCTTGACAGGTAAGTGGTCTCCTTCACTTTTGAGCCACAATTTCTGGTCTCCCATACCACCATTGAGTTGTATTCACCTGGGAGACCACCAATATGGGTAGGCCAACCACCTTTTTAACTTGAACCTTTTGACCCCTGGTCGGCCGACCAGGGCAAGTGGTCGGCCGACCACTTGAACTGGTCGACCAGCCTTCTGCTTTTTTGTCTCTTTGAGTGCTATCTAGCTGTGCCAACTGGAAGGCATTTTCCCCATCCTCTAAGGGTTGACCCTCTTGTTTTGGCTTCTTAAAGAAGCTTGGTCCGTTTTGCTTAGCTTCTAAGAGAAGCTTGACCCCTTTGGTCTAGCTTCCTCATGAAGCTTGACCTTTTTGGTTTAGCTTCCTTTAGAAGCTTGGCCTCTTTGCTCCAAGCTTCTTAGAGAAGCTATGGACCTCCTCTTCTATAAGAGGGAGCCTCTCCCTCATGAGCCAAGGTTGAGATTTTTGTATCTAAAGCTTATACACCTCTCTCCCTTTATCTCTCTATATTGCCTTCAAAAAGTCCCTAGTTCTTGCACCATTGCCCTACACCTCCAAGCACAACACCTCCACCATCACTATAAGCACCTTGGAGCTGTTTTTTAGAGGTTGAAAGCTTGCTACATTGGTCCAGAAGCTGCTGGTTCTCTTCTCTACAAGGGTAACACTTATTTCCCTCTTTTTGACATTGTTTTCCTTCATAGCTTAGCTCCATTTGCAAGAATTTTTGGGCTTTGTCATAAACTGAAAAAAGTCTTGTTTTGATCTTCTAAACATGTTTGTTTAAGACTATTTTCCTGTTGGGGGTCATCTACCCCCTTGCATGTTTCATTTCTCTGTGTTTTGAGCCATGCATTAGGGCCTTTGTGTTGGCCTTAGTTTGGCCTTTTAGCCACTGAAATCCATCGAATTTTCAGTGGCAAACATGTGTTTTTGAGCCTCAAAATCAGAGAGGGGTGACCCTCTCACCCCTTGTTTTGTTTACTAGCTTTGTTGGCCTTACAAAAGAGCCCCTATTTGTATGTTTCAAAGCCTTGTTTCAGGCCACTTTTTGTGAGTTTTGTCACCTGCATAGGCTCTGTCTAGAGCCCTTTTTTCCACGTTGAATGTCTATTATGCATGTGTAGAGTAATCCTCTTCAAGGCCTTCCAAAGGGGCATTTACTTGCATGCTTCCTGGACTCATTTTAGGCCCTTTTAAGTGAGTTTTATGGCCCTCATAACCTCTTTCCGGAGGTAGTTTTGCCATTTTGTGTGTCCATCATACCTATGTAGAACAACCCTCTCATTGGCCTTTCAAAGGAACACTTCATTCTAACACGTGTTGACTAAGTTTCAATGGGTTTTTGGTCATATTTTGGCATGCCATGTTTCTGTTTTTGGCTGGTTTGGTGGCCTCTCATGTGCTTCATATACATGTAGTGTAAACCGTGCTTACTAGCCTATGTTGCATGTTGTTTTGGCCCTTCATGTTAGCACTTTTTGGCCATGCCTTAAACTGATTTTGTGCATGTTTTCGACTGCCTTAACTCTGTTTTTGGGTCTCATGGTCGAATGATGCTTGTTTTGCATGCTTGTAGTTCAATATCCATGCCTAGCTTTGAGATTTGAGGTCTATTGCATGCATATACTGAGGTGTTTTCATGCTTTGGGGTCATTATACATCATATTTCAGAGCTTATATGAATGCCATATTCCCATGATTTCCATTCTTTAAACGTGTTTGAGAGTTGTGCATAAATGCCTCGTTTTCGGACCATTGCATGAGCTTCGTTTCTTTGCATGTTGAGTCACCATTTTGGGCCATTTTCCCACTATTTCAGACCTGCCTAGGGTCTGTTTGGGGCAGGTTTTGCCAATTATACATTGCTTTGTGTACCTCTAGTGTAACCCGCTTCACTAGTTTCGGTATTCGAGCCATCTTGCATGCATTGTGTGACATATTTGCCTGATTCGGGACCATTGTACATTATGTTTCAGAGCTGGAAAATGTGTGTTTGCATGCCATACTTCATCCTTTTCCATGCTTAGTTAGGGTTGCATGTTGTGCCTTAGGATCGGTCCTTTGCATCCGTGCATGTTTGCATGTATTTCGGTTGTCTCATTTCCATCATATGGCCACTGATGTGAGTGTGGCTGAGGTCTACTCATATTGGTGTAAGTCCATCTTGCATTTGTATATGCCATTTAGTTCATGTGCGCATGATAGTCTTCGTAACTGCATTATGTATGCCATGTTATGTCATGTGCATTATGTATGCCATGTTATGTCATGTGCATTATGTATGCCATTTTAGCCCATAGCATTGCGCATGCTAGGTTGCATGTTAGTCACATTGTGTATGCCATCTCATTGCTTTGTGTTTGGAGTAGGGTTTAGTTCGAACACAGGAAATGAGGGATGTTTTGTACTCCAAGTGACGAAACGTGCGCCGACACTCTTGACTATCCATGATAGAGTTGTTGGCTTTACTTGCTTATATGTGCATTCATTGCACATCGAGTCGTGCAATTCGACTTCTCGGTCATCATGCATCGAGATGCGTGATTGGTGGCACGAGGATCGAGGACTACACTCCATTGAACTTGTGCAAGGACGGGGAGAGTGGTCATGCACACATTTGTTGAAAATACATTGCCTTTTCTCTCTCTTGCATTTGTTGCAGAAAAACCAGAAACCAGAGGTGGAAACTGGTCGGCTGACCAGATTTTTTGGCGGGCCGACCACCCTCTTTGGTCTCCACCACAAAGGGTGGTCGGCAGGTGGTCTCCCATGCTAATAACTAGTCGGTGGCCTTCCCAAGGTGGAGTTTCAGCCTTCTGGAGCTTTGTGCAAATTTTTGAGATCAATTGCAAACAAAGGCGAGGCGAGGAGTCGTGATGGAATTTCTCGACAAGGCAACCCGAGTATGCATGCATCCTTCATCATTCGGAATAGAGCTGAGGCAGTCTATTGCACGTAGTATAGCATGCTAGTTTACTTTGCTTACCTAATTCATTTGCCAAGTAATTAGTATTGTGTAAAAATTCGTTATTTATTTTGGTTGTGTAATATTCTTTTAGACCCTCCGAGAAAGGGCCAATTGTTGTAATAAGTGTGCATGTGTGTGATGTATGTCTTCCAACCCCACGTCTTTCTCCTTTTTATTTACTAGCTTATGATGGTTAGTTTAGGGCATGTTTCAGTTAGCATACTTATGATAGCATGTTTGCATTCATTCATCTGTCTTGCATACACCGGGCTCGGCGCATCATACTAACTGCATCGTATTTCAATTCTGAGTTGAATACTTGTTAGTTGTAGCATTTCACATGCCATCTTTAGAATAGCCGAGCCTATTGTAGTTGCATTCCTGCATGTGTTGCATTAGGCATTTCAGCATATTTAGGATCATGCATGAATTTCTAACATAGCTTCTGTTTTGGCTTGGAGTACTCAGTAAGTGTTTATGCTTTAGCATCCTTGCATGTGTGTGAGTGACTGCCATGATAGCATGCTTACCATGAGGCTATGTGCTTATGTGATATACCTGCCTGAATGCATGTGGGTAAAGGTTGGATTATCTGAATTGGAATAATGCATTGACTGTGAGTTTTAAGCCCACTTGAGAGTGGCAAACCATCATGTTTTCTAAGCCCACCCGAGGGTGGCAAATCCACGTCTTAGCCTACTTGCGGGTAGCACCATCAAACCATTTTTAAAATAAACAAACATGAGATGTGTTGTGCCAATTCAGGCGATCCAGTTTATACTTGTATGCTGTGCGCATCACGTAGTAAATCTAGGCTAATAACCAGAATAAGAATGCATAATGTTTTCAAAACTCGATATCAGGGTTAATAGAGGCCAATCTTTGATCGGGTGAGCGGGGGTGCTCACGAAGTGACCTTCCCCAATCGTACCCAAGTTCCCAAGCAGAGGTAACTTTGGTGATGACGGACACGTGGCCTTCGGCACGAGTCAGGGTTTCCTAAATTCTCCCAAAATAAAATATTTAGGTGGCGACTCTGCATTTGGCAAAGCAGTCCATGTTTGGCACTTCTTTCTAAAAATTTGTTTTCTAAAACGATTTGCCAAATTTGGACTCTTTGATGATTCATCGGTCTTGCATTGCACTCTGCAAGATTAGATACAGGACCATGACATTTGAGTTCTAAATTGTAGTGAGCCCAATGAACAAAACAGGATTTCCCTCCCAGAACATTCGGGCACGTCTACAATGTTTAACTCCAATAAACAGACGTGCTTCTCTTCCATAACCAATCCCTATTCACAGACATAAATGTATATATCAATCCTTTCCCGGTTCATTATCCAAACCAATTCATAGATATGGTTCTCAATTCATCCAGATAGTTTATAACAAGTCTACAACTCAGGTTAACAATACATCAATCATAATCACTTAATATGAGACTATAACTCACATCATTAACATTTCCATACTTCAATTAAAAATGAGACTACAACTCATATGTATAATACTTCAACACTTCAATTCATCTACGTTATGCAAATGTAATCGAGATTTCGGGACTTTCACCCTGGACACTCTGGCCAACTTAATTATCAATGGAGTCCATCCCCTATCTCCTCCCAAATAGGTTTGAGAATATATCCCCTATCTCCTCCCAAACAACACACATATGCAATGTATTTAAACACTTTTCATATACAATGATCAAGCAAGGCACATATTCAATGTGTTATTCCATTCGTCAAATTCAATGACATACTCGGTTGATTAGTTTTAATTCACCTAATCATCATGCAGTGTCTACAACAATTAAGACTACCCTTCACCGATAGCCCAAAACAATTATTTCTAAATAGATAATAAATTATCAAACAGATAAACTATCTACAATTTCAAAGGTGAGTGATTAATCAATCCAACTCCACCATTCCATCTCGTAATTGCCCAATTCCATTATTTCCAAACCAATTTCATATTTCCATAATAAATTTCATTTATTACACAAATGGCCCGATTAAACCCAACTATGGCATTTTTCCCCTTTTTCTCAACATTGACCCAAAGGTCCAAATATCATCAATTAACATCAATAACCTCATTTTAAGATCTATATACATATGCATAGTTCAAAAGGAACAAAACCCTTCCTTATACATTTCAAGTTTTGAAACCCTAACACCTAAAATTTCCCAACTTCAACATTAAATCAAAATGACTACATGTTTATGTCAAAGACCACAAATATGAGTAGTTATCCCTACCTTAAGTGAAGAGACTCAAAAGAGATGATGAAGAAACTCGAAGGTGCTCCAAACTCACAACTTTTTGGATCAAAATGAAGTTCTTGAGAAGCTCCAACACTTTAATGAAGACACAAGATTTGGGTCTCACAAAACCAAGATCAAAATGTAGAGAGAGAGAGAGAGAGTTCTAGAGAGAGGGGCTCTCAAACTAGGGTTTTGAAGAGCTAGAGAGAGAGAGAGTGCGTCGAAAAAGTGATTCAAAAATGGTTTCTTTCGGATTGATATACATCACAGTCAGCTCGAGCATGGAACGCCCTGCTTGAGCGTCAGACATGGACTCTCGCTTGAGTGTCAAAAGGGCCGCTCGAGCGTCGAATGCACACTTCTAGAAGTTCTGCAGACGAAGGTCCCTGTTCGAGCGTTCGATGTCCTGCAGGGTAAATACTGAAGACTGAATAATCCCGCTCGAGCGTAGGAGCAAATGCAAAAGGGCCCGTTTGAGCTTGAAAAGCCCCGCTCGAGTGTGAAGGCTAAAATCTAGGCATTAACCATTTGTTTCCAAACTCAACCGACCTGTTTCAAACCTGCCGAACACATCCCAAAACTCAAATATAAAGAATTAAAGGACGGGACTACAACATAGGCAACAACAGCATCCATGAAACCTAGTCCAGAATACAATAGACAATGGAGGGAAAACGGGGATCGCTATAGTTTGAAATTTTTTTTTAGAAAAGATAAAAATAAGCAAAAAATATTTAAAGGATGAAGTACTAATAAATACCAAATAATGATTTGATAAACTGTTTGGTTCTTTCTTTTTTCCTATAGTCCCAAAGGTCCCATTCTAGTGTGAATTACATAAAAGGTCACGTGCGTGTGTTAAAATCTAGTCGGTATTTTTCCAGCTTAGATAGTAGGGCTTGTCAGTAGGGCTTGAGAGTAGTTTTTTTTTTTTTTTTGTTTATTTTGTTTGTGTTACATGTATATCAAGCCAAGGGCTTATTTTGTATAGAGTTAGTACTCTTCTTTTGTGTAACCAGGTGTTGACTTGGAAAGCTGTAAGTCCATAGGGCATTTGCTTTTGTTGTTAACATGTAATACAGTGTAAGAATTACTCTGATGAATAGAAATGGTTGGTTTCGTTTATATCAATGCATGTTTAAAGTAATGGGTTTTATGTATTATTTTGAGGGCGTTACAGAGGGGTCCTATCCCTCAGCAGTCCCAGGGTGCATTTGCGAGATCTACCTTTCTAGTGCCGAGTTCAGGCTCTAGGAGAGGCAATCAGGGTGACTTTACTTGTTACAAGTGTGGTCAGCTGGGGTACAAGTCTCTAGCTTGTCCGCAGAGGGGAGGAGAGCAGAGAGCAGCTTCATCTTCGGCTCGTCCTTAGAGCCAGAATCAGGGAAGAGGCCAGTCGCTCTCTTGTTACCAGTGTGGTCAGGCGGGGCACCTGAAGAGGTTTTTCCAGCAGTTGAGTGGCACATCTGGTGCATTTGGTTCGAGGCAGAGTTTTCATCCAGCTCAATCAGTTCAGGCCTCGAGGGCCAATCAGGAAGCCTCTTCGGCTCAGTCTGTGTAGCAGTCTTTTACTTCGAGAGGTGAGCAGGTAGATTAGGGGCCTACAGGGCATGTGTATGCTATTACCGCGCAGGATCTTGTACCGACTGCATCTGTTGTGAGAGGTACCTTTCTGTTTTGCAACTCGGTTGCTAGTGTGTTGATTGATACGGGTGCATCGCATTCCTTTATATCTGCTGCATTTGTATCTGTTTTGGGGTTGGAGTTGGCACAATTAGCTTCTTCTATATGTGTTGTATCACCTGTTGGGGGTGAGTTGATTTTGAAACATGGGTGTAGAGGTTGTGATATAGAGGTCGCCGACCGCCGGTTCCCATTTTCTTTTGTAGTAATGGTTATTTGGGTTTTGATGTGATTTTGGGTATGGAGTGGTTATCGTTATATCGGGCTGTTATAGACTGTTACCGCCAGAGGGTTACTGTATGTACCTTGAGTGGGGATTGTTTCCATTTCTTGGGAGATCGGGTTGGTAGTGTTTTGCCACCAGTGTATGATCGCGAGGGCGAGGTGAGCTTAGTTGTCTTGTTGCTAGCTGTATGAGTAGTGAGTGTGATGAGACCCAGGCCGAGTTGCCAAGAGTGGTTTGCAAGTACTCGGACGCCTTTCCCGAGGATCTTATTCGTTTGCCACCTCATCGAGAGATTGAGTTCTCTATTGACTTAGTGCCTGGCACGACACCGATTTCCATGGCACCGCATCGTTTTGCCCCAGCCGAGTTGAGTGAGTTGAAGATTCAACTCCAGGAGTTGCTAGATTAGGGTTTTGTCTGCCCTAGTACTTCATCGTGGAGAGCACCAGCCTTCTTTACTAAAAAGAAAGATAGGTCTTTAAGACTTTGTATTGATTACCGGAAACTAAATCGGGCTATGGCCAAGAACAAGTACCCTATGCCCCGTATAGATGATTTGTTTGACCAGTTAAAAGGGTCCCGTTGTTTCTCTAATATAGATTTGAGATCAGGTTACCATCAGTTGAGGGCCAGGGAGAAAGATATTCTGATGACAGCATTCTGTACGCGGTATGGCCATTATGAGTTTCTGGTGATGCCTTTTGGGCTTACCAATGTACCGACAGTGTTTATGGACTTGATGAGCCAGATTTTTCAGGAATTCTTAGATCGTTTTGTAGTCGTTTTCATGGATGACATTCTAATTTATTCGCCTTCGGAAGAGGAGCACGAGGAACACTTGAGAGTGGTGCTTGAGCTGCTTAGAGCCCATAAGCCGTATGCTAAGTTCGAGAAGTGTGAGTTCTGGCTAAGAGAGGTTAAATTCTTAGGCCATGTGGTCTCCGGGCAAGGGGTGTCTGTTGATACATCCAAAATAGAGGCAGTGCAAGATTGGGCACAACCTAAAAGTGTTTTTGAGATCCGTAGTTTTCTGGGATTCGCCGGTTATTTCCATAGGTTTGTAAATGATTTCTTCAGGCTAGCTTCGCCATTAACTAGATTGACGCGGAAAGGGGTCAGGTATGTATGGAGTGAGACTAGTGAAAAGTCATTCCAAGAGCTTAAAGTTAGACGTACCACCGCTCGAGTTTTGATTATTCCTGAGAGGGTTTTGGGTTATACTGTATATTGTGATGCCTCACGAGAGGGTCTGGGTTGTGTATTGATGCAAGAGGGGAAAGTGATAGCCTATGGCTCACGTCAGTTGAAAACACATGAGAGAAACCACCCTACACATGACCTAGAGCTAGCAACTGTGATTTTTGCCTTAAAGATTTGGAGGTACTACCTGTATGGTGAGAAGTTCGAGGAGTTCTCGGATCATAAGAGTCTGAAATATCTATTTACACAGAAAGACTTGAACTTGAGGCAAAGGAGGTGGATGGAGTTTATTGAGGATTACGACTTCGAATTGCATTACCATCCGGGGAAGGCCAATGTTGTGGCCAATGCCCTTAGTAGAAAATCTATTAGCGATGTAGCTTGTATAGCCATCCCGGAACGGGAGATGTTGGGTGCACTTGGGGAGTTTGATTTGCTTCTGGGTGAATCTGTTGAATCTGTGGCCTTGTTTTCTGTAGTTGCGCAGCGTACACTTGTGAATCGAGTGTTAGAGGCACGGAGAAGTGACCTTGAGGTAGAATCCCTCCGGGAGAAGATCTCCAGTGGGAAGGTTGAGAAGGGTTTGACTGTGTATCCCGACTTAAGTGTGAGATACCGAGACCGTTTGTTTGTACCGAAATCTTGCCGAGAGGAAGTACTCCGAGAGTTTCACCATTCACGCCTTGCGGTGCATCCGGGAGGCACTAAGATGTATCGTGACTTGGGTCACTAGTTTTGGTGGCAGGGTATGAAGAAGGATGTGGCAGTTTCTGTATCTAAGTGCCTTACTTGTCAACAAGTGAAGGCTGAACATCAGAGGCTAGTGGGTTTGTTACAACCCTTGCCTATAGCCGAGTGGAAGTGGGAGCATGTCACGATGGACTTCATTGTAGGTCATCTGAGGACTTAGCGAGGTAGTGATGCTATTTGGGTGGTCGTAGACCGGTTGACTAAGTTGGCGCACTTTATTCCTATGCGCGTGAGAGATTCGGTAGATCATCTTGCCGACTTATATATTCAGGACATAGTGAGGTTGCACGGGGTCCCAGTGTCGATCATCTCAGATAGAGATCCACGTTTTACAGCTTGGTTGTAGCAGAGTTTGCAGAGTGCCTTGGGCACTAAGTTGACCTTTAGCACGACTTACCATCCTCAGACTAACGAGTAGTCTGAGCGTACTATTCAGATCCTTGAGGATATGCTTCAAGGCTATGTCCTTGACTTTAGTAGGTCGTGAGAGAGGCACTTGCCCTTAGTGGAGTTTGCCTATAACAACAGTTTCCAATCGAGCATTGGCATGGCACCATTTGAAGCCTTGTATGGCCGACCATGTAGGTCTCCAGTGTGTTGGGCTGAGGTGGGTGATGTACCTCTGTTGGGCCCAGAGTTGGTGCGGGAAACGACAGAGAAAGTTGAGCTTATCCGTAAGGGGCTTGTTACAGCCTAGAGTCGCCAAAAGAGTTATGTCGACCATTGGAGGAGGCCTTTGGCATTTGAGGTGGGTGATCACGTCTTTTTGAAAATATCACCTAGGTGGGGTTTGATGAGGTTTAGGAAGAGTGGAAAGTTGTCCCCTCGGTTTATTGGCCCTTTTGAGATCCTTGAGAGGATTAGCGAGGTTGCCTACCGTTTAGCTTTACCACCACAGTTATCTGAAGTGCATGACGTGTTTCATGTTAGCACGCTTCGGAAGTACGAGCTGGGTCCGTCACATGTCTTGGATTGGACCGACTTAGAGGTAGATGAGGATGCCTCATATGAGGAGAGGCCGGTGCGGGTCTTGGATAGGTGGGACCAAGTCTTGTGAGGCAAGATGATTACCTTGGTAAAAGTTTGTGGAAGCATCACGAAGTGGAAGAAGCCACTTGGGCACGTAAGTTAGAGGTCCATGGGAAATACCCGGACTTGTTTGTTAATGTTTAACCATGTATTGAGAATTTATTTCTTGGTGAAGTCTAGAAGCATTGTTTATGTTTTGAGTTGTAAAACATTGTATATGTTTTGAGTTATGGAAGTATTGTTGAATATGCCTTGAAAATGGAAGTTTAATTTAACATTGTATATGTTGAATGTGTTGTAGAAATGTAAATGTATCATTAACATTGAATATGTTATGGAATGGTGGAATATGGCATTGGAAATTGTTGAATTTCAAAGAAAAGCATATTGATAATGCATATTAAGTTATATTGTAATTTGCCTCTTGGAAAGAGATGGGATGACCAGTAATGGGTCAGAATGTTGACTATTGAATAGTAATGTTGTTAGGAATTGAAAAATCATGTTTTTGAAAATTATTTATTTAATTTCAGGGACGAAATTCTTTAAGGGGGGAGGTTATAGCGATCCCGGTTTTCCCTTCAATGTTTATTGTATTCCAGACTCGGTTCCGTGGATGTGTGTTGTGTCTCTATCGCATCTCCGTCCTTTAATTCTTTACATTTGAGTTTGGGATGTGTTGGGCAGGTTTGAAACAGGTTGGTTGTGTTTAGAAACCAAGAGCGGATGCCTAGATTTTGGCCTCTATGCTCGAGTGGGGCTTTTTACGCTCGAGCGGGCCCTTTTACATTTGCTCCTCTGCTTGAGCCGGCAGTTTGACGCTCGAGCGTGATTGTTCAACCCTCAGTACTTTTCCTACAGGACATCGGACGCTCGAGCATCCACTTTCACGCTCAAGCGGGGACCTTCGTCTGCAGAACTTCTGGAAGTGTGCATTCGACACTCGAGCGTCGCTTTTCATGCTTGAGCGAGAGTCTGCGTCTGACGCTCAAGCGGGCTGTGTAGTATAACAGTCCGTGGGAGGCCTTTTTTTAATCACTTTTTTGACCCACTCTCTCTCTCTCTCTCTCTAGCTTTTCAAAACCCAAACTTGAGAGCTTCTCACTCTAGACTACACCTTCTCTCCACGAAATCATCTAGTTTTGGTGAACTTGTACCCTAGTCCCTTTGTAAAAAGTATACAGCTTGGTGTGGGCTACGTTTTGATCCGAAAATCTTTGGGTTTGGAGCACCTTCGAGTTTCTTCACCCTCTCTCTTGAGCTCCGAAACTTGAGGTAGGGATTACTACTCATATTTATGGTCTTTGACATAAACATATAGTCATTTTGAAGTAATGTTGAAGTTGGGAAATTTTGAGTGTTAGGGTTTCAAAACTTGAAATGTGAAAAGAAGGTTTTTTTTTTTTTTTTTTTTTTTGTTCTTTGAACTATACACATGTATTTGGGTCTAAAAATGAGGTTGTTGATATTTGTTGATGGTATTTGGACCTTTGGGTAAATGTTGAGAAAAAGAGAGAAAATGCCCTAATTATATTGAATGATTAATATAAATAATTAATTTGGGGAAAAGTGAAATTGAGTTGAAAATATGAAATTGAGAATTTATGAGATTGAATGGTGTAGTCGGATAAATAAATATAGCGATCCCGGTTGTCCCTTTACTATTCTGTTGTGTTCCGGACTTGGTTCCGTGAAGTTGGTAGTTGTATCTATCTTGTTGTTATCCTTTAATTCCGCTTGATTGAGTTTTAGGATGTTTTGGGCAGGGTTGTTACAGGTTGGTTAGGCCTTGGTTTCAATTCCTTGTTGCCCAGTTTTTAGGCGGTCCGCTCGAGCGGGTCTTCTTGCGCTCGAGCGGGGATTGTACACTCCCAGTTTTTCGTGTCCCTACAAAACTTCTGCAGGTGTGATTTTTATGCTCGAGCGGGTTTCTTTATGCTCGAGCGGTGGCACTCGAGCGGGTAGTACCTTTTCGGTGTGAGTTCTGGGAAGGGGAAATCTACGCTCGAGCGGATTGGTTTTTGCGCTCGAGCGGATGTGCTTTATTCTTGTGTCTTGGCGCTCGAGTGGGTCTTCTTGCGCTCGAGCAGACCTAGTTTTTGTTCTTGACGCTCGAGCGTTGTGTTTTCCGCTTGAGCGGGAATGTCGTATATCAGTTGGCTGTGGGGCACTCTTAAATCACTTTTTTTCATCTTTTCTTTCTCTTACTTTTCCGAAAAGGCCATTTGAGAGCCTCTCTCTCTAAAACCTTGCCTTCTCTCTAGATATTAACCTAGCTAGGGTGTTTTCCTCACCTTTGGCCTTTACAAAAAGGTTGTTGATCGTCGAGGGCTATCTTTTGATCCGAGAAACTCGTGGTTTGGAGCAACTTCGTTTTCACCATCTTCCTCGTTGGGTCTCATCTTTTGAGGTAGGGATTCCCACTCACTCTTATGGGTTTTGACCTAGATTTTGAGCCTATTGTTTAAATGGTTGATTTTGGGACTTAGGGTTTCAAAATGTGTTAAAAAGGGTTTTATAATTTTGGGCTCATAATATGTATTTTCGGTTTCAAAATGATGATATTGTTGTTGGTTGGTGATATTGGAACCTTTGAGTTAATATCGAGAGTTGGGGGTAAAAGCCCTAATTTGTTGTTTAAAATATATTGGTTTGGAAAAATTGTAAACTTATGGAATTGAGTTGGAAATAATGAAATTGGCTCATTATGTTGTGAAATGATAGAGTTGGATTTATAAACCACTCACTTTTTAAAACATTGATATTTTATCTGTTGGAGCTTTTATTATCTGTTTAGAAATAATGGCTTGGGCTACCGGTGGAAGGTAGTTTTGATTATTGTAGACAATGCATGATGATTAGGCAAACTTAAACTAATCAATTGGATGTCATAGAGTATGACGGTTGACAGAATACATTAATATTATGTATTGATTGATTGTGTATATGACCTTTGTGTATATATGCATTGTGTATGTATGGGAGGAGATAGGAGATGTACTCCACGGTTTAGGGAAGATAGGGGATGGACCTCTAAACCGGATGTTGTTTGGGAGGAGACAGGGGATGGACTCCACTGATACAGCTCATATGCTTGTCAGATAATGTATTGATACAACTCATATGCTTGTCATTGGAAGTGTTGATACAGCTCATATGCTTGTCATTGGAAGTGTTGATATAGCTAATATGCATATCTGTTGAAATGTGGGTACAGCTTGCATGCTTACCTGTTGAAATGTTGATACAACTAGTATGTTTATCTATTGTGATAATGAGAAATGTTTAATATGAGTCACTGTCTCATATAAGTAGTTGGCCAGGTTCTGAGCCATTGATGTAAATTGTGAAATTGATAAGAAATGGAAACTGAAATGAAACATGAATGTAGTTGTCATGAGTTCGGAATGGGTTATGAATTGGTTTATGAAAATTGAACATTTATCAATTGCTAATGTCTTAGTTATTGCTCATGCTGTGTTTAACATATCTCTACTAGGCGTTGGCTCACCCTTTATGGGACATTATTTTCAGGTACAGGTAGTATGCCACCTCCAAGGACATAGCTTGGGAGGCTAAAGGCGGACAAACTTTTGTTGTCTTATTTCCATTTGATGTATTACATGTAAATCCAAGCCAAGGGCTTAATATGTAATTGAGTTAGTACTCTTTTTTTTATAACCAAGTGTTAACTTGGAAAGCTGTAAGCCCGTATGGCATTTGCTTTTGTTGTTAACATGTAATACTTTTGTAAAGAAATACTCTGATGAATCGAAGAACGTGGATCTTATATATATAAATGCATGTTTGTATTGATGGGTTTAATGTTATTATTTGAGGGCGTGACAACTTGGTATCAGAGCGTACCGGGTTCGAATACTTTGGGTACGTGGGAAGTGATTAGGATCACAATGGGATTGTCTTGCTTGATAGAGACTTAGATGTAGTGTCATATGCTATGTGCTTAATTGATAACATGCTTATGTGACTATGTGGGTATGAAATGTAGTTTCTAGGATGTTGATTGGATCCTTGGGTTGCTGGGAGTCTTGCTGGAAAAGCACTTGATCAATGCTGTTTCTAACCGGAACTCTAGTAACGCCTCGGGACTATCATTATCCGGAAATGAAATTTGTAAATGCTTATGTGCTTATGTGCTTACGTGGAGTGAATTATAGTTGTCCATGCATTAGGACGCGAGTGTTATAGCTTCGACACATTTGTGAATGTGCTAATAGTCTTGGTTACCTTCATTAGGATGTCAGGACGAGGGCGTGGTAGGCATCGCAGGCATGGTAGGCAGGAGGTACCTGTACCGGATGACGTTCCGGCAGTGCAGGAGGGGGTTGGTCAGGCCAACGTGGCCGAGCCAGCGGGTCAACAGGCTATGGGCACCTTGGCCCGAGAGATAGCAGGAGCTTTGGGTATTCTCAGAGCTGAGAATCAGGTTGCTGAGGCAGGGACTTCTTTCTTGAAGAGGGAATTCTTCCGGTCTAACCCGGACGAGTTTGTTGGGGATCCGAAGGAGCCGCTTAAGGCTGATGAATGGTTGGAACAGATGGAGAAGACGTTCGAGATGCTGGGCATCGAGGACGGGGCTTTGAAGGTGACCCTGGCATCCTTCCAGTCGAAGGGAGATGCGGGTCAATGGTGGAAGTACGAGAAAGGCAGTGTTGGTGGTGCATGGGAGGCGTTTGTGAATGCTTTCCAGGAGAAGTTTTTATCTGTAGCTGCTAGGAAGAAGCTGACAGAGCAGTTTTGCCAGCTTAGACAGCAGGGCTTGTCAGTGGCCCAGTTTGAGGCTACTTTTACTAGTCTGTCCAGGTTTGCACCTGAACTAGTGGCGTCCGAGGAACGCCGTTGCTTTGAGTTTGAGCGGAAGTTAAGGCGAGGCCTCAAGTTGAGGGTTGGTGGGTCTTTCATTCGAGAGTACAGACGTTTGGTGGATGCTGCTGCTCATATGGAGATTATGATGCAGGAGGAAGATGAGGGGCAGAGAGGCTCCAAGAGGAGCCATGATGGTCAGGGTGACGGCAGGAGATAGAGGGGTTTTAACCCTCAACAGTCTCAGGGCGGTGTGGCTAGATCGACCTTTCCATTGTCGAGTACGGGCTCTGGGAGAGGTAGTCAGGGAGGCTTGACTTGTTTTGCGTGTGGCCAGCTGGGTCACAAGTCTTCGAATTGCCCACAGAAGGGAGGGGGTCAGCGAGCTGCTACTTCTTCAGCTAGACCTCAGGGCCAGAGTCAGGGCAGGGGCCAGCCTCTGTCTTGCTATCAGTGTGGTCAACCTGGGCACCTGAAGAGGTATTGCCCACAATTGAGTGCTACTTCA
Source organism: Camellia sinensis (assembly GCF_055761805.1). Lineage (NCBI taxonomy): Eukaryota > Viridiplantae > Streptophyta > Magnoliopsida > Ericales > Theaceae > Camellia > Camellia sinensis. Next base: position 78,240,547 of record NC_138970.1, read on the forward strand.
GGAGCGTCTGGTTCTAGGCAGATGTAGAGTTATCAGCCAGCTCAGTCCGTGCAGGCCTCGAGGGCCAATCCGGGGGCTTCGTCATCCCAGTCAGTGTAGCAGTCTTTTGCTCCTAGAGGTGAACAGGTGGATCAGGGGCCTACAGGGCGCGTGTATGCTGTTACCGCGCAGGATCTAGTACCGGCTCCATCAATAGTGAGAGGTACCGTTCTGTTTTGCAACTCGGTTGCTAGTGTATTGATTGATACGGGTGCATCTCATTTTTTTGTGTCTGCTGCATTTGCATTTGTTTTGGAATTGGAGTTAGCACAGTTAGCATCTCCTATATGTGTGGTATCGCCTATTGGTGGTGAGTTGATCTTAAAACAAGGTGTTAGGGGTTGTGATATAGAGGTCGCCGACCATAGGCTTCCTTTTCCGTTTGTGGTCATGCCCATGAAAGGTTTTGATGTTATCTTGGGTATGGACTGGCAATCGTCATACCGGGCTGTTATTGATTGCTACCGCCAGAGGGTCACGGTTTGTACCTTAAGCGGGGAGTGTTTCCATTTCTTGGGGGATCGGGTTGGTAGTGTGTTGCCACCGATGTATGATCCGCGATGGCGGAGTGAGCTCAGTGGTCTACTTGCTAGCTTTTTGAGTGGTGAGTGTGATGAGACCCAGATTGTATTGCCGAGGGTGGTTTGTGAGTATTCAGATGTTTTTCCTGAGGAACTCGTTAGTTTACCACCTCATCGAGAGATAGAGTTCTCTATTGATTTAGTGCCCGACATAGCGCCGATTTCTATGGCACCTTATCGTTTTGCCCCCGCCGAGTTGAGTGAGTTGAAGATTCAGCTCCAGGAATTGCTAGATAAGGGTTTTGTTCGCCCTAGTGTTTCGCCGTGGGAAGCATCGGCCCTCTTTGCTAAAAAGAAAGATGGTGCCTTGAGATTGTGTATAGACTATCGGAAGTTGAATCGGGATACGGTCAAGAATAAGTACCCTATGCCCCGTATAGATGATCTGTTCGACCAGTTGAAGGGTTCCCGTTGTTTCTCTAAGATAGACTTGAGATCGGGTTACCACCAGTTGAGGGTCAGGGAGGAGGATATTCCTAAGACGGCATTCTGCACGCGGTATGGCCATTATGAGCTTCTGGTGATGCCATTCGGGCTTACCAATGCACCGGCAGTCTTTATGGACTTGATGAACCGGATCTTCCGGGAATTCTTGGATCGATTTGTAGTCGTTTTCGTGGACGACATTCTTATCTATTCGCCTTCTGAGGAGGAGCACGAGGAACACTTGAGAGTGGTGCTTGAGTTGCTTAGAGTCCATAGGCTGTATGCGAAGTTTGGGAAGTGTGAGTTCTGGCTAAGGGAAGTCAAATTCTTAGGCCATGTGGTGTCCGAGGAAGGGGTGTCTGTAGATACATCCAAGGTTGAGGCAGTGCAGGATTGGGCATAGCCTAAGAGTGTGTTTGAGATCCGCAGTTTTCTGGGATTAGCTGGGTATTACCGTCGGTTTGTGAAAGATTTCTCCGGGCTAGCTTCGCCGTTGACTAGATTGACGCGAAAAGGGGTCAAATTTGTGTGGAGTGAGACTTGCGAAAAGCCGTTCCAAGAGTTGAAGGTTAGATTGACCACCCCTCCGATTTTGATTATTCCGGAGAGAGGGTTGGGTTATGCGGTTTATTGTGATGCCTCACGAGAGGGTTTGGGTTGTGTGTTGATGCAAGAAGGGAAAGTGGTAGCTTATGGCTCACGTCAGTTGAAAATACACGAGAAGAACTACCCTACACACGGCCTAGAGTTAGCAGCAGTGATCTTTGCCTTGAAGATGTGGAGGCACTACCTTTATGGTGAGAGGTTCGAAGTGTTCTCGGACCACAAGAGTTTGAAGTACCTGTTTACACAGAGGGACTTGAATTTGAGGCAGAGGAGATGGATGGAGTTCATTGAGGACTATGATTTTGAGTTGCACTATCACCCGGGAAAGGCCAATGTTGTGGCCGATGCCCTTAGTTGGAAATCCATTAGTGATGTAGCTTGTATAGCCATCCGGGAATGGGGGATGTTGGGTGTACTCGGCGAGTTTGATTTGCAACTGGGCAAATCTATTGAGGCTGCGGCCTTGTTTTCTGTTGTTGCGCAGCCTACACTTGTGACTCGAGTGTTAGAGGCACAGAGAGGTGACCTTGAGGTAGAGTCCTTCCGAGAGAAGATCTCAAATGGAAAGGCTGAGAAGGGTTTGACGGTGTATCCCGACCTGAGTGTGAGATACCGAGACCGTTTGTTTGTGCTAGAGTCTTGCCGAGAGGAAGTACTCTGAGAGTTCCATCATTCACGTCTTGCGGTGCATCCGGGAGGCACTAAGATGTATCAGGATTTGGGTCGCCAGTTTTGGTGGCGGGGTATGAAGAGAGATGTGGCTGTTTTCGTATCGAAGTGCCTTACTTGCCACCAAGTGAAGGCCGAGCATCAGAGGTCAGCGGGTTTGTTGCAACCCTTGCCTATTGCCGAGTGGAAGTGGGAGCATATCACTATGGACTTCGTTGTAGGTCTTCCGAGGACTCAGCGGGGTAGTGATGCCATTTGGGTGGTTGTGGACTGGTTGACTAAGTCGGCGCACTTCATTCCTATGCGCATGAGAGATTCAGTAGATCATCTCGCCGACTTGTATATTCGGGACATAATGAGATTGCACGGGGTCCCAGTGACTGTTGTCTCCGATAGAGATCCTCGTTTTACTGCTAGGTTGTGGAAGAGTTTGCAGAGTGCCTTGGGCACTAAGTTGACCTTTAGTACGGCCTATCATCCTCAGACTGACGGGCAGTCCGAGCGTACTATTCAGATCCTTGAGGATATGCTTCGAGGTTGTGTCCTTGACTTTAGTGGGACGTGGGAGAGGCACTTGCCCTTAGTGGAATTTGCCTACAACAGCAGTTTTCAGTCTAGTATTGGTATGGCACCATTCGAGGCCTTGTATGGCCGACCGTGTAGGTCTCCAGTGTGTTGGGCTGAGGTGGGTGATGCACCTTTGTTGGGTCCGAAGTTGGTTAGAGAGACGACGGAGAAAGTTGAACTTATCCGTAGGAGGCTGTAACAAGCCCGCCGGGGGGGGGGGGGAGGACCTCGCTACAGTTCGGACTCTCGATTTGTGTCACGGTTCTTAATCTGAACCAAAGAGTCCAAATCTGGCAAATCGTTTTGAGAAACAGATTTTTGAAAAAGTAGTGCCAAACATGGACTGCTTTGCCAGATACAGAGTCGCCACCTAAATATTTTTAAAATGGGGAAATTTAGGAAACACTGACTCGGTGCCGAAGGCCACGTGTCCGTCATCACCGGAGTTGTCTCGGCTCGGGAGCTTGGGTACGATCGGGGAAGGTCAGCTATGAGCACCCCCTTTCGCCCGGTCCGAAGACCGGCCTCTACTAACCGTGATATCCGTTTTTGAAAACTTTATGTGTTCTTAAACCAATTGTTAGCCTAGAATTACTATGTTATGCGCACAGCAAACAAGTATAGACCAAATCACCCAAATTGGAACAAAACATTTCATGTTTGTTTTGAAAATGGTTTGCTACTCGCAAGTAGACTAAAATGCAGATTTTGCCACCCTCAAGTGGGCTTTTTAGAAAAGATGATTTTGCCACTATCTAGTGGGCTTAAAACTCACAGTTTTAATGCATTATTCCAATTTAGGTAATTCAACCTCCATCCACAGGCATTCAAGCAGTTATATCACATAAGCAGCTAGCCTCATGGTAATCATACTGTCATGTTAACATTCACACGCATGCGAGATGCTAAAGCATAAATACTTACATCGTACTCCGTGCCAAAACAGTAAACTAGTTAGCAAACATGCATGTCCTAGTTCATGTTAAAAAATGGCTAATGCATCACATGCAAAAATGCAATCTAGACAGGCTCGACTAACCTAAGCATGGCATATGAAATGCGATTAACTATCACATAGCCAATTTTTGAATTGAAGTACGAATGCAGTTAGCGTGATGTACCGAGCCTAATGCATGCAGTACAAATGCATGGATGTACGCATGCATAGCATAAGGTATGCTAAATTAAACGTGCCCTAATCTACCATCGTAAGCAGGTAAATAAAAGGGAAGAAAGAAGTGGGGATTGGAAGACATACACACCACCCACGCACACTTATTACAGATTCGCCCTCGCTCGGAAGGACCGAATAAATATTACAATTTAATTAACTACACAAGCTAATTAATATTACAAATTAACTAATTTAATTAAGAAATTAAATAAATTAATTAAAACAGGAAAACGCCTCGGGAAGCGCGCCACCATGCATGGGTTGCCTCTGTTTTCCTTCCTTTCCTCCTCTAGAGGCTGTCAAAGCCTCAGGACTGATCCCTTGGACAGAGGGGATCACCACTGGCTGATTGAAATTGCCACCGGCAGTGTGGTATGGCCATCGGCACAAAATTGAATCTGTCGGCAGAGAAAATGGTGCCGGTCGGCACATTACACTGCCGGTCGGCAGAGTATTCCTACAGAACCTGCAACTCACAGCAACAGAGGGCAAAACAAAGCATGGCAACACAATTCAAGGCATGTATGCACCAACCATGTCTCTTATCATTGTAATGACTCAAAGGGACATGTGCCTCGGTTCTCGGACCACCAATCACGCATTTCCATGCATGATGGCCCAAAGAACCAAGTATGCAACTTTGATTTCAAATGCATGCAAACCAATCAAACAAAACTCCCAATCCCTATCACCCAAGTCAAGGGACAAGGAATGCATGCAAGATGCAATGCAACCTAGGCATACAAGCTAAGGATGCAACATGGCATGGCAAGGCACTTATGCAAGCATGCAAGCATACATATGGCAATGCAAATAGGTGGAAAGATGGTCTTATACATGAATTAGGCAGCTCTAAAAAGGCCTAAAACAGTGGCCATCATGCCCAAAGATGAAGGCTAAACACACATGCTCACATACACATGTTAAGACCCAACACTTAGGCACAAAGCAAACAACATTCAAGCACACTTGAAAGAGGCATTCATGGACTAAAAGCATGCAACATAAGCTCTGAAAATCATGCTAGGATGGTGCCAAACCAAGCAACAAAATCGAGCCAAACATGCAACAAATAGTCCAAGTGGTCAAAGCAAATCAAAGGAGCATTGAACTACACTTAACACGACCAAACATGGCATGCACTCATCAACCAAAAACAGAGTTTTGGGACACTAATACAAGGCCTAAGGACCACCTAGATGGCATCTAAGTGACTCAAAATCAAAAGCATACATAAACACCCAAAACATGGAGCATTGCTACACAAGCTTTCAAAGCATCAAAGAGGCATGCAAGGCAATCAAACAAGCATGGAAATGAGACTGAAATAACATGTGGGGGGACCCCAAATCACCAAATCGATGCAAAGATGTCATGCTACACATGCACATACTCAAGGCCAACAAGCCCAAATACAAAGGAGCTATGTCAAGCATGCAAAGATCAACCCAAACGACTATGGACCGAGCTAAAACATGGCAAGATAAGAACATAATCTTCACAAGACTAAGCCTAAAACATGCTCTAACAAAGGCTAACAACCTAAGGCATATTAAGGCATAAACATGGCATTACAAGGCAACTATGCTAAGCATGCATGGGGTACCAAAACCAACTTAAAATCATGTTATATTATGGATATATAAGCATGAAAAACAGACCAAACATGCTCAACACACACTCAAGCATAATGCTCTCTCAAGAGGCCAAAATATGCCATTTTCAAGGACAACAAGGAGAGGGGGTGGCCCTCTCCTTCTTGGGACTTCAAAGCATAGATTTCAGTGGTGAAGAGACCTCAACACCAAAATCCCGGAGCTAGCACAAAATGGCTCAAAAAGAGGCCTTTCAAGGCCTAAGGGTGGTCAACAACCCTCAAACAACAAAACACTCTTAATAAACAATAAAAAGGGCTTAAAAACAGAACTTTTTTATGTTATACAATAAACACAAAAACAGCTCTAAGATAGGTATAAAATCAATGCAAAAATGGGGAAAAAAAGGACTAGAAACTCACCCTTGATGCCTTCTTCAACAAGGATGCTCCAATGGCCTCCTTTAGCTCCAAACCAGTCAAGAAACTCAAGAACAAGCCCTTAGAACCCTAGTTTCAAGAGGAAGGTGAAACACTAGGTGTTTGTGTGCAATAGTGAGACACAAAACACCTAGTGTACAAAATAAGAGGGAAAGAGAGGTAGAATGTGTATATCTAACCCTAACCCTAGAAAAACCAGAGCTTGGTCTGTATTTCTCTCTCTCAAAAATGTCTCAAAGTTCCCCTTCTTTGCCTTTAGAGAGGGCTCCTCTCTATAAGCCTCTTGTAAAGCTTACAAGACAAGCTTTGCAAGAGGGAGATCCCTCCATACACGTGTATGGAGGGGAGCAAAAGCAATACAGCTGTCTAAAAATATCTGCAAAAGCAGATGAACAGCAATCGGCCGGCCAAAAATGCCATCTTGGCCCAAAAGGGTGCCGACCGGCACAAAAAAGTGCTGACCGGCAACAAATAGTGCCGGCCGGCAAACTACAATGCCGGTGTCAGAGAAAACCAGCCGGTGGCCTCTAGCCACCACCGGTGGTGGGTAGGGATGGTCTACAAGCCCTACCCTGCCTCTCAAAGGCAAGATGCAAGTGTTTGGTGCAAAACCAGACACTAAACGGTCGAGTTCGGAGATCCTGAGGCAAGGCGTGCGAGCCGAGACCTCCGGGATCTCCGAACGAACACAAACATGGATAATCACCGAGTGTTCAAACGGTGACGTCCAAGCCTTGAGGACGGTCAAAAATGGGGTGTCTACAGTTGCCCCTCTTTGTCAGAGCTCGAAAGTCATAACAATGACGGGAGTGAATGTCAAAGCCCAGAGACGACCCATTTTTGACAAGGCCGAAGACTCAGACAAACATACAAGACAAATAAGATATGCGCCCGAAGGCAGGGGCGAAAATGCAAGACAATGCACGAAGCTGAGCATAACTTATGATCATCCAAAGACAGCTGTAACGAAGCAAACATGCGACAGTTTTAAGCTAGCATACCAAACTACACTACAATGCAGAAAGGATGTAAGAGAATTATCGAATTCTCAATACGTCTCACTCGGGAGATACAATACCTATGCGGCTCGTCTGGTTGCACCAGCTTCAAATGAACCGTACATACAATATCGTGCCTGAAAAGAAAACAAACTTAACAGGTACAGTATGGTTAGCAACATGCATGACAATGCAAATGTGGTGTACTCGAAATGCGTGATAGCGCAAAGCAAGTGGAGAGCATAACAATGCTGTGAAGATACAAATAGGTACGTGGAGCAAGCGGTCTACGCAGGCGACGAAATTGATCATAAGCACGCGGTCTACGCAGGTAACGAAACAAACAAGCGGTCTACGCAATTGAAACATGCGGTCTACGCAGGTATTAGAATTAACAAGTATGCGGTCTACGCAATCAAAACATGCGGTCTACGCAGGTAATGAAGTTAAACATGCGGTCTACGCAATCAAAACATGCGGTCTACGCAAGTAATGAGATTAAACATGCGGTCTACGCAATCAAAACATGCGGTCTACGCAGGTAATGAAATTAAACATGCGGTCTACGCAAGTAAAGAAATGATTACAAACATGCGGTCTACGCAGGTAATGTAATGAACATGCGGTCTACGCAATCAAAACATGCGGTCTACGCAGGTAAAGAAATTGGCAAGTATGCGGTCTACGCAAGCAAAACATGCGGTCTACGCAATCAAAACATGCGGTCTACGCAGGTAATGAAATTAAACATGCGGTCTACGCGATTGAAACATGCGGTCTACGCAATTGAAACATGCGGTCTACGCAGGTAATGAAATTAAACATGCGGTCTACGCAGGTAAAACATGATTACAAACATGCGGTCTACGCAGGTAATGTAATGAACATGCGGTCTACGCAATCAAAACATGCGGTCTACGCCGGTAATGAAATTAAACATGCGGTCTACGCAAGCAAAACATGCGGTCTACGCAATCAAAACATGCGGTCTACGCAGGTAATGAAATTAAACATGCGGTCTACACAGGTAAAACATGATTACAAACATGCAGTCTACGCAGGTAATGTAATGAACATGCGGTCTACGCAATCAAAACATGCGGTCTACGCAGGTAATGAAATTAAACATGCGGTCTACGCAAGCAAAACATGCGGTCTACGCAATCAAAACATGCGGTCTACGCAGGTAATGAAATTAAACATGCGGTCTACGCAATCAAAACATGTGGTCTACGCAAGTAATGAAATTAAACATGCGGTCTACGCAATCAAAACATGCGGTCTACACAGGTAATGAAATTAAACATGCGGTCTACGCAATCAAAACATGCGGTCTACGCATGTAATGGAATTAAACATGCGGTCTACGCAATTGAAACATGCGGTCTACACAGGTAATGAAATTAAACATGCGGTCTACGCAAGTAAAGAAATGATTACAAACATGCGGTCTACGCAGGTAATGTAATGAACATGCATGACAATGCAAAATGCAATGAGATGCGCAAAACAGCGCGACGGAATGCAATGCACAAAACAGTGCGATGGTTTGAAATGCACAAAACAGTGCGATGCGCAGAACAGCGCGAGGTTTGAAATGCACAAAACAGTGCGATGCGCAGAACAGCGCGAACAACTTTGAAATGCACAAAACAGTGCGATGCGCAGGACATCGCGAGGTTCGAAATGCACAAAACAGTGCAACAGTTTGAAATGCACAAAACAGTGCGACGGTTTGAAATGCACAAAACAGTGCGATGCGCAGGACAGCGCGAGGTCCGAAATGCACAAAACAGTGCAACAGTTTGAAATGCACAAAACAGTGCGACGGTTTGAAATGCACAAAACAGTGCGATGCGCAGAACAGCGCGAGGTTTGAAATGCAATGCACAAAACAGTGCGACGACTTTGAAATGCACAAAACAGTGCAACGGTTTGAAATGCACAAAACAGTGCGATGCTAAGTGCGACATGCATGCCACACGGAATGTAAATGGGCTTAAATGCGCAACAACGCACGTATTCCAGAATGCATGACAATGCATGGAATGGAAATGCAATGATGATGCATGAGAAATGTGCACGACAATGCAAAGGGGTGCGTGTTGCAACGCATGTAACACGTGTATAACAATGCAAATGTGTGGCGCATGACAGCGCGATGCAATGCACCGAAGTAGTGTGATGAACTCATGCAACACACATGGGGCAACTTTCGAATTTAAAAGGATACAAAAAGGATACACCTTGCACGAATTCGAGTGCCACGCACTGGAGACACGGCCCGCGGTCAGAACGGAGGTCGGTTGAGCGTCGGAGATGCACTTTCTTGCACTTTCTTGAGCTATGAAGACCACGAACTACACATATGGCCTAAACAAGTCTGTGGGAACCCCACCGGCCGAAAGGGGAGGCCACCGGCTGGCCATCGGCACAAAAACAATTCCATTGGCACAAAAAAGTGCCGGCCGGCACAAAACATTGCCGACCAGCAAACAGTTGCTGGTGCGGGGCAGTTTTGTCTTTTCACCTTGGGTGTTATAAAATAGGGCCTCAAGCCCTATTTTCTCATTTCCTCCACGCCGAAAACTCTTGCCCTCTCTCTCTAGAGCTTTTTCTCTTCCCCGTTTCTCCGTTTCTTCGCGTTCTACGCCCGTTTCGTCGTCGGATTCGCGTTTCTCTTCGCGTTTCGGACGTTTTCCACCGATCACATTTTCGTTTCGGTGCCTCGTTTGGCGTTCTCGCCTTTTCGGGGTTTGTTCCCCTCACTTTGCTCTTCGTTTCCGTGCTTTTTCACATTCCGGCCTTCCCGACCATTTCCGACCCTCTCAGGAGTTGACTTTTCAGTTGACTCTTCGTATTCCGACCCGGTTTTCCTTTTCCGGCCATTTTCACACTACTCTCTTCATGGCGGACGACATCCCACGTGGCGGGACTCCCCCGGACCACGAGATGGACCCCGGGGCCAAGCTCCTACCACTGAGCGAGCGCCCGTTCGACCCGGCGACCTACCGGCCGGCGATCCATGTTCTGCCCCCAGACGGCCTGCGCCAGTTCCGGAGCTTTGAGAGGTACGCGGTGCCTGAGCTACTGCTGCGTGAGCCTACCTCCCACCTTTCATTCGGCACTTCCGAGGTAACTCTTCATCTTCTGCTTTACTTTTCGCAATGTAGGATACAAAAACTGTCATAGTTAGTTGTACTCTTTAACTGCTTAGATTTGATATGCCGTAGACCGTAGTTGACTGTAAACATACATACAACTGATATCTGTTTGAGACTGACACATGCACACACACTGCACTAGCCCTGAATCACCCAAACACACTGCACACACTCTGTGTTTCACTGTATACACACTGGCACCCAGTATTTGTCTGAATCCGTCAAACTTGCACACACGCCACATCTGTTCTGAAACACTCAAACACGCTGACACAGCACACGTATTTCACTGTAAGCACACCGGCACCCGGTATTTGCCTGAATCTGACAAACTTGCATACATGCCATATCTGTCCTTTCAAAACTACATTTTGAATGTTGTCTTGCAATTGTCATTTTCTGTTTGCAGGAGGGTCCCCATAGCATTCGCGGGTATGGGAATACTGGTGCACGGGAGTGGTATGATGAGCTCCCTGATGCGGTCCAGCGCATTGTGGACCGGGCGGGCTTCGGCACCTTCTGCCGAGGGCTCTCTAGGCTCTCCACATGCAGACCTCTTCTTGCCGCTTTGGCGGAGAGGTGGTGGGACACCACCGATTCTTTTCATTTTTCTGCTGCAGGGGACATGACGATGACCCCTTATGACTTCTCGATGCTCACAGGCATCGGGGTAGGAGGTGATCCGATCCCTTTCGACACAGACATGGATGAGTGGACCGCCGCTCAGGTCCATTTACTGGGGGAGGCCCCACCGCTAGCTCGTCCAGGCTTCGTGCGGTACTCCTAGTTCGAGACACAGTTTCGGGTCCAGCCCGCATTGGAGGAGGAGGCGCAGATGACCCCAGAGGACGAGGAGAGGTATGCTCGTGGCTTCCTCATGTTCCTGTTTGGGACTACTATCTTCGCCGACCGGGCGAACACCGTGCCTCTCTGCCTTCTCAGCGCACTGGTGGACGTCCGGGACATTCTGCACTACGATTGGGGCGGCGCCGCTCTGGCCACCCTGTACGGATATATGAGCTCGGCTTCTCGTGGCAGCGGCCAGCTGTTTGGAGGTTACTGGCGGGCTTGGGAGGTACACTTCTTCTCCGCTTTTTATTTCTGTCTCGTACTTTCTGTACTCTGTACACTACACACACTGTAGTCTGCTCTATACTTGCTGTATACTGTACACACGGCACACACATACATTCTGCTTTCGGTGATTGTACACTGCTCACACTGTACACTGCACACAATACACTGCACAACACACGGCTCTGCCATTTCTGCTTTATTCTGCATTCTGCTTTATCTGATAGTCATACTGACATCTGTTTTGCAGCTGTGGGTTTACGCCTACTTCCCTAGGCTTGCACCCGTACCAGTTGCGGAGCCTCCTCCGGCTGTCCCGTTCTCGAGTCGCTTTGACGGGAGATGCACCCGGCGACCGCGGGAGACGTTCGGCTTCTTCCGCCGATATTTCGACACTATCACCCCCACGGAGGTATGCTTTATTTTCAGTTTATTTAAGCTTCTCTTTCCCACTGCATACGTCAATAACAGTAGATAACAAACTGTCTGTCACTTTCAGATCACTTGGTAGCCATGGGCTTCTTTGCCGTCGGCGATGCGGGGTCGGTTCCCTGGTGCTGAGGAGACCTCGCGTTTCCAGATTCTGCTTGAGGGCCCGGTCTGTCGGGCTTGGTACCTGGGGGAGCGTTTTCTACGCCAGACCCGCGGGTTACCTGAGCAGATAGTCCCGGCTCACCCTCCTGCAGAGATGAGGGAGACCGAGGGGCTCACCCCTGAGTAGCTGGATGATTATTCCATCGGCTGGGAGGAGGTCGGCTTCCGAGGCACCGGTGACTATCAGGAGTACGTGCGGACGTACCTGATGCGTCCCTTGAGCGACCGTCGAGCAGAGGGAGCCAGGCCTGTAGCATCGGCGGCTGGGGCCGGAGCGGGAGCAGGGGCTGGATCTTCGAGGAGGGCCCGGGTCCGTGGTAGGGGCGGAGTGCGGGGAGGACGAGGAGATGGCTGGCCCACCCTGCCTGCTGTACTGACTTTCCAGGGGCAGGGTGGGTTGACCTATCAGATCCCCATAGCCCCTCCGCCGGCTGGTCACGAGTTCATTGATGTCCCCGACTTACCACCGGTATGTATCACTGCACTTCGTACAGTTATTCAATTCAGTTTACTTGATATTCCACAGAATATTGATGCATCTGATATTCTGCAGGCCTCTTCTGAGTACACCCGTCAGTCGTTGGCGATGAATGCCTCGATGATGGGGATGCTTCAGCGGACTTTTGATCTTCTAGCCGTCTACAGCATACCGGTATGTTCTTCTGACATTGGCCTCAAACCACTCATATACTGCTTTGCATAATCTGATTCGTGGCACCACACCTGATACACTGATCTCACAGTATCTGACACACTGCATACACTGCATTCTGCACCGTACTCTGTACTGATAAACTGCTCACGGCATCTACACACTGTACTCATACACTGCATTCTGCACTGTTAAACTGCTCACGGCACTCCTACACTGTATTCACACACTGCATTCTGCATTGCTAAACTGCTCACGGCACTCTTACTGTATTCATATGCTGCATTCTGCACCTTTAAACTGTTCACAGTGTACTGATGCATTTCCCTTTTTGTGTACTTTTTCAGCCTCCTTTCCAGATTCCCATGGCAGGAGGTGCTCCGGCCAGACCTTCTGTTCCTGCTCGGGGGAGAGACGAGGAGGGCAGGATATTTCCCCGCACCAGGGGAGGGCGTACTCATGTCGGGAGTAGCTCGCGAGCTCCAGTCCCGGACGATGATGACGAGGAGTCAGAGGCGGAGGCAGGGTCATCGGAGGAGGAGACCGGAGACGGTTCTAGCTCGGGCTCTGATGACGACGCTGATGATGCTCCTGGACCCTCGTCCAGGAAGAGGACCAGGATCGACTGACAGCCCTCCGGAGTGCTTGACACAGATGCAGATTTTTGTTATCTTTTCTTCTTTCGTGTACTTTTCCTTTTTTGTCAGTAGTTAGGATACTTTGTACTGCCGCAGGCAGATTTTGTTTTCCACAAAACTTTGTACTTGAAAGACTATGAAATGAACAGATTTTTGCTTAAAAAGTGTTACATTTACATATCTTATGTATTGCATCGCATCTCATCATGTTACACCTCAATGTAAATGAAATTGATTGGTTGTCTGAAAATTGAACACTTGCACTGCAATAATCAGATAACTTAAACAGCCAACAGCAAAATAACCCAAGCAACCCACTGCCTGATTCTTGGACACACAGCCCTTACTTTGTGGGGATTAATCTGCATACAGCCCATAACACAGCATTCGATTCATTCTGCACACAGCAAATTTCAAACAAACAGCCCAATCTGACCGGACGGACCTCAAAGATGGAACCCGTTGGAGTCGAAACACGCTCGAATGCAGAGAATGGCACAGCATTCTGAGCATAAATGATTTTTGAAATCGAACGAAGGTTTTTCAAACCGAGATATCGAGCCTACAACTGAACACAGCAGGGAGGACTCAAATATAGGTATACGACCTAAACACAGTGAGACACGCTCGGGAAAGACCTAAAACAAAGGTTGAGGTAAACAAAACAAAAGATACGACATACAGACGCGTAAACGAAGATGGGGGACCTCGGACCACGAGGAGCCAGTTCAATCTGGGTATTGTTTCCCGCCCTCTCTGATTTGTGATTCTCACATCACTCGGCTCTCGAGCTCGGATTTTCTCTCAAAACCCTATTCTTCACTTTTCTCTCAACTTACACCTCTCTATTCTTCATTCTCTCATTTTTCATCCCTCCCCGGGGTGATTGATGGATAAATAGAAAGGTGTGGGTTCATGCTCCACACCGTTAGCTCACGGCTATTTCTTCTAACGGGTAGAGCGCTCTTCTGGCAAGTACGTTGATGACGGGGAAAAGACAGAACGCCTGACTCAACTGTGCCCCTAATTCATCATTTTAACCATTTTTTCGTTTTTGCTTTCTACTAAAACGGTTTCGATCAAAACGAGAGTCGGATTAACGTACTTGTTCGATTTTTGATTTGAAAACCGTGCAAGTCAGGCTGTAAGTACTGAAAATTTTCCTTTTTGGGTCCAAGACAATGGTCAAGTTTTGGAAAATGGAATAGTTTTCGAGAAAATAGTCAACCTCAGTAAAAATTTTCAAAAACTATTTTTCAAACAGCTGATGCTCAACAAGCATGAAGCTTACTCTTCAAGATGCGCAACCTCGGATCGGAGGCAATAGAAAATTGCCCCTGGTTTGAAGGGGGGTGGGAGGCAACGAAAAGTTGCCCCTAGTCTGAATGGCATCTCACGACGGCTTGTGGCAACGGAAAGCTGCCCCTTGTTTGGGATGGTGCCGCAGCAACCCGCAGACAGTCTTCATTGGCGGTGGTCGAGCTCTCGGACACAGAGATGACGACGACAGTCACAACAAATATATGGACACAGTCACCTTGGAAGGCATTGGCAACTGGACTTTGAGATGAAATTGAAACCATTGCATGGACTGAGACGCTATGAAAGCGTCGGGGGCTGGACTTCATGATGAAGTTGCCTACGTATCCCAAACATGGGAATCAAGCCTTACGTAGTTCCGGTTAAGGTCCACTCGGGTATTTTAACCTTCACTTCGTTTGGCTCTTACTTTTGCCAAGGCGCCCAACGCGGGTTTTCGACCTTGCGAGCTCCTTTTCATTTTCTATTTTCTATTTCTTTTTCATTTCTTTCTTTTCTTTTTTGCATTTTTTTTCTTTTCTTTTCTTCTTTTTTTGTATTTTTCTTTTGCTCTAACTTTTGCCTGGACCGCCCTTCCGGGTTTTCGGCCCAGCGAGCCTCTGAAAGGGTAAAAGTGTAGCAAGTCCATGCCAAATGGTTTTTTGGGATTGAAGCCTCTCTGTGTCTAGGAGAACGGCTGTGGCACTGATTTGCGGAGAATCCATCAGGGTTACTCTACGAGCTTCTTCCGGCGAGATCTACTCCTTCTGATTTGGCTTTGGGTGCCTCTTGCTCGAGGGCTACTTCAAAACTGGCCACACGGGCCTTTCATGGCGTTTGTCCGTTGAACTTTCTGAACATTCTGAACGGGTTCAATCTCGGAAAACAAATAGGTTGAATCTTGAGGCTGAGAGCGATCCTAGGCTGCGCAATCTCAAGAGCGATTCCATACAGGTCTTCGCAGGGCCGCGTAAAACATTTGTTTTTGAAAGTTTTTAAGAAAGCGACGAATCGCTCGCGCCGAAGATAGTGTGGAACCAATCTGGATCAGGCCAGCGTCCTTCTCAGTACTCACGCCGACAAGCATGGCTTTATTCATAAAAAGACTTAGCATGCCTCTCTTTCTCTCAAAATGATCAAAATTTTGCAAAACCCGAGGAATTCCTTCCTCTTCGTTTTCATCACCGCAGTGTTCAAAAGTTTTTTTGTGAAAAACTTAGGTTAATGCAATGAGTTTGGCACATAGGAGAGCAGGCGAGATGTACTGTCAGCCCAATCAAATTTTCTGGCACTTATGCTGAAAGCAAGCATGAAGTTGAGATAGCAACAGCTGTTTCAATCGGTTCTGTTGGTGCAACTGGCCCCTCGGTAGAGACAGACTCAAAACAAAAATAGATAATAATAAAACAAAACGGTGTTCGAGGCAACAACCCCAGAATCACCAGGTATTATATACAACGGGGACTGACTCGATACAACCAGACAGACCCTTAAGCAAAAAAGACTGACTCAAGACAAAGAGACAGATTCAAAACAAAAGACTGACTCGATATCCAAGCTAGGATTTACAAAAACTCGGTTTCACCGGTGCTCAAAAATGCGTGCCAGACGCTTCATCCAAAAGTACCAAATGTTGCCCGCAGGCGGTTCACTTTACATACTCGCAGTATCTGAGCCCTCGAAATCCAGCAACTGGGTGGTAACGGGCTTGCCTGAGGTGGGTGGTAGGATAACCTTGTTATCGATCAAATCCTGCACTTCATGACGAAGGCGGAACATCTATCGGTACTGTGACCGGACTGTTGATGGTACGCGCAGTACAGGGTAGCATCATGAGTGGCGGGGAGATTCTTCGGGAGTGGCCGGGGCTCCAAAGGCTTAAGATGCCAATTCTTCGCTAATATTAGCAATGCCCTAGACAAAGGCATGTGGAGGTCGTGAAAGACCTTGCGCCCTCGGGGTAGGTACTTTGCAGTTTGAGGATTCTTGCCAGATGCACTGGCGAAAGGATCGGCTGGCGCTGCTTTGGCTTTTTGAACCTTTCCCGGTGCAGGGTTGGGAACTACTGGAATCATCTGGGCATGACGGGGCCCATCCCGGTTTTCTGCCTGGCTTGAACTGCCTTTGATTGGAGCGGGGAAAGCATCATCTATAGCTTTGGTCACTATTGCAGATGTTTGTTGCTTGTTCATCCCTCTGGCCTTCAGAGCCTCGACTGCCCACAACAGTTGCTCAATGGGGTCGGCATCTATCTTTGCCTTGTGTTTTCCTTTGGCCTCAGCCTGATCAAGGGTCTGGGTTGGTGCTGGCATGTCGTGGCTATAGCCGGAAGCCACCTCTGGCTGGCTGAGCTCTATCACAATCCGCCCTAGTAGCGGGGGCTCCTGTGGTACAAAATTCCCGGCATACGGTGCCGCTGGCGGTGAAGTTGACATTCCATAGGCGAGGTCCGCCACAGACCTTTGGAGATCGCCTATCATCCCCATCAATTCGAAGGTGGTGGACTCACGAGCCTGGTATAACTGGGGAGCCCAGACTGGGTGCACAACGGGCATCCTGGGCGGGTGTGACATATTGATGTTGGCCTCACTCTGCGGAGCGGTTCCCTGCTCCGATACAGCTGCCATAACCACAATTTCTTCTGAACTTTGTGCCGCCATAAATCCTGCCTCAGCAAGGGGGAGACACTGGCTATCCTGTATCAACTCTGCAACTCTCTGAACTGAAAGAAAAACAGACAGCATTTCAGCCCAAACTGATCAATCACGGGTGTAGCCAAACAACTGTACCCTACTGCTGATCACTGTTCCCAGATTTCTGTTCCCAAAATACTGAATCTGATACCCGCGGATAACTGATTCTCACAACTGATACTGATACTGGTGTCTCCAGGTTTGATACTCAAACTTGCAAACTGACATGTGCGTTCCTGTAGAGCAACACTCTAAAAGCACATAGCAAGTAAAGAGAACAAAACACCCCTATGTTGGGGTAGGGTTTCCCTGTCCTATTTTGTCAGGAGCTAGGGTTTCACTACGCACACAGCGGTTTCAAACAACCTATAAACGGGTAAGCAACCTGTCCTAGTTTGGAACGGTCACTATGGATCCGAATATGCACTAGGTCGGATGGTCAAAAGGGTGCCCCGAGTAAACCGGGGTTTGTGTTCCCATGCTGTCAGAGCCCATAGCCGGTCAGCCTTATGGACATGCCTTGACAAGACAAGCCTCCGGCAAACCGTTCAGGAATGGCAGATGGCAAACACTGTGTTCCTAGGCGCACCAATGCACATGCAATGCAAAGAAACACATAAATGAAGTAAAAACAGGATATCACGAGTTTGAGTCAAACTCTCTAAAAATCCCCAGCAGAGTCGCCAGAAACTGTAACAAGCCCGCCGGGGGGGGGGACCTCGCTACAGTTCGGACTCTCGATTTGTGTCACGGTTCTTAATCTGAACCAAAGAGTCCAAATATGGCAAATCGTTTTGAGAAACAGATTTTTGAAAAAGTAGTGCCAAACATGGACTGCTTTGCCAGATACAGAGTCGCCACCTAAATATTTTTAAAATGGGGAAATTTAGGAAACCCTGACTCGGTGCCGAAGGCCACGTGTCCGTCATCACCGGAGTTGTCTCAGCTCGGGAGCTTGGGTACGATCGGGGAAGGTCAGCTATGAGCACCCCCTTTCGCCCGGTCCGAAGACCGGCCTCTACTAACCGTGATATCCGTTTTTGAAAACTTTATGTGTTCTTAAACCAATTGTTAGCCTAGAATTACTATGTTATGCGCACAGCAAACAAGTATAGACCAAATCACCCAAATTGGAACAAAACATTTCATGTTTGTTTTGAAAATGGTTTGCTACTCGCAAGTAGACTAAAATGCAGATTTTGCCACCCTCAAGTGGGCTTTTTAGAAAAGATGATTTTGCCACTATCTAGTGGGCTTAAAACTCACAGTTTTAATGCATTATTCCAATTTAGGTAATTCAACCTCCATCCACAGGCATTCAAGCAGTTATATCACATAAGCAGCTAGCCTCATGGTAATCATACTGTCATGTTAACATTCACATGCATGCGAGATGCTAAAGCATAAATACTTACATCGTACTCCGTGCCAAAACAGTAAACTAGTTAGCAAACATGCATGTCCTAGTTCATGTTAAAAAATGGCTAATGCATCACATGCAAAAATGCAATCTAGACAGGCTCGGCTAACCTAAGCATGGCATATGAAATGCGATCAACTATCACATAGTCAATTTTTGAATTGAAGTACGAATGCAGTTAGCGTGATGTACCGAGCCTAATGCATGCAGTAGAAATGCATGGATGCACGCATGCATAGCATAAGGTATGCTAAATTAAACGTGCCCTAATCTACCATCGTAAGCAGGTAAATAAAAGGGAAGAAAGAAGTGGGGATTGGAAGACATACACACCACCCACGCACACTTATTACAGATTCGCCCTCGCTCGGAAGGACCGAATAAATATTACAATTCAATTAACTACACAAGCTAATTAATATTACAAATTAACTAATTTAATTAACAAATTAAATAAATTAATTAAAACAGGAAAACACCTCGGGAAGCGCGCCACCATGCATGGGCTGCCTCTGTTTTCCTTCCTTTCCTCCTCTAGAGGCTGTCAAAGCCTCAGGACTGATCCCTTGGACAGAGGGGATCACCACTGGCTGATTGAAATTGCCACCGGCAGTGTGGTATGGCCATCGGCACAAAATTGAATCTGTCGGCAGAGAAAATGGTGCTGGTCGGCACATTACACTGCCGATCGGCAGAGTATTCCTGCAGAACCTGCAACTCACAGCAACAGAGGGCAAAACAAAGCATGGCAACACAATTCAAGGCATGTATGCACCAACCATGTCTCTTATCATTGTAATGACTCAAAGGGACATGTGCCTCGGTTCTCGGACCACCAATCATGCATTTCCATGCATGATGGCCCAAAGAACCAAGTATGCAACTTTGATTTCAAATGCATGCAAACCAATCAAACAAAACTCCCAATCCCTATCACCCAAGTCAAGGGACAAGGAATGCATGCAAGATGCAATGCAACCTAGGCATACAAGCTAAGGATGCAACATGGCATGGCAAGGCACTTATGCAAGCATGCAAGCATACATATGGCAATGCAAATAGGTGGAAAGATGGTCTTACACATGAATTAGGCAGCTCTAAAAAGGCCTAAAACAGTGGCCATCATGCCCAAAGATGAAGGCTAAACACACATGCTCACATACACATGTTAAGACCCAACACTTAGGCACAAAGCAAACAACATTCAAGCACACTTGAAAGAGGCATTCATGGACTAAAAGCATGCAACATAAGCTCTGAAAATCATGCTAGGATGGTGCCAAACCAAGCAACAAAATCGAGCCAAACATGCAACAAATAGTCCAAGTGGTCAAAGCAAATCAAAGGAGCATTGAACTACACTTAACACGACCAAACATGGCATGCACTCATCAACCAAAAACAGAGTTTTGGGACACTAATACAAGGCCTAAGGACCACCTAGATGGCATCTAAGTGACTCAAAATCAAAAGCATGCATAAACACCCAAAACATGGAGCATTGCTACACAAGCTTTCAAAGCATCAAAGAGGCATGCAAGGCAATCAAACAAGCATGGAAATGGGACTGAAATAACATGTGGGGGGACCCCAAATCACCAAATCGATGCAAAGATGTCATGCTACACATGCACATACTCAAGGCCAACAAGCCCAAATACAAAGGAGCTATGTCAAGCATGCAAAGATCAACCCAAACGACTATGGACAGAGCTAAAACATGGCAAGATAAGCACATAATCTTCACAAGACTAAGCCTAAAACGTGCTCTAACAAAGGCTAACAACCTAAGGCATATTAAGGCATAAACATGGCATTACATGGCAACTATGCTAAGCATGCATGGGGCACCAAAACCAACTTAAAATCATGTTATATTATGGATATATAAGCATGAAAAACAGACCAAACATGCTCAACACACACTCAAGCATAATGCTCTCTCAAGAGGCCAAAATATGCCCTTTTCAAGGACAACAAGGAGAGGGGGTGGCCCTCTCCTTCTTGGGACTTCAAAGCATCATCTTCACCACTGAAATCCCTCAAGATTTCAGTGGTGAAGAGACCTGAACACCAAAATCCCGGAGCTAGCCCAAAATGGCTCAAAAAGAGGCCTTTCAAGGCCTAAGGGTGGTCAACAACCCTCAAACAACAAAACACTCTTAATAAACAATAAAAAGGGCTTAAAAACAGAACTTTTTTATGTTATACAATAAACACAAAAACAGCTCTAAGATAGGTATAAAATCAATGCAAAAATGGGGAAAAAAAGGACTAGAAACTCACCCTTGATGCCTTCTTCAACAAGGATGCTCCAATGGCCTCCTTTAGCTCCAAACCAGTCAAGAAACTCAAGAACAAGCCCTTAGAACCCTAGTTTCAAGAGGAAGGTGAAACACTAGGTGTTTGTATGCAATAGTGAGACACAAAACACCTAGTGTACAAAATAAGAGGGAAAGAGAGATAGAATGTGTATATCTAACCCTAACCCTAGAAAAACCAGAGCTTGGTCTATATTTCTCTCTCTCAAAAATGTCTCAAAGTTCCCCTTCTTTGCCTTTAGAGAGGGCTCCTCTCTATAAGCCTCTTGTAAAGCTTACAAGACAAGCTTTGCAAGAGGGAGATCCCTCCATACACGTGTATGGAGGGGAGCAAAAGCAATACAGCTGTCTAAAAATATCTGCAAAAGCAGATGAACAGCAATCGGCTGGCCAAAAATGCCATCTTGGCCCAAAAGAGTGCCGACCGGCACAAAAAAGTGCTGACCGGCAACAAATAGTGCCGGCCGGCAAACTACAATGCCGGTGTCAGAGAAAACTAGCCGGTGGCCTCTAGCCACCGTCGGTGGTGGGTAGGGATGGTCTACAAGCCCTACCCTGCCTCTCAAAGGCAAGATGCAAGTGTTTGGTGCAAAACCAGACACTAAACGGTCGAGTTCGGGGATCCTGAGGCAAGGCGCGCGAGCCGAGACCTCCGGGATCTCCGAACGAACACAAACATGGATAATCACCGAGTGTTCAAACGGTGACGTCCAAGCCTTGAGGACGGTCAAAAATGGGGTGTCTACAGAGGCTTGTTACAGCCCAGAGTCGCCAAAAGAGTTATGGCGACCGTAGGAGGAGGCCTTTGGCGTTTGAGGTAGGTGATCATGTCTTCTTGAAAATATCATCTAGGCGAGGTCTGATGAGGTTCGGGAAGAGTGGGAAGTTATCCCCTCGGTTTATTGGTCCCTTTGAGATCCACGAGAGGATTGGGGAAGTTGCTTATCGTTTGGCATTGCCACCGCAGTTGTCCGGGGTTCATGACGTCTTTCATGTTAGTATGCTTCGGAAGTATGAGCCGGATCCATCCCATGTATTGGATTGGACCGACTTGGAGGTAGATGAGGATGCCTTGTATGAGGAGAGACCGGTGCGGGTCTTGGATAGGCGGGATCAAGTCTTGCGAGGCAAGACCATTCCTTTGGTGAAGGTTTTGTGGAAGCATCACGGAGTGGAGAAAGCCACTTGGGAACGTGAGTTGGAAGTTCGCGAGAAATATCCGGACTTGTTTGTTGATGTGTGACCATGTAATGGAATTTTTGTAATATTGTTGAACGTTAAGAGCATTGTATGTGTCTTACGTTGTAAAACATTGTGAATGTTTTGGTTAATGGAAGTTTGTTTTAACATTGCGTATGTTAAGTATATTGTGGAAATGCAAGCATGATGATAATGTTGCATGTGTTGTGGAATTGTGGAAAATGAGTTGAAATTGCTAAATTTCAAAAGAATGCATGTTGATAATGCATGTTGTTATGAATAATGTGTAATGCCTCTTGAAAAGAGATGGGATTGACCGATAATGGGTCGGGTTGTTTAATATTATGTTGTAATATTGTTGAGAATGGAGAAAACCTGTTTTTGAAAAACTTGTGTTTAATTTCGGGGACGAAATTCTTTAAGGGGGGAGGTTATAGCGATCCCGGTTGTCCCTTTACTATTCTGTTGTGTTCCGGACTTGGTTCCGTGAAGTTGGTAGTTGTATCTATCTTGTTGTCATCCTTTAATTCCGCTTGATTGAGTTTTAGGATGTTTTGGGCAGGGTTGTTACAGGTTGGTTAGGCCTTGATTTCAATTCTTTGTTGCCCAGTTTTTAGGCGGTCCGCTCGAGCGAGTCTTCTTGCGCTCGAGCGGGGATTGTACACTCCCAGTTTTTCGTGTCCCTGCAAATCTTTTGCAGGTGTGATTTTTACGCTCGAGCGGGTTTCTTTACGCTCGAGCGGTGGCGCTCGAGCGGGTACTTTAGCGCTCGAGCGGGTAGTACCTTTTCGGTGTAAGTTCTGGAAGGGGGAAATCTACGCTCGAGCGGACTGGTTTTTGCGCTCGAGTAGATGTGCTTTATTCTTGTGTCTTGGCGCTCGAGCGGGACTTCTTGCGCTCGAGCGGACCTAGTTTTTGTTCTTGATGCTCGAGCGTTGTGTTTTCCGCTCGAGCGGGAATGTCGTATATCAGTTGGCTGTGGGGTAGTTTTAAATCACTTTTTCTCATCTTTTCTCTCTCTTACTTTTCCGAAAAGGCCATTTGAGAGCCTCTCTCTCTAAAACCTTGCCTTCTCTTTAGATATTGACCTAGCTAGGGTGTTTTCCTCACCTTTGGCCTTTACAAAAAGGTTGTTGATCGTCGAGGGCTATTTTTTGATCCGAGAAACTCGTGGTTTGGAGCAACTTCGTTTTCACCATCTTCCTCGTTGGGTCTCATCTTTTGAGGTAGGGATTCCTACTCACTCTTATGGGTTTTAACCTAGATTTTGAGCCTATTGTTTAAATGGTTGATTTTGGGACTTAGGGTTTCAAAATGTGTTAAAAAGGGTTTTATAATTTTGGGCTCATAATATGTATTTTGGGTTTCAAAATGATGATATTGTTGTTGGTTGGTGATATTGGAACCTTTGAGTTAATATCGAGAGTTGGGGGTAAAAGCCCTAATTTGTTGTTTAAAATATATTGGTTTGGAAAAATTGTAAACTTATGGAATTGAGTTGGAAATAATGAAATTGGCTCATTATGTTGTGAAATGATGGAGTTGGATTTATAAACCACTCACTTTTGAAAACATTGATATTTTATCTGTTGGAGCTTTTATTATCTGTTTAGAAATAATGGCTTGGGCTACTGGTGAAGGGTAGTTTTGATTATTGTAGACAATGCATGATGATTAGGCAAACTTAAACTAATCAATTGGATATGTCATAGAGTATGACGGTTGACAGAATACATTAACGTTATGTATTGATTGATTGTGTATATGACCTTTGTGTATATATGAATTGTGTATGTGTGGGAGGAGATAGGAGATGTACTCCACGGTTTAGGGGAAGATAGGAGATGGTCCTCTAAACCGGATGTTGTTTGGGAGGTGTAACAAGCCCGCGGGGGACCTCGCTACAGCTCGGACTCGACTTTCGTCAGTCACGGTTCTAAGTCTGAACCAAAGAGTCCAAATCCGGCAAATCGTTTTGAGAAAAAAAAACAGATTTTTGAAAGAAGTGCCAAACATGGACTGCTTTACCAGATACAGAGTCGCCACCTAAATATTTTATTTTGGGGAATTTAGGAAACCCTGACTCGGTGCCAAAAGGCCACGTGTCCGTCATCACCAAAGTTGCCTCGGCTCGGGAACTTGGGTACGATTGGGGAAGGTCACTTCGTGAGCACCCCCGCTCGCCCGGTCATAGACCGGCCTCTACTAACCATGATATCAATTTTTGAAAACATTGTGAGTTCTTATTCCGGTTATTAGCCTAGGTTACTATGTGATGCGCACAGCATACAAGTATAGACTGGGTCGCCCGAATTGGAACAAAACATTTCATGCTTGTTTTTTGAAAAAGGGTTTGCTACCCGCAGGTAGGCTTTAAAACATTTGATGATTTATTCCAATTTAAACAACCCAACCTTCACCCACAGGCATTCAGGCAGTTATATCAGATAAGCACATAGCCTCATGGTAAGCATGCTATTCATGGCAGTCACTTACACGCATGCAAGGATGCTAAAGCATAAAAGCTCACCGAGTACTCCAAGCCAAAATAGACACTTATTAGAAATCATGCATGAATCCTAAATATACAGAAATGCCTAATGCAACACATGCAAAATGCAATTATAGCAGGCTCGGCTATTCTAAGATGGCATATGAAGTGTTACAACTATCATGTATTCAACTTTGAAATTGAAAGTACAATGCAGTTAGTATGATGCGCCGAGCCCGGTGCATACAATACAGATGAATGATGCAAACATACTGTCATACTGTATGCTAATTTAAACATGCCCTAATCTAACCATCAAAAGCGGATAAATAAAAGGGAGAAAGACGTGGGGTTGGAAGACATACATCACACTCACCCACACTTATTACAGTTGTGCCCTCCCTCGGAGGGTCTGAATAAATATACAGTCCAAATATTACAGTCCCGAATATTACAGTCCAAAATATTACAAAATCTAAATTAATTAACAAATTAACTAAGAAAATAAATAAGACTGGCATGCAAGCCAGGGACTGCCTTGCTTCTGATGGATGATGCATGTCCGGGTTGTCTTGCGCGGAAATCCACCAGAATGCCCCAATTAGCCTCTGTTTAGCAGTTATTCTTGAAATGCGTGCCAAGTCCCGAAATATTGCTGATTCCTGATTTTGCTGCAACAGAGAGCAGGAAAGGGGCATAGCAATGTATTTGCACAGATATATGCATGTCTCGATCCTCGTGCCACCAATCACGCATACCGAGGCATGATGGCCGAGGAGTCGAAATGCACAATTCAATATAGGATGAATGCACATGAAACTACAGCTAAAACCTAACTCCATCATGGATAATCCGGAGTGTCGGTGACTAGGGAACTGAGACACATTCCGTCACTCGGAGTACGAAATGTACCTCGTTTCCCGTGCCCGGGTTAACTCCTATTCCGAACACGATGCAATATGCATGATATGCATGAAATGCAACTAAGATACAATCCTAACATACAGAATGTTATGGAATGACATGCCTCGAAATGCGTGCACACGAGCACGCAAACCGAGAAAATGACAGAACGCTATGAAAATGAGATGCCTCGAAACGCGTGCACACGGGCACGCAAACCGAGAAAAAGACAGAATGCAATCTAAGATACAACCTAGTATGCACAATGCTATAAAAATGAGATGTCTCGAAATGCGTGCCCACGGGCACGCAAACCGAGGTAATGACAGAATGCAATGCAAGTGACTAAAATGGCATAAAAAAGGGTAGCATGGACTTATACTAACATGAGAGAGCCTCAGCCACACTCACGTAAGAAGCTGGTTGATGAAAATGAAGTGCCTCGAAATGCGTGCACACGGGCACGCAAACCGAGGCAATAGCATACGCAATGCAAATGACATGGAAACATGATATGGGCTTACACCAACATGAGTGAGCCTCAGCCACACTCACATAGGATGCCAGCGGATAAAAAAGAGGTGCCTCGAAATGCGTGCACACGGGCACGCAAACCGAGGCGATGACAAATGCAATGCAAATGACATGGAAATGACAAATGGGCTTATACCAACATGAGTGAGCCTCAGCCACACTCACATAGGATGCCGTCGGATAAAAAAGAGGTGCCTCGAAATGCGTACACACTGGCACGCAAACCGAGGCAATGATAAATGCAATGCAAATGACATGGAAATGACAAATGGGCTTATACCAACATGAGTGAGCCTCAGCCACACTCACATAGGATGCCGTCGGATAAAAAAGAGGTGCCTCGAAATGCGTGCACACGGGCACGCAAACCGAGGCAATGATAAATATGATGAAACATGACAAAAATGACATGCAAGCATGCTAATGGAATTTCAGCAACAAAATATGGGGGAAAACAGTCCCGAAATGAAACGAAATGACATGAAATGCAAGGAAATGTCCCGAAATGCAACATTAGGCACCCGAAATGGCCTATAGCTATGCTAAACATGCACAATATGGACATGCAATGCAAAGACAGAAGCTAGACAGTCCCAAAATAAGAACTTTTCCAGTTTATAGCATGGCCAAACAGTAAGTATAGATATGGCGAAAATGGCATGCAAGAATACGGTATTTTCGAGGGGTAATGAAGCAAATGATATAAACAAAAACCCAAACCGAAAAATTTCCTTCTACAACATTGAAGAGGGACCAAAAATATGAATATTTTCAGAACTGTAAAATGGCCAAAACAGTATACAAACATGGTAGAAATGTGATGCAAAATAAGGCTCAAAAGTGGCTATAACATGAGGTATGCAAAATAATCACCAAACAGCCAAAGACCCTTGATAAAACATTAAGTATATGTCAAAATAAGACTATCTATAGGCCTGTAAAATGGCCAAAAACAAAAGCATGGTAGACTAACTAAACATGCAAGAAAACGAACCAAAGTGAGATAAAACATGAAGTGACCTATGGAAGCCCCAAAACATGAAAGACCCTAAACAAAACATGAAGAATGGACCAAAATAAGGACTTTTTCAGAACTGTAAAATGGCCAAAAACCTAAGAATGGTAGGCTTCCATTGCATGCAAGAATGGGGAATAAAAGAGAGATAAAGGGTAGGTATAACATGGAAGTCCCAAATGGTGTTGAGCCCTTCTTCAATGTTGAAGAGGGGCTCAAAATAAGCCTATTCACAGATTATAACATGCTCGAAAACAGATTGCTCATGGGCCAAAAATAGCATGCAAGAAAACGGTATTTTCGTGGAGTATTGAAGCAAGTGTATTATGGAGAGCTCAAACAGGGTTGAGCCCTTGATAAAAAGTGAAGATGAGCTCAAAAGATGGCCCTTTTCAGTTAGGGCCGGAGCTTGAAACCCAAAAGAAGTGGGGCTTAGAAATAGATCAAGAAAAAGGTTCAAAAGGGTAAAAGTGTTACTTACCCTTGAAGATTCAAACTTTTGTTGCTTCTTGGATGGATTTGCAGCTTATTTAGCCTTCAAGAATCCTTCCTTGTTGCTGGAAATGAGATGGTGGTGGTAGAGCTTGGTGGTGTAGAAGGAATGATGGTTAGTGACTTAGGGTTTTTTGAAGAATTGAGAAGGAAGAAGATGGAGTTGGCTATGGAAGCTTGAAGAAAAGTTTTTCTAACCTCTCTAATGCATGCTTACAGTTGGTTATATGGACAAAAAGAGGGTGTAAAGGTGGGGCAAAAAGGAGGTAAGCTTTCCTCCACAAGATATTTCCCCCGGATACAGATATTTTGCGGAAAAAAAGTGCATAGTTGTAATGCACACAACCTGAGGATCATGGCCGGCCACTTTTGGAGCTGCAGGTGGCCGGCCGGCCACCTATTTTGGCCGGCCGGCCAAGGGTCAAAAGGGTCAATGAGAATTAGTAGCCGACCACCAACTTTTAGGATTCTCCTATGTGTGTACATCACAAATATGTGGTTAAAAGTTTAAGAAAATGGCCTAAGGGTGTTCAACATTGGCTCGGAAAGAGGGGTTCAAAAGGGTCAAGCAACATTAGTAGCCGACCACCAACTTTTAGGGTCCTCCCATGTGTGTACATCACAAATATGTGGTTGAAAGTTGGCAACACTAACCCTAGGGTGTTCAACATTAGCCTCAAAGAGGAGGGGCAAAAATGGAAAGAATAATTAGTGGCCGGCCATGAATTTTTTGGGTTCTCCAAGGTGTGTAGATCACAGTTATGTGGTTGAAAGTTGGCAACACTAACCCTAGGGTGTTCAACATTAGCCCGGAAGTTAGAAAAACGGACGCCGGGAGGCTCCGGAGGAGAGATAACTGGTTGCTGCAACAATTGCTGGCCTCCCACCCTTCAGTGACCTCTCCAGTGATAAAACAAAGGTACCTGCCAAAAATGAACGAAAACTGATGCAAAACGAATGTTCGGGGGCCAAAACACGCAGTTCGGGATCCCGAAAATGGGCTGTTAAGCACCGAAAGTGGCATTCGGCCACGAAGTGGGTTTCCGGGACCCCAGTGTCCCTCAAAAGGGAGCAAATAGGAAGTATGCCAAAAATCAGAGCAAACGGAGATGGTTAGGCGGTCCCGAACTGAGGCACACGGCCTGACGGTCCCGGAAAATCGGAAACCGGGCTCCGAAATGGGCAAAATGGCCTACGGCCACCAAATGTAGCCTACGGACACTGAGAGATGATCTACAGGACCTCTCTCTCCCCTCAGGAAAAGAAACAGAGAAAATCGAGTCTGGTTCGCAAACCGAGGCAAGGCACAGAAGAGGGTTCGGAAGTCCGGAGGCAGGGCGCACGGCCGTGACTCTGAAACTTCTGAACGAGCACATTATGCAACGTCACCGAGCGCTCAATCGGTGATGTCTGAGTCTTAAGGTCGGTCAAAAATGGGGTGTCTACAAGAGGAGATAGGGATGGACTCCACTGATACAGCTCATATGCTTGTCAGATAATGTGTTGATACAGCTCATATGCTTGTCATTGGAAGTGTTGATATAGCTAATATGCATATCTGTTGAAATGTGGGTACAGCTTGTATGCTTACCTGTTGAGATGTTGATACGACTAGTATGTTTATCTATTGTGATAATGAGAAATGTTTAATATGAGTCACTGTCTCATATAAGTAGTTAGCCAGGTTCTGAGCCATTGATGTAAATTGTGAAATTGATAAGAAATGGAAACTGAAATGAAACATGAACGTAGTGGTCATGAGATGGGAATGAGTTATGAATTGGTTTATGAAAATTGAACATTTATCAATTGCTAATGTCTTAGTTATTACTCATGCTATGTTTATCATATCTCTACTGGGCGTTGGCTCACCCTTTATGGGACATTATTTTCAGGTACAGGTAGTATGCCACCTCCAAGGACATAGCTTGGGAGGCTAAAGGCGGACAAACTTTTGTTGTCTTATTTCCTTTTGATGTATTACATGTAAATCCAAGCCAAGGGCTTAATATGTAATTGAGTTAGTACTCTTTTTTTTATAACCAAGTGTTAACTTGGAAAGCTGTAAGCCCGTAGGGCATTTGCTTTTGTTGTTAATATGTAATACTTTTGTAAAGAAATACTCTGATGAATTGAAGAATGTAGATCTTATATATATATATATATATATGCATGTTTGTATTGATGGATTTAATGTTATTATTTTGAGGGCGTGACAATAAATCACTCACCCACGAAGATGTTAATATTATATCTGTTTGAGAAATTTATTATCTGTTTAGAGATAATTGTTTTAGGCTATCTGTGGAGGATAGTCTTGATTGTTGTAGACACTGCATGATGATTAGGTGAATTAAAACTAATCAATTGAGTATGTCATTGAATATGACGGATGGAATAACACATTGAACGTGTGCTTGCTTGATCATTGTATATGATAAGTGTTTAAATACATTGTATATGTATGTCGTTTGGGAGGAGATATGGGATGTACTCCACGGTTTTGGAGGAGATAGGGGATGGACACCAGTGATAACTAAGTTGGCCGGAGTGTCCAGTGTGAAAGTTCCGAAATCCTAATTGCGTTTGTATAACGTAAATAAATTGAAGTATTGAAATGATGATAATATGAGTTGTAGACTCATTTGAGCTTGAAGTGTTGAAGTGTTTATTATGTGAGTTGTAGTCTCATGTTAATTGATCATAATCGAAGTATTGTTGATATGAGTTGTAATCTCACTATGAACTGTCTAGATGAATAGAGAACCATATCTATGAATTGGTTTGGATAATGAAATGGAGAGAGGTGTACGTTTGTTTATATGAGTTAAACATTTGTCGAATGCTAATGTTTTAGTTATCGTTCATACTATGTTTAGCATATCTCTACTGGGCATTGGCTCGCCCTATATGGGACATCATTTTCAGGTTCAGATGTTATGCCACCTCCAAGGACGTAGCTTGGAAGGTCTTGGGAGTTGAAGACTCTTTTGATTATTTCTGTTATTTTTGGTGTTACCTGTAAATTCAAGCCAAGGGCTTAATATCTTTAGAGTTAGAACTCTCTTTTGTTACCAAGTGTTGGCTTGGAAAGTTGTAAGCCGGTAGGGCATTTACTTTTGTTGTCAACGTGTAATATTTTTGTACTTAATACTCTGATAAATGGAAATATGCTTTATTCACTTATGTCTATGCATGTCAAGAATATGTGGTTTATATGTATTATTTTTAGGGCGTTACATTGGATTTGCTGTTGTATTTTGTAAATCTGCTGGTCACAGAATTCTAACTGTTGAGTAGCCCAAGGCTGGAGATACGGGTCTTGAATAACAGTTAAATAATGATTAAGACTAGTAATATAAAAATCTAAAGCATGTAAAACATCAACAAGTAAATTCACAGAGGGCATACATTAAGAAATACTTACAAAGAATCTGCCTTTGCCTAAAGGAGTTTTGTCGTTTTATACCGATGTTCTAGTTGATGGATTCCGGTGGGGGACAAAGCCTTATGCTTTTCCTTTTCCTTTTTGTCTTTTTCTTTATCGATTTTCTCTGCAATCATACTGGTTAGAGAATCCCAATTTAGTCTTATTTTTCTCTTTTACACGAAGACATTAATATATTTAAGTAATGTTTTAAAATTATGAAATAATTTTCTTTGGTCCATAATTGTTTTTAAACCATCTTCTAGAAGAAAAAGAAAAAAGAATTGGATTCAGTCTTTCTCAAGCTAAAAGTGTAACGCCCTCAAAATAATACATATAAACCCCACATTCTTGACATGCATAGACATAAGTGAATAAAGCATATTTAAATTTATCAGAGTATTAATTACAAAAAAAATATTACATGTTGACAACAAATGTAAATGCCCTACCGGCTTACAACTTTCCAAGCCAACACTTGGTTACAAAAGATAGTTCTAACTCTAAACATATTAAGCCCTTGGCTTGAATTTACATGTAACACCAAAAATAACAAAAATAATCAAAAGACTTTTCAACTCCCAAGACCTCCCAAGCTACGTCCTTGGAGGTGGCATAACACCTGAACCTGAAAATGATGTCCCATATAGGGTGAGCCAATGCCCAGTAGAGATATGCTAAACATAGTATGAACGATAACTAAAACATTGGCATTCGACAAATGTTAAACTCATATAAACAAACGTACACCTCTCTTCATTTCATTAACCAAACCAATTCATAGATATGGTTCTCTATTCATCTAGACAGTTCATAATGAGATTACAGCTCATATCAACAATGCTTCGATTACAATCAATTAACATGTGACTACAACTCACATAATAAACACTTCAACACTTCAAGTTCAAATGAGACTACAACTTATATTATCATCATTTCAATACTTCAATTTATCTACGTTATAGAAACGCAATTAGGATTTCGAGACTTTCACCCTGGACACTCTGGCCAACTTAGTTATCACTGGAGTCCATCCCCTGTGTCCTCCCAAATCCAGTTTAGGAGTACATCCCCTATCTCCTCCCAAACCGTGGAGTACATCCCCTATCTCCCCCCGAACGACATACATATACAATGTATTTAAACACTTATCCTATAAGATGATCAAGCAAGCACATATTCAATGTGTTATTCCATCCGTCATATTCAATGACATACTCAATTAATTAGTTTTAATTCATCTAATCATCATACAGTGTCTACAATAATCAAGACTATCCTCCACCGATAGCCCAAAACAATTATTTCTAAATAGATAATAAATTTATCAAACAAATATAAAATTAACATCTTCGTGGGTGAGTGATTCACTTATCCGACTACACCATTCGATCTCATAAATTCCCAATTTCATGATTTCCAACTCAATTTCACTTTTCCCCAAATTAATTATTCAATATAATTAGGGCATTTTCCCCATTTTTTTCAATATTGACCCAAAGGTCCAAATGCCATCAACAAACATCAACAACCTCATTTTTAGACCCAAATACATGTGTATAGTTCAAAAGAACAAAAAAAAAAAAAAAAAACCCATCTTTTCACATTTCAAGTTTTGAAATCCTAACACCAAAAATTTCCCAACTTCAACATTACTTCAAAATGACTAAATGTTTACGTCAAAGACCGTAAATATGAGTAGTAATCCATACCTCAAGTTTCGGTGCTCAAGGGAGAAGATGAAGAAACTCGAAGGTGCTCCAAACCCAAAGATTTTCAGATCAAAACGTAGCCCACACCAAGCTCTATACTTTTTACAAATAGACTAGGGTAGAAGATCACCAAAACTAGAGGATTTCGTAGAGAGAAGGTGTAGTCTAGAGTGAGAAGCTCTCAAGTTTGGGTTTTGAAAAGCTAGAGAGAGAGAGTGGGCCAAAAAAGTAATTAAAAAAGGCTTCCCATGGACTGATACATTACACAGCCCGCTCGAGCGTAGAACGCACCGCTCGAGCGTCAGACACAGACTCCCGCTCGAGCGTGAAAAGCGACACTCGAGCGCCGAACGCACACTTCCAGAAGTTTTGCAGACGAAGGTCCCCGCTGAAGCATGAAAGTGGACACTCGAGCGTCCGATGTCCTACAGGAAAAGTACTGTGGGCTGAACAATCATGCTCGAGCATCAAACTTCTGGCTCGAGCGGAGGAGCAAATGCAAAAGGGCCCACTCGAGCGTGAAAACCCCTGCTCGAGCGTGGAGGCCAAAATCTGGGCATCCACTCTTGGTTTCTAAACACAACCAACCTGTTTCAAACCTGCCCAACACATCCCAAACTCAAATATAAATTATTAAAGGACGAAGATGAGATAAAGACACAATAGACATCCACGGAACCGAGTCCGGAATACAATAAACATTGAAGGGAAAACCGGGATCGCTATAAAAATTATGTTTTAATATTATGTATAAAATAATGTATTTAAGTAATGTTTCAAAATTATGTTTTAAATATTCTCAATGATTGTTTAATGTTTTTATTTTTTTGGTATAAATTTTGTTTTTATTTATTTATTTTGGGACTAAATTTTATAATTGTGTATGAATTTTGAATTTTGAATTTTGAATTTGCTCATGATTTGTAACTGATACCAACTCACTACTTTGATATAATACTTATTGAATTAATAAACATTATATTATGATATGAATGGAATTATCTGACATACTTTGTCCAACTATGTGAAAGAAAATATTACTCTTATTTTCCTCTTTTACATGAAGACATTAATATATTTAAGTAATGTTTTAAAATTATGAAATAATTTTCTTTCGTCCATAATTGTTTTAGAACCATCTTCTAGAAGAAAAAGAAAAAAGAATTGGATTCAATCATTCTCATGCTAAAAGTGTATTTTACTATTATGTTTTAAATAATGTATTTAAGTAATGTTTTAAAATTATGTTTTAAATATTCTCAATGATTGTTTATTTTTTATTTATTTATTTTGGGAATAAATTTTGTAATTGTTTAAGAATTTTGAATTTGTGTCATAGAATGAAAAAATGAAAAATTTGCTTTATTAATCTTGTAAGTGGAATTGTTTTAGATTTCAAATATCACTTAGATTACTTTTTAAAGAAAATAATTTCTAAGTTAAATACTTCATTGTAATTGGCAAATCGTAGTGATTTCGTTCTCTCTTTTTTTCTTTTTTTCCAGCAACACTGCCAAAATTATTAGCATCAGTTGATAAGTCTGTGGCAGTCAAGAAGAAGTGGGGCCACCCTGTATACGTCATTGACTATGACAGAAAGACTGCTTCTAGCCTATGTGACTGGCTCCATCTGCTTGCCTGTATATTCACAATTATTAGTTTTGCATCATACATGAAGTCGCTTATGCCAACAAAGCCTAAGGAGGATCCCGAAACTTCACTGAATAGTCTTACAGCTACCATCAAAAGCTTGAAGACGGACATGGCAAGTGACATAAAGGTGATAGAGAACAATTTGGAGACAATAAAGAATGGTATCAGGGAGGTCAAAGAGAAAAAGTGTAGCTTCAAGTTTTGGTAGAGATAGCTCTATTGAGATTTCCATGGAGGCAGTCATTTAGAAAATTGGCTAATGCTAAGAACAAAAAATAGAAATAAATATAGATCACAGAAGGTGGATTGACCTCTTTGAGATTTACATTGAATGTGAATTCACCATAATTGATTTTAATTCTATTGCTTCTGATGTAGAAGCTACTGTATTAGCTACTGTTGTGATGGATGCTTCTTTTGCCATTAGTTTTATGTGACCATAGATGGATAATTTAAATATTATATAATTGTATTACATTAATGCATTAACTCGGCTCTCAAACCAATATAAGGTGCTCAACATACAGGGAAAAGGCTAAGCACGTCTATCAACGGTTTACTAGGACACAGACCTAAATGCAATCTCTACAAAGATGGTCTTTAAACATAAACGCGACTTGGGTGACGTCCCAGTTAACCTTTCTATATTCTACCCTTATTCAGCACAGACCCAGGAATATAAATCAACATAATACATGTAACGCCCTCAAAATAATACACAAAACCCATCACTTTAGATATGCATTGATATAAAAGAAACCAACCATTTCTATTCATCAGAGTAATTCTTACAACTGTATTACATGTTAACAACAAAAGCAAATGCCCTATAGGCTTACAGCTTTCCAAGTCAACACCTGGTTATACCAAAGAAGAGTACTAACTCTATACAAAATAAGCCCTTGGCTTGATATACATGTAATACAAACAAAATAAACAACACAAAAAAAAGTCTTCAACTCTCATCATCATCCAAGCTATGTCCTTGGAGGTGGCATACTACCTGTACCTGAAAATAATGTCCCATAAAGGGTGAGCTAACGCCCGATAGAGATATGCTAAACACAATATGAGCAATGACTATGACATTAGCAATTGATAAATGTTCAATTTCCATAAATCAACTCATAACCCATTTCCATTTCATGACCACTATGTCCACGTTTCATTTCAATTTCCATTTCTTATCAATTTCACAATTTACATCAACGGCTCAGAACCTGGCCAACCACTTCTATGAGACAGTGACTCATATTAAACATTTACCATTTTTACAATAGATAAACATACTAGTTGTATCAACATCTCAACAGATAAGCATACAAGCTGTATCTACATTTCAACAGATATGCATATTAGCTATATCAACAGTTCCAAAGATAAGCATATGAGTTGTATCAACACTTCCAAAGATAAGCATATGAGCTATATCAACACATTATCTGACAAGAATATGAGCTGTATTAGTGGAGTCCATCCCCTATCTCCTCGCAAACAACATCCGGTTTAGAGGTCCATCCCCTATCTTCCCCTAAACCGTGGAGTACATCCCCTATCTCCTCCCCCACACACAACGTATATACACAAAGGTCATACACACAATCAATCAATACATAACGTTAATGTATTCTACAAACCGTCATACTCTATGACATATCCAATTGATTAGTTTTAGTTTGCCTAATCATCATGCATTGTCTACAACAATCAAAACTACCCTCCATCGGTAGCCCAAACAATTATTTCTAAACAGATAATAAAAGCTCCAACAGAGAAAATATCAATGTTTTCAAAAGTGATTGATTAATAAATCTAACTCCACTATTCAACCATACAATGAACCAATTTCATTATTTCCAACTCAATTCCATATAACCACCATTTTTTCAAATTAATCATACCAATTAATTTGTACAACCAATTAAGGTTTTCTACGCCATTTTCCAATATTAACCCAATGGTCTATATTTTAACAACCAACAACAATACCATTATTTTGAAACTCATAATACACATTCTTGAAATCAAAATAACAAAACCCTCTTTTAATATTTTGAAACCCTAAGTCCCAAAATTACCCAACTTCAATACTTTATCAAAACAACCAAAAATCTATGTCAAAGACCGTAAGAGTGAGTAGGAATCCCTACCTCAAATTCAGAGCTCAAGGAAAGAAGGTGAAGAAACTCAACGTGCTCCAAAACTCAATATTTTCGGATCAAAGTGTAGCCCTCGACGATCAACCCAACTCTTACAAAGGCCGAAGGAAAAGGAAACACTCTAACTAGATCAAACCCTAGAGAGAAGGGAGTTTCTAGAAAGAGGAACTCTCAAAATGTCTTTTTAGAAAGCAAGAGAGAGAGAGAGAGAATGTAAAAAGTGAATTTAAAACGCCCAGCTGCCAACTGATATACGACATTCCCGCTCGAGCGGAGAACACAACGCTCGAGCGTCAAGAACAAAAAACTAGGTACGCTCAAGCGCAATAAGGCCCGCTCGAGCTCCAAGGCACAAGAATAAAGTACATCCGCTTGAGCGCGAAAACCAGTCTGCTCGAGCGTAGATTTCCCCTTCCCAGAACTTACACCAAAAAGTACTACCCGCTCGAGCGTAAAGAAACCCACTCGAGCGTGAAAAACATGCCTGCAGAAGTTCTGCAGAGCACCAAAATACTGGGAGCGTGCAATCTCCGCTCGAGGGCAAAAGACCCGCTCGAGCGGACCTCTTAAAAACTGGGCAACAAAGAATTGAAACCAAAGCCTAACCAACCTGTAATAACTCTGCCCAATACATCCTAAAACCCGAACAAATGGAATTAAAGGATGACAACAAGATAGATACAACTACCAACTCCACGGAACTAAGTCCGGAATACAACAGAACAGTAAAGGGATAACTGGGATCGCTATAACCTCCCCCCCATAAAGAATTTCGTCCCCGAAATTAAACACAAGTTTTTCAAAAACAAGATTTTCTCAATTCCCAACATTATTACAATATAATATTAAACAACCCGACCTATTACCGGTCAATCCCATCTCTTTTCAAGAGGCATAACACATTATTCATAATAACCTGCATTATCAACATGCATTCTTTTGAAATTTACCAATTTCAACTCATTTTCCACAGTTCCATAATACATGCAACATTAATATCATGCCTGCATTTCCACAATACATTGAACATATGCAATGTTATAACAAATTTCCATTAACCAAAACATTCACAATGTTTTACAACTTAAGACACATATAATGTTCTTAAAGTTCAACGATATTACAAAATTACCAATACATGGTTACACATCAACAAACAAGTTCGGATATTTCTCGCGGACTTCCAACTGACGTTCCCAAGTGGCTTCCTCCACTCCATGATGTTTCCACAAAACCTTTACCGAAGGAATGGTCTTGCCACGCAAGACTTGATCCCACCTATCCAAGACCCGAACCGGTCTCCCCTCATACGAGGCATCCTCATCTACCTCTAAGTCGGTCCAATCTAACACATGGGACGGATTTGACTCAAACTTCCGAAGCATACTCACATGAAACACGTCATGCACTCCGGACAACTGCGGTGGCAAAGCTAAACGATAAGCAACCTCGCCAACCCTCTCAAGGATCTCAAAGGGACCAATAAACCGAGGGGACAACTTCCCACTCTTCCCGAAACTCATCAAACCTCGCCTAGGTGATATTTTCAAGAAGACATGATCACCTACTTCAAACGCCAAAGGCCTTCTCCTACGGTCGGCATAACTCTTTTGGCGACTCTGGGCTGTAACAAGCCTCCTACGGATAAGCTCCACTTTCTCCGTCGTCTCCCTAACCAACTCCGGACCCAACAAAGGTGCATCACCCACCTCGGCCCAACACACTGGAGACCTACACGGTTGGCCATACAAGTCCTCAAACGGTGCCATACCGATGCTAGACTGAAAACTGTTGTTGTAGGCAAACTCCACCAAGGGCAAGTGCGTCTCTCACGTCCCACTAAAGTCAAGGACACAACCTCGAAGCATATCCTCAAGGATCTGAATAGTACGCTCGGACTGCCCGTCAGTTTGAGGGTGATAAGCCGTACTAAAGGTCAACCTAGTGCCCAAGGCACTCTCTAAACTCTGCCACAACCTAGCAGTAAAATGAGGATCTCCATCTGAGACGATCGTTACTTGGACCCCGTGCAATCTTACTATGTCCCGAATATACAAGTCGGCGAGATGATCTATCGAATCTCTCACGCGCATAGGAATGAAATGCGCCGACTTAGTCAACCGGTCTACAACCACCCAAATGGAATCACTACCCCGCTGAGTCCTCGGAAGACCTACAACGAAGTCCATAGTGACATGCTCCCACTTCCACTCGGCAATAGGCAAGGGTTGCAACAAACCCCCTGGCCTCTGATGCTCAACCTTCACTTGTTGACAAGTAAGGCACTTAGACACGAAAACAGCCACATCCCTCTTCATGCCCCGCCCCCAAAACTGGCGACCCAAATTCCGATACATCTTAGTGCCTCCCGGATGCACCGCAAGACGTGAATGATGGGACTCTCGGAGTACTTCCTCTTGACAAGACTCCGGCACAAACAAATGGTCTCGGTATCTCACACTCAGGTCGGGGTACACCATCAAACCCTTCTCAACCTTCCCATTTGAGATCTTCTCTCGGAGGGATTCTACCTCAAGGTCACCTCTCTGTGCCTCTAACACTCGGGTCACAAGTGTAGGCTGCACAACAATAGAAAACAAGGCCGCAGCCTCAGCTGATTCACTCAGAAGCAAGTCAAACTCACCAAGTGCACCCAACATCTCCCATTCCTGGATGGCTATACAAGCTACATCACTAATGGATTTCCTACTAAGGGCATCGGCCATAACATTGGCCTTTCTCGGGTGATAATGCAACTCAAAATCATAGTCCTCAATGAACTCCATCCATCTCCTCTGCCTCAAATTCAAGTCTCTCTGTGTAAGCAGGTACTTCAAACTCTTGTGGTCCGAGAACACCTCAAACCTCTCACCATAAAGGTAGTGCCTCCAAATCTTCAAGGCAAAGATCACTACTGCTAACTCTAGGTCATGTGTAGGGTAATTCTTCTCGTGTATTTTCAACTGACGTGAGCCATGAGCTACCACCTTCCCCTCTTGCATCAACACATAACCCAAACCCTCTCGTGAGGCATCACAATAAACTGCATAACCCAACCCTCTCTCCGGAATAATCAAAACCGGAGCGGTGGTCAATCTAACCTTCAACTCTTGGAACGACTTTTTGCAAGTCTCACTCCACACAAACTTGACCCCTTTTCGCGTTAATCTAGTCAACGGCGAAGCTAGCCTGGAGAAATCTTTCACAAACCGACGGTAATACCCAGCTAATCCCAGAAAACTGTGGATCTCAAACACACTCTTAGGCTGTGCCCAATCTTGCACTGTCTCTACCTTGGATGTATCAATAGACACCCCTTCCTCGGATACCACATGGCCTAAGAATTTGACCTCTCCTAGCCAGAAGTCACACTTCCCAAACTTGGTATACAGCCTATGGGCTCTAAGCAACTCAAACACCACTCTCAAGTGTTCCTCGTGCTCTTCTTCAGAAGGTGAATAGATAAGAATTTCGTCCACGAAAATGACTACAAATCGATCCAAGAATTCCCGGAAGATCCGGTTCATCAAGTCCATAAAGACTGCCGGTGCATTGGTAAGCCCAAATGGCATCACCAGAAACTCATAATGGCCATACCGCGTACGAAATGCCGTCTTAGGAATATCCTCCTCCCTGACCCTCAACGGGTGGTAACCCGATCTCAAGTCTATCTTAGAGAAACAACGGGAACCCTTCAACTGGTCAAACAGATCATCTATATGGGGCATAGGGTACTTATTCTTGACCGTAGCCCGATTCAACTTCCGGTAGTCTATACACAATCTCAAGGCACCATCTTTCTTTTTAGCAAAGAGGGCCGGTGCTCTCCACGGTGAAACACTAGGGCGAACAAAACCCTTATCTAGCAATTCTTGGAGCTGAATCTTCAACTCACTTAACTCGGCTAGGGCAAAATGATAAGGTGCCATAGAAATCGGCGCTGTGCCGGGCACTAAATCAATAGAGAACTCTATCTCTCGGTGAGGTGGCAAACTAACGAGATCCTCAGGAAAAACATCCGAATACTCACAAACCACCCTTGGTAATACAACCTGGGTCTCATCACACTCACCACTCAAAAAGCTAGCAAGTAGACCACTAAGCTCACTCCGCCCTTGCGGATCATACATCGGTGGCAACACACTACCAATTCGATCCCCCAAGAAATGGAAACACTCCCCGCTCAAGGTACAAACTGTGACCCTCTGGCGGTAGTAATCAATAACAGCCCGGTATGACGATAGCCAGTCCATACCCAAAATAACATCAAAACCCTTCATGGGCATGACAACAAAAGGAAAAGGAAGCCTATGGTCGGCGACCTCTATATCACAACCTCTAACACCTTGTTTCAAGATCAACTCACCACCAATAGGCAATACCACACATATAGGAGATGCTAACTGTGCCAACTCTAATTCCAAAACAAATGCAAATGCAGCAGATACAAAAGAATGAGATGCACCCGTATCAATCAATACATTAGCAACCGAGTTGCAAAACAAGAAGGTACCTCTCACAACTGATGGAGCCGATACTAGGTCCTACGCGGTAACAGAATACACACGCCCTGTAGGCCCCTAATCTACCTGTTCACCTCTAGGAGCAAAAGACTGCTGCACTGACTGGGATGACGAAGCTCCCGGATTGGCCCTCGAGGCCTGCACAGACTGAGCTGGCTGATAATTCTGCGTCTGCGTAGAACCAAACGCTCCTGAAGTGGCACTCAACTGTGGGTAAAACCTCTTCAGGTGCCCAGGCTGACCACACTGATAGCAAGACAAAGGCGGGCCCTTCCCCTGACTCTAGCCCTGAGGTCTAGCTGAAGAAGAAGCAGCTTGCTGACCCCCTCCCTTCTGCGGGCAAACCGAAGAATTGTGACCCAGCTGGCCACACGTAAAACAAGTCAAGCCTCCCTGACTACCTCTCCCAGGGCCGCACTCGGCACTGGAAAGGTCGATCTAGCCAAACCACCCTGAGACTGCTGAGGGTTAGAACCCCTCTGTCTCCTGCCGTCACCCTGACCATCTTGGCTCCTTTTGGAGCCTCTTTGCCACTCGTCTTCCTCCTGCATCATAATCTCCATATGAGCAGCAGCATCAACCAAATGTCTGTACTCTCGGATAAAGGACCCTCCAACCCTCAACTTGAGTCCACGCCTCAACTTCTGCTCAAACTCAAAGCAAAGGCGTTCCTCGGATGCCACCAGTTCAGGTGCAAACCCGGACAGACTAGTAAAAGTAGCCTCAAACTCGGCCACTGACAAGCCCTGCTATCTAAGCTGGCAAAACTGCTCTCTCAGCTTCTCCCTAGCAGCTGAAGATAAAAACTTTTCCTAAAAAGCATTCACAAACGCCTCCCATGCACCACCAACACTGCCCTTCTCGTACTTCTACCATTGACCCGCATCTCCCTTCAGCTGGAAGGATGCCAAGGTCACCTTTAAAGCCCCGTCCTCGATGCCAAGCATCTTGAACGTCTTCTCCATCTGTTCCAACCACTCGTCAGCCTTAAGTGGCTCCTTCGGATCCCCAACAAACTCGTCTGGATTGGACCAGAAGAATTCCCTCTTCAAGAAGGAAGGCCCTGCCTCAACAACCTGGGCCTGAACTGGAGCCTGAACTGGATTCTCAGCTCGGAAAATACCCACAGACTCCCTTAAAACATCGGCTATCCCTCGGGCTAAAGCGCCTATAGCCTCCTGACCTGCTAGCCCGGCCATATTGGCCTGGCCAACCCCCTCCTGCTGTGCCGGAATATCATCCGATAAAGGCATCTCCTGCCTACCACGTCTACCTTGTCTACCACGTCCTCGTCCTGACATCCTAATAAAGGTAACGAAGAACGTTAGAGCACATTCATAAATGTGCCGAAACTAAACACTCGCGTCCTAATACATGGAAAACTATAATTCACTCCACGTAAGCACATAAACACATAAGCACTTATGAATTTCATTTCCGGATAATGATAGTCCCGAGGCGTTACTAGAGTTCCGGTTAGAAACAGCATTGATCAAGTGCTTTTCCAACAAGACTCCCAGAAACCCAAGGATCTAATCAACATCCTAGAAACTACATTCCATACCCACATAGTCACATAAGCATGTTATCAATTAAGCACATAGCATATGAAACTACATCTAAGTCTCTATCAAGCGAGACAAACCCATTATGATCCTAATCACTTCCCACGTACCCAAAGTATTCGAACCCGGTACGCTTTGATACCAAGTTGTAACGCCCTCAAAATAATACACAAAACCCATCACTTTAGACATGCATTGCTATAAAAGAAACCAACCATTTCTATTCATCAGAGTAATTCTTACAACTGTATTACATGTTAACAACAAAAGCAAATGCCCTATAGGCTCACAGCTTTCCAAGTCAACACCTGGTTACACCAAAGAAGAGTACTAACTCTATACAAAATAAGCCCTTGGCTTGATATACATGTAATACAAACAAAATAAACAACACAAAAAAAAAGTCTTCAACTCTTATCATCATCCAAGCTATGTCCTTGGAGGTGGCATACTACCTGTACCTGAAAATAATGTCCCATAAAGGGTGAGCCAACGCCCGATAGAGATATGCTAAACACAATATGAGCAATGACTATGACATTAGCAATTGATAAATGTTCAATTTCCATAAATCAACTCATAACCCATTTCCATTTCATGACCACTATGTCCACGTTTCATTTCAATTTCCATTTCTTATCAATTTCACAATTTACATCAACGGCTCAGAACCTGGCCAACCACTTCTATGAGACAGTGACTCATATTAAACATTTCCCATTTTTACAATAGATAAACATACTAGTTGTATCAACATCTCAACAGATAAGTATACAAGCTGTATCCACATTTCAACAGATATGCATATTAGCTATATCAACAGTTCCAAAGATAAGCATACGAGCTGTATCAACACTTCCAAAGATAAGCATATGAGCTATATCAACACATTATCTGACAAGCATATGAGCTGTATTAGTGGAGTTCATCCCCTATCTCCTCCCAAACAATATCCGGTTTAGAGGTCCATCCCCTATCTTCTCCTAAACCGTGGAGTACATCCCCTATCTCCTCCTACGCACACAACGTATATACACAAAGGTCATATACACAATCAATCAATACATAATGTTAATGTATTCTACAAACCGTCATACTCTATGACATATCCAATTGATTAGTTTTAGTTTGGCTAATCATCATGCATTGTCTACAACAATCAAAACTACCCTCCACCGGTAGCCCAAGCAATTATTTCTAAACAGATAATAAAAGCTCCAACAGATAAAATATCAATGTTTTCAAAAGTGATTGATTAATAAATCTAACTCCACTATTCAACCATACAATGAACCAATTTCATTATTTCCAACTCAATCCCATATAACCACCATTTTCTTAAATTAATCATACCAATTAATTTATACAACCAATTAGGGTTTTTTACCCCATTTCCCAATATTGACCCAATGGTCTATATTTCAACAACCAACAACAATACCATTATTTTGAAACTCATAATACAAATTCTTGAAATCAAAATAACAAAACCCTCTTTTAACATTTTGAAACCCTAAGTCCCAAAATTACCCAACTTCAACACTTTATCAAAACAACCAAAAATCTATGTCAAAGACCATAAGAGTGAGTAGGAATCCCTACCTCAAATTCGGAGCTCAAGGAAAGAAGGTGAAGAAACTCAACGTGCTCCAAAACTCAATATTTTTGGATCAAAATGTAGCCCTCGACGATCAACCCAACTCTTACAAAGGCCGAAGGAAAAGGAAACACTCTAACTAGATCAAGCCCTAGAGAGAAGGGAGTTTCTAGAGAGAGGAACTCTCAAAATGTCTTTTTAGAAAGTAAGAGAGAGAGAGAGAATGCAAAAAGTGAATTTAAAACGCCCAGCTGCCAACTGATAT
The DNA here is from genome assembly GCF_055761805.1 of Camellia sinensis. NCBI lineage: Eukaryota > Viridiplantae > Streptophyta > Magnoliopsida > Ericales > Theaceae > Camellia > Camellia sinensis. The sequence goes on from NC_138970.1 coordinate 78,285,036, forward strand.
TCGACATTCCCGCTCGAGCGGAGAACACAACGCTCGAGCGTCAAGAACAAAAAACTAGGTACGCTCGAGCACAATAAGGCCCGTTCGAGCTCCAAGACACAAGAATAAAGTACATCCGCTCGAGCGTAAAAACCAGTCTGCTCGAGTGTAGATTTCCCCCTCCCAGAACTTGCACCAAAAAGTACTACCCGCTCGAGCGCCAGATCACCCGCTCGAGCGCCACCGCTCGAGAGTAAAGAAACCCGCTCGAGCGTGAAAAACACACCTGCAGAAGTTCTGTAGAGCACCAAAATACTGGGAGCATGCAATCTCCGCTCGAGCGCAAAAGACCCGCTTGAGCGGACCTCCTAAAAACTGGGCAACAAAGAATTGAAACCAAAGCCTAACCAACCTGTAACAACTCTGCCCAATACATCCTAAAACCCGAACAAATGGAATTAAAGGATGACAACATGATAGATATAACTACCAACTCCACGGAACTAAGTCCGGAATACAACAGAACAGTAAAGGGATAACCGGGATCGCTATAATACAAGTATCAAACAAACAAATTATAACATATGGTCTCATGATTTACTGTTGAGGTGGAGGCCTAACGGCGACCGCCCACACACAAATAAGTTCTTGGATTTGCTGTTGTATTCTGTGCATCTGCTGATCACAGAATTCCAACTATTGAATAGGCCAAGGCGGGAGATACGGGCCTTGAATGACAGTTAAATAATGATTAAGACTAGTAATATGAAAATCTAAAACATGTGAAACATCAACAAGTAAATTCACAGAGGGCATACATTAAGAAATACTTACAAACATTTATGTCTTCAAAACAACATAAGTCTTCAACACTTAATTTATATGTTGAAGAAATTTTATTACAAGAGAGAGCTTACACGAAGAGAGAGTGGGGAAAACCAAACTAAAAGATATTCTTCCTCAACGAGGGTGAGGTCTTTTTCTTTTATAGATGAAGGAAATAAAGATAAAAGATAAGGTGAGGACAGGTGGCGTGTCCTTTATAGGTGGAGTCGATCATCCTTATCCTCTGGCCAATTGGGAATCTCCAGCTTTCTTATCTTCTTTGGACAGATATGAGATTTTTGTTTCTCTTTTCTGGTTGGCAGACAAAGAATCTGCCTTTGCCGAAAGGAGTTTTGTCGTTTTATATCGACGTTCTGGTTGATGGATTCTGGTGGGGGACAAAGCTTTATGCTTTGCCTATTCCTTTTTTATCTTTTTCTTTATCGATTTTCTCTACAATCATACTGGTTAGAGAATCCCAATTTAGTCTTATTTTTTTCTTTTACACGAAGACATTAATGTATTTAAGTAATGTTTTAAAATTCTGAAATAATTTTCTTTGGTCAATAATTGTTTTTAAACCATCTTCTAGAAAAAAAAAAAGAAAAATGAATTGGATTCAATCATTCTCAAGCTAAAAGTATGTTTTAATATTATGTACTAAATAATGTATTTAAGTAATGTTTTAAAATTATGTTTTAAATATTCTCAATGATTGTTTATTGTTTTTCTTTTTCTGGTATAAATTTTGTTTTTATTTATTTATTTATTTATTTTGGGAATAAATTTTATAATTGTGTATGAATTTTGAATTTGTGTCATATAATGAGAAAATGAATTTGTGTCATAGAATTTTAAATTTTGAATTTTGAATTTGCTCATGATTTGTAACTGATACCATCTCACTCCTTTGATATGATACTTATTGAATTAGTAAACATTATAATATGATATGAATGGAATTATCTGACATACTTTGTGCAACTAGGTGAAAGATAATATTTGTCATATTTTTCTCTTTTACATGAAGACAATAATATATTCAAGTAATGTTTTAAAATTATGAAATAATTTTCTTTGGTCCATAATTCTGTTAGAACCATCTTGTTGAAGAAAAAGAAAAAAGAATTGGATTCAGTCATTCTCATGCTAAAAGTGTGTTTTAATATTATGCTTTAAGTAATGTATTTAAGTAATGTTTTATAATTATGTTTTAAATATTCTCAATGATTTTTTTATTTATTTTTATTTTTTATTTTTCTTGGTATATATTCTATTTTTATTTATTTATTTTGGGAATAAATTTTGTAATTGTTTAAGAATTTTGAATTTGTGTCATAGAATGAAAAAATGAAAAATTTGCTTTATTAATCTTGTAATTGGAATTGTTTTAGATGTCAAATATCACGTAGATTACTGTTTAAGTAAAATAATTTCAAAGTTAAATACGTCATTGTAATTGGCAAATCATAGTGATTTCATTCTCTCTTTTTTCTTTTTTTCCAGCGACACTGCCAAAAATATTATCATCAGCTGAGAAGTCTGTGGCTGTCAAGAAGAAGTGGGGCCACCCCGTATACGTCATTGACTATGACAGAAAGACTGCTTCTAGCCTAAGTGACCAGCTCCGTCTTCTTGCCTCTATATTCACAATTATTAGTCTTGCATCATACATGAAGTCGCTTATGCCAACAAAGCCTAAGGAGGATCTCGGAACTTCGCTGAATAGTCTTACAGCTACCATCAAAAGCTTGAAGACGGACATGGCAAGTGACATGAAGGTGATAGAGAACAATTTGGAGACAATAAAGAATGGTGTCAGGGAGGTCAAAGAGAAAAAGTGTAGCCTCAAGTTTTGGTAGAGACAGCTCTATAGAGATTCGCACGGAGGCAGTCGTTTTGAAAATTGGCTAATGCTAAGAACAAAAAATAGAAATAAATATAGATCATAGAAGGTGGATTGACCTCTTTGAGATTTACATTGAATGTGAATTCATCATAATTGATTTTAATTCTGTTGCTTCTGATGTAGAAGCTACTGTATTAGCTACTGTTGTGATGGGTTGCCTCTTCGGCCATTAGTTTTATGTGACCATAGATGGATAATTTAAATATTATATAATTGTATTACATTAATTTATTAACTTGGCTCTGATACCGATATAAGGTGCTCGTCATACAGGGATAAGGCTAAGCACGTCTGTCAACGGTTTACTAGGACACACACCTAAATGCAATCTCTGCAAAGATGGTCTTTAAACCTGAACGCGACTTGGGTGACGTCCCACTTAACCTTTCTCTATTCTACCCTTATTCAGCACAAACCCAAGAATATAAATCAACATAATACAAGTTTCAAAAAAACAAATTATAACATATACGAACTCATGATTTACTATTGGGGTGAGTCCTAATGGCCGCTGCCCACACACAAATATGTTCTTGGATTTGCTGTTGTATTCTGTGAATCTGCTAATCACAGAATTCTAACTGTTGCGTAGCCCAAGGCTGGAGATACGGGTCTTGAATAACGGCTAAATAATGATTAAGACTAGTAATATAAAAATCTAAAACATGTAAAACATCAACAAGTAAATTCACAGGGGGCATACATTAAGAAATACTTACAAACATTTATGTCTTCAAAACAGCATAAGTCTTCCATACTTAATTTATGTATTGTAAAAATTTTATTACAAGAGAGAGCTTACGCGAAAAGAGTGTGGGAAAACCAAATTAAAAGCTATTCTGCCTCAGCAAGGGTGAGGCCTTTTCTTTTATAGACAAAGGAAATAAACATAAAAGATAAGGTGAGCACAGGTGGCGTGTCCTTCATTGGTGGAGTCGGTCGTCCTTATCCTCTGGCCAATTGGGAATCTCCAGCATCCTTATCTTCTTTGGAGGGATATGAGTTTTTTATTTCTCTTTTCCGGATGGCAGACAAAGAATCTGCCTTTGTCGAAAGGAGTTTTGTCATTTTATACCGACGTTCTGGTTGATGGATTCCGGTGGGGGACAAAGCCTTATGCTTTGGCTTTTCTTTTTTGTCTTTTTCTTTATCGATTTTCTCTACAATCATACTAGTTAGAGAATCCCAATTTAGTCTTATTTTTCTCTTTTACATGAAGACATTAATATGCTTAAGTAATGTTTTGAAATTATGAAATAATTTGCTTTGGTCCATAATTGTTTTTAAACCCTCTTCTAGAAGAAAAAGAAAAAAGAATTGGATTCAGTCATTCTCAAGCTAAAAGTATGTTTTAATATTATGTATTAAATAATGTATTTAAGCAATGTTTTAAAATTAGGTTTTAAATATTCTCAATGATTGTTTATTGTTTTTCTTTTTTTGGTATAAATTTTGTTTTTATTTATTTATTTATTTTGGGAATAAATTTTATAATTGTGTATGAATTTTGAATTTGTGTCATAGAATGAAAAAATGAATTTGTGTCATAGAATTTTTAATTTGGAATTTTTAATTTGCTCATGATTTGTAACTGATACCATCTCACTACTTTGATATGATACATATTGAATTAGTAAACATTATATTATGATATGAATGGAATTATCTGAAATACTCTGTGCAACTAGGTGAAAGAAAATATTAGTCTTACCTTTCTCTTTTACATGAAGACATTAATATATTTAAGTAATGTTTTTAAATTATGAAAGAATTTTCTTTGGTCCATAATTGTTTTAGAACCATCTTGTAGAAGAAAAGGAAAAAAAGAATTGGATTCAATCATTCTCATGCTAAAAGTGTGTTTTAATATTATGTTTTAAATAATGTATTTAAGTAATGTTTTAAAATTATGTTTTAAATATTCTCAATGATTGTTGATTTATTTTTATTTTTTATTTTTCTTGGCATATATCCAATTTTTATTTATTTATTTTGGGAATAAATTTTGTAATTGTTTAAGAATTTTGAATTTGTGTCATAGAATGAAAAAATGAAAAATTTGCTTTATTAATCTTGTAATTGGAATTGTTTTAGTTTTCAAATATCGCTTAGATTACTTTTTAAGTAAAATAATTTCTAAGTTAAATACTTCATTGTAATTGGCAAATCGTAGTTATTTCATTCTCTCATTTTTTTCTTTTTTTCCAGCGACACTACCAAAAATATTAGCATCAGCTAATAAGTTTGTGGCTGTCAAGAAGAAGTGGGGCCACCCCGTACACGTCATTGACTATGACGGAAAGACTGCTTCTAGCCTAAGTGACCGGCTCCATCTTCTTGCCTCTATATTCACAATTATTAGTTTTGCATCATACATGAAGTCGCTTATGCCAACAAAGCCTAAGGAGGAGCTCGGAACTTCGCTGAATAGTCTTACAGCTACCATCAAAAGATTGAAGACGGACATGGCACGTGACATGAAGGTGATAGAGAGCAATTTGGAGACAATAAAGAATGGTATCAGGGAGGTCAAGGAGAAAAAGTGTAGCTGCAAGTTTTGGTAGAGACAGCTCTATTGAGATTTCCACGGAGGCAGTCACTTAGAAAATTGGCTAATGCTAAGAACAAAAAATAGAAATAAATAAAGATCATAGAAGGTGGATTGACCTCTTTGAGATTTACATTGAATGTGAATTCATCACAATTGATTTTAATTCTGTTGCTTCTGATGTAAAAGCTACTGTATTAGCTACTGTTGTGATGGGTGCCTCTTCTGCCATTAGTTTTATGTGACCATAGATGGATAATTTAAATATTACATTATTGTATTACATTAATGTATTAACTTGGCTCTGATACCGATATAAGGTGCTCGTCATACAGGGATGAGGCTAAGCACGTCTGTCAACGGTTTACTAGGACACAGACCTAAATGCAATCTCTGCAAAGATGTTCTTTAAACCTGAACGTGACTTGGGTGACGTCCCACTTAACCTTTCTCTGTTCTACCCTTATTCAGCACAAACCCAAGAATATAAATCAACATAATACAAGTTTCAAACAAACAAATTATAACATATACGAACTCATGATTTATTGTTGAGGTGGAGGCCCAACTGCGGCCGCCCACACAAATATGTTCTTGGATTTGCTATTGTATTCTGTGAATCTGCTAATCACAGAATTCTAGCTGTTGTGTAGCCTAAGGCTGGAGATACGGGTCTTGAATAACGGCTAAATAATGATTAAGACTAGTAATATAAAAATCTAAAACATGTAAAACATCAACAAGTAAATTCACAGTGGGCATACATTAAGAAATACTTGCAAACATTTATGTCTTCAAAACAGCATAGGTCTTAAACACTGAATTTATGTATTGAAGAAATTTTATTACAAGAGAGAGCTTACACGAAGAGAGAGTAGGGAAAACCAAATTAAAAGATATTCTTCCTCAACGAGGGTGAGGTCTTTTTCTTTTATAGATGAAGGAAATAAAGATAAAAGATAAGGTGAGGACAGATGGCGTGTCCTTCATGGGTGGAGTCGATCATCCTTATCCTCTGGCCAATTGGGAATCTCCAGCTTCCTTATCTTCTTTGGACGGATATGAGATTTTTGTTTCTCTTTTCTGGTTGGCAGACAAAGAATCTACCTTTGCCGAAAGGAGTTTTGTCGTGTTTTACCGACGTTCTGGTTGATGGATTCTGGTGGAGGACAAAGCTTTATGCTTTGCCTATTCCTTTTTTATCTTTTTCTTTATCGATTTTCTCTGCAATCATGCTGGTTACAGAATCCCAATTTAGTCTTATTTTTTTCTTTTACACGAAGACATTAATGTATTTAAGCAATGTTTTAAAATTATGAAATAACTTTCTTTGGTCAATAATTGTTTTTAAACCATCTTCTAGAAAAAAAAAAAAAAAACAAAAAAGAAATGGATTCAGTCATTCTCAAGCTAAAAGTAGGTTTTAATATTATGTACTAAATAATGTATTTAAGTAATGTTTTAAAATTATGTTTTAAATATTCTCAATGATTGTTTATTGTTTTTATTTTTTTGGTATAAATTTTGTTTTTATTTATTTATTTATTTATTTTGGAAATAAATTTTACAATTGTCTATGAATTTTGAATTTGTGTCATACAATGAAAAAATGAATTAGTGTCATAGAATTTTAAATTTTGAATTTTGAATTTGCTCATGATTTGTAACTGATACCATCTCACTACTTTGATGTGATACTTATTGAATTAGTAAACATTATATTATGATATGAATGGAATTATCTGACATACTTTGTGCAACTAGGTGAAAGAAAATATTAGTCTTTTCTTTCTCTTTTACATGAAGACATTAATATATTTAAGTAATGCTTTAAAATTATGAAATAATTTTCTCTAGTCCATAATTGTTTTAGAACCATCTTGTAGAAGAAAAAGAAAAAAGAATTGGATCTAGTCATTCTCATGCTAAAAGTGTGTTTTAATATTACGTTTTAAATAATGTATTTAAGTAATGTTTTAAATTTATGTTTTAAATATTCTCAATGATTGTTTATTTATTTTTATTTTTTATTTTTCTTGGTATATATTCTATTTTTATTTATTTATTTTGGGAATAAATTTTGTAATTGTTTAAGAATTTTGAATTTGTGTCATAGAATGAAAAAATGAAAAATTTGCTTTATTAATCTTGTAATTGGAATTATTTTAGTTTTCAAATATCACTTAGATTACTTTTCAAGTGAAATAATTTCTAAGTTAAATACTTCATTGTGATTGGCAAATCGTAGTTATTTCATTCTCTCTTTTTTTCTTTTTTTCCAACGACACTGCCAAAAATATTAGCATCAGCTAATAAGTCTATGGCTGTCAAGAAAAAGTGGGGCCACCCCGCACACGTCATTGACTATGACAGAAAGACTACTTCAAGCCTAAGTGACCGGCTCCATCTTCTCGCCTCTATATTCACAATTATTAGTTTTGCATCATACTTGAAGTCACTTATGCCAACAAAGCCTAAGGAGGAGCTCGGAACTTCGTTGAGTAGTCTTACAGCTACCATCAAAAGCTTGAAGACGGACATGGCAAGTGACATTAAGGTGATAGAGAGCAATTTGGAGACAATAAAGAATGGTATCAGGGAGGTCAAAGTGAAAAAGTGTCGCTTCATGTTTTGGTAGAGACAGCTCTATAGAGATTTCCACGGAGGCAGTCGTTTAGAAAATTGTCTAATGCTAAAAACAAAAAATAGAAATAAATATAGATCATAGAAGGTGGATTGACCTCTTTGAGATTTACATTGAATGTGAATTCATCATAATTGATTTTAATTCTATTGTTTCTGATGTAGAAGCTACTGTATTAGCTACTGTTGTGATGGGCGCTTCTTCTGCCATTAGTTTTTTGTGTCCACAGATGGATAATTTAAATATTATATAATCTTATTGCATTAATGTATTAACTTTGCTCTGATACCAATATATGGTGCTCGACATACAGGGATAAGGCTAAGCACGTTTGTCAATGGTTTACTAGGACATAAACCTAAATGCAATCTCTGCAAAGATGTTCATTAAACCTGAACGCAACTTGGGTGACGTCCCACTTAACCTTTCTCTATTCTACGCTTATTCAGCACAAACCCAGGAATATAAATCAACATAATACAAGTATCAAACAAACAAATTATAGCATATATGGTTACATGATTTACTGTTGAGGTGAAGACCTAACGGCGGCCGCCCACACACACAAATATGTTCTTGGATTTGCTGTTGTATTCTGTGAATCTGCTAATCACAGAATTCTAACTGTTGCATAGCCCAAGGCTGGAGATACGGGTCTTGAATAACAGCTAAAGAATGATTAAGACTAGTAATATAAAAATCTAAAACATGTAAAACAACGACAAGTAAATTCACAGAGTGCATACATTATGAAATACTTACAAACATTTATGTCTTCAAAACAGCATAAGTCTTCAACACTGAATTTATGAATTGAAGAAATTTTATTACAAGAGAGAGCTTACACGAAGAGAGAGTGGGGAAAACCAAATTAAAAGATATTCTGCCTCAACAAGGGTGAGGTATTTTTCTCTTATAGACATAGGAAATAAAGATAAAAGATAAGGTGAGGACAGGTGGCGTGTCCTTCATGGGTGGAGTAGATCATCCTTTTCCCCTGGCCAATTGGGAATCTCCAGCTTCCTTATCTTCTTTGGAGGGATATAGTCTTTTATTTCTCTTTTCTGGATGGCAGACAAAGAATCTGCCTTTGCCGAAAGGAGTTTTGTCGTTTTATACCGACGTTCTGGTTGATGGATTCCGGCGGGGAACAAAGCCTTATGCTTTGCCTTTTCCTTTTTTGTCTTTTTCTTTATCGATTTTCTCTGCAATCCTACTGGTTAGAGAATCCCAATTTAGTCTTTTTTTTGTCTTTTACACGAAGACATTAATATATTTAAGTAATGTTTTAAAATTATGAAATAATTTTCTTTGGTCCATTATTGTTTTTAAACCATCTTCTAGAAGAAAAAGAAAAAAGAATTGGATTCCGTCATTCTCAAGCTAAAAGTATATTTTTATATTATGTATTAAATAATGTATTTAAGTAATGTTTTAAAATTATGTTTTAAATATTCTCAATGATTGTTTATTGTTTTTATTTTTTTGGTAAAAATTTGTTTTTATTTATTTATTTTGGGAATCAATTTTATAATTGTGTATGAATTTTGAATTTGTGTCATAGAATTTTGAATTTGCTCATGATTTGTAATTGATACCAACTCACTAGTTTGATATGATACTTATTGAATTAATAAACATTTTATTATGATGTGAATGGAATTATCTGACATACTTTGTCCAACTAGGTGAAAGAAAATATTAGTCTTATTTTTCTCTTTTACATGAAGACATTAATATATTTAAGTAATGTTTTAAAATTATGAAATAATTTTCTTTGGTCCATAATTGTTTTAGAACCATCTTCTAGAAGAAAATGAAAAGAGAATTGGATTTAGTCATTCTCATGCTAAAAGTGTGTTTTAATATTATGTTTTAAATAATGTGTTTAAGTAATGTTTTAAAATTATGTTTTAAATATTGTAACGCCCTCAAAAAATAAACCCATCATAACATACATTCACGATAAATAGAAGAGATTTCATATTACAATCATCAGAGTATTCTTACAAAATGTATTACATGTTGACAACAAAAGTAAATGCCCTATAGGCTTACAACTTTCCAAATCAACACTTGGTTACAAAAAGAGAGTACTAACTCTACACAAAATAAGCCCTTGGCTTGATATACATGTAATACAACAAAACAACAAAAAGAAGTCTTATAGCCTCAAGCCTCCCAAGCTACGTCCTTAGAGGTGGCATAACACCTGTACCTGAAAATGATGTCCCATATAGGGTGAACCAACGCCCAGTAGAGATATGCTAAACATAATATGAGGAATAACTAAAACATTAGCACTTGATAAATGTTTCACTCATATAAACCAACATACAATACAATCCAGTTCCATAATCCTTCAGTTAACAAAACTCAACTTATAAACATGGCTCAAAATCTGACCAAACAACTTAAGCGAGACTACATCTCAAGCCAACAGTACTTCAAACTACCATTTCACGGAAATTGCGTCCACGGGATTCGGCACCCATGTGTAATTATTTTCTCATGGCCATTTCACGAAAATTTCATCCGCGGGACTCGGCACCCATGTATATATGTTTTCGGATTGCCATTTTACGGAAATTTCATTCGCGGGATTCGGCACCCATGTGTAATTATATTCGAATTGCCATTTTACGAAAATTTCATTCGCGGGATTCGGCACCCGTGTGTAATTATATTCGAATTGCCATTTTACGAAAATTTCATCCGCGGGATTCGGCACCCATGTATAATTATGTTGGTATTGACATTTTACGGAAATTTCACCCCCGGGATTCGACACCCACGTATTCAAATACTCATCATATACAATGACAACCAATACACCAATTGATTAGTTTTAATTCACCTAATCATCATGCAATGTCTACAACAATCAAGACTATCTTCCACCGATAGCCCAAAGTAGTTATTTCTAAATAGATAATAAATGCACCAACAGATAAAATATCAACATTTTCAAAGGTGAGTGATTAATGAATCCAACTCCACCATTCTACTACATAATGAGCCAATTTCATTATTCCCAACTCAATTTCATGTTTCCATAATTTTCCAAATTAATTACATAGATTAATTTGTCATAACAATTTAGGGCTCTTTTCCTCTTCTCTCAATATTGACCCAAAAGCCCAAAATAACTTCAATAATATCAATACTATCATTTTAAGACCCAAAATACACATTTATGAGCCAAAATAACAAAACCCTCTTTATACATTTAGAAACACTAACACCCAAAATCACCCAACATCAACATTAGATCAAAATGAGTAAATACTTATGTCAAAGATCATAAAAATGAGTAGTTATCCCTACCTCAAGAGATGAAACCCAAAGGAGATGATAAAGAAATCCCGAGGTGCTCCAAATCAAGAAATTTTCAGATTGATAGGAAGCCCACACCAAGCTCTACACTTTTTGTAAAGGCTCAAGGGTAGGAGATCACTCTAACTAGATCAAATCCTAGAGAGAAGTTAAGGTTTTAGAGTAAGGTGCTCTCAAATGGTGCTTTTCGAAAAGTAAGAGAGAGAAAGGATGTTGAAAAGTGATCCAAAAAGGGAAAGCCCGAAGTGATATAAAAGTCTCCCCGCTCGAGCGTGGAAACCCCCGCTCGAGCGTCAGACACAGACTCACACCCGAGCGTCCAAACGCCCGCTCGAGCGTTGGATGCACATTCACAGAAGTTTTGCAGACGATGGTCCCCGCTCGAGCGGAGGAACAAAATCAAAGGGTCACGCTCGAGCATCAAAACTCCCGCTCGAGCGTACAAAGACCCGCGGAGAAAAATACTGGGAGATGGAAATTCACGCTCGAGCGTCAAAACGCCCGCTCGAGCGGAGAAGGAACAACAAACGGCCCGCTTGAGCGTCAATAGCCCCGCTCGAGCATGAAGGCAAAATTCTGGGCATCAAATTTTGGTTTCAAAGCATAACCAACCTGTTTCAAACCTGCCCAACACAACCCAAGACTCAAATACAAAGAGTAAAGGATGGAAATGAGAATGAGACAACAACACATCCACGGAACCGAGTCCGGACTACAATAAATAAAGAGAGGAAAAACCAGGATCGCTATAACCTTCCCCCCCCCTTTAGGAATTTCGTCCTCGAAATTAAGTACAAGTTTTCAAGAAACATGTTTTTCTTTATTCTCAATAGTATTACAACTCAACATTCATCAACTTGACCTAATACCGGTCATTTCATCTCTATTCAAGAGGCATTTCACAATATACACTTAATATGCATCATTAGCATGCTTTCCTTTGAAATTTACCAATTTCAACACATATTTCACAATTCTATATCATATTCAATGTTCATGATATAATTCCATTTCTACAATACATTCAACATATGCAATGTTACACTAAACTTCCATTTCAAGGCAAGTTTCAAAATACTTTCATAAATCAAAACATATACAATGTTTTACAACTCAGGACATATTTAATGCTCTTAAAGTTCATCAATATTACAAAATCCCAATACATGGTTAAACATTTTCAAACAAGTCCGAATATTTCTCACGGACATCCACCTCACGTTCCCAAGTGGCTTCCTCCACTTCGTGATGTTTCCACAAAACTTTTACCAAAGGAATGGTCTTGCCTCACAAGACTTGATCTCGCTTATCCAAGACCTGAACCGGCCTCTCCTCATACGAGGCATCCTCATCTAACTCTAAGTCGGTCCAATCCAATACATGCGATGGATCCGGCTCGTACTTCCGAAGCATATTGACATGAAACACGTCACGCACCCCGGACAGCTGCGGCGGCAAAGCTAAACGGTAGGCAACCTCACCAATCCTCTCAAGGATCTCAAAAAGGCCTATAAACCGAGGGGACAACTTCCCACTCTTCCCAAATCTCATCAATTCCCGCCTAGGTGATATTTTCATAAGAACATGATCACCCGCTTCAAATGCCAAAGGCCTCCTCCTACAGTCGGCATAACTCATTTGGCGACTCTGGGCTGTAACAAGCCTCCTACGGATAAGCTTAACTTTCTCCCCCGTTTCCCTCACCAACTCCGAGCCCAACAAAGGTGCATCACCCACCTCGGCCCAACAAACTGGAGACCTACACGGTCGGCCATAGAAGGCCTCAAACGATGCCACACCGATACGGGATTGAAAACTGTTGTTGTGGGCAAACTCTACCAACGACAAGTGCCTCTCCCACGACCCACTAAAGGCAAGGACACAACCTCGAAGCATATCCTCAAGGATCTAAATAGTACGCTCGGACTGCCCGTCAGTCTGAGGATGATAAGCCGTGCTAAAAGTCAATCTAGTGCCCAAGGCACCCTGCAAACTCTGCCATAACCTAGCAGTAAAACGTAGATCTCTATCTGAGACGATCGACACTGGGACTCCGTGCAATCTCACTATGTCCCGAATATACAAGTCGGCAAGATGATCTACCGAATCCTTCACGCGTATAGGAATGAAGTGCGCCGACTTAGTCAACCGGTCTACAACCACCCAAATAGCATCACTACCCCACTAAGTCCTCGGAAGGCCTATAACGAAGTCCATAGTGACATGCTCCCACTTCCACTCGGCTATAGGCAAGGGTTGTAACAAACCTGCTGGCCTTTGATGTTCGGCCTTCACTTGCTGACAAGTAAGGCACTTCGATACGAAAACTGCCACATCTCTCTTCATACCCCGCCACCAAAACTAGCGACCCAAATCACGATACATCTTGGTGCCTCCCAGATGCACTGCAAGGCGTGAATGGTGGAACTCTCAGAGTACCTCCTTTCGGCAAGACTCTGGCACAAACAAGCAATCTCGGTATCTCACACTCAGGTCGGGATACACAGACAAACCCTTCTCAGCCTTCCCGTTGGAGATCTTCTCTCGGAGGGATTCTACCTCAAGGTCACCTCCCTGTGCCTCTAATACTCGATTCATAAGTGTGGGTTGCGCAACTATAGAAAACAAGGCCGCAGCCTCAACAGATTCGCCCAGAAGCAAATCGAACTCGCCAAGTGCACCCAACATCTCCCACTCTCAGATGGCTATACATGCTACATCACTTATGGATTTTCTACTAAGGGCATCGGCCACAACATTGGCCTTTCCCGGGTGATAGTGTAACTTGAAGTCATTGTCCTCAATGAACTCCATCCACCTCCTCTGCCTCAAATTCAAGTCTCTCTGTGTGAACAGGTACTTCAAACTCTTATGATCCGAGAATACCTTGAATCTCTCACCATAAAGGTAGTGCCTCTAAATCTTCAAGGCAAAAATCACGGCTGCTAACTCTAGGTCATGAGTCGGGTAATTCCTCTCATGAATCTTCAACTGACGTGAGCCATAGGCTACCACTTTCCCCTCTGGCATCAACACACAACCCAAACCCTCTGGTGAGGCATCACAATAAACCGCATAACCTAAACCTCTCTCTGGAATAATCAAAACCGGAGCGGTGGTCAATCTAACCTTCAACTCTTAGAACGATTTTTCACAAGGCTCACTGCATACAAACTTGGCCCCTTTCCGTGTCAATCTAGTCAACAGTGAAGCTAATCTAGAGAAATCTTTCACAAATCGGCGGTAATACCCAGCTAATCCCAGAAAACTGAGGATCTCAAAAACACTCTTAGGCTGTGCCCAATCTTGCACTGCCTCAATCTTGGAAGTATCAATAGACACCCCTTCCCCAGAAACCACATGGCCTAAGAACTTGACCTCTCCTAGCCAGAGTTCACACTTCCCAAACTTGGCATACAGCCTATGGGCTCTAAGCAACTCGAGCACCACTCTCAAGTGTTCCTCGTGCTCCACCTCCGAAGGTGAATAAATTAGGATGTCGTCCACGAAGACGACTACAAAACGATCAAAAAATTCCTGGAATATCCGGTTTATCAAGTCCATAAACACTGTTGGTGCATTGGTGAGCCCAAAAGGCATCACCAGAAACTCATAGTGGCCATACCGTGTACAGAATGCCGTATTCGGAATATCCTCCTCTCTGACCCTCAACTGGTGGTAACCCAATCTCAGATCTATCTTAGAGAAACAACGGGACCCCTTCAACTGGTCAAACAAGTTATCTATACGGGGCATAGGGTATTTATTCTTAATCGTAACCCGATTCAATTTTTTATAATCGATACAAAGTCTCAAGGCACCATCTTTCTTTTTAGCAAAGAGGGCCGGTGCTCCCCACGGCGAAATACTAGGGCGAATAAAGCACTTATCTAGCAGCTCCTGGAGTTGAATCTTCAGCTCACTCAACTCGGCTGGGGAAAAACGGTAAGGTGCCATGGAAATCGTCGCCATGCCGGGCGCTAAGTCAATAGAGAACTCGATCTCTCGATGAGGTGGTAAACTAACAAGGTCCTTGGGAAAAACGTTTGAGTACTCACAAACCACTCTTGGCAATACAGTCTGGGTCTCATCACACTCACCACTCATAAAGCTAGTGAGGCGACCACTAAGCTCACCCCGCCCTCATGGATCATATACTGGTGGTAACACACTGCCAACCCGATCCCCCAAGAAACGGAAATAATTCCCACTCAAGGTACAGACAGTGACCTTCTGGCGGTAACAATCAATAACTGCCCGGTATAACGATAACCAGTCCATATCCAAAATAACATCAAAACCCGACATAGCCATAACTACAAATGGAAATGGAAGTCGGTGGTCAGCGACCTCTATGTCACAACCTCTACATCCGTGTTTCAAAATCAATTCGCCCCCAACAGGCGATACAACACATATAGGAGATGCTAATTGTGCCAACCCCAACCCCAAAACAGATGCAAATGCAGCAGATATAAAGGAATAAGATTCACCCGTATCAATCAACACATTGGCAACAGAGTTGCAAAACAAAAAGGTGCCTCTCACAATAGATGGAGCCGGTACTAGATCCTGCGCGGTAACAACATACACACGCCCTGTAGGCCCCTGATCTACCTGCTTACCTCTCGGAGCAAAAGGCTGGTGCACAGACTGAAATGATGAAGCCCCCTAATTGGCCCTCGAGGCCTGAACAGACTGTGCTGGCTGCGAACTCTGCATCTGTCTCAAACCAGACGCACTGGGTGTACCACCCAACTGTGGGCAGAACCTCTTCAGGTGCCCTGCCTGACCACACTGGTAACAAGAGGATGACCGGCCTCTGCCCTGACTCTGGTTCTGAGGTCGAGCCGAAGATGAAGCTGCTCCCTGACCTCCGCCCCTCTCCGAGCAAGCTGGAGACTTGTGGCCCAGCTGACCACACTTGAAACAGGTAAAGTCTCCCTGGTTGCCTCTCGCAGAACTCGAACTCGGTACTGGAAAGGTAGATGTCACCAAGGCACTCTGGAACTATTGAGGGTTAGAACTACTCTGCCTCCTACCATCCCCCTAGCCATCCTGACTCCTCTTGGAGCCCCTCATCCTCTCCTCCTCCTCCATCATAGTCTCCATATGGGTCGCGGCATCCACAAGACGCCTATACTCCTGGATCATGGATCCCCCAACTCTCATCTTGAGGCCATGCCTCAACTTCCTCTCAGACTCGATACAACGGTGTTCCTCAGACGCCACAAGCTCAGGTGCAAACCTGGATAAGCTAGTAAATGCGGCCTCAAACTCGGCCACTGATAAACTCAACTGCTTGAGCTGACAAAACTGGTCCCTCGGCTTCTCCCTAATAGCTGGGGCTAAGTACTTCTCCTGGAAAGCATCTTCAAAGGCCTCCCATGTGCCACCAATACGGCCCCTCATGAACTTCCATCACTGACCCGCTTCCCCCTTAAGCTGGAAAGATGTCGAGGTCACCTTCAATGCCCCATCTTCGATGCTAATCATCTCAAATGTTTTGGTCATCTGTTCCAACCACTCATCAGCCTTAAGTGGCTCTTTAGGATCCCCAACAAACTCATCCGGATTAGATCGGAAGAACTCCCTCTTCAGAAAGGAAGGCCCTGCATCAACAACCTGGGCCTGAATTGGATTCTCAACTCTGAGAAGGCCTATGGATTCCCTCATAGCTCCTGCTATCTCGTGGGCAAAGGCACCCATGGCCTGCTGCCCCACTGGGTCGGCCACATTGGCCTGACTAACACCCTCTTGCTGCGCCAGAACTTCATCTGGTATAGGCATCTCCTGCCTTCTAGGCCTACCTCGCCTACCACCACGTCCTCGTCTTGACATCCTAATAAAGGTAATGAAGAACATTAGCACATTCACAAATGTGCCGAAGCTATAACACTCGCATCCTAATGCAATGGACAACAGTAATTCACTCTATGTAAGCACATAATCACATAAGCACTTACGAACTTCATTTCTAGATAATGATAGTCCCGAGGCGTTACTAGAGTTTCGGTTAGAAACAACATTGATCAAGTACTTTTCCAACAAGACTCACAGAAACCCAAGGATCCAATCAACATCCTAGAAACTAAATCCCATACCCAAATAGTAACATAAACATGTTATCACATAAGTATATAGCACTACATCTAAGTCTCTATCAAGCGAGACGAACCCATTGTGGTACTAACCACTTCCCGCGTACCCAAAGTATTCGAACCCGGTACGCTCTGATACCAAATTGTAACGCCCTCAAAAAATAAACCCATCATAACATACATTCACGATAAATAGAAGAGATTTCATATTACAATCATCAGAGTATTCTTACAAAAGGTATTACACGTTGACAACAAAAGTAAATGCCCTATAGGCTTGTAACTTTCCAAGTCAACACTTGGTTACAAGAAGAGAGTACTAACTCTACACAAAATAAACCCTTGGCTTAATATACATGTAATACAACAAAACAACAAAAAGAAGTCTGACATCCTCAAGCCTCCCAAGCTACGTCCCCTGTACCTGAAATTGATGTCCCATATAGGGTGAGCCAATGCCCAGTAGAGATATGCTAAACATAATATGAGCAATAACTAAAACATTAGCACTTGATAAATATTTCACTCATATAAACCAACATACAATACAATCTAGTTCTATAATCCTTCACTTAACAAAACTCAACTTATAAACATGGCTCAGAACCTGGCCAAACAACTTAAGCAAGACTACATCTCAAGCCAACAATACTTCAAACTGCCATTTCACGGAAATTGCGTCCGCGGGATTCGGCACCCATGTGTAATTATTTTCTCATGGCCATTTCGCAGAAATTTCATTCGCAGGACTCGGTACCCATGTATAGATGTTTTCGGATTGCCATTTTACGGAAATTTCGTCCGCGAGATTCAGCACCCATGTGTAATTATATTCGAATTGCCATTTTACGAAAATTTCATCCGCGGGATTCGGCACCCATGTATAATTATGTTGAAATTGCCATTTTACGGAAATTTCATCTGCGGGATTCGGCACCCATGTATTCAAATACTCATCATATACAGTGACAACCAATACACCAATTGATAAGTTTTAATTCACCTAATTATTATGCAGTGTCTACAACAATCAAGACTATCCTTCACCGATAGCCCAAAGCAGTTATTTCTAAACAGATAATAAATGCAACAACAGATAAATTATCAACATTTTCAAAGATGAGTGATTAATGAATCCAACTCCACCATTCTACTACATAATGAGCCAATTTCATTATTCTCAACTCAATTTCATGTTTCCATAATTTCCCAAATTAATTACACGGATTAATTTGTCATAACAATTTAGGGCTCTTTCCCTCTTCTCTCAATATTGACCCAATGGCCCACAATAACTTCAATAATATCAATACTATCATTTTAAGACCCAAAATACACATTTACAAGCCAAAATAACAAAACCCCTCTTTATACATTTAGAAACCCTAACACCCAAAATCACCCAACTTCAACATTTGATCAAAATGACTAAATACTTATGTCAAAAATCATAAAAATGAGTAGTTATCTGTACCTTAAGAGATGAAACCCATAGGACATGATGGAGAAATCCCGAGGTGCTCCACATCAAGAAATTTTCGGATTGATAGGAAGCCCACACCAAGCTCTACACTTTTTGTAAAGGCACAAGGGTAGGAGATCACTCTAACTAGATCAAATCCTAGAGAGAAGTTAAGAATTTAGAGTGAGGTGCTCTCAAATGGTGGTTTTTAAAAAGTAAGCGAGAGAAAGGATGTTGAAAAGTGATCCAAAAAGTGAAATCCCGAAGTGATATAAAAGTCTCCCCGCTCGAGCGTAGAAACCCCCGCTCGAGCGTCAGACACAGACTCACGCTCGAGCATCAGATGCACACTGACAGAAGTTTTGCAGACGATGGTCCCCACTCGAGCGTCAAAATCCCCGCTCGAGCGGAGGAACAAAATCAAAGGGTCACGCTCGAGTGTCAAAACTCCCGCTCGAGCGTACGAAGACCTGCAAAGAAAAATACTGGGAGATTGAAATTCACACTCGAGCATAAAACGCCCGCTTGAGCGGAGAAGCAACAACAAATGGCCCGCTCGAGCGTCAAAAGCACCACTCAAGCGTGAAGGCAAAATTATGGGCATCAACTTTTGGTTTCAAAGCACAACCAACCTATTTCAAGCCTGCCCAACATAACCCAAAACTCGAATACAAAGAGTAAAGGATGGAAATGAGAGTGAGAGAACAACACATCCACGGAACAGAGTCCAGACTACAATAAATAAAGAGAGGAAAAACCAGAATCGCTATAAATATTCTCAATGATTGTTTATCTTATTTTATTTATTTTTTTGGGTATAAATTCTATTTTTATTTATTTGTTTTGGGAATAAATTTTGTAATTGTTTAAGAATTTTGAATTTGTGTCATAGAATGAAAAAATGAAAATTTTGCTTTATTAATCTTGTAATTGGAATTGTTTTAGTTTTCAAATATCACTTAGATTACTTTTTAAGAAAAATAATTTCTAAGTTAAATACTTCATTGTAATTAGCAAAATCGTAGTGATTTCATTCTCTCTTTTTTTCTTTTTTCCAGCGACACTGCCAAAATTAGTAGCATCAGCTGATAAGTTTGTGGCTGTCAAAAAGAAGTGGGGCCACCCCGTATACATCATTGACTATGACAGAAAGACTGTTTCTAGCCTAAGTGACCGGCTCCATCTTCTTGCCTCTATATTCACAATTATTAGTTTTACGTCATACATGAAGTCGCTTATGCCGACAAAGCCTAAGGAGGAGCTCGGAACTTCGCTGAATATTCTTACAGCTACCATCAAAAGCTTGAAGACGGACATGGCAAGTGACATGAAGGTGATAGAGAGCAATTTGGAGACAATAAAGAATGGTATCTGGGAGGTCAAAAAGAAAAAGTGTAGCTTCAAGTTTTGGTAGAGACAGCTCTATTAAGATTTCCATGGAGGCAGTTGTTTAGAATATTGGCTAATGCTAAGAACAAAAATAGAAATAAATATAGATCATAGAAGTGGATTGACCTCTTTGAGATTTACATTGAATGTGAATTCATCGTAATTGATTGTAATTCGGTTGCTTCTGATGTAGAAGCTATTGTATAGCGATCCCGGTTTTCCCTCTATTTTATTTTGTATTCCGGACTTGGTTCTGTAGATGTGGATTGCTGTATTTAGCTTGTTTCCGTCCTTCAATACTTTGTATTTGAGTTATAGGATGTTTTGGGCAGGTTCGTTTCAGGTTGGTTGTGGTTGGAAACATATTGTTGCTGTCCAGTTTTTAGCCTCTTCGTTCGAGCCAGGACTTTGTCGCTCGAGTAAGCCTTGTGTTGTTGCTTCTTCGCTCGAGCGAGAGTTTGTATGCTCGAGCGGGCTTTTTGTGTCTAGTTTTGTTCAGACGCAGCCTTGGCTCGAGCGAGCTGTTTTTTGCTCGAGCGAGCAAACTGTATGTTTTGGGCTTCTTCGCTCGAGCGAGCGTGCTTCTGGGTTGCAGACCTGAAGCTTTGTGTTTTTCGCTCGAGCGAGTCTTTGTGCGCTCGAGCGAGGTTTCTTTGTGTCTGGTCGCTCGAGTGACCACTCCTTCGCTCGAGCGAGGAACGTATATATCAATTCGCAGCAACAGCTTCTTCTTCACTTTTTGATTTCCCCTTTTGTCTCAAACCCTAGATTCGACTTCCTCTCTCTCTACACTCACCTTCTCTCTAGGGATTGATCTAGTTCTTGGGTGTTCCTACGCTAATCTCTTTGTAAGAAAGATAGAGGGTTCCGTGGGCTTTGTTTTGATACGAAAAACTTTGGGATTGGAGCACTTCTGAGTTTGGCTATTCTTCCCCTTGGGTTCTCCATTTGAGGTAGGGATTCTCCTTGTTCCTTTTCAATACTCCATCTATAGATAGACATGTGGTAGTCTTGTATTGCATGAAAATCATATCATGTTGAATTTCTTTGAAAACCATGTGAGGGAACCTAGGGTTGGTTGTTGAAAGTGATATTTTTATCATTGATAGTTCTTTGGGCTAATTGGAGTGTAGATTAGCATATTATTGTGGAAAGAAGGAAAAGCCCTAAATTATATTTTGTTTTGGTAAATTAAAGAGGGAGGTTGATTGAACAATAAGTGTAAATTACTATTGTTAATATGAGTTGGGTGAAGGTGTTAATGCCTAAGGGATTAACCATGGATTTGGGGTTGTTTTGAAATGAATGTATTGAACCGAGTTGGATTATGGCTTTTATTATCCATGGAATTGGTTTTGTAAAATAAAAAGAATGGAATTAATTTTGTGAATGGGAAAAGTGTATTTTGGAATAAGTGGTGTAACTTATTGACTTGGAAAGTTTATGAAAGTTGACCTTGAAAATGGAAATTGAAATGTTAACTCTATGTGAGTCTCGGAGAATGAATATGGAAATTGAACTATTATGTCTTGAGTGTTGAATACCCACATTTGGGGTTTCACCTTTACCTATCGTGCTAGCATTGCTGTTGGGTTAAGATCTCATGATAGTTGAGTCTTCTAATAGGTGTACTGAATTCATGCATTTAGAGGTTTTGTCCTTGGTCATCGGTGGAGGATGACATTGTTGTATTGGATTGTTGTGTTTGCATTACACCGACGTTGATTGAATACTGTATGTGATGAAGTGTTATGATACATTATATGTGTACAATTGTTAAGGAGGAGATAGGTGACGTACTCCAGTGTGTGGGAGGAGATAGGGGATGTACTCCACACACCTATGTGTTCATATACTTTAACACTTTGCTTATGTATCTTGATAGTTCATGTGTATGTATTACACTTGTTGGTTATGCTCTGTTGTATTGTGATTATTAGTGTTATACATTGCGCTTATAATCAAAGGTACCATTACCTTCCAGTTAGCGCTTGGAGAACTGATTGCGCTTATAATCAAAGGTACCGCTACCTTCCAGCTAGCACCTGGAGAACTGACTTAGCCGGTAGAATAGAATTTTAATGTTATTGTCTCAGTGTACCTGAATATATCATGTACTGCGATGGTTACAGTTTTGGAGGGCCGAGTTACCTCATTTGTTGATTATATACATGTTGATGATATGTTATTTCCTTTCTATTAACGGCATGCATGTATAGATATGAATGTGTTGGGAATAAACCAAAATGCCATTATGAGATTTTGGGAAAGTGTGAAGGAAAATTGGGTATTTGAAAGTATGTTTTGAAAAGGGAAAAATCTGTTGTAAGTATGGAAAATGGGAGGAAAATAATGGGCTTGGTGGAATTATTTTCTATGTTGTTATTGTTTATGAAAGTTTGGGAACAAGGGTTAATGAAAAGAAAGATGAATCACTTATAGCGTTGAATGAAAATGGCTATTTTCGAGAAAATTACATACTTATGTATATTTTGTATAAACTGCCACATTACTATTCTAGTATGAGATTGAGCATTCATGATCATAGCTATCTGTAAGTTGTTATTGTTGAGGGCCATGTCGAGATCCCTATTGGACTATATGTTCATCCCACGTTGTTGAATCTTTTTCAGGTAATAAGCAGGATGTGCTACAAGATTTTGGATCTTCTTATTTGTTGGCCACGGGGCCTCTTTCGTGTTGGCGGAATGCCATATATGTAAAAGGGTTACACCCTTCTCCTTGATTCTTTAATGATGTAAGCCTTCGGGCATTTTATTCAATATGCTCATGTTGTATTTAATTTACATTTGGATGAGAGAATGGTTAATTATTTCTACTCATTGGACTAAAGAGTTTATTTCCGCATGTTATCTCTAAAATTGAATTAAGTAATGAATTTGGTAACACTTTTGAGTAACATAAAGTGGGGCGTGACATACTATATTAGCTACTGTTGTGATGGGTGCTTCTTCTGCCGTTAGTTTTATGTGACCATAGATGGATAATTTAAATATATACAATCTTATTACATTAATGCATTAACTTGGGTCTGATACCAATAGAAGGTGCTTGACATACAGGGATAAGGCTAAACACATCTTTCAACAGTTTACTAGGACACAAACCTAAATGCAATCTCTGCAAAGATGGTCTTTAAACGTGAACGCGACTTGGGTGACGTCCCACTTAACCTTTCTCTGTTCTACCCTTATTCAGCACAAACCCAGGAATAAAAATCAACATAATACAAGTATCAAACAAACAAATTATAACATATATGGTCTCATGATTTAATATTGAGGTGGAGGCCTCACGGTGGCCGCCCACACACAAATATGTTCTTGGATTTGCTGTTGTATTCTTTGAATCTGCTGATCACAGAATTCTAACTGTTGCGTAGCCCAAGGCTGCAGATACGGGTCTTGAATAACTGTTAAATAATGATTAAGACTAGTAACATAAAAATCTAAAACATGTAAAACATCAACAAGTAAATTCAGAGAGGGCATACATTAAGAAATACTTACAAACATTTATGTCTTCAAAACAGCATAAGTCTTCAACACTTAATTTACGTATTGAAGAAATTTTATTACAAGAGAGAGCTAACACGAAGAGAGAGTGGGGAAAACCAAATTAAAAGATATTTTGCCTCAACAAGGGTGAGGTCTTTTTCTTTTATAGACAAAGGAAATAAAGATAAAAGATAAGGTGAGCACAGGTGGCGTGTCCTTCATGGGTGGAGTCGATCGTCCTTATCCACTGGCCCATTGGGAATTTGTAGCTTCCTTATCTTCTTTGGAGGGATATGAGTTTTTTATTTCTCTTTTCTGGATGGCAAACAAAGAATCTACCTGTAGGAACCCACATTTTATGTCCTCATCATGTTCATGAGCATCGGTATGATTATGACTTGTTAAGTTTGCATGTGTATGTTGTGATTTGTTTCGCTTGAGTTAATGTGATCCATGCCTTGTTTTGAAGCCTTGTGATTTGTCTAAGTGTAGTGTGCTTGTCTTGTTCCTTCCTTGATGTGAAACTTAGGTTACGCCTTGCCTGAGTTATGCTAGCCGATGTTATTCCAAGCCGAGGTCATCCTTAGTCTAGTGGTAGTATCTTGGAACCCCTTGCTTGACCTCCGTCCTTGCCTTGACCACATTAGCCGAGATGTCACCTTGCACCCTAGTGATCTCGTCCTGGAGTGGTACGACCTAGGCCGAGGTGTGGCGCATCTAGGCCAAGATGTGGCACAGCTTAGTCAAGTGTTGTCCTTCCTAGCCGAGGTCATTGTCACCTTAGTTGCCAAAATCCTTTGTTAGCCGATGTCACCCCTTGCCGGAGTGCCATTCCGTATAGCGTGTTAGATACGCCTCGTTATTAGCCGATGTCATTGCCTCGTCAGAAAGCCCATACCGCTTTGCTTGTTGAACACCCTTCCACCATGCTTTGTCTGGTCTGTCAGCCACCTTTTCAGAAGGAACCCAACCAGTCGCCGCCACGTGTCTCAGCAGAGGGTTAACCCCAGAACCGGGTATAGAAAACTATCATTTGGTGTCATAACCTTGTCTTGTAGAGAGACAAGCTCTAGGAGGAAGAAAGAGTTTTAGAGTGAGGAAGTAGATCCTCAAGCTTGATTCCTAGAGATCCGACCGTTAGATCCGCGTTCTAAGGTTAGATTCTTGATCTGCTCATGATGTTCTTTATGTTTATGTTATTACATTGCATGATTGGAAATGATTTGTAAGCCATGCATCGTTTTGAAGCTCGATTTTAGAAAGAGAAAATGACATTCATGTGTTCTTCAAGAAAAGTCTTGTTTTGATCCGAAAGCTTGCGTAAAGAATCATGTTTTTGTGTTTGTTCTTGCATGATTTCCAAGTACGGGTACCTAGGTCCATGTTTTCAAACTCATAGCACGAAAATCCCAGATTTGTGATAACAGATTTTAATCGAACATTCGTATTTTTCATGTTCTCACACTCATGTTCTTCATGTTCATCAGCAGAGGGGAACCCAGAGTTTCCCGACCTCTTTTCCTTGCACGTGGCCCTCGGGAACACACCTCGGCGAGGAGGTGTGGAACCTCGGCCTAAACCTGGTTGGTGCCCAGCATGTTTTCCGAAAACATTTGTGTACATAAGGGACTTGTTTGAAAGTGCATTCAATAGGCTTTGCCCTGTGTTTGTAGGACTTGGGCTTGTCTTGACCCCGACGTGTGAAGAAACTATGTGAGTGGTATTTTTAATAAAGCTATGTTACACTTGCTTTCATAAAATCTCGTCTTGCCTTGTTTTGAAAAGTACTTGATCTAGCATGAATGACTGTCCCTACTTGTATATTAAACACTATCTTGTTTTGATGACATTTCTTGAAAGTCCTTAGCTATAGGGGACTATAATGCAACTGCACTCTTGTCTTGAAAGTCCTTAGCTGCAGGGGACTATAATGCAACTGCACTCTTGTCTTGAAAGTCCTTAGCTGCAGGGGACTATAATGCAACTGCACTCTTGTCTTGAAAGTCCTTAGCTGCAGGGGACTATAATGCAACTGCACTCTTGTCTTGAAAGTCCTTAGTTGCAGGGGACTATAATGCAACTGCACTCTTGTCTTGGAATTGTCATCACCCTCTTGTATTAAGTAGATGTAATAACATCCAAAGAACTTGAAAGGCCGGCAATGAACTTGATTTCCCTCTTGATTGTAAAGTATGCTATGTATTGTTTTGAAAGAAATCTTGGATATCAATCATGCAAAACCTTTATTTCTAATATCATTCACTGAGTATCCAAGCTCACCCTCTCTATATATATGTAGGTGGTGAACAAGAAGGCATTGAGGCCTAGACGTGATGCCGATGTATTTTTGGGTGCATTGCCGACATGTTTTGGATTAGCATTTTTGTGCCATCTTGAAGATCATGCTTCTCGGCTTATTTTCATTTGTACTTGTATATGTCGGCTTGAGAAGCCTTTTGGTCAGGATGTGTTTTGTATCTCATTTCCTTATTGTATTTAAGTTGTAAGACCTTATAAAGATGTATGTCATTTCATTTGACCTATGCACTGCTCTTATGGACCACTTGTAGCTTGAATTATTGCTTCCGCATTTGTGAGCCCCCTATATAAATACTCTGATTGTGTGTGAATTTTGTAAGTTGGCCTTCGGTAATTACGGATTACTAGCCATCATGGCACCAAACTACTAGGGGCGGTTTGGGGGCGTGACAGAATGGTATCAGAGCACGCGTTCCTTATAATATGTTATTCACACACCTTGAGTCCTAAAGAGCATAGGATTTTCCTTAGAATGATGTTAGGATTGCATCATATTGCTTGCTACTTGACTACGTGTGCATCACTTCGGCATGGACATTTGTTACTTGTATACATATTATCTGTTTAGTTATTTTAAAGTCTCATCTTGCATCATCCTAGCATCATGAGGAGAGGTAGACCTCCAGTTGACCGAGATCATTCAGAAGATAGATTGGAGAGATTGGAAAGGTTAGTCGAAGGCTTGGTTCGCGAGCTGAGACAACCGAGGCCACAGGATACTGGTACCACCTCTACCCAGGCCGAGCAGACCAATGGCCGATATGCAGCTCCGCCTCCACCCCCTCCAGTACCACAAGTGCCTCCGCAGCAAGCTTTGTATGGGAACGACACGATAACCCTGATCAGAGAGTTCAAGAAAATGAAACCGCCAAGATTCCAAGGGGGCATAGAACCAATGAAAGCCGAGGCATGGGTTTTAGAAATGGAGAAGCTGTTTGAAATTTTCCCCAGTACAGACGCTCAGAAGGTATCTCTGGCAGCGTTCACGTTAGACGACGACGCCCGCAGGTGGTGGATGATGGTTCGAGGAAGTAATCCGGGTTTGACTTGGGCCAGATTCCTGGAGTTATTCTACAACAAACATTTTCCCCTCAGCGTCCGAGACCGAAAGACCACGGAGTTCCAGAATCTGACACAAGCGAACAAGACAGTGGCAGAGTATGATCGCGCCTTT
This sequence comes from Camellia sinensis, assembly GCF_055761805.1. Classification (NCBI taxonomy): domain Eukaryota; kingdom Viridiplantae; phylum Streptophyta; class Magnoliopsida; order Ericales; family Theaceae; genus Camellia; species Camellia sinensis. The sequence continues at coordinate 78,312,240 of NC_138970.1, forward strand.
ACCGAATTGGCGAGGTATGCGCCTCACATGGTTGATGACGACTATCGGAAGGCGAGAAAGTTTGAAAGTGGGTTGCGTGGACCGATACAAGATCGGGTCAATATGCTCAATATGCCGACATACGCTGGAGTACTGGACAAGGCCATCCTGGCTGAAGCTAATTTAAACCGATACCAGAGTTCAAGTGAGGGTCAGAGGAAGAGACAGAATTATGATAATCGCCGAGTTCCGTTCAATGCCAAGAAGAGAATGAGCACAGACAGTTCCAGCAACTCAAATCAGGAAGGTAACGCCAAGCCGATGTGTGCGAGTTGTGGGAAGCTACATTTCGGGGTTTGTCGTTGGGCAACAGGAGCTTGCTATGAGTGCGGCGAGATAGGTCATCGTGTGAAGGACTGCCCGAAGGCAGGGACTGACAATGGAAAGAGGAATGGAAGCACCTCGGGCTCTGCACAGAACAACAACGTCGGGAGAATACAGGCAAGGCAAGGCAGAGTTTTTGCATTGGTACCCGGAGACGCCCAGAATGCCGAGGCGGTAGTGTCAGGTACCCTTTCAATTTGTTCTCAAGATGCATACGTATTGATTGATTCGGGTTCTACACATTCATTTGTGTCCACTATATTCGCTGAGAAGTTGAGTAGAGAATTAGAACCCCTTGATTATGTATTATCTGTGTCTACTCCGTCTGGAAGAAATATGATTGTTACATCCATTTATAGGGCGTGTATTGTTATGATTGAGAGTGTAGAGTTGTTAGTTGATTTGATGCCATTAAGCATGACCCATTTCGATGTCATATTGGGAATGGATTGGTTAGTAGCGAACCATGCGTCCATTAATTGTGTTACTAAGAGCGTCACATTGAGGACCCCAAGTCAAGCTGAGGTCATTTTCCAAGGTAAAGGAGTAGTACCCCCACCTTACTTAATCTCATCCATGAAGGCCTGCAAGTTGATCCAAAAGGATGTCAGGGTTATTTATGCAGTATACTAAGTGATCTGAATGGAAATGTTGAGTTAGCCGACATACCCGTTGTTGAGGAATTCCCCGATGTCTTTCCGAATGAGTTGCCTGGCCACCTCGTCGATAGGGAAATAGAGTTTACTGTGGACATCTTGTCAGGAACACAACCCATCTCCAAAACACCCTACAGAATGGCCCCAGCCGAACTTAGAGAACTGAAATCGCAATTACAAGAATTGTTGGACAAAGGATTTGTTAGGCCGAGCACTTCACCGTGGGGAGCACCCGTTCTATTTGTCAAGAAAAAGGATGGCACACTTCGTCTTTGCATTGACTACAGAGAACTTAATAAGGTGACAATCAAGAATAAGTACCCATTGCCTAGAATCGACGATTTGCTTGATCAACTACGAGGAGCACGAGTCTTTTCCAAGATTGACCTTAGGTCGGGCTACCACCAGTTGAAGGTTAAAGCCGAGGACATTGAGAAAACTGCTTTTCGGACAAGATATGGCCACTACGAATTTTTGGTAATGCCCTTCGGAGTAACCAATGCCCCAGCAGCATTCATGGACTTGATGAACAGAGTCTTTAAGCCGTACCTAGATGAGTTTGTCATTATTTTTATCGACGACATATTGATCTATTCCGGGAGTACGAGCGAGCACGAGAACCATCTGAGACTTGCCCTGCAGACCTTGAGGGATAAGAAGTTGTACGCCAAGTTAAGTAAATGCGAGTTTTGGCTTTCCAGCATTTCATTTCTAGGGCATGTGATTAATGAAGACGGTATATCAGTTGACCCCAGTAAGATTGAAGCCATTGTGAATTGGCCGACGCCGACCAACGTGTCCGAGGTTCGTAGTTTCCTGGGTTTGGCAGGTTATTCCAGAAAGTTTGTGAAGGATTTCTCGAGGATTGCAGTGCCATTGACACAACTAACGAAGAAGGGAGCAGCTTATGAATGGACCAACGAAAGAGAATCAGCCTTCCAGGAGCTGAAGACGAGGTTAGTTACAGCACCAGTTCTGCTACTACCATCAGCTAATGAAGAATTTCAGATTTACAGTGATGCTTCACATAAGGGTTTGGGTTGCGTGTTAATGCAAGAAGGTAAAGTCATAGCGTACGCGTCTCGACAGTTGAAGCCCAATGAAAAGAATTATCCTACCCATGACTTGGAGCTAGCTGCTGTAGTTTTTGCTTTGAAGATATGGCGTCATTACTTGTATGGAACATCTTGCCAAGTTTTCACCGACCACAAGAGTCTGAAGTACCTGTTCACTCAGAAGGAGTTAAATATGAGGCAGAGAAGATGGCTCGAGCTACTGAAGGATTATGACATGCAGATTCAGTACCACCCAGGTAAGGCAAATTCCGTAGCCGACGCTTTGAGCAGGAAGTTAGCTGGAAGTTTGGCGTGCCTGACAGCGGTTTCGGTGGAACCGACGATTATTGAGGAAACAAAGACCAGACAGAAGGAGGATAAGCTCCTCAAGAAGGTAATTGATGAATTCGTCACCAAGCCGAGGCCGGGATACACTATGGAGAATCAAGTGCTTAAGTTTGAAGGAAGATTGTGCGTGGTCGACGTACCAGAGTTAAAAAGGAGGATTTTGCAAGAGGCTCATAGTTCCAAGTTTGCCATCCATCCAGGGAGCACCAAGATGTATCGGGACGTAAAGCGGACCTTTTGGTGGCCGAACATGAAAAGAGAGATAGCCGAGTTCGTATTTCAGTGTCTGTGTTGTCAGCAAGTGAAGGCAGAACACCAGAGACCGGCAGGACTTCTTCAACCCTTGTCAATTCCTGAGTGGAAATGGGAGCACATCTCCATGGATTTCGTAGTGGGTTTGCCGAGGACGCAAAGAGGTATGGATTCCATTTGGGTTATAGTCGACAGGTTTACTAAGTCAGCTCACTTTTTGCCTGTCAAGACTACATTCAATGCCGACCGACTTGCCGAATTGTACATGAATGAGATCGTTAGACTTCATGGTGTGCCGATGTCCATTGTGTCAGACCGAGATCCGAAGTTCGTTTCTAGATTTTGGCAGAGTCTACAAAGAGCCTTGGGAACAGAGTTGAGATTTAGCACAGCCTTTCACCCTCAGACCGACGGGCAGACAGAAAGAACGATTCAGACACTCGAAGACATGCTCAGACTGTGCGTGTTGGATTTCCAGGGAAGTTGGGAGTCGCATTTTCCATTAGTGGAGTTCGCGTACAACAACAGTTATCAAGCCAGCATAGGTATGGCGCCGTATGAAGTTTTGTATGAAAGGGAGTGTAGATCGCCGATATGTTGGACTGAAGTAGGAGACAAAGCTCTAATTGGCCCCAAGTTGGTTCAGATGACAACTGAAAAGATCAAACTCATTCAGCAGAGGATTAAAACTGCACAGAGTCGACAGAAGTGTTATGCCGACCAAAGAAGGAGGGAGTTAGAATTTGAAATTGGGGATCATGTATTTTTGAAGGTCTCGCCGATGACAGGAGTTTCGAGATTTGGGAAGAAGGGTAAACTTGCACCCTGATATATTGGGCCGTTTGAAATTCTGGAGAAAGTTAACACCGTTGCTTACAGACTCGCTTTGCCGCCAGATTTGAGCCAAGTCCACAGCGTATTCCATGTCTCAATGCTGAGAAAATATATCCGAGACCCACTGCATGTAATAGATTACTCCGGGGTTGTAGTTAATGAAGACTTGGGCTACGAAGAGAAGCCGACGAGAATTATCGACAGACAAGTGAGACAGCTGAGAAACAAGTCGATATCAATGGTGAAAATCGAATGGGAGAAACATTATGGCGAGGAGGCCACATGGGAAAAGGAAGAGGAGATGAAAATCCGTTACCCGGAGTTATTCGTAGGACAAGGTAACCTAAGTTTGGGGACCAAACTTCTTTAAGGAGGGTAGACTGTAGGAACCCACATTTTATGTCCTCATCATGTTCATGAGCATCGGTATGATTATGACTTGTTAAGTTTGCATGTGTATGTTGTGATTTGTTTCGCTTGAGTTAATGTGATCCATGCCTTGTTTTGAAGCCTTGTGATTTGTCTAAGTGTAGTGTGCTTGTCTTGTTCCTTCCTTGATGTGAAACTTAGGTCACGCCTTGCCTGAGTTATGCTAGCCGATGTTATTCCAAGCCGAGGTCATCCTTAGTCTAGTGGTAGTATCTTGGAACCCCTTGCTTGACCTCCGTCCTTGCCTTGACCACATTAGCCGAGATGTCACCTTGCACCCTAGTGATCTCGTCCTGGAGTGGTACGACCTAGGCCGAGGTGTGGCGCATCTAGGCCAAGATGTGGCACAGCTTAGTCAAGTGTTGTCCTTCCTAGCCGAGGTCATTGTCACCTTAGCTGCCAAAGTCCTTTGTTAGCCGATGTCACCCCTTGCCGGAGTGCCATTCCGTATAGCGTGTTAGATACGCCTCGTTATTAGCCGATGTCATTGCCTCGTCAGAAAGCCCATACCGCTTTGCTTGTTGAACACCCTTCCACCATGCTTTGTCTGGTCTGTCAGCCACCTTTTCAGGAGGAACCCAACCAGTCGCCGCCACGTGTCTCAGCAGAGGGTTAACCCCAGAACCGGGTATAGAAAACTATCATTTGGTGTCATAACCTTGTCTTGTAGAGAGAGAAGCTCTAGGAGGAAGAAAGAGTTTTAGAGTGAGGAAGTAGATCCTCAAGCTTGATTCCTAGAGATCCGACCGTTAGATCCGCGTTCTAAGGTTAGATTCTTGATCTGCTCATGATGTTCTTTATGTTTATGTTATTGCATTGCATGATTGGAAATGATTTGTAAGCCATGCATCATTTTGAAGCTCGATTTTAGAAAGAGAAAATGACATTCATGTGTTTTTCAAGAAAAGTCTTGTTTTGATCCGAAAGCTTGCGTAAAGAATCATGTTTTTGTGTTTGTTCTTGCATGATTTCCAAGTACGGGCACCCAGGTCCATGTTTTCAAACTCATAGCACGAAAATCCCAGATTTGTGATAACAGATTTTAATCGAACATTCGTATTTTTCATGTTCTCACACTCATGTTCTTCATGTTCATCAGCAGAGGGGAACCCAGAGTTTCCCGACCTCTTTTCCTTGCACGTGGCCCTCGGGAACACACCTCGGCGAGGAGGTGTGGAACCTCGGCCTAGACCTGGTTGGTGCCCAGCATGTTTTCCGAAAACATTTTTGTACATAAGGGACTTGTTTGAAAGTGCATTCAATAGGCTTTGCCCTGTGTTTGTAGAACTTGGGCTTGTCTTGACCCCGACGTGTGAAGAAACTATGTGAGTGGTATTTTTAATAAAGCTATGTTACACTTGCTTTCATAAAATCTCGTCTTGCCTTGTTTTGAAAAGTACTTGATCTAGCATGAATGACTGTCCCTACTTGTATATTAAACACTATCTTGTTTTGATGACATTTCTTGAAAGTCCTTAGCTGCAGGGGACTATAATGCAACTGCACTCTTGTCTTGAAAGTCCTTAGCTGCAGGGGACTATAATGCAACTGCACTCTTGTCTTGAAAGTCCTTAGCTGCAGGGGACTATAATGCAACTGCACTCTTGTCTTGAAAGTCCTTAGCTGCAGGGGACTATAATGCAACTGCACTCTTGTCTTGGAAGTCCTTAGCTGCAGGGGACTATAATGCAACTGCACTCTTGTCTTGAAAGTCCTTAGTTGCAGGGGACTATAATGCAACTGCACTCTTGTCTTGGAATTGTCATCACCCTCTTGTATTAAGTAGATGTAATAACATCCAAAGAACTTGAAAGGCCGGCAATGAACTTGATTTCCCTCTTGATTGTAAAGTATGCTATGTGTTGTTTTGAAAGAAATCTTGGATATCAATCATGCAAAACCTTTATTTCTAATATCATTCACTGAGTATCCAAGCTCACCCTCTCTATATATATGTAGGTGGTGAACAAGAAGGCATTTAGGCCTAGACGTGATGCCGATGTATTTTTGGGTGCATTGCCGACATGTTTTGGATTAGCATTTTTGTGCCATCTTGAAGATCATGCTTCTCGGCTTATTTTCATTTGTACTTGTATATGTCGGCTTGAGAAGCCTTTTGGTCAGGATGTGTTTTGTATCTCATTTCCTTATTGTATTTAAGTTGTAAGACCTTATAAAGATGTATGTCATTTCATTTGACCTATGCACTGCTCTTATGGACCACTTGTAGCTTGAATTATTGCTTCCGCATTTGTGAGCCCCCTATATAAATACTCTGATTGTGTGTGAATTTTGTAAGTTGGCCTTCGGTAATTACGGATTACTGGCCATCACGGCACCAAACTACTAGGGGCGGTTTGGGGGCGTGACACTACCCTTGCCGGAAGGAGTTTTGTCGTTTTATACCGACGTTCTGGTTGATGGATTCCGATGGGGGACAAAGCCTTATGCTTTGCCTTTTCCTTTTTTGTCTTTTTCTTTATCGATTTTCTCTGCAATCATACTGGTTAGAGAATCCTAATTTAGTCTTATTTTTCTCTTTTACACGAAGACATTAATATATTTAAGTAATGTTTTAAAATTATGAAATAATTTTCTTTGGTCCATAATTGTTTTTAAACCGTCTTCTATTAGAAAAAGAAAAAAGAATTGGATTCAGTCATTCTCAAGCTAAAAGTACGTTTTAATATTATGTATTAAATAATGTATTTAAGTAATGTTTTAAATATTCTCAATGTTTGTTTATTGTTTCTACTTTTTTGGCATAAATTTTGTTTTTATTTATTTATTTTGGGAATAAATTTTGTAATTGTGTATGAATTTTGAATTTGTGTCATAGAATGAAAAAATGAATTTGTGTCATAGAATTTTGAATTTTGAATTTTGAATTTTGAATTTTGAATTTGCTCATGATTTGTAATTGATATCAACTCACTACTTTGATATGATACTTATTGAATTAATAAACATTATATTACGATATGAATGGAATTATCTGACAGACTTTGTCCAACTAGGTGAAAGAAAATATTAGTCTTATTTTTCTCTTTTACATGAAGACATTAATATATTTAAGTAATGTTTTAAAATTATGAAATAATTTTCTTTGGCCCATAATTGTTTTAGAATCATCTTCTAGAAGAAAATGATAAAAGAATTGGATTTAGTCATTCTCATGCTAAAAGTGTGTTTTAATATTATGTTTTAAATAATGTATTAAGTAATGTTTTAAAATTATGTTTTAAATATTCTCAATGATTGTTTATTTTTTTTATTTTTTATTTTTGGTATAAATTCTATTTTTATTTGTTTATTTTGGCAATAAATTTAGTAATTGTTTAAGAATTTTGAATTTGTGTCATAGAATGAAAAATGAAAAATTTGCTTTATTAATCTTGTAATTGGAATTGTTTTAGTTTTCAAATATCACTTAGAATACTTTTTAAGTAAAATAATTTCTAAGTTAAATATTTCATTGTAATTGGCAAATCGTAGTGATTTCATTCTCTCTTTTTTTTCTTTTTTTCCAGCGACACTGCCAAAATTATTGGCATCAGCTGATAAATCTGTGGCTGTCAAGAAGAAGTGGGGCAACCCCGTATACGTCATTGACTACGACAGGAAGACTACTTCTAGCCTAAGTGACCGGCTCCATCTTCTTGCCTCTATATTCACAATTATTAGTTTTGCATCATACATGAAGTCGCTTATGCCAACAAAGCCTAAGGAGGAGCTCAGAACTTCGTTGAATAGTCTTACAGCTACCATCAAAAGCTTGAAGACGGACATGGCAAGTGACATGAAGGTGATAGAGAGCAATTTGGAGACAATAAAGAATGGTATCAGGGAGGTCAAAGACAAAAAGTGTAGCTTCAAGTTTTGGTAGAGACAGCTCTATTGAGATTTCCATGGAGGCCGTTGTTTAGAAAATTGGCTACTGCGAAGAACCAAAAATAGAAATAAATAAAGATCATAGAAGGTGGATTGACCTCTTTGAGATTTACATTGAATGTGAATTCATCATAATTGATTTTAATTTTGGTTGTTCTGATGTAGAAGCTACTATATTTGCTACTGTTGTGATGGGTGCTGCTTCTGCCATTAGTTTTACGTGACCATAGATGGATAATTTAAACATTATATAATCTTATTACATTAAAGTATTAACTTGGCTCTGATATCATTATAAGGTGCTCGACATACAGGGATAAGGCTAAGCACGTCTGTCAACGGTTTACTAGGACACAGACCTAAATGCAATCTCTGCAAAGGTGGTCTTTAAACCTGAACGCGACTTGGGTGACGTCCCACTAAACCTTTCTTTGTTCTACCCTTATTCAGCACAAACCCAGGAATATAAATCAACGTAATACAAGTATCAAACAAACAAATTATAACGTATATGGTCACAGGATTTACGGTTGAGGTGGGGGCCTAATAGCGGCCGTCCACACACAAATATGTTATTGGATTTGCTGTTGTATTCTGTGAATCTGTTGATCACAGAATTCTAACTGTTGCGTAGCCCAAGGCTGGAGATACGAGTCTTGAATAACTGTTAAATAATGATTAAGACTAGTAATATAAAAATCTAAAACATGTAAAACATCAACAAGTAAATTCACAGAGGGCATACATTAAGAAATACTTACAAACATTTATGTCTTCAAAACAGCATAAGTCTTCAACACTTAATTTATGTATTGAAGAAATTTTATTACGAGAAAGAGCTTACACGAAGACAGAGTGGGGAAAACCAAATTAAAAGATATTCACCCTCAACAAGGGTGAGGTCTTTTTCTTTTATAGACAAAGGAAATAAAATAAAAGATAAGGTGAGGACAGGTATAGCGATCCCGGTATTTCCTGTTATTGTTTAACTGTAATCCGGACTCGGTTCCGTAGATTCGTTGTTGTTTTATCTTCATTTCTATCCCTTACTCTTTGTGTTAGAGTTTTGGGTCGTGTTGGGCAGGTTGGGAATAAGTTGGTTGTGTTTTAAAACTTAGAAATTTTTGCCCAGGTTTTGGTCTCTCCGCTCGAGCGACGGTTTGACGCTCGAGCAGGCTTTTGTTGTTGTCTTTCTGCTCGAGCGGAAGTTTGGACGCTCGAGCGTGAATTTCCGTCTCTCAGCATTTTGGACGTTTGCAGAAGGTTCTGGGAGAGTGCATCCGGCGCTCGAGCGGATCTTTGGACGCTCGAGCGTGAACCTGTGTCTGACGCTCGAGCGGGGTGTTGTACGCTCGAGCGGACCTGTTATTATATCAGTCTGTGAAATCACTTTTTTGTTCACTTTTTGATTTCCTTTCTCTCTCTTATTTTTTCAAAACTTCTATTGGAGAGCACCTCACTCTAAGACCTAACTTCTCTCTTAGGGTTGATCTAGCTAGAGTGTTTTCCTCACCTTGGGCCTTTGTAAAAAGTGTGTTGATCGTCGAGGGCTTCGTTGTGTTCCAAGAAATTTGGGATTTGGAGCACTTTGATTTCGGGTCATCTTCTCCATTTGAGTTCTCCATCTGAGGTAGGGATTCTCCTTGTTCTTTTTCAATACCTCGTCTATAGATAGACATGTGGTAATTTTGTATTGCATAAAAATCATATCCATGTTGGATTTGTTTGAAATCATGAGAAGGAACCTAGGGTTGGATATATGAAAATGGTTATGTTATCATTGAGGGTTGTTTTGGGCTAATTGGAGTGTAAATTAGCATGTTGTAGTTGATAAAGGAAAAAGGCCTAAATCATATTTTGATTGATAAATTAAAATGGAGAATAATGAACCTAAATTGTAACTCTCTATTGTTGATGTGAGTTGGGTGAAGGTGTTAATGCCTAAGGGGTTAACTTTGGCTTTGGAATGGGTTTGAAATGTATGTAGTGGACTAATGTGAGTTATGGCTTCCTTATTGGTAGAAATTGGTTTTTTGTAAAACAAAAGGGATGGGTTTGGTTTTGGCGACAACAAAAGAGACGGAGTTGGTTTTGTTAAAACAAAGAGGGAAGTGGAACTTGTTTTGTGAAATGGGAAAAGTGTTTTGAAATACGTATGAAAATTAGATTGTTGTTTCATGAGTGTTGAACACACATGTGTGGAATTGTATCTTGAACTACCATGTTAATGTTGTTGTCGGGTTTGTGATCTCATAGTAATTGAGTCTTTAATAGGTGTACTAAATATTTGCATCTAGAGGTTTTGTCCTTGGTCATCGGTGGAGGATGACGTGGTTGTGTTGAATTGCCGTGTATGTAATACACCATTTTTGATTGTACATCATATGTAATGAAATGCTGAATTACATTATATTTGTATACTGGTTGGGGAGAAGAGGGGTTGTACTCCAGTGTGTGTGAGAAGATAGGGGATGGACTCCACACACCTATGTGTTCAGCGCTTATAATCAGAGGTATCATACCCTTCCAGCTAGCGCCTGGAGAACTGACGCGCTGACAATCTAAGGTACCATACCCTTCCAGCTAGCGCCTGGTAAACTGGTAGATTGTGGTGAGAAGTGTATCTTTGGCTTACTACGCATATAGCTAGTAGTGCAGTGTGGTTTTGTTATTGTTTCAGTGTATCTGGAAACATTGTGGATTGTATTTGTTACAGTGTTGGAGGGACAAGTTGACTCATTGATTGGTTTTATGTATGTAGTCGAGTTGTTATCTTTTTTATAGAGGTGTGCATGGATAACTATGAAATAATTGGAATTGCATTGAAATGCCAAATATGTTTTGAAAAGGCACATCTGTGGTATGTGTGGCAAATGGAAGAGTAATGGGCTTAGTGAATCTATTTTTCTAAGTAGTTATTAATGTTATAAAAGATTGGGAACGGGGGTTAATGAAAGGAAAAAGGAAGGATGAATCGCTTATAGCAGTGAATTAAATGGTTGTTTTCAAGAAAAGTTCATATATATATATATATATATTTATTTATATATATATTTTGTATAAACTGTCACATTATTATTCTAGTATGAGAATGGGTGTTCATGATCATAGCTATCTGTAATGTTGTTATTGTTAAGGAGCATGTTGAGTTCCCTACTGGACTATATGTTCATCCCACGTTGTTGAATCTTTTTCAGGTGTTTAGCAGGGTGTGCTACAAGATTTGGATCTTCTTATTTGTTGGCCACGGGGCCTCAGTTATGTTGGCGGAATGCCATTGTTGTAAAGGGTTACACCCTTCTTCCTGTACTTTGAATGATGTAAGCCTAAGGGCAATTTATTAAGTTAGTTCATGTAATATTTACTTTGCATACGAATGAGAGTATTGTTAATCACTTCTACGGATTGAATGTATGAGTTTGTTTCCGCATGTTATCTCTGAAATTGAATTAAGTTAAAGAATTTGGTAATGACTCCGAGTAATAAAAAGTGGGGCGTGACAACTTGGTATCAGAGCGAGCCGGGTTTGAATACTTTGGGCTCGTGGGAAGTGGTTTTTACCACAATGGGTTTATTACGTATAGTGAGGACGTTGCATATAGATATCATGAAAGTTAGGACTTATGTGTTGCATTTATGTGAGCATGGGATTTAGTCTCTCGAATAGTATTCATAGCCGGTGAACTTGCTTTGAGGTCCTTTCGGAAACACGCCTGATCAACGTGGTTTCTGATAGGAATTCCTTGAGAGTTCTGGGATGAGTGGCTATCTTTGTGGACTTGATTCGATTATGTGTTTATATGTTTAGATGGTTATATGCAATAGAAATGTATGTTTTAAGACTAAGTGTGTCTTGTGACCTTTTGGCGGTAGAGTGTGCCTCGGAGAAGGCTATTGTGTTATGCACTAAGTGTAATTTATTTTGTGCTTTATAGGATGTCTACACGAGGAAGTAGAGGATGGTTGAGTAGTAGGAGTGTCGGTAGGGGCACAGCGGCTCCTTTAGCACCCGCCGTTGCAGCAACGGCTGTCGGCGAGGATGTCGCACGTGAGATTGTGAGAGCAGTACAAGACGCCCTAGCTCGTACTGAGGGCGGCAGCGGGCATGCTCTCAAGCTTACTAAGGAGTTTTTCCGCTCCGGCCCACCAGAGTTTGTGGGGGAGGCTAAACCGTTGGAGGCAGAAAGTTGGTTGGAACAAATTACTAAGACTCTTGACATGCTCAGAGTCGAAGAGGAGGAGTTCAGGGTTTCTTTGGCGACTTTTCAGTTGAAGGGCGATGCGAGTTATTGGTGGAAGTATGCTAAGAATAATGTGGGTAGCACGTGGGTTGCTTTTACCGAGGTCTTTTTGGCCAAGTATTTCCCTCCTTCTGCTCGGGAAAGGTTGAGGGATCAGTTTTTGGAGTTGCGTCAGGAGGATACTCCCGTGGCGCAGTTTGAGATGCGGTTTACTAGTTTGTCGAGGTTCGCTCCAGAGTTGGTAACAACAGAGGAGCGTCGTTGTTTTGAGTTTGAAAGGCGGTTGTGTTTCGATATTCGGGAGAAGGTAGCTGGATCCTTTTGGAAGGATTATTATAATTTAGTCGAGGCAGCGGCCCATGTGGAGGCCATGGTTACAAGTAATGATGGGGTTAAGGAGGAGACCGTTTTGGTAAGTCCTACGGTTCCTAAGTGTTCTAGGCTCAGTAAGGGGTGGAGGCGGAAACATGCTCAGTTAGGGGCTGGTTCCTTTCCTTCGCCAGGGGTTTCGGACTCATCTGTTGGGGGGTCCGGGGAAGTGCAGGTTTTAGACCAGTCTCAGAGTAGGGGGTCTGGTGGTTGTTTCGTTTGTGGCCAGCATGGCCATGGTAGACGTTTTTGCCCTTTGCGTGTGAATTCTGCAAGTGTTTCAAAACCTAGTCAGACTCAGTCGTGCCCGTCCAGTCGGGGACGTTATCGGTACCAGAGACGTGCAGGCCAGGCTTCGAGAGCCTCGCGAGGGGCAACTTATTAGTTAGTCCTTTGGTATTACCCTGGAGGGGGGGACTTTTGTGTTGTTGGCCGGTGGTGTATTATATGAATCATCTTGTTGTTGACCGGTGTACTGTGGGATGCTGAGGCACCATGTTTATGTATCGTGTATGTATGCACTTTGTTGTTTGTTCTATCCTCATGTATTGGGGAGTATGTATATGGAATTTCGAACTCTCTAATATGTTTATTGAGGAGTCGTGAAAGCGATCAATGATCCTGATGTTGTTGCTTGCTTGGTACCTGTATGTTGGTTCGTGTTTTGGGCCTTGCTACTTAGTGAGTCCGTGGTGACCCCATCGGTTGCATTGGGGTAGTGTTTGTGGTTTGATTTTAGGAGATCCGTTGAGATTCCAAAATTTAGGGGTTTGTGTGGGGAACTCCGTGTGTGAGGTTAGTGGCACATCAGTGTGTGGATTACTGGGTGTGAAGTTTATTGAGTTGATTAGTCAGCTTGTTGGTGTCGGGTTTCGGGTTGACATCGGTCACCGTGAGGTTAGTCTCATTCGTTGTAGACTTTGTGTGTTGATTAAGGAAAACTGAAACTAATCATCCGGTTGTGTCATTGAATATGACGGTTATAATAATATAGCAAATTTGTGTATTGAATGATCATTGTGAATGATTGGATTTTTTTTTTATATACATTATATATATATATTGTTTAGGAGGAGATAGGGGATGGACTCCGATGATACAGCACCAAAATGTGTATCTGTTGAAAGATTGATATAGCTCATATGCTTATCTATTGTGAAGTGAAAACTGTTTTATATGAGTTATTATCTCATTTAATTGTTTGGCCAGGTTCTGAGCCAGGTGTATGTTATTAAATTGGTTAAGTAAAGGGAGGCGGGATGAAATTACAAAACCATGAATTTCTTATGCCTTATGTGTTGATAGGACTGTTGTTATTTCTATTAGCTATCATTATAGAAATGTTATGTTCCGTGTTGATTGTGACATCACTGTATGAGTGATGGTTGTTGATGGTATTATTTTGGAAAGAAATGGAAAACAAAATTTTTCTGGTGGTTGGGCCACCTAAAGATGTTGAGAAATTGATTTAATTCAAGGGTTTAGAGGAATTCCAAATGAATCTTTTTGGCAAATAAACTGTGGATGGTTATGTGTTTTGGATAACATCGTGTTGGTGAAAATGTATACAAAGTTTTTGTGTTTTTGAGTTGAAAATGCAAGGTTTATTTTGAAATGTTTCATGAGCAAGAAAATGTTTTCCTTATATTGATGTAATAGATTTGCCTTGATTACCCTTTTATTTGAAGTTTTGTTGTTGGGTAGTGACTTGGCTTGAAGCGCTAGTCTGTTGTTGGTGAATTGTTTCGGAAAAAGGTTTGGTTTTGTTGTGGCTTTTATGCCTACAGTGTTGTCGTTTGGAATGTGTTCCCTTGGTTAGTCATTTCCTTGGTAAGAGTAAATTGAAGGTTTGTAGGGAGAATAGTTTCTTTCCTAGTACTCAGGTGTTGGGTGCTGTGTGATCAGTGGGCCTTGTGCTTTTAGCGTGTTCTAAATTTCGGGGACGAAATTCTTTAAAGGGGGGAGGTTATAGCGATCCCGGTATTCCTTGTTATTGTTTAATTGTAATCCGGACTCGGTTCCGTAGATTCGTTGTTGTTTTATCTTCATTTCTATCCCTTACTCTTTGTGTTAGAGTTTTGGGTCGTGTTGGGCAGGTTGGGAATAAGTTGGTTGTGTTTTAAAACTTAGAAATTTTTGCCCAGGTTTTGGTCTCTCCGCTCGAGCGGCGGTTTGACGCTCGAGCGGGCTTTTGTTGTTGTCTTTCCGCTCGAGCGGAAGATTGGACACTCGAGCGTGAATTTCCGTCTCTCAGTATTTTGGACGTCTGCAGAAGGTTCTGGGAGAGTGCATCCGGCGCTCGAGCGGATCTTTGGACGCTCGAGCGTGAACCTGTGTCTGATGCTCGAGCGGGGTGTTGTACGCTCGAGCGGACCTGTTATTATATCAGTCCGTGAAATCACTTTTTTGTTCACTTTTTGATTTCCTTTCTCTCTCTTATTTTTTCAAAACTTCTATTGGAGAGCACCTCACTCTAAAACCTAACTTCTCTCTTAGGATTGATCTAGCTAGAGTGTTTTCCTCACCTTAGGACTTTGTAAAAAGTGTGTTGATCGTCGAGGGCTTCGTTGTGATCCAAGAAATTTGGGATTTGGAGCACTTTGATTTCGGGTCATCTTCTCCATTTGAGTTCTCCATCTGAGGTAGGAATTCTCCTTGTTCTTTTCCAATACCTCGTCTATAGATAGACATGTGGTAATTTTGTATTGCATAAAAATCATATCCATGTTGGATTTGTTTGAAATCATGAGAAGGAACCTAGGGTTGGATATATGAAAGTGGTTATGTTATCATTGAGGGTTGTTTTGGGCTAATTGGAGTGTAAATTAGCATGTTGTAGTTGATAAAGGAAAAAGGCCTAAATCATATTTTGATTGATAAATTAAAATGGAGAATAATGAACCTAAATTGTAACTCTCTATTGTTGATGTGAGTTGGGTGAAGGTGTTAATGCCTAAGGGGTTAACTTTGGCTTTGGAATGGGTTTGAAATGTATGTAGTGGACTAATGTGAGTTATGGCTTCCTTATTAAATTGGTTTTTTGTAAAACAAAAGGGATGGGTTTGGTTTTGGTGACAACTAAAGAGACGGAGTTGGTTTTGTTAAAACAAAGAGGGAAGTGGAACTTGTTTTGTGAAATGGGAAAAGTGTTTTGAAATACGTATGAAAATTGGATTGTTGTTTCATGAGTGTTGAACACACATGTGTGGAATTGTATCTTGAACTACCATGTTAATGTTGTTGTCGGGTTTGTGATCTCATAGTAATTGAGTCTTTAATAGGTGTACTAAATATTTGCATCTAGAGGTTTTTTCCTTGGTCATCGGTGGAGGATGACGTGGTTGTGTTGAATTGCCGTGCATGTAATACACCATTTTTGATTGTACATCATATGTAATGAAATGCTGAATTACATTATATTTGTATACTGGTTGGGGAGAAGAGAGGGGTTGTACTCCAGTGTGTGTGAGAAGATAGGGGATGGACTCCACACACCTATGTGTTCAGCGCTTATAATCAGAGGTATCATACCCTTCCAGCTAGCGCCTGGAGAACTGACGCGCTGATAATCTAAGGTACCATACCCTTCCAGCTAGCGCCTGGTAAACTGGTAGATTGTGGTGAGAAGTGTATCTTTGGCTTACTACGCATATAGCTAGTAGTGCAGTGTGGTTTTGTTATTGTTTCAGTGTATCTGGAAACATTGTGGATTGTATTTGTTACAGTGTTGGAGGGACGAGTTGACTCATTGATTGGTTTTATGTATGTAGTCGAGTTGTTATCTTTTTTATAGAGGTGTGCATGGATAACTATGAAATAATTGGAATTGCATTGAAATGCCAAATATGTTTTGAAAAGGCACATCTGTGGTATGTGTGGCAAATGGAAGAGTAATGGGCTTAGTGAATCTATTTTTTCTAAGTAGTTGTTAATGTTATAAAAGATTGGGAACGGGGGTTAATGAAAGGAAAAAGGAAGGATGAATCGCTTATAGCGGTGAATTAAATGGTTGTTTTCAAGAAAAGTTCATATATATATATATATTTATATATATATTTTGTATAAACTGTCACATTATTATTCTAGTATGAGAATGGGTGTTCATGATCATAGCTATCTGTAATGTTGTTATTGTTAAGGAGCATGTTGAGTTCCCTACTGGACTATATGTTCATCCCACGTTGTTGAATCTTTTTCAGGTGTTTAGCAGGGTGTGCTACAAGATTTGGATCTTCTTATTTGTTGGCCACGGGGCCTCAGTTATGTTGGCGGAATGCCATTGTTGTAAAGGGTTACACCCTTCTTCCCGTACTTTGAATGATGTAAGCCCAAGGGCAATTTATTAAGTTAGTTCATGTAATATTTACTTTGCATACGAATGAGAGTATTGTTAATCACTTCTACGGATTGAATGTATGAGTTTGTTTCCGCATGTTATCTCTGAAATTGAATTAAGTTAAAGAATTTGGTAATGACTCCGAGTAATAAAAAGTGCGGCGTGACAACAGGTGGCGTGTCCGTCATGGGTGCAATCGATCGTCCTTATTCTCTAGCCAATTGGGAATCTCCAGCTTCCTTATCTTCTTTGGAGGGATATGAGTTTTTTTATTTCTCTTTTCTGGATGGCAGACAAAGAATCTGCCTTTGCCGGAAGGTGTTTTGTCGTTTTATAGCGACATTCTGGTTGATGGATTCCGGTGGTGGACAAAGCCTTATGCTTTGCCTTTTCCTTTTTTGTCTTTTTCTTTATCGATTTTCTCTGCAATCATACTGGTTAGAGAATCCCAATTTAGTCTTATTTTTCTCTTTTACACGAAGACATTAATATATTTAAGTAATATTTTAAAATTATGAAATAATTTTCTTTGGTCCATAATTGTTTTTAAACCATCGTCTAGAAGAAAAAAAAAAAAAAAACGAATTGGATTCAGTCATTCTCAAGCTAAAAGTATGTTTTAATATTATGTATTAAATAATGTATTTGAGTAATGTTTTAAAATTATGTTTTAAATATTCTCAATGATGGTTTATTGTTTTTATTTTTTTAGTATAAATTTTGTGTTTATTTATTTATTTATTAATTTTGGAAATAAATTTTATAATTGTGTATGAATTTTGAATTTGTATAATAGAATTTTGAATTTTGAATTTTGAATTTGCTCATGATTTGTAATTGATATCAACTCACTACTTTGATATGATACTTATTGAATTAATAAACATTATATTATGATATGAATGGAATTGTCTGACATACTTTGTCCAACTAGGTGAAAGAAAATATTAGTCTTATTTTTCTCTTTTACATGAAGACATTAATATATTTAAATAATGTTTTAAAATTACGAAATAATTTTCTTTGGTCCATAATTGTTTTAGAGCAATCTTCTAGAAGAAAATGAAAAAGAATTGGATTCAATCATTCTCATGCTAAAAGTGTGTTTTAATATTATGTTTCAAATAATCTATTTAAGTAATGTTTTAAAATTATGTTTAAATATTCTCAATGATTGTTTATTTTTATTTTATTTTTTTGGGTGTAAATTCTATTTTTATTTATTTATTTTGGCAATAAATTTTGTAATTGTTTAAGAATTTTGAATTTGTGCCATAGAATAAAAAAATGAAAAATTTGCTTTATTAATCTTGTAATTGGAATTGTTTTAGTTTTCAAATATCACTTAGATTACTTTTTATGTAAAATAATTTCTAAGTTAAATACTTCATTGTCATTGGCAAATCGTAGTGATTTCATTCTCTCTTTTTTTTTCTTTTTTCCCAGCGACACTGCCAAAATTATTAGCATCAGCTGATAAGTCTGTGGCTGTCAAGAAGAAGTGGGGCCACCCCGTACACGTCATTGACTATGACAGAAAGACTGCTTCTAGCTTTAGGTGACCGGCTCCATCTTCTTGCCTCTATATTCACAATTATTAGTTTTTCATTATACATTTAGACGCTTATGCCAACAAAGCCCAAGGAGGAGCTCGAAAATTCGCTGAATAGGCTTACAGCTACCATCAAAAGCTTTAAGGCGGACATGGCAAGTGACATGAAGATGATAGAGAGCAATTTGGAGACAATAAAGAATGGTATCCGGGAGGTCAAAGAGAAAAATAGTAGCTTCAAGTTTTGGTAGAGACAGCTCTATTGAGATTTCCATGGAGGCTGTCGTTTAGAAAATTGGCTAATGCTAAGAACAAAAAATTGAAATAAATATAGATCATAGAAGGTGGATTGACCTCTTTGAGATTTACATTGAATGTGAATTCATCATAATTGATTTTAATTCTGTTGCTTCTGATGTAGAAGCTACTATATTTGCTACTGTTGTGATGGGTGCTGCTTCTGCCATTAGTTTTACGTGACCATAGATGGATAATTTAAACATTGTATAATCTTATTACATTAAAGTATTAACTTGGCTCTGATATCATTATAAGGTGCTCGACATACAAGGATAAGGCTTAGCACGTCTGTCAATGGTTTACTAGGACACAGACCTAAATGCAATCTCTGCAAAAGGTGGTCTTTAAACCTGAACGCGACTTGGGTGACGTCCCACTAAACCTTTCTTTGTTCTACCCTTATTCAGCACAAACCCAGGAATATAAATCAACGTACACGATTTACGGTTGAGGTGGAGGCCTTATAGCGGCCGTCCACACACAAATATGTTCTTGGATTTGCTATTGTATTATGCGAATCTGCTGATCACAGAATTCTAACTGTTGCGTAGCCCAAGGCTGGAGATACGAGTCTTGAATAACTGTTAAATAATGATTAAGACTAGTAATATAAAAATCTAAAACATGTAAAACATCAACAAGTAAATTCACAGAGGGCATACATTCAGAAATACTTACGAACATTTATGTCTTCAAAACAGCATACGTCTTCAACAGTTAATTTATGTATTGAAGAAATTTTATTACAAGAGAGAGCTTACACGAAGACAGAGTAGGGAAAACCAAATTAAAAGATATCCGCCCTCAACAAGGGTGCGGTCTTTTTCTTTTGTAGACAAAGGAAATAAAATAAAAGAGAAGGTGAGGACAGGTGGCATGTCCATCATGGGTGCAATCGATCGTCCTTATTCTCTGGCCAATTGGGAATCTCCAGCTTCGTTATCTTCTTTGGAGGGATATGAGTTTTTTTATTTCTCTTTTCTGGATGGCAGAAAAGAATCTGCCTTTGCCGGAAGGAGCTTTGTCGTTTTATAGCGACGTTCTGGTTGATGGATTCCGGTGGGGGACAAAGCCTTATGCTTTGCCTTTTCCTTTTTTGTCTTTTTCTTTATCGATTTTCTCTGCAATCATACTAGTTAGAGAATCCCAATTTAGTCTTATTTTCTCTTTTACAAGAAGACATTAATATACTTAAGTAATGTTTTAAAATTATGAAATAATTTTCTTTGGTCCATAATTGTTTTTAAACCATCGTCTAGAAGAAGAAAAAAAAAAAAGAATTGGATTCAGTCATTCTCAAGCTAAAAGTATGTTTTAATATTATGTATTAAATAATGTATTTGAGTAATGTTCTCAAATTATGTTTTAAATATTCTCAATGATGGTTTATTGTTTTTATTTTTTTGGTATAAATTTTGTGTTTATTTATTTATTTATTTATTTTGGCAATAAATTTTATAATTGTGTATGAATTTTGAATTTGTGTCATAGAAGTTTGAATTTTGAATTTTTAATTTGCTCATGATTTGTAATTGATATCAACTCACTACTTTGATATGATACTTATTGAATTAATAAACATTATATTATGATATGAATGGAATTGTCTGACATACTTTGTCCAACTAGGTAAAAGAAAATATTGGTCTTATTTTTCTCTTTTACATGAAGACATTAATACATTTAAATAATGTTTTAAAATTATGAAATAATTTTGTTTGGTCCATAATTGTTTTAGAACAATCTTCTAGAAGAAAATGAAAATGGAATTGGATTCAGTCATTCTCATGCTAAAAGTGTGTTTTAATATTATGTTTCAAATAATCTGTTTAAGTAATGCTTTAAAATTATGTTTTAAATATTCTCAATGATTGTTTATTTTTATTTTATTTTTTTGGTTGTAAATTCTATTTTTATTTATTTATTTTGGCAATACATTTTTTAATTGTTTAAGAATTTTGAATTTGTGTCATAGAATCAAAAAATGAAAAATTTTCTTCATTAATCTTGTAATTGGAATTGTTTTAGTTTTCAAATATCACTTAGATTACTTTTTAAGTAAAATAATTTCTAAGTTAAATACTTCATTGTCATTGGCAAATCGTAGTGATTTCATTCTCTCTTTTTTTTCTTTTTTCCCAGCGACACTGCCAAAATTATTAGCATCAGCTGATAAGTCTGTGGCTGTCAAGAAGAAGTGGGGCCACCCCGTACACGTCATTGACTATGACAGAAAGACTGCTTCTAGCTTTAAGTGACTGGCTCCATCTTCTTGCCTCTATATTCACAATTATTAGTTTTGCATCATACATTTAGACGCTTATGCCAACAAAGCCCAATGAGGAGCTCGAAAATTCACTGAATAGGCTTACAGCTGTAACGCCCTCAAAATAATAACATTAAACCCATCAATATAGACATACATTTATATACAAAAGATCCACATTCTTCAATTCATCAGAGTACTTCATTACAAAAGTATTACATGTTAACGACAAAAGCAAATGCCCTAAAGGCTTACAGCTTTCCAAGTTAACACTTGGTTACAACAAAAGAGTGCTAACTCATTTACACATTAAGCCATTGGCTTGAATATACATGTAATACATCAAAGAAACTAAATGACAAAGTCTGCCCGCCTCTAGCCTCCCAAGCTACGTCCTTGGAGGTGGCATGCTACCTGTACCTGAAAATGATATTCCCATATAGGGTGAGCCACAGCCCAGTAGAAATACACTAAACCAAATATGAACAATGACTAAAAGATTAGCAGTTGATAGATGGCCAACACTGATACTTTCCCTTATCACACTTTACGGTTTCATGACATACAAGTCCATGTTACAATCCATTTTCCAATTCTTTCCAATTCTCAATTTATAACCATGGCGCAGAACCTGGCCAAACAACTTATATGAGACAGTAACTCATATTAAGCCCTTTCTCTTTTCATAATAGATAAGCATAGTAGCTATATCGCACACCAACAGATAAGCATACAAGCTATATCATCACTTCCATAGATACGCATAAGAGCACTATCACACTTCCAAAGACAAGCATATGAGCTATGTCAACACATTAGTAGATAAGCATATGAGCTCTATCTATGGAGTCCATCCCCTATCTTCTCCCAACAACATCCGGTTTAGAGGTCCATCCCCTATCCTCCCCTAAACCGTGGAGTACATCCCCTATCTCCTCCAACACGACACAATGCATATAAACAATAATTATACACATCACCACACAACACATAAATTTAATGTATTCTTTCAACCGTCATACTCAATGACACATTCCAGTGATTAGTTTTAGTTTGCCTAATCATCATGCATTGTCTACAACAATGAAGACTATCCTCCACCGATAGCCCAAAGCAGTTATTTCTATACAGAAAATAAATGCAACAATGGATATCTAATCAACATTTCCACTAGGTGAGCGATAAATAATCCAATTACACACTTTAATCCCATACCTTTCCAAATCAATTCCTCATTTCTCATAATTAATTGTGCAAATTAATTAACCAATGTAATTAGGGCATTTTCCATAATTAACATTACAACCCTTAGGTTCCATTTTCATTAATGTTTTAACATTAATTTCACTTTTCCCAGCCAAACATGCATCTAGGTTTTATTTAGCTAAAACCCCAACTTTTGTAAATTTACACAAAAGCCCTAAACTTTCACAAATTACCAAACCAACCCCAACATCTCAAAATACTAAAATTTAAAGACAAAGCCCATAGTGAGGAGTAGGTTATCCCTACCTCAAAAGATGACTCCCAACTAAGAAGGTGAAGAAGACGAAAATGCTCCAACCCACGAATTTCTCGGATCAAAAGATAGTCCTCGACGATCAACAACTTTTTTGTAAAGGCCAAAGGTGAGGAAATCACTCCTACTAGATCAATACCTAGAGAGAAGTCAAGGTTTTAGAGAGAGGAGCTCTCAAAATGGGTTTTAGAAAAAGTAAGAGAGAGAAAGGAAAGTAAAAAGTGATTTAAAATCACCCAACGGATAACTCATATACGCATGACCCGCTCAAGCGGAGAACACAACGCTCGAGCGCCAAGAACAAAAATCTAGACACGCTCGAGCGCAATAAGGCCCGCTCGAGCCCCAAGACACAAGAATAAAGCACTTCTACTCGAGCGCGAAAACCAGTCCGCTTGAGCGTAGATTTCCCCCTCCCATAACTTATACCCAGACAGTATTACCCGCTCGAGCACCAACAAACCCGCTCGAGCGCAACCGCTCGAGTGTAAACAAACCCGCTCGAGCGTAGTAATCACATCTGCAGAAGTTTTGCAGGAACACTAAATACTGGAGGTGTGCAAACCCCGCTCGAGCGCAAGAAGACCCGCTCGAGCGGATAGCCTAAAAACTGGTCAACAAGGAATTGAAACCAAGGCCTAACCAACCTGTAACAACCCTGCTCAAAACATCTTAAAACTCAATCAAGTGGAATTAAAGGACGGCAACAAGATGGATACCACTACCAACTTCACGGAACCGAGTCCGAAATACAACAGAACAGTAAAAGGACAACCGGGATCGCTATAACCTCCCCCCTTAAAGAATTTCATCCCTGAAATTAAATACAAGTTTTTCAAAAATAGGTTTTCTCCTTTCTCAACAATATTACGACATAATATTAAACATTTCGACCCATTACCGGTCAATTCCATCTCTTTTCAAGAGGCATTTCACAACATATATTACAAGTGTATTATCAACATGCAATTTTCTTCCATTTCTAACCATTTCCAACATACATGGTTCACAGTTCATATCATAATCAATATACATGATACAACTACAATTCTACAATATAGCCAACATATGCAATATCATAATCAATTCCCATATCAAAGTAAGTTCTACAACATACTTCCATTAAACCAAAACATTACCAATGTTTTACAACTCAAGACATATATAAAGCTCTTAAGTCCAACAACATTACAAAATTTAAATACAAGATTACTCATCAATAAACAAGTCTGGATATTTCTCGCGGACCTCTAACTCACGTTCCCAAGTGGCTTCCTCCACTCCGTGATGTTTCCACAAAACCTTCACCAAAGGAATGGTCTTGCCACGCAGGACTTGATCCCGCCTATCCAAGACCCGAACCGGTCTCTCCTCATACGAGGAACCCTCATCTACCTCTAAATCGGTCCAATCTAACACGTAGGACGGATCCAGCTCATACTTCCGAAGCATACTCACATGAAACACGTCATGCACTCTGGACAACTGCGACGGCAGGACTAAACGATAGGCAACCTCGCCAATCTTCTCAAGGATCTTAAAAGGACCAATAAACCGAGGGGACAACTTCTCACTCTTGTCAAATCTCATCAAACCTCGCCTAGGTGACACTTTCAAGAAGACATGATCACCTACCTCGAACGCCAAAGGCCTCCTCCTACGGTCGGCATAACTCTTTTGGCGACTCTGGGCTGTAACAAGCCTCCTACGGATAAGCTCAACTTTCTCCGTCGTCTCTCTAACCAACTCCAGACCCAACAAAGGTGGATCACCCACCTCGGCCCACACACTGGAGACCTACACGGTCGGCCATACAAGGCCTCAAACGGTGCCATACCGATACTAAACTGAAAGCTATTGTTGTAGGCAAACTCTACCAATGGTAAGTGCCTCTCCCACGTCCCACTAAAGTCAAGGACACAACCCCGAAGCATATCCTCAAGGATCTGAATAGTACGCTCGGACTGCCCGTCAGTCTGAGGATGATAAGCCGTACTAAAGGTCAACTTAGTACCCAAGGCACTCTGCAAACTCTGCCACAACCTAGCAGGAAAACGAGGATCTCTATTTGAGACGATCGTCACTAGGACCCCATGCAATCTCACTATGTCCCGAATATACAAGTCAGCGAGATGATCCACCGAATCTCTCACGCGCATGGGAATGAAGTGCGCCGACTTAGTCAACCGGTCTACGACCACCCAAATAGCATCACTACCCCGCTGAGTCCTCGGAAGACCTACAACGAAGTCCATAGTGACATGCTCCCACTTCCACTCGGCAATAGGCAAGGGTTACAACAAACCTGCTGGCCTCTGATGCTCGGCCTTCACTTGCTGGCAAGTAAGGCACTTAGACACGAAAACTGCCACATCTCTCTTCATACCCCGCCACCAAAACTGGAGACCCAAATCCCGATACATCTTAGTAACTCCGGGATGTACCGCAAGACGTGAATGATGAAACTCTCGGAGTACTTCCTCGCGGCAAGACTCCGGCACACACAGACGGTCTCGGTATCTCACACTCAGGTCGGGATACATCGTCAAACCCTTCTCAGCCTTTCCATTCGAGATCTTCTCTCGGAGGGATTCTACCTCAAGGTCACCTCTCTGTGCCTCTAACACTCAAGTCACAAGTGTAGGCTACGCAACAACAGAAAATAAGGTCGCAGCCTCAACAGATTCGCCCAAATGCAAATCAAACTCACCAAGTGCACCCAACATCTCCCATTCTCGGATGGCTATACAAGCTACATCACTAATGGATTTCCTACTAAGGGCATCGGCTACAACATTGGCCTTCCCCGGGTGATAGTGTATCTCAAAATCATAGTCCTCATTGAACTCCATCCATCTCCTCTGCCTCAAATTCAAGTCTCTCTGTGTAAACAGATACTTCAAACTCTTGTGGTCCGAGAACACCTCGAAATCTTCAAGGCAAAGATCACTGTTGCTAACTCAAGGTCGTGTGTAGGGTAGTTCTTCTCGTGTATTTTCAACTGGCGTGAGCCATAAACTACCACTTTCCCCTCTTGCATCAACACACAACCCAAACCCTCTCGTGAGGCATCACAATAAACCGCATAACCCAACCCTCTCTCCGGAATAATCAAAACCGAAGCGGTGGTCAATCTAACCTTCAGCTCTTGGAACGACTTTTCATAAGTCTCACTCCACACAAATTTGACTCCCTTCCGAGTCAATCTAGTCAACGGCGAAGCTAGCTTGGAGAAATCTTTCACAAACTGACGGTAATACCCAGCTAATCCCAGAAAACTGCGGATCTCAAACACACTCTTAGGCTGTGCCCAATCCTGCATTGCCTCAGTCTTGGATGTATCAACGAACACCCCTTCCCCGGATACCACATGGCCTAAGAACTTGACTTCTCCCAGCCAGAACTCACACTTCCCAAACTTGGCGTACAGCCTATGGGCTCTAAGTAACTCAAGCACCACTCTCAAGTGTGCCTCGTGCTCCTCCTCTGAAGGTGAATAAATCAGGATGTCGTCCACGAAAACGACTACAAAACGATCTAAGAATTCCTGGAAGATCCGGTTCATCAAGTCCATAAAGACTGCCGGTGCGTTGGTAAGCCCAAATGGCATCACCAGAAACTCATAATGGCCATATCGTGTACGGAATGCCGTCTTCGGAATATCTTCCTCCCTGACCCTCAACTGATGGTAGCCCGATCTCAAGTCTATCTTAGAGAAACAGCAGGAACCCTTCAACTGGTCAAACAAATCATCTATACGGGGCATAGGGTATTTATTCTTAATCGTAACCCGATTCAACTTTCAGTAGTCAATACACAACCTCAAGGCACTATCTTTCTTTTTAGCAAAGAGGGCTGGTGCTCCCCACGGCGAAACACTAGAGTGAACAAAACCCTTATCTAGCAATTCTTGGAGCTGAATCTTTAACTCACTCAACTCGGCTGGGGCAAAACGATAAGGTGCCATAGAAATCGGCGTCGTGCCGGGCACTAGATCAATAAAGAACTCTATCTCTCGGTGAGGTGGCAAACTAACAAGGTCCTCGGGAAAGACATCCGAATACTCACAAACCACCATCGGCAACACAAGCTAGGTCTCACCACACTCACCACTCTCAAAGCTAGCAAGTAGACCACTAAGCTCACTCCGCCCTCGCGAATCATACCCCGGTGGCAAAACACTACCAACCCGGTCTCCGAAGAAATGGAACCATTCCCTGCTCAAGGTACATAACGTGACCCTTTGGCGGTAGCAATCGATAATAGCCCGGTATGACGATAGCCAGTCCATACCCAAAATAACATCAAAACCCTTCATGGGCATGACAACAAAAGGAAAAGGAAGCCTATGGTCGGCGACCTCTATATCACAACCTCTAACACCTTATTTCAAGATCAGTTCACCCCCAAGAGGTGACACTACACATATAGGAGATGCTAACTGTGCTAACTCCAACTCCAAAACAGATGCAAATGCAGCAGATACAAAAGAATGAGATGCACTCGTATCAATCAACACATTAGCAACCGAGTTGCAAAACAAAAAGGTACCTCTCACTACTGATGGAGCCGGTACTAGATCCTGCGCGGTAACAGCATACACGCGCCTCGTAGGCCCCTGATCTAATTGCTCACCCCTCGGAGCATACGACTGTTGCACTGACTGGGATGACGAAGCCCCCGGATTGGCCCTCGAGGCCTGCACAGACTGAGTTGGCTGAAATCCCTGCGTCTGTCTAGAACCAGACGCTCCTGAAGTGGCACTCAACTGTGGGCAAAACCACTTCAGGTGCCCAGGCTGCCCACACTGATAGCAAGATAAGGGCTGCCCCCTGCCCAAACTCTAACTCTGGGGTCTAGCTGAAGAAGAAGCAGCTCTCTGACCTCCGCCCTTCTGCGGGCAAACCGAAGACTTGTGACCCAGCTGGCCACAAGTGTAGCAAGTCAAACCTCCCTGATTACCTCTCCTCGAGCCTGCACTCGGAACCGGAAAGGTCGATCTAGCAACTCTACCCTGAGACTGCTGAGGGTTATAACCCCTCTGTCTCCTGCCATCATGAGCTCCATATGAGCTGCAGCATCCACTAAATGTCTATACTCTCGGATGTAAGACCCACCAAACCTCAACTTGAGGACCCGCCTCAACTTCCGTTCAAACTCATAGCAACAGCGTTCTTCGGACACCACCAACTCAGGTGCAAACCTGGACAAACTAGTAAAAGTGGCCTCAAACTCTGCTACAGACATACCCTGCTGATTAAGCCGGCTAAACTGATCCCTCAGCTTCTCCCTAGCCACTGCAGATAAGAACCTCTCCTGGAATGCATTTACAAACGCCTCCCATGTACCACCGACACGAGCTTTCTCGTACTTCCACCATTGACCCACATCTCCCTTCAGTTGGAAGGATGCCAAGGTCACTTTCAATGCTCCGTCCTCGATGCCAAGCATCTCGAACGTCTTACTCATTTGTTCTAACCACTCGTCAGCCTTCAGTTGTTCCTTCGGATCTCCAACAAACTCGTCCGGATTAGACCGGAAGAACTCCCTCTTCAAGAAAGAAGGCCCTGCCTCAGCTGCCTGATTCCCTACTCTGAGAATACCCAAAGCTCCTGCTATCTCTCGAGCCAAGACACTCATAGCCTGCTGACCCGCTGGCTCGGCCACATTGGCCTGGCCAACTCCCTCCTACGCTGCCGGAATATCATTCGGTAAAGGTTCTTCTGCCTCGCAGGCCTACCACACCTAGCACCTCTTCCTCGTCCTGACATCCTAATAAAGGTAATACAGAACGTTAGCACATTCACAAATATGCCAAAACTAAACACTCACGTCCTAATGCATGGACAACTGTAATTCATTCCACGTAAGCACACAAACACATAAGCACTTACGAATTTCATTTCTGGATAATGATAGTCCCGAGGCGTTACTAGTGTTCCGGTTAGAAACGGCATTGATCAAGTGCCTTTCCAACAAAACTCCCAGAAACCCAAGGATCCAATCAACATCCTAGAAATTAAATCCCATACCCATATAAACACATAAACATGTTATCAATTAAGCACATAGCATATGACACTACATCTAAATCTCTATCAAGCGAGACAAACCCATTGTGATCCTAATCACTTCCCACGTACCCAAAGTATTCGAACCCGGTACGCTCTGATACCAATTTGTAACGCCCTCAAAATAATAACATTAAACCCATCAATATAGACATACATTTATATACAAAAGATCCACATTCTTCAATTCATCAGAGTACTTCATTACAAAAGCATTACATGTTAATGAAGAAAGCAAATGCCCTAAAGCCTTACAGCTTTCCAAGTTAACACTTGGTTAAAACAAAATAGTGTTAACTCATTTACACATTAAGCCCTTGGCTTGAATATACATGTAATACATCAAAGAAACTAAACGACAAAGTCTGCCTGCCTCAAGCCTCCCAAGCTACGTCCTTGGAGGTGGCATGCTACCTGTACCTGAAAATGATATTCCCATATAGGGTGAGCCATAGCCCAGTAGAAATACACTAAACCAAATATGAACAATGACTAAAAGATTAGCAGTTGATAGATGGCCAACACTGATACTTTCCCTTATCACACTTTACGGTTTCATGACATACAAGTCCATGTTACAATCCATTTTCCAATTCTTTCCAATTCTCAATTTATAACCATGGCTCAGAACCTGGCCAAACAACTTATATGAGACAGTAACTCATATTAAGCCCTTTCTCATTTCATAATAGATAAGCATAGTAGCTATATCACACACCAACAGATAAGCATACAAGCTATATCATCACTTCCATAGATATGCGTAAGAGCACTATCACACTTCCAAAGACAAGCATATGAGCTATGTCAACACATTAGTAGATAAGCATATGAGCTCTATCTATGGATTCCATCCCCTATCTTCTCCCAAAAACATCCGGTTTAGAGGTCCATCCCCTATCTTCCCCTAAACCGCGGAGTACATCCCCTATCTCCTCCAACACGACACAATGCATATAAACAATAATTATACACATCATCACACAACACATAAATTTAATGTATTCTTTCAACCGTCATACTCAATGACACATTCCAGTGATTAGTTTTAGTTTGCCTAATCATCACGCATTGTCTACAACAATCAAGACTATCATCTACCGATAGCCCAAAACAGTTATTTCTATACAGAAAATAAATGCAACAATGGATATCTAATCAACATTTCCACTAGGTGAGCGATAAATAATCCAATTACACACTTTAATCCCATACCTTTCCAAATCAATTCCTCATTTCTCATAATTAATTGTGCAAATTAATTAACCAATGTAATTAGGGCATTTTCCATAATTAACATTACAACCCTTAGGTTCCATTTTCATTAATGTTTTAACATTAATTTCACTTTTCCAAGCCAAACATGCATCTAGGTTTTATTTAGCTAAAACCCCAACTTTTGTAAATTTACACAAAAGCCCCAAACTTTCACAAATTACCAAACCAACCCCAACATCTCAAAATACTAAAATTTAAAGACAAAGCCCATAGTGAGGAGTAGGTTATCCCTACCTCAAAAGATGACTCCCAACCAAGAAGGTGAAGAAGACGAAAATGCTCCAACCCACGAATTTCTCGGATCAAAAGATAGTCCTCGACGATCAACAACTTTTTTGTAAAGGCCAAAGGTGAGGAAATCACTCCTACTAGATCAATACCTAGAGAGAAGTCAAGGTTTTAGAGAGAGGAGCTCTCAAAATGGGTTTTAGAAAAAGTAGGAGAGAGAAAGGAAAGTAAAAAGTGATTTAAAATCACCCAACGGATAACATATACGCATGACCCGCTCGAGCGGAGAACACAATGCTCGAGCGCCAAGAACAAAAATCTGGACACGCTCGAGCTCAATAAGGCCCGCTCGAGCGCCAAGACACAAGAATAAAGCACTTCCGCTCGAGCGCGAAAACCAGTCCGCTCAAGCGTAGATTTCCCCCTCTCAGAACTTATACCCAGACAGTACTATCCGCTCGAGCGCCAACAAACCCGCTCGAGCGCAACCGCTCGAGCGCAACCGCTCGAGCGTAAACAAACCCGCTCGAGCGTAGTAATCACATCTGCAGAACTTTTGCAGGAACACTAAATACTGGAGGTGTGCAAACCCCGCTCGAGCGAAAGAAGACCCGCTCGAGCGGATCGCCTAAAAACTAGTCAACAAGGAATTGAAACCAAGGCCTAACCAACCTGTAACAACCCTGCTCAAATCATCCTAAAACTCAATCAAGTGGAATTAAAGGACGGCAACAAGATGGATACCACTACCAACTTCACGGAACCGAGTCCAGAATACAACAGAACAGTCAAGGGACAACCGGGGTCGCTATAACAGCTACCATCAAAAGCTTTAAGGCGGACATGGCAAGTGACATGAAGGTGATAGAGAGCAATTTGGAGACAATAAAGAATGGTATCCGGGAGGTCAAAGGGAAAAATAGTAGCTTCAAGTTTTGGTAGAGACAGCTCTATTGAGATTTCCACGGAGGCAGTCGTTTCGAAAATTGGCTAATGCTAAGAACAAAAAATTGAAATAAATATAGATCATAGAAGGTGGATTGACCTCTTTGAGATTAACATTGAATGTGAATTCATCATAATTGATTTTAATTCTGTTGCTTCTGATGTAGAAGCTACTGTATTAGCTACTGTTGTGATGGTTGCTTCTTCTGCCATTAGTTTTATGTGACCATAGATGGATAATTTAAATATTATATAATCTTATAACATTAATGTATTAACTTGGCTCTGATGCCAATATGAGGTGCTCAACATACAAGGATAAGGCTTAGCACGTCTGTCAACGGTTTAGTAGGACACAGACCTAAATGCAATCTCTGCAAAGATGGTCTTTAAACCT
Source organism: Camellia sinensis (assembly GCF_055761805.1). Lineage (NCBI taxonomy): Eukaryota > Viridiplantae > Streptophyta > Magnoliopsida > Ericales > Theaceae > Camellia > Camellia sinensis. The sequence continues at coordinate 78,343,570 of NC_138970.1, forward strand.
GAACGCAACTTGGGTGATGTCCCACTTAACATTTCTCTGTTCTACCCTTATTCAGCACAAACCCATGAATATAAATCAACATAATACAAGTATCAAACAAACAAATTATAACATATATGGTCTCATGATTTACTTTTGAGGTGGAGGCCTAATGGCAGCCGCCCACACACAAATATGTTCTTGGATTTGTTGTGGTATTCTGTGAATCTGCTGATCACAGAATTCTAACTGTTGCATAGCCCAAGGCTGGAGATACGAGTCTTGAATAACAGTTAAATAATGATTAAGACTAGTAATATAATAATCTAAAACATGTAAAACATCAACAAGTGAATTCACAGAGGCCATACATTAAGAAATACTTACAAACATTTATGTCTTCAAAACAGCATAAGTCTTCAACACTTAATTTATGTATTGAAGAAATTTTATTACAAGAGAGAGCTTACATGAAGACAGAGTGGGGAAAACCAAATTAAAAGATATTTTACCTCAACAAGGGTGAGGTCTTTTTCTTTTATAGACAAAGAAAATAAAGATAAAAGATAAGGTGAGGATAGGTGGCGTGTCCATCGTGGGGGGAGTCGATCGTCCTTATCCTCTGGCCAATTGGGAATCTCCAGCTTCCTTATCTTCTTTGGAGGGATATAAGTTTTTTATTTCTCTTTTCTGGATGGCAGACAAAGAATCTGCCTTTGCCGAAAGGAGTTTTGTTGTTTTATACCGACAATCTAGTTGATGGATTCTGGTGGGGGACAAAGCCTTATGCTTTGCCTTTTCCTTTTTTGCCTTATTCTTTATCGATTTTGTCTGCAATCATACTGGTTTGAGAATCCCAAATTAGTCATATTTATCTCTTTTACATGAAGACATTAATATAAGTAATGTTAATAATTTTCTTTGGTCCATAATTGTTTTTAAACTATCTTCTAGAAGAAAAAGAAAAAAGAATTGGATTCAGTCATTCTCAAGCTAAAAGTACGTTTTGATATTATGTATGAAATAATGTATTTACGTAATGTTTTAAAATTATGTTTTAAATATTCTCAATGATTGTTTATTGATTTTATTTTTTTGGTAGAAATTTTGTTTTTATTTATTTATTTATTTATTTTGGGAATAAGTTTTATAATTGTGTATGGATTTTGAATTTGTGTCATAGAATGAAAAAATGAATTTGTGTCATAGAATTTTGAATTTTGACATTTGAATTTGCTCATGATTTCTAATTGATACCAACTCACAACTTTGATATGATACTTATTGAATTAGTAAACATTATATTATGATATGAATGGAATTATTTGACACACTTTGTCCAACCAGGTGAAAGAAAATATTTGTCTTATTTTTCACTTTTATATGAAGACATTAATATATTTAAGTAATGTTTTAAAATTATGAAATAATTTTCTTTGGTCCATAATTGTTTTAGAACCACCTTCTAGAAGAAAATGAAAAAAAGAATTGGATTCAGTCATTCTCATGCTAAAAGTGTGTTTTAATATTATGTTTTCAATAATGTGTTTAAGTAATGTTTTAAAATTATGTTTTAAATATTCTCAATGATTGTTTATTTATTTTTTTTTTTCTATAAATTCTTTTTTATTTATTTATTTCGGCAATAAATTTAGTAATTGTTTAAAAATTTTCAATTTGTGTCATAGAATGAAAAAATGAAAAATTTGCTTTATTAATCTTGTAGTTGGAATTGTTTTGGTTTTCAAATATCACTTAGATTACTTTTTAAGTAAAATAATTTCTAAGTTAAATACTTCATTGTAATTGGCAAATCGTAGTGATTTCATTCTCTCTCTTTTTCTTTTTTTCCAGCGACAATGCCAAAATTATTAGCATCAGCTGATAAGTCTGTGGCTGTCAAGAAGAAGTGGGGCCACCCCGTACACCTCATTGACTATGACAGAAAGACTGCTTCTAACCTATGTGACCGGCTCCATCTTCTTGCCTTTATATTTACAATTATTAGTTTTGCATCATACATGAAGTCGCTTATGCCAACAAAGCCTAAGGAGGAACTCGGAACTTCGCTGAATAGTCTTACAGCTACCATCAAAAGCTTGAAGACGGACATGGCAAGTGACATGAAGGTGATAGAGAGCAATTTGGAGACAATAAAGAATGGTATCAGGGAGGTCAAAGAGAAAAAAGTGTAGCTTCACGTTTTGGTATAGATAGCTCTATTGAGATTTCCATGGAGGCAGTCGTTTAGAAAATTGGCTAATGCTAAGAACAAAAAATAGAAATAAATATAGATCACAGAAGGTGGATTAACCTCTTTGATATTTACATTGAATGTGAATTCATCATAATTGATTTTAATTCTGTTGCTTCTGATGTAGAAGCTACTGTATTAGCTACAGTTGTGATGGGTGCTTCTTCTGCCATAAGTTTTAAGTGACCACAGATGGATACTTTAAATATTATATAATCTTATTACATTAATGTATTAACTTGGCTCTGATACCAATAAAAGGTGCTCGACATACAGGGATAAGGCTAAGCACGTCTATCAACGGTTTACTAGGACACAGACCTAAATGCAATCTCAGCAAAGATGGTCTTTAAACGTGAACGCGACTTGGGTGACGTCCCACTTAACCTTTCTCTGTTCTACCCTTATTCAGCACAAACCCAGGCATATAAATCAACATAATACAAGTATCAAACAAACAAATTATAACATATATGGTCTCCTGATTAACTGTTGAGGTGGAGGCCTAACGGCGGCCGCCCACACACAAATATGTTCTTGGATTTGCTGTTGTATTCTTTGAATCTGCTGATCAAAGAATTCTAACTGTTGCGTAGCCCAAGGCTGGAGATACGGGTCTTGAATAACAGTTAGATAATGATTAAGACTAGTAATATAAAAATTTAAAACATGTAAAACATCAACAAGTAAATTCACAGAGCGCACACATTAAGAAATACTTACAAACATTTATGTCTTCGAAACAGCATAAGTCTTCAACACTTAATTTATGCATTTAAGAAATTTTATTACAAGAGAGAGCTTACACGAAGACAGAGTGGGGAAAACCAAATTAAAAGATATGCTGCCTCAACAAGGGTGAGGTCTTTTTCTTTTATAGACAAAGGAAATAAAGATAAAAGATAAGGTGAGGACAGGTGGCGTGTCCTTCATGGGTGGAGTCGATCGTCCTTATCCTCTGGCCAATTGGGAATATCCAGCTTCCTTATCTTCTTTGGAGTGATATGAGTTTTTTATTTCTCTTTTCTGGATGGCAGACAAAGAATCTGCTTTTGCCGGAAGGAGTTTTGTCGTTTTATACCGACGTTCTGGTTGATGGATTCCGGTGGGGGACAAAGCCTTATGCTTTGCATTTTCCTTTTTTGTCTTTTTCTTTATCGATTTTCTCTGCAATCATACTGGTTAGAGATTCCCAATTTAGTCTTATTTTTCTCTTTTACACGAAGACATTAATATATTTAAGTAATGTTTTAAAATTATGAACTAATTTTCTTTGGTCCATAATTGTTTTTAAACCGTCTTCTAGAAGAAAAAAAAAATTGGATTCAGTCATTCTCAAGCTAAATGTATGTTTTAATATTATGTATTAAATAATGTATTTAAGTAATGTTTTAAAATTATGTTTTAAATATTCTCAATGATTGTTTATTGTTTATATTTTTTTGGTATAAATTATTTATTTATTTATTTATTTTGGGAATAAATTTTATAATTGTGTATGAATTTTGAATTTCTATCATAGAATGAAAAAATGAATTTGTGTCATAGAATTTTCAATTTTGAATTTTGAATTTGCTCATGATTTGTAATTGATACCAACTCACTACTTTGATATGATACTTATTGAATTAATAAACATAATATTATGATATGAATGGAAATGTCTGACATACTTTGTCCAACTACATGAAAGAAAATATTAGACTTTTTTTTCTCTTTTACATGAAGACATTAATATATTTAAACAATGTTTTAAAATTATGAAATAATTTTCTTTGGTCCATAATTGTTTTAGAACCATCTTCTAGAAGAAAATGAAAAAAGAATTGGATTCAGTCATTCTCATGCTAAAAGTGTGTTTTAATATTATGTTTCAAATAATGTGTTTAAGTAATGTTTTAAAATTATGTTTTAAATATTCTCAATGATCGTTTATTTTTTTTATTTTTATTTTTTTTGTGTAAATTCTATTTTTATTTATTTATTTTGGCAATAAATTTTGAAATTGTTTAAGAATTTTGAATTTGTGTCATAGAATGAAAAAATGAAAAATTGGCTTTATTAATCTTGTAATTGGAATTGTTTTAGTTTTCAAATATCACTTAGATTACTTTTTAAGTAAAATAATTTCTAAGTGAAATACTTCATTGTAATTGGCAAATCGCAGTGATTTCATTCTCTCTCTTTTTTCCTTTTTCCTAGCGACACTGCCAAAATTATTAGCATCAGCTGATAAGTCTGTGGTTCTCAAGAAGAAGTGGGGCCACCCCGTATACGTCATTGACTATGACAGAAAGACTGCTTCTAGCCTAAGTGACCGGCTCCATCTTCTTGCCTCTATATTCACAATTTTTAGTTTTGCATCATACATGAAGTCGCTTATGCCAACAAAGCCTAAGGAGGAACTCGGAAGTTCGCTGAATAGTTTTACAGCTACCATCAAAAGCTTGAAGACGGACATGGCAAGTGACATGAAGGTGATAGAGAACAATTTGGAGACAATAAAGAATGGTGTCAGGGAGGTCAAAGAGAAAAAGTGTAGCTTCAAGTTTTGGTAGAGACAGCTTTATTGAGATTTCCATGGAGGCAGTCATTTTGAAAATTGGCTAATGCTAAGAACAAAAAATAGAAATAAATATAGATCATAGAAGGTGGATTGACCTCTTTGAGATTTACATTGAATGTGAATTCATCATAATTGATTTTGATTCTGTTGCTTCTGATGTAGAAGGTATTGTATTAGCTACTGTTGTGATGGGTGCCTCTTCTGCCATTAGATTTATGTGACCATAGATGGATAATTTAAATATTATATAATTGTATTACATTAATGTATTAACTTGGCTCTAATACCGATATAAGGTGCTCGTCATACAGGGATAAGGCGTCTGTCAACGGTTTACTAGGACACACACCTAAATGCAATCTCTGCAAAGATGGTCTTTAAACCTGAACGCGACTTGGGTGACGTCCCACTTAACCTTTCTCTGTTCTACCCTTATTCAGCACAAACCCAGGAATATAAATCAACATAATACAAGTATCAAGCAAACAAATTATAACATATATGGTCTCATGATTTACTGTTGAGGTGGAGGCCTAATGGCGGCCGCCCACACACAAATATGTTTTGGGATTTGTTGTTGTATTCTGTGAATTTGCTGATCACAGAAGTCTAATTGTGGCGTAGCCCAAGGCTGGAGATACGGGTCTTGAATAGCAGTTAAATATTGATTAAGACAAGTAATATAAAAATCTAAAACAAGTAAAACATCAACAAGTAAATTCACAGAGGGCACACATTATGAAATACTTACAAACATTTATGTCTTCAAAACAGCATAAGTCTTCGACACTTAATTTATGTATTGAAGAAATTTTATTACAAGAGAGAGCTTACACGAAGACAGAGTGGGGAAAACCAAATTAAAAGATATTCTGCCTCAACAAGGGTGAGGTCTTTTTCTTTTATAGACAAAGGAAATAAAGACAAAAGATAAGGTGAGGACAGGTGGGGTGTCCTTCGTGGGGGGAGTCAATCGTCCTTATCCTCAGGCCAATTGGGAATCTCCAGCTTCCTTATCTCCTTTGGAGGGATATGAGTGTTTTATTTCTCTTTTGTGGATGGAAGACAAAGAATCAGCCTTTGCCGAAAGGAGTTTTGTCGTTTGATACTGACATTCTGGTCGATGGATTTCGTTGGGGGACGAAGCCTTATGCTTTGCCTTTTCCGTTTTTGTCTTTTTCTTTATCAATTTTCTCCGCAATCATACTGGTTAGAGAATCCCAATTTAATCTTATTTTTCTCTTTTACATGAAGACATTAATATATTTAAGTAATGTTTTAAAATTATGAAATAATGTTCTTTGGTCCATAATTGTTTTTAAACCATCTTCTAGAAGAAAAAGAAAAAAAAAATTGGATTCAGTCATTCTCAAGCTAAAAGTATGTTTTAAAATTATGTATTAAATAATGTATTTACGTAATGTTTTGAAATTATGTTTTAAATATTCTCAATGATTGTTTATTGTTTTTTTTTTGATATAAATTTTGTTTTTATTTATTTATTTATTTATTTTGGGAATAAATTTTATAATTGTGTATGAATTTTGAATTTGTGTCATAGAATGAAAAAATGAATTTGTGTCATAGAATTTTGAATTTTGAATTTTGAATTTGCTCATGATTTGTAATTGATACCAACTGATTACTTTGATATGAAGACATTAATATATTTAAGTAATGTTTTAAAATTATGAAATAATTTCCTTTGGTCCATAATTGTTTTAGAACCAACTTCTCGAAGAAAATGAAAAAAGAATTGGATTCAGTCATTCTCATGCGAAAAATGTGTTTTAATATTTTGTTTTAAATAATGTGTTTATGTAATGTTTTAAAATTATGCTTTAAATATTCTCAATGATTGTTTATTTTTTATCAGTTTCTTTTTGGTATAAATTCAAATTTAATTTATTTGTTTTGGCAATAAATTTAGTAATCGTAGTGATTTCATTCTCTCTTTTCTTCTTTTTTTCCAGTGAGACTGCCAAAATTGTTTGCATCAGCTGATAAGTCTGTGGCTATCAAGAAGAAGTGGGGCCACCCTGTATACGTCATTGACTATGACTGAAAGATTGCTTCTAGCCTAAGTGACCGGCTCCATCTTCTTGCCTTTATATTCACAATTATCAATTTTGCATCATACATGAAGTCGCTTATGCTAACAAATCCTAAGAAGGAACTCGGAACTTCGCTGAATAGTCTTACAGCTACCATCAAAAGTTTGAAGACGGACGTGGCAAGTGACATGATGGTGATAGAGAGAAATTTGGAGACAATAAAGAATGGTATCAAGGAGGTCAAACAGAAAAAGTGTAGCTTCAAGTTTTGGTGGAGACAGCTCTATTGAGATTTCCACGGAAGCAGTCGTTTACAAAATTGGCTAACGCTAAGAACATAAAATAGAAATAAATATAGGTCACAGAAGGTGGATTGACCTCTTTGAGATTTACATTGAATGTGAATTCATCATAATTGATTTTAATTCTATAGTTTCGGATGTAGAAGCTACTGTATTAGCTACTATTGTGATGGGTGCTTCTTCTGCCATTAGTTTTATGTGACCATACATGGATAACTTAAATATTATACAATCTTATTACAATAATGTATTAACTTGGCTCTGATACCAATATAAAGTGCTCGACATACAGGGATAAGGCTAAACACGTCTCTCAACGGTTTACTAGCACACAGACCTAAATGCAATCTCTGGAAAGATGGTCTTTAAACGTGAATGCGAATTGGGTGACGTCCCACTTAACCTTTCTCTGTTCTACCCTTATTCAGCAAAAACCCAGGAATAAAAATCAACATAATACAAGTATCAAACAAACAAATTATAACATTTATGGTCTCATGATTTACTGTTGAGGTGGAGGCCTCACGGCGGCCGCCCACACACAAATATGTTCTTGGATTTGCTGTTGTATTCTGTGAATCTACTGATCACAGAATTCTAACTGTTGCGTAGCCCAAGGCTGGAGATACGGGTCTTGAATAATAGTTAAATAATGATTAAGACTAGTAATATAAAAATCTAAAACATGTAAAACATCAACAAGTAAATTCACAGAGGGCATACATTAAGAAATACTTACAAACATTTATGTCTTCAAAACAGTATAAGTCTTTAACACTTAATTTATGTATTGAAGAAATTTTATTACAAGAGAGAGCTTACACGAAGATAGAGTGGGGAAAACCAAATTAAAAGATATTCTGCCACAACAAGGGTGAGGTCTTTTTCTTTTATAGACAAAGGAAATAAAGATAAAAGATAAGGTGAGGACAGGTGGCGTGTCGTTCATGGGTGGAGTCGATCATCCTTATCCTCTGGCCAATTGGGAATCTCCAGCTTCCTTATCTTCTTTGGAACGATATGAATTTTTTATTTCCCTTTTCTGGATGGCAGACAAGGAATCTGTCTTTGCCGGAAGGAGTTTTGTCGTTTTATGCCGACGTTCTGGTTGATGGATTCCGGTGGGGGACAAAGCCTTATGCTTTGCCTTTTCCTTTTTTGTCTTTTTCTTTATCGATTTTCTCTGCAATCATACTGGTTAGAGATTCCCAATTTAGTCTTATTTTTCCCTTTTACACGAAGACAGTAATATATTTAAGTAATGCTTTAAAATTATGTAATAATTTTCTTTGGTCCATAATTGTTTTCAAACCGTCTTCTAGAAGAAAAAGAAAAAAGAATTGGATTCAGTCATTCTCAAGCTAAAAGTATGTTTTATTATTATGTATTAAATAATGTATTTAAGTAATGTTTGAAATATTCTCAATGATTGTTTATTGTTTTTATTTTTTTGGTATAAATTTTGTTTTTATTTGTTTATTTATTTATTTTGGGAATAAATTTTATAATTGTGTATGAATTTTGAATTTGTGTCATATAATGAAAAATTGAATTTGTGTCACAGAATTTTGAATTTTGAATTTGCTCATGATTTGTAATTGATACCAACTCACTACTTTGATATGATACTTATTGAATTAATAAACATTATATTATGATATGAATGGAATTATCTAACATACTTTGTCCAACTACGTGAAAGAAAATGTTTGTCTTATTTTTCTTTTTTACATGAAGACATTAATATATTTCAGTAATGTTTTAAAATTATGAAATAATTTTCTTTGGTCCATAATTGTTTTAGAACCATCTTCTAGAAGAAAATTAAAAAAGAATTGGATTCAGTCATTCTCATGCCAGAACTTTGTTTTAATATTATGTTTTAAATAATGTGTTTAAGTAATGTTTTAAAATTATGTTTTAAATATTCTCAATGATTGTTTATTGTTTTTATTGTTTTGGTATAAATTTTTTCTTTATATATTTATTCATTTATTTTGGCAATAAATTTTATAATTGTGTATGAATTTTGAATTTGTGTCGTAGAATGAAAAAATGAATTTGGGTCATAGGATTTTGAATTTTGAATTTTGAATTTGCTCATGATTTGTAATTGATACCAACTCACTACTTTGATATGATACTTATGGAATTAGTAAACATTATATTATGATATGAATGGAATTATCTGACATACTTTGTCCAACTAGGTGAAAGAAAATATTAGTCTTATTTTTCTCTTTTATATGAAGACATTAATATATTTAAGTAATGTTTTAAAATTATGAAATAATTTTCTTTGGTCCACAATTGTTTTAGAACCATCTTCTAGAAGAAAATGAAAAAAGAATTGGATTCAGTCATTCTCATGCTAAAAGTGTGTTTTAATATTATGTTTTAAATAATGTGTTTAAATAATGTTTTAAATATTCTCAATGATTGTTTATTTTTTATTTTTATTTTTGGGTATAAATTCTATTTTTATTTGTTTATTTTGGCAATAAATTTTGTAATTGTTTAAGAATTTTGAATTTGTGTCATAGAATGAAAAAATGAAAAATTTGCTTTATTAATCTTGTAATTGGAATTGTTTTTGTTTTTAAATATCACTTAGATTACTTTTTAAGTAAAATAATTTCTAAGTTAAATACTTCATTGTAATTGGCAAATCGCAGTTATTTGATTCTCTCTTTTTTTCTTCTTTTCTAGTGACACTGCCAAAATTATTAGCATCAGCTGGTAAGTCTGTGGCTGTCAAGAAGAAGTGGGGCCACCCTGTATACTTCATTGACTACGACAGAAAGACTGCTTCTAGCCTAAGTGACCGACTCCATCTTCTTGCCTTTATATTCATAATTGTTAGTTTTGTATCATACATGTAGTCGCTTATGCCAACAAAACCTAAGGAGGAACTTGGAACTTCGCTGAATAGTCTTATAGCTACCATCAAATGCTAGAAGACGGACATCGCAAGTGACATGAAGGTGATAGAGAGCAATTTGGAGACAATAAAGAATGGTATCAGGGAGGTCAAAGAGAAAAAGTGTAGCTTCAAGTTTTGGTAGAGACAGCTTTATTGAGATTTCCACGGACGCAGTCGTTTAGAAAATTGGCTAATGCTAAGAACAAAAAATAGAAATAAATATAGATCATAGAAGGTGGATTGACCTCTTTGAGATTTACATTGAATGTGAATTCATCATAATTGATTTTAACTCTGTTGCTTCTGATGTAGAAGCTATTGTATTAGCTACTGTTGTGATGGGTGCTTCTTCTGCCGTTAGTTTTATGTGACCCTAGATGGATAATTTAAATATTATACAGTCTTATTACAATAATGTATTAACTTGGCTCTGATACCAATATAAAGTGCTCGACATACAGGGATAAGGCTAAACACGTCTGTCAACGGTTTACTAGGACACACACCTAAATGCAATCTCTGCAAAGATGGTCTTTAAACGTGAACACGGCTTGGGTGACGTCCCACTGAGCCTTTCTCTGTTCTACCCTCATTCAGCACAAGCCTAGGATTAAAAATCAACATAATGCAAGTATCAAACAAACTAATTATAACATATATGGTCTCATGATTTACTGTTGAGGTGGAGGCCTCACGGCGGCCACCCACACACAAATATGTTCTTGGGTTTGCTGTTGTATTCTGTGAATCTGCTGATCACAAAATTGTAATTGTTGCGTAGCCCAAGGCTGGAGATACGGGTCTTGAATAACAGTTAAATAATGATTAAGACTAGTAATATAAAAATCTAAAACATGTAAAACATCAACAAGTAAATTCGCAGAGGGCATACATTAGGAAATACTTACAAACATTTATGTCTTCAAAACAGTATAAGTCTTCAACACTTAATTTATGTATTGAAGAAATTTTATTACAAGAGAGAGCTTACACGAAGACAGAGTGGGGAAAACCAAATTAAAAGATATTCTGCCTCAACAAGGGTGAGGTCTTTTTCTTTTATAGACAAAGGAAATAAAGATAAAAGATAAGGTGAGGACAGGTGGCGTGTCCTTCATGGGTGGAGTCGATTGTCCTTATCCTCTGGCCAATTGGGAATCTCCAGCTTCCTTATCTTCTTTGGAACGATATGAGTTTTTTATTTCCCTTTTCTGGATGGCAGACAAGGAATCTGCCTTTGCCGGAAGGAGTTTTGTCGTTTTATACCGACGTTCTGGTTGATGGATTCCGGTGGGGGACAAAGCCTTATGCTTTGCCTTTTCCTTTTTTGTCTTTTTCTTTATCGATTTTGTCTGCAATCATACTAGTTAGAGATTCCTAATTTAGTCTTATTTTTCCCTTTTACACGAAGGCAGTAATATATTTAAGTAATGTTTTAAAATTATGTAATAATTTTCTTTGTTCCATAATTGTTTTTAAACCGCCTTCTAGAAGAAAAAGAAAAAAGAATCGGATTCAGTCATTCTCAAGCTAAAAGTATGTTTTAATATTATGTATTAAATAATTTATTTAAGTAATGTTTGAAATATTCTCAATGATTGTTTATTGTTTTTATTTTTTTGGTATAAATTTTGTTTTTATTTGTTTATTTATTTATTTTGGGAATAAATTTTATAATTGTGTATGAATTTTGAATTTCTGTCATATAATGAAAAAATGAATTTGTGTCATAGAATTTTGACTTTTGAATTTTGAATTTGCTCATGATTTATAATTGATACCAACTCACTACTTTGATATGATACTTATGGAATTAGTAAACATTATATTATGATATGAATGGAATTATCTGACATACTTTGTCCAACTAGGTGAAAAAAAATATTAGTCTTTTTTTTCTCTTTTATATGAAGACTATAGCAATCCCGGGTTACCCTTGTTGTACAGTGATCCGGACATGTGTCCGTGGATGTTGGTAGTTGTTTATTATCCTGTTTGCATCCTTTTTACTTTGTATTTTGAGTTATAGGATGTGTTGGGCATGTGTTACAGGTTGGTTGTGTTTGGGAGCCTAGTGCTGCTGCCCAGATTTTTGGACCTTCGCTCGAGCGAGGAGTTGGTCGCTCGAGCGAGAGTTGAGTTCGTGTCTGGTGGGTCGAGCCAGAGTGGATTAGCTCGAGCGAGCGCTTGCGTCTGGTTCTGGACCTGAGAGTTTCCTTTCTTGGCTCGAGCGAGCTTCCTTCGTTCGAGCTGTCTGGCTTGTTCTTCGCTCGAGCGAGAAGTCTGTCGCTCGAGCGTGCTGGTGGCAGACCTGAGGGTTTGAGTTGTTAGCTCGAGCGAGCATTCTTTCGCTCGAGCGCACTTCTGAGTTTTTTGGCTCGAGCGAGAACTTCTTGGCTCGAGCGAGAGTTTTCTGTGTCTGGTCGCTCGAGCGACAAAGTCTTCGCTCGAGCGAGCGTGTTTTATATCAGCGGACAATAGCGTTTTTGAACATCACTTTTTCACTCTCTTGTTCTTTCAAACCCTAGATCCGAGACCCTCTCTCTCTAAACTTGCTCTCTCTCTCTAAGATTTGATCTCCCTAGAGTGTGAATCTAGCCTAGGGCCTTTGTTAAAAAGATAGAGGGCGTTGAGAGCTTCTATTTGATCTGAAAAAGTTTGGATTTGGAGCACGTTGATCTTCGAGTCTTCATCTCCTTTTTGGCTTAAACTTCGAGGTAGGGATACCCTACTCCTCTTTATGGATTTTGTCTTTAAATTTTACTATTTTGAGATGTTCGGCTTGGTTTGGTAATTTGGTGAAAGTTTGGGGCTTTTGTGTGATTTTACAAAAGTTGGGGTTTTATTTATAATAAACCTAGATGCATGTTTGGCATAGAGAAATGGAGTAAATGTTGAATCATTGATGAAAATGGGACCTAAGGGTTATAATGTTAATTATGGGAATTGACCTAATTACATTGTTGATTAATTGAGATAATTAATTGGGAGAAATGAGGAAATAAAATGTTGATTGAATATCCATTTGTGCATTTATTTTCTGTATAGAAATAACTGCTTTGGGCTATCGGTGGAGGATAGTCGTGATTGTTGTAGACAATGCATGATGATTAGGCAAACGGAAACTAATCAATGGAATGTGTCATGGAATTTGACGGTTGATAGAATACATTAATTGTTTGTATTGAATGATTGTATATAGAACCAATGTGTTTATATACGTTATGTGTAGAGGAGGAGATGGGGGATGTACTCCGCGGTTTAGGGGAAGATAGGGGATGTACATCTAAACCGGATAGTGTTGGGAGAAGATAGGGGATGAACTCCGTAGATACAGCTCATATGCTTGTCTAGAGAAGTGAAGATAGAGCTTATATGATTATCTTTGTGAAGTATGGATACAACTTATATGCTTATCTGTGAATGTGGGACATTGTTGTTATACATATCTGTTGAGAATGTGGATATAGCTTTTATGCTTATCTGAATGTGCGATATAGTTTTTATACACATCTGTTGAAATGATGATAGAGCTGACATGCTTATCTGTTGAAAAAGGGAAAATGAAAAGTAACTTGGACTTATAAGTCGTATGACATAAATATGTGAATGTATCAATGTTGGCCATCTATCAATTGCTAATATTTTAGTCATTGTTCATGGTTGGTTTAGTGTATTTCTACTGGGCTGTGGCTCACCCTATATGGGAACATCATTTTCAGGTACAGGTAGCATGCCACCTCCAAGGACATAGCTTGGGAGGCTAGAGGCGGACGTATTTTTGTCGTTTTACTTTTGATGTATTACATGTAACTTCAAGCCAAGGGCTTAATGTGTACACGAGTTAGTACTCTTTTGTTGTAACCAAGTGTTAACTTGGAAAGCTGTAAGCCCGTAGGGCATTTTGTTTTTGATGTTAACATGTAATACTTATGTAATGAAACTCTAATGAATAAAAGAGTATGGTCAGTTTATATGTCAATGCATGTCTTATTTGATGGGTTTAATGTTATTATTTTGGGGGCGTTACAACTTGGTATCAGAGCGTACCGGGTTCGAATACTTTGGGTACGTGGGAAGTGATTAGTATCACAATGGGTTTGTCTCGCTTGATAGAGACTTAGATGTAGTATCATATGCTATGTGCTTAAATGATAACATGCTTATGTGACTATATGGGTATGGGATTTACTTTCTAGGATGTTGATTGGATCCTTGGGTTTCTGGGAGTCTTGTTGGAAAAGCACTTGATCACTGCTGTTTCTAACCGGAACTCTAGTAACGCCTCGAGACTATCATTATCCGAAAATGAAATTCGTAAGTGCTTATGTGTTTATGTGCTTATGTGGAGTGAATTACAGTTGTCCATGCATTAGGACGTGAGTGTTTAGTTTCGGCACATTTATGAATGTGCTAACGTTCTGTGTTACCTTTTTAGGATGTCAGGACGAGGAAGAGGTGCTAGGCGTGGTAGACCTGCGAGGCAGGAAGTACCGTTACCGGGTGAGATTCCGGCAGTGCAGGAGGGAGTTGGTCAGGCCAATGTGGCCGAGCCAGTGGGTCAGCAGGCCATGGGTGCCTTGGCCAGAGAGATAGCAGGAGATTTGGGTATTCTTAGAGCTGGGAATCAGGCAGCTGAGGCAGGGCCTTCTTTCTTAAAGAGGGAGTTTTTCCGGTCTAATCCGGATGAGTTTATTGGGGATCCGAAGGAGCCACTGAAGGCTGATGAGTGGCTTGAGCAAATGAGTAAGACGTTCGAGATGCTTGGCATCGAGGACGGAGCACTGAAAGTGACCTTGGCATCCTTCCAGCTGAAGGGAGATGCGGGTCAATGGTAGAAGTACGAGAAGGCTCGTGTTGGCGGTACTTGGGAGGCGTTTCTGAATGCTTTTCAGGAGAGGTTTTTGTCTGCAGCAGCTAGGGAGAAGCTGAGGGATCAGTTTAGCCGGCTTAAACAGCAGGGCTTGTCAGTGGCCGAGTTTGAGGCTACTTTTACCAGTCTGTCCAGGTTTGCACCGGAACTGGTGGCGTCTGAGGAACGCCGTTGCTATGAGTTTGAGCGGAAGTTGAGGCATGGCCTCAAGTTGAGAGTTGGTGGGTCTTACATCCGAGAGTATAGACACCTAGTAGATGCTGCTGCTCATATGGAAATTATGATGCAGGAAAAGGAGGAAGAACAGAAGGGCTCCAAGAGGAGCCAGGATGGTCAGGGTGATGGCAGGAGGCAGAGGGGTTATAACCCTCAGCAGTCTCAGGGAGCAGTTGCTAGATCAACCTTTCCAGTGCCGAGTGCAGGCTCGGAGAGAGGCAATCAGGGGGAGTTTACTTGTTACAAGTGTGGCCAGCTGGGTCACAAGGTTTCTGTTTGCCCGCAGAAGGGTGGGGGTCAGAAAGCTGCTTCTTCTTCAGCTAGACCGCAGAGTCAGAGTTTGGGCAGGGGGCAGCCCTTGTCTTGTTATCAGTGTGGACAGCCTGGGCACCTGAAGAGGTTTTGCCCGCAGTTGAGTGCCACTTCGGGAGCGTCTGGTTCTAGGCAGACGCAGGGTTTTCAGCCAGCTCAGTCTGTGCAGGCCTCGAGGGCCAATCCGGGAGCTTCGTCATCCCAGTCTGTGCAACAGTCTTTTGCTCCTAGGGGTGAGCAGGTAGATCAGGTGCCTACAGGGCGTGTGTATGCTGTTACCGTGCAGGATTTAGTACCGGCTCCATCAGTAGTGAGAGGTACTTTTCTGTTTTGCAACTCGGTTGCTAGTGTGTTGATTGACACGGGTGCATCTCATTCTTTTGTATCTGCTGCATTTGCATCTGTTTTGGAATTGGAGTTAGCACAGTTAGCATCTCTTATTTGTGTGGTATCGCCTTTGGGTGGTGAGTTGATCCTGAAACAGGGTGTTAGAGGATGTGATATAGAGGTCGCCGACTATAGGCTTCCTTTTCCATTTGTTGTCATGCCCATGAAGGGTTTTGATGTTATTTTGGGTATGGACTGGCTATCGTCATACCGGGCTGTTATTGATTGCTACCGCCAGAGGGTCACGTTATGTACCTTGAGCGGGGAGTGGTTCCATTTCTTGGGAGACCGGGTTGGTAGTGGTTTGCCACCGGGGTATGATTCGCGAGGGCGAAGTGAGCTTAGTAGTCTACTTGCCAGCTTTGAGAGTGGTGAGAGTGGTGAGACCCAGGTTGTATTGCCGAGGGTGGTTTGTGAGTATTCGGATGTCTTTCCCGAAGATCTTGTTAGTTTGCCACCTCACCGAGAGATAGAGTTCTCTATTGATCTAGTGCCCGGCACAACGCCGATTTCTATGGCACCTTACCGTTTTGCTCCAGCAGAGTTGGTTGAGTTGAAAGTTCAGCTCCAGGAATTGCTAGATAAGGGCTTTGTTCGCCCTAGTGTTTCACCGTGGGGAGCACCGGCTCTCTTTGTTAAAAAGAAAGATGGTGCCTTGAGATTGTGTATTGACTACCGGAAGTTGAATCGGGCTACAGTTAAGAATAAGTATCCTATGCCCCGTATAGATGATTTGTTTGACCAGTTGAAGGGTTCCCGTTGTTTCTCTAAGATAGACTTGAGATCGGGTTACCACCAGTTGAGGGTCAGGGAGGAGGATATTCCTAAGACGGCATTCCGTACGCGGTATGGCCATTATGAGTTTCTGATGATGCCATTCGGGCTTACCAATGCACCGGCAGTCTTTATGGATTTGATGAACCGGATCTTCCGGGAATTCTTGGATCGGTTTGTGGTCGTTTTTGTGGACGACATTCTTATCTATTCGTCTTCTGAGGAGGAACACGAGGCACACTTGAGAGTGGTGATTGAGTTACTTAGAGCCCATAGGCTGTATGCCAAGTTTGGGAAGTGTGAGTTCTGGCTGAGGGAAGTCAAATTCTTAGGCCACGTGGTATCCGGGGAAGGAGTGTCCGTTGATACATCCAAGGTTGAGGCAGTGCAAGATTAGGCACAGCCTAAGAGTGTATTTGAGATCCGCAGTTTTCTGGGATTAGCTGGGTACTACCGTCGGTTTGTGAAAGATTTCTCCAGGTTAGCGTCACCGTTGACTAGACTGACTCGGAAGGGAGTCAAGTTTGTGTGGAGTGAGACTTGTGAAAAGTCGTTCCAAGAGCTGAAAGTTAGATTGACCACCGCTCCGGTGTTGATTATTCCGGAGAGAGGGTTGGGTTATGCGGTTTATTGTGATGCCTCACGAGAGGGTTTGGGTTGTGTGTTGATGCACGAAGGGAAAGTGGTAGCTTATGGCTCACGTCAGTTGAAAATACACGAGAAGAATTACCCCACACATGACCTAGAGTTAGCAGCAGTGATCTTTGCCTTGAAAATCTGGAGGCACTACCTTTATGGTGAGAAGTTCGAGGTGTTCTCGGACCACAAGAGTTTGAAGTATCTATTAACACAGAGAGACTTGAATCTGAGGCAGAGGAGATGGATGGAGTTCATCGAGGATTATGATTTTGAGTTGCATTACCATCCGGGAAAGGCCAATGTTGTGGCCGATGCCCTTAGTAGGAAATCCATTGGTGATGTAACTAGTATAGCCATCCGGGAATGGGAGATGTTGGGTGCACTTGATGAGTTTGATTTGCTACTGGGCGAATCCGTTGAGGCTGCGGCCTTGTTTTCTGTTGTTGCGCAGCCTACACTTGTGACACGAGTGTTAGAGGCACAGAGAGGTGACCTTGAGGTAGAATCCCTCCGAGAGAAGATCTCCAGTGGGAAGGTTGAGAAGGGTTTGACGGTGTATCCCGACCTGAGTGTGAGATACAGAGACCGTTTGTTTGTACCGGAGTCTTGCCGAGAGGAAGTACTCCGACAGTTTCACCATTCGCGCCTTGCGGTGCATCCGGGAGGTACTAAGATGTATCAGGATTTGGGTCGCCAGTTCTGGTGGCGGGGTATGAAGAGAGATGTGGCTGTTTTCGTATCGAAGTGCCTTACTTGCCAGCAAGTGAAGACCGAGCATCAGAGGCCAGCGGGTTTGTTACAACCCTTGCCTATTGCCGAGTGGAAGTGGGAGCATGTCACTATGGACTTCGTTGTAGGTTTTCTGAGGACTCAGCGGGGTAGTGATGCTATTTGGGTGGTTGTAGACGGGTTGACTAAGTCGGCACACTTTATTCCTATGCGCGTGAAAGATTCGGTAGATCATCTTGCCGACTTGTATATTCGGGACGTAGTGAGATTGCACGGGGTCCCAGTGACGATCGTCTCAGATAGAGATCCTCGTTTTACCGCTAGGTTGTGGCAGAGTTTGCAGAGTGCCTTGGGCACTAAGTTGACCTTTAGTACGGCCTATCATCCTCAGACTGACGGGCAGTCCGAGCGTACTATTCAGATCCTCGAGGATATGCTTCGGGGTTGTGTCCTTGACTTCAGTGGGACGTGGGAGAGGCACTTACCCTTGGTAGAGTTTGCCTACAACAACAGTTTTCAGTCTAGCATCGGTATGGCACCGTTTGAGGCCTTGTATGGCCGATCGTGTAGGTCTCCAGTTTGTTGGGCCGAGGTGGGTGATGCACCTTTGTTGGGTCCGGAGTTGGTTAGGGAGACGACGGAGAAAGTTGAGCTTATCCGTAGGAGGCTTGTTACAGCCTAGAGTCGTCAGAAATCTTATGCTGACCGTAGGAGGAGGCCTTTGGCGTTTGAGGTAGGTGATCATGTCTTTCTGAAGATATCACCTAGGCGAGGCTTGATGAGGTTTGGGAAGAGCGGGAAGTTATCCCCTCGGTTTATTGGTACTTTTGAGATTCTTGAGAGGATTGGCGAGGTTGCTTATCGGTTAGCCTTACCGCCGCAGTTGTCCGGAGTGCATGACGTGTTTCATGTGAGTATGCTTCGGAAGTATGAGCCAGATCCATCACATGTGTTGGATTGGACCGATTTAGAGGTAGATGAGGATGCCTCGTATGAGGAGAGACCGGTTCGGGTCTTGGATAGGCGGGATCAGGTCCTGCGTGGCAAGACCATTCCTTTGGTGAAAGTCTTGTGGAAACATCACAGAGTGGAGGAAGCCACTTGGGAACGTGAGTTGGAAGTCCGTGAGAAATATCCGGACTTGTTTGTTGATATGTAATCTTGTAGTTAAATTTTGTTGAACTTCAGAGCTTTTCTATATGTCTTAAGTTGTGAAACATTGAAAATGTTTTGGTTTATTGGAAGTATGTTTTAGAACTTGCCTCATATGGAAGTTGAATGTAACATTATATATGTTGAATATATTGTTGAAATTGGAAAGATAGTGCATAATGTTGTTGCATGTTGAAAGTACATATGTTGTTTACATATTGTGAAAGGTCTCTTGTTAAAGGGATGGGATGACCGGTAATGGGTCGAATTGTTGAATGTTAAAATGTAACATTGTTGAAAATGGAGAAAAACTTGTTTTTGAAAACTTGTGCTTAATTTCGAGGACGAAATTCTTTAAGGGGGGACGTTATAGCAATCCCGGGTTAACCCTTGTTGTACAGTGATCCGGACATGTGTCAGTGGATGTTGGTAGTTGTTTATTATCCTGTTTGCATCCTTTTTACTTTGTATTTTGAGTTATAAGATGTGTTGGGCATGTGTTACAGGTTGGTTGTGTTTGGGAGCTGTAGACACCCCATTTTTGACCGCCCTTAAGACTTGGGCGCCACTGATGTTTTTCTTGGCGGAGAAAGGTGTGCAGGGCAAATGTTCAGTTTCTTCGGCAAGGAGAGAGGCAAATCCTTCAAAACACTTTGTTTAGGGGTTTGGAGTTGAAGAAGAGAGGAAAGGAGAGGAGAAAACTAGTTTGGGAAAAGTTCGGCATGAATCCGGGTAGGAGAGAATCGAGCAGCCGTCGCTAAATCGGGCTTATTGAATTGCATACTTGGATTTAAGCTATGAGGCCACCATCGTTGGAAAGAAGACTTCCAGGGCTTCACTTTGTACTCAAGAATCTCCCAAAGCCAAGTCCGGGTGGAGGAGATATGATTGGTTGAAGCTGGGCATCATCCAGATTTGATCGAGTCTGCGCGGCTTCACCGAAAAGGGCATAACCTTTTGCACAGGAGGAATTTTGATGCAAGGTTTGCGCCATTGGAAAGATAACTTCCGGGGCTTCAATTTGCATACCCACCGGCCGTTTTTTGACCTTGGAATCATCTATCGGCAATCTATTTTTCCGACCGGCAAAATATTATGCCGACCGGCACTTTATTTTGGCCGACGACCAAATTTTTTGGCCGGTTTGCACCATTTGCACTCTCCAAGCCTGGTGCATCCCAGCTATGCCAGTTGGAATGCACCAGCACACTCCCCCGTGCATATATGTTGCTATTTTGAACCCTTGACTACCTTTGGACCCCTCTTTTGCATCCTTTGCTCAAGGCTTCTTGAGGAAGCCTTGACCCCTTATCTTGGCTTCCTCAAGAAGCCTACCAGCTGTCCAAGCTTCTCCAATAAGCCTTGACCTCCCCTTTAAACCCCTTTGAACCTTTGAAGCTTGCCTTAGAAGCTTAGTATTGCCTATATAAGGGGCCTCTCCTCCTCCATTGTTGAGGTTGGATTTTTGGAACAAAAAACCAGAGATATATAGATATGTCTGATATATACATACATATATCCCTTCATCTCTCACTATATCTCTCCCATTCAACCATCAAACACCCTTGTTCTTGGGCGATTTCTTCATCAACTCATAGCACAAGGCATCCAACGCCCATTCCAGCAGCTTGAGGCTGTCCTCCAGAGGTTAAAAGCTCCCAAACTTGGTCCAAAGGTTGCTAAAGATTGGTTCTACAAGGGTGAGTCCCACTTTCCCTCTTTTGTGCATTTTTTTGGCCTATATCTTAGCTCCTTGTGGTTACATCTTTGGGCTCTGACCCAAACTTCAAATCATCATATTATGAGGTCCTCTTCATGTTTGATTGAGGACCTCTTGCTGTTTGATGACAGTAGCTTGCACTTCCTTCATTAGCCCTCTTTATGCCATAATTTTGCATAATATTTTTGGCTTGTGTGTGATCTGTTTTGAGGCATGTTATAAACTGTGAAGTTGCTTCTTTTGAGCCCTTCTTCGACATTGAAGAAGGGCTCAACACTGTTTGTATACTCTATGTGCTACTTGCTTTGAAATCCATGTGGTAGCCCCGTTTTTGTATGCCATTTTAGCCCCGTCTTTGCTTGCTGTTTGGCCATGCCATAAACTGTAAAAAA
Source organism: Camellia sinensis (assembly GCF_055761805.1). Lineage (NCBI taxonomy): Eukaryota > Viridiplantae > Streptophyta > Magnoliopsida > Ericales > Theaceae > Camellia > Camellia sinensis. Next base: position 78,364,842 of record NC_138970.1, read on the forward strand.
GCTTATCTCAGGGCTGCCTTGCTTCTGTCTTCATGCTCCATGTCCATATTATGCATGCTTTGTATAGCTGTAAGCCATTTCATGGGCCTAATTTTGCATTTCGGGATTCATTCCATGCATTGAGTGTCGTTTCGTTATGTTTCGGGGCTGTTTTGCATCACCTATCACCTCTGAAATTTGCATGAACATTGTCCATGTTTGTGCTTTTCAAATGCGTCGAAAAGTTGCTTCATTATGCTTAAGTCTTGGACCATGTATTTATGCATGTTTGCATGTCGTTTGCCTCCATGTACTTAGCATTTTGGCCACTGTTTTGGGCCTAACTAGAGCTGCCTAATTCATGTTTAAGACCATCCTTTGCTTATTTGCATGCTCATCTTGCATGTTTGCTTGTATCGGCATGTTGCATCCTTAGCTCGTATGCCTAAGTTGCATTGCATCTTGCATGCATCACCTTGCCTCTTGAGATGAGTATGATAGAGGCTAGGCCTTCTTGTGTGTTTATTTGGCTTGCATGCATTTTGAAATTGAAGTTGCACACTTGATTCTTTGGGCCATCATGCATGGAAATGCGTGATTGGTGGTCCGAGAATCGGGGCACATCCTCCTTTGAGTCATTAACATGATAAGGAATATGATTGGTGCATAAATTGTTTGAATTGCATTGCCATGCAAGATTTTGCCCTCTGCTGCTGTGAGTTGCAGGTTCTGCAGGAATTTATTGCCGGCCGGCAGTATTTAGTGCCGACCGGCAGTCAATCGATGGCCGGTGGATCTATTTTGTGCCGGTGACTAAATGCTACTGCCGGTGGAAGTTCTGCTCAGCCGATGATATCCCCCAGTGTCCTGAGAGGCATCCCTAAGACTTTGGCAGTTTTCAGAAGAGCAGAGCAGGGAAAACAGAGGCAAACTATGCATGGCAGTGCGATTCCGAGCCAGTCCCGAGCATGTGTTGCATCTGGCCCTCGCCCCGAGGCGGTTTACTGCTTTTCTTTAGTTTAGTTAATTTGTTAATTAATTAAGCAATTTGTTAATTAATTAAGCAATTTGTAATATTTAATTAGCTTGCGTAGTTAATTAATTTGTATGATTATTTTGGTCCCTCCGAGCGAGGGCAAACTTGTAATAAGTGTGGGTGCGTGTGTGTATGTCTTCCAACCCCCACTTCTTTCTCCCTTTTATTTACCTTCTTATGATGGTAGATTAGGGCACATTTATTTTAGCATACCTTATGCTATGCATGCGTGCATTCATGCATTTGTTGACATGCACCGGGCTCGGTACATCATACAAACTACATTGTACTTTTCAATTCCAAATTGAATACATGTTACCTGTAGCATTTCATATGCCATTTTAGGGTTAGCCGAGCCTGTTTAGATTGCATCTTTGCATGTGTTGCATTAGCCATTTTTAACATGAACTAGGATCATGCATATGATTACTAACTAGTTTCTGTTTTGGCTCGGAGTACTAGGTAAGCTTTTATGCTTTAACATATCGCATGCGTGTGAATGTTGCCATGATAGCATGATTACCATGAGGCTAGCTGCTTATGGGATATAACTGCTTGAATGCCTGTGGATGGAGGTCAAATTACCTAAATTGGAATAATGCCTTAAAACTGTGAGTTTTAAGCCCACTAGATAGTGGCAAAATCATCTTTTCTAAAAGCCCATTTGAGGGTGGCAAAATCCGCGTTTTAGCCTACTTGCGAGTAGCAAACCAATTTCAAAACAAACATGAAATGTTTTTGTTCCAATTTGGGCGATTGGTCTATACTTGTTTGCTGCGCGCACAACATAGTAATTCTAGGCTAATAATTGGTTTAAGAACACATAATGTTTTCAAAATTGGATATCATGGTTAGTAGAGGCCGGTCTCCGGACCGGGCGAAAGGGGGTGCTCATAGCTGACCTTCCCCGATCGTACCCAAGCTCCCGAGCCGAGACAAACTCCAGTGATGACGGACATGTGGCCTTCGGCACCGAGTCAGGGTTTCCTAAATTTCCCCATTTTAAAAATATTTAGGTGGCGACTCTGTATCTGGAAAAGCAGTCCATGTTTGGCACTTCTTTCCAAAAATCTGTTTCTCAAAACGATTTGTCGGATTTGGACTCTTTGGTTCAGATTAAGAACCGTGACACAAATCGAGTCCGAACTGTAGTAGCGTGAGGCCCTCGCGGGGCGCGTCTACAGGAGCCTAGTGCTGCTGCCCAGATTTTTGGACCTTCGCTCGAGCGTGGAGTTGGTCGCTCGAGCGAGAGTTGAGTTCGTGTCTGGTGGGTCGAGCCAGAGTGGATTCGCTCGAGCGAGCGCTTGCGTCTGGTTCTGGACCTGAGAGTTGCCTTTCTTGGCTCGAGCGAGCTTCCTTCGTTCGAGCGGTCTGGCTTGTTCTTCGCTCGAGCGAGAAGTCTGTCGCTCGAGTGTGCTGGTGGCAGACCTGAGGGTTTGAGTTGTTGGCTCGAGCGAGCATTCTTTCGCTCGAGCGCACTTCTGAGTTTTTTAGCTCGAGCGAGAACTTCTTGGCTCGAGCGAGAGTTTTCTATGTCTGGTCGCTCGAGCGACAAAGTCTTCGCTCGAGCGAGCGTGTTTTATATCAGCGGATAGTAGTGTTTTTGAACATCACTTTTTCACTCTCTTGTTCTTTCAAACCCTAGATCCGAGACCCTCTCTCTCTAAACTTACTCTCTCTCTAAGATTTGATCTCCCTAGAGTGTGAATCTAGCCTAGGGCCTTTGTTAAAAAGATAGAGGGCGTTGAGAGCTTCGATTTGATCTGAAAAGTTTGGATTTGGAGCACGTTGATCTTCGAGTCTTCATCTCCTTTTTGGCTTAAACTTCGAGGTAGGGATACCCTACTCCTCTTTATGGATTTTGTCTTTAAATTTTACTATTTTGAGATGTTGGGCTTGGTTTGGTAATTTGGGGAAAGTTTGGGGCTTTTGTGTGATTTTACAAAAGTTGGGGTTTTATTTATAATAAACCTAGATACATGTTTGGCATAGAGAAATGGAGTAAATGTTGAATCATTGATGAAAATGGGACCTAAGGGTTGTAATGTTAATTATGGGAATTGACCTAATTACATTGTTGATTAATTGAGATAATTAATTGGGAGAAATGAGGAAATGAAATGTTGATTGAATATCCATTTGTGCATTTATTTTCTGTATAGAAATAACTGCTTTGGGCTATCGGTGGAGGATAGTCGTGATTGTTGTAGACAATGCATGATGATTAGGAAAACGAAAACTAATCAATGGAATGTGTCATGGAATTTGACGGTTGATAGAATACATTAATTGTTTGTATTGAATGATTGTATATAGAACCAATGTGTTTATATACGTTATGTGTAGAGGAGGAGATGGGGGATGTACTCCGCGGTTTAGGGGAAGATAGGGGATGTACCTCTAAACCGGATAGTGTTGGGAGAAGATAGGGGATGAACTCCGTAGATACAGCTCATATGATTGTCTAGAGAAGTGAAGATAGAGCTTATATGCTTATCTTTGTGAAGTGTGGATACAGCTTATATGCTTATCTGTGAATGTGGGATATTGTTGTTATACATATCTGTTGAGAATGTGGATATAGCTTTTATGCTTATCTGAATGTGGGATATAGTTTTTATACACATCTGTTGAAATGATGATAGAGCTGACATGCTTATCTGTTGAAAAAGGGAAAATGAAAAGTAACTTGGACTTATAAGTCGTATGACATAAATATGTGAATGTATCAGTGTTGGCCATCTATCAATTGCTAATCTTTTAGTCATTGTTCATGGTTGGTTTAGTGTATTTCTACTGGGCTGTGGCTCACCCTATATGGGAACATCATTTTCAGGTACAGGTAGCATGCCACCTCCAAGGACATAGCTTGGGAGGCTAGAGGCGGACATATTTTTGTCGTTTTACTTTTGATGTATTACATGTAACTTCAAGCCAAGGGCTTAATGTGTACACGAGTTAGTACTCTTTTGTTGTAACCAAGTGTTAACTTGGAAAGCTGTAAGCCCGTAGGGCATTTTGTTTTTGATGTTAACATGTAATACTTATGTAATGAAACTCTAATGAATAAAAGAGTATGGTCAGTTTATATGTCAATGCATGTCTTATTTGATGGGTTTAATGTTATTATTTTGGGGGCGTTACAAAGACATTAATATATTTAAGTAATGTCTTAAAATTAGGAAATAATTTTCTTTGGTCCACAATTGTTTTAGAACCATCTTCTAGAAGAAAATGAAAAAAGAATTGGATTCAGTCATTCTCATGCTAAAAGTGTGTTTTAATATTATGTTTTAAATAATGTGTTAAGTAATGTTTTAAAATTATGTTTTAAATATTCTCAATGATTGTTTATTTTTTATTTTTTTTGGGTATAAATTCTATTTTTATTTGTTTATTTTGGCAATAAATTTAGTAATAGTTTAAGAATTTTGAATTTGTGTCATAGAATGAAAAAATGAAAAATTTGCTTTATTAATCTTGTAATTGGAATTGTTTTGGTTTTTAAATATCACTTAGATTACTTTTTAAGTAAAATAATTTCTAAGTTAAATACTTCATTGTAATTGGCAAATCGTAGTTATTTGATTCTCTCTTTTTTTCTTTTTTTCTAGCGACACTGCCAAAATTATTAGCATCAGCTGGTAAGTCTGTGGCTGTCAAGAAGAAGTGGGGCCACCCTGTATACGTCATTGGTTATGACAGAAAGACTGCTTCTAGCCTAAGTGACCGGCTCCATCTTCTTGCCTTTATATTCATAATTGTTAGTTTTGCATCATACATGTAGTCGCTTATGCCAACAAAGCCTAAGGAGGAACCCAGAACTTCGCTGAATAGTCTTACAGCTACCATCAAATGCTAGAAGACGGACATCGCAAGTGACATGAAGGTGATACAGAGCAATTTGGAGACAATAAAGAATGGTATCAGGGAGGTCAAAGAGAAAAAGTGTAGCTTCAAGTTTTGGTAGAGACAGCTCTATTGAGATTTCCACGGAGGCAGTCGTTTAGAAAACTGGCTAATGCTAAGAACAAAAAATAGAAATAAATATAGATCATAGAAGGTGGATTGACCTCTTTGAGATTTACAATGAATGTGAATTCATCATAATTGATTTTAATTCTGTTGCTTCTGATGTAGAAGCTATTGTATTAGCTACTGTTGTGATGGGTGCTTCTTCTGCCGTTAGTTTTATGTGACCATAGATGGATAATTTAAATATTATACAGTCTTATTACAATAATGTATTAACTTGGCTCTGATACCAATATAAAGTGCTCGACATACAGGGATAAGGCTAAACACGTCTGTCAACGGTTTACTAGGACACAGACCTAAATGCAATCTCTGCAAAGATGGTCTTTAAATGTGAACGCGACTTGGGTGACGTCCCACTTAACCTTTCTTTGTTGTACCCTCATTCATCACATACCTAGGATTAAAAATCAACATAATGCAAGTATCAAACAAACTAATTATAACATATATGGTCTCATGATTTACTGTTGAGGTGGAGGCCTCACGGCGGCCGCCCACACACAAATATGTTCTTGGGTTTGCTGTTGTATTCTGTGAATCTGCTGATCACAAAATTGTAATTGTTGCGTAGCCCAAGGCTGGAGATACGAGTCTTGAATAACAGTTAAATAATGATTAAGACTAGTAATATAAAAATCTAAAACATGTAAAACATCAACAAGTAAATTCGCAGAGGGCATACATTAAGAAATACTTACAAACATTTATGTCTTCAAAACAGTATAAGTCTTCAACACTTGATTTATGTATTGAAGACATTTTATTACAAGAGACAGCTCACACGAAGACAGAGTGGGGAAAACCAAATTAAAAGATATTCTGCCTCAACAAGGGTGAGGTCTTTTTCTTTTATAGACAAAGGAAATAAAGATAAAAGATAAGGTGAGGACAGGTGGCGTGTCCTTCATGGGTGGAGTCGATCGTCCTTATCCTCTGGCCAATTGGGAATCTCCAGCTTCCTTATCTTCTTTGGAACGATATGAGTTTTTTATTTCCCTTTTCTGGATGGCAGACAAGGAATCTGTCTTTGCCGGAAGAAGTTTTGTCGTTTTATAGCGACGTTCTGATTAATGGATTCTGGTGGGGGACAAAGCCTTATGCTTTGCCTTTTCCTTTTTTTTCTTTTTCTTTATCAATTTTCTCTGCAATCATACTGGTTAGAGATTCCCAATTTAGTCTTATTTTTCCCTTTTACACGAAGATAGTAATATATTTAAGTAATGTTTTAAAATTATGTGATAATTTTCTTTGGCCCATAATTGTTTTTAAACCGTCTTCTAGAATTAAAAAAAAAAACGAATCGGATTCAGTCATTCTCAAGCTAAAAGTATGTTTTAATATTATGTCTTAAATAATGTATTTAAGTAATGTTTGAAATATTCTCAATGATTGTTTATTGTTTTTACTAGCGTATGCCCGTGTCTGACGGCAGAGCGTAAATAATGTTCGGTGTAAATAATGTTGGGATTAAAATGTAATTATAATGCTGAGTGTAAATAATGTCAATTAATTAATTAATTTAATGCATCCTCAACATTTAATTAATCATGGGGAACATGAATATATTAGAAACAGTGTATGCTGCTACCACACATATGCCAGTTTTGTTTGAATAATTGTAGGTATCATTAAAATTTAAGAAAAATTAACCAAAAAAGAAAACTGAAAATTTAATATATTCATGTGGGGTCTGTCTTTAGGAAGAAAAAAATTGTGTTGAAAGACAATTTGTCGGTAGGAAGAAGTAGCCATCAGTCCTTTGCGGGGCTTGTCTTTCACATATTTTTTTTTGCATTCCTATTGAAAAAAATAATAATATATCAACACATTTTTCATTCCTATTGAAAAAAATAAAATAATATATCAACACAATTTGAATAGCACATAAAATAAATAAAGATGTGAATAGCACACAATTTGAATGCACAACACAATTAAGAAAACCGACCACTATCTCTTTTCTTACTCTGTTTTTTTTCAATTCTTCACCATGTCTTCAACAGGGATGAAGAAATAGTCCATGAATTATGAGTGAAAATTTAAATTGGGTTATAGAAATAAAATAAAATGAAACAAAAATAATGACCCATGAAAGACATACGGGTTGAAGAAAAAAAAATAAGTAAGAAAATGTTGAGACTCAAACCAATGTCAACAGCCCCCACAAACCAATGTCAAGACCCTCGCCTGACAACACAAAAAAGAAAAAAAAATATATATCAGTTTAAGGTTTGGAAACACCAACCCAAATACATAACATAACTTAACACCAACCCATATAAATTGAAAGATGCATAAATAAAAAAATTAAAAAAGAAACAGAACACAAAAAAAGAAAGAGAAATCCAAATACATATCAATTTAAGGTTTAAAAACACAAATCCAACACAAACACATCAGTTCAAGGTTTAGAAAAACAAATAAAAATCCAAATCTTAGAAACACAAACCCAAATTGATGGGTCTCTTTTGCTTTGATTGAAAAGAAACATAATGATTTTCAATGCTCTGTTCCAATACTTTGTGTCTCTTAAGCTTTGTTTCCAACTTTTTTTGTGGTTCCATTGAATGCATACCTAATCACACAAAAACCAAACAGAAATCTTAGAAACACAAACACAAATCGAAATCAAAATCTTAGAAACACAACCTAATCAACAACAATATATATAAAAAAAAATAATAATAACACAGATCCAACACAATGAAACATTGAAAACCATTTGAAAAATCACTTAAGAATATCTTAAAAACCATTTGAAAACCATTTCATGAAGATCAATTATTATTTCAAACCCAAGGATTAGTTTGTATACCATACTACAAAATGAGTCAAAAAAAAAAAAAAAAAAAAAAAAAACCGCTCTTTCAACCCACCTAAATACTACAACTCCAGCCCATATCTGATTTGCTGATATAACATGAGGGTTCTCCAATCGAACAGGAAATTCTTTGACATGGAAACCAAAGAAAAAATATTTTTTTTATCAACTTTGAAAGTCATGACGCAACCAAGTGATATAGCTAAGAATAATCCATGTAAAGCCAATGCAAATAAATTAAAAAAAAAAAAACCGTTCTCCCATATTCAAAAAATGAGCTACACCATGTACAAAAATATGCATACAAAAATATGCTTCATTTGTATATTCTTCTCATTCATAGCATAAGAATCAACTGTGTCAGAACTTCATACAGTATTTCTTGAACACAACCATTTGCCACAATCTCACCATCACAACCCTTCCATCAAATTAAGCAAAGCAGAACACTACACAATAGACTTCAGAGCAAAACAAAATGTCCCCAGACAAAATTCAAAATAAGAATTATTTGCATTGGCTCTATAGTAAAAAAAATCACCAAAATGTATGGAAAGTTACTTCATTCAAAATAGGTCCATTAAAAAATTGCACCTCTGCAATAAATACCAATAATAAAATCATGGGCCCAAAAAGAAAAGAAAAAAAAAAAGATAAGGTCATTCAGGAAAAAACTTATGCAAATGTATTGCAACTTAGGCAATGAAAACTTTAACAAAAACTTATTTTTTGACCCAAAAGAAAGAAAATTCAACAAAAACAGTAAAATAAAATAAAAAAACGTGTTTAACATATTGTCAAGTAAGTGAAGAGGGTTTTTGAATTTATATAATAAGGGAAAATATAAAATGTAAAATTCAAATATAAAATGACTTAAACAGGAAAATTCAAATAATGCTTATAAAAATGGAAAATTGACTGCAAAATAATGGAAAATGGAAAATTGTCAAATAATGCTTATACAAAATAATTTATTAAATAATGCAAAATTGACTGCAGCATCAAATTTAAGGAACAAATAATTTATGAAGTAGTGCACTGAAAAGCCCAAATTTCCCTCTGTCAGGAAAACAGGATCAGATCTAAAAAAGCTCACATTCTAGCTAAACCAAGGGGGCTCAAAGAATTTATCACCCCCTGTAACTATCATTGTGCATGGTATGCAAATCATTGACCCACTGATAGTACTTGTGATACCCAACACCTAAAACCATCATTATCAGTACCTAATTACGTACCAATAGCATTACCAAGCTCCAGCTTGTATTCTATGGAATTATGACTCCGATATGAAGAGTTAAAAGAGTAACCAGATGGACCAGCTGGTACAACTCCAGCCCATATCTGATTTGCTGATATAACGTGAGGGTTCTCCAATCGAACAGGAAATTCTCTGACATGGAAACCAAAGAAAAAATATTTTTTTTTATCAACTTTGAAAGTCATGATGCAACCAAGTGATATAGCTAAGATTAATCCATGTAAAGCCAATGCAAATAAATTGAAAAAAAAAAAAACCATTCTCCCGTATTCAAAAAATAAAAAATAAAAAAATCTCAGCCATTCAAACAAAATGTAAAATTAAAAATAAAAAAAAGAACCATTCTCCCTTATTCAAAAATAAATAAATAAAATCAGAGATGGGTATAGATGATTTACTGTCTTTGGATCCATGAAAATCCACAGAGAACTTCTCCACCTTATAGTCACTCATCATCCTATTTCACAACAATCAAAACCCAACTATTAAAATAATAATAGAAGCCAGTTTTAGTGAATAATACAGAGTGAGCAAACCCAATATTTGTCCAAAGTAATACAGAGCATCCAACCTAATAATAAATTAATGGAAGAAGAAGAAAAGAAAAAAAAAAGTTGTTCTCCCTTATTCAAAAAATATAAAAATCAGAGATGGGTATAGATGATTTATAGTTTCTCTGCGATGGAGGACGGAGGTGCCGTAGTGGGTTGAGATCGGAGGCGACGCGACGGTGGAGATCAGATTATGCCCAAATAAGAATTAGCATGCAACAAATGCAACTTAACCTTCATAAGTTCATATAACCACAAATGAGAGGAACTCACAAATAAATAAATACAGAGATAGACATAGAAATATCATGATTGTACAGCTCTTTCTGTTAATCGATTTGAGATTGGCAAGCTTAAATATAATTTTAAACCAAGCACACTACAAATATCAAGAAGCCCAATCTAAAATGATTAGAATTAGAACCTAGTTCAAATAATTTCATAAATGACCACAGTTCTAATAACTTCACAAACTACAATATCTTGAAACAATCAACTTTTGACCTTTTGTATAACTTTTGTATAAATTAATCTTTTGACCTTTTGTATAACTTTTGACCTTTTGTATAACCATTTATTATGTATTCATTTTATTTTCTTTCATTTTCTTTTCTTTTATACTTAAAATTATGAACTAACAATCAAACATAGGATTGTGAGTCCATGAACTAACAATCTCAATCCTATGTTATAATACTACTAATCAAACATGCCCTAAGTGTCACATCAATAAGTAAAAAAAATTGTAAGGTTGTTAGTTTGTATGACATTACTCTATGAACCTATAAATTGAAGGAGAAAAGAAAAAGAAAAAAAAAAGGATTAATTTAACTCCTATCTATTTTGGTTAAAAACCCAAAAACTAATACAAAAAATAACTCCTATTTATTTTAATGATTGGTTGGTTGTGTATATTGAGAATGACATTTAATAGCATTCCAAATGAAATTATCATGCATTATTTTGAAAATACGAAAAATCAGAGAAGTTATTTGTAAATCAAATTTGAATGTTATCAAAATGGTATGCAAACTCATTTCATAAATCAAAACCATGTGAAAAATCAAACATTTCAAATTAACCATATCAAATTAATCATATATATACATAATATATATATATGTACATACATACACATATACAAATAAGCATATACACATAATATATATATGTATATATACATAATATATATATGTACATACATACACATATACATACACATATATGATTCCAATATGTATGTATATATATATAATCACAAATCAATATCTAGACATAATATAAATAAAACTCATTGAACATGTTAGACTATTAGCTGGCCCTCATTCCTTAAAACTTCATCGAATGTTAGAATATACAATTCATAAACCAGAGAATGAATATGCATACATCAAAGGAAGAAATAAAAAGAAATCAGAATGAGTTAAATTTCAATATGAGTAACAAAACTAATGCAATATTGGGACAATCAAATCTGGAAGAACCCATTAGGTATATCATAGCAGCCAACATGATCTTGTTAATAGCTGATCAAAAAAACATGATCTTGTAAAAAATATACTCACAAAGATAATATATATAAAAAATGTATACAATCCAGATTCTTTGTAAAATCTATACAATGTATATCTAAATAAAATCTATACAATCTATATCCAAATTCTTTGTAAAAAATATATAGAATCTATAAAAAAATCTATACAATCTATATCCAAATAAAATGTATACAATCTATAAACAAATAAAATCTAGTACATAGTCACCACATAAAATGAAAAGAGTGATCTTACCTGGAGAGCAGCAGTTTCGGGAGCGAGGGTATGGAAGAAGAAGAACAGGGTTGGAGAGCAGCAGAGGGAAAATCTGAAAAGAAATTGAAAATATTACAACTTCACATACCATAGGCGCAAACATTTAAAAGCAAACTAAAAGTTCAACACATCTCCTGAAACTAAAAAAATATAAAAAGTTTGAGATTCAAAGTAAACATTTCTCTCATAATCCATTAAGGTAAGGCACGGAGGAAATAAAATTCAACACACCTCTGAAACAGGGCCATGCTATACTTAGGTGAATTGTTTTGCCTAAAAAGTGGGAAAAAGTTGAACAACTAATCAATTTAAGGATAAATTACAAATACATCTCCTGAAATTTGCTTAGAACACGAATTGTCTCCTGTGGTTTAGAAAATTACAAATACCTCTCTGTCAGAATTTTTTATTTAAAAAAATTAATTGAAAAAGTGAAATTTCTAACTGTTCATGTATACCATAATAAAATTATCTGAATTATTAATTGAAATAAAATTTTAACATTATTAAAAACTGTTAATTAACTTGAAGATTTATTAATAAAATGACCTATTTGTTATAAAATTAGAAACCTTAGGAGGGCATAATGTAATTTCTAAAACTACAGGGAGTAATTTATAATTTGAGTAAACCTCAGGGGTGTGTTTGTAATTTACCTTTAATGTACTCAGGGGTGTGTGTGTTTGTAAACCTCAAAATTATTTGGAAACTGGTAATTTATTTAATGTACTCATAATAACATTATTAAAATGTAAGAAGCATCCTGCTTGAAGAACATATTTTGAAGGGGGGAAAAAAAAGAAAAATTTATAAATGCACAACAGATTTTAAAAAATAAAAATAAATATAAAAACATATCAGAAGCATCCAAGTTTGAGGGATGACAACAAATTGGCTGGGTTGTTTTGCCCAAAAAGTGGGAAAAAAAAATTGAACAACTAATTAATTTAACAAAAATTGTATATTAGATTTAATATTTTTGAAAACTGTTAATTTATATTTTGTACTCATAAGAAAATTATTACATTGTAAGAAGCATCTATGTTTGAAGAACAAATTTTGAAAGAAAAAAATATATATATAAATGCACAATAGATTTTGAAAAAAAAAAAAAAAACATATCAGAACATCCATGTTTGAGGGATAACAACAAATTCTCTGGTTTGTTTTGCCCAAGAAGCATCATATATATATACATACATATTGGAATCATATATACACATACAAATAAGCAAATTATATATATCATAATTAGCAAAATAAAAAATAAATAAAAATACACACCTGAATTGCTTTTTTTAGGCAGAACAGATGAAAGAGTACAAAAAATAAGCAAGAAGCTTCACATGTATAGACAACAATAGTTGCCCAATCAAGAGAATCCACACCATTTCTCACACCAAAGTAATAAAGCAACTGTGGCAAAATCTGGAATGACCAAATCCAAACATAAACCAAAGGTTTCAATGGAAGATCAGATTTCAGATAGATAGGCACATACATGGTGCTACAGATTAAATTGAAAGACTACAGCAATGACACAAAAATAAAAAATTGAAGGAACATTATTTCATATCCTGAATTCAAACCCTCGAGGGCCACCACAGTAATTGCATAAACCAAGCAATTGGGCAACCTTCAAGATATAAGCAAAATTTAATGCGGCTCAAGATTCACACATGGAAGAGTACAAAAAATTGAAAACAGGATCAAACTACCCATCAAATCCACAAAAATTAATTACAAAGCAACAAAAGACGACTCAATTTACAAAAATCAATTACAAAGCAACAAAAGACGACATAATGCAGAAGCACTGTGTGTTGCAACATGGCCCTGATACGAAAGTAAAACCAAAACAAAAGAAATGGAACGCACCTCTCCGAGAATCTTCTTATCACCCTTTCCACTTGGTTGATCAAGGTCAGTAATCTCCCACAAAGGAATACTGAGGAGAGTCCTTATAACATCTTCATCCAAGAAAGGGGTAACCGGGGACGGTGACACTCTGGCCGGGGACAGACTTCGGTCCGGTTACGGCAGTGACGACTCCCTTTCAACCCTTGTTCCCCTGTTGATCTATTTTATTTCAGCAGAGAGGGAGGGAGGAAGAGAGAAGATCAAGACCAAAACCTTCAATGTTTGCATTGCACTTTATAGGTTAGAAATCAAAACCCATTTCATATTCAAGAGAAATCAAAACTTATTCAATATATTCAATTGTGAGCAATATATTCAAGAGAAACAGATTTAGAAACAATTTATTCAATAGAGATAGAAACCCATTTGTTGGAGGTTACACAACCAAAACTTTCCAATCCAGAACCGAAACCAGAGAGCTAGACAGAGAGATGGAGAAGGTTTGTGTGACAGTATGAGGAACAGAGTTTAAAATCAAGGATGAGGAGAGAGGGAGAGAGAGGGGGGGTAGGTGGGTGGCCTTTCAGAGTCATGGGAGAGAGAAGAGTTTTGGGGCAAGAACTAATATTTGAGAGGATTGATCTGAATCATCGATATATATCTAAGATTCATCTCAGCCATTGGATCAAAATGTATCTCACATACATTTTTATACATTTTCAAAAACCTTTCTCCTTTATTATATAGATTTTTTTGGTATAAATTTTGTTTTTATTTGTTTATTTATTTATTTTGGGAATAAATTTTATAATTGTGTATGAATTTTGAATTTGTGTCATATAATGAAAAAATGAATTTGTGTCATAGAATTTTGAATTTTGAATTTTGAATTTGCTCATGATTTGTAATTGATACCAACTCACTACTTTGATATGATACTTATTGAATTAATAAACATTATATTATGATATGAATGGAATTATCGAACATACTTTGTCCAACTACGTGTAAGAAAATATTTGTCTTATTTTTCTTTTTTACATGAAGACATTAATATATTTCAGTAATGTTTTAAAATTATGAAATAATTTTCTTTGCTCCATAATTGTTTTAGAACCATCTTCTAGAAGAAAATGAAAAAAGAATTGGATTCAGTCATTCTCATGCTAAAACTTTGTTTTAATATTATGTTTTAAATAATGTGTTTAAGTAACGTTTTAAAATTATGTTTTAAGTATTCTCAATAACTGTTTATTGTTTTTATTGTTTTGGTATAAATTTTTTATTTATATATTTATTTATTTATTTTGGCAATAAATTTTATAATTGTGTATGAATTTAGAATTTGTGTCGTAGAATGAAAAAATGAATTTGGGTCATAGGATTTTGAATTTTGAATTTGGAATTTGCTCATGATTTGTAATTGATACCAACTCACTACTTTGATATGATACATATGGAATTAGTAAACATTATATTATGATATGAATGGAATTATCAGACATACTTTGTCCAACTAGGTGAAAGAAAATATTAGTCTTATTTTTCTCTTTTATACGAAGACATTAATATATTTAAGTAATGTTTTAAAATTATGAAATAATTTTCTTTGGTCCACAATTGTTTTAGAACCATCTTCTAGAAGAAAATGAAAAAAGAATTGGATTCAGTCATTCTGATGCTAAAAGTGTGTTTTAATATTATGTTTTAAATAATGTGTTTAAGTAATGTTTTAAAATTATGTTTTAAATATTCTCAATGATTGTTTATTTTTATTTTTTTTTGGGTATAAATTCTATTTTTATTTGTTTATTTTGGCAATAAATTTAGTAATAGTTTAAGAATTTTGAATTTGTGTCATAGAATGGAAAAATGAAAAATTTTCTTTATTAATCTTGTAATTGGAATTGTTTTGGTTTTTAAATATCACTTAGATTACTTTTTAAGTAAAATAATTTCTAAGTTAAATACTTCATTGTAATTGGCAAATCGTAGTTATTTGATTCTCTTTTTTTTTTCTTTTTTTCTAGCGACACTGCCAAAATTATTAGCATCAGCTGATAAGTCTGTGGCTGTCAAGAAGAAGTGGGGCCACCCTGTATACGTCATTGATTATGACAGAAAGACTGCTTCTAGCCTAAGTGACCGGCTCCATCTTCTTGCCTTTATATTCATAATTGTTAGTTTTGCATCATACATGTAGTCGCTTATGCCAACAAAGCCTAAGGAGGAACTCAGAACTTCGCTGAATAGTCTTACAACTACCATCAAATGCTAGAAGACGGACATCGCAAGTGACACGAAGGTGATAGAGAGCAATTTGGAGACAATAAAGAATGGTATCAGGGAGGTCAAAGAGAAAAAGTGTAGCTTCAAGTTTTGGTAGAGACAGCTCTATTGAGATTGCCACGGAGGCAGTCGTTTAGAAAATTGGCTAATGCTAAGAACAAAAAATAGAAATAAATATAGATCATAGAAGGTGCATATAGCGATCCCGATTTTACCTTCATTGTTTAATTGTAATATATGTCAACTTTTCAAAGATTATGCATGATTATACTAGATTCATCTCATTAGTAAGATACATGTACATCAATTAGATGGTGACTAATCATTGATACCTATTTATACAATGTATAGAAGACTAATGCTAATACATTGAATGTGATGGATTTATTATGAATGAATCTTAGAGATGCATTATGTTTCTATTGTGAATATGTAAAATACATTAATCTATCTAATGAATTCATTAATATAGAAGATGCATTATGTATCATGAATGTATGAGATACATTAATCAATTTAATGAAGTTCATTGAATGAATAACTTGAGAGTTTCTCTCTTTAGACTACATCTTCTCTCTATAAATACATCTAGTTCTAGTGATCTTCTACCCTAGTTCCTTTGTATTGAGTGTGGAGCATCCCTTGATCTTCATTTTAATCTGAAAGTTTGGCGATTTGGAGCACTTTGGTTTTTGGCCTTCATCTTCCTCATTTGAGGTAGGGATTCCTTTGTTCTTTTTCAATACTCCGTCTATAGATAGACATGTGGTAATTTTGTATTGCATGAAAATCATATCCGTGTTGGATTTGTTTGAAAATCATGAGGGGAACCTAGGGTTGGTTGTTTGAGAATGGTTTTGTTATCATTGACTGTGGTTTGGTCTAATTAGAGAATAAAATTAGCATGTTATTATTGAAAGAAGAGAAAGCCCTAAATTATATTTTGATTTGGTAAAATAAAAAGGGTTTATGGTTGAACAATGTTGGTAAATTTCTATTGTTAATATGAGTTGTGTAGAAGGTGTTAACAGTTAAAGGATTAATTATGGTATTGGAGTTATTTTGAAATGAACGTAATGAATCAAGTTGGGTTATGACTTATTATCCATGGAATTGATTTTGTAAAATGAAGAGAATGTAATTGGTTTTGTAAAAAGGGAAAAGTGTTTTTGGAATAAGTGATGGAACATGTTGACTTGAAAAATTATGAAAGTTGATCTTGAAAATGGTAAATGAAATGTTAACTCTATGTGAGTCTTAGAAAATAAATTTGAGAATTGAACTATTGTATCATGAGTGTTGATTACACACATTTGGGAGTTTTATCCTTACCTATCGTACTAGTGTCGTTGTTGGGTTTAAGGATTGCTTGAGAGTTGAGTTTCTTTTTATTAGGTGTACTGAATACATGCATCTAGAGGTTTTGTCCTTGGTCATCGGTGGAGGATGACATTGGTGTGTTGAATTGTGATGTATGCGTTACACTTGTGTTGGTTAAACATTATTGAATAGTTTATGTGTATGTATTACACTTGTTATTGATGCTTTGTTATATTGAGGAATTTGTATATGATAATTGTTTATATACATTGTGTTGTGTGGGAGGAGATAGGGGATGTACTCCACGGTTTAGGGGAAGATAGGGGATGGACCTCTAAATCGGAAACTGTTTGATATTGATACAGCACTAAAATGTGTATCATTTGTGAAGTATAGAAGTGTTTTGGTTACTCAACGGTTTAGGGGAAGATAGGGGATGGACCTCTAAACCGGATTTTGTTTGGGAGGAGATAGGGGATGGACTCCATTAGCACCACTATATGTGTGCTTATTGATATTAGAAGTGTTTTTGTTTGATATTGATACAATACTAAAATGTGTATCATTTGTGAAGTATAGAAGTGTTTTTGGTTGATATTGATACAACACTAAAATGTGTATCATTTGTGAAGTATGGAAGTGTTTTTATCTGAGATTGATACAGTACTAAAATGTGTATCTATTATGAGGTATGAAATGTTTAAAATGAGTTATTATCTCGCTTATCGCTTGGCATATCCTTAGCTTACTGTGCATATAGCCGGTAGAGCAGAGTTGTAATTGTTATCGTTAGTGTATCTAAGTATGTTATGGGTTGCGATGGTTACAGTTTTGAAAGGCCGAGCTGCCTCATTTGTGGATTATATACATGTTGATGATTTGTTATTTCCCTTTTATTTAAGGCATGCATGTATTGATATAAATGTATTGGGAACAAACCAAAATGCCATTTTAAGATTTTGGAAAGTGTGAAGGAAAATGGGGTATTTGTGAACATGTTTTCAAAAAAGGTCATTTTGTTGTAAGTACGGAAAATGGGGGAAGAGTAGTGGGCTTGGTGCAATTGTTTTCTAGAACTGTTATTGTCATGAAAGTTTGTGGAAATGGGTAATGAAAAGGAAATAAAGATGAACCGCTTATAGCGTCAAATGAAATGGTTGTTTTCAAAAAAAGTTCATACTTATGTATATTTTGTATAAACTGCCACATTACTATTCTAGTATGAGAATGAACATTCATGATCATAGCTATCTGTAAGTTGTTATTGTTGGAGATCATGTTGAGATCCCTACTGGACTATATGTTCATCCCACGTTGTTGAATCTTTTTCAGGTGATAGCCAGGATGTTCTACAAGGTTTTGGATCTTCTTATTTGTTGGCCACGGGGCCTCTTTTGTGTTGGCGGAATGCCATTTATGTAAAAAGGGTTATACCCTTCTTCTTGACTTTTAATGATGTAAGCCCAAGGGCAATTTATTTAGTGTACTCATGTTGTATTTACTTGCATACGAATGAGAGCAATGTTATTCACTTCTACAAGTTGAATATACGAGTTTATTTCCGCATGTTATCTCTGAAATGGAATTAAGTAAATGAAATTGGTAATATTTCGAGTATTAAAAAGTGGGGCGTGACAGTGTATCTAAGTATGTTATGGGTTGCGATGGTTACAGTTTTGAAAGGCCGAGCTGCCTCATTTGTGGATTATATACATGTTGATGATTTGTTATTTCCCTTTTATTTAAGGCATGCATGTATTGATAAGAATTTATTGGGAACAAACCAAAATGCCATTTTGAGATTTTGGAAAGTGTGAAGGAAAATGGAGTATTTGTGAACATGTTTTCAAAAAAGGTCATTTTGTTGTAAGTACGGAAAATGGGGGAAGAGTAATGGGCTTGGTGAAATTGTTTTTATCTAAAACTGTTATAGTCATGAAAGTTTGGAAAAATGGGTAATAAAAAGGAAAAAAAAAGGTGAACCGCTTATAGCGTCGAATGAAATGGCTGTTTTCGAAAAGTTCATACTTATGTATATTTTGTATAAACTGCCACATTACTATTCTAGTATGAGAATGAACATTCATGATCATAGCTATCTGTAAGTTGTTATTGTTGGAGATCATGTTGAGATCCCTACTGGACTATATGTTCATTCCACGTTGTTGAATCTTTTTCAGGTGATAGCCAGGATGTTCTACAAGGTTAGATCTTTTTATTTGTTGGCCACGGGGCCTCTTTTGTGTTGACGGAATGCCATTTTTGTAAAAAGAGTTATACCCTTCTTCTTGACTTTTAATGATATAAGCCCAAGGGCAATTTATTTAGTGTACTCATGTTGTATTTACTTGCATACGAATGAGAGCAATGTTATTCACTTCTACAAGTTGAATATACGAGTTTATTTCCGCATGTTATCTCTGAAATGGAATTAAGTAAATGAAATTGGTAATATTTCGAGTAATAAAAAGTGGGGCGTGACAGTGCATTGACCTCTTTGAGATTTACAATGAATGTGAATTCATCATAATTGATTTTAATTCTGTTGCTTCTGATGTAAAAGCTATTGTATTAGCTACTGCTATGATGGGTGCTTCTTCTGCCGTTAGTTTTATGTGACATTAGATGGATAATTTAAATATTATACAGTCTTATTACAATAATGTATTAACTTGGCTCTGATACCAATATAAAGTGCTCGACATACAGGGATAAGGCTAAACACGTCTGTCAACGATTTACTAGGACACAGGCCTAAATGCAATCTCTGCAAAGATGGTCTTTAAACGTGAATGCGACTTGGGTGACGTCCCACTTAACCTTTCTCTGTTCTACCCTCATTCAGCACAAACCTAGGATTAAAAATCAACATAATGCAAGTATCAAACAAACTAATTATAACATATATGGTCTCATGATTTACTGTTGAGGTGGAGGCCTCACGGCGGCCGCCCACACACAAATATGTTCTTGGGTTTGCTGTTGTATTCTGTGAATCTGTTGATCACAGAATTCTAACTGTTGCGTAGCCCAAGGCTGGAGATATGGGTCTTCAATAACAGTTAAATAATGATTAAGACTAGTAATATAAAAATCTAAAACATGTAAAACATCAACAAGTAAATTCACAGAGGGCATACATTAAGAAATACTTACAAACATTTATGTCTTCAAAACAGTATAAGTCTTCAACACTTAATTTATGTATTGAAGACATTTTATTACAAGAGAGAGCTTACACGAAGACAGAGTGGGGAAAACCAAATTAAAAGATATTCTGCCTCAACAAGGGTGAGGTCTTTTTCTTTTATTGACAAAGGAAATAAAGATAAAAGATAAGGTGAGGACAGGTGGCGTGTCCTTCATGGGTGGAGTCGATCGTCCTTATTCTCTGGCCAATTGGGAATCTCCAGCTTCCTTATCTTCTTTGGAACGATATGAGTTTTTTATTTCCCTTTTCTAGATGGCAGACAAGGAATCTGTCTTTGCTGGAAGGAGTTTTGTCGTTTTATAGCGACGTTCTGGTTGATGGATTCCGGTGGGGGGACAAAGCCTTATGCTTTGCCTTTTCGTTTTTTGTCTTTTTCTTTATCGATTTTCTCTGCAATCATACTGGTTAGAGATTCCCAATTTAGTCTTATTTTTCCCTTTTAGACGAAGACAGTAATATATTTAAGTAATGTTTTAAAATTATGTAATAATTTTCTTTGGGCCATAATTGTTTTTAAACCGTCTTCTAGAAGAAAAAAAAAAAGAATCGGATTCAGTCATGCTCAAGCTAAAAGTATGTTTTAATATTATGTCTTAAATAATGTATTTAAGTAATGTTTGAAATATTCTCAATGATTGTTTATTGTTTTTATTTTTTTGGTATAAACTTTGTTTTACTTTGTTTATTTATTTATTTTGGGAATAAATTTTATAATTGTGTATGAATTTTGAATTTGTGTCATATAATGAAAAAATGAATTTGTGTCATAGAATTTTGAATTTTGAATTTTGAATTTGCTCATGATTTGTAATTGATACCAACTCACTACTTTGATATGATACTTATTCAATTAATAAACATTATATTATGATATGAATGGAATTATCTAGCATACTTTGTCCAACTACGTGTAAGAAAATATTTGTCTTATTTTTCTTTTTTACATGAAGACATTAATATATTTCAGTAATGTTTTAAAATTATGAAATAATTTTCTTTGCTCCATAATTGTTTTAGAACCATCTTCTAGAAGAAAATGAAAAAAGAATTGGATTCAGTCATTCTCATGCTAAAACTTTGTTTTAATATTATGTTTTAAATAATGTGTTTAAGTAATGTTTTAAAATTATGTTTTAAGTATTCTCAATGGCTGTTTATTGTTTTTATTGATCATGGTCGATTCTCATTGTTGAATCTATTGATAACCCGACTAGTAAATCTATTTGTCCCAAAAAAAAAAGGGTCAAAAAATTTATTGAGAATTTGATTATGCAGGCTTTCATTTTTAATAAAAAGGCGTTTCTAGGATGAAAGTGGTATTGTGGACTATCATGTACATTATTTGTAGCGTTCATGGCGAACACATAGCCCAACTACCACCTTGAGGCATGGACAACACATTGCCCAGCCAACACCTAGAAGTATTGTCCGCTTTGGCCTAAGCATGATAGCTGGCAAGCCGCACGGATTTATTCCTTTGATTTCCCAAGGATGCCTCCATATTGGAAGTGTCCAATGCTATCTTATAAGTCTATTCTAAATATTATATACAATCGATGTGGGATGGCAACACATATTTGAAACAAGATAATTGAGAATATTATCCGCAATCGATGTGGGTTGTCAACCCATATATTTGAAACAAATGATATAATAACAAATATATAGCTTGGACATGAACATTGAATACATCATATTAATATTTTTCCAAACTGGTGTCGTTCAATGGTCAATTTTATTGAATTATTTTAGAAAATTTGAAGTTATTTTCAAATTTTCAAAACTTTAGTTCATATTTCTTTATTTATCTTGATGAAACTTTGTCCCACATAAAAAAGAAAGGATAAAAATAATGTATTAATAAAAGAAGTTTTCAAAGTAATTTTTAAATCAAAGAGGCTTGATGATTTAAACCAAAAAAGCATTTCGACGGTGGAGGTATTGCTAATGAAGAGTGATAAAAAAACTTTATTAAAAAATTTACGTCAATAAATTTTTATTTTAACTTCACAAATGGTTGATATATGTATATATATATATATATATATTTAATAAACTTAAATAATTTGATAGGTATAGACTGTTAGTTTTTAATATTATAATCATACAATATAATCTTATGAAATCAAATAGAAATCTCGACATAATCGATCAAAATTCTAATATTTAGAGCTTGTTTGGCATGAGGGTTTTTGATGAAAATAGTCAAAATGTCAAAACATCCAATCAGATCATTTTTTTACTTTTATACATCTTTTCTTAAAACATAAAAAAAAATCAATTAAAAGAATCAATTCCGAAATAACCCCTAATGTCTTTTTTCACCTCTCCATTTATTTATATTAATCGTAACTAATAGATTAAAATTTTACAATACATATGGCACGTTTGTTTGTTCGGTGAGTGCTACATATGAACTTAATATTCATTTCATCAACTTTTTTCTATTATAATTTGAACTCACGAAATGATTACAGAGGTGCGAACCAAAATGATAAGCAAATAAGTCTCAAAAATTAAGGCTCCGTTTGGAAAGTCTCTCAAAATATGGTTCCAGCCGTTGATTTGAGTGTGTTGTTTGTTTGGATCTTTCAAATCATAATTCTACACCCATTTCTCAAAACTCAATTTAAAACAGAATTGTTACTTTTCAAAACTTAATTCAAATCAATATTTTAATTTTTAATTTTTTTTTAATTTTTTAAATATTTAAATATTTTAAAAATATTTTAATTTTGTTAACATTTTAAATATTTTAATATTTAAATATGTTTTTCATTTTTTAATTTTTTTGAATATTTTTAAATATTTTAATTTCAAAATATTACGATTCTCATTTTTTAAATTTTAAAATATTTTATTAAAGTTAATTCAAACTCTATTTTATAAAAATATTTTCAAATATTTTAATTTTTTTTGTTATGTATTTGGTAACGATTTGGGTGTAGAGTTGTGAAAGTAGTATGGAGTTTCGAGTTATGCGTTTGGTAATGAGTTTTAAAAATAATTTCATAATTGACTTTTGTTTTATGTGTTTGGTTACGATTTGAGTATAGAGTTGTTTTTAAATTTAAAATATTAATATTTGAAATTATTTAAATTTTTTGAATATTTAAATTATTTAAATTTTTACGATTTAAATTTTTTGAATATTTATTTTAATTTTTTACTTATCAAATTTTTTAGATTATTTAAATTATTTAAATATTTATAATTTTAATTTTTTGAATATTTATTTTGAAAAAAATTTATTTCCTCTGTAGTATTTTCAATTAAAAAATTGATTAATGTTATTTTCTATTAACAATAATTTTTTTTAATTGAATTTTAAAAAGAGTTTGGTTATTAGTGTTGATCAAAATTTTCAATAGTGTGAAAGTAGTATGTTTTGTTTTGATTTATAATAATTTGAATTATGTTTTGAAAACTCTTTCCAAAACTCATAACCAAACAAATTTTCTTACTTCACATGTCAGATCAAACTTTCAAAACTCAATTCCACACTCAATTTAACACTCTATTCAAAAACTATAACCAAACAAATTTTCTACACTCAAATCATAATTCCATAACTCACAAACTCAAAATACAACTCATACTTTCAAATCATATTTACAAAACTCTACCAAACGAAACCTAAAATTATATATCATTCAATACTCAAGATCTAAGAATAATTAAAAAAAAAAATTTAAAAATTTTGCCAAACGGGCCTTACGAACTTGAAATTGAGACGTAATATAATTTGTTTTTATCAATTTAAATAGAATGGTTCACGACACTAGAACTATTATAAAACTACACAATTCGAAGGATTTGTAAATTCATACCAACTCAACTCGAGTCAATGCCCGAACCCACAAACAAATTAAGAATATTATTTAGCAGATACCCAAAAAAATAATAAATAAATAAATTTAATTTGATTCAACTCGTTACAAATATATTATTAACATCACAATTATAAGAAGTATGCCATACAATGGTATTATTAAATTTTCAAAAATATCCCATGGCTTTTACTCAACCACCTTACTATAGAGGCTAATAAATTGTGTGCGTGACATTAGTAAGGCCAATCATCTAGCCACACAAGATCTTATGTCCCTATTTTTCCCTCCACATATGTCCGATGTTCTCAAAAACGATGTTCCTAACTGGTTCCTCGTTTGGTGGGATAAGTTCGGACTTTCTCTTAATATTTTACCCGACTCCGTGAGAACCGAATATAATGAATGGCATGCGGCTTATTCCCGTGCATATTCATTCTTAAATAAAAACAGAGAATTATCTATCAGTAAATCTATAGTCCATTTCTCCATCCGTTTTGGAATTCCATGGATTTGGAAATGGGACTTTGCCTGTGATTATCAGAATAAGGTTCCCCGTTTGAAAAGAATCTTCTTTGTCAAATGGTGGGATAAAATGGATCTTAAGGATCTCATTCCAAAAATTCAACAGCATACCAAAGCTTGCTGGGAATCTGTCAAGCAACCAGCTCTCCCAGCACCATCCTCTTCTCCAGTAGCTAATCCTTTTGTTCAGATCCAAAAGGAGTTAAAACAGAAATATCCCCATCTTACTAATAATGAATTAATTGTCAAAAACATGGATTATCTGAAGGAGCAATTTCTCCAATCTGTGAGTCCCGAGGATGACGTATCCATGAGATCAGGCACGAGTCAGCCCTCTTCTGAACCAGCTTCAGATCCAGTCGAACACGTGTTGGCTAGTGAGTCACAATCCAAAGATGAAGACGAACCCAATCTTGGCGACTTTTGGGATTCTCTAACAACTGTCTTAGTGGAAAAGATGGCCAAAGACAAATCCAGTAAAGGCAAGGGCCCCGAGCTTTAGGCGTCGGCATAACAGGACAAA
Organism: Camellia sinensis; assembly: GCF_055761805.1. Classification (NCBI taxonomy): domain Eukaryota; kingdom Viridiplantae; phylum Streptophyta; class Magnoliopsida; order Ericales; family Theaceae; genus Camellia; species Camellia sinensis. The sequence goes on from NC_138970.1 coordinate 78,389,897, forward strand.
GCAACTTTTGCAAAAGTAGATACTCTCAACAGTAAAAGGAAGATGCTGTTCGCCATTCCGAAAAGTTGAAGATAAGTTGATAAGGAGGAATTCTGTCGGTGCAATCGAAGAAGGCCACCTGTCTTTGTATAATAATGTAATCTTATCTTCTTTCTAGTATTTAAAGGGATCTCCTCACCCTTGTTGAGGCAGATTAAGTCTTAGAATTTTTCGAATTTTCTTTCTTCTTCTCTCTTGTAATCTCTCTTCCAACCCCCTCTTGTAAAATATTTTACTTCTTCAATAAAAGTGTGCACCTCGTGTTTCAATATGTATGCCCTCTGTTAACTTATTAGAATCCTTATTACAAGCACAGAGATTTTGGCTCCAGCAAAAACAGTATTATCATAGCTTACCAGTAGACCGCTATACACAACAGTATATATCAGAGCGCATCTCCACTTGTGAACAGTATCTAGAGGAGATCCAAGTACTGATCAACGAACAGCTAGTGGCGTGGGCGGCCAGAAGGCCTCCGCCACCCCAACAGGAAGGTACATGAGATCATATATGTCCTAATTTGTTTTATTTATATGCTTATTATGTGTGTATTAATTCTTGGGTTTGTGCTTTTGTACGGTTAATTAATGGTTAGGGTTAGTGGGACGTCACCCAAGTCGCGTAGGGAGTAGGTCATGTTGCAGTGATTGCGTATAGACCGTGTGATACCCGTAAGTCGTTGACAGACGTGCTAGCGTTGACCGTGAGTGAGCACCTTTCATGGTATCAGAGCCAAGTTTTAGTTATCACATAATAATAATATAAACATAATAAATTAGACATATATGATCACAATACAACCATGTCAGAACAAAATGATAATACCGTAGAAATACCAGGAACCGAATCCGTAACCACAGTAGGAAATACAGTTTCCTCATTAGCCGAAGCCGCTGAATTAGTAGCTTATCAGGAAGTCAAACAGGCCTTAGATAAATGGACCATTCCATCAGTAGACCCACAAACTATTTATAAAAAAGGTCGATTCCAATTTTGGAGTAAAACGATAATCAAGACATTTGAACATGCATCTTGTATCCAGAATAATGATGAAATTATTAAATTAATCCATATTAATGATTTTGTCCCTTTTCAGAAAGAATACAAGTACATCCATATAGGATTAGTACAAATTGCATTCAAACCCTTGACCCTTCTTGGTCAAAACACCAGTATCCAATGCACTCTTCGTGATGGTCGATGCCTTGATTGGCGTGCATCACTCATGGGTGCTATTGAGACTAGTTTGTCTCATGGACCAATATATTTTGATATCTATCCAAACCTCAGCGTTGCTCTGTGCGATGCTAATCTACACGATGTGTTAGAACTCAGGGTTCTTACCCATGGATACAATTACAAACTAGGTACTCCACCCTTTTCAGTTCATTCTAGAATTTACATTAAGGCTTTAACAACTTTAAATCCTTATGTTAAGAAGAAAACTGAAACAGGCCAAACAGTATTAATTGAAACCAATCTTTACAGTAGCCAAGTAGCTGTTCCTAAGTTAATTCCTTGGAAGGATATAACTTTTCCAGATAGATGAGAGATTCCTAATGCTGTTCCTCCCAAACCTCTTATCCAGCATAATATCGATGATGTCATACAGACTCAAGGAGGTCATGTTTACGTCCAATTCCAGAAACCTATGCTTACGAGAAGCAATTCTTCTAATGCCAGTTTCCGAACTGCACCTAGAAGTTTTTCTAATAACAGTTTTCGATCTGTCCCTCCTTACCAAGTGGACTATCCCGAATCAAGTCGACAATCAGTTGACCATCTACCTTCCCGAAGACAAATCGAAAATATTCTTCAGCAGATACCTTCTAGGCCTCCTAGTAGACCACCTAGTGATCCTCAGGAAGACCCTATGACTTCAGAAATTCAGGGAATTCGTCTTTCCCAAAACAGAATCCCTCATGGTGTTTATACTGCGCCAACTGCACCAACACCATCACCAGATAGCCCAACGGCCAGTGATATGAATTTTGATATCTAATGGATTTTACACCAGGAAGTGAAAATAGAAAAATAATAAACCAGGAATTTAATCAGGAAAAATATAAGGATTTCAGAGAATGGTATTTTTCCAATCACACACCAGAACAATTAGCAGAATATAAAACTCAATATTATCAACATCTTGAGTTACACCAGAAAATAATACCTTTTGTAGAATGGTATACTACAGTTACTCAACCTCAAGTCACAGCTATTGAAGATCAGTATAAAACATGGACTACCACTGAAGGACAAATAGTCCATTCTATCCATCCTCCTCCGCAATCCTTAGAACTTGTACCTAATGGGGAGACTACCAGACAACCTTTATCAGCAACTGCATATATTGATGCACAATCAGGAAAACTCACTAAAACAGAAACCTTGTTAGTAAAACAACATAACTATACTAACCTCATCTGCCAAACTATAGGAAAACAGTTAACCAGAGTGGAAGAAGCCACTTCTACCTTTAAAGACAGAACTTTGGCTCCACCTCAAACAGGAATTTCTACCTTACATCCAGTATCCATTAAGCCACCATTAGACATTACCAACTTTAAATTAAAGCGTCTAATGCTGAATTTATGGATACCCTTCTCCAGAAAATGCATACTCTTAATGTTCGTCCTCCAGAACCCCCTAAACCACCAGGATCCTCTAGTGGCACGATTCATATGTTACGTGCTGAATCTAACCCTGACTAGGACGACTTATCTCCAGAACAGATCCATGAAATTCAAATGAATTTCCAAGGACATGAATCAGTTAACAAATTAAGTTCTTATACTTCTCGTCCAGCTACTCTCCCCTATACCAGAAATTACTATGTCAGACCAACTCCTCCCGATATTCTCTATGAAGAGACATATCTGAATGACCAAGGTAGTTACCATGGCAAAACCATCTATGAATGGAATATAGATGGTGAATCAGAATATGGTATCTATAAGAAGTTACATCAAATGATGATGTATGCTACTGTCTGCCGTCAATACAGTAACAATGATCCAGTAATCGCCAAATATATCATCAATGGCTTTACCGGAATTCTCAAAGGATGGTGGGATAATATCCTCACACCTAGCCAACAGGTTGAAATCCTTACTGCTGTCAAAATGAAAGTTGATCCAACTACTAATCAGCCAATCCAACAACCAGATGCCGTTTATACCCTCATCCAAACCATCATCCTTGGTTTTGTTGGCACCAGTACTTCTTCTCAGGATCGTGGCCGCGAGTTACTTCAAAATCTTCGCTGTCCCTCCTTGACCCATTTCCGTTGGTACAAAGATGTTTTTCTCCTCAAGGTCACTCAAAGACCTGATGCTAACAGTACCCATTGGAAAGCCAAGTTTATCGATGGCCTTCCTACCCTTTTTGCCGAACGTGTTAGGAAAAAACTTCGGGATCGCCATGACCGGATGTCTATTCCTTACGAACAGTACACCTATGGACAACTTTGTTCCATAATAACCGATGAAGGTCTATCTTTATGTAATGACCTTAAACTTCATTATCAAATGAAACAACAGAATTTAACAGGCAGAAAAGAATTAGGAGAATTCTGTGAACAATTTGCCTATGAACCAGTCATCAAACATCCAGCTAAAACCTGCCAGCTTTCTCGCAAGAAATCTTCCAAGCCTTACCGAAAAAAGTCTCACAAGACTAGCCATCCGCAAACCACTAAGAAGTTTTATCCGAAAAAATCAACCAGCAAATCTAAAGGAAAAATTAAAAATAAATCAGAAATAAAATGCTACAAATGTGGCCAAACAGGACATTATGCTAATCGATGTAAATCAAAAGCTAAATCTAAGATTAATGAATTAAATCTTGATCCAGATATTAAACAACAGCTAATTCAAGCTCTAGAAGCAGAAGAAGTATCAACAGAAGAAGATGATCCCTCTGAAGATGAAATCAATCAGTTATACTCTACTTCCTCTAGTGAAGAAGAACCAGATGACTCCTGTCCCTGTAGTACCAATCAGGAACAAATTTCAGAAATTAATTACTGGAAATCCATTGTAGAAATGAATGGTTTACATTTAGGAGAACCCAGTAGCATTAATGTCTTAACAGATACACAAAAGGATATGCTCGCTGTAGCAGATCAAATCCAGGATCCAGAAATAAAAATTAAATATTTAAAAATGTGCTATGAACACCAACAGACAATCTAGGAGACTCCTCCTATACCAGACTATTCATACAATCTTAAAAGTGTAATTGACAGAATCCAGACCAAACCTCTTGTAGAACAACCTACAACAATTCAGGATTTAAAAATGGAAATTAATATTCTCAAAACAGAAGTGAAACACTTGCAAACTGCTAGTGAAGCTGCAATCAAAGATATTAAATATCTTCACACTCAAATCCCTAAAGAAAAAGAAGCCGAACAAAAGCTTGATTTAAACAAGCAAGAACCTGAACCATCCACTCCATATCTTTTACTTGTAAATCAGGTAACCTTCCAGAAATGGTATATTAAAATCTCATTTTTAATTAAACCAGATTTTATGATTAGAGATGCTATTGCTTTAGTCGATAGTGGTGCATATATGAACTGTATCCAAGAAGGTATAGTTCCAACCAGGTATTTTGAAAAGACTACTCAGAGTCTAACCAGCGCTAGTGGCAATTCGCTCCAAATCAGGTATAAAGTTCCAAAAGCCTATATTTGTAACCAAGATCTTTGTCTGCCTACATCTTTTGTTTTAGTCAAAAATCTTGCTACAAATATCATCTTAGGCACCCCTTTCTTGTGTCTTTTGATGCCTATTCAGAAAATTGACTCAATAGGCATTTATTCTCAATTGCAGGGAAAAACAGTCATTTTTGAATTTATTACCCAACCGTATACAAAAGAATTAGATCAAATTCGTGATTTAATATAGCGATCCCGGATTTACCCTTGTTATACCGTGATCCGACATGTGTCCGTGGATGTTGGTAGTTGTTTATTATTTTGTTTATATCCTTTTTACTTCGTAATTGAGTTATAGGATGTGTTGGGCAGGTTTGTTACAGGTTGGTTGAGTTTAGAAACCAGAACTAGTTGCCCAGATTTTGGCCTGTACGCTCGAGCGGGGCTTTGGGCACTCGAGCGGAGAATACACCCATCCAGTATTTCCTGTGCAGTGTTGTACGCTCGAGCGTGGAATGGGACGCTCGAGCGGGGTTGTGTGAGTGCCGCTCGAGCGGGGAGTTGGAAGCTCGAGCGGAGACCTGGTTCTGTCGAGATGCTGGGAGAGTGCATCCGGCGCTCGAGCGGAAGTTTGGACGCTCGAGCGGAAGTCTGTGATTGACGCTCGAGCGGGGTGTTTTACGCTCGAGCGGAAGACTGGGTTTAAGTTTCGAAGTTGTGACTTTTCAAATCACTTTTCACTTTCTCTTCTCTCTCTTACTTTTCCAAAATCACCATTGTTGAGCCTCTCACTCTAGACTCTACCTTCTCTCTAGGTTTTGATCTAGTAGGAGTGATTTGCTCACTTTTGGCCTTTATAAAAAAGTTGTTGATCATCGAGGGCTACATTTTAATCTGAAAATCTCGGGTTTTGGAGCACGTTGGGTTTTGTCATCTTCTCCTTTGGGGCTCCGAATTTGAGGTAGGGATACCCTACTCCTCTCTATGGGTTTTGTCTTTAAATTTTGGTATTTGAGATGTTGGGGTTGGTTTGGTAATTTTGTGAAAGTTTGGGGGCTTTTGTGTAATTTTACAAAAGTTGGGGTTTTATTCATAATAAACCTAGATGCATGTTTGGCATAGAGAAATGGAATGAATGTTAAATCATTGATGAAAATGGGACCTAAGGGTTGAAATGTTAATTATGGGAATTGACCTAATTACATTGTTTAATTAATTGGAATAATTAATTGAGAAGAATGAGGAAATGAAATGTTGATTGAATATCCATTGTGCATTTATTTTTTTCTGTTTAGAAATATCTGCTTTGGGCTATCGGTGGAGGATAGTCGTGATTGTTGTAGACAATGCATGATGATTAGGCAAACTGAAACTAATCAATGGAATGTGTCATGGAATTTGACGGTTGATAGAATACATTAACTGTATGTATTGAGTGATTGTATATAGAACCAATGTGTTTGTATACGTTATGTGTAGAGGAGGAGATGGGGGATGTACTCCGCGGTTTAGGGGAAGATAGGGGATGTACCTCTAAACCGGATAGTGTTGGGAGAAGATAGGGGATGAACTCCGTAGATACAGCTCATATGCTTGTCTAGAGAAGTGAAGATAGATCTCATATGCTTATCTTTGTGAAATGTGGATATAGCTTATATGCTTATCTGAATGTGGGATATTGTTGTTATACATATCTGATGAGAATGTGGATATAGCTTATATGCTTATCTGAATGTGGGATATTGTTGTTATACATATCTGATGAGAATGTGGATATAGCTTATATGCTTATCTGTAAATGTGGGATATAGTTTCTATACTTATCTGTTGAAATGATGATAGAGCTGACATGCTTATCTGTTGAAAAAGGGAAAATGAAAAGTAACTTGGACTCTTAAGTCGTAT